>NC_138770.1:246524637-247947137 GCF_965119305.1 Pelophylax lessonae
CCTCTGGCCAACCAGAAAACATATCCACACAGACCAAAGCATGCTCGTGCAATGCAATGTAATCTATCTGTATGCGCTAAAAGGTATATTCCAGTTTGGGGGAATGCCGTTTCGGTACTGCCACGGTCTTACCCGAGTTGTGCAGTGCACAAACCCTGCAGGTAGTGGTGAAGTTAGTGGCTGCAGTAATGAATCCAAAGGCAATCCAATGTTCCTTCACTTGTGCACATATAACCATTTTTGACTGATTACCTGGATAATGAGCCGAATGGGCCATCATTGGGAAAAGTGGTTTTGGTAAACACTATTTACCACCAAGACCCCAGATGTCATCTGGACCCTGTTTAGCCCCCAAAGCCATCCATTTCCTCTTTTCCTACATTTCCACCTGTGACTGCAGTTTCTTAAACTCTTCTAGAGACACATCAGAGGAGATGGCCAGCATCAGGGTCTTCACCACAGGGCTCAGAGCACCTTGCTTAGCAGTTCTATCTGCCAAGGAGTTCCCATTGGCCTCCATAGTCTTATCAGTAGTACGGTCCTTCACTTTCAGAATGACTATCTCATGTGGCAGGCAGAAGGCCATGTACAGCCTATCAATCAACTCCGCATGTTTCACCGGCTTCCCTCGAACTAGTCAAAAACCCTCTTGCCTTCCAGATAGGAGCAAAATTGTGTGCCACCCCAAAAGTATATCTCAAATTTGTATAGATGTGAATCCTCTGATCTTTATGGATCTAACAGGCCCTTGCTACTAGTGCCCACAGCTCAGCTTCTTTTGCAGACATATGGGAACTCAATAAAACCTTCTCCACAACTTCACTGGTTGTAGTCACTGCATAACCTGTGTGTGGCCTACCATCCGGGGTGAAATACCTGGAACCATCGACAAAAAGGTTCTTAGCGTCTAGGATGGGAGTCTCCTTCACCAGACTGACAGCCACTGATTCCCTTTCCATTAAAGAAAGGCAGTCATGTTGCTCCTCAATGTCTTGTCTCTAGGTTGGAAAATTGGTTAGAGGTCAAGAGATTAGTATTGTTAGTTTGAAATTTTAAAAAATTTTAATTTTTCACACCATTATATTCATACCATTCATACCATTATCTCCCCCCCCCCCCTCCTGGAATACACCTGCAATATTGAATCTGATTTTTTGAAATGTAATACACTTACTGTGGTTTTCAGATTGATTCCAAGTCATGCAATTAATGCTAACTATCACATTGCTATTGTGTTTCACAGCATAGCGGGAGTTTTGATATTTGCTTATTCTACAGCTGTGAGTGACATATCCCCTGTATTCACCTGCACTGTCATTGGGATGTTCTTTTAATCATGTTAATGTCATGTCTTGTGATTTGTGTTTGCAGATATGTGTGACAATATGTTATTAATTCTCAATTTTTTAATAAAGTATTTCTTTATACCCTTCACACCACGTGGATATCGCTTTATCTTGTGAATGGTTACTCCCATTCCATTTTGTTTTGGATGGTTCTACTCCCATAGGTTCCCCACATCCCCCTTTTGGGGTGAGTCGGTGAAGGACTACCCCCACCAACCAGTTTTTTGACTGGGATCCTTTTTGCATATGTAGTTACAGTATTAGCTTGTCTCAGCAGAGTTAGCCAAGAGAGAGCTTCCTCCCCTTCCTTTACCGGATCACCAGACTCGGCTATCTCCTCAGACCAAGTATACATAATGCGCTTCTTCCGGATTGAAACCACCTTCTGTATACCTTTCCGTTTTACCATTATAGATCTTTCAAGCTACAATTGCGCTATATCCAATGTCTTTGTTGCCTGGAGCCTGGTTCTAAACTCGGTGAAGAGTTGCTCCCATCTCTAGATATCAAAGGTACCTTCCAAGGGAATGCACCAAACTGTTCCCTTGGGCCATTTAGGCCATTCTTTAAGGGGTCTCATGGCCCGAGCCCCAAACCCAGACCTCATGTACTGCAAAGCTGTTTAGCGGGGGGGGGGCTCTCCCCCCGCCAACATGGACGGCCCATTGAAAATGAGGACTCGAATCGGCTTTTAATACAGTGGCCCTGCATCCAGGGGCACCCTTGCACCAACCTTTTAGGAGCAGTATCGCCCGGTGACTATTCTCATGATACTGGTTTGTTTTGATTATTTTACACGGCCATGCGCCGGTCAACTAAAAACTACAACCGGGTAGTATGTTTACAGCTATACAGCACCTTAGTGACCACACACCCCAACTCCGATTATTTTATACGGCCACGCGTGGGTGGGTTTAGAATCTACTCCTTCATGTTCTATGTTAAAACAGACGTGTCGCAATCTCCCATTTCACTCAGTCGGGCTTAAAGTACACATGTTCTTTTTAACCTACTCCGTGTTGCCAAACAACCCTGAGAGTACCATGAAATCCTCCCCTATACAAACCTTTGTGACTTCTATCTATTCCTAGATGTATAAATTCATTCACAGGATATATAAAAACACACACGAAGAATTATCATAAACAAAAATAAACGTAAAAAAGTGATAGCAATAAATATAGTGAATGATAAGGTGATATATGATCCCAATCACCAGTGCTGTGAAAATAGTTGAAACAATATGACAGCTTGTCAGATGTGTCACCTCCATGCAACTACATGTGAGTGAATCTACGTTTTTAATAAAGCTGATTTTACGATACATTATTTGCACCATGGTTTTATGTTTCTCCCCATATGTGAGAGAGCTGCTGAAGCTGTATACTGTATCTAACGCTGGGAGCTTGGATTAAAAGAGGAATAAAGGAAACCATCCACCGCCACCCTGTGAGGGTATAGACAACAAGGCGCCTCTAAATATAGACTGTAGAAAAAACATATAGTCAGACACTCACATGTCCCAAAAGTATATGAGCCTGAAACTGGCGGGGCAATCAGTACCTCTCTGATGTCCTGGGTAGTTCGGTTCCAAGCTTGCAGCGGATCCGGCGTTCCGTTCTGATCTTGCTTCCTCCATGACTATGTGAGCTAGCTTCTGGGGAGCAGAGGCAAAAATGAGGGCCAGATCGCACAGTGAGCCGCAAACATGCACCAGTGACGTCAAAGTCCTTCTACGCATTTCGGAGCATGCGTTGTACGAACATGACACACATATCCTGATGTCCTGAGCCAAAGTGTCTGAAATGTGCTAGTATCAGACAGCTGTGAAGGCTGACAGACATTTAAAACTAGAAATGGTGACCATTTTTCTTTTGTGCAATAGGGAATCCTTGCTGCCTGTGACTTTTTTTTATATGGACAAGCAAGTGCTATCTATCAAGATAAGCTCTCCAGGTGCTTTCTACAGGGAAGCTCCACACACCAGAAACTAGCCAAAGTTTCTGCCTCATGCCTCAAGAGAAATTAAGTCTCAAAGGGTGTTTCTTACCTTTTTTCTACCGAGGACTTAAAAACAGGAACTTTTTTAATAGGAACCGTCAAGGCCATGTTAAGGCAGGAAATAGCTGGGTCTACAGCACGAATGGCCCCCTCCTTTAAGAACCTCTCCTCTACAGGATTGCTGAGCAAAACATTTGGAGGGTAAGAGGGTAAAAGCCTTCTAGGGGTGAGGTCAGTCACCATACAGGCAAAATCATGTGTAGAGTGTGTAGGGAAATATGTTTTGTGATATGGATGATGTGGGGGCTTGCTTGTGCCTTCTGTGGTCTGATGTTTCTGAAGGTCAGCCAATATTCCCAAAAACTCTAATTCCCCTGTAAATAATTAGGAGCAGGGCATCCCTGAATGGGCAAAGAAAGATCCAGGAAACAGGCAAATGTCCATACCGACCCTGTAGCAGGTACCTGTGAGGTAGAGTCTGAAGTGGAGCTTAAGTGCTGAGGATTCAGGCAAAAACGTAGTCAGGGAGGTCAGGCTGGCAACAGATCGAGCAAACGATACACAAACAAAATCCAGAGAGTGGTCAGGCAGGCAGAGGTCATAAACAAGCTGGCGGAGAAGTACGGAATCGGCATACTGGAGAGGGGTCAAAAATTCAGGCAAAGTTCATACACGATAATCAGAGTCACAGAGCATACAGCACACCCAGGGAGCTAGTCCACACAAACAGGCACTGAGTATCAGGAAGTGCTGCTATTTTTGGGCTGGGTAAATTGTACATTGTATGCAGCTGGCAGCAGGTGGGGCTAGTGAGTCAAAAGCAATACATCAGGCTGGAAAATCACTGCAAACACTCCAGAGGTTTCCCATAGCACAACAGATAAGGCTTCAACTGCAAAACCAGAAACCTCCCGTTTTAAGGACACCTAGGTACATGACAGGGCCCCCTCTCCAATGGACCCCTCCGGGGGCCTAGCGGGGCTAAGTGATAAAGGAGGCATGAAAGTCTTGAATGAGAGCAGCGGCATGCAAAGTTTTAGCTGGAACCCAAGAACGGTCTGTGATGGGATATCCTTTCCAATGTCCCAGATATTGTAGGCCACTACCCCGCCTTCCAGAATCTTAGAGTCTTCAAATTCATGTTTTCCATTAACAAGAACAGGAGGAGTTAGCTGTTGAGTTCTGGAGGAATGATTAAAGATTGCCCTTTTAAGGAGAGAGACATGGAACACGGGGTGTATCCGGAGAGAGAAGGGCAATTCAACCGATAAGAAACTGGTCCGACTCAAGCAATTATTCTATAAGGAAAATGAATCGAGGGCCCAATTTGGTAGAGGGCTGCTTCAGTCTCACATATTTGTTAGACAGCCAAACTCTGTCCCCCACCGCATATGGAGGCATATGGCATCTTCGTCTGTTGGAGAAAAGTTCATATCTGCCTGCTGACTTCCGTAGCAATAAGCGAATCTTCCTCCAGTGTAGCAAAAAAAATTTCACCTGTTGATCTGCTGCTGGTACATCGGAAGAAGGCTGAAGTAATGGAAAGGCCTGAGGGTGATAACCTAGGGCTGTGGAGAAAGGCGTGGTGTGAAGGGTACTGTGCCAATGGGAATAAATGGCGAATTCAGCCAAAGGCAAATACTTAGACCAATTGGAGTGTAACCAGTTGATCTAATGCCGAAAATAGGTTTCAAGGGTCTGGTTCATGTGCTCGGTTTGACCATCTGTTTGCGCGAGATGTGAGGTCGAGAGTGAAAGCTTTGCTCCCAGTTTCTTACAAAATGGTCTACAGAATTGAGAAATGAACTGAGATCTGCGGTCTAAGATGATATTGGTAGGTATACCAGGATGTTTCACAAATTGAAAGGAAGAGGGTAGACAGAGCCTCCGCTGTAGGTAATCCAGAGAGTGGTACAAAATGAGACATCTTGGAAAAACAATCCACTATGACCCATATAGCAATCATGCCATCGGATTTGGGTAACTCTGTAATGAAGTCCATAGTAAAATTGGTCCAAGGCTGGAGAGGTGCAGGAAGCGGTTGTAACAGCCCAGCAGGCAATGTGCGATGTACTGTATTAGCAGCACATGTTGGACAGGCAGCCACATAGTCTGTAACATCTTTTTTCATGTAAGGCCACCAAACATGACGCTGCAAGTGATGAACTGTGACACCAGCATGACCGGATAACACTCCATCATGTGCCCAGAGTAGTACAGGTTTCCTGAGGCTGGGGACTGCAAACAGGCGACCTGGTGGTACAGTATCTTCAGCACTTGAAGAACACGATTCTGGGTTTCCTATAACTGCTGGAAAAGAGCAGTAGAAATTTGTGCCACAATCTTGTGAGGTGGAATAATATACTGCTCGGTAGGTTGATCTTCTTCAGAAGTAACAAACTGTCTGGAAAGAGTGTTGGCCCTCCTGTTCCTATGCCCAGGGACATAAGAAAAAACAAAATTAAAATGAGGAAGAACAGAGCCCATCGAGCTTGAGGGGTATTCAAGTCAGGATAGAAAAAGGCTTTAGAGCCCCTTCCAGAAGATGTTGCCATTCAGACAATGCTAGTTTTATACCAGTAGTTCTCGATTCCCAACATTAAAATACATCTCAGCAGGAGAAAACTTTTTAGAAAAAACGCCACTGGGTGAATTTTACCAGTTTTAGGTTGTCTCTGGCACAGCATGGCACCTGCTCTTACCTCGGAGGCATCGACCTCAACTATGTATTGGAGATCAGGGTTTGGATGCTGAAGAATATGAGCCTTGTTGAACATACCTTTCAATTGCTGGAAAGCTGATTCTGCTTCTGAGGGCCACATTTTGCAAATGGTGCCTCTCCTAGTCATAGCAGTAAGGGGGGCAGCTATGAAGGAAAAACCCTTGATGAAGCACCTGTAGTAATTTGCGAACCCTAGAAAGCTTTGGAGTCCCCTCAAAGTGGTTGGTTGGTTGGGGCCATTGCAAGACAGCAGAAAGTTTCTGTGGGTCCATTTGGAAACCAACACTATTTATGATGTATCCAAGGAAAGATATGTGGTGTTGATGAAAACTGAACTTCTAAATCTTTGCATAAAAGTGTTTTTTTTTTCGGTCTCTGTAATACTTGCCTTACATGTGAGCAGTGCTCTAGGTGAGTCTTGGAAAAAAATCGAAATGTCGTCCGAGTAGATTATCACAAAACTGTTGCTGAAGTCATGAAAAATGTCATTCATGAAAAGTTGGAAGACACCAGGGGCGTTACAGAGTCCAAATGGCATAACCAGATACACCATGTCCATTGCGGGTGTTGAAAGCTGTCTTTCACTTGTTTCCCTCTCCAATTCGAACCAGATTATAAGCCCCTCAGAGGTCCAGTTTACTGAAGACTACGGCTCTCTATAAGCACATCAAATAATTCTAGAATAAGAGGCAATGGATAGGAGTCTTTTACAGTGGTCTGATTTAACCCATGATAGTCTATGCATGGTCGAACACACCCATCCTTCTTGTCGCCAAAGAAGAAACATGCCCGTAATGGAGAAGAAGAAGGTTGGATAAAACCTCTTCTCAAGTTGTCCTTGACATATTCCTCCATGGACTTTTGTTCAGGCAGTAAAAGGGGATACAGTAGGTCCTTCCTTTGGGAAAAGGTGCTCCAGGGATCAGATTAATTGCACAGTCAAAAGAACGATGTGGAGGTAAAACCTCTGCCTTTTTCTTGGAAAAAAATCTTCAAATTCATGGTTATCATGAGTAGTGTTGAGCGAACACGGACTGTATTATTCGTGTTCGTACCGAATAATTGGATTTTTTGTACCCGAACACGGACACGGACACTTTACTGTATGTTCGGGTAAAAATCCGTGTTCGGTCGTTTTATTTCCGGGTTTTGCATGCTTTGGCGCTCTTTTCATGGCGGGCTTTCAACAGCCAATCAACAATCGTTTAACTGGTGTGCCTTAAGCCATCCCAGCCATGCCTGCAAATGTCTCAGTAGCTGTGATTGGCCGTCTGAAGCATGTGACCAAGTCTTTATAAGTTCGAGGCAGCCGCAGCGGCGTCATTATGCTGCTTAGATTCAGGGACAGAGCACACATCAACGTGCTGGCTGCTGATTAGGGAAAGATAGGCAGGAAAAAACCATTTGTGTCCGGATAGAATTGAGGGACAGGTCGGAGTGTTTAGGCAGGGCGAGTTGTAGGCATTTTAGGGATAGAGTCTGCTGAATTATAGGGTCAGTGTCTTCTACAAACTACAATCGATATTGCTGTGTGGGGGGTGGGGTCTGCACTCAATCCTGATCTACGATCTCTTCTCAATCCTGTTAGGGACAGAGTCTGCTGAATTTTAGGGAAACTGTGTTCTACAAACTACAATCGATATTGCTGTGTGGTGTGGGATTGGAGATAGGCAGGTGTCAGTGATCCACATCCATTTTTCTGTGTGTGAGCTGCAGTGAACACAATCTTTTTGGGCTGCAGTGAACACAATCTTTTTGGGCTGCAGTGAACACAATCTTTTTGGGCTGCAGTGAACACAATCTTTTTGGGCTGCAGTGAACACAATCTTTTTGGGGTGCAGTGAACAAAATCTTTTTGGGGTGCAGTGAACACAATCCTTTTTGGTGTGCAGTGAACACAATCTTTGTGGGGTGCAGTGAACAAAATCCTTTGTGGGGTGCAGTGAACACAATCTTTTTGGGGTGCAGTGAACAAAATCCTTTTTGGGGTGCAGTGAACAACATCCTTTTTGGGGTGCAGTGAACACAATCTTTTTGGGGTGCAGTGAACAAAATCCTTTGTGGGGTGCAGTGAACACAATCTTTTTGGGGTGCAGTGAACACAATCTTTTTGGGGTGGAGTGAACAACATCCTTTTTGGGGTGCAGTGAACAAAATCCTTTTTGGGGTGCAGTGAACAAAATCATTTTTGGGGTGCAGTGAACACAATCTTTTTGGGGTGCAGTGAACACAATCTTTGTGGGGTGCAGTGAACACAATCTTTTTGGGGTGGAGTGAACAACATCCTTTTTGGGGTGCAGTGAACAACATCCTTTTTGGGGTGCAGTGAACACAATCTTTTTGGGGTGCAGTGAACACAATCTTTGTGGGGTACAGTGAACAGAATCTTTGTGGGGTGCAGTGAACACAATCTTTGGGGGGTACAGTGAACACAATCTTTTTGGGGTGCAGTGAACACAATCTTTGTGGGGTGCAGTGAACACAATCTTTTTGGGGTGGAGTGAACAAAATCATTTTTGGGGTGCAGTGAACAACATCCTTTTTGGGGTGCAGTGATCAAAATCCTTTTTGGGGTGCAGTGAACACAATCTTTTTGGGGTGCAGTGAACAAAATCCTTTGTGGGGTGCAGTGAACAGAATCTTTGTGGGGTGCAGTGAACACAATCTTTGGGGGGGTACAGTGAACACAATCTTTTTGGGGTGCAGTGAACACAATCTTTGTGGGGTACAGTGAACAGAATCTTTGTGGGGTGCAGTGAACACAATCTTTGGGGGGTACAGTGAACACAATCTTTTTGGGGTGCAGTAAACACAATCTTTGGGGGGTACAGTGAACACAATCTTTTTGGGGTGCAGTGAACACAATCTTTGTGGGGTGCAGTGAACACAATCTTTGGGGGGGTACAGTGAACACAATCTTTTTGGGGTGCAGTGAACAACATCCTTTTAGGGTGCAGTGAACACAATCTTTGTGGGGTGCAGTGAACAACATCCTTTTAGGGTGCAGTGAACACAATCTTTGTGGGGTACAGTGAACAGAATCTTTGTGGGGTGCAGTGAACACAATCTTTGGGGGGTACAGTGAACACAATCTTTGTGAGGTGCAGTGAACACAATCTTTGTGGGGTGCAGTGAACACAATCATTGTGGGGTGCAGTGAACTCAATCTTTGTGGGGTACAGTGAACACAATCTCATACTTCTGAAGATTTGAGGGTGCTGCCTGTTCCATACTCCCCCTACTCCTCATCTAGCCTTTTAGGGGTACAAACAATAGTAATTGGGGCCTAGTGTGGTTGTGTACGTGTGATATACATACACTTTTTTTGGATCATATTTTCTTTTCCGCTATTTAATCAAAAACCTTTGGGGATCAGTTAAATTGGGGGATAGTCTGTGTTGGTACGTGTGAGAGAGATCCACCTTTCCAAGTTGTTGGGGTTCATCTCATACTTCTGAAGGTTTGAGGGTGCTGCCTGTTCCATACTCCCCCTACTCCTAGCCTTTTAGGGGTACAAACAATAGTAATTGGGGCCTAGTGTGGTTGTGTACGTGTGATATACATACACTTTTTTTGGATCATATTTTCTATTCCGCTATTTAATCAAAAACCTTTGGGGATCAGTTAAATTGGGGGATAGTCTGTGTTGGTACGTGTGAGAGAGATCCACCTTTCCAAGTTGTTGGGGTTCATCTCATACTTCTGAAGGTTTGAGGGTGCTGCCTGTTCCATACTCCCCCTACTCCTAGCCTTTTAGGGGTACAAACAATAGTAATTGGGGCCTAGTGTGGTTGTGTACGTGTGATATACATACACTTTTTTTGGATCATATTTTCTATTCCGCTATTTAATCAAAAACCTTTGGGGATCAGTTAAATTGGGGGATAGTCTGTGTTGGTACGTGTGAGAGAGATCCACCTTTCCAAGTTGTTGGGGTTCATCTCATACTTCTGAAGGTTTGAGGGTGCTGCCTGTTCCATACCCCCCCTACTCCTCATCTAGCCTTTTAGGGGTACAAACAATAGTAATTGGGGCCTAGTGTGGTTGTGTACGTGTGATATACATACACTTTTTTTGGATCATATTTTCTATTCCGCTATTTAATCAAAAACCTTTGGGGATCAGTTAAATTGGGGGATAGTCTGTGTCGGTACGTGTGAGAGAGATCCACCTTTCCAAGTTGTTGGGGTTCATCTCATACTTCTGAAGGTTTGAGGGTGCTGCCTGTTCCATACTCCCCCTACTCCTCATCTAGCCTTTTAGGGGTACAAACAATAGTAATTGGGGCCTAGTGTGGTTGTGTACGTGCGAGATACATACACTTTTTTTGATCATATTTCCTATTCCGCTATTCAATAAAAACCTTTGAGGATCAATTGAATTGCGGGATAGTCTGTGTCGGTACGTGTGAGAGAGATCCACCTTTCCAAGTTGTTGGGGTTCATCTCATACTTCTGAAGGTTTGAGGGTGCTGCCTGTTCCATACTCCCCCTACTCCTCATCTAGCCTTTTAGGGGTACAAACAATAGTAATTGGGGCCCAGTGTGGTTGTGTACGTGTGATATACATACACTTTTTTGGGATCATATTTTCTATTCCGCTATTTAATCAAAAACCTTTGGGGATCAGTTAAATTGGGGGATAGTCTGTGTCGGTACGTGTGAGAGAGATCCACCTTTCCAAGTTGTTGGGGTTCATCTCATACTTCTGAAGGTTTGAGGGTGCTGCCTGTTCCATACCCCCCCTACTCCTCATCTAGCCTTTTAGGGGTACAAACAATAGTAATTGGGGCCTAGTGTGGTTGTGTACGTGCGAGATACATACACTTTTTTTGATCATATTTCCTATTCCGCTATTCAATAAAAACCTTTGAGGATCAATTGAATTGCGGGATAGTCTGTGTCGGTACGTGTGAGAGAGATCCACCTTTCCAAGTTGTTGGGGTTCATCTCATACTTCTGAAGGTTTGAGGGTGCTGCCTGTTCCATACTCCCCCTACTCCTCATCTAGCCTTTTAGGGGTACAAACAATAGTAATTGGGGCCCAGTGTGTACGTGTGATATACATACACTTTTTTTGGATCATATTTTCTATTCCGCTATTTAATTTAACTGGGCCTCCATGCGAGACCTGTGTGCCTTGTTGCGCTGTTTTGAGTACTCCACCAACATGGCCAGTGGCAATGACGCCGTTCTCAGCTTAACTATCCCACTTCTATGCCTCCTTGAAAAAACAATTTGGGCGATGATGGAAGAGGATGTGGCACAGGATGAGGAGGAGGAGGAGGATGAAGAGGTAACATTTCCAAGGCTTTCAGGGCAGTCATTCGCAAGGGGCTCCGAGGGTGGGTTCCTGCACACGCAAACGCCAGGGACGCAATTGTCCAGCAGGGGCACAGTTCTGGAGGATGAGGAGGATGAGGAGGAGGAGGAGCTGGAGGAGGAGATGGAACCATGTTCACAGCAGGGTGGCACCCAGGCCAGCTCATGGCCATCACTGGTGCGTGGCTGGGGGGATACAGAGGACACGGACGATACACCTCCCACAGAGGACAGCCTTTCGTTGCCTCTGGGCAGCCTGGCACACATGAGCGATTACATGCTGCAGTGTCTCCACAACGACCGCCGAGTTGCCCACATTCTAACTTGTGCTGATTACTGGGTGGCCACGCTGCTGGATCCCCGTTACAAGGACAACGTACCGTCCTTAATTCACTCACTGGAGCGCGATCGCAAGATGCGCGAGTACAAGCGCACGCTGGTAGACGCCATGCTGCTGGCATTCCCATCTGACAGCGGGGCCACAGTGGAAGCACAAGGCAGAGGAGGAGGAGGAGGAGGTCGCCAACGCAACCAGGGCACCGCCAGCACCTCAGAAGGCAGGGTTAGCATGGCCGAAATGTGGAAAAGCTTTGTCAGCACGCCACAACAAACAGCAGCACCAGCAGCTCAGATGGAACGTCTTAGCAGGAGGCAGCATTTTACCAACATGGTGGAGCAGTATGTGTGCACACGCCTACATGTAGTGAATGACGGGTCTGCCCCCTTCAACTTCTGGGTCTCCAAATTGGGCACATGGCTTGAGCTTGCCCTTTACGCCTTGGAGGTGCTGGCGTGCCCTGCAGCCAGTGTATTATCTGAACGGGTATTTAGCACGGCTGGGGGCGTTATAACAGACAAGCGCAGCCGCCTGTCCAGAGACAATGTGGACAAGCTCACGTTCATTAAAATGAACCAGGCATGGATCCCACGGGACTTTTCCGTACCTTATGCAGAATAGCAATGGATACCGACCTTACCCACCCATTGTTCCATTTTTGCTCTTTCTCACTCTTTTGGGGTGTACCCTCATTTAAAATTTTTGAAAAGAAGCAGTGTTGGCTACCTCGTCCTCCTCCTCAGGGCCAGATTAATGTAGGGGCTATTGGAGCTGCAGCTCCAGGCCCCTACCTTTTATATAGGCCCCGGGTTGGCCATATTCACTGTTACCGCTCTTCTGTCACTTGTAAACACAGAAGTCTGGCTTCTATGCTCGCTTCCCCAGGCAGCACCCTCAGAACCTCCCCACACAGCGTGAAGGCCGGACAAGGAGGGACAGTTGGCGATGCATGGATGTGTTTATGGGCTTCAGAGACAGCATCCCATGTTGAATTAGGCATGCATGGCTGCACCCTTCCTCCTCTGGGTGCATGGCAAGGCACGGCCCTTAAGGCCCTTCAAAATCCTCAGCACCAAGCCCATGATGCTGTTAATCCGGCCCTGGTCCTCCTCCACCGCCGCTTCCACCTACACCGCCCATAGGTGTGCGCAGCCTATTGCATTAAGGTGTGCACCCCAAAGTTGAAATACACATGCATGTGTTTGCCAGCAGGGAGAGTAATGTATCGGGGCCATGTACCTGTAGGCAAGGAGAAATAGAGCAGAGCAGGTCCCAGGGAGATCTTTCCCATCTCCTCACTGGCAATGCTATGTGCCCTAGGTGATTAGGGTGTGCCCAGGCACACCCAGCACACCCTGTGCGCACGCCTATGTCACCGCCACATCCACCACCACCTCAACCTCCCTCCTACTCCATATGGGCCTCGTCCTTCAGAGATGAAGAAGAACATTGTTTTATTTTTCTGTTTTTTTTTTGTTGTTTTAAGTTATTTCCCTATCCACATTTGTTTGCAGAGCACTTGCCATGCTCTTAATTACGTTTTGCTGCCATTTGCAGCACTCTAGCCCTTTCCTTTGGTGTTTTAGAGCCATTTTAGTGCCTTAAAGTTCGGGTCCCCATTGACTTCAATGGGGTTCGGTGTCCGGGAAAAGTTCGGTAAAAGTCCGGGACATGGACCCGGACTTTTTTTTAAAGTTCGGCCGAACCCGTCGAACACGGACATCTAGGTGTTCGCTCAACCCTAATCATGAGGCAAGGTAGGAGGAATTGCAGCGGGAGCCAACAGACAACCAAAAACTCTTGTGGGTCGAAATAAACAGTTCAAATAACAGGAAGGTCCCCAAGAGGTTATTCTCCCTTTATCCAATCAAAGGAAGGATTGTGTTGTTGTAACTATGGGTAGCCAAAGATAACAGGCAGAAAAGGAGAGTTAATATGTGACAGGACGATTTCCTCTTTATGGAGTGCGCCTACCTGAAGGGTGATTGTAGTGGTCTCAAACTTCACAAGGCCATCTCCCAACGGCTGTCCATTCAGTGTGGTGATGCTCAGGGGTCTAGACTTGGGAGCAAATGGATTGTTGTTTTCTTAAGCAAAAATGTAATCCAGGAATATGCCAGCGGCTTCCGAATCTGCAAAAGCCTCACAGGAGACAAGTACTTGTAAGGTCTAACCCAGCTCCTCTGACACTCCTGGTTCAAGGACACCTAGGTATATGACACCCTGTCACAATCAAAATCACAAAAAAATGTAAGGCATGCTTAAAATAGGAGGGGCTAAGCTCGACTGACGCTACAGCTTTGCCAGTGTCCACTCAACTGAATTTAGCTGTTTAACCCATTGGTGACTGAATTAGCAGCTTGTGTTGGGAAATCAAGAAATAGGTCCAGCTGCTTACAGTGACAGCTTATAATTATATACAGTGCACCACCCCTGCAAGGGCCTTAGGTACCTCTCCTAATTGAATGCAGCAGCAGATAGGCACACATCAACAGTCATTCTTCAGGTTTAATAAATAGTCTAGATGTTGATTCTTCTTTTAAATTTATTGCTGATTAACAGGGATAGGGTAAATTAATTATGGTTAAGGTGAGGTCCAAACCACAAACCGTGGGAGGATCCCAACTGTCCCAATAAAAGAAAAGGGATGGTGAGGAGGGTTGCTAATTGGGTGAGCCTGGGTTCAAATTAAACAGCACATTTTTATATAAATATAACATCCATTTTATTAATAATCAATAAAATATTAAACCGCATTAAAAAGGTTTAGACTAGAGATAGTCCAAATCTGACAACATATATAGTATAATACATGTAACCTTTGTAGTCGCAACCAGATAGGGACGGGTCTGACGCGTTCTAGCTTTTTCAAAGACCACTTTTAACATCCCAGGTGGACTATTACAAAGAGAAAATATAACAATTAGAATGACATAAACACACAGTTCATAAATAGTACAACATACCTTTAACCATCAAAACGTTTAGAAATGATAACAGAAATATTTTGTGCTTACCAAGTTACACAGAATTTCATTTGAAAACAAGCCGTGACCTTCAGACACTGGTCGCCATACCGATGCCGTGGATAGCCCCAAGGAGCTGCATAGAGGAGGCTGTGGTGCCCAAGCGGGCCACAAGGCCAAAACAAGGGACCAACCAATGGAAGGGGTGTCGAGTCCAGTACCCTCGGGCCAGTCAAATTAGACTGATATGGAACAGGCAAAAGTATCTAGCCTATCGCCCAATACACCATACAGACCCCCTCTAAAAAGGAGAAAGGGGAGGACAAATTGGTAACGGTAATGACTAAACATGGGACATCTGCCAATATAAATGTACCAGACCAAATTGGCAAATAAAGCAACCAACCCACATTCCCATAACTGGGATAGGGTGTAGGGAGCCATGGGATACTCAAAAACCCTGAGCTGTAACAAAAAAGAACACTTTTCACTCTGTAGCTACTCATTAACACAGTCCCTTCAGTCGTAGTCCAGTAGGTGGACAGCACTGAGACACCATATGCAATATCCTAAGCCAGGCAAACTTTAGCCTTAATACACATAGGGTTGTAGAAGCAGCAATCATCAGAATCCTGCACACAGGTCTGTACTAACAGTGTCCCTGGATACCTGGGTGCCACCTTCCAATATCCAACACACTTTCCTTAGTGAATCTTCTACACTGGATCATCAGGCTAGGTCACTCCAATACCTTAATGTGCTTCTTTTTGAGCCACTCCTTTGTTGCCTTGGCCGTGTGTTTTGGGTCATTGTCATGCTGGAATTCCCATCCACGACCCATTTTCAATTCCCTGGCTGAGGGAAGGAGAGTCTCACCCAAGATTTGACAGTATATGGCTCCATCCATCGTCCCTTTGATGCAGTGACGTTGTCCGGTCCCCTTAGCGGATAAACACCCCCAAAGCATAATATTTCCACCTCCATGTTTGGCGGTGGGGATGGTGTTCTTGGGGTCATAAGCAGCGATCCTCTTCCTCCAAACACGGGTTGAGTTGATGCCAAAGAGCTTGATTTTGGTCTCTACTGACCACAACAATTTCACCCAGTTCTCCTCTGAATCATTCAGATGTTCATTAGCAAACTTTAAATGGGCCTGTACACGTGCTTTCTTGAGCAGGGGGACCTTGGGAGGCGCTGCAGGATTTCAGTCCTTCACAGCGTTGTGTATTACCAATTATTTTCTTGGTAACTATAGTCCCAGCTGCCTTAAGATCATTGACAAGATTCTCCCATGTAGTTCTGGTCTGATTCCTCACCATTCTCATGATCATTGAAACTTCACAAGGCGAGATCTTGCATTGAGCCCCAGACAGAGGGAGATTGACAGTTATTTTGTGATTCTTCCATTTGCGAATAATTGCAATAACTGTCATCACCCTCTCACCAAGCTTCTTGGCGATGGTCTTGTAGCCCATTCCAGCCTTGAGTAGGTCTACAATCTTGTTGCTAATTGATAGGGGATCAAATACTTATATAACTTATTAAAATGCAAATCAATTTGTAACTTTTTTGAAATGCATTTTTCTTGATATTTTTGTTTGCTATCCTGTCTCACTGTTAAAATAAACCTACCAATAAAATTATAGACTGATCATTTCTTTGTCAGTAGGCAACGTACAAAATCAGCAGGGGATCAAATACTTTTTTCCCTCACTCTACTTTGACAAGGGCCAAATTGTAATGGCTAGATAAATGGGTCAGAGCAATTTCAAAACTGCACCCCTTATTGGATGCTCCCAGTCTGCAGAGGCCTCCCAAAACTGGTCCGAGGAAGGAAAAGCAGCAAACTAACGACAGGGTGATGGTCGGCCAAGATTCATTGATGCAAATAGGGAGCGAAGGCTGGCCTATATAGCCCGATTTAATGGAAGAGCTATTGTAGCTCAAATTGCTGAAAATATTTATGCTGGTTCTGATAGAAAGGTGTCAAAACACACAGTGCATCACAGATTGTTGCTTATGGTGCTGTGTAGCCAGTCAGGGTGCCTATGCTAATCGGTGTCCACAGCCAAAACACCTACAATGTAGCATCAGAACTGGACCATGGAGCAATAAAGGATGGTGTCTTCAGGGTGTTGACTTGGGCCCCAATTCTCGATCCAATTGAGCATCTGTGGGATGTGAAAAACAAATTCAATCCATGGAGACCCCACATTTCAACTTACTGGACAGGATTTAAAGGATCTGCTACTGACGGTGTAGTGCTAGATACTACAGAATAACTTCAGATGTCTAGTGCGTGGAGTCCATGGCTCAATGGGCTCAGGGCAGTTTTGGTGGCAAAAGGGGGACCTACTCAATATTAGGTGTTAAGGATCATTGTGTGTCTGTGTGTGTGTGTGTGTGTATGTGTGTGTGTATATATATATATATATATATATATATATATATATAGTGACATGGGATTGTTAGCTCTCGTGGTAGATGCTTGTACAGTGAGTTTACTAAATGCAAGTACATTTCAGGGCTTTTCCTGCCCACTTTTATTTGTAAGAAAGCAAAAAGTTCACAAAAATATATCTTCCTACACAGGGGGTTCTCACCATCAATACATCAAAACAATATTTAGGCCCCCTGGCTCTCTTTATCAGTCCTATGACTCATGCCTTGGTCTTCCAGACCATCTAGCACCTGTCCCCAGGGCTAGCACACAAACACTGTACCTCTTCCAGCTCTGTGCCTTTCCTTTACAGCTCCCAGCTGTTTCATCTCTAATAGACTTTTTCTTCAACTTGGGCCTCTGGTTTAGGGCACTTCTGACCCCTGGGTGAGATCCTGTCTCTCTGATTCATTCTCTCAGACTCAGGCCTCTGGTTTGGGGCATCTCTGACCTCCGGGTGAGAACCTGTCTCTCTGCTTTTTTTTCTCTCAAACTCAAGCCTCTGCTTTGGAGCATCTCTCACCCCTGGGTGAGACCCTGTCTCTCAGCTTCTTTGCCTATTCCGTCCTGGACAGCACTGTGCAGACGTGCGCCTCTTGTCTCCCTGAAATCACTGACCCCTTCGAGTGGGTGGGGTCCTGACCTCTCATCCTGGGTGGGGCTCTGACCTCTCATCCTGATACTGCTAAAAGAACAGCACACACCTATGCCATTAGTGGACCTGTTTTCTCCAAAACCTGGCCCAGACTGCCTTATCACACTTGAGGCTTTTACATGACTGCAGCTGGCAATACCACTAGGAGGAGGATGTATGTCCTTACATTAGCCAAGGCTGGATTGCAAGTTGTATCAGGTCAACCTATCTAAAGCTCCAGGGAGGTGGGGAATCATGGGCACACATAGGCATGACAGGCTTTGAAATTGACAGCCTAGTGATCAGTGATCTACATCATTTGTGGCAGGAGCGTTGTACTTTTATGAGAGCAGTGGCCCAACTGAGGCTCTTCCAGGTCCTCTAGCAGGCCAGTTCATCCTGATAAAAGGTTAGCAAAAGCAAGAAGCATTGCAAAAAAGTAGATGGCTTATTAGTTGGTAACAAGAGTGGATAGGAAACAAATACCTGCTTAACCAAAAAGCAGAAACAAAGATGAAAACTGCAGGTAGCTGTGCAAAAAATGAGGAATAATGCAAGTTGATAGTAGTCTGTTAAATGTCATTTTAAATGTGAATGTCATCCTTTACACATCCAAAAATGCAAAGTAGATGACGGGATGGTTGAATCTATGACATGTCTTATATTTTCTTGCAGTAGCAAAGTAAGAAACACACTAGTATAGACAGAATACTAAACCCTTTGTGCTATAAAGCTGTATTCCCTAAACTCTGATAATAAATAGTTTTGTCATTTACTGGAAATCCACATGCATCTGGAAATACTTTGTATCCTTGGCAAATTTACACTTAGAGACTTTTCATCCAAATGCCTTTTTCATAGAAGAATCATTTTGTATTTCTAATTCCAAAACCTGCTGGGCATATGGATTGCTAAATAATGTGCCAGAGTGCAATATAATAGGGACCATCAGGCCAGGTAATAGCTCTAAACACAGCAAGACCCCAATCCTGGCATAGGCATCAATACCAATGGCATTTCAAAACAAAGAAACATTTTGTACTAACCATGGTATTTTACTAAAGATAGCTAATAACATAGACTAACGTGACTGGCAAAACAAGACAGTGTTGTTCTATGCTTTGAAGGCATAAAAGCGAAAGGCCTATTGCAACTGTTTAATCATACACAATACGATTAAACACAGTATAAGTAGGTAACAACTGTCCTAAATTTTCAATAATGTTGAATGAAAGTCAATGATAAAGACATGTGATATTGGGTGAATTACTCCTCTTGCTCATCTCTTGCTCCTCTTGCTCATTCACTTGTGAGTTTAAATTTATTCTGAGTTTTTATGCTCTTTAAATAATATTTTATTTTCAACAGAGCAGACAGGTAATAATAGACAGGTAATCATGTGAAAAGAAGCCTAGGGCTCCACAAGCATTGTATGTAACATATACGACCTCATATGCAATATTCCATACTTTATCCAACTTGAAAAAAAGTTTCAATATTGTTATATTTAGTCAAGAAAAAAAACTTAAAGACAATGTATATTTTTTACATGTATGAACAACCAATTTCCTTTATGTGTTCCTTTAAATGAGTTCTATGGAGAGATAGCTTCCAGTCAAATAAATAGTCATAAAAAAAATGCAATGTCCTTTTCAAATCAGTCAAAATTGAGACCCCCCACCATACCCCCTTCCCCATTTATGCTTCTGTGAATCGTCCACTGAAGTTTTTAAAATCCTGAAGCTACATGTTAAATTGGAGATGACATGATATGAAAGAAGGTGAGTATACAGTCTGTAAAATAAGCACTGCTACAAATACATTCTGACATATTTTACATTTTATACATTTTATAATTTATTTTACAACTACAATTTAGCATCAGCAGTTTCAAATGTACCTTGTGGATACATCGCTATCTTTACAGTTCACAATATGTCAAATGTTTTCCTAGTAAAAATAATGCAATCCTTTTCTTTGCCAAGCCAATGACCCAAAATAAGGTGTGTGAAATTTTGCAGTCGATGTGTTATTATAAATGCACAGTACTTAAAATTTAGTGGAACCATTTGGGATAATAATGGATCCTATTAATTTCTTTTTAGGTGGCAACCAATAGAACTGTTCCAGACATCTACAACTGAAAGAACTCTTTAAGGAAGACCCAGAACATGCAGAAAGCCTAGTGTACGGGCAAACAGGTAAGTCCTCAATATTCTGTGACAATTATTATACAAGTTGATACCTTCATTGTTTCAGAGTATGAAGGACTATTGCCATGCAGAGGCCAATCGGGGTTACCTTCAGTACTGAGTGGTAAATCCGAAAAGATAATGGCTTTCACTTCAAAACACCAACACTAGGCTTTTCTAAACCACTAATGCTACAGGAGAAGGTGTAAGAGAGTGAGATTGTAAGATTGTGTATCTAACTGATACCTGTAGTGGTAGATTGGTTGCTAGCTTTCCTCTATGAACAGTAAAGGGGCCCATTGGACCACATTTTTACAGTCTGGTTACCTCTGTCTGCACTGAAGCAATTAGAAGAGTATATACGGTGAGGGAAAAAAGTATTTGACCCCTGCTGATTTTGTACATTTGCCCACAGACAAAGAAATGGTAATGGAAGGTTTATTTTAACAGTGAGAGACAGAATAACAACTAAAATATCAAGAAAAACACATTTGAAAAAAGTTATAAATTGATTTGCTTTTTAATGAGTGGAATAAGTATTTGATCCCCTATCAATCAGCAATATTTCTGACTCCCAGGTGTCTTCTATACAGTTAACAAGCTGAGATTAGGAGCACTCTCTTAAAGGGTGTGCTCCTAATCTCAGCTTGTTACCTGTATAAAAGACACCTGTCCACAGAAACAATCAATCGATCAAGATTCCAATCTCTCCACCATGGCCAAGACCAAAGAACTGTCCAAGGATGTCAAGGACAAGATTGTAGACCTACACAAGGCTGGAATGCAAGACCATTGCCAAGCAGCTTGGTGAGAGGGTGACAAAAGTTGGCGGAAACATTATGCTTTGGGGTTTTTTTTTCTGCTAAGGGGACAGGACAACTTCACTGCAACAAAGGGACAGTGGACGGGGCCATATACCATCAAATCCTTCCATCAGCCAGGGCATTAAAAATGAGTCGTGGATTGGTAAGATGTTTTGCCTGCCTCCAAAGAACCCAAAAAAATGCCAGCGCCAAAAAAAAAAAAATGCCCAGGTTTGTTCTTGCAGGCGTTTTTTTGGGCACTTTTTTGGGTTCTTTGGAGGCAGGCAAAACATCTGAACTTCTGTATAAGGGTATATATATACACACACACTTATATGTATTTTACACTTACACATATATAGGTGTGTTAGGAGCAGAGCCATATTAGTGCAAATTATTTCATTAGCAAAAGTATAGTGTTCTGCTACTTTCACACCTATATATGTGTAGGTGTGTATATATACCCCTATACAGAAGTTCAGATGTCATGCCTGCCTCCAAAGAACCCAAAAAAATGCCCAAACAAAAGCCTGCAAGAACAAACCTGGGCATTTTTTTTTGGCGCTGGCATTTTTTTTGGCATTTTCTTTGGGTTCTTTGGAGGCAGTCAAAACATCTGAACTTCTGTATAGGGGTATATATACACACACACTTATATGTATATCCATACACATATATAGGTGTGAAAGGAGCAGAACACTATACTTGCGCTAATGAAATAATTAGCACTAATATGGCTCCGCTCCTAACACACCTATATATTTTTAAGTGTAAAATACATATAAGTGTGTGTGTATATATATATATATATATATACCCCTATACAGAAGTTCAGATGATTTGCCTGCCTCCAAAGAACCCCAAAAAAATGCCAGCGCCAAAAAAAAATGCCCAGGTTTGTTCTTGCAGGCTTTTTTTTGGGCATTTTTTGGGTTCTTTGGAGGCAGGCAAAACATCTGAACTTCTGTATAGGGGTATATATATACACACACACTTATATGTATTTTACACTTACACATATATACAGATGTGTTAGGAGCGGAGCCATATTAGTGCAAATTATTTCATTAGCAAAAGTATAGTGTTCTGCTACTTTCACACCTATATATGTGTATGGGTATATATACATATAAGTATGTGTGTATATATACCCCTACACAGAAGTTCTGATGTTTTGCCTGCCTCCAATAACCCCCAAAAAATGCCCAAAAAAATGCCAGCGCCAAAAAAAAATGCCCAGGTTTGTTCTTGCAGGCGTTTTTTTGGGCATTTTTTGGGTTCTTTGGAGGCAGGCATGACATCTGAACTTCTGTATAGGGGTATATATACACACCTACACATATATAGGTGTGAAAGGAGCAGAACACTATACTTGCGCTAATGAAATAATTAACACTAATATGGCTCCGCTCCTAACACACCTATATATGTGTAAGTGTAAAATACATATAAGTGTGTGTGTGTATATATATATATACCCCTATACCGAAGTTAAGATGTTTTGCCTGCCTCCAAAGAACCCAAAAAAAATGCCAGCGCCAAAAAAAAAAATGCCCAGGTTTGTTCTTGCAGGCATTTTTTTGGGCATTTTTTTGGGTTCTTTGGAGGCAGGCAAAACATCTGAACTTCTGCATAGGGGTATATATATACAAACACACTTATATGTATTTTACACTTACACATATATAGGTGTGTTAGGAGCGGAGCTATATTAGTGCAAATTATTTCATTAGCAAAAGTATAGTGTTCTGCTACTTTCACACCTATATATGTGTAGGTGTGTATATATACCCCTAGGTGTGTATATATACCTCTAGGTGTGAAAAGAGCGGAGCCATATCCCTGTTCTATAAGTGACAAAATACAAACAATCTTTTTTTATGGTTCTGGACATGCTACAGAGCTGAAACTCACAGGTACACTTTTTAGACCCCCCAGACACTAAATCCAAAAAATCTATTTTTTTTCCAATAATTGGCTCTCTATCAAAAATGACAATTTTTAAGAACTTTTTTTTTGTGTGATTAATAATCCCTGGGGCATGACCCAGAACCCTAGGCACTTTTTAGGGGCATTTATTGGGTTTTAGGGCTTTAAAATTGTGTTTTTTGATTACCAAAGTTCGGGTCCCATTGATTTCAATGGGTTTCTGAAAGCCGGGCCGAACTTTCGGGAAGTTCGGATGTTCTGGCCGAACCGAACTTTTGAAAAGTTTGATCATCCCTAACCTTGATGTGTTGAGGTTCAATTCAAATTGAATAGAACAGCAAAGCAGTAATGCTTTGTGCATTACCCCTACACAAAAGTGTAAATAGATCCTTAAAATTTGGCTAAAGCCAAATTACTATAAATGCGAATAGCATAATATCATGCTTTTGTTAACCACTTTAGGACCGCGCTCGGTAATACTACTGCGGCAGTAGTAGATACCGCTCAGCCACGTAGTATTAACGTCATGCGCGATCGCGGCTCCAGAGCGCACTCCCGCGCGCTGCGGGTCCCGATACCGATGGCATTCGGTAGGGAACCGATCAATCACCAGATACTGACCAATGATTTTTGGTCAGTGTCTGTAGATCAGTCCCCACCAATGGCAATCTGTCCCCTGTCTGTGTAATCTAAACACAGACAGGGGAAGTGATGTCACTGTCCCTCCTGAAGTCCTTTCGGTTCCAGGAGAGAGACAGAGACACACCAAAAACGTAAGTTTCCACCAACACTACACTGACACACCTCACATAGGCACATTTAACCCCTTCATCACCTCTGATCACCCCCTGATCACCCCCAAACCCCTCACAGTGAACACTATATACAGTGGTATACAGATATTTTACTGATCACTGTATAAGTGTCACTTGTGAGCGTAGTTTGCGCCTGCGTTAGGCCCAAATAGGGTTAGGGTACCCGCCCCCTATCCCCTAATAAAGTTTTTACCCCTTGATCAGCCCCAGTTAACCCCTTCACTACCTATTACTCTGTGCACTAAATACAGTATATAGGTAAATACTGATCACTGTATTTAGTGTCACTAGTGACCCTAATTTGCGCTTGCGCTAAGCCCATATAGGGTTAGGGCACCCGCCACCTATTCCCTAATAAACTTTTAACCGCTTGATCTTCCCCAGTTAACCCCTTCACTCCATATAAAACAGTGCACTAATATATACAGTATATCAGATAACTACTGATCACTGTATTTAGTGTCACTGGTGACCCTAATTTGCGCTTGCGCTAGGCCCGAATAGGTTTAGGCCACCCGCCATCTATCCTCTATAAAGGTTTAACCCCTTGATCTCCCCCAGTTTAACCCCTTCACTTCCCTGTCACAGTGTTGGGTAGTGAGGAGTAAAATCAAAAATTTACGCCGTTAGAAAACCTAAAGATGGAGATTGATTTTCGGGGTCCCGTACACAGCTAGGCTCCCAAAAAGTCTCACATATGTGGTATCCCTGTACTCAGGAGAAGCAGCAGAATATATTTTGGGGTGTAATTACACATATACCCATGGCATGTGTGAGAAATTTATCTTTTAGTGACAACTTTGTGTTAAAAAAAAAAAAATTTTTTTTTATTCATTTTTCAAACACCTGTGACAAAAAAATTAAATATTCAATGAGCTCAACATGCCTCTCAGAACATTCCTTAGGATGTCTACTTTCCAAAAAGTGGTAATTTGGGGGGTCTTGTACTGCCCTGCCATTTTAGCACTTCATGAATTGAGATAGGCAGTCAGAAATTAAAGCTGCGTAAAATTTCAGTATTTACACCATAGTTTGTAGACGCTATAACTTTTGCGCAAACCAATAAAAATACGCTCATTGAATTTTTTTTTGTCAAAGACATGTAGCTAAATATATTTTGGCCAAAAAAAATGACATAAATTGAGTATATTGGATATTTTTTAAAAGACAAAGTTGAAAATGTCATTTTTTTTGCAAAATTTCCGCTCTTTTTTTATTAATATCGCAAAAAATAAAAAGCGCAGAGGTGATCAAATACCACCAAAAGAAAGCTCTGTTTGTGGGAAAAAAAGGACGTAAATTTCGTTTGGGTACCACATTGTATGACCGCACAATTGTCAGTTAAAGTCGCACAGTGCCGAAGCACAAAAAGTGGTCTGGACGGAAGACAGCAAAATCCTCCGGTGGTAAAGTGGTTAATAAGAACATTTTCCTTCACTATACAGTTACTAGCAGACGTTCTTTTTGTCACTTACTAGTTGACAACTAATGAATCAAATTATTCTAGTGCGCTTAACATTTTTGTAAAACATTTTCACACAGAGTATTTATTTCCCATCCTGAAATTCTTCTGTGGCATTAGCGGTTTGTGGGACATTGTATTATTTTGTACCTTTTTGTGTGGGAATTCTGGAATGACAAAATTACCAAGGGATCATTCTTCATAGAGCCACACACTCTGAGTACAAGTCAGAAAGTCCAGATGTTTGACATTGTAGGCTCTGGCACACATCTAATTTATTTATATGTATGTACCCGACCTTCTCTACAGATGTGTGCCTCATATTTCACACATGAGGTGGGAATTTGGCTTGTTAAGTGTTGTTTATTATTCATTTTATGTTCTTTCACTTGTGTGGGGGAAGTTGGTGAATAGACATGCTGTTTTTGATTCAGTTTGATACTGAACTCATTTGTTCGCCATTGTTAAAAAAGCAGAAATTATATATGTATAGCAATTTTACACAGTAACTAAAGCCAATGAATAATCATAGAACTAATAAAAGTAAGAAAATGACTGCTGATTTTGGTTGGCTTTATATCTCTGAGAACCCCAGTGTATAAACATCCTGATCTTTCACCATTACATTAAACTCCTGCAGAGAATGTAGTCTGCCCCATTTGTCACTTACACAGGAGATTCCTGAGGAACTTTTATGATGCATAAGAAGAGATTAGCATTTGTGAAAACTGCATATCAGAAAGATCAGCATTTATAACAATATAGTCTTCTGATGCTACATGCAAATCTTGAATTCACCTTTAAAGCAAAGCCTGGTCCAAACCTACTAATTCTCTTTACTGCTACTTTTAGCATTTAAGTGTTGGTCCATCTCCCTTAACCTCTCGGGCAGTCTGATTATGTCAGACCGCCAGGGAGGTTAAGGGAGATAGACCAACAGACCTTACATTGTTTTGCATGGAAATCTGTTGTTTTATATTGTAGGCCTGTAATTCTTAGGAAAAAAAACTGTAAAAGTGAATACAAATTATTAATAAATTATTAAATTAATAAATACATTCAATTAATAAATTAATAATTTAATTAATAAATTATTAATATAAAATATTAATAAAAATAAAAGAAATAAAACAGTAAAAGTGCAGGAAGGGCACTAGACAAAGCACTAGGGACAAAACTGAGGTTAAATGGTTTGATACAGTAATGTAATCCTAACAGATTACAATGTATCATATCATGTTTTGTGTACTTTTTTTAAATTTCCCGCCCGGTTCCGCCCCCCTGCATCACGGCACTCGCAGGGAAGGGAACCCGGAAGACAGATGCCGGCATCGGCCGGAGGACAGAGCAGGGGGACATCAGGGGATCGTAGGGAGACAAGCTAAGTCATCACTACAGGGTAACCCCGAGCAGCAGTGTATTTAGGTTTTGTGCTGCCCTAGGCCAGACTAAACTCGTGCACCTCCTAATTTTACTATGACCCACCACTTCCTGCTAAAGCCACACCCCTTCATGGTTCAGACCCGCCCCATCATCTGTAAACCACACCCCTTCCTCTTTAGGCTCCACCTCTTCCTCTCTGTACTTTAAAAGTGGGTACAAAGTGCCTGACAGGAAAGTATGATCAGCTCTCAATGAGCCGGTTCACACATCTCTAGGGCGGCCACAGTCTGCACTGGAAAAGGGTCCTGTGCATCTTCGGCTCCGTTTCAGGTGCGAACTAAGGCAAAAAATTTGGACCTGATTCGCACCTGAAACAGTGAACAGACACGCAACCGGACCTCCTCCTGCTGTGAGCCATGGCTGCAACTAGTGTGAGCTGTTTCACACTAGTTGTGGCCGTGGGTCCGGGGCATGTCTCTTCACTGTTTCACTTGCGAATCAGGTCCACATTTTTGGTCTGAATTTGCACTTGAAATGGAGCCGAAGATGCACAGGACCCGTTTTCCGTCTCCATTGAGAGCCGGTCACACTCTCCTCCTGTCACGCGAATATCATGCAGGGAAACCCACATCCAGTTAGCATTAGTGTGAACCCAGCCTTAGACCATAACATAGTTCCACTTTAGGAAGTCACTGAGGTGTAAAAAAATTACAATTGTGAGACTTTCATACTGGTGGATCCCCAAGCATTAAAGACATTTTATAATGTTTTGTGAAAGATGCAGTGCCAGGCCTTTTAGACATGTAAGCAGGCTCATTTACATGCATTATCATTGTCCCCAGAGACAGCAGAGGTCAGAACGTAGACTGGAAATTATTTCAAAAAGAGGAAAATGATGACTGACAGAGTGACACAGAGAGACAGCTATCATCTGAATATATTAACCACTTAAGCCCCGGAAGAATTTACCCCCTTCCTGACCAGGGCCTATTTTGCGATTTGGCACTGCGTGAATTTAATGGACAATTGCGCGGTCGTGCGATGCTGTACCCAAATTAAATTGACGTCCTTTTTTTTCCCACAAACAGAGCTTTCTTTTGGTGGTATTTGATCACCTGTGCGATTTTTTGATAATGCGCTATAAACAAAAAAAAGAGCAACAATTTAGCAAAAATAACAATATTTTTCACATTTTTTTATATGAAATTCCCCCCCAAAAAAATGTAAAAATCTAAATTTTTTAACATTTTAGGCCAATTTTTTTTTTTACCATATGTTTGGTAAAAAAAAAAATCGCAAAAAGTGTATTTTGATTGGTTTGCGCAAACGTTATTGCGTTTACTAACTAAGGGAAAGATTTTTGCCATTTTTATTGTTTTTTTTTTTTAACGAGTAATGGCGGCGATCTGTGATTTTTTTTGTGGGACTGCGACATTGCGGTGGACAGATCGGACCCTTGACTGACATTTTTGACACTTTTGAGGGTACCAGTGACATTACTACAGTAATCAGTGCTATACATATGCACTGTTACTGTAAAAATGACACTGGCAGTGAAGGGGTTAACTTTATTTGAGAGGGAGGGGTTAAGTGTGTCCCTAGGGGCGTGATTCTAACTGTGATTGGATGTGGCTGTGTGTGTAACAGCAGAGCTCTACGGTCCTACATAGCAGGACCGTATGATCTGTGCTGTTACACAGGGGAGAATGACAGGGGGCTTTGTTTACATTAGCCACCTGCCTTTCTCCCGCTGTACTGGAGGATTGCGAGTGAACATTAGGTCCGCCACTCACACGCGCGGGGGGGGGGGGGGCGTGAGCGAGTGGGAGTGGGAGCGCACCTCCGGCAGTGCGCGCTCGCTCCCTAGAGCCTCACAGGCTAGTGACCAACCCATACGTCACTTTGCCTGTGAGGGGCTGACTGCCACCGTATATAGTCGGGCGGCAGTCGGCAAGTGGTTAATGTATGTTCTCCTGCACCTACCGAGTACAGTATGATGATGTTCTCCTCTGAGTCCTCCTGAACATGGCTTGACAGTGGACACACACAGGCCGGCCACCTCATGATCACCTCATGCAGCTGCAAGTCACGACACTGGTGCCCAGGTCAGGCTGGCTGGGCTGCTCACACTGACTTAGTTCTGCTTTTAGCTGACCAGAGAACAAGGACCAGCTCTCCACTGACTCTGAGCCACACTGGAGGAGGTGGGTGGAGCCAAACCTAACTAGTAGGCGGCGCAGAGGAGGAGAAAGTTCCTCCTCCGCTCTGAATGCTTGAGCCTCGCTTCGGCCTCATGATGTGACGGTGATGTCAATGGTTGCTAGATGCCAGGCGGCAAGTGGTTCTAGCAACCAGTGCTGTGGTGGGCAGCAGAGTCAGAGAGAGGCCAGCCAGCGGAGCGGACAGTGCACTAGAGAGACTCACCATTTCAGGGCAGTGCCGCTGCTGCTGAATAAGAAGTGCATAAGAAGAGTCAGTAAGTGGAGTAAGTGACAGCTTGTCAGTGACAGCTTCGGCGCCCCCTCCCCCTTCGGCAGTTTGCGGTGCCTGGGCGCAGTGCACCCCGTGCACCCGCCCAGGAGAGGCCCTGGCCAGTCCCTCCCTCCCTGGCAAAGTACACCCCTTACTCACTGCCGAATGCTGATAAGTGGCACTGTATAGCAAGCCACCAGGGACTGTATGTGTGCGGGAGGCGGCTACGGGAGGCAGACACGGGAGCCGGGACTCAGAGGACGGATGGGGGTGTTTTTTTTCACGCGGGGGTGGATTTTATGCCGCCCCCCCTAAAGTGCCACCGTAGGCCTGGGCCTTGTCGACCTAGGCCACAATACAGCACTGACCCCAAGTGTGGCTCAGGGTTACCGCTTTTGGTACTGAAAGTTAACCCTGAGCCACACTCCAGGGAGGTTAATCCACCTAAGTCCCAAAGCATTTTTTTTGTTTTGGAAATGTCCCAAAACATTATGCCTTTTAGTGTTTATAGCCTACGTTCACACATCATATATTGTTTTTGTAGGACAGATAGGATTTTCATTTTGTAGCAGATACGTATAAATATATTTTAATCTTTTTTTTAACTTTCAAATATAACTTTTCTCAAAGCAACATTTATTTAGTTTGTGCATCCCCAGATATTTACCCAAAAAAATATCCGTCAAAATCTGCCAATTAGAATTATATTACATAAGTGTGATTTCTATGTACTATACAATAACAGAATGGTAAAGCTCAAAGTAAACGTTTGAGTTTTACTTTATGAGAGCTTTATTTCCCTTTCAATGATGCACACAGGGGGGAAAAAGGTTTCAGTAAAATATTATCAGTAAATGCAAATATCATTCAGATCATCCAACAATATTGTTGGGATCCGGGAATTAATCTGGTGTTGGAATATTTTTAAACATATTAAAGCACTAAAAACACTATTGTTTAACAGTTCTTTTTTTTTTTTTTTTTTACACTATTTTGTTTTTACTGGGAGTTTGAATCTGGTCAGCTGTATAGCAACCTATCACTTCCAATAGTGATCTGCTGGCTGCAGTAACACATCATTATTAATAGTGACCTAATGCTGGCTGCAGTAACACATCACTTCTAATAATAATTTACAGTTGTCTGCAAATAGCCAGCAATATTCACTATAGCAGTGACTACTGCTGTAAATAAAATTCCAGATAGAGCTGCAACAGCTTCCATACTAGCTTCCAATGTCCTAACGTCTCAAAACTCCCAATGTAAACACAATGAGGAAGTGGGTAAAACCAAATTCTACTTTGCCAGATATCAGATAGTTTACATGGTGCTACTCAACCTGTGCAAAGCTACATATTATCTTGCTAGCCCACCTCATAACAATTATACTTACCACTGATGCACTGCTCTGCTGCTCTATTCTCCACTGTGGCACTGCAAAAAGCCAGTGCTTTCGATTTAGGACAAGCATGTGGCCTTTTCCCATGATGTAGTGCTTGGGCCTAATTGGCCAATTATTAGACACAGGAGTGACACCATCAATCCTGTGTAAGCTCTTACATTACCCAACCTGGAGCTTACACTGGGTGTTTTGCAGTAGCTATATAGGAGGAAGGAGCAGCAAGGGAATGCTGCCAATTTAGTATAAATGGATCGATGTATAGGCTTCAAAGACCCTGTCAGTTTACCCTGTATGGGCAAAGTGACAGTTCCTTTAGGCTTAGTCATATTTGATGAAGACTGACCAGCTGAATTCATACAAAAATTATCATCACTATTTTTGTCTGATAAAATAGCAAATGAATCCAGCTTTCAGCCAGCCCCTCTTTGTAGCAGTAGCAGTCAGCAGAAAGGATGTAAAGGCACCGTTTAGCTAATTACAGACGCAGTAATGCAATAGGCCCACTTTTGTACACAAATGATTGAGTGGACCAAATGTGCAACACCACATATTGGAAGTAATAATTTCTGTGTATTTTAGTGTCATCGTTTGTGCACAGCATTTCTTAACATGGAGGATTCCAGCTAACTGCAAACCCCAATAATGTTACAGCCTAGCTGCCACAAATTAATTCCAGCTCCAGACTGAAAGGGAAGAGTCCTTAGTTATTTATAGTATATTTTACAAGTTAAATGTAGAAGGAGGGAACAGCCTACCAATTTAGGGCTTCAGTTTTCCATCTAGACAGTTGGTAACATGGGGGAGGACTTCACAAGAAAACCTCTATTTGCTTTTCAATCTCTGTCACATACAGAGACCCTAAAAAATCACTCTCACTACTTAGATGTTCTTCACAACCACCCACCAATCAGATTCGGACATACACTATATTGTCAAAAGTATTGGGACACCCACCTTTACACACACACGAACTTTAATAACATCCCAGTCTTAGTCAGTAGGGTTCAATATTGGGTTGGCCCACCCTTTGCAGCTATAACAGATTCAACTCTTCTGGGAAAGCTGTCCACAAGGTTTAGGAGTGTGTCTATGGGAATGTTTGACCATTCTTCCAGAAGCGCATTTGTGAGGTCAGGCACTGATGTTGGATATAGGGCCTGGCTCTCAGTCTGCGTTCTAATTCATCCAAAAGGTGTTCTATGGGGTTGATGTCAGGACTCTGTGCTGGCCAGATAAGTTCCTCCACTCCAAACTTGCTAATCCATGTCTTTATGGACCTTGCTTTGTGCACTAGTGCTCAGTCATGTTGGAACAGGAAGGGCCAACCCCAAACTGTTCCCACAAAGTTGGGAGCATAAAATTTTCCAAAATGTCTTGGTATGCTGACGCCTTAAGAGTTCCCTTCACTGGAACTAAGGGGCCAAGCCCAACCCCTGAAAAACAACCCCACACCATAATCCCCTCTCCACCAAATAATTTGGACTTGTGTGCAAACCAAGGCTCATAAAGACATGAATGAGCAAGTTTGGGGTAAAGGAACTTGACTGGCCAGCACAGAGTCCTGACCTCAACCTGATAGAACACCTTTGGGATAAATTAGAGCACAGACTACGAGCCAGGCTTTCTTGTCCAACATCAGTGCCTAACCTCACAAATGTGCTTATGGAAGAATGGTCAAACATTCCCATAGACACACTCCTAAACCTTGTGGATAGCCTTCCCAGAAGATTTGAAGCTGTTACAGCTGCAAAGGGTGGGCCAACTCAATATTGAACCCTATGGATCAAGACTGGGATGTCATTAAAAACCATGCCCATGTAAAGGCAGATGTCCCAATACTTTTGACAATATAGTGTACCTTAGCAGGTTGAATGAAAAAAAAAAAAAACTGACAGATCCCTGCATCAACGCAGCAATCTATAATGCAGGGATCTCTCCCATTGTGATATTGTATTCTGCTATTGACTGCAAGCGCTGATTGAATGCTAGTTATCCAGCCTAAATGATTGACAGAAGGCAGTCATCAGACTGTCGAACAGAGAAGAGTACACCCATACTGAAAGTCTGCCCCCCCCCCCTTTTTTCATTTACGTCCTTCTCTCTTCTTTTTAGACACGTGTGATTTGTTTCGTAACAAATTGATTTTCGCACAAAATTTTAAGTATTTGGACCTTTGGATCAATCTGTACTTAGGTAAAAGAATGAAAATACGACAATTCCAAAATAATGAAAAAACGGAAACTCCAAATTCTGAACATATGAAAGAACCAAAATACGAACTTCCGAATAGATGAAAGAAAGAAAATGAAAATGTCTCTATAGCGAATGATTTGCATAAGTTCATTCCCACTCCCTACCACAACACATGGAATCTCTCTCACTGCAGACATTGTATTTTTAACAAAAGCACCCAAAACCACACAATACCACTCTCTGCTCCTCTCTTACCATGCCACTGTACTGTCTCTCAAAATGGCATCAGAGGGGCGGCGGCTAACCACGTCAGAAAATGTAACTAAAATTTTGAAATTGGGGATCATTCCGAATAATCGAAATGTGTTTACGAAAGTACGAATAAATCTGAAGCACTGAAATACATTACATTTTGTAATTTTGTATTTTGGCTATTCAGAATGATTGGGCATTTGGTATTTTAGTTTCGTTTTCTGATATGTTAGGCACCGCCATTTTGAGAAAGACATGTTTTTGGTTTTCTTGCTGTTTAAAAAAAAAAACACATGCTCTGATCCTGTTGAATTCAACGAAAGTACGAATCAACGAAAAAGACAATTTCCCGAAAGTACAAATTCGGAGTCAACGAAAAATTAGCCTTATGGAATTACAAATCATTCTGATTCAAAGAAAACACACCTTTTACAAAATTACGAATCATTATGAATCAACGAAAATAAAACAGAACTAAACTAATTTTCCTGCTGCGCACATGTCTACTTCTTTAATTGCCAAAAGATGGGGAAACCTTGTTTTTTGATACATTTGTACACAAAAAAGTAAACATATTTAAAAAGTCTTCTTGGTCTAAATATTCAATATCAGTGGTGTAAGAAATTCAATTTTCAAGTGTTTTTTGGTGTTGGAAAAGAGCCCAACTGTTAGAGTGGAACTAAACTGTATCTGAGCACCTTAAAATGAAAATGCTATTACATTTGTTCCTAAAGCAAACTTACTCATCCATCTATGTCTTGATATATAAAACAGGTATTTTCTTAAAGATCCCAATGTTCAATACTGTCCATAAAGATATCGTAGCTGGGCACCCCCTGTTTGCTCCTCCTTGCCGGGTAGCATGGGGACAGGGGCATGTGCATTTGCCCACTCACCCCCTCCCCCATTTCCCTCTGTCAGTAGCAGCAGGAACAGATGGAGAGGAAAAGAAACAGGGTGGCTGTGCTGGGGACAGGATGTGTAGAGGCAGTCTCTCTATTATCTTAGCTTGCCTACCATTCTGTTTCTTCCCCCTTTCTCCTGGCAGCAGCAAGGGACAAATCAAAAGGGAGTTGTAGAGGATAATGGGACATGTAGTCCCCTTGAGAGGCTGCCAATTGGAATTAACATTAACAGTGGTAACCCCTCCTGCGCCGGATCCAAGCTAGTTCAGACATCAAAGGGGTGTCTTTGAAGGGCAAGACATACAAATTGGCGGCATACGCCGATGATATCTTGCTCTTCCTCACCGATCCCCTGCTCTCAGTCCCCAATCTTTTATCCGTTCTTGCTCATTTCCAAGATCTCTCCAATCTGAAAATCAATTACTCCAAATCTCGGGCCCTCAACATTTCCCTCCCTACCTCTCTTTTGCGACTCTGCCAATCCAATTTTCCATTTGAATGGGACCCCCATTCAATCACATATCTCGGCGTTCAATTACCTAGTTCTCTGTCCGACCTTTATTCCAAGAATCACTTGGCGATCTTAAACACAGTGGAAAAAGACTTGCACTCCTGGATGCAGGGTCGTTTTTCCTGGTTTGGCAGGGTCGCCATTGTCAAAATGAATGTCCTACCTCGCTTGCTCTACATCCTTCAGGCTCTGCCCATTCGTGTACCGCCCGCCTTTTTTAAATCTTTCAGGCTTATGTGCTCTAGATTTTTGTGGTCCTCTAAGAAGCCCAGGCTTAGCTGGGATTTGCTTACTCGTCCTAAACAGGAGGGCGGATTGGGATTCCCACATTTGCTCAAGTACTACCAGGCATGCCATCTATCCAGAGTGGTGGATTGGCATGCCCACTCGATGTCTAAGGATTGGGTTTCGCTTGAGGGGGCCTTGGCGTTGTTCCCAGCCCATCACTTGCCTTGGTCGGCTATTTCCAAGATTCCACGCCCCACCTTAGCCAATCCCCTGACTGGAGCTACGATAAGGGTGTTCCATGCCCTTCGTGAGCAGTTGGATCTCTCGCCGCAGCGCAGCCCTTTAACTCCCTTACATTCCCTCCCCGATTTCCCCCCTGGCCTCCCATTTGTGCCTGCCGAGGGCCCTTCCTCGGAAGTACCCTTTCAAGCTCGTCACTTTCTTGACGGCTCTAGACTACTCTCCTACCAGGACCTCTGTCAGCGCTTTCCGAAGGCTTCTGTTCCCTTCTATTGCTATCTCCAAATCCGCCATTTCCTGACTCACGCGCAGCCACTGCCGGAATGGGGCCATCCTCTGACCTCTCTAGAACGTGTTTGTGACGCCCCTGGCCCGCACCGGCACATGGTCTCGATTTTATATTCCATGCTATTCCCCCCCTCTCACGCCCCCACGGAAGCTCTTCAAGAGCGATGGGTGCGGGAGTTGGGTGTGGACCTCGCAGAGGAGGATTGGTCTAGGGTGCTTTTTCACATGCACAAGGGTTCCTTAAACGTGCTGACCCAAGAAACCGGCTATAAGCTCTACTCTAGGTGGTATAGAACTCCAGACCTTTTGCACAAGTTTTCCACCTCGAATTCCCCACTGTGTTGGAGGTGTCTGCAACATAAGGGGACTCTGCTGCATATATGGTGGGATTGCCCAGTTTTGCAACCGTTCTGGAAAGAGGTCCACGCCTTAATCTGCCGTATCACCACGTACACTCCTGACTATTCTCCGGCGCAATACCTTTTACACCACACCTCCCTCTCCTACGCCAGCTACAAAAAGTCCCTGACCTTGCATCTGATCAACGCAGCCCGGATGTGCGTACCATGCCATTGGCTGTCCACCTCACCCCCGTCGGTTGCCGACTGGCTTCGCAGGGTTCGGCCGGTGGCGGAGATGGAGGACATAGTGGCTCAGGCCAAGGACACTCACCGCCAGTATCGTACAACTTGGGCACCCTGGACCCACTTTCAATCCTTGCCAGACTTCCAACGATTGAGCACTTGATACTCGTAGGCCACTCAGTGGCTCCTTGGAGCTTGTTCTGAGGAGGAACCCCTTGTTCTGGGGTGCTTTCCTGGATGTTCAGTTCGTTCTGCCTCTTCTGATGCTAGTAGTGTTCCAGAGTGTACTGCTCCTTTCCACACCTCTCCCTTCCCTTCTTCCTTCCTCCTTTTGTGTTTCCCTTATTTGCCCTACCCGCCTCCTTCCCCATCTTCTTCCCTCGCCCCCCTTCCTCATTCCCTCCCTTTTATGCATTTTCAAAAATCACTTAGGGTTCTCTATTTTGCACTCTGTGGTGGCTCTGCCTCCACCGGCAACAGCTATGGCGCCCACGTTCAGAGATGTGCATACCGGATTCCCCACTTTTATGCGGTGGGTCCCCCACTCCTTGACACAGATAGTTCCCTTTACGGGGTGTCGGGCTTGGGGGATCCACTATGCTCCATCATAGGTAACTCTCTTGTTCCGGTTCTCATCAGGTGGGTGGGCGCTCTACCCAGCGAACCCCTCCATTAGCCTTACGCCCACTTGGTTCTCCCACTGGCCCTCTGTTTTCGCACCATGTTGCTACATGACACTTTGTGGGTTTACCTGTGATTTTTTGTTGCTCCTTACATGCATTGTACTGTTTATATGTGTATCACTTTTGTACCTGTTCATTTTTTGTGGGCTCTATTACCTGCCCTTTATTGCTGTGTTCTTTTGTGCTATGTATGCTTTATTCCTTAATAAAATGTTTTTGAATAAAAAAAAAAAAAAAAAAAAACATTAACAGTGGTAAACTACAGCCCCCAGTATTCTCTGCTTTTAAGAGGAGAGGGCAGAGCTTCCCGAGCAAAAATCTAGACCAGACTATCACTGCAGCCTGGGAGAACCGAGAGAGGGCCATGCTGTCCAACATCATCCCAGAAAGAGACCAAGACTGAACCACAGGAGGAAACCAAATCGTACATAGAATGATCTGAATGCGGAGGGACAGAGTCACTACCTGGATATAGATCTTCTGTGTTTCCTATCAGAGTCAGAGTGAGCTGACACCTGATTGGAGGAACCATTGCTGCTGTGTAACTGGCACTGGTGAGAGGGCGACCACTACTTGCTGCCCCTACTAGTGATTAGGCCATTAGGAACTACCTAACCATCTACCCTATAGCCCTAATACTGCCTGTAGGCCTTATTGACTGCCTTAAAGCATGTCAACAGTTGATGGGCCCCAACGTTTAGCTGGCTGAGGAGTCAGGATTAAAGATTTCCCCTAACAGTTGCTGCTCCAAGGCCTTTTCCTTTTGTTTAGTTAAAGATGTACCTCATACCATCATACCTCAGTCAATCCCTTGGAGGGCACTCTAAACCAGAGCAGTAGTGGCATCACTCACATTGCATTTACTGTTTATTTCTGGTTTGCTAATACCTGCATTCATTACAGTTAGTGATACAGAGACTGATCTTAGTCACTTTGGCAAAGTTATTACATTGTCTAGAAGACTGTGTTCAATTTTGCCTGCTGTGTGCTCATTTATGTTTTACTGCAGTGTGAACTAAACTTTACCAATAGATTAGGTACATTTGTATTTCAATATTTTTATTAAGGTAAACATATATAATTAAAAAACAAAAAAATGACATTCCATCATAAACAACACTATTGGCATCAGAAACAAAATAAACCACAATAGAGGTCTGACAGGTAGATGAACCTTACTAGCATAGTAGAAATCCTCCTACCTAAGTGCCAACTTGGGTACTAATTAAACATAACAACAAGAAGAAATTAGGATGCCAATGGTAATTTTTGGGGGCTTAGAATAGCCTCCCTAGGGCAATCACTGCTACAATCACCCGCAGAACCATCAAAAACTAGAAGTAACCTACTAGAACTTCCAATAAGCATGTCCCAATGTAAAATTATCATAGATCAAGTATCCACATATTGAGAAAGTAGTAAGGAAGAGGAGAAAAAATTAGACCAAAAAGAAGCAAAAAAAAAGAGAAGAAGCATACAACTTAGGGAGGAGTCAAGCACCAGGGTTCATTGAAGAGTACGAATCAACACTATGGTTCATAGGGGCAGAAGTACGTAAATATTCCATGGTTCCCACACCGCCTCAAATGTATTTAAGGTGGCCATAAAGGTGCTGACCGTTTTCTCCTGGGCAATTATCCAAGATATCTTTAGTTTTGCTGCAGCATATGACACCGTCGGTTGCTTCCATGCTCGGGCTAAGGTAATCTTAGCACCCAGCAATATAAAGTGAATGAGTTTCTGAAGGCACTTAGAGCAACCAGCCAGCTTGCTATTCAGCAAGGTGATCTCAGGAGTTTTAGGCACTGCACAGCAATTCTGTTCCAGAAGCCCCTAATGCAGGGGCATTCCCACCAAGTGTGGAAAAGTGAGCCAACATGGCCACAACCCTGAAAATAAAGAGGGGAGGCATTCACAATTCCCTTAAATGACCAGGAAAAGTCTGTACCAGTGTTGGCCTCCCAGCTTATCTCCAAATCCTGCTCCCAACTTAGTGCATGTGAAGGTTTTTCAGAGGTCTCTGCCAAAGCAGCGTAAATCAAGGATATACCTCCCCTCTGGTCCATAATTTGAGAACACCTCTGCTCATAAGCAGTGATTTGTGGTCACACTTAGGTTTAGATCTCCAAAGGGAGAAGATGTGGTGTCAGATTTGGTGTAATCTGAATCTTTCAGAATGGGGTATCCACAATTTACTGATGCAATGGGTCACCGTTAGGGGCCGTAGAGGAAAAGAAGTGACTGATTCTGAACAGACCCTTTTTCATCCACCATTAAAATGCCCACATGTCCTGTCCAGGGGGAAAGTGCGGGTTATGAAAAAGATGCATCAATGGCCATAAATCTGAAGTTAGCACAGGAGATTTTTTTCAAAGAGTTACAGAGGGCCATAGAATGAGAGAGCATAGGTGCTAATATTGGGAGCCTATTTTTAGGAGGAATTCTAAGTCAGGAAGTCTAGGGTATGCCCTGGAACAGCCTGTCTCTCCATGTCTACCCAGTCAGGTCTATGTCCCCCTGAATAGATGATTGAGAACTGTACTCCCAATCCTCCTTGAGTAGGGCTTCTAAAGAGAACACTTTAGATACAGCGGAAACCTTTTGTGCACCAAATGAAGCGGACTACCTGAGATTGAAATTTCTGAAGATGTGGTTTCTGAAGAGGAATCAGGAGGGAACGAAACAGATAAAGTATCCTGGGGTGGAGGATCCTAGAATGAACCCTTCCAGGCCAGGAGATGTCCCATTACGCCTCATTTTTTATATAGAATGGGGTAATTAACAATATAGAGTTGGTCAATGCTAGCTGCCAGGTTTATACCCAGGTAAGGGATAGCCTGCGCTAATGAAATAATTAACAGACATAGGACTACGCTCCTATCACACCTATATGTGTTTATGTGTATAAATACATATTATAAGTGTGTGTGTATATATACCCCTATACAGAAGTTCAGATGTTATGCCTGCCTCCAAAGATGCCCAAAAAATGCCCAAAAAAACGCCTGCTACAAAAACGCCCAGGTGTGTTGTTGCAGGCGTTTTTTTGGGCATTATTTTGGGCGTCTTTGGAGGCAGGCATAACATCTGAACTTCTGTATAGGGGTATATATACACACACACTTATATGTATTTATACACATACACACATATAGGTGTGATAGGAGCGTAGTCCTATGCCTGTTAATTATTTCATTAGCGCAGGCATAGTGTTCTGCTACTTTCACACCTATATACTGTATGTGTATGTGTATATATACATACATGTGTGTGTGTGTGTGTGTGTGTGTATATATACCCCTACACAGAAGTTCTGATGTCATGCCTGCCTCCAAACACACCCACAAAAAAGCCCAATAAAACGCCTGCAACAAAAAGCCGGGTGTCACAGGGGCAAAGCCACTATCCTAGTCTATTGCAATTCAAATAGAAACAATCTTTTTTCTATGGCTTTCTATGGCGGTCACCCTGACATGGAAGGGTTTGGTCACCCTGCCATAGCAGTCAGAGTCAGTTAACCCTACACTACACTACGGTCCCCTAACACTTAACACTTTCACTACAGAAACTAGATTATTAAATCTAACGATAGTGGAAAATAGTACCCTAACTACACTAGATATCCCTTTCCTCACACTAATAATTGCTAAATGACACTTTGAAGCAGGAGTAACAGAACTGCTTCCACTCTCTTCCACGTCCCTGTATTACAATGCTAGAGATTTGGCGGGGCTATGTTATATACTGGGGGGCGTATTCACTACTGATTGGCCTCTAGACCCCCTAGTCACTCCAATCACATTCCTAGCATCCTCCTGCCCCCTCAATTGGCTTTTACTGATGGTTCTGGTCCAATCACAGGCTTTTAAAGCCCAGTTCCTGTCCCATTGCATTTTGGTCGGTTCTGGTTGCCGAATTCCGAACTTTTTCAGCAAAAAGTTTGAAATTCGGCCGAATTTCGAACAGTCAATGTTCGGGTCGAACCGATGGTCGACCCGAACCGTTCGATCATCCCTAGTGCTCACATTATTTTAATAATGTCACGTGCTTGATAAAACACCCAATAATTATTCCTACAGTGAACTCACCCAAGTACAAATTACCATACCAGGTATTCATTCCACATTGGTACATATCACAACTCTCAAAAAAGCTTCCCTCTTTTCCAATATGCAGATGATTCCCACTTTACCATGGTGTGATACCAAAAAGGAAAATGTATAACAATAGTGTGATACTGTTTTTAACTGGGTCCCATCAATTGAAGACCAAAATCATATGTGCTCACAATAGAAAATGCTCACAAAGGTGACATCCTTTGAAGAAGTCCTACTGGACAAAATGCATCAGAAAATGACGTCAGACAAAGTACCTTGTCGGCCATTTTGTTGGTAGGCTTTGTCTATGCTGATTACCTCATTAATAAATGTAAGCATCTTATGATTTAATAAATGTGAAAATTCTGAAAATATCATGTGCATATTTTATTCCTTCCTATATGTTGCTGTGTCATATTTTGGAACTTTGGAGGAGTGGAAATTGAGGATTGCATTGAATTGTATAAGTGCTGATACAGCCCCTTATCAGTGGGCTGAGGGTCTGGTAAGATATATTGTGCTTTGGGGAGTAGATACATGTTTTCACAGTGGACATGGCTGGCTTGGTCCCTTTTTGAGCACTTTATAATGTGAGCACATGGTCTTTTATTGACGCAACCCAGTTAAAAATGGTATCACACTATTGTTATATATTTTCCTTTTTTGTACCATACTGTACAATTGTGGTGTGGGAATCATCTGGATTTTTGAAAAGATGGAAGCTTTTCTGAGAGCTGTGATGTGTGCCAAAGCAGAAGTAATACCTGGTAAGATAGTTTGTACATGGGCAGTTCACTGTAGTGATGATCACCGGGTTTTTTTATTAAGCACACAACATTATTAACCACTTTACCACCGGAGGATTTTGCTGTCTTCCTTCCAGGCCACTTTTTGCGATTCGGCGCTGTGCGACTTCAACTGACAATTGCGCAGTCATGCGACGCCGTACCCAAACGAAATTTACGTCATTTTTTTCCCACAAGCAGAGCTTTCTTTTGGTGGTATTTGATCACCTGTGCGATTTTTACTTTTTGCGCTATAAACAAAAAAAGAGCGTTTATTTTGAAAAAATAACAATATTTTTAACATTTTTTTATATGAAATTCCCCCCAAAAAAGATGTAAAAACCAATTTTTTTTTAAATTTTTGGCCAATTTGTTTTCTGCTACCTATGTTTGGTAAAAAAAATCGCAATAAGCGTATTTAGATTGATTTGCGCAAAAGTTATTGCGTTTACTAACAAAGGGAAAGATTTCTGTCATTTTTGGTGTTTTTTTTTTAACGCGTAATGGCGGCGATCTGCGATTTTTTTTGCGGGACTGGGACATTGCGGCGGACAGATCGGACCCTTGACTGACATTTTTGACACTTTTGGGGGTACCAGTGACATTACTGCAGTAATCAGTGCTATATATATGCACTGTTACTGTAAAAATGACACTGGCAGGGAAGGGGTTAATTTTATTGGAGAGGGAGGGGTTAATGTATGCCTGGTGCTTACTGACGTGTAGGGGGGGAGGTGACTGAGTGAGTCATGGACAGATCGGATGTCCAGCTATGCTGAACAGTCCGATCTGTCACTCCCTGTCACTATGGAGATCCGCCCGCTGTGTTTACACACAGTGGGCGGATCTCCAGACTCGATCCCCGACGATCGGGTAAGAGCAGCGGCGATCGCCGCTGCTCCTCCCCTGGCCCAACTCCCGCTGTGAATGAAAACAGCGGGAGCGAGCCTCCGGCGGCGCGCAAGTGCCGCCCAGAAGGGGGAGTGTCTGACGACGTAGTACTACGTCGTCAGACGATAACGAGCCACTCTGCCGCAGTAATATTACTGTGAGCAGAGGTAAAGTGGTTAAAATAATGTGAGCATATAAATAATAATTTTAGAATTTCAAAACTTTTTTTGCGATGCACTACACTATATTTTTTGTTTTTGTTTTATTTGGTCCTTGGATACAACACATGTCCTGGGGAAAAAATTTGGAGAAAATAAACGCACAACACATTTGGTGGATGATGGTTCACAACAGACTTAATTTGACTCATATGTACTGCATTGGACATTAAGATCTTCTGGAAAATCCCTGGTCTTGTTTTATATATTTCCATCTGCCTAGGAGGGCTTGGTTTTCCAGCTGCTTGAACTATACTGACTTTTCCCTGTGTGCATATATAATATTTATACATTCATGTCTCCGTGCTTTATTTTGTTGAGAAATCACTTTAAAAAAGTGAAAAAACATTTCTAGTCTTGGCCATGTTGAATAAGGGCAGAAAATTAATGTAGCACTTACTTCCTGGAATCTACTTCCCCTTAGCTCAGGCATGCTTATCTGAGAAAGCCCCTCCTCCCCTCTTGCAGTTGACAGAAAATTATTCCCATGAAGACTTATAGGATGTATGATATAATTTTGGCCTATAATTTGTGAATAATCCACAATAAAGGAAGGGAGAGCCCTCACCATAAAAGCCAACTTCTAACGTATTAAAGCCATATGATATACTGGAAAGTTCACCTGGGGCCATGACAGCCCCTATACATTTAACTCCTTATGGGAGCTTAGTCATAGGCATATCATTTTGGCCTGGGCCAGAAACCAGGAAGCAACTAAAGAAATAAAAAAAAAAAGGTTTAAAACAAGTAAATATAACATACTGCGCTATCTATTTACTAATGCTAGCAGCATAAGAATAAAAATACCTAATGTTGACTGAGAGAGTTTAGTTCCACTTTAAGTTCTTGGAAAGCTACCATGTTTCATTCCTGATTTTAAAGTTCACTAAATTAATTTTGTGATCTTAAAGTGCAGCGTTTTGAATTCCCATAGCTGCTTTTGCCCGTTGTTGCTGTTTGGTGAACGTGGACTGTTAAGTGCTAAAAACATGCAATGCTTTTATGAAAAATGAATTAATTCCTAATTAATCTTAAACTAGGTAGGTATCCATCTTATACAATTTTCATTTTTATTTTTGTAAAATGCATGACTAGCTAATTCTTATAGATAGAACTGAGAATGAAAGGAAAAGGGGAACAGTAATAAGCCCCCTTTTCCTCATGGGAGAGTGGCTGGGGAAATAGGTAGAATAGTTCATAAGGTAATTTTCCCTCCTTTTCTCCTCAGGTAAAGAGGGAGGGACTCCTAAGGTATCCTGAGGGAATAGAAATAGTGGGCGTGGTGTTGCAGGGGTCAGAGCACCTATAGGAATAGGTATAGGGTAGAAGATTCTAGAGCCCTCTGAGCCCCTATATAAGGTAGAGCTCTCCTCAGAGGGGCTCATTCGCCTCAGAAGATTTAGCAGTGTGAATTCCGGAGCTGCCAAGTTTTGGAGTATAGGAGACTTCTGAGGCGAGAGGATGAGCCTATTGAGACAAATTATAGAAAGAGCAGGGGAGGACGGTGGTGAAGAGTGGTTAAGAATGTGCTTAAGCTTACCAAGGAATGCGAGACAAGCAGCCGGTGGGAGTTCTGCTGCGGACGTGCGGGCTGAGGTGATTCCAGCTTTGAATGCCCCGCCGACGGAAGAAGATACGGCTGAGATGGAAGAAGGTCCGGGTCAAGTGAGAAGAAGCACCGTCATTTCGGAGGGACGGACGAAGAGGAAGAGAACGCCTGCCAGACGGCACTCACAGTCACCAGCGAGACCTCCCGCGAGAAGGCCCGGGACCGGGACACAGCGCAGGCGCGGTGACCGGGAGACAGCGTCATCAAGCGGCGCCGGGAGCAGAAGAAATGAGGAAGGCTCCGGTCGTGGAAGACAAGCTCCGGTGCCGGAACAGTCTCCGAGGCAACGGCAAGAGATACATGGCGGGAGCGGAAGGAGAGCTGAAGAGCCGGCGGGGGAAGGTCAAGCAATCCCGGTGGTCGGGGAGGAGCTGGAGGAGAGACTGCAAACACAGCAGGATAATGAGAATGGTGAGTGGACAACGCTGCCAATTCTCTCCAATATATCCGACATGTTATTTAAATTGTCTAGAGATGTTAGGGAGCTGCAGCAAAACAGTAGATTGGTTCAGAGTAGCCAGGTTGCAGAGCCAGCTTTGTCAGTAGCAGAAGTATGGGCGCCACCTTGTGGGGGCTTAGCTAAGGACAGGAGTATGCAGGAAAGTATGGTGGATTTAGTTGAATTAGATGGTAGACAGGTGGTAAGGTCACAAAATATTCCTGAAACATGTCTTAAGGAAGCTATACCTTGTGAGGTGTCACCGCTGGGCTTCCATCTATCACCGGGAATTAAAGAAAAGATTTGGAGAGGTGAGTTTATGGATATATTATCTCTTCTGCCATCAGCTAGAGAATTTATTAATAAGAGTGACAAAAAAGATGATAAGTCAGAAGAGGATAGGAAAAGGCCTGTTGCTAAGAATTTTAACAATTGGCTGCAATCCTTTTTTATTTTTGCTGCCGTTCTTTGTGAGAAGTCACCTGAAAAGAGTGTTGGACTTTTCCAACACTTGGATATTATTTTAGAAGCGTACAAGAGCTTCAGTGGTTTTGGATGGTATAGTTACGATGAGGCTTTTAGACAAAAACTGTCAGTGCACAGGAATTTAAGATGGGGGATTAAGGACGTAGGATTGTGGCTTAACCTTTTTCTACCCCAGAAATCAGGTTATGTCAAGCAACCTGGTCCCTCCTCGCAGCAGTCCACCACTACATATAGAAAAGGGATCTGCTTTAACTATAATGATGGACAGTGTAAATGGCCCCATACATGCCGATATAGGCATGAATGTGCATTTTGCGGGGGAAGTCACCCGGTGTCAAAATGTTTTAAGAAACTGTCCGCTAACAACCAACAGAACCTTTAAAAAGGCAACCTCCCCAGTGAAATTACAAAAAATGTTGCCCTACCTGTTAGTTTTCCCAGACAAGGTGAGGGCTCAACTACTGTTTGAGGGCTTTGAGGAGGGCTTCTTGTTGCCCTCCTTTTCAGGTTTAGGTTGTAGGCAGTTTAATAATTTAAAATCAGTTGATCAGTTCCCTAGTGTGGTCCAAGAAAAATTAGATAGAGAAATTTTGGAAGGAAGGATGGAAGGTCCTTTTGTTTCACCTCCTTTTAAAAATTTTAGAGTTTCCCCATTGGGTATTGTCCCAAAGAAGGAGAAAGGTTCTTTCAGATTAATTCACCACCTTTCATTTCCCAAAGGGGAATCCTTAAATGACCAGATAGACCCAAACTTAATATCAGTATCATATGCTTCATTTGAGGATGCTCTTGAAAAGCTAAGGGCTTTAGGTGCAGGGGCTTTAATGGCTAAAGCGGACATAAAATCTGATTTCCGTCTACTCCCCATTAACCCGGTTTGTTTTAACTCTTTGGGAATTTTCTTTAGGGACAAATTCTACTTCGACAAATGTCTCCCGATGGGGTGTTCAGTCTCATGTAAATATTTTGAAGATTTTGCTTGTTTTTTGGAATGGGTAGTGATGAAAGACGCAGGTTCTAACTTTATGATTCACTACTTAGATGACTTCTTGTTCATGGGTAAAGCAGAATCGTTAGAATGTCTTCAATTATTAAATAGGTTTTTCAATATTTGTAGTAAGTTTGGAGTCCCATTGGCGGTGGAAAAGACGGTGTATCCCACCACATGTCTGGAGTTCCTAGGAATTACAATAGACACGGCGGCGCTGGAGTTCAGATTGCCGGAAGAAAAAATTCAAAGGATTAAAGGTATGTTAATTAATCTGGTTAGGAGAAGGAAAGTGTGTTTGAAAGAGATTCAATCACTTTTGGGCCTACTGGCTTTCGCCTCAAGAATCATGCCGGTAGGAAAGGCATTCTCCAGGAGAATGTACTTGGCAATCTCTGGGCTAAAATCCCCTTTTTCTCATATTAGGGTGACCAGCGATATTAGGGAAGACATGTTAGTTTGGCTTCAGTTTTTAGAACATTTCAATGGGAGGAGTTTATGGCAGAAGGAATTCATTATTGATGAAGAATTTTTATTATTTACTGACTCTGCTGGTTCGGTAGGCTTTGCAGCGATCTGGCGAAACCATTGGTGCGCAGATCGCTGGAGCCAAAGCTGGAGAGGAAAAGGTCTATTGAAAAATATAGTTCTTCTGGAGCTTTTTCCCATAATAGTCGCTCTGGAAGTATGGGGAAAAGAATTTAGTAATAGGAGGATATTGCTTAGTACGGATAACAAAGGAGTAATGTACGCTATCAATTGTTTAACATCCAAGTCTCCACCAGTCATTGCTCTTTTGAGATATATGATTTATTTATGTCTGAAATATAATATATGGCTTAAGGCTAGACATGTGCCTGGTAAGAGCAATGACATGGCAGATGCGCTATCTCGCCAACAGATGAGCAGATTTTTCCAACTATTACCAGAGGCGGATCCAGTGGGTACCAAATTCCCAAGGAAGTTATGGGAGTTGATATAAGTCTGGTTACAGAGAATATCAAACACTCCATAGCCCCTTCGACCATGGCAGGTTACCAGTCAGCTTGGCTGATGTGGATTTCTTTTCTGAAGGATCTAAAAGAAGATGAACATAATTTTTCTGAAGGACTTGTAATGTTGTTCTTAAATAGTTTATTCAAGAAAAATTACTCCTGGGCACACGTGAATAAAATCTTGGCCGGAGTTTCGTTTTTTCAAAAAATGAGAAATTTACCATCTTGTGTGTCATTTTTTACGGTTAAGCAGGCGCTTAAAGGATATAGGAGGAGGAGTTATAGCAGTGATAAGCGCAGTCCAATTACACCAAAAATTCTTTTGGACCTACGTATGGCCACAGGTGAGGTTTGTTTTTCTGTTTTCGAAGCTGCCCTGTTTAAAGCAGCCTTTTCTCTAGCATTTTTTGGAGCTTTGCGGATTTCAGAGTTATTAAATATTTTAAAAAAGGAGGTAAGTTTGGAGGGTAGCTTAGTGAGGATTAAGATAAGAAGGTCAAAAACAGACCAGGTAGGTAAAGGATGTGTTATTTGTTTACATGCTCTCAGTGGTTCTCTCATATGCCCAGTTAAGTCATTGCAACAGTATCTTGGGTTAAGACCAAGTTTTGGTGAAAAGGCTCTTTTTATTCATGCATCAGGTGCAAACTTATCTAAATATCAATTTAATAGCGTTTCCAAGAAATGTGTGGTCAAGTTAAATTTACCAGGAATGCATTTGACATCACACTCTTTTCGGATAGGGGCAGCCACTGAGGCATCTAGATTAGGATTGGAAGATTCAATAATAAAAAAGGTTGGAAGGTGGAAGTCAGATTGCTATCAATCATACATCCGACCTAATTCATTTGTTTGATTCTTTTCAGATGGAAAAAGGATCATTTGGATTGTCGGGCATTCGTATATCTTTTGGGCGTTCAAGAGGGCAAGACAGAGGGTTTACTCTGAAAATTTGGGACTGGATCCAGAGAAATTCAAAGTATACTGGTATGGTAGGAGGGGCATGGTTTGGGCTGATCTACTATTTGAGTTAAACAGGTTACAATCATTGTTTCCTCCTCCGGATGCACTTATCGTGCATTTAGGAGGAAACGATATTGGTCAAGAAAAAACTTTGGAATTGATCTTCAGAATCAGGGATGATCTTTTTAGTTTTGGGTTGTCGTCGCCAAATACTGTTATTATCTTTTCTGAAATCGTTCAAAGGCTGAGGTGGTTATTTTCACCTTATTTGAAGAGTTTGGAAAAGATTAGAAGAAGGATTAACAGGTCATTGGCTAAACTTTTGCCTAGGATAGGTGTTATGTCTTTCAGACATAGGGAATTGGAAGGGGGTACGGAAGGATTGTACAGGGATGATGGGGTACATCTTTCCGAGATAGGATTGGATGTTTTTAACGCAGACCTGTCGGATTGTGTTGATATGGCCACGGTGCGGGGTCGTTGGTGACAGAAGGGGTTAGTTTTCCCCCTTCTGTCTTTTGGAAGTTGATACTTGAAATGTGATGTTATTTATCCGACCTGAGCTGTGGTGGCTAGGCTGTTGAGTGTGTTTAAATTTTTAATTATATATTTATTTATTGAAGTTATTTTAAAATCAATAATAAACGGCCGCGGCCTATATATTTTCCAAATAATACAGGTGTCTGCTTCTTATTTTATTTACTTAAGTAAAATGCTAAGTTGTTATTGAATCCTGCCTACTGTCCCATGAAAGGAAAAGGGGAACAGTAATAAGCCCCCTTTTCCTCATGGGAGAGTGGCTGGGGAAATAGGTAGAATAGTTCATAAGGTAATTTTCCCTCCTTTTCTCCTCAGGTAAAGAGGGAGGGACTCCTAAGGTATCCTGAGGGAATAGAAATAGTGGGCGTGGTGTTGCAGGGGTCAGAGCACCTATAGGAATAGGTATAGGGTAGAAGATTCTAGAGCCCTCTGAGCCCCTATATAAGGTAGAGCTCTCCTCAGAGGGGCTCATTCGCCTCAGAAGATTTAGCAGTGTGAATTCCCCATTCCCCCCCCCCCCTTTTTTGTCGCGGCTGTTTAAATAAAAAAAAAAAAAAATATATATATATATATATATATATATATATATAATATATAATAGGTGTGGTGTCGTTTTTGCTATAGCAAAAGGGCAATTTTATATGTTTATGAGTGGAAGTTGATGCTTGAAATGTGATGTTATTTATCCGGCCTGAGCTGTGGTGGCTAGGCTGTTGAGTGTGTTTAAATTTTTAATTATATATTTATTTATTGAAGTTATTTTAAAATCAATAATAAACGGCCGCGGCCTATATATTTTCCAAATAATACAGGTGTCTGCTTCTTATTTTATTTACTTAAGTAAAATGCTAAGTTGTTATTGAATCCTGCCTACTGTCCCATAGAGTTCTTTTTTTTTTTTTTTTTTTTAATATGTGTGATGCTAACAAACAAATATTTCTTAAATCTTTGGTATGTATGCTATGCTATTGTGTGATTTTAAACAGAGCTAATTTCTCTTGTTGCTACAGTGGTTAAACACAAATTGATCACATTACCTAAAAGAGTGCAGAACATCACTAGTTACTGCTAGATTGTAGGAATCTGCTAGATCTGTTGGAAGCAGAACCAATGGGAACTAATTCTGAGCTGCACTTCCCTTCCAATTCCTTAAAAAGAATGATATGTGGTATAACTCAGTAAATCTCCCATAGATCATCTCTTTATTTTTTGGTATTACGGTAATTAAAGAGGGACTGTACTGTTCCCAAAAAAACTAGCAATTTCCCTTTGATCTATCTACTGCTTCCTTTTTCATGTTTTTGGTTTATTTCAGAAATATTTATCTGCAAAAAAAATCTGAATTTCAATAATTTAATTACAGCACTTTTTACTGCTTGACGACATTTATTTCAAATATAGTAAGTGATCGGTCTCAGACAAACAATTGCAAGGAATGAATCGAAAAAAAAAAAAAAAAACTCAAAAAGCAGACAATAATCTGGCCACCAATAGTCACTATAGGAGAACTAGTGAATGAACACTGGGGTTGATTTACTAAAACTGGAGAGTGCAAAATCTGGCGCAGCTCTGAATAGAAACCAGTCAGCTTCCAGGTTTTATTGTCAAAGCTTAATTGAACAAGCTGAAGTTAGAAGCTGATTGGCTACCATGCACAGCTGCCCCAAATTTTATCACTTTCCAGTTTTAGTAACTCAACCCCAATTTTTGCCTAACTGTAGGATTTTTCAGAGAATATATCCATACCCTTTACTTTATTTTCGTGCTGAGAAATTAGCTAGTAGGTGATTGCTTGTTGCATACAAATTGCTTGTTGCATACAAAAATAAATCTATAAAACAGTTTTTGTACAATGGCCCTTTATGGTTATGTATCCACCAAATAATATTATTATAAAGGTTCACCAAATAGCTGCTAGCCTGTATGATAACAGGCTGATATTTTCTTAAATTTGATTATGCAAACAAATATGATGGATTAGAAATACATTTTTTGCTTAGGGTATTATATTTTTTATAGATATAGTTCAGGAAGGTATGGAATTTAAGGCATGAGCATATATTCAAATCTTTTTTTATGCTTGCTGGAGGATATGTCTTAGCATACTGCACTTGACACCAGAAAATGATTGCAAAACCACAATTTTACAGTTGACACCAAAACAGGAGGTAAAATCTTGTATGTAACCATTTACTATGAAAATCTACAAAAAAAAATGTTTTTCCTATTGATACACTTTTAGATTACATTTGCAATTCATTTTTCTATACCTCACTAATTGCATTTAATTAGGATCCTTATAGGAAAAGCAGAAAAAATTGCAGTAACCTTTCAGAATGCTTCTCTTTTTATTGTACTAAGCTGCTTTGGAGTTTCCTGTTCCTCCTTGTTTTTGCGTGTTCTATGTACAGTGTAAGCAAGGGTAATGGTTTTCTCAAGTGTTTTGTGGGTTTTATGAGTGTTTTGTGGGTTTCCTAAAACACAGGCAGGTGATTTATGGGTTTCCTGAGCAAGTGCTCTCTAAACATACACACGGACCCCTTGTGCTTTCTGATGATGTATGTACATTGACCTATAAAAAACATGCATAGATCAATGTGCAGATATTTAAAATGTACATTCCCATACAAATGTAAAAAAAATTACTGATGTTGGGCAAGGCACAGCAGAGAGAACATTTGAATTATTTATTTTTTAAAATAAAAGTAGAAGGGTGCTGGCCCTGGGAGTTCAAGTTAAAATTCCATATGTGCAACACTAAAACTATGTAGGGTATTTTGAAATAAACAATCTAATGTCCTACAAAAGCTTTGAAAACGAAATTCTGAGTCTGAGTAGTGATTGTGTGGCAATACTGTAGATTTTTATTTTCAAGAGGTTGGTAAATTAGGCACACATGGGACACGTTACAAGCAAGGCAAAACATGGGAAGTGCAAAGTACTAAAATCTACCAAAGTAATCACAATCTCAACTAAAATCTAACTGACAATTTTAAGCCATTATCCTTGTTTTTTTACTGCTATCCGAAGCTCAGTTGCAGAGATTTTCCCTAGCTTACTGTCACACTGACAATGGCTTCACCAGACATTACCTGAAGGAAAATCTTCAGTAGGAACATACACAGCAATAAAAAACCAAAAGGGGTTCTACTCCTTCTCTACTTTGAACATAACAGAAATTATTTTAGCTGGGCATAATTTTTAAATGTTATTTCCACTTTTTTAGCCAAAGCAGGGTAATACCTAATTTTATACTTGTTACATGTTCCCATTCACATAGCAAAACTAAGAAACAAAATAAAATTGCAGCTTACTTTTTTAGATGGTCTTTTTTAGAACTTCCAACAGTTAGAAATTCTACTTAGTGCTCTTTGCTATGAGGGGAGCTGGAAAGCTATGTTTACTATACTAAACCCTGTCTGGAGGCCTATATCTTATCAGTTGTACTAGATTTGTACACACTGGGGTTGATTTACTAAAACTGGAGCATATAGAATCTAGTGCAGTTGTGCATGGTAGCCAATCATCTTCTGACCTGTAGTATCTGTTCTTATCAGTTGGTATGGACCTTGATGGGTAGTAGGGGCAGGGACCGAAATGAACCAGGGCATCCAGGAGAATCTGGGGGACTGGGAAGTAAGCACTGCCAAAGAAAGCCAGATGGGTCCATTGCCTCCTGGCTTGAATGGGAACCACCCCTATCAGTTTGAAGGGAGCAGAAAATCCGGTTTTGGAGAGGCAGGTTAGTACTGCTCCTCGATGTAATTCGTATGGAATGGTGATGGCGGTGGAAGGGCCTCCCTCCTGGGTTGAGTCGCTCCCCAATGAGGGTTGGTTCTCCCTAAGCTGTCTAAATTCTAATACCTCCTGGTAGGTAAGGGCTACACTGGGTCTGTCCGGAGGTCGAGACCGAAAGAAGCCCATGGTGTACGTGCCCCTGGGGTGGCAGCCCAGGGGTGCCTTAGTTCTCACTGGTGAGGGGCAGCTCGCCTTGAGTTTTTTGGCACCTTAGTTACTACACCATACACACTTTTTTCACACCTGCCTCTTGGGCCAGGCCTTTTGGCTTAGACCAGAGGAATTTATTAGTCCGGCCGGAAGGCCTGCCATCGTACCTCACATTGGCACCTATGCACTTCCCCACTTCCCTTTCCCCACTTCTTTGTTTGTGTGTGGTTTTCTTTGTTGTGCGTCACTTCACTTTCACCTTTTCTTCCTGCACGATGAGTAGGGTGTGGGTCCTCGGGCACAGCCTTGAAAGTCTTGGGAGCGGGCGGATATGGCCTTCAGGCTTAGTTCGCCTTTTCTCATGGGGTCTCCCTTTGGGGGAGCCCCCACCTAGTACCTAGTACTTGGGGAGGGCTGTTTCGGCAGTCCCCCTGGAGAACAGTGTTTGCCTGGTTTCGGCCAGGCAGACCATTGGAAGTACCTCAGTCCCTGTCAGGAGTCTTGCGCCCCGGGGGATCAGGGTCAGGGTCCAACCTCTTCGGAGGCCAGACCATTTCACACACCCTGTGCAGTTTTTGTGTTCTTCACTTTTGCGTGTGAGCACTTTTTATGCACCGGGTGATAGTCTTTGAGTGTGTTCACACACCACAAAAAAATATTGTTCTTGGAACTGAAGGGCGCAGTTCCGGTGTCCACCAGCGGGTGTCTCCTAGTACCTGGACTGTACATTTAATTAGGCTGCACATGATGTGGACTGCTGAGGGAATCTAAGCCCGCCCTTCACTGAGGTTCAGGGCTTCAATATTTTTACCTGCAAGCTGTGTCCCCTGTCTGAGCCTGAACCTGTTCTTGAAACCTGTACCCTGATCCTGAGTCCTGTTCCCTGTGCCCTGCTTCCTGTACCTGCCTTCCTGCCCCCCTTGTCTCCTGTCCCAGTTCTGTCTTGCTCTTGTTTGCTCCCTCCATTTTGTTAGGTTAGTTTTGGGGTTTGCACCTTCATGTTATATTTCACTGTCTTGTTTATGGTTTACTGGTGTTGGCATTGGAGTGTGTCTTTTGCCTTAATAAACGTATTTAACCTTATTCGTCTGGATCCTGATTCCTTAACCACTTGCCGACTGCCGTCAGTAGATTTACTGCGGCAGTCAGCCCCTCATAGGCAAAGTGACGTAAATTAACGTCACTAGCCTGTGAGGCTCTCGGGAGCGAGCGCGCGCCGCCGCCGGCGCGCTCCCACTCCCGCGCGGTCACGGACCCCCCCGCGCGTGTGACCGGCGGACCCGATGTCCGCCGGTCACTCGGCGATCGGCGGGGGAGAGGGAGAAAGGCAGGCAGCTTGTGTAGACAAGCTGCCTGTCAGTTCTCCCTGTGTAGAAATACTGATCATACGGTTCTACTATGTAGAACCGTTGATCAGTGTAACTACAGCTCAACAGACAGCCAATCACAGTTAGAATCACGCCCCTAGGGACACACACCACCCCTCCCTCTCAAATAAAGTTAACCCCTTCACTACCAGTGTATTTTTACAGTAACAGTGCATATATATAGCACTGATTACTGTAGAAATGTCACTGGTAACCCCAAAAGTGTCAAAAATGTCAGTCAAGGGTCCGATCTGTCCGCCCCAATGTCGCAGTACCGCAAAAAAAATCGCAGATCGCCGCCATTACGCGTTAAAAAAAAAAAAAAAAAAAAAGACAAAAATCTTTCCCTTTGTTAGTAAACGCAATAACTTTTGCGCAAACCAATCAAAATACGCTTTTTGCGATTTTTTTTACCAAACATATGTAGCAGAAAACAAATTGGCCGAAAATGTTAAAAAATTTTGATTCTTACTTTTTTTTTTGGGGGGGGAATTTCATGTAAAAAAATGTGAAAAATATTGTTATTTTTGCAAAATTGTCGCTCTTTTTTTGTTTATAGCGCGTGATCAAAAAATCGCACAGGTGATCAAATACCACCAAAAGAAAGCTCTGTTTGTGGGAAAAAAAGGACGTCAAATTCGTTTAGGTACAGTGTCGCACGACCGCGCAATTGTCCGTTAAAGTCACGCAGTGCCGAATCGCAAAATACCCCCTGGTCTTTTAGCAGCCAAATCCTCCGGGGCTTAAGTGGTTAATGCAGCCATCTAATCTGATCACCCTTGGTGAATGCCTGCATGTGGTGTCCCTGACAGGCACAGAGAGCAATAAAAACTTTGTCAAACGAATTCTTCTTCAGTCTACTATAGATTTGTTTTTGTTTGTATGCTTATAGTAGAGATTTGCCATTACTATCTGTCCTGATGGGGAATCTCCTCCTTTAGCCACACAAATTGCAGGGAAATTTTAATAAATACTCAAACCCAATCCTGGTCTATCCAGAATAAAATATATGTGTTTGCTGGATTTGGGCTTTAAGACCTGAGATAGTACTTTTCCAAGTCATATATATAATCCAGAGCAAAGGACATATTTGCTTGGCAGTATATTTACAAATGGACCTTGCTGGGGGTGTTACTGTCCCCTTTTTTTCAATACATTGTTTAAGGTGCTTGTAATTTAATCAATAAAATGTATCAAGCTTCTTAAAAGTAATTAATGTTTTTCTGGCAGTGATATATAGTAACTGGAATGCATGGTGTTTTGGCATGAGTTATCCAATGAATCCCCAGTGCAAGAAAATAAATCACGCCAAATTGTTGTGGTCATTTCTCACCTTATAAAGCATGTATTGTAACAGAATTAAATACGCACATATGGTTCATATGTGGACACACTGAAATAGCTCCTTCTACAGTCCTAGAAAAGGAATAATGGAACCAAAAACTCTGGCTTAGTGAGTGTATCACTCATCTACAGTTCTTCATTGTCGCTCATTACTAAGTTATCTGATTAAAGATTAGTCAAGAGGCTCTGGTGGTTATAACAATGAGCCTGTTAAATACAAAGTAACTTTCCCTTTAATTTCCAATGGTTCTGATTTTACAAAAAGAGAAAGCATCTTCCTTGCAAATGCGTTTCAAGCTCCTCTTGAGAGGTACAATTTACAAGTGTGCCTAAAGATACATTATAGTCAACAAGTAATACTAATTAAGTTGGCCACCCAAATACAACTTTTTAGACAGTTTATCAGGAATTGGTCAAAATTTGCTCTGTGGATGGTCCTGTTGGTGCTCCCGATCCAACATCCTTCAATTGAAAAATCAAAAGAGGCAGGGGAACAACTGCTGGCTGAACAGAGACTGCATTAAACTAGATGTACGCATTGTTCAGATATTTTGATAGCCAGCAGTGTCAGCTATGAGAATGCAGAGGTAAATTCATCCATCTGCGTTGTGCAGGTTAAATTAAAAAAATAAAAATAAAATCTCTGAGTGTATGGGCCAGCTTTACACTACAGCCCTGCTAATGGGAGGTTCTTTATTTCACCCTGAAATGTATTCGTGAATCTAACTGCCACAAATACCACCTCATTACAGCTGAATTCCATGTTTGGAAATTTATACATACAAGCGGTCCCCGGGTTACAAACAAGATAGGATCTGTAGGTTTGTTCTTAAGTCGAATTTGTTTGTAAGTCAAAACAGGTTCATTTTTTAAGCGTAGCTCCAGCCAAAAAATATATTTTTACTTTTTTGGAAAGCATAGGGAAGGGTTAACACCCTTATACCATTTGTTTTACTGTCTGTGCCCCTGTTCAGAAGATTTCAGCTCACTTTCTGTCCCTTTGACAATTGTATTTTGAAAATTTTGGATTGTTGTGGAAGCAAGGATTGGTAATAAAGCTTCAGTGGAGACACCTTTTTCCAATGAGAACTCTCACAGTAGTGAATATGCCTTACTAGGGGCAGATTTCTCCTCACTTCCTGTTGTCTCTCTCCGCTTGTTAGTAGGAGTCGTTTGTAAGTCGGATGTTTGTAACCTGGTGACCACCTGTAGTTACATAGGACCATCTTGGACCATTATAAGTATGTATGTGCCATTAGTTCCCCCATGGATTTTGGAAATCAGTGTAGTAGGCGCCGCTACCAGGAAGATTGACGCTATCTTCCTGGTCCCATGCCAAGCGGCTGACAATAATTAGTCTTGCTGGTATCCCCTTTCTAATTGGCTTTGAATCTGCAGAAATGCTAAATAATAGTGTATACTTATTCATGCAATGGTCTCTCTCTAGCCCCATTGCATTGACACACTGAGTATGTACCATTTGTCTCCACATATCCTATGTCTCAGTATAGAATTTTTTTTTCTTTTTTTTTTTCTTTTGCCAAATTTTTTTTTTGGGATTTGTTTGTATAATATCATTGGGACTTAAATGTATTTCTTGTACATGTTACGACAATTGCGCTACAGTATATATACACACATCTTTGTTGTAGCTACTCTTTTCTCATAAGTTAAATTGTTTAACATCACTGGCACTTTAGAGATCATGAACCAGAACTTATTGGACAAGGATTCTAATCAAATTCTTGGCTGGTGATTTTCTAATTCAAGGGTATTTTCCTATTTAATGCAATTTATGGAGTCTAGTTTTAAATGTTTTTATTATGGGGTGTGGAGTATTATGTGGAAAAATGTTTATTTGTGTTTTGAACAGAAATGTATACATATGCATGTAATGTAAGAGATTAAAGCTTCTATCTTAGAAGGGTTTCTTTGGGGTGGTGTTATCACTGGAGCATGAGATCTATGCTACACAAAATCATGTGATAAGAACTGAAGGCTGAGCGGGAAACAAAAGTGAGAAGCTTGTTAAATCTAGCTACACTGAATTACTTTACACTTAAATTAAATACAGAGTAAAATTTCTCTTAGATTACATTAAAAGCTCAAAGTTGTCTGGACTATCATGCCTTGAATTTACAATATAGGTTTACTTGCTGCCGGTACTCATTTGTTCTGCAGCTCTTTGTCCTCCCATTCTTATCACATGATTCTGTGATGGATCTCATGCTCCAGTGTCAACACCACCCCAAAGAAACCCTTCTAGGGTGAAGATACACCATTATCTTACATTACAGATATGTATATACATTTTTATTCATTTTATAAGTAAACACTTTAACACTTATCACAATCCCCACTACAAGACAATACTCCACCCCCCACATTAAAAAAAAAAACACTTTAAAAGACTTGCTAAATTGTATCATGTAGGACAAAACTATTGGATCAGAAAACCACCAGCCAAGAATCTCAGAATTCTGGTCCAATGTGATCTGATAAATGATCTCTAAGTGCCAGAAATTAAGTAAAGTACTGTAAATGTAAATAAACATTTACCACTTTCTACTTTCTACAATTCCCTCTACAGTATAAAAATCCACACATCATGGAGCTTCATGAACCCCTTGATTCATGCAATTATTGCAAAGAAAAATGTTTAAATGGCAAACATGTACATTTGGAAAATCTTCATTCTTATGAATGAGAATTTAACAAAATTCCATCACTGGTTTTCTGTGCTTTGCTATGTATTGAAAGTCTAGGGGAGTGGACATTCCTAAGCAAGCTGTATTTGCATACAGACTGCTCTAGGTAACACCCATATGTGATGCCGAACCTTTATGTTTAAAAGATCCAAAATCCAATAAATGAAAGGGGAAGTCTAGGGACAATCAGGCTGGGATGAAAGGTGTGGGTCAAACTGGACGGCCCCCAGCCAGGAAATGAGACGGGGTCTGTTTTGACTGTGCTCGCAGTGTGTCATTAATTCCGTTTAAAGCAATTTTAGTACAAGAGAGGAGCCTGTTCAACTGTGCAAGACTAATAACTGTAATAATTAGCCAGTAGGAAGTAATTTTCATGGAAATGTTATGTTAATGATATGTTTTATAAAATAATACTTCACCGGTCAGGTATCCTTCTTATACTTCCCTTATTTCCAGGTTCATCCTAATAGACCAGACCACAACAATTTTAGATAAATGGATTGGACCATAAGAATGGACCAGATCACTTATGCCTTATGTGGATGGCTAAGTATTTCTCTTCACTATCATGGATAAACATGGGTATTTGGCTTGCATACTATAGCTGATGTCTCCCTCTTATTGTAACTACAGTTTGTGTCACATGGTCTTTAGCTTGGTAACATGTAGAGATCTCTGGTGAGAGGGCTATGGTTGCCTTTCTTGTTGGCAAAGGCTTACAACATTGTATTCATCTATATACACAGTGGACTTATGGTATGGTATATCGAAACACATGGAAACTTATAAGCATTCCCTTGGAGTCTTCCAGCATTGTCTAGCTATATGAAGCAAAATCTCTTGCAATATGAAGTCCTATTGAGGCAGACATTTAGGACTTGCTTTGCTAATTTTTCATAATTCCATGCACAATAGTGAGGATCAAGGAAATGTGTGATATGTGGTCTGATTGAATTTCAATTTAGGACTTTTTTTTATATACACTTGTTTTTTTAAATACAATATTGGAAATTGATATATGAGAACATTATGTCCCATTTTTTGGGAATTTATTTATACCAATTTTCATGGGACAAGAAGGAGCTATTGAGGATATATACTGAATAAGGACTTTCTTCCTTGAGGGGATGCTTTTTCTACAGCTGCTGTGGAGTTTTCCCATTTTTAAGTAATTTGCTAATTATAATTTTACCTGTGTTTTTGTAATTTTGGTGTTATTTGTTTTTTGTTCTTATCACATACTCGTCTCAAGGACTTCTCCTGAGCCTTTCCCATGCTTTGGAATTCCCTACCTCAATCTGTCTGACTATGTCAACTCTATCCACTTTTAGGTAATCCATGAAAACCTTTCTCTTCAGAGAAGTGTGTCCTGCCTTTACCTAACAACTGTACTTTCAGTTTCTTCATCAGTTCATCCCCCACAGTTATTACCTTTTGTATCACTTGACCCTTTCTAGATTGTAAGATCTAACAAGCAGGGTCCTCTGATTCCTCCTGTATTGAATTGTATTGTAACTGTACTGCTGTAAAGCGCTGTGCAAACTGTTGGCACTATATGAATCCTGTATAAAATAATAATAATAATCTATATTTTGTGATATGAATATAACATATGTTTACACATATATATAGTGCTGAGTTGTCCCCAGATCTGGTAAGTGTCAATGAATTATCTTTATAAGATTTTATAATTAGGTGAGTAGAGGTAGAACCTCAGTGAGGTCTTTTACAATGAATTTACTTTTCTAATTTAAATATACTGGCAGTTTCCTCTTGGTGTGTGTTTTTTCTTTCCAAAAAAAAAAAATTGGAAAAATTGATGAGACAAGGGATCTGGAGAACACATTTTATTATTTTTTGTCTATAACAATGTTTTACCATTACAGTGAAAAACTACATGTAAAGTCCCTGAAACTTTACATATTTTCTACTTCTTAATGAAGCATAAAATTACTGGTTTACTAATGCCTCATTTCCACTGAGCGGAACGGTTCGGGTCGGTACAGTTTGGAAGGGTTAGAATGGTCCGGTCTATTCAGGTGAGCGTTTCCACTGCAAGTCAGGCCACCAGGGGCCATGCGGGGTTTACACCAAATGAAGTGTTTGTTTTGCGCTTTCATTTGACATGAGCATTGAAGTTTTCCTGTCCGCCAATCAGTGGAATCTATCGTGTGACGCCAGTAGCTCCGCCCTAACCGTACTGTACCATTTCCTATGGCCCTACATCTGAAGGAGGACCAGGAATGGTGCGGTTTGGTTCGGTTGTATGGGCCACTTTCATAATGAAAAAACTCAAATTACCATACCGAACCGACCCCAACCGATCCGCTCAGTGGAAACGAGGCATTAGATTACAGTTACATTACATGCTCTTCAGTTGTATTGTAATTAAGAAGAAATCTTTTGTAAAATGTGCTGATAAAAACAGACACCGCTTTGCCATGCTTGTAACCAGACCTTTTCCCCAACTCCCTCTATAGAATTTTGTACCTTTCAAATATTACTTTATTTTCCCTACAGTGCTGAAATGATAGTAAACAAAAATTACCTTTTTATGTGGAAACATTGACTGGGTGATGGATGCTTCAAAACTATGTGCTCCTTTCACTTGTGTTTTCTCCCACAGTGTTTTCAGGACTTGCATAGAAGTAGTCTGAGTGGACAGTGGCTCAGGCAGCAAACTCTGATGGAATATATATGAAGAACCATGATAAAAAGAAGTTATGTTATAATAAATATTGAATGTTTACTAGCATTGTGCTGAATCTTTTTTTCTGCCTATAGTTCCAAAATTATACTAAAGCAGAAAAACTGGTATAAAGGTCAAAAATATTTTTTCATTTTCAGCCATAAAACTGTAAAACCTCCTCATCCAATGTCCAGTTTTGAGGATTCCCACTAAGGCCTCTTTCCATCAATAACAAATGAGAAGATAAGCCCCATGTCTTCTGCCTTGTAAACCCACTGTGTTTAAAGGGATTAAGAGATCAACAGCCAGGCTTCTAAGCCAAACAATAAGTAATTTGACTGTGAACTAATGCAATTCTCTGCACGCTTTCTCCATGATTAATACAGCCGTACAGCACAGCTAGTTGGTGTCCTAAGCAACCTAGCAAGGTCACCTTCTTGTCCCTAGCATTGCTCCCCATTAACCCAGTCTAATGCTGGCCATAGACTACAAAAAAAAACGTTCAAACTCATTTTCGAAAAAGGAAAACTTGGACATGAGAGCAGACGATCGTGCCATCATGTAATGACCAAAAAATCATTCAATGGACATAAATGAATTTGTTTTTTGTTTGTTTTTTCACATATACCTAGTGCAAACTGTTTGGACGAGAAACACATTAACCTTTCAATTTATCGTTCGTTCAGAAAATTACCAATCTTGTCCTTTGTTTTTTTTGCTCAAAAATGTCTCAACTGATTACTGATTTGTCCCTATTAACTGAACGAAAAATGAACAAACTGTCCAAATGCCCAAATTTTGGCCAATTTTTCGCATAATGTATGGCCACTAGTGTTGAGCGAACACGGACTGTATTATTCGTGTTCGTACCGAATAATTGGATTTTTTTTACCCGAACACGGACACGGACACTTTACTGTATGTTCGGGTAAAAATCCGTGTTCGGTCGTTTTATTTCCGGGTTTTGCATGCTTTGGCGCTCTTTTCATGGCGGGCTTTCAACAGCCAATCAACAATCGTTTAACTGGTGTGCCTTAAGCCATCCCAGCCATGCCTGCAAATGTCTTAGTAGCTGTGATTGGCCGTCTGAAGCATGTGACCAAGTCTTTATAAGTTCGAGGCAGCCGCCGCAGCAGCGTCATTCTGCTGCTTAGCTAAGGGACAGAGCACACATCAATGTGCTGGCTGCTGATTAGGGAAAGATAGGCAGGAAAAAACCATTTGTGTCCGGATAGAATTGAGGGACAGGTCGGAGTGTTTAGGCAGGGCGAGTTGTAGGCATTTTAGGGATAGAGTCTGCTGAATTATAGGGTCAGTGTCTTCTACAAACTACAATCGATATTGCTGTGTGGGGGGTGGGGTGAATCTGCACTCAATCCTGATCTACGATCTCTTCTCAATCCTGTTAGGGACAGAGTCTGCTGAATTTTAGGGAAACTGTGTTCTACAAACTACAATCGATATTGCTGTGTGGTGTGGGATTGGAGATAGGCAGGTGTCAGTGATCCACATCCATTTTTCTGTGTGTGAGCTGCAGTGAACACAATCTTTTTGGGCTGCAGTGAACACAATCTTTTTGGGCTGCAGTGAACACAATCTTTTTGGGCTGCAGTGAACACAATCTTTTTGGGGTGCAGTGAACAAAATCTTTTTGGGGTGCAGTGAACACAATCCTTTTTGGTGTGCAGTGAACACAATCTTTGTGGGGTGCAGTGAACAAAATCCTTTGTGGGGTGCAGTGAACACAATCTTTTTGGGGTGCAGTGAACAAAATCCTTTTTGGGGTGCAGTGAACAACATCCTTTTTGGGGTGCAGTGAACACAATCTTTTTGGGGTGCAGTGAACAAAATCCTTTGTGGGGTGCAGTGAACACAATCTTTTTGGGGTGCAGTGAACACAATCTTTTTGGGGTGGAGTGAACAACATCCTTTTTGGGGTGCAGTGAACAAAATCCTTTTTGGGGTGCAGTGAACAAAATCATTTTTGGGGTGCAGTGAACACAATCTTTTTGGGGTGCAGTGAACACAATCTTTGTGGGGTGCAGTGAACACAATCTTTTTGGGGTGGAGTGAACAACATCCTTTTTGGGGTGCAGTGAACAACATCCTTTTTGGGGTGCAGTGAACACAATCTTTTTGGGGTGCAGTGAACACAATCTTTGTGGGGTACAGTGAACAGAATCTTTGTGGGGTGCAGTGAACACAATCTTTGGGGGGTACAGTGAACACAATCTTTTTGGGGTGCAGTGAACACAATCTTTGTGGGGTGCAGTGAACACAATCTTTTTGGGGTGGAGTGAACAAAATCATTTTTGGGGTGCAGTGAACAACATCCTTTTTGGGGTGCAGTGATCAAAATCCTTTTTGGGGTGCAGTGAACACAATCTTTTTGGGGTGCAGTGAACAAAATCCTTTGTGGGGTGCAGTGAACAGAATCTTTGTGGGGTGCAGTGAACACAATCTTTGGGGGGGTACAGTGAACACAATCTTTTTGGGGTGCAGTGAACACAATCTTTGTGGGGTACAGTGAACAGAATCTTTGTGGGGTGCAGTGAACACAATCTTTGGGGGGTACAGTGAACACAATCTTTTTGGGGTGCAGTGAACACAATCTTTGGGGGGTACAGTGAACACAATCTTTTTGGGGTGCAGTGAACACAATCTTTGTGGGGTGCAGTGAACAACATCCTTTTAGGGTGCAGTGAACACAATCTTTGTGGGGTACAGTGAACAGAATCTTTGTGGGGTGCAGTGAACACAATCTTTGGGGGGTACAGTGAACACAATCTTTGTGAGGTGCAGTGAACACAATCTTTGTGGGGTGCAGTGAACACAATCATTGTGGGGTGCAGTGAACTCAATCTTTATGGGGTACAGTGAACACAATCTCATACTTCTGAAGATTTGAGGGTGCTGCCTGTTCCATACTCCCCCTACTCCTCATCTAGCCTTTTAGGGGTACAAACAATAGTAATTGGGGCCTAGTGTGGTTGTGTACGTGTGATATACATACACTTTTTTTGGATCATATTTTCTATTCCGCTATTTAATCAAAAACCTTTGGGGATCAGTTAAATTGGGGGATAGTCTGTGTTGGTACGTGTGAGAGAGATCCACCTTTCCAAGTTGTTGGGGTTCATCTCATACTTCTGAAGGTTTGAGGGTGCTGCCTGTTCCATACTCCCCCTACTCCTAGCCTTTTAGGGGTACAAACAATAGTAATTGGGGCCTAGTGTGGTTGTGTACGTGTGATATACATACACTTTTTTTGGATCATATTTTCTATTCCGCTATTTAATCAAAAACCTTTGGGGATCAGTTAAATTGGGGGATTGTCTGTGTTGGTACGTGTGAGAGAGATCCACCTTTCCAAGTTGTTGGGGTTCATCTCATACTTCTGAAGGTTTGAGGGTGCTGCCTGTTCCATACCCCCCCTACTCCTCATCTAGCCTTTTAGGGGTACAAACAATAGTAATTGGGGCCTAGTGTGGTTGTGTACGTGTGATATACATACACTTTTTTTGGATCATATTTTCTATTCCGCTATTTAATCAAAAACCTTTGGGGATCAGTTAAATTGGGGGATAGTCTGTGTTGGTACGTGTGAGAGAGATCCACCTTTCCAAGTTGTTGGGGTTCATCTCATACTTCTGAAGGTTTGAGGGTGCTGCCTGTTCCATACTCCCCCTACTCCTCATCTAGCCTTTTAGGGGTACAAACAATAGTAATTGGGGCCCAGTGTGGTTGTGTACGTGTGATATACATACACTTTTTTTGGATCATATTTTCTATTCCGCTATTTAATCAAAAACCTTTGGGGATCAGTTAAATTGGGGGATAGTCTGTGTTGGTACGTGTGAGAGAGATCCACCTTTCCAAGTTGTTGGGGTTCATCTCATACTTCTGAAGGTTTGAGGGTGCTGCCTGTTCCATACTCCCCCGACTCCTCATCTAGCCTTTTAGGGGTACAAACAATAGTAATTGGGGCCCAGTGTGGTTGTGTACGTGTGATATACATACACTTTTTTTGGATCATATTTTCTATTCCGCTATTTAATCAAAAACCTTTGGGGATCAGTTAAATTGGGGGATAGTCTGTGTTGGTACGTGTGAGAGAGATCCACCTTTCCAAGTTGTTGGGGTTCATCTCATACTTCTGAAGGTTTGAGGGTGCTGCCTGTTCCATACCCCCCCTACTCCTCATCTAGCCTTTTAGGGGTACAAACAATAGTAATTGGGGCCTAGTGTGGTTGTGTACGTGTGATATACATACACTTTTTTTGGATCATATTTTCTATTCCGCTATTTAATCAAAAACCTTTGGGGATCAGTTAAATTGGGGGATAGTCTGTGTTGGTACGTGTGAGAGAGATCCACCTTTCCAAGTTGTTGGGGTTCATCTCATACTTCTGAAGGTTTGAGGGTGCTGCCTGTTCCACACCCCCCCTACTCCTCATCTAGCCTTTTAGGGGTACAAACAATAGTAATTGGGGCCTAGTGTGGTTGTGTACGTGTGATATACATACACTTTTTTTGGATCATATTTTCTATTCCGCTATTTAATCAAAAACCTTTGGGGATCAGTTAAATTGGGGGATAGTCTGTGTTGGTACGTGTGAGAGAGATCCACCTTTCCAAGTTTTTGGGGTTCATCTCATACTTCTGAAGATTTGAGGGTGCTGCCTGTTCCATACCCCCCCTACTCCTCATCTAGCCTTTTAGGGGTACAAACAATAGTAATTGGGGCCTAGTGTGGTTGTGTACGTGTGATATACATACACTTTTTTTGGATCATATTTTCTATTCCGCTATTTAATCAAAAACCTTTGGGGATCAGTTAAATTGGGGGATAGTCTGTGTTGGTACGTGTGAGAGAGATCCACCTTTCCAAGTTGTTGGGGTTCATCTCATACTTCTGAAGGTTTGAGGGTGCTGCCTGTTCCATACCCCCCCTACTCCTCATCTAGCCTTTTAGGGGTACAAACAATAGTAATTGGGGCCTAGTGTGGTTGTGTACGTGTGATATACATACACTTTTTTTGGATCATATTTTCTATTCCGCTATTTAATCAAAAACCTTTGGGGATCAGTTAAATTGAGGGATAGTCTGTGTTGGTACGTGTGAGAGAGATCCACCTTTCCAAGTTGTTGGGGTTCATCTCATACTTCTGAAGGTTTGAGGGTGCTGCCTGTTCCATACTCCCCCTACTCCTCATCTAGCCTTTTAGGGGTACAAACAATAGTAATTGGGGCCTAGTGTGGTTGTGTACGTGTGATATACATACACTTTTTTTGGATCATATTTTCTATTCCGCTATTTAATCAAAAACCTTTGGGGATCAGTTAAATTGGGGGATAGTCTGTGTTGGTACGTGTGAGAGAGATCCACCTTTCCAAGTTGTTGGGGTTCATCTCATACTTCTGAAGGTTTGAGGGTGCTGCCTGTTCCATACTCCCCCTACTCCTAGCCTTTTAGGGGTACAAACAATAGTAATTGGGGCCCAGTGTGGTTGTGTACGTGTGATATACATACACTTTTTTTGGATCATATTTTCTATTCCGCTATTTAATCAAAAACCTTTGGGGATCAGTTAAATTGGGGGATAGTCTGTGTTGGTACGTGTGAGAGAGATCCACCTTTCCAAGTTTTTGGGGTTCATCTCATACTTCTGAAGGTTTGAGGGTGCTGCCTGTTCCATACCCCCCCTACTCCTCATCTAGCCTTTTAGGGGTACAAACAATAGTAATTGGGGCCTAGTGTGGTTGTGTACGTGTGATATACATACACCTTTTTTGGATCATATTTTCTATTCCGCTATTTAATCAAAAACCTTTGGGGATCAGTTAAATTGGGGGATAGTCTGTGTTGGTACGTGTGAGAGAGATCCACCTTTCCAAGTTGTTGGGGTTCATCTCATACTTCTGAAGGTTTGAGGGTGCTGCCTGTTCCATACCCCCCCTACTCCTCATCTAGCCTTTTAGGGGTACAAACAATAGTAATTGGGGCCTAGTGTGGTTGTGTACGTGTGATATACATACACTTTTTTTGGATCATATTTTCTATTCCGCTATTTAATCAAAAACCTTTGGGGATCAGTTAAATTGGGGGATAGTCTGTGTTGGTACGTGTGAGAGAGATCCACCTTTCCAAGTTGTTGGGGTTCATCTCATACTTCTGAAGGTTTGAGGGTGCTGCCTGTTCCATACTCCCCCTACTCCTCATCTAGCCTTTTAGGGGTACAAACAATAGTAATTGGGGCCTAGTGTGGTTGTGTACGTGTGATATACATACACTTTTTTTGGATCATATTTTCTATTCCGCTATTTAATCAAAAACCTTTGGGGATCAGTTAAATTGGGGGATAGTCTGTGTTGGTACGTGTGAGAGAGATCCACCTTTCCAAGTTGTTGGGGTTCATCTCATACTTCTGAAGGTTTGAGGGTGCTGCCTGTTCCAAACCCCCCCTACTCCTCATCTAGCCTTTTATGGGTACAAACAATAGTAATTGGGGCCTAGTGTGGTTGTGTACGTGTGATATACATACACTTTTTTTGGATCATATTTTCTATTCCGCTATTTAATCAAAAACCTTTGGGGATCAGTTAAATTGGGGGATAGTCTGTGTTGGTACGTGTGAGAGAGATCCACCTTTCCAAGTTGTTGGGGTTCATCTCATACTTCTGAAGGTTTGAGGGTGCTGCCTGTTCCATACCCCCCCTACTCCTCATCTAGCCTTTTAGGGGTACAAACAATAGTAATTGGGGCCTAGTGTGGTTGTGTACGTGTGATATACATACACTTTTTTTGGATCATATTTTCTATTCCGCTATTTAATCAAAAACCTTTGGGGATCAGTTAAATTGGGGGATAGTCTGTGTTGGTACGTGTGAGAGAGATCCACCTTTCCAAGTTGTTGGGGTTCATCTCATACTTCTGAAGGTTTGAGGGTGCTGCCTGTTCCATACTCCCCCTACTCCTAGCCTTTTAGGGGTACAAACAATAGTAATTGGGGCCTAGTGTGGTTGTGTACGTGTGATATACATACACTTTTTTTGGATCATATTTTCTATTCCGCTATTTAATCAAAAACCTTTGGGGATCAGTTAAATTGGGGGATAGTCTGTGTTGGTACGTGTGAGAGAGATCCACCTTTCCAAGTTGTTGGGGTTCATCTCATACTTCTGAAGGTTTGAGGGTGCTGCCTGTTCCATACCCCCCCTACTCCTCATCTAGCCTTTTAGGGGTACAAACAATAGTAATTGGGGCCTAGTGTGGTTGTGTACGTGTGATATACATACACTTTTTTTGGATCATATTTTCTATTCCGCTATTTAATCAAAAACCTTTGGGGATCAGTTAAATTGGGGGATAGTCTGTGTTGGTACGTGTGAGAGAGATCCACCTTTCCAAGTTGTTGGGGTTCATCTCATACTTCTGAAGGTTTGAGGGTGCTGCCTGTTCCATACTCCCCCTACTCCTCATCTAGCCTTTTAGGGGTACAAACAATAGTAATTGGGGCCCAGTGTGGTTGTGTACGTGTGATATACATACACTTTTTTTGGATCATATTTTCTATTCCGCTATTTAATCAAAAACCTTTGGGGATCAGTTAAATTGGGGGATAGTCTGTGTTGGTACGTGTGAGAGAGATCCACCTTTCCAAGTTGTTGGGGTTCATCTCATACTTCTGAAGGTTTGAGGGTGCTGCCTGTTCCATACTCCCCCTACTCCTCATCTAGCCTTTTAGGGGTACAAACAATAGTAATTGGGGCCTAGTGTGGTTGTGTACGTGTGATATACATACACTTTTTTTGGATCATATTTTCTATTCCGCTATTTAATCAAAAACCTTTGGGGATCAGTTAAATTGGGGGATAGTCTGTGTTGGTACGTGTGAGAGAGATCCACCTTTCCAAGTTGTTGGGGTTCATCTCATACTTCTGAAGGTTTGAGGGTGCTGCCTGTTCCATACCCCCCCTACTCCTCATCTAGCCTTTTAGGGGTACAAACAATAGTAATTGGGGCCTAGTGTGGTTGTGTACGTGTGATATACATACACTTTTTTTGGATCATATTTTCTATTCCGCTATTTAATCAAAAACCTTTGGGGATCAGTTAAATTGGGGGATAGTCTGTGTTGGTACGTGTGAGAGAGATCCACCTTTCCAAGTTGTTGGGGTTCATCTCATACTTCTGAAGGTTTGAGGGTGCTGCCTGTTCCATACCCCCCCTACTCCTCATCTAGCCTTTTAGGGGTACAAACAATAGTAATTGGGGCCTAGTGTGGTTGTGTACGTGTGATATACATACACTTTTTTTGGATCATATTTTCTATTCCGCTATTTAATCAAAAACCTTTGGGGATCAGTTAAATTGGGGGATAGTCTGTGTTGGTACGTGTGAGAGAGATCCACCTTTCCAAGTTGTTGGGGTTCATCTCATACTTCTGAAGGTTTGAGGGTGCTGCCTGTTCCATACTCCCCCTACTCCTCATCTAGCCTTTTAGGGGTACAAACAATAGTAATTGGGGCCTAGTGTGGTTGTGTACGTGTGATATACATACACTTTTTTTGGATCATATTTTCTATTCCGCTATTTAATCAAAAACCTTTGGGGATCAGTTAAATTGGGGGATAGTCTGTGTTGGTACGTGTGAGAGAGATCCACCTTTCCAAGTTGTTGGGGTTCATCTCATACTTCTGAAGGTTTGAGGGTGCTGCCTGTTCCATACTCCCCCTACTCCTCATCTAGCCTTTTAGGGGTACAAACAATAGTAATTGGGGCCTAGTATGGTTGTGTACGTGTGATATACATACACTTTTTTTGGATCATATTTTCTATTCCGCTATTTAATCAAAAACCTTTGGGGATCAGTTAAATTGGGGGATAGTCTGTGTTGGTACGTGTGAGAGAGATCCACCTTTCCAAGTTGTTGGGGTTCATCTCATACTTCTGAAGGTTTGAGGCTGCTGCCTGTTCCATACCCCCCCTACTCCTCATCTAGCCTTTTAGGGGTACAAACAATAGTAATTGGGGCCTAGTGTGGTTGTGTACGTGTGATATACATACACTTTTTTTGGATCATATTTTCTATTCCGCTATTTAATCAAAAACCTTTGGGGATCAGTTAAATTGGGGGATAGTCTGTGTTGGTACGTGTGAGAGAGATCCACCTTTCCAAGTTTTTGGGGTTCATCTCATACTTCTGAAGATTTGAGGGTGCTGCCTGTTCCATACTCCTCCTCCTACTGCTCAACCATCCTTTTAGGGGTACAAACAATAGTAGTTGGGGCCTAGTGTGGTGGTGTACGTGCGAGATACATACACTTTCTTTTTGATCATATTTTCTATTCCGCTATTCAATTAAAACCTTTGGGGATCAATTCAATTGCGAGATAGTCTGTGTCGGTACGTGTGAGATCCACCTTTCCAAGTTGTTGGGGTTCATCTCATACTTCTGAAGATTTGAGGGTGCTGCCTGTTCCATACTCCTGCTCCTACTGCTCAACCATCCTTTTAGGGGTACAAACAATAGTAATTGGGGCCTAGTGTGGTTGTGTACGTGCGAGATACATACACTTTTTTTGATCATATTTCCTATTCCGCTATTCAATAAAAACCTTTGAGGATCAATTGAATTGCGGGATAGTCTGTGTCGGTACGTGTGAGATCCACCTTTCCAAGTTTTTGGGGTTCATCTCATACTTCTGAAGATTTGAGGGTGCTGCCTGTTCCATACTCCTCCTCCTACTCCTCATCCATCCTTTTAGGGGTACAAACAATAGTAATTGGGGCCTAGTGTGGTTGTGTACGTGCGAGATACATACACTTTTTTTGATCATATTTCCTATTCCGCTATTCAATAAAAACCTTTGAGGATCAATTGAATTGCGGGATAGTCTGTGTCGGTACGTGTGAGATCCACCTTTCCAAGTTTTTGGGGTTCATCTCATACTTCTGAAGATTTGAGGGTGCTGTCTGTTCCATACTCCTCCTACTCCTCATCCATCCTTTTAGGGGTAGAAACAATAGTAATTGGGGCCTAGTGTGGTTTTGTACGTGCGAGATACATACACTTTTTTGGATCATATTTCCTATTCCGCTATTCAATAAAAACCTTTCTAGGGCAAGATCTTAAATTACAGAAATATGAGGAGACCGTCAAATAAGGGCCGTGGCCTGGGTCGTGGTGCTGCTGGTAGAGCTCCTGTTGCAAGGAGAGGACGTGGTCGATCTGTGCCAGCTACACGCACAAGTGAAACACCTTCCTCAAGTGTGAGTAGGCGACAGAACCTGCATCAGTATTTGGTAGGGCATCAAACGCCCCTAGAAGTGATGAGGCCAGAACAAGTTGAGGCGATAGTAGATTGGTTTGCTGCTGACAGTGCCTCCAGTTCCTTCACATTGTCTCCCACCCAGTCTACTGCAGAAAGGTCAGAGTTGGCACCTGCAGCCAATGTCCAACCGTCTTTCACCTCACCCCCTTGCAAATCAGGCCAGCAGTCTGAGCCCCAAGCCATACAGCAGTCTCTTATTCTTTTTGAGGACTCTGTCAGCAGGGTTTCCCAGGGCCATCCACCTAGCCCTGCCCCAGAAGTGGAAGAGATTGAGTGCAGCGATGCCCAACCACTTATTTCTCAAGATGAGTACATGCAAGGATCATCGCAGCACGTCTCCGATGATGACGAAACGCAGGTGCCAACTGCTGCGGCGTTCAGCATTGTGGAGACCGACAAGGAGGGCAGGGGTGAAGACTGGGTGGAAGATGATGTGGAGGACGATGAGGTCCTCGACCCCACATGGAATGAACGTCATGCAGGTGACCTGAGTAGTTTGGAGGAAGAGGCGGTGGTCGCACAGAGCCACCAGCACAGCAGAAGAGGGAGCAGGGTGCAGAAGCGGAGCGGCCGTGCCCTAGACACTACGCCCGCTACTGCCCAACGCAGCAAGGGAACGAGCGCACCAAAGTCAGCTCAAAGGAGTTCTCTAGCGTGGAAGTTCTTTAGAAAATGTGCTGATGACAGGACACGAGTGGTTTGCACCCTGTGCAATCAGAGCTTGAAGCGAGGCATAAACCTTCTCAACCTGAGCACAACCTGCATGATCAGGCATCTAAGTGCAAAGCACGAGCTGCAGTGGAGTACACACCTTCAAAACCAAGAAACGTCTCTGGCTCATCCTGCTTCCTCTTCTGCTGCAGTCTCGGCCGCTCCAGCCACATCTGTAGTGATACCGGCACCTGCCACCCCGCAAACAGACGATCTGTCAGCAACACCACCACCTGGGTCACCAACAACCATCTCCACAATGTCCCGTGGAAGCGTTCAGCTTTCCATCTCCCAAACACTTGAGAGGAAGAGGAAGTACCCCCCTACCCACCCGCGATCCCTGGCCCTGAATGCCAGCATTTCAAAATTATTGGCCTTTGAAATGCTGTCATTCCGTCTGGTGGAGACGCACAGTTTTAAAAACCTTATGTCGGTGGCTGTCCCACAGTACGTCGTGCCCAGCCGCCACTACTTTTCCAGGCAAGCCATCCCTTCCCTGCACAACCAAGTGGGGGAAAATATCAGGTGTGCACTGCGCAACGCCATCTGTGCCAAGGTCCACCTAACTACGGATACGTGGACCAGTAAGCACGGTCAGGGGCGTTATATCTCCCTAACGGCACACTGGGTAAATGCAGTGGCGGATGGGCCTGAGGCGGATAGCAATTTGGCGCATGTCCTTCCACCACCGAGGATTGCAGGGCGCTTCAGTTTGCCTCCTGTTCCTAACTCCTCCTACTCCGCTTCCTCATCCTCTACCGCCTCCTCATCCGGACAGCGTAACACCTTCACCACCAACTTCAGCACGGCCAGGGGTAAACGACAGCAGGCAGTTTTACAACTTGCCTGTTTGGGGGACAAACCACACACCGCGCAGGAGTTGTGGAGGAGCATGGAACAGCAGACAAATGAGTGGTTGCTGCCAGCGAGCCTCAAGCCCGGCCTGGTGGTGTGCGATAACGGGCGAAATCTCATAGCAGCTCTGGGCCTAGCCGGTTTGACGCACATCCCTTGCCTGGCGCATGTGCTGAATTTGGTGGTGCAGAGGTTCCTTAAAAACTACCCCGATATGTCAGAGCTGCTGCAGAAAGTGCGGGCCGTTTGTGCGCACTTTCGGCGTTCTCACCCTGCTGCTGCTCGCCTGGCAGCGCTGCAGCGTAACTTCGGCCTTCCCGCTCACCGCCTCATATGTGACGTGCCCACAAGGTGGAACTCCACCTTGCACATGCTGGAAAGACTGTGCGAGCAGCAGCAGGCCATAGTGGAGTTTCAGCTGCAGCACGCACGCGTGAGTCGCTCTGCGGAACAGCACCACTTCACCACCAATAACTGGGCCTCCATGCGAGACCTGTGTGCTTTGTTGCGCTGTTTTGAGTACTCCACCAACATGGCCAGTGGCAATGACGCCGTTCTCAGCTTAACTATCCCACTTCTATGCCTCCTTGAAAAAACAATTCGGGCGATGATGGAAGAGGATGTGGCACAGGATGAGGAGGAGGAGGAGGATGAAGAGGTAACATTTCCAAGGCTTTCAGGGCAGTCATTCGCAAGGGGCTCCGAGGGTGGGTTCCTGCACACGCAAACGCCAGGGACGCAATTGTCCAGCAGGGGCACAGTTCTGGAGGATGAGGAGGATGAGGAGGAGGAGGAGCTGGAGGAGGAGATGGAACCATGTTCACAGCAGGGTGGCACCCAGGCCAGCTCATGGCCATCACTGGTGCGTGGCTGGGGGGATACAGAGGACACGGACGATACACCTCCCACAGAGGACAGCCTTTCGTTGCCTCTGGGCAGCCTGGCACACATGAGCGATTACATGCTGCAGTGTCTCCACAACGACCGCCGAGTTGCCCACATTCTAACTTGTGCTGATTACTGGGTGGCCACGCTGCTGGATCCCCGTTACAAGGACAACGTACCGTCCTTAATTCACTCACTGGAGCGCGATCGCAAGATGCGCGAGTACAAGCGCACGCTGGTAGACGCCATGCTGCTGGCATTCCCATCTGACAGCGGGGCCACAGTGGAAGCACAAGGCAGAGGAGGAGGAGGAGGAGGTCGCCAACGCAACCAGGGCACCGCCAGCACCTCAGAAGGCAGGGTTAGCATGGCCGAAATGTGGAAAAGCTTTGTCAGCACGCCACAACAAACAGCAGCACCAGCAGCTCAGATGGAACGTCTTAGCAGGAGGCAGCATTTTACCAACATGGTGGAGCAGTATGTGTGCACACGCCTACATGTAGTGAATGACGGGTCTGCCCCCTTCAACTTCTGGGTCTCCAAATTGGGCACATGGCCTGAGCTTGCCCTTTACGCCTTGGAGGTGCTGGCGTGCCCTGCAGCCAGTGTATTATCTGAACGGGTATTTAGCACGGCTGGGGGCGTTATAACAGACAAGCGCAGCCGCCTGTCCAGAGACAATGTGGACAAGCTCACGTTCATTAAAATGAACCAGGCATGGATCCCACGGGACTTTTCCGTACCTTATGCAGAATAGCAATGGATACCGACCTTACCCACCCATTGTTCCATTTTTGCTCTTTCTCACTCTTTTGGGGTGTACCCTCATTTAAAATTTTTGAAAAGAAGCAGTGTTGGCTACCTCGTCCTCCTCCTCAGGGCCAGATTAATGTAGGGGCTATTGGAGCTGCAGCTCCAGGCCCCTACCTTTTATATAGGCCCCGGGTTGGCCATATTCACTGTTACCGCTCTTCTGTCACTTGTAAACACAGAAGTCTGGCTTCTATGCTCGCTTCCCCAGGCAGCACCCTCAGAACCTCCCCACACAGCGTGAAGGCCGGACAAGGAGGGACAGTTGGCGATGCATGGATGTGTTTATGGGCTTCAGAGACAGCATCCCATGTTGAATTAGGCATGCATGGCTGCACCCTTCCTCCTCTGGGTGCATGGCAAGGCACGGCCCTTAAGGCCCTTCAAAATCCTCAGCACCAAGCCCATGATGCTGTTAATCCGGCCCTGGTCCTCCTCCACCGCCGCTTCCACCTACACCGCCCATAGGTGTGCGCAGCCTATTGCATTAAGGTGTGCACCCCAAAGTTGAAATACACATGCATGTGTTTGCCAGCAGGGAGAGTAATGTATCGGGGCCATGTACCTGTAGGCAAGGAGAAATAGAGCAGAGCAGGTCCCAGGGAGATCTTTCCCATCTCCTCACTGGCAATGCTATGTGCCCTAGGTGATTAGGGTGTGCCCAGGCACACCCAGCACACCCTGTGCGCACGCCTATGTCACCGCCACATCCACCACCACCTCAACCTCCCTCCTACTCCATATGGGCCTCGTCCTTCAGAGATGAAGAAGAACATTGTTTTATTTTTCTGTTTTTTTTTGTTGTTTTAAGTTATTTCCCTATCCACATTTGTTTGCAGAGCACTTGCCATGCTCTTAATTACGTTTTGCTGCCATTTGCAGCACTCTAGCCCTTTCCTTTGGTGTTTTAGAGCCATTTTAGTGCCTTAAAGTTCGGGTCCCCATTGACTTCAATGGGGTTCGGTGTCCGGGAAAAGTTCGGTAAAAGTCCGGGACACGGACCCGGACTTTTTTTTAAAGTTCGGCCGAACCCGTCGAACACGGACATCTAGGTGTCCGCTCAACCCTAATGGCCACCATAAGTGCTGCTGTGCAGGAGATCACAAGTGTGTGAAATAAAGTCAAATTTGAGTATTTATATCTAAAATGTAATTCATCTTTTGATATTCTAATACATGTACCACTGTATTCAAGTGCATTTATTAAAGTGGCTCTAAAGGTACAAGGTGTTTTACCTTAATGCATCCTAAAAAATAAAGGTAAAAAAACCTACTGCCTCCAACTCCCCCTGTTCCTCCTAAATACTTACCTGAGCTTGTCATAGATCGAGAAATGTGCCAGAGAGTAGCAGCTCTCTTGGCTGTCTCTCTCTTCTCACTGGACAGAGAGGCAGCAGTGGGGAACATTGGCTCTTGTTGATGTCAATCACAGCCAGTGAGGAGAGAAAGGGGTGGGGCTTAGTCACAGACACACAGAGCTGGCACAGTAGCAAGCACATGCAACTGCACTTGGCAGGGGCGAGGAGCCAGGACCACAGGTGGGGGACCTGAGAAAAGAAATATCAGAGCTGCTCTGTGCACCTGCACAGAGCAGGCAAGTATGATTTTTCTTATTAAAAAAAAAAATGTGCTTTTAGAATCCCTTTAACTGCCTTGACTTATTCAGTTATTACAGGTAGACCAGTATATATATAATGCCAACAAGCATTCACAGCATTTTGCATACTTCACATTCACTTGAGCGTTAACCACCCTGTTGGTCTGATTAAAGCGGAGTTCCACCCAAAAGTGGAACTTCCGCTTTTAAATAGTCCTAACCCCCTGACATGCCACATTTGGCATGTCATTTTCTTTGGGGGGGGGAGCGGGTACCTAGTTTTGACAGGTACCCGCTCCCACTTCCGCTCGGAGCGCCGCGGCGCCCTGAGCGTAAGTTCTCCTCTCTCCCTCCCTGCAATCTTCTGGGACATGTCAGAGGTCCCAGAAGATTGCCGGCCAATCACGACGCAACTCGCGCATGCACAGTGCATACCCGGCTGTGAAGCCGCAAACTGTCACAGCCGGGTGCCCACATCAGTGATGCTGGCACCGCAGAGCAGAGAGGGAGAAGACGTCGCATCGCTGGACCGTGGGACAGGTGAGTGTGCGGTTAGGCTGGAACTCCTCTTTAAGTCCAGATTTCTGTGCTAAGAGCGGTACATTGTTTTGCATAGAAATCTGTTGTTTAGTCGCTCAAAATTTTCCAGGCAGAAGGCACTGGAAAAGCACAGGCAGGGCACTGGAAAAGTCACCATGTGCAATCCTGTGCTAAATTGGCATGATACAGTGAAATCCGTTAGGATCACAGCTTTGTATGATGTAATTTAGTGTTTTTACACTTTTGAATTTGCCGCTGGTTCCACCCCCCCCCGCGTCGCATCGCTCGCAGGGAGGAAACTGGAAGGCAAGTGCCGGCAATCGGCCGTGCACAGAGCGGGGAGAGACTGTGAGGCAGGCAGTTACACAATGACAGGAAGAATCAATGAATTAAGACAGGACTCAACAGTGCCATGGTAGGGCAGTTCATTAAGAACTATAAGCCAACATTCACAAAGGATGTTGGTACTTGTAGTTCTCCCATTCACAGAACTCTTTTTTTTTTGACAGCGGGTGTGGGGAGAGGATCCCTGACCCACTGTCACAACAGGGGATCGGGGGAGGGCTGCTGCAACAATAAAATGTTACATGTTACTCCAACCCCAGACTTATTTCAGAAGTGGGAACAGTGCAGCAGTTGGGGACTTATCTGGGGGGGGGGTGGCTGAATTCAGCAACCTCCAGACACAGTTTCTGTGCATGTAGAGGTTTTCCATAATATCCAAGCAATATGTTACTTTTATAAAATGTTGCTGCATTCCAAATCTTATCTCCCAACTCAACAACTTCACTTCTATTTATGCTAAAATAGGAATAATGAGTTCTTAGCTGATATAATGTGACTTTACACGTTTTGAGGAAAGATGGTCTGCATCCCAAGACAGTTTTATATTCTACTTGTACATGGCACTTTCCTTGATAAGGGTTTAATAATGAACTGATCATGATGCCCTGACATTCTAACACATACTACCGCATGTGTAGTTGTGTCAACTGATCTCAGAAAATGAATAGCGAAAAAGGATACACATACGGTAATTATTACAATTATTAATAAAGAAAAGAACATATTTTCAAGCTGACATTTTGCCTTGTGCAGCAAAAGTAAAACTGGTACATTAGGGGGTCTATTTATAATTTTTTCACACAAGTCACTCAACTTTCACACAGGGTTCACATATTTTTCCAAAGGAATCCAACTGGAAAAATGTATGGATCTTAAACATTTATAAATTGGCCCTTGTTTTAAATAAAGCCTACATTTTTTTTAATCAGCACAAGGGATAGTGCTTACCTTTTATTAAATAAGAAGTGTCCCTTCTGCTGGTGGTTGCTGTCTTCATTGAAATTATCTGTCTTCTGTCCCCCTACCCCCTAAAGCAGTGGTCCTCAACTCCGGTCCTCGGGGCCCACTAACAGGCCAGGTTTGCAAGATAACTAAATTACATCACAGGTGATCTCATTTGATGCTCAGCGATTGCAGTATTCTAGTCTGCATCTCCCCAAGGTAATACTTAAAATCTGGCCTGTTATTGGGCCCCGAGGACCGGAGTTGAGGACCACTGCCCTAAAGTACTGCAGTGGTAATCTTCCAGTGCTGCAGAGGTTAATCACTTTAGTACCATGCTATAGCCAAAAGGCAGCTAGAGCGCAGTACTATAGTGCTGGAAGGGCGTCCATAGATGTCCTCCCGGAACCCCGCCCCCTACGTGCCTCCTGCGGCATGCATCGGGCATGCTCTGTAAACGCTGTGTCCTTTGGACACGGCTGACCACAGATAGAGGTAAAGGGCGAATCACAGCAGCCCTTTACCATGTGATCAGCTGTGTTCAATCACTGCTGGTCACTAGGGATGATCGAACGGTTCGGGTCCACCATCGGTTCGGCCCGAACATTGGGTGTTCGAGGTTCGGCCGAATTTAGAACTTTTTGCCCAAAAAGTTCGGAATTCGGCAACCAGAACCGACCAAAATGCATTGCTTCAGGAAATGGGCTTTAAAAGCCCGTGATTGGACCAGAACCATTAGCAAAAGCCAATTGAGGGGGCAGGAGAATGCTAGGAATGTGATTGGAGTGACTAGGGGGTCCCTAGACCAATCATTAGTGAATACGCCCCCCAGTATATAAGATCGCCCCAGCCATATTTCTAGCATTGTTATACTGGACATGGAAGAGAGTGGAAGCAGTTCTGTTAATTTTACTTTAAAAGTGTCATTTAGCTATTTTTAGTGTGAGGAAAGGGATATCTAGTGTAGTTAGAGTGCTCCTTTACACTTTAGTTAGCTTTAAAATTTAGTTTCTGTAGGGAAAGTGTTAAGTGTAAGGGGACCGTAGTGTAGTGTAGGGTTAACTGGCAGTGACTGCTATGGCAGGGTGACAAAACCCTTCCATAGCAGGGTGACCGCTATAGAGAAATGATCATTTCTCTGAATTGCTTCGGGACAGGAATATGGCTTCTCACCAGCCAAGCATTTTTAATGCTGCAGGCGCTGCCACTGCCAGTGCTTTTTTGAGGACATGTTTGATGTCAGACATGACATCTGAACATGTGTATAGGGGGTATATATACACATATATGTCTGTATATATACCCCTAGACATATATAGGTGTGATAGTAGCAGAAATATATGCTTGCGCTAATGAAATCATTTACAGTAATATATTTCTCCTACTATCACACCTATATATGGCTAGGTGTCTATATACATATATATATGTGTGTATATATACCACTATACACAAGTTCAGATGTTTTGCCTGCCTCAAAAGAACCCCAAAAAATGCCAAAAAAAACGCTAGCGTCAAAAAAAAAATGCCCAGGTGTGTTTTTGCTGGCATTTTTTGGGGGTTTTTGGAGGCAGGCAAAACATCAGAACTTGTGCACAGTACCACTATACACAAGTTCAGATGTTTTTCCTGACTGCAAAGAACCCAAAAAAATGCCTTCTATTAAACCGGCAAGGTGTTACAGCAGCGAAGCCAACCCCCTGAGCTGACAGTTTTCTAATACAAACAATATTTTTTTTATGGTTCTGGACATGCTACAGAGCTGAAACTTCACATGTACACTTTTTAGACCCCCCAGATACGAAATCCAAAGTAAAAATCAAAAAAGCTCTTTTTTTTTTTTTAATTTTTTCAATAATTGGCTTTTTTATCAAAAATGACAATTTTTAAGAACTTTTTTGTGTGATTTTGTGTCTGGGGGGTCTAAAAGGTGTACCTGTGAAGTTTCAGCTCTGTAGCATGTCCAAAACCAGAAAAAAAAGGATTGTTTGTATTAGAAAACTTTCAGCTCAGGGGGTTAGCTTCTCTCCTCGGTTTTCACACCTTGCCGGTTTCAAAGCAGGCATTTTTTGGGGTTCTTTGCAGGAACTTTGCAGTAGTGCAGGAACTACTTTGAAGTCGGTGCGACTTCAAAACGCACAGATATGAATGGGGCTCATTGAAAGTAATGGAAAACGACTTGTCATGCGATTTTGCGGTCCAAAATCACGGGACAAGTCGCACAAGTGTGAAAGGGGCCTTACTGTCTGCATTTAATAAAATAAATATCTTTAAAGAGTTACTGGGGGGGAGGGGGGACAAAGGAGGGACTCTATATCACCATTGTTTCCTGTAATTACATAGAGGTTAGAAGACGAGACCAGTGAGAGCCTATGGGATCTAGGAGATCAATAGTTTGACAGTGTCAGTTTCCTATGAGCTTTAGGGGACAATTTCTTGGGATCTGAGCAATATTAAGCAGGGCAAGCAGCAGGGAAGAGGAGTATGTACAGTGTTCTTATACAGGTATATCTGTCTTAGGCGCATTTTGTATATTTTGTATAGCCTGGTGTGTAGCATAGCTGCCTCAATGTACACTGATAATTACAAAAACACATAGAAACAGTTTTATTTTTTTTTATTTTTTTTTTCTATGCACACACATCCATATAAATATTTACACAATGCATAATTACATGTATATCTAAAAGTAATCACTGGAAAAATGACACTTTCCCTTTAAGAAGGTTGTTAGTAATTATAAATGTATACAAGGAAGCTAGGATTTGTTGCTCAAATGAAAAGGCTGAACTTCCACATTTTTAGCGCTGTGTAGTGACTGTTCCTTTTTCCTCTTTCAATGTACAGTAATCCAATCAGTCTGTTCAAACTGACTGCCAACAATAAATAATAAATGGGTCCTTTCCTGCATTTAACTTAATTGCAGCAATTGCAACAATTGTTTAGCAGGAACATTTAGACCAGTGCCTAAAGCCACTAAAGGGACAAACTACAGATTTCTATAAGAAAAAATAAAGCAGCTAGTATTTGAATTGTGTAAAAGTCGTATCATTTTTACATATAGGGACAATTCTAAAGTCACAGTTCAAAATGTGTTCTCACTGAAAACATATAATAACTACATTTTAAGGACAATTCAGTTATTGATTGGCTGCAGTTTACATATTGTCCTAAACCCTATCAGGGGAATTCACTCTTTACAATTCCTTTGTGCCTTCACACTATAAAAGTCGGTTCATGTACCTGTTGGGGCATTCACCATGCATGGAAGTGCATTAAGGCTGGAGTATCTGTACAGATACTGCAGCAGTGGGGTCACTGAGGGTCACACGGACAGTGCAGCAGTGGGTAGTTTTGTATCTGGAGGGGGCAGAGCCTGATAAGAAATCACAGGCATTAGTTCTTCATCACCCTTTGTGATTAACAGCAAGCAGTGTGTGGATGCTTAGCCAATAGACAGCCTGCTATTGGCTATAAAATCTGCCCACTGCCTGCTGTCAATTACAAGGAGAGAGTGGATCTGATAGGGAACTAGTGTCCTAGCTTCCCCATTAGGCTTCACCCACTGCAGCTGGTTGCTAGGAAGCTGTAGGCATTGAAGCCGATAGCATCCTTAACAGCTAGTGACAGGGAGGAGGTAGCAGCGCTGTCCACTCCTATGTTATTTAATTTAGATTATTTAAGTGCAGCTCTAATCCACTGGTCTCTTGACTCTGAAGAAGAGGGCAAGTCCCTTGAAACGCGTTAGCCTTCCAGATGTGTATCATTCCTCTGTGTGATGTGATGTGTTGTAAGTATATACAGGAATTTTGGTGGTCAGTAACTGGAATTGTTGTGACGAGTTTGTACACATGTTGGTTTGTAAGTATATAATACATTTCCTGATTTTATCAATAAAGGTTCTCTAAGGATAATGCACTAGGCTGGTGTGCCTCTGTTTGTGTTTTGCTGCAGCCAGGCTGTGTGCGTCCATAGACACACATATTTCCGGTAAGCCACACCCCACTCCCTCTTCACAGAAGCTTGATTGAGAGCAACGGGAGCCTACGGCTCCCACTGTTCTCACTGTCTCCAGTGAGGACAGCAACAAGGGGAGAGTGGTACTGCATTTGGGACAGTGCTAAATTGGTGACTTAGTTAGATAAGTGTTTAGGGTTGAGGGTGGGTAGATTAGGTAGCCAGGAGTTTTTTTACCTTAATTCAGATCATGTATAAATTCAGGTACAGGTAATTACAGGCTTAATTCAGGTAATGTAAAAACTCATTATGAGTTTAGAACCACTTTAAAGTAAACATACAATGTTATAGATACTTTCTAAAACAGTTATAACTATGTAGGCACTATAACCAGGGCCGGCCCTACCATGGGTCCTGCTGGGTCCATTGGATACAGCCCGAACACCAGAAGTACAGGTAGCACAAAAAGGTAAAATCACAGAAAGCAGGCAAAAAACCTTGTGCTGCTCCTCTTGTGTCCAAATTTTCACGTGGATCACAAAGAGCTTCAATTGCCTCCACAAATTTATCAAATTTTTCTTTGACTGGCTTAACTGCAGCATGATGAGCACTCCAGCGGGTTGTTGATAACCTTTTCACTGACACTCCAGTATGGTCAATTAACACATCCCATCGATGAGTGGAAGCAGCAAAGAAAGAAAACATAGTCTGAAGAGTTCCAAAAAATGTCACGCACGATGCATTTTCAGCAAAAGAGTGCTGACCGCACAGTTTAAGAGAATGGTCCACACATCCATTAAAGATAGCTTTTTTATTCTTTCCCTTAAGAATGGATTGTACACCTCCATGGATTCCAGCCATAGTAGCAGCGTTATCATAACCCTGAGCGCGGCACATCATTATGTCCAGTCCATCACTTTCCAATTTTTGTAAGATGTCAGAGCTGAGGTCAGCAGCTTTTTTCCCCTTTAAAGGGAAAAATCCTAAAAATACTTCTTTTACTTGAACTTTGCCATTGCTGATTTTTACATATCTGATCACTTCAGACATCTGGTCAGTATGTGATATGTCATGGGTGCTGTCAAACATGATCCCAAAGTACTTTGCAGACTTTATGTACATGACCAGCTTCTCCTTCACATGATTTGCCAGGGCACTGATAAATTCATTCTGAGTTTTTGGTGCAAGGTATGAGACCGATACTTTAAGTTTACATGTGCTCTGCTTCAATCTAATAAGGTGCTCTTTCAGTACTGAATCATATTTCGAAAGCATTTCAACCATCTCAATAAAGTTCCCTTTATTGAATGAAGATTCATCTTCCTTGTGACCACGAAATGCCAGATTCTGTTTGGCAAGAAACAATGTGATGTCAAGCAATCTGTGCAAGATGTCCCTCCACTTTTTCTTCTCTGCTTCCATCAAACTTATAGTTTCGACGTCAATGGTTTTGTGCAGCCTCAGTCCTGTTGCCAAAGTTTTCCACTTTTCAAGGTAACGTAGGTGATCTTCGGATGTCTCGTGATTATATACCTTTGGGCTCAGTTTCCACCACTTCTGAAAACCAGTCACAAATTTGGATGTCGTCTCTGTAGCACTAACGGCAATCACCTTGTAAAACCACTCTTTTGAAAGTTGGCGGACAGCTCCCTTTGCTGCAGCTTTTGCATCTTGCCTTTTCACAATACTGAAAGGCCCATCTTTGTTCTGAAAAGAAGCACTTCCCCTTTTGATTATTTCAATCCGAATAGGATCAGGAACTGGTAACTCCCAGAAAGAAACATCAGAAAAAATGATCAAATCTTTTTCCATAACACTTATCTCTTTTACAGCATCGTGACTATAGCTAGAGTCACATTCAGCACTCCGTTCTTCTTCAGATTCTGACATTTCCACTCCTTGCTCTTCTGCTTCAGAGTCTCCCATTTCCACTTCTTGCTCTTCTAAAGAATGCATGCTAGCAATAGCATCAGAAGAGTCCGCTTTGTCAGTTGGAGACTGACAAGCAGTGTCTTTTGATGAACCCTGGCCATCATCCGGTCTTTTGACATACTGAAGGATGGACCCAGCAAGTGTTTTGATTGTTTATTTCTTGTCTCTTTTGCTTTCCTTTGCTGGTATCCACTTGGCCTCTTTGATTTATGCACTCCATGAGGCATGATGTAATATTCCTGCAAACATTTGATTAACCACTTCTGGACCGGAAGATTTTCCTGCTTAATGACCAGGCCCTATTTTGCGATTCGGCACTGCGTGAATTTAACGGACAATTGCGCAATCGTGCCACGCTATACCCAAATAAAATTGACGTTTTTTCCAACAAATAGAACTTTCTTTTGGTGGTATTTGATCACCTGTGCGATTTTTATTTTTTGCGCTATAAACAAAAAAGAGCGACAATTTTGAAAAAAAAAAACAACATATTTTTCACATTCTGCTACATAACATTCCCAAAAAAATAAAAATTAGAAATCAAACTGTTTTAACATTTTAGGCCAATTTGTTTTCTGCTACATATTTTGGTGTAAAAAAAAAATCGCAATAAGCGTATTTTGATTGGTTTGCGCAAAAGTTATCGCATCTACTAACGACAAGAAAGATTTATGTCATTTTTATTGTTTTTCTTTTTTTACTTGTAATGGCGGCGATCTGCAACTTATTTGCGGGAGTGCAACATTGCAGCGGACAGATCGGACACCTGACTGACATTTTTTACACTTTTGGGGGGGACCAGTGACATTACTACAGTAATCAGTGCTAAAAATATGCCCTGTTACTGTAATAATGACACTCGCAGGGAAGGGGTTAATACTGTTGGTGATCAAGGGGTTAAATGTAAGCCTAGGGGAGTGATTCTAACTGTGGGGGGGTTGGACTTTTGAAATGATCACAGAGACATGTGATCCTATATAGCTCACAATCTAATCACATATTACACAGTGCTTTACAGAGTAGGTAAATTCATACGCAGAATACATAGATCCATGCACATAGTCACAAGACCTCACAATCTAAAACATATTATGCAATGTTTTACAGTGTATACAGGTTCATACACAGTTCACAATCTACTGATATGTTAACCAGTGCTTTACGGAGTGCAAAGATCCATTCACAGGGGGCTCAGGAGCTTACCGTATTTGCCGGCGTATAAGACGACTGGGCGTATAAGACGACCCCCAACTTTTCCAGTTAAAATATAGAGTTTGGAATATACTCGCCGTATAAGACTACCCCTCTTCCAATGCACGCGCACACCAAATAAAAATGAAAAAAACATCAGTTTTGATTTTAATAACTTTTATTCAAATGCTTAACTGTCACTTATAAACATAAGGCTGTTTGTCATCAAACATGTAAACATAAAACATAAAACAGTGCAAGTGGATAAATCCATGGGAGCTGCCATGCTGCTTGTTTTCTAAGCTGTCAACCAAACTTGAACTGATGATGATAGGAGGAAGATAGCAAACAATAGAGAGAGAGCAAGTGCCGGGCAGGTCCCTGATGAGTTAGCAACGCCCATCATAACTGCAAGCTATGGTACCGTATTTTTACAGGGTTTGCTGGCTTGACAGTTTCCCTTTTAAAAGCCTTCAAAATCCTCCTGTTCGTCATCTGATATCATAAGTACATCAATAATATCTTGTGGTACATTTGTAAGGCAGTCATCATATGGATCGAATTCCGTATCAGATGGTGTGGTCTCAGCTTCGGCTTCCTCTTCATCTTCATCGTGCCATAAGTAGTCGTCCTCCATACCATCTAATGAATTTGATATGCCACACTTCTTGAAGGACTTGATTACCATTTCTGCATCAATATCATCCCATGCTTTTATGACAAACTTGCACAAAACATCCAACTGTGGAGCACGCATGTTTCCTCCTTTTGTGTAAGACTTTTCGCCGCTAACCATCCATTCATTCCACTGTTCTCGAATGCGGTCTTTAAATGGCTTGTTTAGGCACACATCCAGTGGCTGTACCAAAGATGTCAATCCTGCAGGAATAACTGCTGCATCTGTGTTTAGTCTTGCAAGCCTTTGTTTGGTGCTGGGAGTTAAATGAGCCCTGAACATATCCCACACCAGTAGACTACGTTTTTTAATAAGTCCACCTGGTCGCCTGCTCCATACATTATCAAGCCATAGCTTTATCCCTTCTTCATCCATCCAGCCTTTTTCATTCACATGTACAAAACAACCAACAGGGAACTTGAGTTTCGGCATTGTTTTTCTTTTAAAAATGATCATTGGTCTCAATTTGGCACCATCAGCTGTGCATCCTAGTACCACGGTAAAACTAGACTTCTCATGTCCTGTTGTTTTAATTAAAATAGTTTTTTCACCTTTTTGATGGACAGTTTTATTTCCAACCATATCAAAATTCATTGGAGTTTCATCCATATTTCCAATACTACTTAATGCATAGCCATGTTTAGTGCGCTGTTGTATTACGTATCGATGGAAACTATTTACCTTGTTATCAAGATCTGCAGGTAATTTTTGGGCAATTTTCGTCTTCTGCCTCAGCACCATATTATGCCTTCCCATGAATCTACTACACCAGGATATAGTGGCCTTAAATCTGTTGCTGTGATCTGGGTTAGATTTGGCCCACTGAAGTGCAAACAAACGTATTTGATTACGTGTCACTACATGACCATTTTGGCGATGCTCATTAACCATATCTACTACATGTTTTTCAAGTTCTGGCCAATGTGGGGTGCCTCTTCTTAATGCACACTTACCCCTTGGCATACTCTTTAATGCTTTTTCATTTGCTTTCCAGTCCCGAACCATCTTTTCTGTTACTCCATATTGTCTTGCAGCAGCGCAGTTATTATGTTCCATGGCAAAGTTTACAACTTTAAGTTTGAAACTGGCTTCATATTTCTTTCTTCTTGCTGGTGCCATGATAGGGCTTTGACTGTTGGACATGCTTGTATACTGTATACTGTATACTGTACTGCTATGTTTTGCTATAATGGCTATAATGGCTGCTTGTAAGTTTTGATTGGCTCTCCCTGCCTGCCCAGCCCTCCCTGTCTCAGAGATGGTATTGCCCAGGGTATGGAAAAAGAGAAAGACCAGATAAAGGGGTGGGTATGAGTAATTTTATATTTTATCTTTTATATTTCCCCTTTTAAATGTAATATTGTTATATTGTATACACTCAGTTAGGAAACACATTTATTTTGTTCCACTTATTTTCACCCCTTTATCTAATAATAGATGTGACCAGATAAACCCACCTCTTTCACCTGTCTGGCCCCTGCTTGTAGTCTATGACAGTAGCATAATAAGAGAATAATGAGAATAATAAAAAAAAACGACCAGCGCTATGGTGTGTGTAATGCTTATTTGTGTACCAATATGTTTTATGGGGGAAACGATTTATTTTATTAGAATTCCCCCTGCATTTTAGCATTAGGATACCGTAGGTCTCCAGTCGGTATCCATGACGCAATACGCATGCGCCGGATCTTCTCGCGCATGCGCGCCTACACAGCATTACAGCGGGCTTTAGGAGCGATACACAGGGACACGGACGCGGAGAAGAAGGTAGGATACAAGGGCAGGCAGGTCAGACGGCATGTAGGCATGTTCTCTCTATACCCGGGCATACCTCGGATGTTTTTGAGCCACCCCCCTCCACTGCATATTCTACAGTCCGGCGTATAAGACGATACCCGGCGTATAAGACGACCCCCGACTTTGGAGAAGATTTTCAGGGGTTAAAAAGTCATCTTATACGCCGGCAAATACGGTACATATTACCCAGTGCATTACCCCACCTCCGCCTGATGTCACAGAACGTGGGTGCGCAAAGGGTAGGAAGTAAGTCCTTCACTATGTGGCGATATGATGCCACTCGCATAGCGATGGATCAGATCGGGAGGCAAATGCCTTGGGCCCCCCATTGTGGTGTCACCCCCTGAAGGACACCCTGATGCGGTTCACACCCCCCTTGTGACGCCCCTGCTGGTCAGTGTGGGGCCGGGGGAGGGACCCACGGAGTAAGGAGCAGAGCCTGGTCAGATTGTATTGGATGTCAGCGGACATAGAGATGCATGAGGTGATCGTTCAGATCCGCCAAAAAAACTGACAGGCAGATCTGAACGGTCCGCCTGTGTGAAAGGGTCCATACATATAAAGACTAGGGTTGAGCGAACACGGACTGTATTATTCGTGTTCGTACCGAATAATTGGATTTTTGTTACCCGAACACGGACCCGAAAACTTTACTGTATATTCGGGTAAAAATCCGTGTTCGGTCGTTTTATCTCCGGGTTTTGCATGCTTTGGCGCGCTTTTCATGGCGGGCTTTCAACAGCCAATCAACAAGCGTTTAACTGGTGTGCCTAAGCCATCCCAGCCATGCCTACAAATGTATCAGTAGCTGTGATTGGCCGTCTGAAGCATGTGACCAAGTCTTTATAAGTTTGAGGCAGCGCCGCTGCGGCGTCATTCTGCTGTTTAGTTCAGGGAGAGAGCACACATCAACGTGCTGGCTGCTGATTAGGGACAGACAGGAAAAAAAAAAACATTTATGTCCGGATAGAATTGAGGGACAGGTCGGAGTGTGTTAGGCAGGGCGAGTTGTATGCATTTTAGGGAGAGAGTCTGCTGATTTTTAGGGTCAGTGTGTTCTACAAACTACAATCGATATTGCTGTGTGGGGTGGGGTTTGCAGTGACCGATCTACGATCTTATCAATCCTTTTAGGGAGAGAGTCTGATGATTTTTAGGGTCAGTGTGTTCTACAAACTACAATCGATATTGCTGTGTGGGGGGGGGGGGGGTTGCAGTCACCCGATCTACGATCTTATCAATCCTTTTAGGGACAGAGTCTGCTGATTTTTAGGGTCAGACAGTGTGTTCTACAAACTACAATCGATATTGCTGTGTGGGGGGGGGGGGGTTTGCAGTCACCCGATCTACGATCTTATCAATCCTTTTAGGGACAGAGTCTGCTGATTTTGTGTGTGCAGCATTTTTCCTTCAGCTGTGCTGTGCTGAGTGACTGATCATACACTGCTGTGTTCAGTTCACATGTGCTATTGAGTGGTTTCAAAAATCATACACTTTTTTTCTATTCCACTATTCAATATACAGCCTTGGGTTAAAAAAAATTAAATTGTGGCCTGCCGCAGAGCTGAATGATATTTGGGGTTTTTGGGGTTCATCTCATACTTCTGAAGATTTGAGGGTGCTGCCTGTTCCAAACTCCTCCTACTCCTCATCCAGCCTTTTAGGGGTACAAACAATAGTAATTGGGGCCTAGTGTGGTTTTGTACGTGTTTGATACATACACTTTTTTTGATCATATTTTCTATTCCGCTATTCAATAAAAACCTTTGGGGATCAGTTAAATTGCGGGATAGTCTGTGTTGGTACGTGTGAGATCCACCTTTCCAAGTTTTTGGGGTTCATCTCATACTTCTGAAGATTTGAGGGTGCTGCCTGTTCCATATTCCTCCTACTCATCATCCTGCCTTTTAGGGGTACAAACAATAGTAATTGGGGCCTAGTGTGGTTTTGTATGTGTGAGATACATACACTTTTTTTGATCATATTTTCTATTCCGCTATTCAATAAAAATCTTTGGGGATCAGTTAAATTGCGGGATAGTCTGTGTTGGTACGTGTGAGATCCACCTTTCCAAGTTTTTGGGGTTCATCTCATACTTCTGAAGATTTTAGGGTGCTGCCTGTTCCATACTCCTCATCCTGCCTTTAGGGGTACAAACAATAGTAATTGGGGCCTAGTGTGCTTCTGTACGTGTGAGATACATACACTTTTTTGATCATATTTCCTATTCCGCTATTCAATAAAAACCTTTGGGGATCAATTAAATTGCGGGATAGTCTGTGTTGGTATGTGTGAGATCCACCTTTCCAAGTTTTTGGGGTTCATCTCATACTTCTGAAGATTTGAGGGTGCTGCCTGTTCCATACTCCTCCTACTCCTCATCCAGCCTTTTAGGGGTACAAACAATAGTAATTGGGGCCTAGTGTGGTTTTGTACGTGTGAGATACATACACTTTTTTTGATCATATTTTCTATTCCGCTATTCAATAAAAACCTTTGGGGATCAGTTAAATTGCGGGATAGTCTGCGTTGGTACGTGTGAGATCCACCTTTCCAAGTTTTTGGGGTTCATCTCATACTTCTGAAGATTTGAGGGTGCTGCCTGTTCCATACTCCTCCTACTCCTCATCCTGCCTTTAGGGGTACAAACAATAGTAATTGGGGCCTAGTGTGCTTCTGTACGTGTGAGATACATACTTTTTTTGATCATATTTCCTATTCCGCTATTCAATAAAAACCTTTGGGGATCAATTAAATTGCGGGATAGTCTGTGTTGGTACATGTGAGATCCACCTTTCCAAGTTTTTGGGGTTCAGCTCATACTTCTGAAGATTTAAGGGTGCTGCCTGTTCCATACTCCTCCTACCCCTCATCCAGCCTTTTAGGGGTACAAACAATAGTAATTGGGGCCTAGTGTGGTTTTGTACGTGTGAGATACATACACTTTTTTTGATCATATTTTCTATTCCGCTATTCAATAAAAACCTTTGGGGATCAGTTAAATTGCGGGATAGTCTGTGTTGGTACGTGTGAGATCCACCTTTCCAAGTTTTTGGGGTTCATCTCATACTTCTGAAGATTTGAGGGTGCTGCCTGTTCCAAACTCCTCCTACTCCTCATCCTGCCTTTAGGGGTACAAACAATAGTAATTGGGGCCTAGTGTGGTTTTGTACGTGTGAGATACATACACTTTTTTTGATCATATTTTCTATTCCGCTATTCAATAAAAACCTTTGGGGATCAATTAAATTGCGGGATAGTCTGTGTTGGTACGTGTGAGATCCACCTTTCCAAGTTTTTGGGGTTCATCTCATACTTCTGAAGATTTGAGGGTGCTGCCTGTTCCATACTCCTCCTACTCCTCATCCTGCCTTTAGGGGTACAAACAATAGTAATTGGGGCCTAGTGTGCTTCTGTACGTGTGAGATACATACACTTTTTTGATCATATTTCCTATTCCGCTATTCAATAAAAACCTTTGGGGATCAATTAAATTGCGGGATAGTCTGTGTTGGTACGTGTGAGATCCACCTTTCCAAGTTTTTGGGGTTCAACTCATACTTCTGAAGATTTGAGGGTGCTGCCTGTTCCATACTCCTCCTACTCCTCATCCTGCCTTTAGGGGTACAAACAATAGTAATTGGGGCCTAGTGTGCTTCTGTATGTGTGAGATACATACACTTTTTTTGATCATATTTCCTATTCCGCTATTCAATAAAAACCTTTGGGGATCAATTAAATTGCGGGATAGTCTGTGTTGGTACGTGTGAGATCCACCTTTCCAAGTTTTTGGGGTTCATCTCATACTTCTGAAGATTTGAGGGTGCTGCCTGTTCCAAACTCCTCCTACTCCTCATCCTGCCTTTAGTGGTACAAACAATAGTAATTGGGGCCTAGTGTGGTTGTGTACGTGTGATATACATACACTTTTTTTGATCATATTTTCTATTCCGCTATTTAATCAAAACCTTTGGGTATAAACAATTAAATTGCATGATAGTCTTTGTCGGTACGTGTGAGATACACCTTTCCAATTTTTTGGGCGCATCTCATACTGCCGAGGATTTGAGGGTGCTTCAGTCTGCCTCCTGCCTGTTCCCGAACTCCTCCTACTCCTCATCCTGCCTTTAGGGTAGAAAAAATTGTAATCGGGGCCTAGTTTGTGTTTGTACGTGTGAGATACACCGTTTTGTAAAATTTGTCCTATTCCGCTATTCAATATACACCCTGTTTGAGTGTAAAAAATTAAATTGCGGGATAGTCTGTATCGGTACATGTGAGATACACCTTTTTAAATTTGTTTGGCGCATCTCCTTCTACCACTGAGGATTGCAGGGCGCTTCAGTTTGCCTCCTGTTCCCAACTCCTCCTACTCCTCTTCCTCATCCTGCCTTTAGGGTACAAAAAATTGTAATCGGGGCCTAGTCTGTGTTTGTACGTGTGAGATACACCGTATTATAAAATGTTTCCTATTCCGCTATTCAATATACACCCTTTTGGAGTGTAAAAAATTAAATTACGGCATAGTCTGTATCGGTACGTGTGAGATACACCTTTTAAATTAGTTTGGCGCATCTCCTTCCCCCGCCAAGGATTGCAGGGCGCTTCAGTTTGCCTCCTGTTCCCAACTCCTCCTACTCCTCTTCCTCATCCTCCCTTTAGGGTACAAAAAAATTTAATCGGGCCTAGTCTGTGTTTGTACGTGTGAGATACACCGTTTTTTAACCTATTCCGCTATTCAATATACACCCTTTTGGGGTAAAAAACATTAAATTGTGGCATAGTTTGCATATTTGACTGTGAGATACACCCGTGCGATACTGTTGTTGTTTTTTTTCCGCTATTCAATAAACACCTTTCTAGGGCAAGATCTTAAATTACAGAAATATGAGGAGACCGTCAAATAGGGGCCGTGGCCTGGGTTGTGGTGCTGCTGGTAGAGCTCCTGTTGCAAGGAGAGAACGAGGTCGATCTGTGCCAGCTACACGCACAAGTGAAACACCTTCCTCAAGTGTTAGTAGGCGACAGAACCTGCATCAGTATTTGGTAGGGCATCATACGCCTCTAGAAGTGATGAGGCCAGAACACAGAGAGGCGATAGTAGATTGGTTTGCTGCTGACAGTGCCTCCAGTTCCTTCACATTGTCTCCCACCCAGTCTACTGCAGAAAGGTCAGAGTTGGCACCTGCAGCCGATGTCCAAACGTCTTTCACCTCACCCCCTTGCAAATCAGGCAAGCAGTCTGAGCCCCAAGCCATACAGCAGTCTCTTGTTCTTTTTGAGGACTCTGTCAGCAGGGTTTCCCAGGGCCATCCACCTAGCCCTGCCCCAGAAGTGGAAGAGATTGAGTGCAGCGATGCCCAACCACTCATTTCTCAAGATGAGTACATGCAAGGACCATCGCAGCACGTCTCCGATGATGACGAAACGCAGGTGCCAACTGCTGCGGCGTTCAGCATTGTGGAGACCAACAAGGAGGGCAGGGGTGAAGACTGGGTGGAAGATGATGTGGAGGACGATGAGGTCCTCGACCCCACATGGAATGAACGTCATGCAGGTGACCTGAGTAGTTTGGAGGAAGAGGCGGTGGTCGCACAGAGCCACCAGCACAGCAGAAGAGGGAGCAGGGTGCAGAAGCGGAGCGCCCGTGCCCTAGACACTACGCCTGCTACTGCCCAACGCAGCAAGGGAACGAGCGCACCAAAGTCAGCTCAAAGGAGTTCTCTAGCGTGGAAGTTCTTTAGAAAATGTGCTGATGACAGGACACGAGTGGTTTGCACCCTGTGCAATCAGAGCCTGAAGCGAGGCATAAACCTTCTCAACCTGAGCACAACCTGCATGATCAGGCATCTAAGTGCAAAGCACGAGCTGCAGTGGAGTAGACACCTTCAAAACTAAGAAACGTCTCTGGCTCATCCTGCTTCCTCTTCTGCTGCAGTCTCGGCCGCTCCAGCCACATCTGTAGTGATACCGGCACCTGCCACCCCGCAAACAGAGGATCTGTCAGCAACACCACCACCTGGGTCACCAACCATCTCCACAATGTCCCGTGGAAGCGTTCAGCTTTCCATCTCCCAAACACTTGAGAGGAAGAGGAAGTACCCCCCTACCCACCTGCGATCCCTGGCCCTGAATGCCAGCATTTCAAAATTCTTGGCCTTTGAAATGCTGTCATTCCGTCTGGTGGAGACGCACAGTTTTAAAAACCTTATGTCGGTGGCTGTCCCACAGTACGTCGTGCCCAGCCGCCACTACTTTTCCAGGCAAGCCATCCCTTCCCTGCACAACCAAGTGGGGGAAAAAATCAGGTGTGCACTGCGCAACGCCATCTGTGCCAAGGTCCATCCAACTACCAATACGTGGACCAGTAAGCACGGTCAGGGGCGTTATATCTCCCTAACGGCACACTGGGTAAATGCAGTGGCGGATGGGCCTGAGGCGGATAGCAATTTGGCGCATGTCCTTCCACCACGAGGATTGCAGGGCGCTTCAGTTTGCCTCCTGTTCCTAACTCCTCCTACTCCGCTTCCTCATCCTCTACCGCCTCCTCATCCGGACAGCGTAACACCTTCACCCCCAACTTCAGCACGGCCAGGGGTAAACGACAGCAGGCAGTTTTAAAACTTGCCTGTTTGGGGGACAAACCACACACCACGCAGGAGTTGTGGAGGAGCATGGAACAGCAGACAAATGAGTGGTTGCTGCCAGCGAGCCTCAAGCCCGGCCTGGTGGTGTGCGATAACGGGCGAAATCTCATAGCAGCTCTGGGCCTAGCCGGTTTGACGCACATCCCTTGCCTGGCGCATGTGCTGAATTTGGTGGTGCAGAGGTTCCTTAAAAACTACCCCGATATGTCAGAGCTGCTGCAGAAAGTGCGGGCCGTCTGTGCGCACTTTCAGGCGTTCTCAACCTGCTGCTGCTCACCTGTCAGCGCTGCAGCGTAACTTCGGCCTTCCCGCTCACCGCCTCATATGTGACGTGCCCACAAGGTGGAACTCCACCTTGCACATGCTGCAAAGACTGTGCGAGCAGCAGCAGGCCATAGTGGAGTTTCAGCTGCAGCACGCACGTGTGAGTCGCTCTGTGGAACAGCACCACTTCACCACCAATAACTGGGCCTCCATGCGAGACCTGTGTGCCTTGTTGCGCTGTTTTGAGTACTCCACCAACATGGCCATTGCCGATGACGCCGTTCTCAGCTTAACTATCCCACTTCTATGCCTCCTTGAAAAAACAATTCGGGCGATGATGGAAGAGGATGTGGCACAGGATGAGGAGGAGGAGGAGGAGGATGAAGAGGTAACATTTCCAAGGCTTTCAGGGCAGTCATTCGCAAGGGGCTCCGAGGGTGGGTTCCTGCACACACAAACGCCAGGGACACAATTGTCCAGCAGGGGCACAGTTCTGGAGGTTGAGGAGGATGAGGAGGAGGAGATGGAAGCATGTTCACAGCAGGGTGGCACCCAGGCCAGCTCATGGCCATCACTGGTGCGTGGCTGGGGGGATACAGAGGACACGGACGATACACCTCCCACAGAGGACAGCCTTTCGTTGCCTCTGGGCAGCCTGGCACACATGAGCGATTACATGCTGCAGTGTCTCCACAACGACCGCCGAGTTGCCCACATTCTAACTTGTGCTGATTACTGGGTGGCCACGCTGCTGGATCCCTGTTACAAGGACAACGTACCGTCCTTAATTCACTCACTGGAGCGCGATCGCAAGATGCGTGAGTACAAGCGCACGCTGGTAGACGCGATGCTGCTGGCATTCCCACCTGACAGCGGGGCCACAGTGGAAGCACAAGGCAGAGGAGGAGGAGGAGGAAGAGGTCGCCAACGCAACCAGGGCACCGCCAGCACCTCAGAAGGCAGGGTTAGCATGGCCGAAATGTGGAAAAGCTTTGTCAGCATGCCACAACAAACAGCAGCACCAGCAGCTGATATGGAACGTCTTAGCAAGAGGCAGCATTTCACCAACATGGTGGAGCAGTATGTGTGCACATGCCTACATGTAGTGAATGACGGGTCTGCCCCCTTCAACTTCTGGGTCTCCAAATTGGGCACATGGCCTGAGCTTGCCCTTTACGCCTTGGAGGTGCTGGTGTGCCCTGCAGCCAGTGTATTATCTGAACGGGTATTTAGCACGGCTGGGGGCGTTATCACAGACAAGCGCAGCCGCCTGTCCAGAGACAATGTGGACAAGCTCACGTTCATTAAAATGAACCAGGCATGGATCCCACGGGACTTTTCCGTACCTTGTGCAGAATAGCGATGGATACCGACCTTACCCAGCCATTGTTCCATTTTTGCTCTTTCTCACTCTTTTGGGGTGTACCCTCATTTAAAATTTGTGAAAAGAAGCAGTGTTGGCTACCTCGTCCTCCTCAGGGCCGGATTAACGTAGGGGCTATTGGAGCTGCAGCTTCAGGCCCCTACCTTTATATAGGCCCCGGGTTGGCCATATTCACTGTTACCGCTCTTCTGTCACTTGTAAACACAGAAGTCTGGCTTCTATGCTCGCTTCCCCAGGCAGCTCCCTCAGAACCTCCCCACACAGCACGAAGGCTGGACAAGGAGGCACAGTTGCCGATGCATGGATGTGTTTATGGGCTTCAGAGACAGCATCCCATGTTGAATTAGGCATGCATGGCTGCACCCTTCCTCCTCTGGGTGCATGCCAAGGCACGGCCCTTAAGGCCCTTCAAAATCCTCAGCACCAAGCCCATGATGCTCTTACTCCGGCCCTGGTCCTCCTCCACCGCCGCTTCCACCTACACCGCCCATAGGTGTGCGCAGCCTATTGCATTAGGGTGTGCACCCCAAAGTTTAAATACACATGCATGTGTTTGCCTACATGTACATGGCCCCGATACATTACTCTCCCTGCTGGCAAAGTGAAATAGAGCAGAGCAGGTCAGAAGGAGATCTTTCCCATCTCCTCACTGGCAAACAGAGCAATAATGCTAATGTGCCCTAGGTGATTAGGGTGTGCCCAGGTACACCCGACACACCCTGTGTGCACGCCTATGACACCGCCACATCCACCACCACCTCAACCTCCCTCCTACTCCATATGGGCCTCGTCCTTCAGAGATGAAGAACTTTGTTTTATTTTTCTGTTTTTTTTTTGTTGTTTTAAGTTATTTCCCTATCCACATTTGTTTGCAGAGCACTTGCCATGCTCTTAACTACGTTTTGCTGCCATTTGCAGCACTCTAGCCTTTTCCATTGGTGTTTTAGAGCCATTTTAGTGCCTGAAAGTTCGGGTCCCCATTGACTTCAATGGGGTTCGGTGTCCGGGAAAAGTTCGGCAAAAGTCCGGGACACGGACCCGGACTTTTTTTTAAAGTTCGGCCGAACCCGACGAACACGGACATCCAGGTGTCCGCTCAACTCTAATAAAGACCAAAGTGCATTTCCTTAGTGTAAATTCATATACAGTACTCTATTCAAAACACATATGCAATATTTTCAAACATAATATTTGTATTATTAAAAAAAAAAATGCAATTACATTTACTCATAAAAAAGTGGCAATGTGGAAAATAGTGCAATTAAACTTAAGGTGCCCAGACAGATATAAGGTGCTTCTTTTTGATTTGTGCTGTTAAATAGTCCGTAACTTCAATATGTTTTATTTATCAGATGCAGCAGTGCTTGTCTCACTCTCAGCAATCACTTTATTCACCCTAAGGCCCATTTTACACTATGTGTCCATCAAACAGGGAAGACCCGCTAGAAGCACATCTGTACTGTACTCAAAACGCAGGGGGTCCTTGCAGGCTCAAATCTGTCTGGGGAGTGGCCCTTGCACTGTTGCACACAGAGGAGGAGGAATAGAAAATTCACACTGACACTAAGGGCTCTTTCACACTGTCCGTCCATCGGACGGACTCCGTTCATCTCAGCAGGGTATCGATCCCCCGATCCCCCGCTGAGCAGGAGGATGACAGCTGTTCTCCGTGCTGTGTGCGGAGACACAGCTGTCAGGTCCCCATACATCTGATGAAGGAGGACTGCAACTGGCTGCATTGGCAGCTGTACTGTGAAACTGCTCTTGACAAGAGGAAGGACTGCAGCCACTACTTGGGACTTGACTACATTGCTGGATGGAGAGAGCTGTGTGCAGAGCAGCAGAGCCCACTGAAAAATCAGTCTTTGGTGGGCCAAGTCCAGGCTGGACTTCTGGGGACCATTGCCAAAAGTAGGCTGCAGCCTGCAGAGAGAAGAGTTTGCTGAGCGGTTGTACTGTCACTGTGCATTAATAAGGGACACTGACAATTTAATTGCACTATGATCTGAAGTTCAACTTCACCCGGCCCGGCCGCCCGCACCTCATTACTCACCTGTCTCCTCTCCCTAGCGTTGACGTCACCGCGACTGGCTCCGCCCCCGCCCGCCTGCCTGAACGTGAGTGCAGGGAGTGAGGGAGGGGAGGCTCAGGGCGTGCGGCCCGGCCCAGAGAGAGGAGGAGCAAAGAAGTCCAGCCTAGGCACTGGCTGGCAGCAGACAGTCTGAGTGACACTGACATCGCTGACACAGTACTAGTATGCGGCGCAGCGGCGATGCGATGCCGGCCCGCACAGTTAGATGAGGAAGAAAGAGAGGCAGAGCGGTGTCACCCTCCACCCGGTGGACACCCTGGTGCGGACCGCCCCCCCCCCCCCGCACCCCCCTTGTGACGCCTCTGATGTGAACACATATAAAGCACATATAACACAAAAATGAGTAGCATACACTTTAATTCTTTAGATTGTTGTAACTAAACTATTCTTTTTGTTTATTAGTTAGGAAGCATCCACAAAATATATTCACTGCAAGTGAATCATTTAGTGTAATTTAAAACATATGCACCTGGAAGATACACTTACAGTGAATGTTTGTCAAATGTCACATTCACTTCTTTATAAAAAAATACCCCTTAAATTACTGTTAGTATATTCCTCAATATTTGATCCAGTAAAGGGCCCCTTAGGGTAATTTACTAGTCCTCTACAGTGGCCTAGGAGTCTGAAAAAGAGCTTCAAATTCTTCTGGTCTTTTTTATTTTGGTCTTAATCTTCTTGCTTTCTGTCTTTAAAATATTGTTTTGTTATTTGATATTTTCTCCCAAATGTGAACTAGTTTTTTACAGAGACTTAGGAATTGAAAAGCTTGGGTTTTCTGCATCTTACTGAAGAGGTTGAGTGGTATGGTCTTTCATTTTAAATATAAAATTTGAAACTAATGCACTGCTGCAAATGACAAGTGATTCTAGACTAGATACATTTTGTTAGTTTATTTAGGATTTAGCTGTCAAGACATAATGTCTCCACTGGCTACTTTTTTTACAGTAAGTTTACTTATCTAGTAAAATTCATTTTTCTGCAAATAAACATCCAAATCTCAAAATAAATAACAAATTGGAAAGTATCCTTCTGCTTGACTCCACTGTTTGTTGGTACATACAGTTTTATTAATAAATAAATATACAGAACATGGGAATTAATATTTGCCATTATCTTGTCATTAAATAAATTATACTGAAAATTATAGGAGTCTTTAAAGGTAGCAAATACTTGAACACAGCTATAGCTTTGTCTAGTAGTATTTAGTTCCAATCAACTGGACTTGTACTGTAATGTTGAGAAAGTTTTGTAGGTTATTGAAGGCAGGTCTTCTGAAGAAGTGGTTTGGACAACCTACTAAACCTCTTTATTATTACAGAACAGGTCCAGCTGAATGTAACAAACAACTACTAGATAAACTGTAAAATGACCTGAATAATTAGAACCATTTACAGATACAATTATAGCTTTATTTTACCTATTAGGACTTTAACAGAAACTGACATATGACTACTAGTATAGGTATCATGAGTGAGAATTCCCCTTCGCAGTGTACCTACAGTACTGATGTTCACTCACCTGCTGAAAGAGAAACATAATGTGGATCCAAATCTGTGGATGTCGACTGATCAAGACAAAACTGGATTTACTGTAAAGGCAGTAATGACCCTTCATAGGACAGCTAAAAAACAGCTTTGCCACACAGCTTTTAAATGTATCTAGAGGGAAACAACAGATTTCCAAATGTAAATATATTGTTGCAAATATGCTCATACACTGAAATAATTATTGTTTTTATAATAAGTTGACTAAATCAACTCTTGTTTTATGGACACAAATGATATACATAGGTTCTATATCAGGCCAGCCTCGGGACATTGGTAAATTATATTTACCTACATAATTAAAATGATGATTTGGCCATACTAGTCAGTAACTGGAGACTCCACCAGCCATAAACAGAGGAACTGTAGGTGGTATTTTGCTCTTTCTTTCTGTCCAGACCATATGTGATATTAGTAGGCTAACTGTTCATGGGTCTAGTTTACTGCTATTCAAGATTTGCTAATGTCCACCTACAGGAACTGATGTGACAGAAGACAAATCACTCTACATTTCAAGAGATTGGTGGACCCTGGACAGACATCTCATGGATGGGTCAACTCAAAGCACCTCTACCATGCTAATTCTTCTACATCAAATAAACAATTTTTAAATTGTAACTTAGGTTTAATTAAAAAAAAAGTTTTAGGGGTTGATTTATTAAAGTCAAATAGACTGTGCAGTTGCATTAATATTCCACAGAGCTTAGTGAAGGCGGTGAAGCTTCGCTTTGTAAAGAATACCCAATTGGGTGCAAGAAAACAAAAAACAAAACCAGCCCTTTTGCTTGCACATGAATGGATAAGGAAATTCGCAGAGCTCCACCACATTTACTAAGCTCTGGGGAGATTGAGTGCAACTGTACTGGCAAAGTGCACAGTCTATTTGTCTTTAGTATATCAACCCCTATGGCTCCAGGTAAAATGAAAAAATACATGCATGTGACCCGTTGTTTTCTTCAAAACTATTTGTGATTTTTTTTTTTTTAGACACATTTATACAGTCAAAAGATTAAATCAGAGCTTGAATCTCTGCAGCTTTCTGTATCATCTCCCCAGCTCCAACAAACCAATGACTATCACGGAGCATTACCACACTAGAGACAGCCTCCTTGCCTTATTGCTCTGAATCAGCGCAGCAATCTATCCAGTACCAAGTTCGCAGGGGCCAGGCCCGGAGTAGCCAACCATCTACCCCACACCTTCTCAAATTGGTAAGGGGAGCCCCTATGTTGATATATACATTTTTCAATGCGCAATGTATTACCAAACTGTTCAAGCCACATCTCATGAGTGGGAGGTTCAGATGCAGTCCAGTTTACTAACAAAAGTCTACGTGCCTTAAACAAGGCTCTCATTTGTCCTGGGTGACCGTATCAATTATGCCCAACAAGCATTGTCTAGGATCCAAAGGGACCACTACACCTAAAGCAGTGTTTACTGTGGTCACAACCTTGGACCAATATCGGTGCAATTTGGGGCATCACCACAACAAATGGATAAGGATACCCGTCTCCCCCCTGCATTTACCACATAATGCATCTGGCCTCACGTCCATCAGATGTAATTTAAGCGGAGTATAGTGAACTCTGAGAAGCATATATAGTTGGGAGACTCTCTGAGAGGCATTCAATGAGAAAGTCATGACAGCCTCCAATGCCCCCTCCCATTGTTCCCCAGATATTTCTCCCACATCCCTCGCCAATTTTTCATGGGCATTACTAGGAAATTTCTCTAAGTACATCCCCAAACGAAACACATAGCAGCCCGAAATAAATCCTTTAGTTATAGCCGTGTGTTGCATAAGGGAAAATACAGGAGTTGGGGAGAGTTCAATACCCTACAGTGCTGTCTGGGCTCTTATAGAATGCTGTAATTGAAGATAAGGGAATTTCATATTTAGTGGAATATTACATTTAGCCTGCAATTGAGCAAATGACAAACATTTGCCGCCTTCAAAAATATGAAAGAGGTGTGTCACCCCCACAGCCCTCCACTGGGCTGCACATTGTAATTTTAAAAGTTAAGGGTAGGAATAATTATTCCATATCGGGCTATATTTTGTGAACCCAGACACACCTTGTAACTGCTTGGTTTTATCCCATATTTTTTGGACCAGTCTATACGTAGGAAATTATTTATTAGACTTGGTAAATAATTGCACCTCCAGGCCCTCCGCCAAAGACTTTGCACCACTATATTGAAGCATAACGCGTAATGATGAGGCCATCGGTCCATCCGCCAGTCCCCCCACCAGATGCTGCAACTGTGAAGCTATATAATACAGCCAGGGGTTCGGGAGGGTGAGCCCTCCCCCCTCCTTAAGCTTCAGAAGTTGTTCCAGCCTTATCCTGGCAGTGCTTCCCTTTCAAATTAGATCCCTAAAAATTGAATTTATCATCCGAAAACTCGGCAGTGGAGTCACCACTGGGGAATTATTCAGACAATAAAGTAATTGAGGTATGAGAATCATTTTAACCAGACTAACACGTCCAGCAACAGATAGCCATAACTTCCTCCAGATCTTAGCCTGATCTTTGAGTAGTAGTGCATTAAGTCTACAGAAATCCAACAGGGCTGGCGAAATCACCAGCCCCAGGTACTTAAATGAGGCCACTACCAGAACTGGATAAAAACTACTCACCAACAGACCCACCACCCCATCTAGGGGCATCAGAGCAGATTTCATCCAATTGATAGTCCCAATTTCAGTAATAGTCACCATTGTTTCCCTGAGTGAGGAATCAGAGTCCCCCAGAAGCAGAAGCATATAATCCGCATATAGTAGGATCTTTTCCTGTAAAGAACCGTACTTAAACCCCACAATATGCTCATTATTTCGAATACACACCGCCAATGTCTCAATTGCCAGGGCAAATAACAATGGGGAGAGGGGACATCCCTATCTGGTTCCCCTCTCCAATTGGAACCCAGCAGATTGCCTTTCCCCTTCCCTAATAGACGCACGAGGGGCATTATACAGTACCCTTATCCAGGAAATAAACCCGGGGCCAAACCCATATCCCCACAGGACGGCCTACAGATATTCCCACTCCACACTGTCAAATGCCTTGTTGGCATCTAATGACAGTAATACCCTCCGTCCCCCATTGTCAGTTGGAGTCTGCATATCAACATATAACCTCCTCAAGTTCACTGATGTAGATTTATTGGGCATAAATCCTGCCTGGTCCTCATGTATTATGGAGCTCACCACTTTATCAATATTCTGTCCATAACTTTGCCAGAAGTCTGACGTCAGTCTGCAAAAGTGACATATGGCGGTATGAATTTGGTTCAGTCACCGGTTTATCCGGCTTAAGTATCAATACTATGCTGGCTTTAGTCATGGTTTTGGGCAACCTCTGTCTAACCCTTGCCTCATTGAATACCTCTAACATTTTGGGTAACAATATTTCTGAGTAGTTTTGATATACAGTGAACCCCCCTCCATTACGTTCCGGACCCAGCCGCGAAAAGTGAAAATCCGCGAAATAGAAAAACCCTATTAAAATGCATTGTAGGCATGTTTTTTTTACTGTCACTGTACGTGTAAAAGCATTTTAAGGTCTTTAAACACACTTTTAAAACAATAGAAACTCATTTAAACACATAAAAGATACTGAGAGACATAGCAAGAGCTATGGAAAACACAAAAATATTTAATTTTTAATGATTTATATAGTAAAATAACATTACAAAATAAAACACGCAATATACCGGGACCGCAAAAACTGAACCGCGATGGAGCGGGGGTTTACTGTACCTCCATCGGTATCCCGTCATCCCCCGGGGCCTTGGATTTGGGAAACAGACCTATCTCCTCCCGCAGTTCTTCCAATGAAAGTGGGGCCTCCAATTGCGACCTTTGAGTATCCGTAAGCTGAGGGAGGGTAATATTTCTTAGATAAGTATGTAATTCTTCGGAAGAATAAGTCGCCCGAGATGCATACAAATCTGTATAAAATCTAACCAATTCCAGCAAAATCTCCTCCTGGGAATTAACCATTTTACCATTCTGAAGTGTCAAAGCTCCAATAGCTGGAACCGAAGGGCTCCAACTCCCTCATGCAGGATTTAATTTGATTTATAACAGAAATAAAAGAATTTAAAGGCATCCCATCTAATCAATGCATCCTCATAGGAGTCATTATCTAAAAAAAATGTTCAATTTGGAAAGAGATGGCTGCACTAGATGGTATCAAGTTTAACCAAAAGGCTTCATTCACCACGGGACATTAAATAAATTGATGGAAGCTCTGGCCATTACACCCATCACCACCAGAGAGTGATCAGAGACCTCTCTCTGTGCATATTCCACGCCACGTACCTGGGCCAAAGCAGACCCAGAGCCCAGACACAGATCTGTGCGCGAGAGAGAGGCATGTGTTTTAGAAAAACATGAAAATTGTTTAATATTAGAACATTTTGTACGCCAAGAATCCACCCAGCCCACCGCTAGCATAAAATGCGAAAGGGCCATACCCCTGGTCAAGGATGTAGCTGAGACAGGGGGATGTCTATCTAATTTAGGGTCTATAACCCCATTAAAATCACCCAAAACAAATCTGACATCTGGCTTTGTAAAGATATAGGCTATCAATTCCCCCAGCACTACTGAAGAAAATGGAGGAGGAGTATATAGCATCGCCAGTATATAAGTCATAATAAACAATTTACAGTACAAAAACACATATCTCCCTTCCGGGTCTACATGTGTATGCAACTCCTGGAAATCCCAGGACCTGTGCACCAGTACACTCACACCCCTCGAATGTGAGGTGTGGGTGGAGTTGTACCCCCAGCCTACCCAAGAGTAGAGTTCTTAGTACAACTGAAAATATTTAGTTGGCTATAATGAACACAGACCTTCACACTTAACAATCAATATACAGTATTTATTGGCGTATAACACGCACCCTAATTGTAAGAGTGAAGTTTTAGGGAAAAAACTTACATTTTAAATAAAGAACTTTGAAACAAAATAAGGGTCAGTGCCCATCAATGCAGCCTTACCAGTGCCCCATCAATGCAGCCTGATCAGTGCCCATCAATGCAGCCTCTCCATTGCCCATCAATGCAGCGTGATCAGTGCCTATCTGCAGCCTCCCTATTGCCCATGGCAGGAGATTAGAGGTGCCGGATTAGACAGAGCAGGGGATATCCCGCTTACTCTGCTGTTGCTGTTAAACGAAGTCTCGCCTCCTGGGCCGGCTCCTATTATAGACGTCACATGTCCCGGCATTGGATCAGTGTGTTGTCTATCATAGGAGCCCGTCCAGGAGGCAGGACTTTGTATAACAGTGGCAGCCGAGTAAACGGGATATCCCCACACTGTGTAACTTGGCGGCACTCGCCACCCCCCCCCCCCTTGCCCTCCAAGGCATATCGGCGCATAACGCGCAATATTTTCACTCTGTTATTAGGGAGGAAAAATACTTGTTATACGCTGATAAATATGGAGTTTATAACTAAAAAATGTATGAATTGGTAATACAGTCTGCAAATCTCTTTGCATTGAACACAGTTCAAGTTGTGTTTCACCTACATTTTTGGGCTTATTTATACTAGATATCTGCTTATTGTGATATTTAATAAAGTTAATAAATTAAAATTAGTCATAATAATAAAAATATTAAAAAAAAGGTAATTAGTTTGGAAGGATATAGTATTCATATATATATATATATATATATATATATATATATATATGTAGTATTGAAAGGATATGTATGGACTTTATTTTTTTTTTAACTGCCTAAACTTCACAATTTGTGCCTCTTAAGATTCCTCCCAACATTTTATCAGGACATTTAACAGGAACACAGGCACAAAGACCACTTCTATCAAATGACAATAAAGGAAAGCTATTCAATGTGTGCAGCTTGGAAATTATATGATGCTATAGCAATAATACTAATTGCGCATAGTTCTAAATAATTGTAATTTCATGGGTAACCACATCTAAACTACTTCCTGTATATAAAGCTTTTATACTTCATAACCTCTGGCATAGTGGAAGTCATTTGTCATTGACGCCAGAATACAGAATTGGGTAATGCAAAGATTTCTGGAAATTATTATTATTGTACTTATGGGAATAGTAACACTGCTCAGTATTTGTTGTGGCATGACGCCATAATCCAAGTTGATAAAGCAGATATTGAATATGCTTGCAGTGTACATGCATTTCGCAATACTAAAAAGTTTCAAAATTTAATTTTAATCAACAATTACCACTTGGGAGAAGAACGTTTAGGCAAAGAGTCATTGTATAAAAAGACTTCTTGTGATGCTTTGACCATATTTCAGAAGCAATTCCACAGTATTACAGTAAAAAAAAAAAAAAAAAAACCCACTAACAACAGTTTAAAAAAGGGTAACATTTCTTACGGTTTCAATCATCTTAGTGCCCATTCGTACCACCTGCAAAGTGGTATCATGCACAATGGGTTAGGTAATTTTGAATGGCAGGCCAATACACCTTCTTTTTTGAAATGTATGCTTTTTATTACATCCTTCAGCAAAGCATACAATTCATGTAACCACAAGAAATGAACACAGCACATGAGATTCCTGTTCCAGAGCAAAATACATCACTTGTCCCATGCATCTGCGAGAATTAACATATGTGGAAACTATAGTTAAATGTAAAATAAAGAAGCAATATGATTCCATCGCACCCCCATATTGTGTGTGCACTGGAAAACACCATCCCACAGGTACGCTGTAAAAAAACAAAAAAGTAGCCTTCACCATTTTTGTGCTTTGCGGTACGTTGCAGTTCATTTATACATGAGTGGACCCTTTCTGGGAGATCATATTATAGTTTCTCTGTATTACTATGCTGTGCGTGCCCTACCTACTTCAACCTCCAATCTCCACTGCACAGCAGATGGATGTTAACTAGGAAGAGGTCATCTGTATCAGTCACTTATTACCTAAGTTACTGCTATATTATGACCAGACAAAGCTGACCCAGATTTCAAAAATACATTTGCTAATTTATGATGGGTATTTACCAAATTATTTTATACCTTCACATTGGTGTGCACAGCCTATTGCATTAGGATGTGCACCCCAGAGCGCAAACACACATGCATGTATATCAGCCGAGCAGTAGGCAGTGGCAGTAGAGAAAAGACTGGTGTCAGTAGGGCAGTGGAGGGTGCCAGTAGTTTTCTGTTTTTATTTTTTTTATTACTTTTTACAATTTTATTTTTTTTAATTATTTTTTTTTCCATCAAAATAGTTTATTAAAGAGTAAGAAAAAGGGAAGTTTACAAACATTTGCTCTAATGAGCGCATGAAAATATAACACAAACATTTTTTTTTTTTTTTTAGTTTACAAATATGTACCAGCAACATGTTGTATACTGACAAGTCAAGTAGAAAAGACCATAACATGGGACACTTGTAGTGCCCATTAGAGTAACAATCAGAGTACCAATAGCCATACTTATATAGGAGTGGAGCAGCCCGACCCGCCCATAGGGTCGATCACAGTCGGGCTCTCCAACACATCAGAACCAGCAGGGCAAGGGAAAAAGAAGAACAAGAAGGGAAGAAAGGGAGAAAAAAAAAAAAGGGGGAGAGTGAGAGGACCGGGTGGTGAAGCGGATGGGGGAGAAGGTCCAAAAGGGACAGAGAGAGTGAACAAAGGCGGAGGGGAAAAGAGGAAAGGTGTGGGGGGAGACGCCCCAGGTGCACGTACCCCCCCCCCCCCCCCCCCCGGAGCGCCCAGATCCACCAGCCATGTGGAGCAGTCCAACCTATTTTTAATTATTTTTTTAAATATTATTTTTTATAATTTCAAAACATTTTTTTAGGAACCCTGTTGGGGGGCTTTGGTGAAATATCAAGGGTCCAGACCTCTGATGTCTCACTTTTGAGACAGAGAAAGAGACTGAGGACAGAGATCATCCAGTCCCTTTCTCTGCAGCTTCCTGTTCATTCACAAACTAAAGCATAGTTTTCTATGCTTCAGTTAAGAATGAACACAGGAGCGATCGGTGTAAATTCACTGACTGTGTTCATTCAGAAAAGGAAGGGGCCGGCAAATTAAATATTTACCCCTTCCCCCGCTCTCCATCTTGAAACATCCCCCGCATCACCTGCCAGGAAAGTAGACCAGGGAAGCTGGCAGCAATGCAGGGGGGGGGGGGAGGCAGGAGGTGCTAGAAAGTAGGGGGAATGGACACCATACATGGTGATTAAGGTGTGTCCAGGAACATCCAGCACACCCTGTGTGCATGCCTATGTCCCTGCAACTGACATGTAAGTGCAATAGACACACAATACACCAGCCATAGTTGCACAAAGCTTTGCTAAATAAAAACACAAATATTTCTGGTGTTTAGTCCAATCTTTAGCTTTTTTGTTAAGTTCTGTGTCATAACTTCTAACATCATTTTTATAAAAGGAAAACCTAGAGAACAGTATTTCCAAGAAATGATAAACAAATTATTCCATGTTTTGGCTCATATTATTATAAACAATCAAGCAATATAACGTTTTTTTCTCTAAGTTACCAATGGCAGTAATGATTTGTGTTGTCAACCAGCTGGCCTCTATACACAGCAGAGGTAGAATGAAGAAATACATAATTAGGTACAGTGACTCATCAGGTTGCTTGATTCCATTTTAACATACTGTGCATGGAAACTGGCAACCTAATCACCCCACACATAATTATAGATTCTTAATGTTATCACTTCAGCAGCCAATCACATTTGCAGATTCCATATAGACTTCTTTATTGTTGCACAATTCTTGGAAATGGACTAGTTAAGATCTCGCAGAATTAGCTATACACCATGTGTTCCAAATAAATTCCTGGCTCTTGGTATGCTTACATTTTGCGCAGAGGTACGCATGAAGACTCTGCAGGGGACCTCCTTTTTTTTACATCTATTTCCACACGTGCAATCAATTACAGGACTGACTCATGATTCAATACCATCTATAAATCATAATAACAACCAGACCTAAGCACAGACCTTCCAGGCCGGCTAGGGGTATTTTGTACTTGTAAAATACCTGACAATGTTCCCAGAATGTTTTCATTTAAAGTAGCTGAACTTGGAGAAATGATTACTAGAATAAACAATAAAGCCAGAAAATTGTGTTTGTACATGTAATTATCAAATTAATTTCATTTAATGGTAATATAGTAATAGGAAGGACATGGATTGGGGCAGGTCTGTGAATTCTAGAAGACCTGGATGAAAATGATAAAATAGACAGGGGTGGTTATTAATAACTGTCAATACATAGTTATATAGTAAGTGAGGTTGAAAAAAGACACCAGTCCATCCAGTTCAACCTATGATGTGTGTGTGTGTGTGTGTGTTTGCTGTTAACAGTACATTGTATACCCCTGTGTGTTGTGGTTTTTAAGGTGCTCATATAATAGTTTTTTGAAACTATCGATGCTCCCTGCTTATACCACATCCTTACCGCTCTGACAGTAAAGAACCCTTTACACAGTTTAAGGTTAAACCGCTTCTCTTCCAATTTTAGTGTGTGGTCTCGTGTTTTATTGAATTCCCTTTCGCTGAAAGGTTTGGTCCCAATGCTAGGGTCACCAGTACAGTATTTGTACATTGATATTATATCCCCTCTCAAGCGTCTCTTCTCCAGAGTTCAATGCTTGTAGTCTTTCCTCATAGCTGATGTCCTGCATTTCCCTAATTATCTTTATTGCCCTTCTCTGGACTCTCTCCAATTTCAGCACATTCTTTCTGAGGACCGGTGCCCAATATCGGATGGCATATTCGAGATGCAGCCGGACCAGAGTCTTGTAGAGTGGGAGAAAAATTGTTTTATCTCTGGAGTGAATCCCCTTTTTTATACATGCCAGTATTCTATTGGTTTTGCTTGCAGCAGCTTGGCATTGCATGTCATTGCTAAGCTTGTTGTCTACGAAGACCCCCAGGTCCTTTTCCATCTTAGATTCACCCAGAGGTTCTCTGGTCCAGTCCAGTATGAAAAAAAGTCTATATATATCTATATATATATATATATATATATATATATATATCTAGGTATAGACTTTTTTTCATACTGGACTTTTTGAGCTGTGCATATTTTAGATTGTTTACTGTTGGCACCTTATATTACCCCTATACTATCGTATATGGTAGCACTGGGGCTTTTCACACACTATAGCACTTTCCTTCAAAGCACTTTATTATTGCATGAATTATTATTGTCACTATTGGTCAAAGCAAACTGTGGCCTACTGTTTATGTTTGTTATTCATCACATATATTATTAATTTCTGCACCAGTCACTTTAAATCTCTTGGAGGCACTTTAATATATTGCACTTGCATATTTGCACCAGTTTGATGTCAATGATTATATTTTTGTACTGGTGATCTTTAGATAAACTATTGCACATATCTTTGATAGCACGTAAGCACTTTATATCTCCAACCACTGAAAACTTTACCACAATTTATATTTATTTTTAATATAGGCAGCGCCATCATCCCTCCTTTCTTTAACATCTATGGTATAGTCTTCGGACTATCATTCAGGGAGGCTGCAGCCTATTTTTAGATATATTCCTCACATATATATTTCAAACATATTAATTTATTATTTATACACTGAGTGTCCACCCATCCAAATAGTCCTTAGCGCGGAGGTTTTATATCTTTCACTGATACTAATTGACCTATGGTTAGTTTCCTAAGCTGCCCCGTATTTCTACATCCGTGATCTGGTCTGTATTGTTAGTAATCAGTAGGTCTAGTAACTCATTGTTTCTTGTTGGTGCACTCACCATCTAACCCATGAACATGTTCTGCAAAACATTTAGGAAATGGCGAGTCTATATCTTGATATTTAAAACCCATTCCAATCCTGCCATTCCAAACTGTAATAGGAGGTCTGACTCCCTCTCCTCCCTCTGGTTGGTGGGGTCTATAGCATACACCTAATATTACTTTCCCCATAGTACCTTCCCTTTGAAGCTCTCCCCATAGGGAGTCTACCTCCTCCCTAGCTCCATTCATGATATTGTCCCTCATACTTACTTGATATTGTTCTTGATATACAGGCATACCCCTCCCACTTTTTCTTACCCTCTCTATCACTGCAATATAGGGAATAGCCCTGAATGGTTGCTAGTCAATCATGAGAGCTGTCAAACCAAGTCCCTGAAATTCCCACAAAATCAAAATCCTCCTCATACAGCAGCTCCAGTTCTCCCATATTTTTGGCCAGACTTCTAGCATTGGCATACAAACACTGTAATTTTGTCCGGTTGCATACTAAATCCTTGTTAGATGGTGTGAAGCTGCATATATATATATATATATATATATATATGCACTGCTCAAAAATATTAAGGGAACGCTTTTAAAACACATCAGATTTCAATAGGGAAAAAATATCATGCTGGATATCTATACTGGTATGGACTGGGTAATGTGTTAGGAATAAAAATATGCCACATTGTTTATTGGAAATTAAAAATATTCAACCTACAGAGGGCTGAATTCAAGGACACCACAAAAATCTAAATGAAAAAATGATGCAGCAGGCTAGTCCATTTTGCTGAAATTTAATTGCAGCAACTGAAAATGGTACTCAGTGGTTTGTATGGCCCCCAAATGCTTGTATGCATGCCTGACAACGTCGGGGCATGCTCCTTTTGGGGGGACAGATGTGTCCTGGGCTCCTGAACAGACTGAGGTGCAACCTGGTGCTGTCAGATGAACCAAAACATAATGTCCCAGAGGTGTTCTATTGGATTTAGGTCAGGCAAACATGGGGGCCATTCAATGGTATCAATTCCTTAATCTTCCAACTCCCCAGACCATCACTGACCTACCACCAAACCGGTCATGCTGAACAATATTACAGGCAGCATAACATTTCCCACGGCTTCTCCAGACCCTTTCACGTCTGTCACATGTGCTCGGGGTGAACCTGCTCTCATCTGTGAAAAGCACAGGGCACCAGTGGCAGACCTGCCAATTCTGGTGTTCAATGGCAAATGCCAATCAAGCTTCAAGATGCTGGACAGTGAGCACAGGGCCCACTAGAGGATGTTAGACCCTCAGGCCACCCTCATGAAGTCTGTTTCTGATTGTTTGGTCAGAGACATTCACACCAGTGGCCTTCTGAAGGTCATTTTGTAGGGCACTGGCAGTGCTCATCCTGTTCCTCCTTGTACAAAGGAGCAGATACCAGTTCTGCTGATGGGTTAAGGACCTTCTTTGGTCCTGTTCAGCTCTCCTAGAGTAACTGCCTGTCTCCTGGAATCTTCTCTATGCTCTTGGGACTGGGGTAGGAGCAAGGCCGATCCTAGGGTCACAGGCTCCTGGGTGCAGAAAGTTTTCTGGCGCCCCCACATGGACGTGGTCATCTTACTAACTCCTCCCCTTTACACATGTTTCTATGGCAATGGCTCAAACACAGAGATGCTCCCCTAAGAAGTCTTCCTCACCCCGGGACCCTCCCACAATCTCTTAACAATAAACAAATTACAGTAAGAGAAGCAGAGTACTCTAATGGGAACTGGAGGGGGGTCTCTCTAATGGAAACAGAGAGGGCATCTGTTAGAGAGTCTGTTAGACAGAGCCCCCAGACAGGAGAAGGTAAGAGACTGCAGACTTGATACAAGAGATGGTCAGAGACAGCGGATATGATACAAGAGATCAATGCATTGATGCAGCCTCATCAGTGCCCACCAAATGCAGCCTCATCAGTGCCCACCAAATGCAGTCTACCAGAGCACGCCAAATGCAGCCTACCAGTGCCCACCAAGTGCAGATTACCGGTGCCCACCAAATGCATATTACCAGTGCCCACTAAATGCAGCCTACCAGTGCCCACCAAATGCCATTCTGGAGGAGTTGAAATGTCTGTGCAGCCTCTATTGTGTCCAGGTATCGCCTCATGCTACCAGTAGTGACAATGACCCAAGCCCAATGCAAAACTGGTGAAAAACAGTCAGAAAAGATGAGTAGGGAAAAAAATGTCAGTGGCCTTCAGCTGTAAAACCATTCTGTTTTGAAGGTCGTCTCATTGTTGCCCATCTAGTGCCCCTGTTGATTTTTTCATTAACACAAAAGCAGATTAAACTGATTACCAACCCCTTCTGTTACTTAACTGACCAGATCAATATCCCAGGAGTTTAATTGACTTGATGATACATTCTGATTAAGAAGTGTTCCTTTAATTTTTTTGAGCATATATATGTATATATGTATGTATATATATATATATATATATATATATATACACACACATATATATATATATATGTGTGTATACATATACTGTGTATATATATATATATATATATATATATATATATATATACAGTATCTCAAACAAGTGAGTACACCCCTCACATTTTTGTAAATATTTTATCATATCTTTTCATGTGACAACACTGAAGAATTTACACATTACTACAATGTAAAGTAGTGGGTGTACAACTTGCAAAACAATCTAAATTTGCTCTCCCCTCAAAATAACTCAACACACCATTAATGTCTAAACTGCGGGGGCGTGGCCGGCGAGTGATGTGAGCGGACGTGTCCTGCAGTAGCTCCGCTGGAATCCTCAACATTCTCCTGTATATCTCAGCCATCCTGTGTTCGATTTACCTGTGACTTTCGGGCTACCCTCTACACATCTTCTGCTTACCTTAAGTGCAGCCATTTCCATCCAGACTGATGTCCAAGCGCGGCACGAACTCTCGGTCGGTGGCAGATCCTGGCAGCCAAGATGGCGGTGCGGCGACCCGCTCGGCGAAGAAGAAGCAGAGGGAAGCCGCGTAGCGCCTGTTTGCAAAACCCCAAGGTAAAGACCCTGCTCTCCCTTCCTGCTTGGCTGATGTGGGGGATGTGGACATGGCATCGGGGGATTCTGTGGATGGCGGGCCCTCCTTGTTGCTGGAGTCGGGGCCTTCGGCCTACCATGAGGCGGGCGCGGTGCTGCAGATGCAGCCTACCTACCCTACCCTGGCCCTTGACTCTGAGCCCACCTTGCGGGATATCCTTTCAGCGGTCACTACTGGCAACGCCAACATTGCTAGATTAGCCGGGGAGGTACAAGGCATTAAATTAGAACTGTCCCTGGTGCGCCAGGACATGCAGAAGCTGCGGGATCGCACGGCTGCATTAGAGGGCCGGGTCAGTACCATAGAAGAAGAGTGGCAGCCATTACAGTGTTCAGTTTCTTCATACTATTACTACAGCTAATGCAGCTAGACTGGAGGATATGGAAAATCGCCTCCGCAGGAATAATGTGAGGGTGGTGGGGGTCCCTGAAAAGGTGGAGGGGAAACACCCTGTGGATTTTATTGAAGCGTGGAAAAGGATGCCTTCTCCCCTATGTTTGCAGTGGAGCGGGCTCATAGAGTCCCTGCCAGACCTCCTCCTCCGGGTGCCCCCCCCAGACCCTTTCTCTTCAAGCTTCTTAATTATAATGTCTAAACTGCTGGCAATCAAAAGTGAGTACACCCCTAAGTGTAAACGTCCAAATTGGGTCTAAGGTGTCAATATTTTGTGTGGTCACCACGATTTTCCAGCACTGCTTTAACCCTCTTAGGCATGGAGTTCCCCAGAGATTCACAGGTTGCCACTGGGGTTATCTTCCACTCCTCCATGACGACATCACGGAGCTGGTGGATGTTAGAGACCTTGCACTCCTCCACCTTCCATTTAAAGATGCCACACAGATGCTCAATAGGGTTTAGGTCTGGAGACATGCTTGGCAAGTCCATCACCTTTACTCTCAGCTTCTTTAGCAAGGCAGTGTTCGTCGTGGAGATGTGTTTGGGGTCGTTATCATGTTGGAATACTGCCCTGTTGCCCAGTCTTCGAAGGGAGGGGATCATGCTCTGCTTCAGTATGTCACAGTACATGTTGGCATTCATGGTTCCCTGAATGAACTGTAGCTCCCCAGTGTCGGCAGCACTCATGCAGCCCCAGACCATGACACTCCCACCAACATGCTTGACTGTAGGCAAGATGCAATTGTCTTTGTACTCCTCACCTGGTTGCCGCCACACACGCTTGACACCATTTGAACCAAATAAGTTTATCTTGGTCTCATCAGACCACAGGACTTGGTTCCAGTAATCCATGTCCTTAGTCTGCTTGTCTTCAGTAAAACGGTTTGTGGGCTTTCTTGTGCATCATCTTTAGAAGAGGCTTCCTTCTGGGACGACAGCCATGTAGACTAATTTGAAGCGGTATGCGGCATATGGTCTGAGCACTGACAGGCTGACCCCCCCACCCTTTCAACCTCTGCAGCAATGCTGGCAGCGCTCATACGTCTATATACCAAAGATAACTTCTGGATATAAAGCTGAGCACATACACTCAACTTCTTTGGTCAACCATGGTGAGGCCTGAGTGGAACCTATCCCGTTAAACAGCTGTATGGTCTTGGCTACCGTGCTGCAGCTCAGTTTCAGGGTCTTGGCAATCTTCTTATAGCCTAGGCCACCTTTATGTAGAGCAACAAATCTTTTTTCAGATCCTCAGAAAATTCTTTGCCATGAGGTGCCATGCTGAACTTCCATTGACCAGTATGAGATAGTGAGAGCGATAACACCAAATTTAACACACCTGCTCACCTGCTCCCCTGCTCCCCATTCACTCCTGAGACCTTATAACACTAATGAGTCACATGACACCAGGGAGTAAAAGCAAAGTGTCATTTCTTCATTGTTCTTCAGTGTTGTCACATGAAAAGATATAATAAGATATTTATAAAACTGTGAGGGGTGTACTCAATTTTGTGAGATACTATATATATATATATATCAGATAAGAACAAGTTTGTTGCTAAATAAAAGCAATGATGGGCTAGGCCATCGTAATGCAATATAAAAAATAACTTTAAATTAATACTATCAACAAAAACAATTTCTAAAAAATGCATTTGCCTCATCCCCAAAAAACAAAGCCACCAAAATTGGCAGGGTGTGTCTCCCCATTAAACACATGAATCCCAAAACCTGAAAAAAAGAATACAGGGAAATTCTAAACACTCAAACCATCATATAGATTGTATCATTGTAATTACTCTTAAACATGCATTAATCCTGTGACATGTAATTTAAAACAGACAATTGTCATTGTTCTCCCGTTAGACTCAAATTAGCAGGCTTGTCAGCTACCCAAAAAAGTGTCCAATATTGTATTTCTAGAGAGCTGTGTGTACCAATTGCCAAAAAGTATTAATATAATACTCAACATAATAAACAAATGTACACTTTGGAAATAGAGTACATTTGGCATTGCTTTGAGCGGACCATTTTACATTGGGACATCATTGCAGGGGTTGATATGCACTGAAAAAGCAATATATTGGTCTCATCTCTTGGGATATAGAGAGAGGCTTTGTTGTTGGTGGTGGCGGCTTTGGTCTGGCAATCTCAGATATTACTAGTTACCTTAAAGTGATTAAAGGAGATGTAAAGTCAGAAGGTTTTTGTATCTTAATGCATTCTATGCATTAAGATAAAAATCCTTCTGTGTGTAGCAGCCACCCCAGCACCCCCTAATACATACCTGAGCCTCATTTCTATCCAGTGATGTCCATGAGTCTCTCGGCCGTCTGGGACTCTTCCTTCTGATTGGCCGAGACACAGCAGCGGTGCCATTGGCTCCCGCTGCTGTCAATGAAAGTTAGTTAGCCAATCAGGAGAGAGAGGGACACACGGAGCTGTAGCTCAGCTCGGGTGCCCACATAGCAAGCTGCTTGCTGTGGGGGCACTCAACAGGAGGGAGGGGCCAGTAGCAGCAAAGAGGGACCTAAGAAGAGGAGGATCGGGGCTGCCCTGTGCAAAACCACTGCACAGAGGAAGTAAGTATAACATGTTTGTTATATAAAAAAACAAAAAAAAAAAAAACGAGAATTTACAATCACTTTAATTTTATGAAGATTTAACAACTCTAATTAGGACCCTGGATTTTTAGGCATCTATGGTTATCACAGTTATCACTGTGATTTTTCCTCTACTCTCTCTTTATATATGGAGTTGGCTCTGTTCCAGTTTGGTCCAGACTTATAGCCCCATGGCATACTAAGCTTGTTCTCTCAGGTACTATCCTTGCACCTTCCATTTCTTCTACCATATAGCCTTGAATGTATAGGGTCATATTGTGGTTTGCCTATTGTCATTTGCTGTTGTCCTGGGGGGTTGCCTGCACCCCCTTTGTCTGACTGCAAGATGTTTAGAGGGTCTCTGACATAACTTTTTGCCTTTCTTTTTGCATTCATGCCATAATATGCTGTCCTAAGGAAGCTGCCCCCTGGATGTGAAATGCGTTGACATTATTTCAAAAGGACGCTCATATCTATTGTTTCAATATACAGCAAATTGTGAAAAAGTATTCAAAACACTATGCATGGGTTTATTCCTTTTCCATGCTGGACAGTCATATATGTATGTGTTTTATACAAGTTTGATATACAGTAAAATCTTGGATTGTGAGTAACTTGGTCTGCGAGTGTTTTACAAGGCGAGTCCATTTTTTAAATAAATTTAAACTTGATAAATGAGTGAGGTCTTGCAATACGAGTAGTGTCATGTCACAACTGAGTATGAAAGAGAAGAGAATCCCATTTAGTCAATGAGAGTTGTCTTAATTAGCACTACTGAAGTTGCTCCGACTTTAGAAAAGTTTCCTGTACTACTTCAAGGCGACTTCTATTTGAGCACAAAAAAGCACAAGCTTTTTCAAGCTGAAACAAAAGCTCAAATGCCTAGAGAAAAAAAAGCAGCTTTTTTTTTTTAGCTGCAGTGTGCATGAGGACTAAAAGTCACACTGCTATAATCGTTTTATATGGACTATAGACTGAAGGACTTATGAATAAATGGTTGTGGAACGAATCATCTGAGTTTCTATTATTTCTTATGGCGAAATTTGCTTTTTCATATACAAGTGCTTTGGATTACAAGCACGCTTCCAGAACGAATGCTCGCAATCCAAGGGCATACAGTATGTATTACACATTATATAACATAATTTAAAGCAGAAGCCCAGTCTAATTCTATCTAAACCTAAACCTGCTCCCACTCCCATTCTAAGCCTTATACTAACTTGCCTATAGAGGAAAGATGTATATACTTACCTATTCTCTGGGCGCCCCAGTCCAGTCACCTGATCAGCTCCCATCGTCAGCTTTAGAGTAGAGGAGGAACAGATGCCCCAAACTAAGCCTATGGGTGATGTTACCACACAGGCATTGTTGGTGATCTCTCCTCTTTACTAAAGCCAGCTGCTGGGGTGATCATGTGACCAGACCGGAGAGCCCAGGGAATAGGTAAGTATACACATCTTTCCTTTACAGGCTACTTAGTATAGGGCTTAGAATGGGGGTGGGAGCAGGTTTAAGCTTAGATAGTATTGGACTGGACTTCCACTTTAAGTATTAAGAGAGAGCATTATATGTCCCCTGTTGAGTGTAATGACCTGGACCTGACTGTGAGATCCCAGTCTGTGTTGCAGGCATGCTGACAGAAGACCCTGTTGAATGTACTGTGGAACAATTGTTAAAATCTTCATTAATAAATACAAGGTAACAATATTACTTTGTACTTTGCTATAGGTGTCAAATATCAGCTTCAGAAAACTGTTAAGTGATTTTTTTTTATATTTCTTTCATTTTTTTGTTATGTTTTGTATCTGAACTTTTTTTTATGTAACTGGCATATTTGCTTAAAAAAATGATTTATTATTTTTTGTAGTATATATAGAAAATAAACAATTTTGAAAGAGAATACAGCCAAAAGAAATGTCACTCGTTCAAAAATATATATGTATTACTTTAGTACCACAGGTATTGAGTAGTATACATGTGTGGAAGTGATCAAAGTGGTTGTAAAGCCTAAACATTTTTCACCTATATGCATTCCTTGCATCCCCCCTCAACCCCCCTTTTACTCACTTGAGCCCTGATTCGCTCCAGCACTGTGCATGTCTGCAGCTCTTCTCTCCCCTTACTTTTGGGTCTTGCTGGCTTTGCTGGGGCAACGGAGCCATTGGTTTCCAGTGCTGTTAATCAAAGCAAGTTATGAGGGAGCGGGGGGCTTCCCATGGGGGCACTAAACAGAGGGGTGGGGCCAGGAGCGCCGACGAGGACCCAAGAAAAGGAAGATCGCAGGCGCTCTGTGCAATACTATTGCACAGAGCAGGCATGTATAGATATTTTTGTTATAAAACACTGCTCACATACACACGGCTGAATTCAAAGACACCCCAAAAAATCATAGTGAAAGAAATGATGCAGCAGGCTAGTAAATTTTGCTGAAATTTCATCTTTTCTGTCTGTTTTTCACTAGTTTTGCATTTGGCTAAGTGTCACTCCTGGTAGCATGAGGCGATACCTGGGCCCTATAGAGGTTGCACAGGCAGTCCAACTCCTCCAGGATGGTACATCAATAAGTGCCACTGCCAGAAGGTTTGCAAGAGCATGGAGGAGATTCCAGGAGACAGGCAGTTACTTTAGAAGAGCTGGGCAGGGCTGTAGACGGTCCTTAACCCATCAGCAAGATCGGTATCTGCTTGTTTGTGCAAGGATAAACAGGATGAGCACTGTCACAGCCACACCAGCAGGCCACTGGTGTGAATGTCTCTGACCAAACAATTAGAAACAGACTTCATGAGGGTGGTCTAAGGGCCTGACGTCCTCTAGTGGGCCCTGTGCTCACTGCTCGGCAACGTGGAGCTCGATTGGCATTTGCCATTGAACACCAAAATTGGCAGGTCTGGAAATGGTGCCCTGTGCTTTTCTCAGATGAGAGCAGGTTCACCCTGAGCACATGTGACAGACTTGAAAGGGTCTGGAGAAGCCATAAAAAATGTTATGCTGTTTTGGATGTGGGTCAGTGATGGTCTGGGCAGACATATCTATGTAGGGATGGACAGACCTCTACAGACTAGACAATGGCATCCTAACTGGCATTAGGCATCGGGATTAAATCCTTGGACCCATTGTAAGACCCTACACTGGTGCAGTGGGTCCTGGGTTCTTCCTGGTGCATAGCAAAGCCTGGCCTAATGTGGCGAAAGTATGCAGCCTGTTCTTGGACCTAAATCCAATAGAAAACCGCTGGGTCATTATGTTTCAGTCCACCCTACACAGCCATCTTGCACCTCAGTCTATTCAGGAGCTCAGTGATGCCCTGGTCCAGATCTGGTACAAAATACCCCAGGACACCATCCGTTGTCTCATTAAGAGCATGCCCTGACCTTGTAAGGTATGCATACAAGCACGTGGGGGCCATACAAACGACTGAAATTTCAGCAAAATGGACTACCCTGCTGCATAATTTTTTTATTTTTATATTTGGGGTGTCTTTGAATTCACCCCTCTGTAGGTTGATAATTTTCATTTCCATCAAACGATGTGGCATCCTTTCATTCCTAACACATTACCCAGTCCATACCAGTGTAGATATCCAACATGATATTTTTCCCATTGAGATCTAATCTGTTTTCAAAGTGTTTCTTTCATTTTTATGAGCAGTGTATATATATATATATATATATATATATATATATATATATATATATATATATTGTGACAGGAAGTCAGGTAAATCTGGGAATGTAGTCACTGAGAGGAGACACATTCCCACCTGCTTTGAAAAGTTCACTAATTATTATAGGGTGTCGGCTGCCAAAGGCAGCAGGAAGGTGTAAAGAAGTTGAAAGGCCTTCAGCTGTTCAGAATGAGGAGATCAAGGCCTCTATAATTTGTCCAGAGAAAATCTATTGAGTGCTGCCTCCTGTCGCCGTGTGGGCTGGGAGAGGAAGGCAGACAAACGGCTGCATCCTGACGCCATGTGGGTAGAGGACAGTCCTGTGTGCCCCCTGAAAGCTGAGTGAGCATGGGGAAGACCTCCTGAAGCGGTGTGAGCTCAGGAGGGTAAAAACGAGTGAAGACGTCTCAAAGGTGAGAAGACGAAGTGTTTCTGTGTGAAAGAAAACAAAGGGACATGTTCAATGGACAATGTTTGTGCTGTGTGAAAAGCAAACAATTGGACATTTGAGTGTCTGCTGTAGGATCAGCAGTGTCGGCCCAACAGTAGGTTGGGAAGACTTCTTAGGTAGGTTCCAGCGTGAGAAGGTAGCCGCCCACAGAGGCAAGGATTTATTTTGTGTTTTATTTTATTTTGATGTTTTGCTGCATGCACTTGTTTGAAGAAATTGGAAGAATAAACCATAAACCTGTTGTTTGCAAGCACTTTTGGGCTATTTCTCTGTGAAAACGCACCCCCCAAGGAGTCATCTACGCCTACCACCGAGCTAATCCCTTACATATGGTGGAGGTATGCAGTGGGCATAAGCAGAGATCCCTGCAAGGAAGTGCAAATGTTTGATGAACTTTATCTGGTGCATGAGATTGCACAATCTATGTGTGCAGGAGAGAAGATCCTGACAGAAAAAAAAAAAGTGTTTTAAAGAGACAGCGGTCTCAAAATTATTTGATGAACTTTGTTGTGTCTGGTGCAAGTGACTGCACAAACTGTGTGCGCAGGAAAAGAGATCTTGCAAGAGAGAGAACAACTACATGTGTTAAAGAGACAGTGGTCTGAAAATTTTTTTGCTGGACTGTGAAAAATTTGTTTGTGGAGTTATTGAAGATGGGGCGATCCAAACGCCTGAAAAATGCAAAGATAGATGAAATGAGAGACCGGATTCTATGGATGGAGGGGATGCTACCATTTGAACCAGCCCCATCCATGCCTGAACGGAATCGGCTAAAGAGAAAAGTTGTTGTCCCTAGCAACACTGGGGCAAATGAAACTGCTATGGAGACGCAGGGTTCTCAGATGAAAAGTAAACCCAAAATGGGGGAGATGCTGAAACAACGGAGCTTTGCAGCTCAACAAAAGGCTCATCAAGAGAGCATGGCAGGCTGGAAACAGAGACGCCAGCAGCCAATGGAGGCCATCGGTTTGGAGGAAACCGAGTATGTGTGCAGGGCTGAGTTGGATGCCTTGCAACGGAAAATGGAAGAAAAGGAACAAGCCTTGGAATTGCTTAAAATGGAGCATAGAAACTTGCAGGAAACGAATGAACTACTCAAGTCTCATGTGTCACAGTGGGAAGAATCCACTGCTCTTCTTTTGGTCGAGTTGCAAAAACGCAGAGAGACTATAATGGAGAAAGATACCATCCTCATGGAAAAGGAAAGTGAAATTCAGACTTTGCAGAAGCAAAGCATGTGTGAAATGTTGGAGTTGCGTAATCAGCTGGAAAAAAGTCTTCAGTGTTTGGAAGTTACAAAAATAGACCTGCAGGAGTCGCAGGAACAGAATGTCGCTCTGAAAACGACATTGTCTCTCAGCGACAACGAGAAAAGTGAAAGAGAGGCTAAATTACTGAGTACTGTGTATGAGCTCACCACTTTGAGCAATGTGGTAGATGAATTGCGTACGGACTGTGAAAGTTGGAAAGGTGAAGCCCAACGTTTCCAGCAGCAGTTAAAGGAGAAAGAAGCCTGTGTGGCAGAATTACAGTCTCATTCCCAGAAACTAGCCAATGAGGTGAAGGCTCTTATGCAGGGAAAAGGAGATTGTGAACATAAGAGGGAAAAAGTAGAGGCACAGCTTCTGGAATCGCAAGTCAAGGTGTCAGAAGGTGACCGATTGTGTGCTAAGCTGTCAGAGAAGGCAAACCGATTGCAGGTTGAGTTGGACAGTGTCACAAATCGGCTTTCTCAAGCAGACAGCAAATCTAGAGAAATTGCGGAAGATTTTTCTATCTTGGAATCGCAGCTGCAAGACACGCAGGAACTCTTACAGGAAGAGAGGTGTCAAAGGCTGAGTTTTAGCACAAAGCTCAAACAAATGGAAGATGAGAAAAATGGCTTCCTGGAACAATTAAAAGAGGAGGCGGAAGCAAAGAAAAACCTATCAGAGCAAGTCGCAACATTGCAAGCTCAGATAGCGGATATGAAAAAACGCATGGAAGAAAGCGTTGGTTCATTACAGTGTGTTGAAGATGTGAAAAAGAAGTTTGATCAGATGCTTGGTGAAGAGAAGACTGTGTCTGCAAAATATGCAGAAGAACGCGCCCGTGCAGAAACGGAGGTGCGTGATAACGAGAGCAAAGCCCTGTTCTTGGCTCGCTCTTTGGAGGAAGCTCTAGAGTGTAAGGTTGAACTAGAAAGAGTTAACCAACAGCTGTGTACAGAAATGGAAGATTTGGTCAGCTCCAAGGATGATGTTGTGAAAAGCGTTCAGGAGCTAGAAAAGTCTAAGCGAGCCTTAGAACAGCAAGTAGAAGAGATGAAGATTCCGTTGCAGGAACTGGAAGAGGAATTCCAGGCAACAGAGGATCTGTCCCAAAGAGGGGATAGTGTGCCTGATGCAGTTTTTAAAAGGATCAGTGTTTTGGGGTCTGTCCTGAGTGAGCCTCAGAAATGTGATGACACGTGGCTTGAATCACCCCTTTGGAATAAACCGTTCCTTCAAAAACTTCAAGCATTGGAAAATGTATCATTAGAGCTTCAGCAAACAAAAGAGTTGTGTAAGAAATGTGATGATTTCTCAGTTCAGGCTGAAAACCTAGTGGAGAAAACTAAAGCGGAGAAAACTAAAGCAAGTGATATAAATCTGGGAGAAAAAAGCAAACGCCACCTAGTGGAGAAAACTAAGGCTGTTGGTGAAAACATGAAGCAAATGAATAAGTGCCTTTCAGGGAGTGTTTCGAAAATGGAACTGGTGAAAGACGGGTGGCAGAAGTTTGATCGTGATCTTAAGATGCATTCCATGTGGAATTCAGATAGAGAAAAGGAACTAGGTGACTTTGAGCGGTCAAATAGTTCAGCAGAAAGTGCATTGAAGAAACCTGTAAAAGAATGTGTTGCAGTTCCATGCTTCTTCACTGATGCAGAGAGGAGGTCTATAATGGATACCACCCAGATCGCTGGGTTCAACTGTGTTGTTGCCTTTGACCCCTATGTTGGTGGAAGGAAAGTTGATGATGTTCTGGTTGGCTTCTTCTGTGAAGAGTTTGGCAAGAAATATAAACTCAATATCAAATCAAATAGTAGGCCTTTACTGCGACTCGCTCAGGAGGGCGAAAAGTTTAAGAAGTTGATGAGTGCAAATGCTTCAGATCTGCCTATGAATATGAAATGTTTGGTGAATGATATTGATGTCTCTGGGAAAAGGAACAGGGGTCACTTTGAAGAAATGTGTGACAGCCTGTTGTCTCAATTGGAAAATCCTCTGCACAGCATCTTAGAGCAAGCAAAGCTCAAGAAGGAAGATCATTCCCTTTTACAACAAAAAGTCAATGATTGTGTACAGCTGTATGGAGAGGCAACTCAAGTCACAGAGGGATGTCAAGAGTCCCTACTTGGAACAAAGCTTAGTGAAGCAAAGGTTCTCAAAGTTTTGTGGAAAACATTTATGGATTGCAGAGAGAGGCGTCTTAAGAATGTTGAAGACATTAAGACTAGCCCAATTGAGTTGCCTATGGATCACGGTCCTCCATGGTGGATTGGACAGACGGTTATGAGGGACAAGCTGTCTGACATTTATGAGAAAGCTGTCAATGAAGATGACAAAAACGAGAAGGAGCAAAATGATGCCAAAAATGCAGTTGAAGAATGTGTATATGAGATGAGAGACAAACTGTGTGGCATTTATGAGAAATCCGTCAATGAAGATGACAAAACAGTTTCATCCGGAAGCTTGAGGATAATAGGAGGCTTATCAGTGAGTCAGCAGTGCCTGACACATGCGTGCCTGGAAATATGTGTCCCAAACCCTAGGGTTGAAACAAGAGGGGGGGGTATGTGACAGGAAGTCAGGTAAATCTGGGAATGTAGTCACTGAGAGGAGACACATTCCCACCTGCTTTGAAAAGTTCACTAATTATTATAGGGTGTCGGCTGCCAAAGGCAGCAGGAAGGTGTAAAGAAGTTGAAAGGCCTTCAGCTGTTCAGAATGAGGAGATCAAGGCCTCTATAATTTGTCCAGAGAAAATCTATTGAGTGCTGCCTCCTGTCGCCGTGTGGGCTGGGAGAGGAAGGCAGACAAACGGCTGCATCCTGACGCCATGTGGGTAGAGGACAGTCCTGTGTGCCCCCTGAAAGCTGAGTGAGCATGGGGAAGACCTCCTGAAGCGGTGTGAGCTCAGGAGGGTAAAAACGAGTGAAGACGTCTCAAAGGTGAGAAGACGAAGTGTTTCTGTGTGAAAGAAAACAAAGGGACATGTTCAATGGACAATGTTTGTGCTGTGTGAAAAGCAAACAATTGGACATTTGAGTGTCTGCTGTAGGATCAGCAGTGTCGGCCCAACAGTAGGTTGGGAAGACTTCTTAGGTAGGTTCCAGCGTGAGAAGGTAGCCGCCCACAGAGGCAAGGATTTATTTTGTGTTTTATTTTATTTTGATGTTTTGCTGCATGCACTTGTTTGAAGAAATTGGAAGAATAAACCATAAACCTGTTGTTTGCAAGCACTTTTGGGCTATTTCTCTGTGAAAACGCACCCCCCAAGGAGTCATCTACGCCTACCACCGAGCTAATCCCTTACAATATATATATATATATATTATATATATATATATTACCTTTACAATCACTTTAAATATAATTATTTGGAAAGTTTAATGAAAATACTTAACCACTCCTTAAGTATTCAAAAAAATTTTTTAGTACTCTTTTATTTTTGGCAAATTTTCCAGGGTTGGTTGAGGGCGGGTATATGGTTTTACCCACTCCTACTTCTGGTCGGATCGCCGCGGCAGTTCTAACAGAAGTCCCCCCCCCCTCCCTGCCCACAACCTTCTGGGACACATTCACTAAGTGCAGTGTAGCTTATGCAGGTACAGTGGGAAGCTAGCTGTGAAGCTGCAAGGCATTACAGCCAGCTTCCCACTGTAAACATGGAGGTGCCAGGGACCCCAAAACCAGCCTGGGCACTAGATCCCTTGACAGGTGGGTGTCCTTTTATTAAAAGTCAGCAGCTACAGTATTTGTAGCTGCTGGCTTTTATTTATTTTTTTAAAACAGGGTGAAGAAAGTATAAATCCACTGTAACGGACCGTTTCAGCAGACAAGGGGTTAAAATCCGTTTAGGCGATATGCCCCTTTCTGAGAGACAGGCACAGCTACTGCACAGCTACTGCAGAACACCAAACTCCCGAACTGGATACAAAATAGCACTCCAACCTGGAACCTCACGAATAGCTGCTAGCAGACGAACAGGAAAAGCATACATCAGCTTACACTCCTAGCAATCAGTCTCCAACAGCATACAGTGAATCCCCCCAAGAACGAGACAAAGCTCCGAGTTGAGGGTAAAACAGGAACAACATTTATTGGAAGAACACAGCACACTTTTATACAGAATTTGGAACATCCTTCCCCCAACAACCGCTTTCCCATTGGCCAATTGCACAGTACCTGCAGTTCCCAATAAGGTCCTCTCCAGCCATGCAAATGAGGGCTTGAAAATGAGTTAGCAGTGATTGGTCAGATAGATGGACCAGAAGGACTGCCATGCAAATGAGGACTTGAAAATGAGTCAACAGGGATTGGTCAGATACAGAACAATGGTTCCCTAACGAGCCCTCAATACACATTACTCTGAGTGTCAATACATCCCTTAGCAGACAACAGGTGAGGTCATTAGCACACCTGACAATAGGTGAATGGAGAGCCACCTCAGACAGTCCGTCTCCTCAGAACTTCCTGTAATGACCATATTAGGAGTTGACTTCCTGTTCAGAGACCTCATGGCAAATGGGAACAAAAATCTTCATATTACAAGGGAGACATTATTCCTGAATATGACTGTTCCATTTGTAGTAGTCCAAACCATATTTTCAGTGTTCACCACCCTCCTGGTCACCCTGCATCCATAACAGACGCAGGGTGACTTAAACATAAGAAAGCCACACAAGGCTGGACATAGTGCCTCCCAACCTCTTTAAAGGAATTTGGGGTCCACAACCCCCATGCCCAAAGTGACTCCTGTCACATTTCTCCCCTTTTCCAAACAGACTAACAGGGTATCTGACCTTCTGCCGGTCAGTGCCCTTGTTAGTCCAGCAGCCCACCCACAAAACAGAAACAGCAGTACAGCCCACCCAAAATAACTGGTTACTACACCTGGGTAGAAGAGAAATTTGTCCATGTACAGGTGCCTCACCTTGGCTGTGTGGGGGACTGGTAGACTGCCTTGGTGGGTTGCTGAGTGGGCAGAGACCAGCGGTACTCTGCCCTGTTGCAAGCGCTACCACAGAAGTAGCCTGGTTGGAGACGGGTTGTTGGAGGGGGAGACCGACTGTGTCCCCTTTAGATACACCACCATGCTGCTGTGGGGGAAGACCGACTGTCTTCCCTTTGGCTAAACAGCCCTGTTGCTGGGGGTCAGGACCGACTGTCCCTACCCCCTGTGCTGTGAGTGCAGAGACCACGGTCCCATCTGCACTGTTGGGGGGCTTACTGTCTCCCCCTGGTACGTTAAGCTGCTGCTGTGGGATGGAGACTGGGCTCCCAATTCCCAAAAAATCACACTGCCGCTGGGGAGGGAGGACACTGCTCTCCTCTCCCTGGACTTCCCACTGCCTTCCTGGCATATCACTCTGCTGCTGGGGGGCAGGCACAACTACCTCTGCCCCCTGTAACTCAGCCAGCCGCTGGGGAGGGAGGATGCTGCTCTCCTCTTCCTGTACTTCACACTGCCTTCCTGGCATATCACTTTGCTGCTGGGGGGCAGGAACAACTACCTCTGCCCCCTGTAACTCAGCCTGCCGCTGGGGAGGGAGGACGCTGCTCTCCTCTCCCTGCACTTTACACTGCCGCTGGGGAATGGAGACTGGGCTCCCAATTCCCTGCAGGACCGGTGGACGGTCCCATCTCTACCGGCCACCTGGGGTTCTTCTCAGTAAAACTTTACCATCTCGTCCCCTCTGAATGGGTCTGGCTCTGTCCTGCTGCTCTCCTGCTGAGCCTTCTCATAGTATTGGAACAGCTGCTGGTAGCCCTGTTCTAGCTCCATCTCCCGGGTCACCAGGTGGACCAGGTCTTGCTCAATTTCGTGAGTGTCGTCCCAGTCATACCTGCTTTCCCTCCATTTCAAGAGATCACTGAACCGGGCTTGTGTAGGGCTCCCAAATTCTAGCTCTAAAAAAGACTCCCATAACAAGCCAGGGCCATCAAACTCCTCTCCGTCTGGCTTGTCATGCTCGGCTGTCCAGGGCAGGTACTGTACCCCATACCACCAGAGCGCCTGGTAGGCATCCTCCAGCCACATCTTCTGCCATACCCGGAGCTCCAATTCCTTTACCCATTCCTCCAGGGGCTGCTCTCCCAGGAAGGGCATCCGCAGGGCTACTCCCTTCTGCAACCGCTGGTCTTCCTTGGGGAGTCTCTCACCCTGCTGGTACTCCACAATGCCCAGTGCCTGGTACCAGATGCCTTTACGGACTGCATCTCGGTCATCCATGGCACCCTCATCGAACTCCACTGCTGGTTCCATGCTGGTGCTGTCAGGGTCGCTGTACTGGGACATGCGTTGCCCTCAATTGTAAAATCCAGAGCAATGGTGTCTCCTGTAGCTGTCCGTCTGGCTGTAGGAACGATCATACCGCTGCCACCAATTGTAACGGACCGTTTCAGCAGACAAGGGGTTAAAATCCGTTTAGGCGATATGCCCCTTTCTGAGAGACAGGCACAGCTACTGCAGAACACCAAACTCCCGAACTGGATACAAAATAGCACTCCAACCTGGAACCTCACGAATAGCTGCTAGCAGACGAACAGGAAAAGCATACATCAGCTTACACTCCTAGCAATCAGTCTCTAACAGCATACAGTGAATCCCCCCAAGAACGAGACAAAGCTCCGAGTTGAGGGTAAAACAGGAACAACATTTATTGGAAGAACACAGCACACTTTTATACAGAATTTGGAACATCCTTCCCCCAACAACCGCTTTCCCATTGATCAATTGCACAGTACCTGCAGTTCCCAATAAGGTCCTCTCCAGCCATGCAAATGAGGGCTTGAAAATGAGTCAGCAGTGATTGGTCAGATAGCTTGACCAGAAGGACTGCCATGCAAATGAGGACTTGAAAATGAGTCAACAGGGATTGGTCAGATACAGAACAATGGTTCCCTAACGAGCCCTCAATACACATTACTCTGAGTTTCAATACATCCCTTAGCAGACAACAGGTGAGGTCATTAGCACACCTGACAATAGGTGAATGGAGAGCCACCTCAGACAGTCCATCTCCTCAGAACTTCCTGTAATGACCATATTAGGAGTTGACTTCCTGTTCAGAGACCTCATGGCAAATGGGAACAAAAATCTTCATATTACAAGGGAGACATTATTCCTGAATATGACTGTTCCATTTGTAGTAGTCCAAACCATATTTTCAGTGTTCACCACCCTCCTGGTCACCCTGCATCCATAACAGACGCAGGGTGACTTAAACATAAGAAACCCACACAAGGCTGGACATAGTGCCTCCCAACCTCTTTAAAGTAATTTGGGGTCCACAACCCCCATGCCCAAAGTGACTCCTGTCACAATACCTCACATAGAAAAACATTTAAAAAACATACTCATAGGAGTGCTTTTATAAAAAAAAAATTGCATAACAATTTGCCTAGTAAAAGTGCAATTATATTTATTCTGTGCAAATGTTGCAGAAATCAATGTTATTAGGCTTTTCCTTTGTGCTGCTTAAATGCTTTTCATGTATTTAAAATTGAGAATACCATATTTGGCCACTATATGGTGCTCAGGGTACTTAGCACTATATAGTAGCTAATTGTAGTATTTTCCACAATGTCCATTTTTTAAGCAATGCAAAACAATGCATAGTGAGCAGCCTATTTTCCTTTAGTAAATCAACACCTGCTGTATTGCTTTCAATGGTTATATCAATTATTTTTCACAATATATGTTGTATTTCAACATTACCCCTAATACAGTAAGCTTTTGTAAATTCATACGGTATGCATCTAATGAGAGAGATAATTGAAACTCCATCTGCTGATCCAACAGTATACTGTATATCATTTTTACAAAATGTGCCCCTTTAAATGCTCTCTGAGCCTATTGCAGACAGGTGTTCAACCCATGGGACTAATAACAAATCACAGTTTCAAGTTGTATAGCAAATCCCAGAGAGAGTGCAACTTCATAAATCAGTAGTACAAAGTAGTTCCATGTGTTCATATTGCAACACTGCATTATGATATGCTACAGTTCTGGATGTCTTCTGGTACTTTAGGCATGACATATCCATAGCAATCTATGGACCTGTGACTGCAATATATTCAGTAATGTAGAGTTTGTCTATATACAAACTCTATACTGCTAGATGTGACACTGCAGCAACAGGTAGTCTTTGTATGTTGCAATATGAACATATAGGGCTACTTTATATTCTAACTTTACTATGCATCTGCACACTCCTTTAAAAGAGGTCACAGACACAGCTGACCCATCCCTTCCAATCTGCCTTTGCAACACCACATCATCCCTACTACCAGGTCAGATATATTTACATAGGGCTGGAGAAGGTAATGGTCAGAGGGCTGTTCCCATGACTCTTTTATGTAAACATGTCTTCCCAGTTGAGTTATTGTGGATATACCCATTCACCTTTTATTGATATATAATGTACTGTAATTCAAACCTTTGCAGGCTAAAAACCATATGTAAACATCAGACAAGGACCTAAGGGACCTGTAACAGTGCATATTTCCCAATTTTGGCTCACATAATGTTACTAATAAATATAAATAGCCTCTGGCCTGAAAAGCAAGCAGTGTTAGTGGTCCTTTAAGATCAAAAAAAGATTGGACTAAAGTTGGAGGGGCTGGAAAAAATTGAATGTAACAATGTTTGTTTAAATATACACCCCTTTATAATAGTAAATGTATTACTATTTTATATGGCATTTGCTTGAGTAGCATGCTGGTCTTTTTTTTTTTCTTTACAATGTACAATAAGTCCAGCACTACCAGTAGTGTAAATAAAGGGGGACAATATGTTCTTCCTCTGGTAGTACTGAACATTCCTTGACTTAATTAAATGTTCTTACATTAATAGACATATGTTTATTTAATTTAGGAAACAAAGGTTCCCCCTAAACCTATTAAAGTTACTCTAAAGTTAATAGGCACCCATGGATAAGAAATTTTGGTCTAAATTACCATTGAAATAACCCGTAAAATATAACATTGGTTAGCAACCACTACAGCTGTTTCAGATGCTAAAGAGAACATTTACACCTTCAGTGAAATCTACACTATAGTGTACAGAGGGATTACAGGAAATGTTAAAGATTTATATTGGGAATATGAAACAAATGTACAGTTACATCCCCTAGATTTAAGAGGAATTCCTTAGTGCTGACTTGGCAGTACTTTTAAATGACTTGAGTTTAAGTGGGCTATTAACACATAGGCTTCTCAAAACCCTATACATCCTGTAATCCTATAAAGACATAAGCAAGTTTTGTGGGTGGTGATGATTTGAGATCTTTACCAGCTGTAAAATAATGTACATGTTGCATAGCTGTACATTTTATTGTTATAGGAAATTCACCAGGTGTTTTGGCTGCTCTAAATGCCCAATTGCTCATCAATTTTATTTTACTGAACTTTCATAGCTAAAGAAAAAAGTAATATATGGCAATTGATTTGTACAAAAAGTTCATTTTATTATCATATATTAGATTCAAGGATATGGATCATTTTCCAGCCCTGTGTAAGTTTTGGAACTTAATTAAGGGGTAGTTCGTGTAATGTTTGCTATTTTGCTGTCCATTTCTTTATTTTCAGATGCAGTAACTGCCATATCTTCTGAGGGAGCAAAGCCGTGAAACATATAGAGAATCCCCAACCTTGGATCTGTTCCCCATGCCTTGATTGTTTGAACAATTTTTAGGTATTTGATTGTGCATTTTATGCTATGGTGTATCCTTAAGGTATTATTATGGGAACCACTATTCCAGCTATGTAGGAGCTCTATTTAGGCAAAGTGACTGTAAAATGTATTTTTTAAATTAATTCCTTTGTGCAATAAAAATTTATCTGCTAGATTTTTAAACAATTGTTGTATTGTACAGTCTCTGGGAGTACCAGGAAAAATTCTCTTTCTCCTACACACTTTTTGCAGAAAAATTATACCTGCATTTAGGATGTGGTACCCTTGCTTACCACTTAGCGGCACTTTTTAATTTATTAGATTCAAGGATAATTGATAAAGTTGTAATGCTTTTTCTCAAGTAGGAAAAGCATGGTTTGTACGTATGTTTAAAAACCAAAACTTTTATATTATGCATTATTGCAATTGCTGATTGCCTTATTAGAAACAATGCTCTAATCTAGACAATCAACAAACTTCCTGAGCTTTACCTACAACTGTTTTCTGGTGCAGCTAAATGTGGCTGCTCACAAGCATGTCTGGGAACCATTGTTGGTGTCTGTGTAAGCATTACAGCATAGCTCCAACCAGCCCCACCTTGTCCCAATCTGCCCAGCTCTGCCCCATATTACCCAGCTCTACCCCCCACCCCACCCAGCATAATTTGTGATGCCATATGTTCCAACAGGAGTGGGTTTAAGCTTGTCCTAATCTCCTAGCCTAGCTTTGGCTTGCAGGGGGAAGGAGAGCTGTAAGAGTGTTTTTAATTCTTCTATAGAAACAACTTTGACACGTTTTACGCATATCAATTTACTAGTGTGGTGTAACTGAGTGAATGGAGCTAATTGAAAGCAAGCCTTTCATTCCAATTTAAGTAAGACATATAAGAAGTGAGGGGCTATAACTTTTGAGTGGATTTACCCTTAAAATGCATTAATAAATAAGGGTTTATTTATGTGTATTATCTAGCTTTTAGTACATTTTCTAGTCAATGTTTGAACTTAAAATGCAAGTTAGCAGAGGTCACATGAACAGACTATATTTAAAAAAAAGGGTTTTCATCACAGGAAAATGGTGCCCAGCCGCAGGCATGATCGGCAGATTGTAAAGCTAAGATAGTAAAAGATAATGAGTATTGGCCTCAGCTCAGTTCTCCTCCCATAGAATAACCCCCTTCTCTCCCCCAATGCATTTCACTCATGTGAGACTTAATCATAGAGGCAACTGTGACTGCAAACATTAAAATGATGGGTTTTCATCCACACATTTTGTCTACAGCAGAAAAAAAGCCCCCCCAAAAAAGAAAAAAAGTACTGTAATATAGAGGTTACCTGTATAATTAAATTCTTTTTAGTTATTCGGTAACCCTGCTCAGAATAATACTATTAAAGCTGCTAATTAATTGACCTAAAAAAAAAATTAGTTTGACAACGTTCCTAAAGGAAGTCTGTTCTGAGAAAATATGTTGGCAACCATTGTTTTTTTTTTTTTTTTGTGAATTTGACATATCTCTATATACTGTAGGTTTTATTTAAGTAAAGTGCATAGTGCAGCAGCTGTGCAAAAATATTAACGAACTGTTGTTTTGCAAATTAAAAGGTAGCCAACAGCCAGAAGTGGTTCAAAACCTACAAGTTGAGAGAGACAACTGGTTTAGACAATAGTTAATATTTTTTAATACTGCACTAGTGATAAGTTTGCGAAGAGTAATATAAGCCCTCTTTGTGCACAGTATGTTCTCCATATACCAACTTCAAAAATGTTCCCAGGTAGTTAATGCACTATTTATATCAGTGAAGGTTTCTTTCCACAATACACCGTGGCCATCAAAGAAGAATTGAACTGTGGAAACTGTTCTCAAAAATGGAAAAGGGCAAAGGACATCACTATTGTCTCTTGTCTTCGGCCAGTTGATTATTTCCCTATTACTGACTTACCTTGCTTTGTTCTGCATTGCGTTGCTGTGGGGAGGTGGTCATCTTGGAAGAGGCAGGGTTTTGCATTTCAGAGCCCCCAGTAAGGGGAACAATGTACAACACAGTGTGAGATCACCCAATCTCTTTCAAAATCTTTTGAGACTAGAATTCAATGGCAGAAGTGCCTTAGATTTCACCCTGTAGATATACAGCTATGAGACTGTAGAAACAGGAATGCCTAGGCACCCTCACATACCGGTAAGTGCACTTTTATTTTTCAGGTGGAATTTAAGATAAATGGTACATATTTAGGGAACTACTACAATTAACATTTCCAAATTACAATTAACTAGGGATGGGCCGAACACCCCCCTGTTCAGTTGGCAGCAAAACTCCCAAACAGGGGAAATGTTCTAACCTGAACGACGAACCCCACTTAAGTCTATGGGAACTGAACAGGAAAAATCAAAAGTGCCCATTTTGAAGGCTTATATGCAAGTAATTGGCCATAAAAGGGGTATGGGGGTCCTGGTACTGCCCTGGGGGACATGTATCCAAAAAAAAAAAAATGTAGAACCAATCTTTTTTTAGGAGCAGTGATTTTTTTATGCTTAAAGTGCACGTCACGTGATCTCAAAAGGGGGTGGTGCCACAGGGGTGACATAGCCAGGTGGGATTTCAGCTTGCCTATATAAGAGATGTCAAAGTGCAGAGTGGATATACCGCAGGATATCTCCCAAGAGTCGAGAGGGGTTTTATTCTGTTTTTCGGGTCCGGCGGGCACGTTATTGACGATGAATTTACATAGAGGGACACTATTTTTTATTTTTTAATAAAGAACTTGTCAAAAACTGTTTTTTGTGGTTATTACTTTTTGACACTTTTTTGGTGAATGGGTAGGGGTACAATGTACCCGATACCCATTTACATAGTGGTGGGATCTGGGGGCCACCTTGTTAAAGGGAGCTTCCAGATTCCGATAAGCCCCCCACCGGCAGGCCTGACAACCACAGTCCAGGGTTGTCAGGAAGAGGCCCTGCCCCAAAGCATTCACTCCCATGTTGAGGGCATGTGGCCTGGTATGGTTCGAATAAGGGTCTGGTACGGATTTTTTGGGGGACCGCACACAGTTTTTTGTTCTAACTTTTGGCATGGGGGGGCCCACGCCGTTTTTTACTTTGTTTTTTTGCTGGCATTTTTTTTCTATTCAGCTATCAGCAGGGAAGCCTATTGACAGCTTATGACTCATCGGTTGTTAAGGATGCCACGGCCAGCTTCCCAGCCCTGCTCCATAACAACCAGCTTACACTGCACCCTTACTGGGCAAAGCTATGCTCAATGAGGGTGCAGAATGCACTGTGCAGCGCTCAGTGCATTGCAGACTGTTCGTCTGGGCCAAAATTTGGGTGCTTGGCAAACGGCAGAACAGGCAAACATTTGCCCATCCCTACATTTAACATTTCTAAACTACAATTAGCATTTCTAATATCTCCCCTCCAAATGTTTAATTTCAGAGTTCAATTTGACGATATTGATGTTAACTAAACCACAGCAACCAGATTCCACCATTCAGCAATTTAAAGCAGTAAGAACAATAAAGGTGATTTCTGATCGGTTTCTATGTTTTACTGGATTTTTTGATCAATAGAGTGAGTGAAATTTTGATTTGTCCTAGAACTATAATGGTGATGGTCAGTGTGTTGATGTTTTTTGCATCTAAGTACAAAGGAAGCCAAGGTATACAAGGATTACACTCTTAACAAAATTCCCTACACTCAACAAGAAAGTTTTACTTTCCTATGAATGTAATATATTAGGGAACTATCCCTGGTGTCTGTCTAACTATTACTCTTATTCCAAAGACAAACAGAATACATCATAATTACAATCAACATTTAGAATAATTACATTCCAAGATAAGTGCATAAGCATGCAATAAAGTAATAATAGTTTGCCCACAATTAGATGAGTGCACATGCAATGTAAATGTTGGAAATATGTACTGTATATTTGGAGATTTTTGTTTCAAAATAAATATACATCATTACATTTGCTTAAAGGAGAATTCAAGCCTGTAGTAAAGGCTATACACTTCTGCTCTCTTTAAACATTGTAACTTCAGATTCAACAAGAGCAGCACTGTCTTTGCTATGGTCTTGGGCAATATAGACAAAAATATATATTATATAAACACTTTTATTAAATATATAAGGTGAATGATTGCACTCCTAGCCTGTGACCACACACATTAAATATTGTTTTTCTTCAACTCATCAAAATATTAATGGGTTTAAGCTGTTTTTTTTTTTTATCATTTTCAAGTAATCAGCGTTCTGTATATGCATCACTTCACATCAATTAAGAAACTGATTCAAAAAATGCACAGCGCACTATACATATATTTATTTTTTTAACTTTTCTGTTGAATGGATACTGTTCTACTAGAGAACAAATCAGAATCCTGTGTGTCTAATTGTCAGAAAATATCAATAAAAAGATTGCAGTAAACTCTATACTTGTGGCCAGCATTAGTATTCAAGGATGCATAAGCTGCATTGATCTGATCATGATTTGCAAACATTTGGTGCGCATGACTCAAAGAAACTGTCTAGTTTGTCTCCAGGTACGATGAGCCTTGTGTATGAATAACCAAAATTTTTATAACAATTATTATTATTTACAAATATTAAATTGATACTTATTGTTAAATTGGTAGCATGGGTTTGCAGTATTTATGTTATTCAGGCCCAATTGCTGAGGTACAAAAAGTTTTATATTTTTCTTATATTTATTATCATTATATAATGAAAATCAATTGTATTATGAATGATAGTTCCCCAATATTATAATGAAATTATACCTCTGCGAGCCACTGTACAAAATCCTGTATCCTAAATCAATGAGCACAGTATGGGGTTGATTTACTAAAAGCAAATAGACTGTGCCCTTTTCAAAGTGCAGTTGCCTTCTGTAAGTGTAGTTGCTCCAGAGCTAAGTAAATGAGGTAAAGCTTCACTTGCAAAGAGTACCCAATCACATGCAAAGAAAATTAAAAAAAAAAAAAACATTTTTGCTTGCACGTGAATGGATGATGGAAGTCAGCAGAGCTTCTGCTCATTTACTAAGCTATGGAGCACCTATGTGTGTGAGTTTAAATATTCTAGTGGTCCAGTTGCCGCAGACACCCACTGTGTTCCCACAAGTAATAATAATACAGTTTATACATGTAACTGGTGTTGCACAAACCCCATGTAGTATTAATACATATGTAGCACTACTCCCTTATGAGCTGCTGGTTATGGATTCCACTGGGTTACCCTTAGCAACAACATGTCAGTTTAGCATTCTCAAAGTGCTTTGGCTCAGTCAGGAAACAGTCTAGGAGTTTTGTTTTTTTGTGGTTTTATTTAGAACTTGGATGGGAGAAGAGAATGAGTGGGATACTCCAATTTGAATAAACTATGCACAATTTGCTGGGGCGACTAAATATAGCTGAATGCGGCAAGGCCGCTGCTTCACCTTGTCACTTGCAGTGAAGATACTAATGAACTGTATTAGGTAAGCTGTACTGTACTGTAGAACACTCTTCAGGGACCTTCCTGGCACCCCCTTTGTCCCTATTCTTCAGGGTTCTCTACATGGCACCCCCTTTACTGTAACACTGGCAAATCTCCTGGTACTCACAGACACTGTTTTTCCCAAGAGACTCTGTCAGCAGCTCCACTGTTAGCTAACTCCTTGATCCCCTGACTTCACTGGAGTGGTCCCCCTTCCTTGGCAGACCCTTTGTCAAATCTCCTGGTACTCACGGACACTGTTTTTCCCGAGAGACTCTGCCAGCAGCTCCACTGGATCTTCTGCAGCTCAGCTCCACACCTGGTTCATTATGCCGACCGCCTAAGACCACCTTCCTCACACACAGCAGGAGGAGAGACAGCCATCTGCCTCCTCCTGGGACTCTGCTTCCTGCCCTGTCACATGTCCCCTCAGTATTCATGCTCAATCCCGGGATGCACTGCGGTGGTGCCCTCCCACTGGGACTGCCATAAAACCTGATGTGTCACTGGCTGGGTTTCCTCCACTGTCCAACAAGATCCCTCATTGGATGCAGTGGGGACACTCCCTCAGACCCAGTGAATCACACCTTGAGACATGCAACAGACAACCTAACAGAACAGGCTCCCCTGATAAGCAGAAGGAGCATTAGCTATGTTTACTTGGCACCTACCTACCTAGGAGGGTGCTACATCCACTCCCCACCCAAATGAGCCACGTCCCGTTGGCTCTGGGGCAGCCGCCCCCTACAAAAAATCCTATCAAAATACCTCAGGACTATCCCACAAACCTGGAAAAGGGGGAGAAGGGAAATTAACAAATGTTCAATTAATAAATTAAGTGCAAAAATATAGATATCTCTCTATACACAATATAATACAAGACAAGTGCATTTGTAGCAATGCCCCCCCCCCCCCACCACCAAGCAAAGCCTGCTCTGGTGAGTAATGAAATCAACCTGACTGACTATCTCTGAGTTTTGTGTTACCTGCAAAGAATATTTGCAGGTAATTTGGTTATTTGCTATCTGAAATTTTACAATGATGAGAATACCTTCCCCACGGGGGCACCCTTCTCATCCTACATCCCTGACTATCGCAGTCAGCTTCTTCTGTAGTTCTTGACACAGAAATCAGTCGACTCCTCCAAGGTGGTCCTGAACCTGCCACTAACTTCCTATTTTAGTCCATTACAGTCCTCCTACAGGGGGTCGGTCACTGGAGCCTGAGTGACCAAACAACCCCATGGAGGGGAAAAAGAGTCTCTTCAGGGTCCCTAACAACAACAGGGCACCCCCACCGAACTCTTGGTAGGCTGTCGGCCTCCTCAGGGTCAGCCACTGACACAGTCCCAGTCCTGACCCATTGGCCTAAGTAGTTCATCCGAAACTCAAAGTAGGATCTTGAAACTTAACTTTTGCTTTTATTTGTAATCCATGACCCCGGCCCGATGGCCCAAAGGGTCTCTGGAACAACCATATGGAGTTGTTCCAAAAGAAAAACTCTGGAGAGGGACGGACCTCTGATTTGAGTACTGAAGGCATCTCTGTGTTTCCCAACCTCTTCTGTAAGGATAGAAGGGGAAAAGGTAGTGGAAAAGGGACATATGCCCCAAGAAAAACAAAACTTGAAACTTGCTTTGTTCAGTCTTGAATATAGGCTTACCAGACATTTGTAAGTTTCTTCTCTTAAAGTCCTCTTCAAATGTAGTAATCGGGATGGGGAATTCTCACTAGCTTTCCATTTTCATCTCTGATGTGGACCGACCAGGCCTGGCCCGTTCGATCTGGGCGGTGGACCTCCACTCGGTCCAGATAAATGGACTGCCCATAGTTCCACTGAGTATTGACTGATAAGAAATTCTTCCAGAGATCCATCCTGGTGGAATTTTTTTTGGGGCTTGGGGACAAACAGAAAGTCCCATACAGCTTCAATACACCAAGACTCTCTCTTTTCCTCAATCTCCAACATGACCTCCCGTGGAGCATAAGGGTAATCATACCCATATTCCATGGCAACCTTTCTTTGCAGCCACCGCTGCATCCTTGAGAATCTGGGAATGGTTTTTCAGTTCCCTCTCCCAGCTGGAGAAAATGGGGTCTCTTCACGCCTAATCAAAGCGCTGCAGGCCTCATTTTGATCCCGAGCTCAGGCATAGTTCTTGGGTGAGTTTAAATCTGGGACCCGACTAGCATAGGCCTCACAGAACCCCAGACTCTGGGCGAGCTCTCCCTGCACCACAGAGTCTCTAGTCTCTTCATCTGGGGTTTCTAGTGCATCAGGACAAGGTGGACTGTTCCGTTCCTCAGATCCCCAGTCCCACTCAGTTTCATCTTCTGATTTCCAGACATCTATCCCCTCTTCTAAGGATCCAAACTGATTCTGGAAACTTGGAGACCCCCACATCGATGACCTTGGCCTCTTTCTCACTGCTTGCACTTTCACAGCTCTGGTTGCCGCTGGCCATTTTTTCGCCTCAATTTTCAGGGGAGCAGACTTTATCTCTACTGCTGCAGTTTTCAATGCATCAGGTGGCCACTCTCTGGTCCGCACTACCTGCATGCATCCTTGCTCTGACATTCGAGTCTCCTTTAATGAGCATACTGGACCACTGCCAGGTTGCATGGCCCCCAGCTGCATCACTACTTTGAACACTCCTCTCCCGCGACCCTGGAGAGGCCCCGATTCCAAAGCCGACAAGGCCCGAGTGACTCAGTCTCCCACGACACACATAACTTCTTGGGCCGACCTTCACTTCTCTCTGCTCACAGCAGCAGATGACCGCAATGCCCACTCTGGCTCCACGCCTGCACCCGCATAGTCACACTCAAACACTGGGGACATACCAGGCCTAAGTGCTCCACGCCTCTTCCGGTGCATAACGCTAGTCTTCCATTGGGCACCTTGCGCACTCCTGTATCCCACAGGATGGATGTCTTTGGCTCTCCGGTTTGCTCCCTGGTCTGCCCAGCAGGTTATCCGCAAACAGGTGGAACGATCGCTGATGCGCTCTTTCTCTCTCTGGCACTCTCCATGTTGCTTCTCCGCACACGTGTCTCCCTCTCAGCCACACCCGAAGGCAGAAGTAATTTATGGACTTCCCTTCTCACTCCTGGTTGGCTGTGCGCGAGCGACGTCTCCTTCCACATTTCCTTTCTGGCGGTGGCTCCTCCTGCTAGGCAGAACTCTTCGGGGTGCGCTTTCCAGCGTGGTGCAGTAACCCCTCCAATGCCGCTCTCTCTCAACTCAGCCGACATGGAAGTCACTGCAAAGCGGACCGTGTCCCTCACCAGACCAGCATTCACTCTTCTTGCAGCAGGGCTCCAGCTGCACCTCCATCACCTTGAGCTGGTTGACCCTCTTTGCCATTCCAGAGAATTGTCCCGCTGTCGTATGCACAGTCAACAGTCCTCTTCCCAGCACATGTACAAGCAAGGCCCATTACCATACTGTCCCACTGTCAACTGCATGGCCGACAGATCTCTTCACAGTATCCACACTGCCACTATATAGAATAAATGTCCTGCTGTCATTTGCATGGTCAACATCTTTTATTCAGGGTTCTCTACACGGCTCCCCCTTTACTGTAACACTCTCTTTGTGAGCTAGCTCCTTGATCCCCTGACTTCACTGGAGTGGTCCCCCTTCCTGAGCAGACCCTTTGGCAAATCTCCTGGTACTCACAGACACTGTTTTTCCCAAGAGACTCTGTCAGCAGCTCCACTGTTAGCTAGCTCCTTGATCCCCTGACTTCACTGGAGTGGTCCCCCTTCCTGGGCAGACCATTTTGGAAAATCTCCTGGTACTCACAGACACTGTTTTTCCCAAGAGACTCTGCCAGCAGCTCCACTGTCAGCTACACTGGATCTTCTGCAGCTCAGCTCCACACCTGGTTCCCTAGGCCGACCACCTAGGACCATCTTCCTCACACACTGCAGGAGGAGAGACAGCCGTCCTCCCAGTATTTATGCTCAATCCCAGGATGCACTGCGGTGGTGCCCTCCCACTGGGACTGCCATAAAACCTGATGTGTCACTGGCTGGGTTTCCTCCACTGTCCAACAAGATCCCTCATTGGATGCAGTATGGACACTCCATCAGACCCAGTGAATCACACCTGGAGACATGCAACAGGCAACCTAACAGATCAGGCTCCCCTGATAAGCAGAAGGAGCATTAGATGTGTTTACCTAGCACCTACCAACCTAGGAGGGTGCTTCACATATATACAATGAATCCAATTAATAAATCAGGATTTGCATTAAAATAATCAAAATAAAATCACATATACAGTGAGTACACCCCTCACATTTTTGTAAATATTTTGTTATATCTTTTTATTTTACAACACTGAAGAAATGACACTTTGCTACAATGTTAGTGAGTGTACAGCTTGTATAACAGTGTAAATTTGCTGTCCCCTTAAAATAACTCAACACACAGCCATTATGTTTAAACTGCTGCCAACAAAAGTGAGTACACCCCTAAGTGAAAATGTACAAATTGTCCCAAAGTGTCAATATTTTGTGTGGTCACCATTTTTTCCAGCACTGCCTTAGCCCTTTTGGACATGGAGTTCACCAGAGCTTCACAGGATGCCACTGGAGTCCTCTTCCACTCCTCCATAACGACATCACGGAGCTGCGCTCCTCCACCTTCCATTTGAGGATGCCCCACAGATGCTCAATAGGGTTTAGGTCTGGAGACATGCTTGGCCAGTCCATCAACTTTATCCTCAGCTTCTTTAGCAAGGCAGTGGTCGTCTTGGAGGTGTGTTTGGGGTTGTTATCCTGTTGGACTACTGCCCTGTGGCCCAGTCTCCAAGTGAGGGGATCGTGCTCTGCTTCAGTATGTCACAGTACATGTTAGCATTCATGGTTCCCTCAATGAACTGTAGCTTCCCAGTTCTGGCAGCACTCATGCTGCCCCAGACCATGACACTCCCACCACCATGCTTGTATGTAGACACAACACACTTGTTTTTGTATTCCTAGCCTGGTTGCCGCTACACAGGTTTGATACCATCTGAACCAAATAAGTTTATCTTGGTCTCATCAGACCCCATGACATGGTTCCAGTAATCCATGTCCTTAGTCTGCTTGTCTTCAGCAAACTGTTTGCAGGCTTTCTTGTGCATAATCTTTAGAAGAGGCTTCCTTCTGGGATGACAGGCATGCAGACCAATTTGATGCAGTGTGCGATGTATGGTCTGAGCACTGACAGGCTGACCCCCCACCCCTCCAACCTCTGCAGCAATACTGACAGCACTCATACGTCTATGTCCTAAAGATAACATCTGGATATGATGCTAAGCATGTGCACTCATCTTCTTTGGTCGAACATGGCAAGGCCTATTCTGAGTGGAAACTGTCCTGTTAGATCCGCTGTATGGTCTTGGCCACTGTGCTGCAGCTCAGTTTCAGGGTCTTGGAAATCTTCCTATAGCCTAGGCCATCTTTATGTAGAGCAACAATTCTTTTTTCAGATCCTCAGAGAGTTCTTTGCCATGAGGTGCCATGTTGAACTTTCAGTGACCAGTATGAGAGAGTGAGAGTGATAACACCAAATTTAACACACCTGCTCCCCATTCACACCTGACACCTTGTAACACTAAATAGTCACATTACAGCGGGGAGGGAAAATAGCTAATTGGGCCAAATTTGGACATTTTCACTTGGGGTGTACTTACTTTTGTTGCCAGCGGTTTAGACATTATTGGCTGTTTGTTGAGTTATTTTGACAGGACATCAAATTTACACTGTTATACAAGCTGTAAATAATATTATTACTATATTACACTGTTGTATAAGCTGTATACTAACTACTTTACATTGTAGCAAAGTGCCATTTCTTCAGTATTGTTACATGAAAACATATAATAAAATATTATTATGCCTGGGTTCTCCCAAAACTTGGCCATTGTTTGTATACTGCATATCACCATTGAGAAAAAAAAAAGTGCTCTTTGTGGTCAACAATAGGGATGAGCTTCGTGTTTGAGTCAATGCTAAGTTCGACTCGAACGTCGATCGTTCGTCGAATGATGAACAAATGTGCTTCTTCGCGGGAAATTCGAGATCCAGTAATGCACTGCGCATGCGCGGCATGTGCAGCACGTTATGTGATTGGCCAAACCTCATGCTTTGGCCAATCAAATGATCTCTGCCATGATTGGACAAAAGCAGGCTGCCTGTAGCCAGTCATGGCTCAGGGGCCAAGTACACACCCCACACTACATAAAGGCTGCTCGCGCAGCCGCAGCTTGTGGTGTGATTGTGCGGGCGAGGAGACAGGGAGAGGAACGCGTTTGAGGCAGGCCGAGAATAGCTTTTTTTGCAGTTTGTCAGACAGTGCAGTGAGACATTCCTAGCAGTGTGGGGAGGGAGAGAGATTTGTGATTTTTACAAGTTCATAGATCAGATAGTGAGAAGTATATTCAGTAGTGCATACCATAGCCCATATACCATACATAGATCTCTATCTATATATAGGGCTATCAATTACACCATATCAGGTCATTGCGTATACTGTATACCCCACATCTTTATCTATATATAGGGCTATTGATTAGATCATATCAGGTGATAGTTAGAGTATTTTAATCGGTCACTTGCATACACCCTATACCCACCACATCTTTACCTATATATAGGGCTATTGATTACATCATATAAGGTGATAAAGTATTTTAATCGGTCACTTGCATACACTATGTACCCACCACATCTTTATCTATATATAGGGCTATTGATTACATCATATCTGGTGATAGTTAGAGTATTTTAATTGGTCACTGCTTACACCCTATACCCACCACATCTTTACCTATATATAGGGCTATTGATTACATCATATCAGGTGATAGTTAAAGTATTTTAATCGGTCACTTGCGTAACCCTATACCCACCACATCTTTATCTATATATAGGGCTATTGATTACATCATATCTGGTGATAGTTAGAGTATTTTAATTGGTCACTTGCTTACACCCTATACCCACCACATCTTTACCTATATATAGGGCTATTGATTACATCATATCAGGTGATAGTTAAAGTATTTTAATCGGTCACTTGCGTACACCCTATACCCACCACATCTTTATCTATATATAAGGCTATTGATTACATCATATTAGGTGATAGTTAGAATATTTTAATTAGTCACTTGCGTACACCCTATACCCACCACATCTTTACCTATATATCGGGCTATTGATTACATCATATCAGGTGATAGAGTATTTTAATCGGTCACTTGCGTACACCCTATACTCACCACATCTTTATCTATATATAGGACCGTTGATTACATCACAATGGGAGGTCAACATTCTCTGAACGTGTTTCTGAGGCATTGTTCAGCCAAAGGAGGAACGGTGGAAAAACAGTTCTTTAGTCCATACCAGCACCCAGGGCTGTTAGGTTTAAGCAACCATCGGCAGCGTCTCCATCATATGGTGCATGATTATCTAGGTGAAATAACAGACTTGGAGACCTTTCCAGCTGAGCATCCACTGGGTTACTGGGTCTTAAGGATGGACCACTAGCCAGAACTTGCTCAATATGCAATGGATCTACTGGCCTGTCCTGCTTCCAGCGTGCTTTCCGAACGGATGTTCAGTGCTGCTGGAGGTTTTGTGACAGACAAAAGAGTGCATCTGTCCATAGACTCTGTTGACCAGTTGACTTTTATCAAAATGAACCAGTCCTGGATCAACAAGAGCTATTAAGCCCCTGATGCTGATGTAATTGATTGAATTTCCTAGGGGTCTGCCATGCCTTGAAGACTGCATATGCTGCCTATCCTATTCCTCTACCTTGATTCTGCTAGCTCCCAACAATGTTTTTGGTTTAGGTCACTACCAACCCCAAAGGCCTTATTTTTCTGCACTTGTATGACAGGAGCATATAATTTAAATGTCGTATGTAATTTTTAACAGCAGGCCCTATCCCTATGCCCTGCTAACTGTGAGGGGTTACGGTGTTCAAGCACCACCAACACCGAAGGCCCAATATTTTTGCACCTGTATGACAAGTACATGCAATTTCAAATTTGTATGGAATTCCTACCATCAGGTCTTGTTCCTGCACCCAGCAAGAGTAACTGCGAGGGCTTGGTTATAGTGCTCAGGCACCACCAACAGCAAAGGCCCACTTTTTAGCACCTGTATAGTGCATGCAATTTCAAATTTGTGTAGTATTCTTAACAGCAGGTCCCATTCCTGCACAGAGCATGAGTAACTGCAAGGGCTTGGTTACGGTGTTCAGGCACCACCAACACCAAAGGCCCAATTTTTTTTGCACCTGTAGAGTACATGCAATTTCAAATTTGTATGGAATTCTTACCAGCAGGTCCGATTCCTGCGCCCAGCAAGAGTAACTGCGAGGGGTTACGGTGTTCAGGCACCACCAACAACCAAGGCCCAATTTTTCTGCACCTGTATGACAAGTACATGCCATTTGAAATTTGTATGGAATTCCTACCATCAGGTCTTGTTCCTGCACCCTCAACTGTGAGGGCTTGGTTATAGTGCTCAGGCACCACCAATGTTTTAGAAATGTCAGTATTGCTTTAGCAGGCTACATACATTGTAGAGATGCACTACTTTACAGGCACATTCAAGGGACCCCCCAGGCACGATATTTTAAGCAATTTTTCATTTTTATAGTTTCAATTTAAGCCTCATTAAAATCAGTAAATCAGTGCTCCTTTAAAAACAATCGTTTTTAAAAACTTTTTTTTTCGTTGCTACATGTTCCCAAGGTCAGTACTCGGACCCCCATATACTTTTTTGGGGCAATAACTTGCATTTAAGCCTTCAAAAAGAGGTTGTTTGATTTTTGAGGTTCGAGTCCCATAGACTTCAATGGGGTTTGTTTGTTCGAACAAACTTTTCCTCTGTTCGTGGTGTTCTGGTGCAAACAGAACCGGGGGGTGTTCGGCTCATCACTAGTCAAAATGTCTATTACATTCTGCTGACTTTTAGAGACACTTCATATTGTATTTATGCTACTTCCAGCAATCAACAAAATTGTCTTTCTGGTGAAAATATACCATGCCAGGAAACCACTAAAGGTTGGAGAAGTGACTGTCAGATGCAGCTATTAATGCTTCTGACTATAAACCTGATTATCACCCTGAATGAGCTCTGTGTAAATGCCCACATAATGCTGGGAGTACAAAATACAAATAGTAAAGTCTTACTGCAGAATGTCAGATATTATGCTTCTCAAACATTAATCTTAAACCATGCAGGCTTAATTTTCAAAAGCAATCATGGTTTTTAACAAAGGCCACAATCTCCATATTTTTCTGCTATATAATTCCAATGTATTTTATGATTCTTCAGAAATCCACAGCAAATGTTATACATTTCAAGGGGGAATTAAAGAATTTAAACAAGAAATGCTGAAACCTTCAATACAGTTTTCATAGAAGCTGGATACACTGACATTTAATTTACTAAGATCACTGCAAAATAGTGAAACATTTGTAAGAACAATCCATCTTTGTCATAAAGTTCACTGAACTATAGTTTTGATTGAGAGTCTATATGGTACTGTTGTTTCCAACTGAACTTATTACTAATTGTATTGAACAGCTGTCTATGTGGTTACTTCACATACGCTGGGGCTCCCAAAGTAATTTACCAATCATAATAATTTGCTTAATTTAGATCATTTGTTTTTCATTTTGAAGTATGATAAAACAGCATTTCAAAGTTTCTTGAGGGTGTACAGCACCTTAGTATCTACAAGTGGATGTTGCCAAATGTCATCATATCACTTTGCTATTTCTGTCCAATTAAACGCTGCTGCTAATAATAAAACTTAGTGAAAAGATGACATGATGTCATGTTTTGTACAGCTGCCCCAGATATCTGAGGGTTATAGTCTAACAAATGCTCAAATCAGAAGGTAATCCTGCATAAAACAATTGACTCATGTAAATGCTCCAGTACACTTTGTTCTATGCAGTAGGCATTCACAGTATACGTCACGTCTACTCAGTCAAGCTTTTGCAAGTTTATTTCATAGTCATTTTTAGAATAAGATAGGATAATATAAACCCGAGAGAAAATTATGTCATTATTTACTTTGAAGCATGGACATTTCTCAAATTATTTATAATTATATGTATCGCTGGATGTTTTAGCCTATATGCCTGGCTATATTCTCCTATTGTAGACTATAGCTAAAATGAATGGTACGTTTTTCTTGAATTTATAATCTTCCTCCAAATTCTTTTTTTTTTTATATTTCTTTATTAATTTTTCAATAGTAAAAAAAAAGGAACATTACAACACTCCAGTCACTGGAGAACAAATCCATACACTGTAATTTACATATTGCCTTTATTCCCCCGTTTACCCTTCCTCCCTCTCCTCACCCTTCTCTACCCTCTCCTCTTCTATCACAACCTTCTCCTATTATTCCTTTGTATTCCTCTGAGTCTTTAAAGCACTGCCACTCTTCCCAGATTTCAGCCCTAGTCTCATGATCCTCCTCTCCCCAACTCCTTAATAGTTCTAATTTTCTTGTTTTTTCCACTCTAATCAACCATTCTTTACTTGATGGGGGTTCTTCTTTTTGCCATTTTAAGGGGATTAGGCTTTTAGCTGAGTTAAGTAAATGAGGTAGTAGTTTTTTCTTATATTGTTTCACTGACATATGTGTGCCGTGAAATAAGCATCTCCAAGGGTCTTCAGGACCCTGTTTTTTTTGTGATTTTATTTATCAAGGATAGGACTTCTTTCCAATATATTTTAATTTTCGGACACTCCCACCATATATGAGATATTGTCCCAATCATCTGGCATCCCCTCCAACAATCTCTAGAACTTTCCCTCTGGAATCTGCCCACTTTGTCAGGAGTATTATACCACCTAGTGATCAATTTATAGTTCATTTCTTCTGTATTGGTATCTATCGCCGATCTGTGTACCAACTGCAACCCCCTATTCCAAAACTCCTCTTTATCACACGGTCCAAGGTCTCTTTCCCATATTTCTTTTAATGAGGGCCCTGTCTCTTTTGTTATTGTTAGCAAAACTTTGTAAACATTTGAGACATTGTTTGCTATCCTGTCCGAGACACATAATTGTTCAAAAGGACGTAGATCGTTTATGTCTCTTAGTGGCTGAGGTAGTGTAGCAACAAAATGTCTCAACTGTAGGTATCTCCACTCATTTATTTTCCAATCCTTTTTCTTTTGTTTTAACTCTTCAAGCGTTATAATTTTTCCCCGATCTATTATATCTCCTAACCGTGCATCCCTATCCTCTATCCATTTACCCAGTTCCCTTCCTTCCCCAGGTGCAAAAAATTTAGTGTTTTGGAGGGGGATCAATGGTGAATTGTGATTTCAATTTTCTTTTGTGTGTATAGTGTCCCAAATTTTTAGAGCCTGTCTTGTGATTGTGTGTGTATTACTGTTTAATTCTCTAAATTTTGAAGGTATCCAAATACTTTTTGCTAAATTTGTGTTGCTAGTCGTGTTTTCTATTATTACCCAGTCTTTATCACTTTTTCCTTTGCCCCACTCTATCACCCGTAAGTATTGAGGGTAAATAATATTTTTTAAAATCCGGTAGAGCTAGACCCCCTTGTCCCTTTTCTTTACTTAGTATTGTGTATCTAATCCTTGGTTTTTTACTTTTCCAAATAAAACGGGTTATCAGAGGTTTTGAGTGTTTTAAAAAATACTTGTGGAATTGGGATTGGAATAATTTGGAATTTATACAGTATTTTAGGAAGGATTATCATCTTTATTGTGTTTATTCTTTCTATCCAAGAAAAGATTCTTGTTGAGATTCTATTTAACTCTATTCTCGTGTCGTTTAGGAGCTGAAGAAAGTTTACTTTATATAATTTCTCTGGATTTGATGTTAGTTTGATCCCAAGGTACTTTATTTCATCTTTTCTCCATTTAAACTGGAATTCACTTTTTAACCTCTCTTCTTCATGTTTATTGATATTAATACTCAGTATCTCAGATTTTTTTTTGATTAATTTTTAAGTTCGATAGTTCTCCATAGTATTTCATAATTTTTATTATGTTTGGGAGGGTGATCTTGGGATTAGTTATATATAGGAGGATGTCATCCGCAAAGGCAGATACCTTGTCCTCCTCTTGTCCTATCCTTATTCCCCCTATGTCTACACTACTCCTAATTGTTGCTAATAATGGTTCCAAGGACAGGACAAATAGCATTGGAGACAAAGGGCATCCTTGTCTTGTTCCATTGAACATCTCAAAGGTTTCCGACATTGCTCCATTGATCTTCATTCTTGCGGTTGGATGGATATATAATGTTTTGATCCATGACATCATCCTAGGGCCTAAACCCAGCTCCTCTAAAGTTCTTAACATGAACTCCGTTAACTCTGTCAAATGCTTTTTCAGCATCTATTGACAGAATTATACTTGATGGCTTATTTTTTAACATTTGATTAATCAGGAGAATGGTTTTTATCCCATTATCCCGTCCCTGCCGACCCGGAATAAAACCCACTTGGTCTCTATGTATCCACTCCCTCAACAGGCTTTTAATCCTTGTGGCTAGTATTTTTGTAAATAACTTAGTGTCTGCGTTGAGGAGGGAAATGGGTCTGTAGCTGGAACAGAGTAATGGATCTTTCTCCTCTTTGTGGATAACAGTTCTTGAGGCGGATAGGGCATCTTTACTCATCCCATATTGGGTACCTATTCCATTCATGTACTCTTTTAATTTTGGAGTTAGGAGTTCTCTATATCTTTTATAGTAATTTATTGTGAACCCGTCGGGTCCTGGGCTTTTACCTGGGCTAGTTTCTTTTATAGCCCTCTCTATTTGTTGCTCTGTAATGGGTCTCTCTAGAATTGATAATTTATCTTCTTCTACCCTTGTCAATTTGGCATTCCTGATGTATTCTTTAATTTTCTCGCTCCTATCCGGATCAATCCCCCGTGTATCCTCTTTTTTTTGAGTAGAGGTTTGCGTAGTATTTTTGGAATTCCTTAGCTATCCCTGTTGTTGTTTGGATTATTTCCCCATTTTTATTCTTTATTTTGTCTATAAAATTCCTCGCTTTCTTTTTTTTTAGGGTTCTTGCCAGGTTTTTTCCCACTTTATTGCTTTCTATGTATTTATCTTTTATGCATCTTTTCATTTCCTGTCTAATTTCTTGTTCTAAAAGATCTTTCAATTCTTCTCTTTTTCCTTCTAGTAATTTATTTGTGGGAGCATCTTGAGTTTTTTTTACGTTTTTGCTCTAATTGATATACTTCTGTCATCAGCCTGTCCTTATTTTTTGTTCTTTCCTTTTTCCTTTGAGCTCCTTTTGAGATCAATATGCCCCTCATGTAAGCTTTATGTGCTTCCCACACCATATTTTTGGGTGTGTCATTTGAGTCATTTATTTGAAAGTAGAGTTCCAGCTCTTTCTCTATTTCTTTTCCCCATCTTTTATCTCTTAACATCTCTTCATTAATTTTCCACGCGTCCATTTTAGGTTGTTCTCTAGCCATTCTTATTTTAACTGTGATGGGGGTGTGGTCCGACCATGTCCTGGTCCCAATCCCCGCCTCGACTACTCTTTCGATCCATCTATGTTCTATTAATACGTAATCTAATCTCGAATATGTTCCATGAACATTCGAAAAACACGTAAAGTCTCTTTCCTTTTGGTGGAGAATTCTCCAAACATCTGCCAATTGGTATGTAAATAATTTTTCCTTGATTTTCCTTGTCTGATTTTTACTATTACGTTGGCTTTTTGAAGTGGTATCTATTTTAGTGTCGAGGCAGAGATTGAGATCCCCCGCAAAAATCACCCCCCCCCCTTTTTGAACGTCATTAATTTTCCCAGAACCTTTCCTAGGAACTCTACCTGTCTATCGTTGGGGCTATATACATTTGCTAGGGTGACTTCCTCTTCTCCTATTTTTCCTCTTAAAAAGAGGTATCTTCCCTCTGGGTCTACTAGTCTCGCCTCCAGAGTGAATCCAAAGCCCCTGCCAAATGCCAATGGCCACCCCTTTGGATTTCCTCCCGAGTGAGTCCGCGTAGTACCAAGTAGGATGGCTCTGGGAATATAATCTAATATTGGACTCGTGGGATAGATGAGTCTCTTGCAAAAATGTTAAATCCGCTTTCAAATAACTGATTTCTTTTAAGATTTTTTTCCTTTTATCGGGGGAATTTAATCCACGCACATTATAGGACATTATATTGACTACTACCATTTCTAATTTTTGCTAAGTCCTTTCTTACTCATCTGGGTACTGATGTGTACCGGAATACCTTTAGGATCATGTCCCTTTGGGTCTCCTGATATTTTATAGGAGTTGGTTAATTTTTTAGATTTATTTTTCCTTCTTTCCCTCCCTCTCATCTCCCCTCCCTCCCCCCTCCCCCCACCTCCCTCCCTCTCTCCTTCCTCCCACCCCCTCCCCTCTTCCCTCCCTTGCCCTTGTGGGGGCCTAGCATCCCCCCCTCCTTTAGCCAGGGTAGTCGATTTCTCCTCCTCCCTTCCCGATCGACTTGTTAATGAGGTTGAGCTCTGGCCTTGTTCGCCCCTACCGACCATCTTTCCTATTGCTAGGTCTGATGGTAAGGGCATGCTGATAACTGTAGAACTATCCATTTTGCATTCTTATTCTACTCCTCTCTTTCCTCCCCCCCCATCCATAGGTCCCCCCCCGCCCCCCCCCCCCGGTCCCCCACCTCCCTCTCAAAACTTTCTTCTACTTCATTGTCATCATTTTTTTATTTTTTTGCTTTCTCTTCATTTTCCACTGGTCAGAGTCTTCTTCATCTGATTCTTCTTCAAGGATCTCTTGGTCTGTCCACCCCGGAATGTCTATTAAGGGTATATTTAACGATTCACAAAAAACTTGGGTTTCTTCTGGGAACCTAAGTAGTATAGTCCTCCCATCTCGCCGTACTCCCAGACCTGCTGGGTGGCTCCAGAAGTATTGTATGTTTTGTTTTTTTAGCACTTCCCCCACTGGTCTCAAGATGCGCTTCCTGTTAATTGTCTCTTGCGCCAGGTCTGGGAATATCTGAAGTTCTTCTCCATCACATTTTAATACAGGTCTGTCTCTCATTTTCTCCCAGATCTGGGCTCTTGTCTCATACTTATGGAATCTTGCAATCACATCTCTTGTCTTCTCTTTTGATATATTAGCTGGTCTCCGTATTCTATGGATTCTTTTGGATTCAATTTTTTCTGTGATCGGTTTTCCCAGGAGAGAGTTAAATATGCTCTCCATAATTTCTCCCAGATTCTCCGCTTGTCCCTTCTCTGGTATTCCTCTTATTCGTAAGTTTTTCCTTCTATGTCTGTTCTCCTGGTCCTCTATTTTGTATAACATATTTCTCTGGTCTAGCTGCATTTTCTTCATTTGCTCTTTTAGGTTTTTTTGCTTTTTTCCGTGTAGGTCTATCTTCTCTTCTGTCTCTTCTACTCTGACCAGGATATGTCCTAGATCTCCATAGAGGGTAGCCATTTCAGTTTTAATTGACCTCTCTAGACTGGCGAACATTTCAAGCATCTCTGATTTTGATGGTGGAGAGTCTTTTCCCCTTATTTCCTCTTCTCTACTCATTTCTCTGTCACCTGCCGTCTGAGTACTTTCTCTTGATGTTTCCAAGCTTTCTTCTTCACTTGCGCCTATATGTTTTTGGTTTTTGATTTTTTTACTTCCCTCTGTGTTTTGTTTTGGTCTAACTACCGGTTGTTTCTCTGGCGGCATATTTTGCCCTTTCCCTTCTGGGGTCATGTACATTTTGATTGTCCCTGGGCTTGCCATCACTTTTGCGGGTCTCCCTGCCGCCTCCTTTGTTGGTTTGTTTTTCATTTTTATCTTCTGGTCTCTCTTAGTGATCTTATGCCATTTTTTAAACCAGTTAGAGAGTAAGAGAGTTTTCCAGGCTACCTCCACCGAATTACCAAGAAGGAAAGAAAAAAAAAAGACAACAATATTGATCCCCATGGGGATTTGATTGAGAGGTTAGGGAGAATCTAGACCCCTGGCGGCAGCTAGATTTAATGTCCTTTCTGTTCTTATAACTGGTGTAGGGGTGAAGTAGACTTATGGCGCCAGTGTGTGAAATACCCCTATTTCAGATTATCGTATCTAGTCCTTTCCTCTATTAGGCACCTGGATTTTTTTTCAACTCCCGTTCTTTACAATTATATGTATGCGTGGGGGGATTTTAAACACGGTATTGTTGATATTATAGCAATCCTTAAATGAAATGCAATGTTTCAAGTAGGCAACCAGCAAGAGGCCTAGGAGAACATCTGTTTGAAACAATATTGACAGTCCGAGCATGGGATGGGTAAGTTCCCCTGGATAAACCCTTCCTTTCTTTTTGGGTTAGGTGGAAGGTTAGATAATAGGGTAGCTTCTGAAGAGATTATTTAGCACCACCCTGCTTCAGACCATTTATCTTATCTAGCCTTCTCCACCCTTTTATATATAGCTGGCGATTCTCTCATTGTTCATTTAAATGTCCCGGTTTATATACTTTTTCCAGAGTATGAAAATGAAGAGGATGGTACGTAATGGATAAGTAGGGATAGAAAAAAAAAAAGGGGGGCTTTCGCCCTCTCACCACTCCTTCATCGGTATGATCGGACCGTCTTTGTTGCCTCTAGGTGGCGTATCTGCTTCCCTCCGTGGAGGTTTGGTCAGCTGCCAGCTGCCGGACTAAGTGTCCCGGATATTTGCCGAATCTCCTCCACGGACTATCGTGGCCGGCTCCCGTTCTGGCAGTCGTGCTTCTCACCCGTGCAACCGCATGTCCTGCCCGATCACCGCCCCTCACATCCGGCGGGATCCGGCCTCACCGGCGGCAGCTACCTCCTGTTCCAGAGCGGGTCAGTACTCCACCAAGCTTCCTCTCCTAGCAGCGGGGTGTGTGGGTAAGGAGGGGGGGGGGACGATCCTGAGGGGGCCGATCAGTTTCCCATGGATGCGGGGGAGCCGAGGTCTTTCAGGTGCATCTCTCCGGACAGCTCTCCTCCCAGCATCAGCCCGCCCGTCGGATTGGCGCCATTGACAGGCTCCTCCCTCCGGCAAAGTCGCTTCCTCCAAATTCTACAGTGAATATCACAAATTACAAACTATTTGAACTCTAGCTATTATTTATTACAGAGGAAAATTTTGGGAATTATCTGAGTGTCTATCTGAACAAAGTTACCAGTTTTAGGAAACCACTATAGTGAGATAAAATTAATCTGCATTGGAGTCTAAAGAAGAAATGCTGTATGTACGTTCTTACTTACTTTAGCAGCCCTGCAAATTAATTTCAACCTCTTTTGTTGATGCGCTTCTGAACCTGGTCTTAATTTTTAGGATTCCACTTTGAGGAAGGCAACACCAAATTCTGACATGCAGGGGATGCAGGAGGAACATTTTGAAAAGAGCATCACTGGTTTCAAAGACCAGGGCTGTAAAAGTTAATTTCTGTTTTACCTTAAGGCTCAGTTCACACTAGTGGGATTTTAGATGTGACTTGATTACACAGAATCACATGACAAATCATGTTATTTTTTTTAATGGTGCCCGTTCATATCAATGCAACTTTGGTGTGATTCTAGCACAGTTTTGGCCCCACAGAATGTTAAAAGCACTTCAAAGCAGTTTTCAAGTTGCATCCATCTTATATTACATAATCGCACTAAAAGTCAGATCAAAATCAGATCGCAGCAGTGTGAATCTTGCCTTAGCCTGCTTCCATCTTTCTACATTGATAATACAGTATATCACTTTGGTCAGAGGTCCTTAAAGGTAAACATATAACTGTATTCAAATGTATTAAATCATCTCAAAGAAAATGTATTTTTTGAGGTCATGAGGTCGCTCTTCTACTTGGTGAGTGGTTATAATTTTCAAATGTTACTGTAAGCTGAATTGAGGGTATATTTGGAGGGAAAAATATATGTAAAGCCAAAATTAAACTCTGCATTGAAGTTTTTGAATGTACAGAAGGTTTAAAGCTCATGTCAGTTTTATTTGCCATCTGCTTGGAGATTCTTATTTACTTCCTTCCCCAGGGACACTGCAGGGAGTGAATGGAAATCCTCTCCTACACAGTTGTCAGAGGAAAAGTGTTCCCACTGAAACATTTTGCTTCACCTCGTGTTCCAGTGACAACCATAACTGATCATAATTTGTCCAAAAAAAAAAATTGGATTTAGTGGTGAAGTCTATTATTATAGTACATTTGCAAGAAGCATGTTAGAAAGTCTATTGATTTGCAGCTTTATATGCTTTAAAATAAAAGGTCTGAGCATTCTGCGAGAGAATAATTATCTTCCTATATTCAGCAGGTAATTGAAGGTTTAGTCCAAGTCATGTTAGTTGTTAAGGGGACATGTTGTGGTTAATGACTGTATCTGGAGATATATTTTTAGGTAACTGAAGGGCAGTTTCCTGAGTGAACCTTCAAATCAGCTCCTATGTCCAGGTGGAGCTTCTGAATCTCAAGCTTAGGCTATGTTTCCCAATGCACCGCCTGAGCCTAGTCAATATTTATAGATCGCTACATACCTTATTTCTTCCACTGGTATGCTCCTCCAGACTGGTCCCTTGAAACCTCTTCTTGAAGGTGCTCCAGATAGTGGTTGCATCAAGTACAATGCTGAACCTATAGCCCTTCATTGTACACAAAGACATCAAAGGTCCTGCCCACAACCTGAAACATCAGTGAGAAAAGTGCCACTGGCTAGGGGAGGGAGGAATAAGTTCTTACAGTCTTTTCCCCTGACCCTTAGACCTGAGGAGCTTTTTATTGAAATTTACCGAACAACAAAGAAGTATACAAAATACAACAAATTGCAGTACAGCAGTCCCAATTGTCATTGAGCACATAATGCAAAGAATCATTAGACATGTACAGTGCAAAATATCCAAAGATGCTGGGGATATATGCTGTAAGGTAATGAAAGAACGGGTAACCCCGTAGCAACAAATAAAGTCTAGTATTCAAATAACATAAAGCAAAGTGTGTTCAACCAAATATTGTCAAAAAATAAACAGAGCTAAACAAGGCACTGTGGTAGACGTTATATAAAATAACAACTAAACAGCCACTTATGGGCGTCCTGCGCCAACCCAAAAAGACTCACAAACAGAGGAGTGTGACAATCAGGAGTACCGTGTGCAGCTAACTACCACGAGGGTAGATAGGCAGAAAAACGAAAGAAGAAAAGAGGAGCAGTAGAAAAGAAAGAAAAGAAAAGAGGAAGAGAAAGAGAAAGTGGACTCGACCCCGACCCACGTCCCAGACTCTAGACAGCTAGAGGCCCCCTCCTGAGTCGCCTGTAAGGTAGCAAAGCCACAGTTCCCACACTTTGTCAAACGTATGCATTTTATTGTCCAGCATGGCTGACATGCGTTCATTTAGCATTATCCAGGAAAGCTTGTGCCGAAGCTGCTCAAATGGCAGGACAGGAGACCTCCAAGACCTTGCAATCGTTATTTTGGCTGCAGTAAATATAAAAGTAATAAGCCGTCTCTGGGCTCTCGTGGCCATCTCCACCTTCTGGCCTAGCAAGGCCTGTTGGGGGGATTTGGTCAATTTAATTTGCGTGAGGGTATAGATAAAATTGTACACCCGTATCCAAAAGCAACGTACCTTGGGACATTGCCACCAAACATGGAACATAATTCCTTCCTGGCTGCACCCCCCAAAAAAACATAAAGGAGACACCCCAGGCACATAGCTCGCTATTCGCACTGGCACCATGTACCAATGCAGTAGTACTTGATAGTTTGCCTCGATAATGGAAGTAATAATCAATGATCTGGAGGCCTCCTGAGCCATAAGGCGCCAATCCCCCAATTCAATAATTTCCTGGATATCTGCCTCCCATTGTACCATATAAGACAATTTCGTAGGCGAGTCTGACAGCATGTTATATAGTGCAGAGATATACCCTCTTAGTTTGTTGTATCTGCAACACAAAAACTCATGGGGGTCATAGTGGTCATGTCAGAGAAGTGGGACAAAGTACGCAGGTAATGTTCTATCTGGGTAAACCGAAAATATTCAGATACAGGTAAAGCATATTTATCGATCAATTCCTGTCGTGTGAGAGTTCCCCTATGATCGGAAAAATCTGCTATGCGTATAAGACCCTTATTTGTCCACCACTGAAAAGATCTGGGGGAGAGACCTGGGGGGAACCCGCTATTGGTAAGTATAGGGGCCAAAGGGGTGTGGGAAGATTTAAAGTTGTGGGATTTGGATAGCCTATCCCAGATGGCCAGAGAGTGCGACAGGGCCGGACACAGAATAGGAGGACGCTCTTTGGGCGACAACCACAGAATATGGGAGATTACCTTATCGGGGACAGAGCTGGCTTCCAGCTGCATCCATGCAGTAGGGTGGAGCGTGTGAAATTTCATTATTTGAGCCAATTGCGCTGTGTAATAATATTTCATTAGATCCAGCACCCCCAGGCCACCCCTGCATCTAGGGGTATATAGCTTTCTTCAATTCACCCTAAGCCTCTTGTTCCCCAGATAAAGGACATGATTTTGCCCTGGAATTGCTGCAAGTCGGCCCTTTGCAGAGCAACCGGCAATGTGCGAAATAAATACAATAACCTTGGGAGGATATTCATCTTAGCAGAGTGTAGTCTCCCAAACCACGATGGGGGGTGTACCATCCATCTATCCATATCAGCCAGTAAGCGAGCAAATAGGGGGGGGTCATTTTTAGCATATAGTGTGGGTAAGGATGGAGTAAAATATATACCTAAATAAGGGAGTGCTTTATATTGCCAAGCAAACTTGTATGACTGTTGCAAAGCAGACGCCGTGGCCCTCTCAAGGGAAATATAGCTTGTGATTTGACTTGATTAGTTTTCAATCCTGAGATTCGTGAAAATTTGTCTAGTAGCGCAAATAGATTGGGAAGGGTCGTGATCGGTGAGGTGACCATGGCCAAGATATCGTCCGCGAACAAAACGCACTTATGTTCAGCGCCCCCACAAACCACTCCACGGATATCCCCCGACGCTCAGACCTGAGAAGCTTTTAACCCTCGCAAGAAAAGGGGCCCCATTGCAAGGGTATTTTTTTATAACAGAGTTCAGCTTAAAATGCCCCCCCAGCACTTCAAATCGTATTCTTAGCTCATGGCGCAGAAGTCTTCAAACAGGGTTTTTCCATGGAGAGGTGTCCACTGCTTGAACCCATAATAAAAGCCTCTCCTTAGGAATGCATAGAAATTATTCAATGCAAGAATGGCTCAGCGAGAAGACTTCTGCCGTGGCAAATGTGTGGTTTGCAGCAGGCTCCACAACTAAAGTCTAATAAGCAAAAACAGAAAAGTATAAGATAAAGCAGGCTCGAGAAACCCTAGGCGTCAAGTCACATTGGCGACTGGAATTAGCGACCTGGTGCCTGGGCTGCACTGCAGGTGGTCTCTTGTTTCCGTGCCGCGTGGGTGCATGGACTAAGAAGCTGCACCGGCCGGTAATTCAGGCCACGACTTTGCGGCCTTCTGGAGTGAGATGCTTCTTTCGGTGAACATGCGCCCTTTTGTGGTGGCTGGGGGTGTGACAGGTAGTCACCAGTGATGCAGAGTATTTCCCCTGCCTGTTCTTACTGCCCGCCCATCTTCTTCCCAAGAGGAGAAGAGACTGAAGTTGTTGCGGACTTCATCTGGCACCCTTTGATTAATGGTGAGTGGACAGGGAGTGTGGTTGGAACAGCCTCAGTTCTATTCACACCGTCACAAAAGATAGAAACAGTTTATTAGGTTTTTTATTTTTTTCAGCAAAATAATTTTTTAATTATTTTTCATCATCTCCGTGCCATGCCACAGCCACACAGCTGAAAGCCCCTTTCACACGGGCTGTCTGACCAGATCTGCCTGTAAGTTTTTCAGGCGGACCTGATCGGACCCTTCAGTCTCCTCTATGGAGCGGCAACCTGCCGCCATCCGATCCTGTCCGCCAAAAACAGACGGATTGTGGTTCTATTTTCTATCCGTCCAATGGATTGCATCAGATGGCATCGGATGGAAATGGACAGACGGTCTGTTTCCATCTGATTGCCTCATAGAGGAAAGCGAGGTTCTGGTCGTCTTTATGTGTTAATTTAAGACCGGTTATTTTTGTCATTGAAAATAAAGTTTTGTTGTTAGTTAAAAAAAAAAAAAAAACTGGCTCCTAACTTTTTTAGCTGGCTCCTCAATTTCAAGCAAATTTGTCAAGCCCTGAGATAAAGCAAACGATTCCGGATGGTTGCACTTCCAATAATCCTTTTTATTGAAACTTCATATGACACGTGGTTAACAGATGAATCAGGGAATGAAGAGGTGTTGGAGAAATGTTAGCTCTTAGTCGTTACCTTTTGGAACCAGTCACCATAGTCACCTATATACTGCTTTAATGTATTATCATTAGGTTACAGGTGAAGTAACCAAAAAAAAAAACAGTACTCAGCCCGTATCACAAAGAAAACTCAGCTGCAGCACACGGTACATACACTCAAACCTTATGTGACGAGTTCGGTCCAGATCCACTGCCAGAAAGAATCTGATTCACCCACTGAACTCGGATCAAACTCGACACATCATTCAAAATCATTGTATAGTAGCAACTAGGGATGATCGAACGGTTCGGGTCGACCATCGGTTCGACCCGAACATTGGATGTTCGATATTCGGCCGAATACCGAACTTTTTGCGGCAAAAGTTCGGTATTCGGCCACCAGAACCGCCCAAAATGCACTGGGACAGGAACTGGGCTTTAAAAGCCCGTGATTGGCCCAGAAACGTCTGCAAAAGCCAATGAGGGGGCAGGAGTCTCCTAGGAACGTGATTGGAGTGACTACGGGGACCAGAGGCCAATCAGGAGTGAATACGCCCCACACTATATAAGATGGCCCCGCCTAACCCCTAGCACAGTTATCCAGAGCCTGTTGAAGAGAGTTGAAGCAGTTCTGTCTGACTCCTGCTTGCTACACTACATTTCCTACATATCGAGTGGTTCTAAAGCTCCATATAGCAGAATTGTATTTAGCTTACAGCCAGTGTAGTTAGATACAGCGATTGTGCTGGTTCTTAGAGTTAAAAAAAAAAAAAAAAAAAAAAAACTTAAGGGACAGTGTCAGTCTTCTGCTGTATGGAGCTTTCTATTTAGTGGAAAGGGATATCTAGTGTAGTTAGGGAACTTTGTACTACATTAGTTAGATTTGAAAATTTAGTTTCTGTAGGGAAAGTGTGAGGGTTCTGTTTAGTGAGCACGTGGCACAGTGCTGCTGTATCACAGCAGGTATACGTGCTTGCTAGGCAGCAAAATACAGTGACAACTTAACGCCTGTTGTTCAAAGCGTTAGGTGCACTGTACAAAAGCCTTTGCAACTGTGCGTGACACGCAACTGCTGTGCTGTATCCAGCGACAACTGTGGGTTGCATAGCAGTGTGCGTTTTTCACCGCACACAGTTGCCAACGCATCAGTGACAACCTAACGCCTGTTGTTCAAAGCGTTAGGTCCACTGTGCAAAAGGCTTTGCTACTGTGCGTGAACCGCAACTGCTGTGCTGTATCCAGCGACAACTGTGGGTCGCATAGCAGTGTGCGTTTTTCACCGCACACAGTTGCCAACGCATCAGTGACAACTTAACGCCTGTTGTTCAAAGCGTTAGGTGCACTGTACAAAAGCCTTTGCAACTGTGCGTGACACGCAACTGCTGTGCTGTATCCAGCGACAACTGTGGGTCGCATAGCAGTGTGCGTTTTTCACCGCACACAGTTGCCAACGCATCAGTGACAACCTAACGCCTGTTGTTCAAAGCGTTAGGTCCACTGTGCAAAAGGCTTTGCTACTGTGCGTGAACCGCAACTGCTGTGCTGTATCCAGCGACAACTGTGGGTCGCATAGCAGTGTGCGTTTTTCACCGCACACAGTTGCCAACGCATCAGTGACAACTTAACGCCTGTTGTTCAAAGCGTTAGGTGCACTGTACAAAAGCCTTTGCAACTGTGCGTGACACGCAACTGCTGTGCTGTATCCAGCGACAACTGTGGGTCGCATAGCAGTGTGCGTTTTTCACCGCACACAGTTGCCAACGCATCAGTGACAACCTAACGCCTGTTGTTCAAAGCGTTAGGTCCACTGTGCAAAAGGCTTTGCTACTGTGCGTGAACCGCAACTGCTGTGCTGTATCCAGCGACAACTGTGGGTCGCATAGCAGTGTGCGTTTTTCACCGCACACAGTTGCCAACGCATCATTGAGAAATATGCCTGGTAGACCAAGAAAAGGCATACGTGGCCCTGCTGCGGAAAGGGGCACAGCTTCTAGGGTGTCTAGAGGCAGGGGTGGACGTGGTGGTCAGTCCTCAGCCAGGCCACCATTTGGATTGTTCTCCGGCAGTGGCCAAGCTATACGTCCACAGTATGTACAGGAGGTGGTGGACTATATGAACAAACCCTCATCATCGGCATCATCTGCAACTACAGTGACCCAGGCAGAGAAAAGTGGTCAGTCTTCTGCAGTTGTCAGAACAAATACAGATGAGTCCATGTCCACCTCATGTCCTCCCTTAGACCCAATTTCAGACATGGCAGAGGAGTCAGCTGAGCTGTTTGACCACAGTGTCGGCCATCTACTCCAGCCTGATGCTCAGTCCTTTATGGAGTCTGATGTTGGGTCTGAGTTTGAGGAGGAGGCAGAGCAAACAAGAGGGGAGAGCAGACGGCCCGCTCCATCTAAGGCCGCACCTGTTGTCTCCCAGGCCAGGCCTGATGCTCAGTCTTTGATAGAATCAGATGTTGGGTCTGAGGTTGAGGAGGAGGCAGAGCAAACAAGAGGGGAGAGCAGACGGCCCGCTCCATCTAAGGCCGCACCTGTTGTCTCCCAGGCCAGGCCTGATGCTCAGTCTTTGATGGAGTCAGATGTTGGGTCTGAGGTTGAGGAGGAGGCAGAGCAAGCAAGAGGGGAGAGCAGACGGCCTACTCCATCTAAGGCCGCACCTGTTGTCTCCCGGGCCACTATACACACCTCATCTTGCTGGGCCTTTTTTGAGACATCCCATGCAGATAAAACAGTTGCGATCTGCAAGATTTGTAAGAAGGGTATAAAACGTGGCAAAAATGTCAACCACCTGGGTACAAGCTGCCTAAACAGGCATTTGACAACCCACCACTCGGCCCGTTGGCAGGAGCATTTAAAGAACCCACAAAAGGGCCAAAGATTGGTCAGTCGGCCTCCTAGTTCTCCTCGCGCTCCTCCTCATGCTCCATCTGCTCCACCTGCTCCACCTGCACATCAGTCTGTTCCTGGCCCTGCTATAGTCACTCGTCACCTGTTGGCAGCCTCCACTGGCAGGGATGATGATATAGCAGGCAGTGTCGCATCTACCTCCAGCACACCACCAGCTGTATCATCTAGACGCCAAATTTCGATTCCACACATGCTGGAACGAAAAAAAATGTATACTCCCCGCCACCCACATGCCCAGCGTCTAAACAGTAGTTTGGCTAAACTACTGGCTCTGCAACTATTACCATTTAACCTGGTAGAGTCTGCTCCCTTCCGTGACTTCGCAAAATGTGCAGTTCCACAGTGGCAGGTGCCAAGTCGGCATTACTTTTCCCGTAAGGCCCTGCCATCCCTATACCAACATGTGGAAGGCAATGTAGTGTCATCCCTGGCCAAGTCAGTCAGCCGTAAGATACACTTGACGGGTGACACTTGGTCAAGCAAACATGGGCAGGGACGGTACATTTCTGTCACTGCTCACTGGGTGACACTGCTTGCCAGTGGAAGGGATTGTAGCCAGGGCTCGGTGCTGCAGCCAGTGTTGCCCCCACGTCTGCAAACAGCTGGTGGTGTCGCTGATCCGGGTAGATCGATCACTTCTACCCCCTCCTGCTCCTCCTCCTCTACCTCCTCCATGCCCTCCTCTGCAGAATGGTCCTTTGAATATGATGAGATACCACGTAAACGTTCAAAGGGCTATTCTATGTCTCAGGCCAAAAGGTGTCACGCAGTGCTGCAGCTTGTGTGTCTAGGGGACAGGCAGCACACTGCCCCTCAGATTCTTGGGGCTCTGCAGGCACAGGCCCAGAGGTGGTTGACACCACGCCAGCTGCAGCCAGGGATGGTGGTTACTGATAATGGGTCAAACCTCCTGGCCGCCCTTCGTCAGGGAAAGTTAACCCATGTGCCATGCCTGGCGCATGTCCTGAATCTCGTGGTACAGCGGTTTTTGAACTCGTACCCGGGAATGCAGGATGTGCTAAGGATGGCAAGAAGGGTGTGCAGTCACTTCAGGCGGTCGTACAGTGCCACTGCACGTTTGGCCGAAGTGCAGCGCGAGTTTCACCTGCCGGTACACCGCCTCATCTGTGACATGCCCACCCGCTGGAACTCCACCTTGGCTATGCTGCAGCGCCTGTACACGCAGCAGAGGGCCCTCAATGAATACCTATGCGAGTACGGCACCAGCACTGGCTCTGCGCGCCTGGGCTTCTTTTCACCACGGCAGTGGCTTTTGATTAAGGATGCATGCGCTGTCCTCTCGCCATTTGAGGAGGCCACAAGGATGGTCAGCCGGGACAGCGCATGCATCAGTGACACCCTACCGGTACTGTTTTTGTTGGAGCACACTCTGCGTGGCATTATGGACAGGGCACTGGAGGCAGAGCAGCAGGAGGAAGAGGAGGACTTCCTTGCCTCTCACGGCCCCCTTTATCCTGAGAATCCTGACCCCATTATGCCTAGCTCCCAGAGGCCCGAGCAGGATCCAGGGGTGGAAGAGGAGGAGGAGGACGATTCTGCGGGAACTTTTGCAGGGTTTGAGGAGGAGGAAGACATGCGGCAATCTGCAAGGCCTAGTTTGACTCCCTCGGGACACTTTGGAGTAGTACGTGGCTGGGAGGAGGAGGAGCCCGTTGAAGATAATGTCGTTATGAGTGACCCCGAGGAGTCAGCTTCTCAGGCCTTCGCTAATTTGCGACGCATGGGAAACATCATGCTCCAGAGCCTGCGAAAGGACCCCAGAATCAAGGCCATTAAAGAGACTAACCACTATTGGTTGGCCACCCTACTTGACCCCCGGTACAAGTGTAAAGTCTCGGAGCTTTTCCCATCCACCCATAGAGTCCACAGGATCAAATCCCTTGAGGACAGTCTCAAGAGGAATCTGGTGAACATGTTCCCCGACTCCCGTAGGGTGCAGGGGCGGGGACAACCTACCATGGATTCTACTGGTGGTCACGAGAGGAGCATTGGAGAAGGCGTGCGGTTGACGGATGCCTTTCGGTCTTTTTTTAGTCCTCACCGCCCAGGCCTCTCAGCTGCCACATCGCATCGACACCGTCTCCATCACATGGTGGACGATTACGTGAGGGCACAAAGTGACACAGAGGGCTTTTCATGTGACGAATCCGATCCACTGGCATACTGGGTCTTAAGATTAGACCACTGGCCAGAACTGGCCCAGTATGCCATGGAGTTGTTGGCCTGCCCTGCTTCCAGTGTCCTATCGGAACGGGCATTCAGCGCAGCAGGAGGATTCGTCACAGACCATCGAACTAGACTCTCCACCGACTCAGTCGACCGTTTGACATTCATTAAGATGAATCAGTCGTGGATATCAAGCTTTGATGCACCTGATGCAGACCTTGTAGACTAGGCTATCGTTGTGATGTGGCAGTTGAGCCTCAGTTTAAGCCTGGACCATGGTGCCACCCTCAAACCCTCCTCTCATTCTCTTTACGTTCACAGAACCTCATTTTGGTTATGACAAAAACGACAATGTTTGCGCACCTGTTCCACAGGTGCACACCTTTACAATTTTTGGGCCTCCTTCAACACCAGCTCTTTGGGGTTAAGGTGGGGAGGCTATACTAAAACAAAAACGACAATGTTTGCGCACCTGTTCCACAGGTGCACACCTTTACAATTTTTGGGCCTCCTTCAACACCAGCTCTTTGGGGTTAAGGTGGGGAGGCTATGCTAAAACAAAAACGACAATGTTTGCGCACCTGTTCCACAGGTGCACACCTTTACAATTTTTGGGCCTCCTTCAACACCAGCTCTTTGGGGTTAAGGTGGGGAGGCTATGCTAAAACAAAAACGACAATGTTTGCGCACCTGTTCCACAGGTGCACACCTTTACAATTTTTGGGCCTCCTTCAACACCAGCTCTTTGGGGTTAAGGTGGGGAGGCTATGCTAAAACAAAAACGACAATGTTTGCGCACCTGTTCCACAGGTGCACACCTTTACAATTTTTGGGCCTCCTTCAACACCAGCTCTTTGGGGTTAAGGTGGGGAGGCTATGCTAAAACAAAAACGACAATGTTTGCGCACCTGTTCCACAGGTGCACACCTTTACAATTTTTGGGCCTCCTTCAACACCAGCTCTTTGGGGTTAAGGTGGGGAGGCTATGCTAAAACAAAAACTACAATGTTTGCGCACCTGTTCCACAGGTGCACACCTTTACAATTTTTGGGCCTCCTTCAACGCCAGCTCTTTGGGGTTAAGGTGGGGAGGCTATGCTAAAACAAAAACGACAATGTTTGCGCACCTGTTCCACAGGTGCACACCTTTACAATTTTTGGGCCTCCTTCAACACCAGCTCTTTGGGGTTAAGGTGGGGAGGCTATGCTAAACAAAAACTACCATGTTTGCGAACCTGTTCCACAGGTGCACACCTTTACAATTTTTGGGCCTCCTTCAACACCAGCTCTTTGGGGTTAAGGTGGGGAGGCTATGCTAAAACAAAAACGACAATGTTTGCGCACCTGTTCCACAGGTGCACACCTTTACAATTTTTGGGCCTCCTTCAACACCAGCTCTTTGGGGTTAAGGTGGGGAGGCTATGCTAAAACAAAAACGACAATGTTTGCGCACCTGTTCCACAGGTGCACACCTTTACAATTTTTGGGCCTCCTTCAACACCAGCTCTTTGGGGTTAAGGTGGGGAGGCTATGCTAAAACAAAAACTACAATGTTTGCGCACCTGTTCCACAGGTGCACACCTTTACAATTTTTGGGCCTCCTTCAACGCCAGCTCTTTGGGGTTAAGGTGGGGAGGCTATGCTAAAACAAAAACGACAATGTTTGCGCACCTGTTCCACAGGTGCACACCTTTACAATTTTTGGGCCTCCTTCAACACCAGCTCTTTGGGGTTAAGGTGGGGAGGCTATGCTAAACAAAAACTACCATGTTTGCGAACCTGTTCCACAGGTGCACACCTTTACAATTTTTGGGCCTCCTTCAACACCAGCTCTTTGGGGTTAAGGTGGGGAGGCTATGCTAAAACAAAAACGACAATGTTTGCGCACCTGTTCCACAGGTGCACACCTTTACAATTTTTGGGCCTCCTTCAACACCAGCTCTTTGGGGTTAAGGTGGGGAGGCTATGCTAAACAAAAACTACCATGTTTGCGAACCTGTTCCACAGGTGCACACCTTTACAATTTTTGGGCCTCCTTCAAAGCCAGCTCTTTGGGGTTATGGTGGGGAGGCTCCGCCAACACCAAAACTACCATGTTTGCGCACCTGTTCCACAGGTGCACACCTTCATAATTTTTACGCCTTCTTCAACACCAGCTCTTTGGGCTTACAGTGGTATGGCTCCGCCAACACCCAAACAACAATTTTTGCGCACCTGTCACACAGATGCATATCATTGTAATTTTTTTCCTTACAAAGGCAATTATTGCTTTCATTACCAGCACTTTCATAGGGATATGGTGTCAAGGCATCGTCCGCACCACCAAATGCCCAATTTTTAAGCATCCTTTACTTCTATTCAAAGTCAAGAGACAACAGTATTCATCCAAAACATCTCTAATCTTGTTCACTCTGCACTACATTGTGGCCCCTACCCCTAACCCTCAATGTATCCGTGCATATATGTCTGTTTCTTGTGAGATTTCAAGTTAAAGTGCACCAAACACCATTTTACATGAAATAAAGTGCAATTACATACATCTTTGGACTTCTTGAAACATTTGGTAATAAAAGCCCCATTGTGGAAATACACCCGTTAATTATATGCACATTTAAAGAGACAGCACCTTTTTCCAAAAAAACCTCTAATCTTGTTCCCAGTGCACTGCATTATGTCCCCATCATACACATTGGCTGAGCCGTTGATTAGGAGCAAAAGAAAGGTGCGGTTAAGCAAAAAAGTCATTTTTGAAGGTTTGGTATGCTGTAATTCTGGTTCTGGACATGCTACAGAGCTGAAACTTCACAGGTACAACTTTTAGACCCCCCAGACACTAAATCCAAAGAAATCTCTTTTTTTTTTTTTTTTTTAATTTTTTCAATAATTGGCTATCTATCAAAAACGACAATTTTTAAGAACTTTTTTTTGTGTGATTAATAGTCCCTGGGGCATGACCCAGAACCCTAGGCACTTTTTAGGGGCATTTATTGGGTTTTAGGGCTTAAAAATTGTGTTTTTTGATTACAGAAGTTCGGGTCCCATTGATTTCAATGGGGTTCTGAAATCCGAACCGAACTTTCGTGAAGTTCGGGTGTTCTGGTCGAACCGAACTTTTCAAAAGTTCGATCATCCCTAGTAGCAACAACATATTCCAAATAATAGAAAAAATATGTATATATATATATATATATATATATATATATATATATATATATATATATATATATGTATAAGCCCAGGTTGCTTTGATAGCGGCCTTCACTTGTCTGCATTGTTGGATCTGGTGTCTCTTATTTTCCTCTTGACAATACCCAACAGATTCTCTGTGTGGTTTAGGTCAGAGGAGTTTGCTGGCCAACCAAGCTCATTGATACCATGATCATTAAACCAGGGATTGGTACTTTTGGCAGTGTGGGCAGGTGCCAAGTCCTGCTGCAAAATTAAATCAGCATCTCCATAAAGCTGATCAGCAGCGGGAAGCATGAAGTGCTCTAGAATTTCCTGGAAAAGGGCTGTACTGCCTTTGGACTTGATAAAGCACAGCAGACCAACACCAGCAGATGACATGGCTCCCCAAATCATCATTGACTGTGGAAACTTTACACTGGACCTCATGCAACTTGGATTCTGTGCCTCTCCACTCTTCCTCCAGACTCTGGGACCTTGATTTCCAAATGAAATGCGACATTTTCCACAGTCCGTGATGATTTGGGGAGCCATGTCATTATCTGGTGTTTGTCCACTGTGTTTAATTAAGGCCAAAGTCAGCGTAGCCCTTTACCAGGAAATTCTAGAGCACTTTATGCTTTCCTCTGCTGACCAGCTTTATGGAGAGGCTGATTTCATTTTCCAGCATGACTTGGTGCCTGCCCACACTGTCAAAAGTACCAAGCTGGGTTACTCTGAAAGTACAGTTGAAAGGGCCATAAATATAGCTAGAAAAACTGAGAGGAGTTGTCATAATTTAGTTCAGGATTTTTTTTACATATTTTGTTAATACAAATCTTTGGTACCAAACATCACCCTTTTAAATGTGATCTTGTAATTTTTTACTTTGTTTTTCTGGTGTGAAAAAACTTGGTGTTGATTTTAATACTCCCAAAATCCAAGTGCCAATTTTATTGTGCCTAAAACTAATGAACTGGAAGGCAGGGCAGTGATTCAGAATCTGCAGAACCTAAATATTTTTTATGCTGTCTTTATTCTATGCAGCCACATATCACAACTCAGGTGACAGGAGCAGTGCTTGCACTTAAGTAGATGATGGAAGTCAGTAGAGTGTCAGTGTCACCTCATTCACTAAGCTTTGGACAATTCAAAGTGGAAAGATTTGCCTTTAGTAAATCAACCCCATAATGTACATCCCTTTACAAACCTATTAGCAGGTAGATGTATTTGTTTCTTTTCTAGTTTGGTTGCAGTTGCCCTGTAGATTGTAACAGCTAAATTACTTCTACAGCAACATTATACTGAGTGATAAAGTGAGTGCTAAACACTGATAATAATAGTATGCAGTATAAACGGGTCACTATTTCTTTTTTTTAAAGTGAGTTGACTAAATAAGTTATTTAATGAATTGCATATGTGTTTACTCAAGTTTCATTCCAATGTTACTACTCTTTGTTACCAGAAGCGTGCAAATGAGCACATTGTATTCAATGATTTAGTAAATGTGTGGATAAGAAGCATGGAAGCATGACAGTGATGACAAGCAAACTGTTCCTTACCAACTTAACCTTTACCCCTAGTTGTTATGCATGCAGTGTTTAATATTACAGTGTACGGAAAGTATTATCTAATTCTAGCTGTCATATTTATTAGCAATTGACCAGTTAGGAAATCTGTCATATACAAGACACATATGAACATGCATCTGAAGATAATGGTTTTCTAGCACAACAGTTGCATTTTCCGGACTCCTAAAAACTTCTCTAAGAGGTAAAATGCACATTTTAAGGAAATTATATCCTGTGTTTGCTCACACGGGAATCAATATGATTATATTAAATTGCATAAGGCCATGGAGTCGCCTTGTGTCTTCTTTCCTTGTTTTCATTGAGAGGATGCTTTAGAGTTCTCTGGTGATTCATACTCAACGTTGTGACCTAACCTGGATGCATGAACCTTTAGATCATTGTTTTCAATCTTTAATATGCTCAAAACGATCCGGTAAGAGGGTGGTGCGTAATTGTGGGCACGCTTTTGAGTATTTCTTACATGGATGCTCACAGATGGGAGATGTGAGTAAGACCTGTTCGTGTGGATCTCTTATGGACACCGTGTGGTGATATAGTCGATTGGTCATGAAATGCTGTTTGTATGGACAATCCTCAGGAAACTAGTATAAAAAAACAATGTGCTACCAAACAACAGGGTATAAATAAAAAGCACCAATGTCCTAAAATATATCAAGGTAGACCTAGCATAAGCAGCCAATCCCTGTAGTGTCACCACATACAATATCAGTAAAACTTTAAAATATAAGATCAGCGCTATAGCATAAAAATCACAAAAAAGATGCACTAATAATATAACATACACATGAATAAATACATGATGATATATAAAACAGTGCAAATCATGCTAAAATGACACAGGTGATAAATTAAACACACATATGAAGTGCCATACAAAGAGGTGAAAAAATCCTAAAGTAATAAATATATATCGAGTAAATAGAAGTCCATAAATGTGAGTAAAAAAAATAAAAAAAATAGTTCATTATTTTAAAACATCAAAATCGTGAACGGTAGTGTCCATTGTTGAAAGTGTCACCAGTGTAGATTCACAGCAAACCACCATCCACCAACAAGTGCAATGGCCGCTCACCTTAATATAAAGAAATAAATGCGTTTTCATATATGGCACTCGGAATCAAGAGGTAAGATCTGTTGGTGAATGGTAGTCAGCTTGGATCAATGGGAATGCATAAATTCATAAAAGTAGGAGATTGCAGGTATAACAGCTCCAGATAAGGAGCTCTTGATTCAGAGTGCCATAAATGAAAACGCATTTATTTTTATATATTAAGGTGAGAGGCCATTGCACTTGTTGGTGGAAAGTGTTTTGCTGTGAATCTACACTGGTAACACTTTCATACACTGGACACTATCGTTCATGATTTTGATGTTTTAAAATAATGAACTATTTTTTACATTTTTTTTGCACAAGTTTGACTCAAATTTATGGACTTCTATTTACTCTATATATTTATTACTTTAAGATATTTTTCACCTCTTTGTATGGTACATTACACATGTTTAATTTATCACCTTTGTCATTTTAGCATGATTTGCACTGCTTTATATATTATCATCATGTATTTACAGATACTCCTCGTTTAACGACTTTCCTGTTTTACAACCGCTCGTACTTACGTCTGCCTCTCCCGACCCACGCAGGATGTCATGTCATCACTCTGTATCAGCCTCGTTCTCACTCCCGGCCTGCTGTTTTACAGGTATGTACAGTACTGTACTGTACTCGGTTCTCCTCAATGCCACTTCCAGCGTTGCTTGCTTGTACTGTTTTATGGCTCATTCATGAAATGGAGAAATTGCTGGCGGCATGGATTGATGACCAAATAGAAAAAAGAATGCCAATGAGCCTTTTATTGATTCAAACCAAAGCACATAGTATTTTTGACAGTTTGAAAGTGCACAAAGGAGAAGAATCGACTGAAACATTTACAGCAAGTCATGGATGGTTTCAAAGGTTTCGTGGGAGATTCAACCTCCGCAATCAGAGTATCAGTGGTGAGGCTGCAAGTGCAGATGTGGAAGCAGCTGAAAAATTTGTGGTTGAATTTGATACAATCATCGAAAAAGGTGACTACTGTCCCGAGCGGATATTTAATGTGGATGAAACTGGACTTTTCTGGAAAAAAATGCCCGAAAGGTCCTACATACACAAAGAAGATAAAACTATGCTTGGTTTTAAGGATTTTAAAAACAGGGTCACATTGTTGTTGGGAGGAAATGTTGCTGGGTTCAAGTTAAAGCCTCTCCTCATTTATCGTTCACAGAACCCACGTGCATTGAAGCAGGTTAGTAAGCATACACTGCCTGTTTTTATTATCGTGCAAATAACAAAGCATGGATGATACAAGCTTTATTTGATGACTGGTTCATCAATTGTTTCATACCCTCAGTCAAGCATTAACTGGGATCAGTCATCATATTAGGGGACTTCAATTATCCAAACATTGACTGGGAAGAGGGGACTACACACTCACAGAAGGCCCATCTCTTCATGGAAACCTTACAGAACAACTACATGTCTCAGCTGGTGGATTCTCCTACTAGAGAAAATGAAGTGCTGGATCTATTGATCACTAATGACCCAGGCCTAATCTCCGAGGTAGGAGTCCAGGGCAACCTGGGCTCTAGCGATCACAGGATGATCACATTTAGCGTAAATAACAATATAACAATATATATATAACAATATAACAAGGCAAGAGGGGAACATAAGAACCCTAAACTTCAGAAGGGCAAATTTTCCCAAATTGTGCTCAATGATGGAAAGGGTAAACTGGGATCAAACCCTAGGAACATTTACCACGGAGGAAAAATGGGAATGCTTTAGGAACATATTAAACAAATGCATCTCTTAGTGCATTCATATGGGAAATAAATTTAGAAGAGACAAAGCCAAACCTGGCTGGCTAAACCGTAATGTTAAAAAACTTATTAGGGGTAAAAAAATGGCCTTCAAGAAATATAAATCAGAGGGCACAGTATCGACTTTCGAGCAATACAAGGAGGCAAATAAGAAAAGTAAATACGAAATCAAAATGGCTAAAATCAACTTTGAGAGACAAATAGCAGAGGATAGTAAAAAGAACCAAAAGAAATTCTCTAAATATCAACAGCAAAAAAACTAGGGCAGAGCATATTGCACACATAATTAACGATGATGGGATGGTTACAGAGGACACTGAAAAGGCAACCGTACTGAATGCTTTTTTCTCCTCAGTCTTTACACAGGAAAAGGAGGGGTACACTGACCATGACTGTATGGTTAGTAGTAATACACAGGACTTGCCGCTGTGGTTAACAGAGGGTGAAATCAGGGAAAGGCTGGATAAAATTAACACAAATAAATCACCAGACTCGGATGGCGTACATCCAAGAGTACTCAAAGAACTTAGTAAAACTATATCTAGACCACTGTTCCTGATCTTTGCTGACAGTATTATGACAGGAAATGTACCAGGGGATTGGAGGAAAGCTAACGTGATACCGATATTCAAAAAAGGGCAGAGGCATGTCCCGGGAAATTATAGGCCTGTCAGTCTGACATTGATAGTATGTAAACTTCTGGAGGGGATGATAAGGGACTATATCGTAGAGTTTGCTAAAGACAACAACATCATCAGCAGTAATCAGCACGGGTTTACAAATGGGCATTCTTGACAAACCAATCTCTTAACATTCTACGAGGAGGTGAGCTGTGAGCTAGATAGGGGGAGACCAGTGGATGGGGTGTACCTGGATTTCGCTACAGGCATTTGATACAGTTCCCCACAAGCGCTTAATTTATAAAATAAGGTCTGCAGGCATCGACCACAAGGTTTGCTCTTGGATACGGAACTGGCTAAAAGGGCGTGTCCAAAGGGTGGTAATAAATAGCGTATACTCAGACTGGTCTGAGGTGGTAAGTAGGGTTCCCCAAGGCTCAGTCCTGGGACCAACCTTGTTCAATTTATTCATAAACAGCATTGAAGACGGGATCATTAGTTATATATCAGTTTTTGCAGCTGGCAAAAAATTGAGCAGGGCAATAACTGCATAGCATGAAGCAGATATCCTACAGACAGGGCCGGCGCTACCGCTACCGCTACCGCTACCGCTAGGCGAACAAGGCAGCTGCCTAGGACGCACTGTCGCCTAGGGTGCAACCATACCTCCCACTCCCAAGTGTCCCTGATTCGCTGGAATCTTCCCGGAATCAGGGCTGAATCCCGGAATGCTCGCGGCGGTGTGGGCTGCTTGGTTCCCGCTCGCCGCCCGCGAGTTACACACACGGCAGCTGGTCTCTCTCTCCAGCTGCCTGTGTCAGTGCAGAGCAGAGACGAGCACTGAACCCGCCCCTCCCCCTTCCTGTGTGTTTCCTGTACACAGAGGAGAGAGGCAGGCAGAAGCTCTTCACTCTCTGCAACAGCGAGGTTCTGATCTGAGGTCTGTGATGTTTATAACTAATACTAACTTGCAAGGGGGGGAGTGTATGGAGCTGGGGGGGTGTATGGTGCTAGGGGGGTGGAGATGGGGGGGTGTATGGAGATGGAGGGGTGTGTGAAGCTGGGGGGTGTATGGAGATGGAGGGGTGTATGGAGATGGAGGGTTGTATGAAGCTGGGGGGGGTGTATGGAGATGGAGGGGTGTATGAAGCTGGGGGGGTGTATGGAGATGGAGGGGTGTATGGAGATGGAGGGGTGTGTGTAGCTGGGGGGTGTATGTCATCTTCCTACCACCCCACCACCTGACATCTTCATCCCCCTGTCATCTTCATCCCCCATCAGCTTCCCACCACCCCACCCCCTATCATTTTCATCCCCCCTGTCATCTTCCTACCACCCCACCCCCTGTCATCTTCATCCCCCATCAGCTTCCTACCACCCCACCCCCTGTCATCTTCACCCCCATGTCATCTTCATCCCCCATCAGCTTTCCCCCATCCCATCCCCTGTCATCTTCACCCTCCCCTGTCATCTTCCTACCATCCCACCCCCTGTCATCTTCATCCCCCTGTCATCTTCCTACCATCCCACCCCCTGTCATCTTCATCCCCCATCAACCTCCCCCCATCACACCCCCTGTCATCTTCATCCCCCATCAGCCTCCCCCCATCCCACCCCCTGTCATCTTCATCCCTCCCTGTCATCTTCCTACCATCCCACCTCCTGTCATCTTCACCCCCCTGTCATCTTCATCCCCCTGTCATCTTCCTACCATCCCACCCCCTGTCATCTTCATCCCCCTTCAGTCTCCCCATCCCACCCCCTGTCATCTTCATCCCCCATCAGCCTCCCCTATCCCACCCCCTGTCATCTTCCTACCATCCCACCCCCTGTCATCTTCACCCCTCCCTGTCATCTTCCTACCATCCCACCCCCTGTCATCTTCATCCCCCATCATCTTCCTACCATCCCACCCCCTGTCAGCTTCATCCCCCCTGTCATCTTCCTACCATCCCACCCCATGTCATCTTCACCCCCCCTGTCATCTTCCTACCATCCCACCCCCTGTCAGCTTCATCCCCCCTGTCATCTTCCTACCATCCCACCCCCTGTCATCTTCATCCCACCCCCTGTCATCTTCATCCCCCATCAGCTTCCCCCATCCCACCCCCTGTCATCTTCATCCCCCCTGTAATATTCCTACCATCCCACCCCCTGTCATCTTCATTCCCCATAATCTTCCTACCATCCAACCCCCTGTCATCTTCCTACCATCCCACCCCCTGTCATCTTCATCCCCCATCAGCTTCCTACCACCCCACCCCCTGTCATCTTCCTACCATCCCACCCCCTGCCAGCTTCATCCACCCCTGTACCCCACTATAAGCTTCCTCCCATCCCACCCCCTGTCATCTTCATCCCCTCTGTACCCCACTACCAGCTTCCTACCACCCAAGCCCCTTAAATTTTCTGGTGCACATCATATATGATGGACGCAGGGAACATTTTTTTCTTCCAGTGAGAACATGGACACACGGACATTTGTCCTTCCAGTGAAACCACCAATGCAGGGAATTTTTTATTTCAGTGACACCACAGATGCATTTCTACCCAAAACCCTGCTCACCCATAGTGCAGTGACCCTGTTTTTAAAATGTTTTAAAATGTTTGTTTTTTTTTGGGGGGGGGGGGCACAAGTAGCTGGTCTTGCCTAGGGCACAAAATAGTCTGGCACCGGCCCTGCCTACAGAATGACCTGAAAAAAATAACAGAGTGGGCAACGACATGGCAAATGAGGTTTAATGTGGAGAAGTGTAAGGTTTTGCACTTGGGGACTAAAAACATAAAAGCTCAATACACTTTGGGGGGGGGGAACCTTTGGGGGAATTAAAAATGGAGAAAGATCTGGGAGTCTTGGTAGAGAATAGATTAAGCAACAGCATGCAATGTCAAGCGGCAGTTGCCAAAGCCGGCAGAATATTAGCATGCGTAAAGAAAGGGATGTATTCCAGAGATAAAACTATAATCCTACCACTTTATAAAACTCTGGTCCGACCGCATCTGGAGTATTCTGTCCAGTTCTGGTCGCCAGTCCTCAAGAGGGATGTGTTGGAGCTGGAGAGAGTCCAGAGAAGGGCAACTAAACTAATTAGGGGATTGGAGGACCTTAATTATGAAGAGCATCTACAATTGCTTAATTTATTCTCCCTGGAGAAGAGACGCCTGAGAGGGGACATGATAGCAATTTATAAATACCTCAATGGTGATCTCAGCATAAAAAAAAGCAGAAAAAAGCTATTCAATCGCAAGGATTCCATGAGGACTCAAGGCCATACGAGGAGAAGCGTTTTAACCTCAGGCATAACAGGGGGTTCTTTACTGTTAGGGCTACAAGATTGTGGAATTCTCTACCACAAGAGGTAGTTTCTGCGGAAAGTATGGCTACTTTCAAAAGACTCTTGGGCATACATCTCAGGGATCAGAACATTCAGGGGTATAAGAGATGATTACGGCCATACACACCTACACAGGTTGAACTGGATGGACTATTGTCTTTATTCAACCTCAACTACTTTGTAACTATGTAACTATGTGTGCAAAAGGGTGTTCCCTTTAAAATTATCCTTCTGGTTGATAATGCCCCAGGCCATCCTCCAGCATCTGGATGACCTACATCCAGATGTAAAGGTTGTGTATCTGCCTAAAAACACAACTGCTATCCTAAAACCCATGGATCAGGGTGCAATAGGAACATTCAAGGCCTACTATTTGCACACCACATTTTCCAAATCTGTAGCAGCACCTGAAAATGATGAAGTTGCCCTTCGTGATTTTTGGAAAGCTTACAATATTTTACACTGCATAAAAAAACCGTGCATCAGCTTGGGAGAAAATATGCTTAAAACATTTTGTGAACAATAGTAAAGGGTTTGATGAAACAGATGTTGAAGTTATAAATGAAAAAAGTGCGCAACTTGCTAACATGCTTGACTTAGATGTTGAAGTGACAGATAGAGTTGAGCGAACACCTGGATGTTCGGGCTCGGTGGGTTTGACCAAACTTGAAAAAAAAGTCCGGGTTTGTGACCCGGACTTAACCCGAACTTTGTCCCGATCCCGAACCCCATCGAAGTCAATGGAGACCCAAACTTTTGAGCACTAAAAGCCTCTAAAACAAACATGGAAAGGGCTAGAGGGCTGCAAATTGCATCAAAATCATCTTAAGAGCATGGCAAGTGCTCTGCAAACAAATGGGATAGGGAAATAACTTAAAAGAACATAAAAAACATAAAAATAAAAAATAATCATCTTGAATGATGTAGGAGGAGGATGAGGCCCATATGGAGTAGGAGGTTGAGATGGCGGAGGATATGGTGGTGTAGGGGGAAGCGGCGGCAGCGGTGGAGGAGGTGGAGGAGGAGGACGAGGCCCATATGGAGTAGGAGGTTGAGATGGCGGTGGATGTGGTGGTGTAGGTGAAAGCAGCAGTGGAGGAGGACGAGGTAGCCAGCACTGGTTTTTGTTTTTAATTTTATTTCTTTTAAAATTAGGGTACATCCCAAAAAGAGTGAGAAAGATCAAAAATACAACAATGGCTGGGTAAGGCCGGTATACATGTCTATTCTGCACAAGGTACCGACAAGTCCTGTGGGATCCATGCCTGGTTCATTTTAATGAACGTGAGCTTGTCCACATTGGCTATGGACAGGCGGCTGCGCTTGTCTGTGATAAGGCCCCCAGCCATGCTAAATACACGTTCAGATAATACACTGGCTGCAGGGCAGGCCAGCACCCCCAAAATATATTGAATATGGCCAAAATTGTAGCATTTCAAATATATTTCCAATATATTTGGGGGAAAAATGAATTTTTTTTTTTAAATATATTTTAAATATATTTTTCTTCCATGTGGGCCTCCAAGGCATAAAGGGCAAGCTCAGGCCATGTGCCCAATTTGGAGACCCAGAAGTTGAAGGGGGCAGACCCGTCATTCAGTTTGTCTAGGCGTGTGCACACATACTGCTCCACCATGTTAGTGCTGGGTTGTGGTGCTGCTGGTGGAGCTCCTGTTGCAAGGAGAGGATGTGGTCGATCTGTGCCAGCTACACGCACAAGTGAAACACCTTTCTCAGCTGCAAGTAGGTGACAGAACCTTACAGCAGTATTTGGCAGGGCCTAATGCGCCTCTACAAATGTTGAGGCCAGAACAAGTACAGGCGATAGATAGTAGATTGGGTTGCTGACAGTGCCTCCAGTTCCTTCACATTGTCTCCCACCCAGTCTTCTGCTGAAAGGTCAGAGTTGGCACCTGCAGCCAATGTCCATCAATCTTTCACCTCACCCCCTTGCAAATCAGCCAAGCAGTCTGAGCCCCAAGTCATGCAGCAGTCTCTTCTTCTTTTTGATGACTCTGTTAGCATGGTTTCCCAGGGCCATCCATCTAGCCCTGCCCCAGAAGTGGAAGAGATTGAGTGCACCTATGCCCAACCACTTATGTCTCAAGAAAGATGAGTACATGGGAGGACCATCGCAGCACGTCTCGGATGATGACGAAACACAGGTGCCAACTGCTGCGCAATTCCGAATTGTGGAGACTGACAAGGGTTGCAGGGGTGAAAACTGGGTGGAAGATGATGTGGAGGACGATGAGGTCCTCGACCCCACAGGGAATAAACGTCATGCAGGTGACCTGAGTAGTTTGGAGGAAGAAGCGGTGGTCGCACAGAGCCACCAGCACAGCAGAAGAGGGAGCAAGGTGCAAAAGCGGAGCGGCCGTGCCCTAGACACTACACCTGCTACTGCCCAACACAGCAAGGGACCGAGCACACCAAAGCCAGCTCAAAGGAGTTCCCTAGCATGGCAGTTCTTTAGACAATGTGATGATGACAAGACACGAGTGGTTTGCAGGATGTGCAATCAGAGCCTGAAGCGAGGCATAAACCTTCTCAACCTGAGCACCACCTGCATGACCAGGCATCTAAGTGCAAAGCACGAGCTGCAGTGGATTGCACACCTCAAAAACCAAGAAAGGTCTCTGGCTCCTCCTGCTTCATCTTCTGCTGCTGCAGTCTTGGCCTCTTCATCCACCTCTGTAGTGAGACTGGCACCTGCCACCCTGCAAACAGAGGATCTGCCAGCAACACCACCACCTGGGTCACCAACAACCATCTCCACAATGTCCCATGGAAGCATTCAGCTTTCTATCTCCCAAACACTGGAGCAGAAGAGGAAGTACCCCCCCCACCCACCCGCGATCCCTGGCCCTGAATGCCAGCATTTCAAAATTCCTGGCCTTTGAAATGCTGTCATTCCGTCTGGTAGAGACGCAGAGTTTTAAAAGCCTTGTGGTGGTGGCTGTCCCACAGCACGTCGTGCCCAGCCGCCACTACTTTTCCAGGCAAGCCATCCCTTCCCTGCACAACCAAGTGGGTGACAAAATCAGGAATGCACTGCGCAACGCCATCTGTGGCAAGGTCCACCTAACTACGGATACATGGACCAGTAAGAAAGGTCAGGCACGTTATATCTCCCTAACAGCACACTGGGTAAATGCAGTGGCGGCTGGGCCTGAGGCGGATAGCAGTTTGGCGCATGTCCTTCCACCACGAGGATTGCAGTGCGCTTCAGTTTGCCTCCTGTTCCTAACTCCTCTACTCCGCTTCCTCATCCTCTACCGCCTCCTCATCCGGTCAGCGTAACACCTTCACAACCAACTTCAGCACAGCCAGGGGTAAACAACAGCAGGCAGTTTTAAAACTTGCCTGTTTGGGGGAAAACCACACACTGCGCAGGAGTTATGGAGGGGCAATGAACAGCAGACCGATGAGTGTTTGGTGCCAGTGAGCCTCAAGCCCAGCCTGGTGGTGTGCGATAATGGGCGAAATCTCGTAGCAGCTCTTGGCCTAGCCGGTTTGACACACATCCCTTGCCTGGCTCATGTGCTGAATTTGGTGGTGCAGAGGTTCCTTAGAAATTACCCCGATATGTCAGAGCTGCTGCAGAAAGTGCGGGCCGTCTGTGTGCACTTTCGGCATTCTCACCCTGCTGCTGCTCGCCTGTCAGCGCTGCAGCTTAACTTTGGCCTTCCCGCTCACCGCCTCATATGTGACATGCCCACAAGGTGGAACTCCACCTTGCACATGCTGGCCAGACTGTGCGAGCAGCAGCAGGACATTGTGGAGTTTCAGCTGCAGCACGCACGCATGAGTCGCTCTGCGGAACAGCACCACTTCACCACCAGTAACTGGGCCTCCATGCGAGACCTATGTGCCTTGTTGCGCTGTAACATATGCAGACTAGGCCGCAATGTAATATTTTTTTCCTAAATGGGTGTTTATTGAATAGCGGAATAGAACAACAGTATCCAACGAGTGTATCTCACAGTAAAATATGAAGACTAAGCCGCAATGTAATATTTTTTCCCTAAATGGGTGTTTATTGAATAGCGGAATAGAACAACAGTATACAACAGGTGTATCTCACATGTACAGATACAGACTAGGCCGCAATTTAATATTTTTTCCATAAATGGGTGTTTATTGAATAGCGGACTAGAACAACAGTATACAACGGGTGTATCTCACACGTACAGATACAGACTAGGCCGCAATTTAATATTTTTTCCCTAAATGGGTGTTTATTGAATAGCAGACTAGAACAACAGTATCCAACGAGTGTATCTCACACGTACAGATACAGACTAAGCCGCAATTTAATATCTTTCTGTCCCCTAAATTTTTTTTTTTATTGCAATGCGCAATACAACAGTATGCAATGGGTGTATCTCACTGTAACATATGCAGACAGGGATGCAATAAATTATTTTGTCCCCTAAATCGTTTTTTTATTGCAAGGCGCAATTCAACAGTATGCAATGGGTGTATCTCACTGTAACATATGTAGACAGGGCCGCAATCAACTTTTTTTGCCCCTAAATGTTTTTTTTCCTTGCAAGGCGCAATACAACAGTATGCAATGGGTGTATCTCACTGTAACATATGCAGACAGGGCCGCAATAAACTCTTTTGTCCCCTAAATAGTTTTTTTTATTGCAAGGCACAATACAACAGTATGCAATGGGTGTATCTCACTGTAACATATGCAGAAAGGGCCGCAATCAACTTTTTTTGCCCCTAAATGTTTTTTTATATTGCAAGGCGAAATACAACAGTATGCAATGGGTGTATCTCACTGTAACATATGCGGACAGGGCCGCAATAAACTCTTTTGTCCCCTAAATAGTTTTTTTATTGCAAGGTGCAATACAACAGTATGCAATGGGTGTATCTCACTGGAAAATATGCAGACAGGGCCGCAATCAACTGTTTTTGCCCCTAAATAGTTTTTTTTTATTGCAAGGCGCAATACAACAGTATGCAATGGGTGTATCTCACTGTAACATATGCAAACAGGGCCGCAATAAATTTTTTTGCCCCTAAATGTTGTTTTTTATTGCAAGGCACAATACAACAGTATGCAATGGGTGTATCTCACTGTAACATATGCAGAAAGGGCCGCAATCAACTTTTTTTGCCCCTAAATGTTTTTTTATATTGCAAGGCGAAATACAACAGTATGCAATGGGTGTATCTCACTGTAACATATGCGGACAGGGCCGCAATAAACTCTTTTGTCCCCTAAATAGTTTTTTTATTGCAAGGTGCAATACAACAGTATGCAAGGGGTGTATCTCACTGGAAAATATGCAGACAGGGCCGCAATCAACTGTTTTTGCCCCTAAATAGTTTTTTTTATTGCAAGGCGCAATACAACAGTATGCAATGGGTGTATCTCACTGTAACATATGCAAACAGGGCCGCAATAAATTTTTTTGCCCCTAAATGTTGTTTTTTATTGCAATGGGCAATACAACAGTTTGCAATGGGTGTATCTCACTGTAACATACGCGGACAGGGCCGCAATCAACTTTTTTTGCCCCTAAATGTTTTTTTTTTATTGCAATGCACAATACAACAGTATGCAATGGGTGTATCTCACTGTAACATACGCGGACAGGGCCGCAATCAACTTTTTTTGCCCCTAAATGTTTTTTTTTATTGCAATGCGCAATACAACAGTATGCAATGGGTGTATCGCACTGTAATGTATGAATGTAAAACTGAAAAATAATTGTACCCTTAATTGGTACTTGTTGAATAGCAGATTTGAAATGCAGTGCCTGTCTAAACGCTGTTAGTCACAGTAAAATATGAAGGAAAAAAGTTTTTTTCTTTTTAAAATTCAGATTAAGCAGACACATATGTACAGGTTGGATACTGTTGTTGTTCTATTCCGCTATTGGATAAAAAAAAAACTATTGGAACTATTGGATAAAAAAAAAACACATTTGAATGAAACACTGAAAAATATTTTTTTTTACCCTAAATACTGAAAAAGAATTATTTTCCCCTCACATTGGTGCTTTTTGAAGAGCAGGTTAGAAAAGCAATGTCTGTCTAAAGACTGTATGTCAAAGTTAAATATGAAGGAAAAAATGTTTTTTTCTTTTTTAAATGCAGATTAAGCAGACACATATGCACTGAGCTTGCATGAAATGTGCAGCACCACACGCCTAACAGGTTGGATACTGTTGTTCTATTCCGCTATTGAATAATAAAAAAAAAAAAACATTTAAAATGAAAAACTGAAAAATTATTTTTTTACCCTAAATACTGAAAAATAATTATTTTCCCCTCACATTGGTGCTTTTTGAAGAGCAGGTTAGAAAAGCAATATCTGTCTAAAGACTGTATGTCAAAGTTAAATATGAAGGAAAACATGTTTTTTCTTTTTTAAATGCAGATTAAGCAGACACATATGCACTGAGCTTGCATGAAATATGCAGCACTGCACGCCTAACAGACTGATAAAATGTTTTTTTTCTCCTTTTTCCTCCTCACTTGGCTCAAGTTAGGGCAAAAAGATCGTTCACTGCACCCCCACACAATACAATCAATGTAGATCGCTGTCTGATTAAAGCAGATTGTTCCTATCTATGCTTTCCCTACAAGCAATCTCTCCAGCCTGGCCCTACAGTAAACTCCTATCTCTCCCTCCAGGCAAAAAGATTGTGCACTGCACCCCCACACAATCGAATCAATGTAGATTGCTGTATGATATATCAGATTGTTTCTATGCTTTCCCTACAAGCAATCTCTCCAGCCTCGCCCTACAGTAAACTCCTATCTCTCCCTCAGCAGCAGCAGTCAGGAACCTGTCCCTAGTATAGTTATAGCAGAGTGACGAGCGGCGCTGTGTGACTCCAGCTTATATAGAGTCTGGGTCACATGCTGCACTGGCCAATCACAGCCATGCCATTAGTAGACATGTCTGTGATGGCTTCTAGGGCACACTAGTTAAATGCTTGCTGATTGGCTGCCTTGCACCTGTTGAAAGCGCGCCATTAAAACCGCGCCAAAACATCAAATAACGTTACCGAACAACGGACAGTACCCGGACATACAGTGAAATGTTTGGGTTCGGGTCCGGGTACCGAATACCTAAAAGTCCGGTACGAACACGAACAATACAGTCCGGGTTTGCTCAACCCTAGTGACAGATATTAAAGAATTAGTGGAGCTAAGAAATGAAAATTTAATAGAGTTGGAAGCACAGCAGAACTTAGAACCGGAAGAAGAAGAAAAGGAGGAAACAATGGAAGAAGTACAAAAGAAGTTCACAGTCAGGGGGTTAGCTGGCATGTTCTCAAAAGTGAATGCAGCTTTATTACAATTAGAGGGTATGGACCCAAATGTTGAAAGGTTCTCTAAAGTGGAACGGCAGATGAAGGAACTACAAAGGAACACAATGTTATCGTGAAATTTATGACGAAAAAAGAAAATTACAAAACAAACGACCTTAACAGAATTCTTCTTGCAAGCTACCCCTACCAGTTCTATAATTTCCTTGTCTTCTCCCTCATCTACAACTCCTGATGTCCCTGCTGGTAACTCCAATGATGACACTGTTGACCCTGCTGGTAATTTCAATGATGACATTGATGACCCTGCTGGTAATTTCAATGATGACCAGGGCCATTGATAGGGCAGTAAAACTGTCCCTGTTGTACTGTGCCCAAGCTCCATCAGCTCTACAAGGGGCCCGGGCAGCATCACAGTTAATTTCTGCATGTTAAAAAAAAATATTTTTTTCTAAAATTTTTCCTAATATTTACTTGGGGGTGTAATTACATTTTCCTGGGCCCTATTATGTCAACAGAAGGGCCCAGGAGGTGAGTGCAGTGGTGGGACTTTTTTTCATTTTCGGGGGCGCATGTATACATAGGGTGCAGTCCCATGTTGACTTGCTGCCATACAGTTCTGGCTGCCGCTGTCCACTGCCTTGCCTGGCGGAGGGATACAATAATGCTCTACTCAGCCCCGCCTCCCATACCCAGGTTCCGAGAGTGATCATGTAAAGCGGCAGACGGCTCAGCAGCTGACAGAGAGCAGCAGGAGGACAGAGTGGCTGCATTGGATTTGGACACAGTGAGTGAAGAACAGAGGATAGAGTCCTCACTGTGTCCTATGATCATCAGTCACATGGCAGCAGGTGCCCTGTCACAATGTCACATGGCTTCTGAAAGTGCTGATTTTATTAAGCTATGGCTGCACTGAGTGTTACAGCCATAACAAAGTCAGCACCCCTAGCAGCCATGTGACACTGTGACAGGGCACCTGCAGCCTGTGTGATTTTCATGCTGATGATCATTGGACACAGTGAGATGCTACTTTAAACTTGCGTTTGGGGGACAGTAAACATGTGCAGTCAAACCACTCCCCTTTAACCTCTTCCCGCCCATTGATGTATCGGTGTTCTGTCAGAATAGCGCTACCTATCAGATTCTGCTAGCGGAAGTGACATACGTACTAGAACAACTTACTGCGCATGAGTTCCAACATGGCTGCTATGCGTTCCAATAGGTTTCCTAATGTGACAGAACACGAAGCAGCAGTGGACATCTTCTTACACCCATGTAAATCTTGAATTTTACATTTATTTTATTAGTAAACTCACCTTATATACTAAAATAGACTATTTCACCATGACTGAGTGAAATAGTCTATTTCACTATAGAATCAGTTTGATGCTGAGCAGTGTGGGGTGTACCAAGATGTCTGTCACCACCTTCTGGCTGCAGGTTTCTCACTATACTTACTATAATACAATAATAATACAAATTTAATACTGTTATTTATTCTATAAGGTGAGTTTACTGCTAAAATAAATGTAAAATTCAAGACTTGCATGGGTGTAAGAAGATGTCCACCGCTGCTTCGTGTTCTATCACATTAGGAAACCTATTGGAGGGCATAGCGGCCATGTTGGAACGCATGCCGCAGTAAGTTTTTCTAGTCCCTACTTCACATTCGGTAGCAGAATCTGATAGGTAGAGGTATTCTGACAGAACACCGGCACGTCCCTGGATTGGAAGGGTGATATCTTGGTCATCCCTGCAGCATTATAGCCCATGTGACTTTGCACAAAGTATAAGCAATCCTAGTGGCTTCATCATTTCTGGTTTCTGTCTTATGTAACCAAGCCATTACTGGTTTGAACAAGCATCTGATCACTCTGATCTTAGTTTGATCAGAAGCTTTGGAGGCCAGAGGAGAGACATGGGGTATAACAGACCCCAGATGTCTCCATAAAGAGGACCTGTCATGGCCCATGCTATCACAAGAGATGTTATTTATCCCTTCTGATAGCAATAAAAGAGATTTTGAAAAATGTAAAAATACAGTGTAAAATAAAAAAAAGTAAAACCTTTTTAAAGCCCCCATTCCCCCTTGCTCATGCGTAATTGCAAACACGCACCATGGTCCCAGGGCCAGATTAACGTAGGGGCTATTGGAGCTGCAGCTCCAGGCCCCTACATTTATATAGGCCCCGGGTTGGCCATATTCACTGTTACCGCTCTTCTGTCACTTGTAAACACAGAAGTCTGGCTTCTATGCTCGCTTCTCCAGGCAGCTCCCTCAGAACCTCCCCACACAGCATGAAGGCCGGACAAGTAGGGACAGTTGCCGATGCATGGATGTGTTTATGGGCTTCAGAGACAGCATCCCATGTGGAATTAGGCATGCATGGCTGCACCCTTCCTCCTCTGGGTGCATGCCAAGGCACGGCCCTTAAGGCCCTTCAAAATCCTCAGCACCAAGCCCATGATGCTCTTAATCCGGCCCTGCATGGTCCCGTACATATACGTAAATGGTGACAAACCTGCAGTTTGTTTTGAAGCAGGGCCAGGGATGGGGTTGAAGGGGGCCCCATCAGGTAGGTTGTATGGGGCCCTATAATTTCTAACAGCAGCCCTGATGATGACACTGATGACCCTGCTGGTAACTCCAATGATAACACTGTCGATCCTGCTGGTAATTTCAATGATGACACTGATGACCCTGCTGGTCATTTCAATGATGGCACTGATGACCCTGCTGGTAATTTCAATGATGACACCGATGACCCTGCTGGTAACTCCAATGATGACACTGTCATCATTTGAATTACCAGCAGGATCAACAGTGTCATCATTGGAGTTACCAGCAGGGTCATCAGTGTTATCATTGAAATGACCAGCAGGGTCATCAGTGTCATCATTGAAATGACCAGCAGGGTCATCATTGAAATGACCAGCAGGGTCATTGTTGTCATCATTGAAATCAGTGTTATCATTGAAATTACCAGCAGGATCGACACTGATGGTAACTCCAATGATGACACTGTCGACCCTACCGGTAATTTCAAGGATGACACTGATGACCATGAAGCACTATCACCCTTTGAAGGATTTGATGACTAAAATGTTAACCGAAATGTCTACTGTACAGTATACATTTACTTTTATGGGCACTGTACATTATTATATCCTGTACAATACAGTAATGTACATGATTTTTGTTGTTTACATTTTTGTTCTGTACTTATGCAAATAAAACAACTTTATTGAGTTGGAGTTTTGTGTTCGGACCTTTTTTTCCCAGTATACAGTACAGTACAGTACAGTACAGTAGTTAAGAATGCTTATAATATTGATTACTTGTGACTCCACGTGTAACGACCAATCGGTTTAACGACCTGGAAGCTGAAACGGAACCTGGTCATTAATTGAGGAGTACCTGTATTCACTTGTATGTTACATTGTTAGTGCATCTTATGTTATTTTCTGATTTTTATGCTATAGCGCTGATCTTATATTTTTCATTTTTACCAATCCTCAGGAAACGTTTGTAGAATTGTTTTAATGAATTGTTTTATATATGTGTTATTTTCATGCAATGTTTATTAAATCCTTATCGCAAATGTGAAAAGTTGATGGGTTTTCTATATAATATGTATATGTTATTTACAAAATGCTATGTGCCTGCACAGTGTCCCTCTAAATGGCCAGCCAAAGAATTAAAACTGACCACACTTAGGCTCGGCTCACATCTATGCAGTTTGCAATTGATGCGTTCTACGTTCTACAGTGCATTTTGCAGTGTGTTTTTTTTTTTAAACTTTTACACTCATTTTTGATGCATTTTTCAGGCATTGTACATTTTTTTTCTCTTTAAACAAACTGTATAGCTAGTTGTTAAGGAGCAGGCCAAGAAGCTAGCCTCCTCCCCCTTAAAAACCGATCATCAGCTGTCAGTGGGCTTCCCCGGTGACAGCTGAATGTAAAAACAAGAATTGCTGGCAATAAAAAAATTGGCAAAAAAAATGCGTGTGGTCCCCTCCAATCAATACCAGGCCCTTTGGGTTTGGTATGGATTTTGAGGGGAACCCCAGATCCCAGCCCCTCCCCTATGTAAATGAGCATCCTACCCATTCACCAAAAAAAGTTTTAAAAATGAGTAAAGACACTACACAAGTTTTTAACAAAGCCGTTATTAAAAAAAATAAATCAATGTCCCTCGGTGTAGGTCCACCGTCAATCACGATGCCCACCGCAGCACCAGACCCGAGAAAAATAAAAAGATGCCTGCTCAGCCAACTAACAGTTCCTAAATAACTAAGCGGAAGGGCCACCCAGCAATATCACCTGGTGGCACCGTGCCCCTGTGACATCAGCGGCCCAGCATGTTCAATTAAGCTTTGACAATAAAACCTAGAAACTATTTGGTTACTATGCACAGCTGCACCAGATTCACGTGCCCCCGTTTTAGTAAATCCCCCCCCCCCCCCCACCAAAAAAAACTCCTCCAAAATAAAGGACAGATTAGTTAATCAAGATGCTGATCCTATTCTAAACAAAGCTATTGATATTGCAAGAACGCAAGGCAAGAATTAATAGACAAGGCATTACATGATTTATATTTATAAAACGAAATAAAGGAAAAGCATATCCAGTTCAAACTAGACACAGGTGCACAAATTAATGTGATATCTTTAAATATATTTCAAAAGAAAAAGCAGTCACAGTCATCAATGTATGGACAGTTGCTGTATGGACACAGTAAAGCATATGGATGTAAAAGGCATGTGCCTGTAACAGGAATAAGCAAAATGTATAAATTTTAAATTATACCTAAAGCTAAAACATCTTTCATAGCCTTGGATAGAGTGGGCAATGATTAAAACCCATGTCATTGAAGAGATTTGCAATCATTAATGGGATTTTAAAGGCAGAACATTTTTTTATCTTAATGCATTCTATGCATTAAGATAAAAAAAAGCCTTCTGTGTGTAGTAGCCCCCCTCAGTCCCCCCTAATACTTACCCGAGCCCCAGCTTTATCCAGCGATGTTGCAGGAGTGTCCCAGCTGCCCGGGCTGAGGCAACAGCGTGGTGCGATTGGTGCCCACTGCTGTCAATAAAAATCAGTCAGCCAATCAGGAGAGAGGGGGGGCCAGGTCATGGCTCAGTGTCTGAATAGACACAGGGAGATGTGACTCGACTCAGGTGCTGTTGGGGGATTTAGGAGGAGGGGGGGTCCAGGAGCGCCGAAGAGGGACCCAAGAAGAGGAGGATCCAGGCCATTCTGTGTTAAACCACTGCACAGAGCAGGTAAGTATAACATGCTTTTTTTTTTTTTTAAATGAGACATTACAATCACTTTAGTGGTTGTAAACTCAGTACTGCCTAATCTGGTTAAACACTGATCTGCACTGCAAAGCAAATTACAATCTAAATGGGTATGTTACAGCGCCATTGGAGTCTCTGTACTTAATTTGCATTCAATGTTTTTTTTCTTTCAGTGTTTCTAAAGCCGGTTCCATCTTTAGGGAAACCTCCTGAAACCAATTCCTATCCTACTTACGCCCTTCTACAGTACTACATCGCGCAGTAAGATGTAACAAATCCTCTTTGTTATTTACAATGTCTTTTTTGTATGATTTTCCATTGGGTAACTGGTCCCTTAGTGCCCCTTTCACATGGGCTGTCCAATCAGGTTCAGCAGTCAGTTTTTTAGGCGGACCTGATCAGGCCATTCATTCACCCCAATGGGGCAGCAGATGTCACAACTGCTGCTTTCCGATCCGATCCTGCCCGCCAAATCCAGACAGATGGTGGGCCTATTTTTCATTCTTCTGATGGATCGGATTGGATAGGACGAGATGAGAACGGAGATTTTCATCCGATCTCCATATAGAGGAGAGTGGGACTCTGACAGGTCTGTCTCTACACAATAAGTGGAGATGGACCTGTCCTCTGCCTTCTCAGCAGGGATCAGCTGATCGATCCCCGCTGAGCATGCGGAGTCCGTCAAACCAATCTACACCGTGTGAAAGGGTTCTTACAGCGCACAGATTAGCAGTTATCATCTACACTTCCTGTGTGCTTGCTACGTTATAGTGCAAACAACCCCTGTGATGTAGCTGGTCGTGTGGGGTTTCATGTAGAGCTGATAAGCTGAGCTCTCATGGGACAGCTACAATGCCTGAGAGTGAGGATTATGTCACCACCGCACATTGCTATGCACTTCCACGGCACGAATAGCATAATTATACAGAGAACAGAACCAAATCTCTGAAAAAACATATCTCAAAAAGGATTTAAAGGAACCTATATGTAAGTTTTATTTTAAGGTTTGACACGGCGCTAAGTAAAGAGGTAGAGTTTACTAACACTTTAGGGGTCTATTAAAAAAAAAAATGAATCTAACAAAACTGCATTTTCATTTGTTCTGTTTGAACTAACCAAGTCTTGTGAGAATGGGGCAACATTGTATGTTCCTAGGGTATTTATTTCTCTGGTCTAATGGTCTTAGGCTATTGTTTAGGCTATTTTCTCTTCTGGTTAAATCCCCCTTAGCCTATTTTCTCTTCTGTAGTAAAATAATAATACAATGGAGACCTTTGCACTCGTTTGTGTGTAATAAAAGATGCAACAGAAAACAGTGATTGCAAATCTATAATCCTTCAAAGCAAAAATGCAGAGCATAAAATGCAGGGCTTTAAAAGTATTGCAGGTATGTGATTGTGGCACTTACTGTATCTCCCAACATGTATATGTTCTTTAGTCCACAACAGTGTCAAAAGACTGTCATAGATTTAGAAGTAGCCAATATAGAGGAAACAAAAGTAAGGTTCACACTATATGTGGGTGCAGGGCTGCATGTAATCTCATGCTTTCCCACAAATCTCACACAAAAACATGCTGCTGTTAGCAGACGCGCTGGGGGTAACATTATTTCCTAAAGGCACCCTCATGCACTGGAAACCACAGCATGCTTTCCCATGCTGCAAACAACATAGAATTATGTGGTTTCTCTTTGGCTGACATTTCTTTCAGAAAAGGTGCAGGGACCTTTCTCTTGTGTTTTATGAAGGTACAGCAGCCCACTCAAATGAACAAGCTGCTGTGTCCCCACAAAAGCGGCTGTGGAAGGAAACCAACATATTGTTAAACTAGCCCAAAGAGGTGATTGCTATCTCCTAACAAGGAACTGTTATATTCTCCGTGTTGTGAGAGACACAGGACTCTGGTCTGGAACAATGGATGTTTATTCAGGACTCACTGTACACTACAACATGCATTACAGGACAGCTCTGTATATCAATGCATCTCTTACATGTCTCTAAGATGGCCACTCTGCCCCTTGACCCTTGTCATCACTCCTGGGTGGAGCCAGCCTTAAAGAAACAGTACATGTGAAACCCTTCAGCTATAACAGGAACTTTGTGAATGGGCAGGGGGAGCAATGGGAGGGGAAATGGAGCATAATTGACAGGATGTCTTTTCTGTGTGACGGCAAAAGCTCCCATTCCCACAGCACCGGAGGTATGAAGCAAGCTGTACTTCCTGAGTGTTAATGAAAATGATTTTTACATTACACAGCAGTGAACCAGACATAAGGTATACACAGGGGCGGACTGAGTGGTCTTGCCTTCAAATGTGGTCCAAGGGCTCGGCCAGGAAGGGGACCCGCCACCTAGTACAGAATTAATTCATCCGATGTTGTCTCAGAGAGAACATCGGGCTATCAGGGCCCTGCGGCCGGCCCTACTTCCATGGGAGGAGGGGCCCGGCGCTGCCTACTTCACTCCTGCGCCAGATGCAAGGCAGAGAGTCAGCCTTGGCTAGAAGACTCCGCCCCCCTCTCTTTAGCCGTCAAAGCATGGATCACTGGATCCTGAAACAAAAAATCCCTCCTTCCATCTGGGCGGTGGCAGAGAGAGGGACAGGAACACCTCCAGTTCAGCACCACACAGACCATGGCCACTGAACTGGAGGGCATGTGAGATGAGGGGGAGCCCGAGGAAGAGCATGTAGCCAATCTAGATGAGGGGGAGGGGCCTGGAGATGAGGGGGAGGAGCCTGGATCCAAGTGAGTCCAGGGGGAGGAGCCGTTTGAGACAAAAGGGAGGAGCCTCAAAATGAGGGGGAGGAGCATGGAGCTGAGTGAGACGAGGGAGAGGAGCCAGGAGACGAGTGAGACCAGGGGGAGGGGTGCAGTGGCACTGGTCCCACCACAGATGAAGAGTTCTCCATACCATCTCTGGAAGGTAGAGCATGCAAACTGCTGTCAGAAACTGGCTGAGAATATTACTGTAAAAGCTGTTCCTTGTGCCATGCCCTCAGTTTCTGGTCACCCCTTGTGCCATGCCCGCAGGCTTTGACCGCACCTTGTGCCATGCCTGCAGTCTCCGACTGCACCTTGTGCCATGCTTGCAGTCTCTGACCGCCCCTTGTGTCATGCCCACAGTCTCTGACCACCCCTTGTGCCATGTTCCCAGTCTCTGACCACCCCTTGTGCCATGCCAGCAGTCTCTGACCACCCCTTGTGCCATGCCCGCAGTCTCTAACTGCCCTTGTGTCATGCCCGCAGTCTCTGACTGCCCTTCGTGCCATGCCTGAAGTCTATGACCACCCCTTCTACCATGCCTGCAGTCTCTGACCACCCCATGTGCCATGTTTGCAGTCTCTGACCACCCCTTGTGCCATGCCTGCAGTCACAGACCCCCCCCCCCTTGTGCTATGCTTGTAGTCTTTGACCACCCCTTAAGCCATGCCGTAAGTCTCTGACCACCCCTTGTGCCATGCCGGAAGTCTCTAACCACCCCTTGTGCCATGCCCGCAGTCTCTGACCGCCCCTTGTGCCATGCCCGCAGTTTCTCACTACCCCCTGTGCCATGCCCGCAGTTTCTCACTACCCCCTGTGCCATGCCCTTAGTCTCTTACAGCCTCTTGTGCCATGTCGGCAGTCCGTGACTGCCCCTTGTGCCATGCCCACAGTCTGTGACTGCCCTTGTGCCATGCCCGCAGTCTGTGACCGCCCCTTGTGCCATGCCCGCAGTCTGTGGCTGCCCCTTGTGCCATGCCTACAGTTTCTGACCGCCCCTTGTGCCATGCCCGCAGTCTCTGACCGCCCCTTGTGCCATGCCCGCCCCTTGTAGCATGTCCACAGTTTCTGACTACCCACTGTACCATGCCCTCAGTCTCTGGCCACCCCTTGTGCCATGCCCACAGTCTCTTACCACCCCTTGTGCCATGCCTAAAGTCTCTGACCATCCCTTGTGCCATGCCCACAGTCTCTAACCGTCCCTTGTGCCATGCCCGCAGTTTCTGACCACACCTTGTGCCATGCCCGCAGTCTCTGACTGCCCTTCATGCCATGCCTGAAGTCTATGACCACCCCTTTTACCATGCCTGCAGTCTCTGACCACCCCATGTGCCATGTTTGCAGTCTCTGACCACCCCTTGTGCCATGCCCGCAGTGACAGACCCCCCCCTTGTGCTATGCTTGTAGTCTTTGACCACCCCTTAAGCCATGCTGGAAGTCTCTGACCACCCCTTGTGCCATGCCCGCAGTCTCTAACTGCCCTTGTGTCATGCCCGCAGTCTCTGACTGCCCTTCGTGCCATGCCTGAAGTCTATGACCACCCCTTCTACCATGCCTGCAGTCTCTGACCACCCCATGTGCCATGTTTGCAGTCTCTGACCACCCCTTGTGCCATGCCCGCAGTCACAGACCCCCCCCTTGTGCTATGCTTGTAGTCTTTGACCACCCCTTAAGCCATGCCGGAAGTCTCTGACCACCCCTTGTGCCATGCCGGAAGTCTCTAACCACCCCTTGTGCCATGCCTGCAGTCTCTGGCCACCCGCGTGCCATGCCCGCAGTCTCTGACCGTCCCTTGTGCCATGCCCGCAGTTTCTCACTACCCCCTGTGCCATGCCCGCAGTTTCTCACTACCCCCTGTGCCATGCCCGCAGTCTCTTACAGCCTCTTGTGCCATGTCCGCAGTCCGTGACTGCCCCTTGTGCCATGCCCACAGTCTGTGACCGCCCTTGTGCCATGCCCGCAGTCTGTGACCGCCCCTTGTGCCATGCCCGCAGTCTGTGGCTGCCCCTTGTGACATGCCCGCAGTCTGTGGCTGCCCCTTGTGCCATGCCTACAGTTTCTGACCGCCCCTTGTGCCATGCCCGCAGTCTCTGACCGCCCCTTGTGCCATGCCCGCCCCTTGTAGCATGTCCACAGTTTCTGACTACCCACTGTACCATGCCCTCAGTCTCTGGCCACCCCTTGTGCCATGCCCACAGTCTCTTACCACCCCTTGTGCCATGCCTAAAGTCTCTGACCATCCCTTGTGCCATGCCCACAGTCTCTGACCGTCCCTTGTGCCATGCCCGCAGTTTCTGACCACACCTTGTGCCATGCCCGCAGTCTCTGACCGCCCCTTGTGCCATGCCCACCCCTTGTAGCATGTCCACAGTTTCTGACTACCCACTGTACCATGCCCTCAGTCTCTGGCCACCCCTTGTGCCATGCCCACAGTCTCTTACCACCTTTTGTGCCATGCCTAAAGTCTCTGACCATCCCTTGTGCCATGCCCACAGTCTCTGACCGTCCCTTGTGCCATGCCCGCAGTTTCTGACCACACCTTGTGCCATGCCCGCAGTCTCTGACTGCCCTTCATGCCATGCCCGAAGTCTATGACCACCCCTTCTACCATGCCTGCAGTCTCTGACCACCCCATGTGCCATGTTTGCAGTCTCTGACCACCCCTTGTGCCATGCCCGCAGTGACAGACCCCCCCCCTTGTGCTATGCTTGTAGTCTTTGACCACCCCTTAAGCCATGCCGGAAGTCTCTGACTACCCCTTGTGCCATGCCGGAAGTCTCTAACCACCCCTTGTGCCATGCCTGCAGTCTCTGACTGCCCCGCGTGCCATGCCCGCAGTCTCTGACCGCCCCGCGTGCCATGCCCTGTAATGTTCTGGTACCTTTGGGTACCCTAATTACTCTTTCATAAGTGTATGCGCCCCACCATTCTCTTTTGGTAAGGTGCGCATACACCTTTAAGACTGATGCTGTCATCACTGAGCGCCAGACTGGATGGCTATTTAGATCGCCGGCTCTCACTCACATGTGTTCGTTCAAACTGCTTTGTGCCTTGATGCTAACCTGTCTTGAAGCTCTCATGCTTGCAAGCATACCTCACTGTCGGAACCACGCTGCGCTGATCCCTGTATCCCGCTACCGGATCATCCGCTCTTACCGAACCTCTCCTCTGCTACATTGCTATTAGTGATAAGTACCCCACAGGGGAAACCTCTATAACCTTCATACTAAAGCTTACACTATCTAGCTCTGCATACTAAGGACTATTACTATCTTACTTTCAAGAACATTTCCTTTCAAGTGTCTGTCATCTACCATCTCTACCCAACCTGTCTCTTCAGCCTATCATCACTGTGTTACTATATACATAAGTCACTCTAGGAAACATCTTATTGAGTGTGTGTATTTACTTGCTGAATTGAGATCATCCACACATGATGAGTCATTGGGAGTTGGGATTGGTGTCTCAGCGTTTCTCTACATGACTACTGAAGTGGAATATTTCTGCAGCTGAAAATCCACATCATACAGAAAACGCAGGAGCGTTACAGATTGAACGAACCACAAATGGATTCAGCAGAAATAACCACTCAGATGACACAATTAAAACAGCAAGTAACTGCGTTAATACACGCACTTGCTGAATTAAAAGAAGACAATCAGGCTCTGTCGCAGCAGGTAATTAGACTGACACAACTTACCACTGCTCAGTCCCCTGAACCCAAAATAAATCCTCCTTTGGTATTTACAGACGATCGCAAAAAAATTCGCGAATTTAAAAACGCATGTGAGTTACTTTTCTTGCTAAAACCCCGTACCTACCTTACTGATCACATTAAGGTTTGTACTATTATTTCTTACCTAACAGGCGATCCTCGGGCCTGGGCAGACTCTCTTTTTGAGAAAAGCGACCAGCTTCTCAACTCCTATGCCTTGTTCCTAGCAGAACTCACTAGCCTATATGATGATCCCAATAGGCAGAGTACTGCCGATCTTCAATTAAGATCCTTGAAACAAGGTGGGAGACCTGTAGAAGACTTTGTCGCAGAATTCAAGAGATGGACCCTTGATTCAGAATGGAATGATGCATCTCTGAAAACCCAATTTAGGCTTGGCCTATCAGAGGCCGTTAAGGACGAGCTCGCCCGAACGGATCTGCCAAAAACCCTGGATGCATTGATACAACTCAGTATCACCATAGATAGAAGACTACGAGAAAGAAAGGCTGAGAAAATGGGAATGCCATTATCCAGTTCTTCTCGGATTTCGGCCGTTGACCCCGTTCCTATGGAGGTAGGAACCATACGCCCACCTCTATCAACTATGGAAAGAGCCAAAAGACGATCTGGTAATCTCTGCTTGTACTGTGCATCCCCGGATCACAAGATAAACGTCTGTCCCCTAGTCTACAAAAAGAAGGGTGAGTGTTCACATGTCCTCCTAGGGGGATTGACAACTTCAATCACTAACCCTTACCTTTCTGTTTTCTTAACATTACAGTGGGACCAGAACAGGATTACTACTAAGGCCATGATTGACACAGGATCTTGTGGAAATTATATTGACATACGTTTTGCTGCTTTAAATAAAGTTCCTATTATTTCTAAACTTAAACCTGTCTCAGTGAGTCTTATTAACGGTGTTCCTTTATCCTCTGGTCCGATCACTGATCAGACACAGGCACTCCTAGTCACTACTAACGGGTCTCATATGGAGACCACTACCTTCGATCTAATACCTTCACCCCACTTTCCCATTGTGTTGGGACTTCCCTGGTTGCACACACATCAACCAACCATAGATTGGAAGGAACGGACCCTGGCCTTCCTCTCTTGCTATTGCGAGGGTACGTGTAACCTCCCGTCTTTCGGGAAGATCCTGTCTGTGGTGACAGATGAGATTGCACCACTATGTTATCAGGATCTCTCTGAGGTTTTTCTTGAGAAAAATGCTCAAGCACTACCAGAGATGTATAGTAACGAAGTAGAACTACTTAAGTACTGTACTTAAGTACCGAAATGCGGTATCTGTACTTTCCTAGAGTAGAATTTTTTTCTCCTACTTCTACTTTTACTTCACTACATTTTTTCGATGATTTCGATACTTCTACTCAAGTATTTTTTTTTTGTGCTGCATAGTTACTCGTTACTTTTAAAAAAATTACCAGTGCCAGAACAGTAGATGGCAGGTTGCATAAAGCTCAAAAAAATGTGTATAATGTCATTTGTAAATCAGCGCATACGAAAATAAAGGCTGTATAATAAAAGCTGCTATACCAAATCTTTCCAATAAAAAGAAAATATGAAACAAACAAATAAATGGTGCTACAGCGCTTAAAGTGCATCAAGAAACTACTAACAAACACAGGTTAATCATTTGAATAAATCATTTGAAATAATAAAAACAATATGATGTTCAAACTTTTGACTTATTTCTTTAATAACTACATAACACAGTACTTGTACTTCTACTTTCAGTACTTGAGTAGAATTTTTTTTTCAAAACTACTGGTACTTTTTACTTTTAGTACTTAAGTAGCAAATTTTTTGAAAAAACTACTTGCAATACTTAAGTAAAAAAAATGTTGAATACTTTAGTACTTCTACTTAAGTAACTTTTTCTGCGAGCACTTCCACTTCTACTCAAGTAATTTTTTGATCGAGCACTTGTACTTTTACTCAAGTAGAAATTTCGAGTACTTTATACAAGTCTGAGCACTACCTCCCCATCGAGACTATGATTGTAGCATTGATCTACTCCCAAATAGCAAATTGCCGTTCGGTCATGTTTATCCTCTTTCACAGGATGAACTTTCCCATCTCAAAGACTATTTGGATGAGAATTTGAAGAAAGGTTTTATTAGACCTTCCACTTCTTCCACAGCAGCAGGACTCTTTTTTGTCCGCAATAAGGACTCAAGTCTCAGGCCTATCATCGACTATAGGCAATTGAATGCTATTACAATAAAAGATCGCTATCCTCTACCGCTTATCCCTGAGCTCATTGAGCAGGTGCGTGGAGCTACCTATTTTTCAAAATTGGACCTGAAAGGAGCATACAATCTCATTCGAATCCGTGATGGACACGAGTGGAAGACTGCATTCAGAACCAGATACGGATTGTTCGAATATCTTGTAATGCCATTCGGGCTATGCAACGCCCCTGCAGTTTTTCAACGATTTATAAACAATATTTTCAGAGACTTACTAGATGTCTGTGTTGTGGTATATCTGGACGATATACTTATATATTCACGATCCCTGTCTGAACACATAAGACATGTAAGACTAGTATTATCGAGATTGCTTGCACACAACCTTTATGTGAAACTGAAAAAATGCTTGTTTCATAAAGAAGAGGTACTGTTTCTAGGCTACATCATATCCAAAACAGGAATCGAGATGGACATGAGTAAGATATCCTGCATTCAGGATTGGCCTATACCAACCACACGCAAGGCGCTACAGCGATTCCTTGGATTTTCGAATTTCTACAGGAAGTTCATCAGAAACTTCTCTGCCATTGTGAGACCCCTCACACAGCTCACTAGCATTAAAAAACCATTCAAATGGTCAGATGAAGCAAATAAAGCTTTTTACCTGTTAAAGACAAGGTTTACTTCTGCTCCCATACTACGCCATCCAGACCCATCCCTCCAATACATTCTGGAAGTAGATGCGTCAAACATGGCAGTAGGAGCAATACTCTCCCAACGACCAACTCACACTTCACCACTTCATCCAGTCGCCTTTTTTTCTAAATCCCTAAGCAGTCCAGAGATAAATTACCCCGTGGGTGAAAAGGAACTGCTTGCTATAAAATTGGCTCTGGAGAATTGGCGACATCTACTCGAAGGCACCCAATTACCAATACTTATATACACGGACCATAAAAATCTCCAATATCTTCAGACTAACAAAACTCTCTCTCACCGACAGGTACGATGGTCACTATTCTTTCTAAGGTTTAATTTCCTAGTGACCTACACACCTGCAGATAAGAACAAAAAGGCGGATGCACTATCACGACTAACTGAAGAAAACTACTTTGAAATCCCTTCCGTTCCTATAATACCTCACAAACGCATTATTGGAGTTGTCCGTTCCTTGAAGGAAGAGGTTTTGCATGGTATAAGTTTGGATTCACCCCCACCACAACTAAATACTGATGCAGAAGGCTTCCTCTACTACAACGACAAACTTTACATACCACCTACCATACGCACCAAGATCTTGGAATTATCGCATGATGTGCCTATGGCAGGACATATGGGTATGACAAAGACTCTTAATCTGATTACCAGGCAATTCTGGTGGCCTGACATGAAAACATCTATACAAAAATTCGTCTCTTCATGCAATGTCTGTGCCAGGTCCAAAATTGACACTACGAGACCATCCGGTCTACTATGCAGTCTACCAATACCCCAAACTCCATGGGAAGTTGTGTCCTTGGACTTTATAGTGGAATTGCCTCCTTCCAAAGGATTTAATACCATCTTAGTGTCAGTGGACCATCTGACAAAAATGGCACATTTCATTGCTATTCGCAGACTACCTTCGTCCAAACAAACGGCAGAACTCCTGATGAAACATGTCTTTAAGTTACATGGTATCCCAAAAACTCTTCTGTCTGACCGTGGATCATAATTTATTTCCAAGTTCTGGCAAGAACTATGTCACATACTACGGATCGAGCGGAAGCTCACTTCTCCTTACCATCCGCAGACCAACGGACAGACTGAAAGAGTCAACCAATGCATCGAGCAATATTTACGTTGTTACACTTCTTACCAACAGGATGATTGGGTGGATCTTCTCCCTCTGGCAGAATTTGCCTACAACAACGCAACCCACAGTACGACCAAGCAGAGTCCGTTCTACTTGAACTATGGGTTTCATCCCTCTATTCTTCCACCACGCATCCTTCCTTCAAATAACCCAGTAGCCTCAGACTATCTTACCCAAATAAAGGACTCTCTGGGTTTGCTTAATACTACCATTGCACACGCTCATAGTCAACAAAAGAAGTACTATGATCTTCGCAGAAGACCTTCTCCTCAGTACGCTATCGGGGACCTCGTTTGGCTCTCAACAAAAAATTTAAGACTGAAAATCCCTAGCAAAAAGATTGGACCTCTGTTCTTGGGACCTTTCCCAATCAAGAAACTTATTGGAAAAGCTGCAGTACAGCTTACATTGCCAATAGACCTCAAAATACATCCCATTTTCCATGTGTCGCTACTGAAGCCCCATGTTCCTGACCAAGGAATAAGGCCTACTATCCCACCTCCTCCTCCTGTACAAGTTGAAGGTGGAGAAGAATATGAGATAAAAGAGATTCCGGATTCTCGTATCCACAGAGGAAGACTTCAGTACTTGGTTCGATGGAAGAACTATGGGCCCCAAGACGACACCTGGCTAAACACCTCTGACATACATGCCTCTAGATTAATCCGCAATTTTCATGCGAAGTACCCAGACAAACCAGCTCCAGAGGCCTTCAGGAGCCGGCCTTAAGGGGGGGGGGGGTACTGTAATGTTCTGGTACCTTTGGGTACCCTAATTACTCTTTCATAAGTGTATGCGCCCCACCATTCTCTTTTGGTAAGGTGCGCATACACCTTTAAGACTGATGCTGTCATCACTGAGCTGGATGGCTATTTAGATCGCCGGCTCTCACTCACATGTGTTCGTTCAAACTGCTTTGTGCCTTGATGCTAACCTGTCTTGAAGCTCTCATGCTTGCAAGCATACCTCGCTGTCGGAACCACGCTGCGCTGATCCCTGTATCCCGCTACCGGATCATCCGCTCTTGCCGAACCTCTCCTCTGCTACATTGTTATTAGTGATAAGTACCCCACAGGGGAAACCTCTATAACCTTCATACTAAAGCTTACACTATCTAGCTCTGCATACTAAGGACTATTACTATCTTACTTTCAAGAACATTTCCTTTCAAGTGTCTGTCATCTACCATCTCTACCCAACCTGTCTCTTCAGCCTATCATCACTGTGTTACTATATACATAAGTCACTCTAGGAAACATCTTATTGAGTGTGTGTATTTACTTGCTGAATTGAGATCATCCACACATGATGAGTCATTGGGAGTTGGGATTGGTGTCTCAGCGTTTCTCTACATGACTACTGAAGTAGAATATTTCTGCAGCTGAAAATCCACATCATACAGAAAACGCAGGAGCGTTACATGCCCGCAGTTTCTCACTACCACCTGTGCCATGCCCTTAGTCTCTGACAGCCTCTTGTGCCATGTCCGCAGTCTGTGGCTGCCCCTTGTGCCATGCCTACAGTTTCTGACCGCCCCTTGTGCCATGCCCGCAGTCTCTGACCGCCCCTTGTGCCATGCCCGCCCCTTGTAGCATGTCCGCAGTTTCTGACTACCCACTGTACCATGCCCTCAGTCTCTGGCCACCCCTTGTGCTATGCCCACAGTCTCTTACCACCCCTTGTGCCATGCCTAAAGTCTCTGACCATCCCTTGTGCCATGCCCACAGTCTCTGACCGTCCCTTGTGCCATGCCCACAGTTTCTGACCACACCTTGTGCCATGCCTGCAGTCTCTGACTGTCTCTTGTGCCATGCTCACAGTTTCTGACAGCTCCTTGTGCCATGCCTGCAGTCTCTGACCATCCCTTGTGCCATGTCCGCAGTCTCTTACTGTTCCTTATGCCATGTATGCAGTCTCTGAACTTCTCTTGTTCCATGTATGCAGTCTCTGGCCATCTCTTGTGCCATGTATGCAGTCCCTAATCTTCTCTTGTGCCATGTATGTAGTCACTGACCATCTCTTGTGCCATGTATGTAGTCACTGACCATCTCTTATGCCATGTATGCAGTCTCTTATCATCTGTTGTGCCATATATGCAGTCTCTGATTGTCTCTTCTGCCATAAATGTCATCTCTGAACATCTTTTTGCAATGTATGCAGTCACTGACCATCTCTTGTGCCATTTATGCAGTCTCTAAATGTCTCTTGTGCCATGTATGCAGTCAATGACCATCTCTTGTGCCATGTATGCAGTCTCTGACCATCCCTTGTACCATGTCTGCAGTCTCTGATCATCTCTTGTGCCATGTATGCAGTCTCTAACCATCCCTTGTGCCATGTCCGCAGTCGCTGAACATCTCTTGTGCCATGTATGCAGTCTCTGACCATCTCTTGTGCATTATATGCAGTCTCTGTGGACAGTAAAGTAAGGGAGAGCTCTGTGGACTCTTGTGTAAAGGGGGCTGTGGTGACCAGAGACTCTTTTACATCAGAATTTCCTTTTACACCAGAGTCCACAGCAAAGCCTCTTACATCAGAGTCCTTAGAGTTCTCCTTTACATCAGGGTCCACAATGTTTTATTTTACTTCAGGGTCCACAGAGTTCCCACTTACACTGTAAAAGAAAACCCTGTGTTGGGTTTTATTAACCTGACCTTCATATAAATGGAGATGTTTTTGGCCTTTTGTTATACCTAAAACACATTGTTAATCACACTAGTAACATGTGCGATTAACACAATATATAACTTAAATATTGATATTTGCACTGTTTTGCAATAAAATTAGCCATTTTATGTAATTTTTTTAATTGTTTGTAAAAAATGTGGCTCTGTTAGTAAATATCATGTGGCTCTGTCTTGTACATTTTGGACACCCTCTCAGTAAATTTAATTCAGGGGGGGTTGGCAATACTGCACCCCGTTATAGTGCCCCCTTCCTCCACTATGTATCCTGAGCGCCGCTTGCCCATCTCCAGCGTCTGGGCCTGGCATAGCAGGTGCCGCCAGATAGAGGGAAGGGAGAAGAGCAGACACACATCCTCTCTCCTCCCCTTCTTCTGGAGGCAGGATGTGGGTGTGGCTAGAGGTGGGGCAAGGGTGTGGCTGGAGGCAGAACATGGGTGGGGCCTGGAAGGGGGCACTTGATTTATTTTGCCCGGGGGCCCTGAGGGTTCTCACTCCGCCCCTGGGTATACATTATTATAGTTAACATTTTTGTACACATCGCATATCATAAAACTGTTCTGCTTTAATAATTCTTGTAATTTTTCTATGTCCATAGAAAAATCTCAATACTGTATATGTGGATAGTGGCAATTAATATATAATAAATTGCAATACAGAAGACTTCTGTCTGTATGTCTGACCTATTAGAAAAAAATGTAAGGATTAATTCAACATCCATCACTGGGCAAATTACAATTCTGAAATAGCAGACACTTTATCGGCTATTTGATTTGGCTTATCTTTCATTCTGCAACGGTATAATTAAAAGCAGTTAAAAATAATCATTCAGCTATCGTCAGTTATGAAGTAGACTAGTTTTCGCCATGTAATCCTTGTACCTCCTGGCTGCTGGATACATTTGCAGTGAGTCATGTGCATCAGTTAAACATTTCTATAATACATTTACTGGAGAAATTTACAGGAAATTACAGTAGTGGAAATGCTCTGAAATGTTTCCAGACTCATTGAAACAATATATAAATAAGATGACCATATTTGGAAACCTTGTTTGGCAGACCAAAATGCAGATAGTATGGGATACTTACTGGAAAAAAAGAAAGAAACAGAAATATTTACTTAAAGGCAAATATCCAAAACAGTTAGTTTTGGACACTTTTAAAAAGATGACAAAATCTTTCACTCACTTGCTCACTTTGGCAAAACACAGTAAATTAGATACATGCCTGCTCCATTTCCTAATTTTTATTGTCTGGGGTTTGCATGCCTTTATTCTTACTGAATGTTATCTAAAATGTTCACTTTGAGGATCAAGAAATAATGGGAAATGGGAAAGTTAATAACAATTTCTAGAGAAAAAGTCTTAAATTCTACAAATACCATACAAGGAAAATAGTCTTAATTGGATGTTCTGCTTCTGGATTCTTTCTATTTTTAATATGATTAGGGATATCAAAAAGAAGCTACTCCTTTGTAGATGGACATTTCTGAGAATAAAGCCAGTCGATGAAAAGTTTGGTATGGGAAGAAACCCCTATCTGAGAAAAATAATTATATAGAAGTTGAATACATAAAAAGTCCACCCATCAATAACAGTGTGGAATCTGCTATGTAAGGGAGGTTTTACTTATATAAGCACTTGAAGATTATGTAGCCACAATTCTACATAGATCAGCTAATGGCCTACATTGGTAGAACCTTAGGAATGCAAATAATGCTTTATATGTCCAATATAAATAAATAAAACATGACCTACACTCTAAATCGTATGTGGTCCTGCTTGCCAAGACTACTATTACTGTTTTCTGATTTCTATATTATGATATAAACCAACAGTCACCCTGATTTTTTTCCCTCTTTCCTGTACAAAATCAAAAGGTTTGACATTGTAACAGTATCACAGAGAAAAGTGTACAATTGCCAGACAAAAGGCTGTGAATAAGAAACCCATGAAAAGCTTATTTTTACAACAGAATTCGTAGATGACATACATCCGACATACTTTATGATACTGGTGGGAGTGCAGGGGTTATGGGACATTTTATATTGTATTTTATTACCTTTTCATACCATAGCTTTTACTAAATGTCTATATGCCACAGTAAAATTGTAAGTCTCATCCTGTTTGCCAGAATAAACAGTGAGGGAAAAAGTATTTGATCCCCTGCTGATTTTATAAGTTTGCCCACTGACAAAGAAATCATCAGTCTATACTTTTAATGGTAGGTTTATTTTAACAGTGAGAGACCGAATAACAACAAAAATATCCAGAAAAATGCATTTCAAAAAAGTTATCAATTGATTTCCATTCTAATGAGTGAAATAAGTATTTGATCCCCTATCAATCAGCAAGATTTGTAGCTTCCAGGTGTCTTCTATACAGGTAATGAGCTGAGATTAGAAACACTCTCTTAAAGGGAGTTCTCCTAATTGCAACTTGTAACCTGTATAAAAAACACCTGTCCACAAAAGCAATCTATCAATCAGATTCCAATCTCTCCACCATGGCCAAGACCAAAAAGCTGTCCAAGGATGTTAGGGACAAGATTGTAAACGTACACAAGGTTGGAATGGGCTATAAGACCATAGCCAAGCAGCTTGTGGAGAGGGTGACAACAGTTAGTTCGATTATTCACAAATGAAACAATAAATGGAAAAAATAACTGTCAATCTCCCTCATTCTGGGGCTCCGTGCAATATCTCACCTCGTGGAATTTCAATGATCATGGGAATGGTGAGGAATCAGCCTAGAACTACACAAAGGAGCTGAAGGTTTGAGTTACCAAATGTCAGCCTTGAAACCTTAATGACTTGGAGAGGATCTGCAAGGAGGAGTAGGACAAAATCCCTCCTGAGATGTGTGCAAACCTGGTGGCCAACTACAAGACACGTTTGTTGTTATTCCGTCTCTCACTGTTAAAATAAACTTACCTTTAAAATTATTAACTGATAATTTCTTTGTCAGTGGGCAAATATACAAAATCAGCAGGGGATCAAATACTTTTTCCCCTCACTTTACAAATATAAAAGTCTGTCCATTTAAATAAAACATTTTTCCCATAAAAAGACAAAATTTTTAAAGATTTAACATATGAACCTGACATGTATACATCAAGCACTAGAACAAGCACTCTAAAACATCAGTTCCCAACTGACAACTGTAGGCCTTTCTGACTCCTCCTGTGGTACTTGGACATTATCATTATCATATGCACTATCTCTCCTCCCTTTATTACAAGCAGCAATCACAACATGTATATGTTGTTGTAACTTTATTTTTTTTTTCTTTGAATACCACATATCTGTGGTGAAATCTGGCAATAGTAGTAAAAGAAAAAAGGGCGAGAAAATTGAGCTGTTGTCTCTCTACTGCTCAGATGACATACAGGCATCTTCTCTACAGACTCCTAAATAGACTCTATAAAAGGGATAAGGTTTGATTTTACCTTTACCTTTGGTTCAAGGAGGCTCCCCCCTGGATTTGGTTTCTGGGTGAATCATGTACTGTTGGCTGAAAAATGTAACAGTTTGCACCCAATATTAGGACCACCCCATAATTATAATTTACTGCTTAAACTTTGCCCCTGGTCAGCCGAGTCACAACCACCAATGTTCCCTCGAGAATGGATAACCCAGTGACCAGGGGAGAACTTACCGGTCAGGCACTTCGGCTGTGGTCCGAAAGCCCTACAGACCTCGGTGCATTAATGGGCACTGAAGGGCACTAGTGAGGCTGCATTGAAGGGCACTGACAGGCACTAGGGAGGTTGCATTGATGGGCACTGGTAAGGCTGCATTGATGGGCACTGATGGGGACTGGTGAGGCTGCATTGATGGGCACTGACAGGCACTGGTGAGGCTGCATTGATAGGTACTGATGGGCACTGGTGAGACTGCATTGATGGGTGCTGATGAGGTTGCATTGATGGGCACTGATGGGCACTGGTGAGGCTGCATTGATGGGCACTGATGAGGCTGCATTGATGGGCACTGACAGGCACTGGTGAGGCTGCATTGATGTGTACTGATGGGCACTGGTGAGGCTGCATTTATGGTTGCTGATGAGGTTGCATTGATGGGCACTGATGGGCACTGGTGAGGCTGCATTGGTGGGCACTGACAGGCACTAGTGAGGCTGCATTGAAGGGCATTGATGGACACTGGTGAGGCTGCATTGATGGGCACTGGTAAGGCTGCATTGATGGGCACTGATGGGGACTGGTGTGGCTGCATTAATGGGCACTGATGAGGACTGGGGAGGCTGCATTGATGGGCACTGATAAGGCTGCATTGATGGGCACTGACAGGCACTGGTGAGGCTGCATTGATAGGCTTTGATGAGGCTGCACTGATGTGCACTGGTGGGGCTGCATTGATGGGCACTGGTAAGGCTGCATTGATGGGTACTGACAGAAACTGGTGAGGCTGCATTGATGGGCACTGATGAGGCTGCATTGATGGGCACTGACAGGCACTGATGAGACTGCATTGATAAGCACTGATGGGCAATGGTGAGGCTGCATTGATGGGCACTGATGAGGCTGCATTGATGGGCACTGACGGGCACTGTGAGGCTGCATTGATGGGCCCTGATGAGGCTGCATGTATGGGCACTGAACATGCTTCTATGGTCGGCACTGGTGAGGTAGCATTGATGGGCACTGTTGGGGCTGTATTGATGGGCACTAATGAAGCTGCATCGATGGGCACTGGTGAGGCTGCATTGATGGGCACTGATGAAGCTGCATTGGTGGGCACTGACAGGCACTGGTGAGGCTGCATTGATGGGCACTGACGGGAACTGGTGGGGCTGCAATAATGGGCACTGACGGGCACTGGTGAGGCTGCATTATTGGGCACTGACAGGCACTGGTGATGCTGCATTGATGGGCACTGGTAAGGCTGCATTGATGAGCATTGATCAGGCTGCACTGATGGGCACTGATCAGGCTGCACTGATGGGCACTGGTGAGGTTGTATTGATGGGCACTGGTGAGGCTGCACTGATAGGCGCTAGTGAGGCTGCACTAATGGGGACTGGTGAGGCTGCGCTGATGGGCACTGCTGAGGCTGCATTGATGGGCACCTATGAGGCTGCATTGTTGGGCACTGATGGGGACTAGTGAGGCTGCATTGATAGGCACTGATGAGGCTGCATTGATAGGCACTGATGGGCATTGGTGAGGCTGCATTGATGGGCACTGGTGAGGTTGCATTGATTGGCACTGGTAAGGCTGCATTTATGGGCACTGATGGGCATTGGGGAGGCTGCATCAATGGGCACTGATGGACACTGTTCAGGCTGCATTGATGGGCACTGGCAAGGCTGCATTGATGGGCACTGGTGAGGCTGCATTGATGGGCACTGATCAGGTGTCACTGATGGGCACTGGTGAAGTTGCATTGATGGGCACTGGTGAGGTTGTATTGATAGGCACTGGTGAGGCTGCACTGATGGGCACTGGTGAGGCTGCACTGATGGGCACTCGTGAGGCTGCACTAATGGGCACTGGTGGAGATGCATTGTTTGACACTGATGAGGGCTCTTTCTAACATAGAATCCAAAATGGGCACAGAGAAGACCCACATACGCATGCAATGTCATTACGAGTTGTGCCGCGCACCTCCACGTACTGCTGCAAACCTTCCACCAATTCCCTCCCTCGCCTTGGCAAACAGTGCCCAGAATGGTGGAAGAGAAGAGGACACACCAGCCAGCCACACCAGAGCCAGGGTGCCAGCCAGCCTGCCACCTATGCAGGTGACCCACCGACAGCAGGGCCAGGGTGCCAGCCAGCCACCCACAGCAGAGCCAGGGTTCCAGTCAGCCACCAATGGTGACCCACCCACAGCAAGGCATGCATGCCAGCCAGGCAGCCACCTACTGTAATCCCACCCACACCAGGGCCAGGGTGCCAGCCAGTCACCCACCCACGGTGACCCAACCACACCCAGGAGCCAGACAGCCACAGCAGGGTGCCAGCCAGTCACCCACAGGAGCCAGCCACAGGGGACGCAGGAGCCAGCCACAGAGGATGCAGGATCTAGCCACAGAGGACGCGGAAGCTAGCCAGCCAGCCACAGAGGATGCGGGAGCCAGCCAGCCACAGAGAATGCAGAAGCCAGTCACAGAGAATGTGGGAGCCAGCCACAGCTACAGTGCCCATAGTTAAGGTAAGAGGAGCGCTACGCAGTGCCAGTTTTATTTCTACTTTGTGAGAGGTTGGGGCAGGGATGAGAGTCATGGCACAAGGAGGGGGTCCTGTAAGGACCAGAGTGAATAAAGGTGTTCACTGTACACTCTGTTAGAATGAGGCCCCCCTCCAGGTCCCATTAGACTCCTTTGTAGTCTTTAATGGGACCTGAAGGGGACTCTTTCTAACAGACTATATAATGGACACTGAAAGAGCCTCTGTTAGATAGACCCCCTCAAGGTCCCATTAGACTCCTTTGTAGTCTCTAAGGGACTCTGTTAGAAAGAGTCCCCCTCCAGTTCCCATTAGACTATGTTGTAGACTCTAATGGGGCCTGGGGGGGGGGGGGGCACTTTAAAAAAGACCGTCTAATGTCATACACTGTGTATATGGGAAGTAAAGTAATGCAGGACACAGATAGTTGTTTGTGTCACGTTCTGTAGCCCGGTCTTAAGCAGAACAGAATCAGCAAAGTTTTGGGAGTTTTGGGTGTACCAATCTGGATGCTGTTGCTGAACTTTCTGTGTATACAGGAGGGTAGCAGCGCAGGACATAGAGGGGTGTACCAAGATGGAGATTGCTGATGTCACTTCCTGTTTATATAGGAAGTGACCTACCAGGAAATCAGTACTCGTAGGTGTAGAAGGAGGATAATTGAGTGTAGTGGGAGGACACTTAGCCCGCATATATAAATATAGACCTATCATTGACCGACTTAGCTTCTGAAGACATCCAGTAGGAGAGGCGAAACATGTCAAGTGAGGTCGATCAGTGACAAGTATCTGCTACATGAGAACACGCTGAGGGGGTTTTTGGATTACCTTTTTGCTTTTTATTGATCTTTTTATGTAAGATCAATTGTGTTCAATACCAATAAAAGTTATTAGTATTACACTATGAATATTCTCCTGTCCTTTTCATGGTGAAAACCAACGGTGGTTCATACTTGGAGAGTGAAATGGATGAGACAAGGAGGTGATAAGGAGGGATTACACATTTATATATTTGGATAAGTTTAAGAGTTTACCATCACTACGTGGAAGGAGTGGAGGAAGGAGTATATATAGTCTGAGCCTGTCTTGTATATACAGTTGAGTGAGTGAGAGCAGATAGGAGGGGAGCACACCATTTTGGATTCACATTGCAGCAAGATTCACCAAGGTTTTATGGACATATTTATGCTTATGGACAATTTGTTTGATTCAATATTGCATGGAGCACTTTACTGTCAGCACTTTATTTCTAGTCTTCTGTTTTTTCAGCACTTATTTAATGTTTAGAATTTATTTGGTACTATACTAGATGAATGCTTTGTTTAATGTTTAATACACCTTAATAGGGCAGCGCTGTAGTTACCAAATATCATCCGATTAGGTTTATTAACCATCAACGCAGCAGCAGCCTAATTAAAAACACATTTGAAAAGGGTTCACAGACCATTGCGCGGGTTCACATTCATTAATGTTGTCGTTATTGCTAGGTAAATTTATGGCAGTGTAAGTTTGGTCCACAAAACTGACTTTATTTTTGCAGGATTTAAGCCCACAAGCAAGGTCAATGAAGCTTACTTTTATAGACAATCATGAAGCTTGTTCATAGGAAATCTGGATCTTTTTTCCTACTGGCAAAGTGAAGATGATTCTTAAGCCCCGTACACACGTACCGATCGTCGGCCGAACGATCGGCCGTCTTTTGTCCAGGGCTGTCGTGTCTGTTGAAAACTGCAAAAGACTGCACACTAATTTTGTCGGCCAACAACAGCCGACTGCAGAAGTGATGTCATGTGATGGTTAACTTTCCTTGTCTTTTTTCTTTTCTGAGCATGCCCAGTCTTGCAAATCTGCTGTCTGTTGGCCAAAATCTGTACTGATTGGCGAACAATCGGCCGTTCTGGTGTTGGCCAACAAAAATTTTAATGCTTGCACGACAGATTCTGTTCGGCCGAAAATGCGCTGTCGGCTGTCGGAAGCATCATACTAACAAGCCTACAATCGGCCGATCGGTACGTGTGTACGGGGCATTACTTGTGCATCCCACATCATAAATAAACCTTATTACTTGATGTATCAAGATATTTAAAATAAAAAGAGCAATTTGGCTTCTTACCTTCAATGACACATTGGTCAGGCACAGGAATTTTCTTCCCCATTTCAGTAACATAGATTTTTAACTCATTTATATTATCCTTCAAATGTTGAAAAAGTGTATCATGTTCTTTATGAAGTTTCTTAATTACCCCTTTTTGGCTTTCAAGATATTCTGGCTCCAGTTCACCTTTTGTCTCAATACAGTGTTTAAATTGAACTAATTCTGAAGCTTTTCCCATTTGGGATTCATCAATGTTGGAGCCAGATGGTAATCTCTCATTGTCTTGACGTAGAAACATATGTGAAAAAGACATTAGACCAACAATGTCTGAATTTTCAGGGTCTTGACCACTATCCAAATTTAAACATTTTGTGCTTGATGAATTCAATGCCAAATTTTTTGACCTGAGACAAAACAAGAGCAAAAGTGATTTTAAGGTAAAGTTTGATGAACATTAAATAGCACTAACAAAATGTGCCCAAACAAAGAGCTTTTCATTTCGAAAGAGGCACTTTAATAGTGGAATGTGCCTTTCACATACATAATTAAAACAACTTTGAAACATGATTATAGAAACAGGGTTTAAAGTAAAAAAAAAAAAAAAAAAATATGCACAGTTCCCCATGTTTTTGGAGTTTTTTTGCTTTAAAAATGCTGCAAGTACAAATAAATGCCTGGTTAGCTCCTTACTTCCTGTTGTAGGCTGACAACACTACTTCTGTCTCTCTCCTCATGTATACAATGCATTGTTTCCCAGCAAAAAAATACTGGTGATTAAAAGAGAAGTAGGGCCAAAGCTCTTTTGGTCCCGCTTCTCCTATGGATCACAGGAGTGTACTACTCAGTGAAGACTAAGAACTGAGTGGTCAGCAGTCTTTGATCACTCAGTTCTTGGTCTTCGAGGTGGCGGGGGACAGATGCAGCATCGGATTGATGCTGCATCCACCTAGGTGAGTATGTATGTTAATTTTTTTATATTCCCTAACTTCTCTTTTAACTCCCAGGAGACCCTGCCCATACTATGTGTAGGTTTTGGGGAAATGTAGTTCTTAGTGGCATGCCCACATCTATAAGAATGAACTTAAAGCACCATGCTGATCCCTGCTTCCAGCAGCAGCCACTGTAAAAAAAAAAAAAAAAAATGTACAAGCCTGGTAATGAAGTCACATGGAATAATAAAAGTGATTTCTTGCTACAAACTATGTAAAATAAAAATGCTTGGACATGATCTAGGAGGAGAGGGTGGTTTTGAGGATGAATTTGAACCATTCTTGGAGATCCCTTTTAAAGGGGCATCTTGCTAAAAAACTGCTTTTTTAGCGTTTGTACATTCTGGAGGATTAAATTGACCAGCAGTTTTTATTGTCTCTCATTGACTCTAGGTAACTAACCTCTCTTATTTCATATAATGGAAAATGCAACAAAAGATGTAAAAGCACCCATTCTGCAGAGGAGTAAGACTGTAAGGTAAGTGTCAACAAAATTAGGAATAATGACATGAAAATCTTGCTGCCAGAATCTTTAAGGGCCCATTCACACTAGAATGCAGTGCGGGAGAGCCGCTTTCCCATGTGGCTTCCTGCACTGCATTCCAATCGCACTGCCCTGCCAATCTGCTGGTCAGTTCAAAGTTAATGACACCCCAGACCCAGGTTGCAAATGCAGTGCCTTTCCCCGCACTGACCCGCACTAGTTTGTATGGTACAAAAATACCATGCGATGCGGTTGTTGCGTGTGGTGCGATTTTTGCCTATTCCAAATAATGGGGCTGAAATCGCACGGCACAGAACTGCATGTGAATTGCACAGGAACCGCGCAGCATTCCTATGCAATTCACACGCAGTTCCTAATGTGAATTGGTCCTAAGTGATATAATAATTCAGTGGGTACCTCTATCTATCAGACTTCACCTTAGAATTAAATATCCTTTATAAGTGGAAAAGAAAAAACTTAAATGAAGTCATTTATGCTATGGATTTTTTTTTTTTTACCTTGAAGTGAATATCTTCTATTGTACATTTTCTAATTATAGCTTTATTGTGTCAGCTAACACTTCTCTTGTAGTTTTTTTTAGGCTAATATCTACAATATGTCTGCAGATTTCTTTAGTAGGTCTGAACTTTACAGGGAGTCTGGAATAAACTCCTGGCAAGCTTTGCTCTCAGTCATTTCCCCGTGTGGGTTATACTGTAGATTACATTAAGGTCCCGGTCACAACCGTGCGAATTGTCATGCGATTTGATCGTTTCAAATCGCATGACAAGTCACACCCTATTGGCTGCAACAGAAGCAGTCAAATTGGTGCGACTCTGACTCCACCCATTTTGAAAGTAGTCCCTGCAATATTTTTTAAAGTTCAGGTGCAACTTGCATAGACATCTGTGCATGAAGTCACACAGATGTCTTCCAGGTTGCACCTGAAGTCGCACTGACATGCAACTTTGAAATCGTACGGCTTCAAGTGAAGTTGCACAATTTCAAGGTCAGATTCAATGTAATCGAAGACTTAGACCACATTTCCAGAGGCACGTTGAAAGTTGTGTGCAAGTACCAAATATATTTGCAAATGTATGAAACGGAGTCACCTGCTTTTTTTGCAATTTTAGGATGTGGTTTCAGCTAGGTCCCTTTTGATAAATGCTAGGAATATACTTTCTGGAAACTTTGTTTTTACTAGAAAGAAAGTCAAAATATTTATAAAATACGTGAAGCAAATCTTTGTTCATCATTAATTATGGTCCATTCAAGCCTGTCTGCTATGGTATGTTTCTTTAAAGCGAAAGTAAAGTAGGAAAGCTTATGCCACTACCCCACTTACCCTACAAGCATGCCCTCCTCCAATGCTGACCAATCTATGCTTTCATACTTTTGCTGCTCTGTCCTCTTTTGCCATCTTCTGTTTTCTCAAAATACCTAGTCCAACTTTCTAAAGATCTTCCCACCCCTCGTTACCCCAAGTCCCAAGGTGACCTGCTCGGCAAATATTAACCAGCTCTCTTGATCTAGAGCCAATCCCAAACCTCACTAATCTCTATGCCCTCATAAGATAAATGGTGCCACTACTCAATAGTGAGGCTTGAAAGGGGACAGGACCAAGCTCTCAAGAAAGCAGGTTGGTATTTGTGCAGCAGAGGATCTAGGGTGCTCTAAGGCAAACCTGAGAAGATGTGTAGATCAATATATGAGGTAGGAGACCTAGTTATAAAGGACATAAGTGTATTTTTTCATCCTTAATACAGTTTAACCATAACATAGCACAGTTTTCCTCAATTCAGAACATCTATTAAATTGTTTTCACAGTTCCCCAACATACTGTAAAATACCAGGTAGCATATTTTTGTAACTTTGTGCTCATAAAGGTAAATATAAGTAAATCATTTTATTAATACAAATGTAAATGCAATGCTTGCATGTTTTTTTTTTTTTTTTTTTTTTAACTTTAGGACTATTATTTTAGTGTAATTAAAGATAACCCATGAAGAAATTGCTAATACATTCATGTATCATTGAATGTTAAAAGCAACCACATACTTACTTGTATGAAATCAGAAAAGGCACTCTTATTTCTCCGTTTAGATTTAACATAGAAATAGTACACTGGAAATACAATCAGGGGCCAAAGTGTAAATGTGTTATTGTCATTAAAAGAAAAGCACTTTTAGAAGTTAAAAATGCTTTTTAAATTACCCAAGGGGCCCAGTACACAAAGCAATTAGTCCTGTTCAGATCCATGCCATGTTTTGGAGCAAGTGTGGTCAAGAGTGCACCCTCCCTCTCCAACACGGTCTGACTATCAGATACATAGAGCAGAAGAAATACAGAAAAAAGCCAGAAAAAAAAACCATCTCCACCTTCTCTGAGAGTTGCCAGGTGACAGGATTTTAAAGCATGTGAGAGGTCAGCAAGATTAATTTATTCTGCAGGGGCCCTAAGTTACTTTACAGGTGAGAGCCTAGAGTACCAACTGGCTGCTTGTATTTTTGTGAATTACAGCGCGCTGGAGGAAAATGTTCGCTTGAGATGAGCATCATCATTCAAAACAAAACAAGCCCACAACAACACTCACTAGCTAGTACTCTAGTTTATATCAGAAAACTGGGTCCAGACCCACCTGCCTGCTACTATCCGGACAGAAACTATAGTAGTAGCTGTAGTGGGCTTATGTTGTTGTGAATGATGATGCTCATCTCAAGCGAACAGTCATTCCCAACACAAGCAGCCAACTAGTACTTTAGTCTCTCTCCCCAGAATACCTGGTAGCTGGCAGGCAGGTCTGGACTCAGCCTTTCCTCTGTATACAAGGAAGATTGAAGATGGCAAAGGGGTAAGGCAAAAAAAGCACAGGCCTGGAGGATTAGATGGTAGTGTCAACTTCAGGGGTCAGGCTCGGAGGCCAATAGTTAAGGTTCACACAGAAACCAGCAGGATAATGCACAAACATGTTCCTTTGGCAGGTGGCATGGGCTTACCCGAGGCACAGGATCTAAGCACTAGCTGGTCTTTACAAAAGCTCCTGATGGGGGAGATGAGTTTTACTGTGTTCCAGTATCAGGCGGTGGTCCTCAGAATCACCCCAACAGAAAGCAAGCAAGCAAGTTTAATAGCAGATGTAGCAGGTAAGGATCAAGCAGAAATATAGTTAGTAAATAAGCCAAAGGTCAGTAACACATGATTGCAGGTAGGGATCAAGTGGAAGCATAGTCAAGGAACAGACCAAAAGTCTGTAATAAGAGGTAATGAAGTAAGGGACGGCAGTAGAAAGATAAGGAGCAAAAAATTGGCTGAAGAAGAGCACAAAAATCTAACAAACAGGAAGTGCAAAAGCAAGTTCAAGGAAGAAGCAAGGAGTTCAAGGTTCACCAGAAACTGGAGGTGGCATAGAAAGAAGAGTAACTGCTAGATGGAACAGTGGTCCTAGGTTCAGATTCAGATCCTGACAGGTAGACTGCAGATGTCAGAATGAATAGGGGGAGGTGGCTTCAGTGCTATGCTTTAACTCCACCATAGGAACACTCATACATTGGGCTTCAGTGGGGGGTTGGAACCACAGTAGAAACAGAAAATACATTTCTTTTTAATTGAAAAGCACTGCACACACCAGAACAGGACCAAGGGCTATGTGAACTGGATACCCTCAGGGATTCAAGAAGCATTTTCAAGTTCTGGTGATACTCCACCTTTAATAATGATTCTTGAGGGAGAGGGGTTTTCACCAGTGCCAGGACAAAATCACCCAAGGTTAAAAGGCTAAATTGCCCTCCCCATCTCCATGAGCTGTGAACTAGCAGCATAGTTTGCAGGTCCTACCCTTTTTGCATCCCCTCCTGCTTAGGTGCCCAAGGCAGCCACCACCTCTGCCTACCTGAATCATGGCCCTGGTCTGCCCTAACTAAATTATGTGATTAAGTGTTTAATAGAAAAGAGAGAGATAGAGGGAGATAGAGATGGAGGAGGAGGGGAGGGGGGGGGGGATTGGTCCCTGTTAGTTTTTTCTGGCATCATGGACTCTGATGTTTTACTTCTCAATTTAGTTATAGCTTAAAGAGGTTGTAAACCCTCTTGTATAACTTTTACCTATAGGTAAGCCTATATTAAGGCTTACCTATAGGTGCTATAAATATCTCCCAAACTTGCACCGTTTAGGAGATATTTACAGCGCAAACTGCCAATGACATCATCGGCGCAGGCGCTCTGAGGGAACGGCCACCTGTGCCGTTCCTTCAGAGCTCAGTGCCGTGAACGGCGGCTCCCGCGCGCATGCGCGGGAGTGATGTAATCGCGCCTCCGGCCAATCAGATGGCCGGAGGACGCGAACCCGGAAGCGGGACGGCAGGACATGTCGCCGTCCTGTCGCTGAGGTGGCGGCACGGCGGGGGCTTCGTTTTAAGGTAAGTACTACATAATGAGCTAGTATGCGATGCATACTAGCTCATTATGCCTTTCTCTTTACAGGGCTTTTTTTTTCTCGTTTTTTTTTTTTTACTTTACTTCCTCTTTAAGTCATTTGACTTTTACAAATTACAGGAAATTGCTTGTGTTCCCAATGGCTGCTGGTAAATTGTGGTATGTTTTTAGTGATTTTGTTCTCTAAATAATATGGTAAGGAATGAATACAAAAGACATAGGCTGTGGTGTCAGAAAGACTCTTGATATTTCTGGAACATAATCAGGGCATGTTTCTAGGTGTATAAACAGTTAGAATAGAAATGGTCATTCTGGGCAACAAGTAAGGTCAATAAGTGGTAATGTTATTCAGAGAGAATTGTAGGGGTATATGATGAGCTCAGTTTTGGAAACACTGAATTTGAGGAAGTGGTGTGACATCATGAAACTGCCAATATGAATATATATAACACATCTTCCTATAACTCAATCTTTGCAAAACTGTTGTAAAACTGTTACAACATCACAATGCTTTATACTCATCACCCAGGTGTGCTCTGCATTGCTACCCTTTCACACGGTTATGTGTTGAAGCATACAAGTGGCCACACACATTATTAGGCCAGCATGGTTCACCATTTTCACTATCCGGAAACCTGCCCTAAGAAATCACCGGAATGGATGCATTTGGACAAGAAGTGGATGAAACAAAGACAGCAGTACTTAGATGTAGCAAGAACAGGGTGAAATCAGGACACTTGTTTATGATACACAGTACTATTACATTAAGGCCTTGCTCACATGATTGGTGGTGCCCCTATATGTGACTGGGCTATATTTTTAAGCGTCTCTAACTTCCAGATACTGTGTGCAAGCAGCCCATTGAATTGTATTAGGACAGGCAGCCGCTCGCCCTAATGTGACAGGTGTTTGGGTGCAGGTGATCGGCCCTGAACACAGACAGTATGTCACTCAACTGCCCCCACATGCCTGTCACATTAGGATGAGTGGATGTGTCCATGAAGCCACACATTCTGATAGACTTCAATTGGCTGCCTACAAGCAGCACCTGGCTGGCCATGACTGTATTAGTCTGGGTAGGTCTGCAATCAGGTAACAAGTGATGTCATCAGGCAATAACAACGCATTTTTGGCATCTCACAGATGCTGGGAATAGTAAAAGAGAAGTATGGCCAAATACTTTTCTTGTGCGTCACAGAAATATACTTACTTTTGTTCTCCTGTGACCCAGAGTCAGCTTATATTGGGCTATTGCCCACTGTCAGCTTATGTGGCAGTGCTGCTCCAGGCTCTGGAAGGTTTCTGACACTATTGTCGGGATCCCCCATATGTCTGATTGACAGCTGGCTCCGCCTCTCAGCGCACAGCTGGAGGCCAGAACTAGCTGTATCTGCCCCCTCCCCAGCCCAGCACTCCAGGGAGATCTGGAATTGCAAAGTGAGGCATAGCAGACAGCTCTAAGCAGACTGAGAAGTGAGTGATCAGCGGTCATGTGATTGACCAGTTCTCAGTCTTAGCCTGGGTTCACACTATTGCGATGCAGGAACCAGTGCAATTCTAGTGCGGGTTCCCACATCACATCTCCCTCACAGGCAGTTCTCACTGCCCCCTGCAAACTGCTGCGGGTGTCAATACAAAGCTAATGACACCCTCAGATCAGTTTGCAGATCTGAGTGCGAGCTGTGAATTCGGACAGCAATCGGATTGCATGAGTGTGAACACCCATGTGATCTGATTCCAGTGCATGAAAAAAAAGGTTCCTGATGCATTTTCCTGCGAATGCAATGCGAGTTCAGCAATACAAACTGTATGGCTGAATTTGCATCACACAGACATCGCATGTGATCTGCACAGCAATGCGGTGCGAATCACATAGGATGTCTGTGTTGGCAATAGTGGAAGCCCAGGCTTAGTGCCAATGTAGGACAGCTGCAGCATCACACCAATGCTGCAACATAGAGGTGGGTGTGGGTGCTTTTTTTAATATAAACCTCATACTTCTGCTTTAAGGTTGCTGTATATTCTCTCCTGGGAAGGGGCATAGACAACAAAGAGTGTAATGCAGCTGAACCACCATTTTTTTGCAAGAATAGTATATATTTTCAGAGGTTATATTATAATCCAGGCAGATTGCTTAAATGTATTTCTTGACCAAAGTTCCATTTTAAATAGGGGTTATCCAAGTATGGAGAAGCCATTTAGGGATGAATGAGAAGGGTATTTTGTTTTTATGATCTGTAGTGTGTGTGTCGGCTATGTATTATTTTGATCCCTATCTGTTAAGCACCACTAACTTTGTGAGAACTTTAGTTATAAAATAATAAAAGGTAAACTCTTATCTAAAACAAAATTCTACTAGGTAGATCAGTGCCGTGGCAAGATCAACCCGTGCCAAGGGCAAAGACGCCAAATTGCGTCCCCCTTAAATTATGTGCGATCTTATGTGGAGGAGAGAAGGAGATGGTAGAGAGAGGGAGAGAGAGGAAGAGAGAGGGAGAGAGAGGGAACTGCCTGCACCTTCACCCGGGTCCTCCCCCTTTCCTTGCTGCTTCCAGTGCTTGGCTGACAGAAATAGTGATGCTGCTGTCACTACTCCTGTCAGCCTTCTAGTGAAAGGGACTTGCGGCGCCTCATCCCTACAATACAAGTTTGCGCCCAGGGCAGCTATCCCTTCTGCCCACCCTTTGTCCTGGCCCTGAGGTAGATTTAAACCATAAAACAAAAACGACAAACAGACATGGTGGTGGTTACCTGGTAAATGCCAGGTCCTTAGTGTCTTCATTGGATACGTTGATATCATTGTGTAGACAGTTTGTTTGAGGAGCAGTATCACTCTGTCCAGTCTGATTACCATCAGTTTCAATGTCTGCTTCTATCTTCTTCTCTCCAGGGGCACTATGACAAGAGACCTGGTGTGTATCTTGGACATAAAGTGCTGGTTCTTCGGGAATGATGCTTTCTTTCCTAGATTAATTGCATGTAGTAATTCTAATTAAAACACAGCATACACAAATAGATGACCTGTAAATATTAAAGTGTTACTAAAGCAACATTTTTTTAAACAAAATAACAAACATGTTATACTTACCTGCTCTGTGCAATGGTTTAGCAGCAAGTGGTCCTGAACTTCCTTTTCTGGAGTTCTCTCCCGGGCTGTCTTCTCTTCTTCTGTGTGTGCCCTCATAGCATGCCACTCAATATGGGAGCAGATGTTGCGGTCTAGAGAAACCCATAGCCTGTCTCTGCCCCACTCCCACCTCACTGGATTTGATTGACAGCAGCAGGAGCCGATGGCTCCCCTGCTGTTTCAGAGCCTGTGAGGAGGGAGAGAGAGAACAGCACTGGATTGAGATGACGCTCGGGTAAGTTTTTAGAGGGGCTTGGGGAGCACGGAAGGTTTTTTTTTACCCTAATGCAGAGAATTCATTAAGTTAAAAAACTTTAGCCTTTAGATCCATTTTAAGTTGTGTTTGCTACTTCTTGTGCACATTTTTTTTGGTAGAAAATGTATAGTTACAAGTTAGTTACTAGGCCTGTAACAACTTTGGAAGTCTCTCATTGACACCAGGTTATAAATTGTGGGTCTAGTTCTACACTGCAGGATAATAATAATATTATTCTACACTGTATCTTCCTCCATGGCAACATTGGAGAAGAATTTACTAGTAGCAGATGTCCATTATTTAATGGTTAAAAAAAACTGAGCTAAGCCAGCTTAAACCATATCTCAACAGGACCAATGCTGATCTATTTAATTATAACACAGAGCAGATGATACATTTTTTTATACATGTTAGAAGGAATGTAGTAGCTAGATTTTCCAGCTTTTAAATACACAATGACCCAATAGTTGTGCAACAGATATGTCAAACTAAAAGTCACTAATCCCTTGTAGTGAATAGGCACCAGATTCATAATCAGATGCCTTGATAAATCTTCCCCCTTTCCTGTAAGTAGTAATTCAAGATAACAGTACTAAAGTGAAGATTTACATGAGTTATCTGTAAAAGCCAAATTCCTACTTCTTTCTACTTTAGTGGAGGGGGACCTTTTTACACCAAGAAACACAGGTAGGCAGGGGCTTTAAAGTACATTTCCAGGCAACAAGTGAGTGCATTTAGTGAGCTGCTAATGCTATACAATAAACCCTGCACTTGTGTAATACCTACAGTATAAAAGAGAGGGTCAGTAGGTGGGTGGTATCCAGGGTTGCTAACCGTCAGTAAATTGACTGACAGTTTTTAAAGATCAGTGGTTTTTTACAACTGTCTGTAAATATCAGGGGCTCATTTGCCATGCTTTGTTGACTCTTTAAGTCTAAAATAGTCAGAGGCTGGACTTGAACCAGGGATGTCTGGTGTGTCTGGCAATGACTCTTTGCACTGAGCTACCTAAGATGCTGGAAAACACCCTGCCTGATCCATTGGAAAACCGTACTTTGTGCCTTGATTTCTACTGAACCTTGAACTCTTTGCTCCTCCCATAAACTTCCTGATTTAAGCCATGTCTCTGCACTTCCTGTTTGCCAGATTATTGTGCTTTATACATTATCCCACCCGCTGCCTTGAGCTACCTCTATTGCTACTTGGAATCGACCCTGGCTTGTGACCTCGACTACAAAACTCTTCTTCTGCTTTGACCTTACCTTGTGACACCAATCATCAATATAGCAGTTCAGACAATTCAAACTCTTAAAGAACTGAGAGCTGTGCTTAGCCTGACATAATTACCCATTTGTCTTCACTCACTACAGGTATTCTCCTAACAAAACCAGACAAATTACTTGCTAGGGGTATTGTCTGTGTTTCCATATTGTGTTTATATCATTTAAATATCAGTTGTCTTCGTTTTTAATAGGAGTTTTGTCATTTTTTCAGGTTGTCAGTAAAAAATTTTCTCCGCCAGTACATTTTTACATCTTTTGTCAATAAAAAATTACTGCGGGAGGTTGGCAACACTGGATGTAGCAGGAAAGTACTGCATGTAACATACACCTTCTCTATTTCTCTCTCTCTCTGTTTCCTTTATCACCAATCAAATGTAACATCCATGGTAGATTTGAATCTGAACGGTGACTTTGAGATAAACCTTTTAATAAAGCAGCTAGCAGCAAAGCCGCTAGGAGGCTTTTTCCAGCACCACCAAGAAGTGTAATCGCCACATTGGTGCAGTAAAGCAATGTCTAGATGAAACACTAAAAAAAAAACCTCAGTGGTTAGATTATGTCCTTTTGTATGTATCTAAGGATTTTAGTAAATTAATTAGTTGACACTGGCATTGCACACATTTGCAGCGTCATAGAGTTGGGTCTTCTTCTGCAGGCATTTTGTGCTGGAAGCATGCTCCATAGCATGCTCCCAACACAGTGACTAAGCTGTCACTGTTAGCAAGGTCTGGCCCACAATCGCATGATTGCTGTGATAGCCTGCGATTAGCTATCACAGTTATCACTCATTAAAGCCCCTCCCTGTACTTTCATTAAAAATAAACTTTTTATTCAGTGTCAGTGCATTTTTGGTAGGGTAAACAAAAAAATCAAACAAAATGCAGACTATTGTTTCTTGACTCTACTACAGGTACAAACAATAAATAATATACACATAAGGCCCCTTTCACATGGGGTGGATTCATTTTGACGGACTCCAGCAGATGACAGATCAGTCTCCGCTCACTGTGCTAAAACGGACCCGTCAGGGTCCCACTCTGCTCTATGGGGAGATCAGAAGAAAACAGACAGCCTGTCCTTTTTCATCCGATGCCATCCGATCCGACCTGCTGAATGGATAGCGAACGTATCGCCATCCATCTGTTGTCAGCAGATCTTGCGGGATCGGATGCCAGGCGGGTGTCAGTGGATCCGCCTCCCCATAGAGGAGAATGGGTGGCCCGATCAGGTCCGCCTGAAAAACCGTCAGGCTAACCAAATCGGTCCGATCGTGTGAAAGGGGCCCTAAAGCCATTGCCCCAAACAGCGGGAAAACGAGAATTTACTTTGGGTTTTTAGTACGTCATGGTAATGGCAAAAAATATACAGCTAAAGTTGTGATGATTTTTTTAAAGAATTTGGGGTTAGTTGTTATTTGATATTTAAAAAAAATCAGGAGATATCCATTATTATTTACCACCAAATGGTGGTCCAATTTATTCTGGAAAAAAAAACAAGGTATAATTTAACTAGATACACAAGTGGTTGTTGTAATGAAAGGTACATTTTACTAAAGCATGCCAATGTTGCAAACTTGCATTGAGGTACTGTATTAACATTTGTTTTACCTTCAGGAAATAATATTCAGTTTTGATTAAAATGTTCCCTAAAATTTGTAATGATTACCCAACAGCAACTTATAAACACTGTACATTCTACAAAATATTGGAGGTATATTTTAACATTTTAATTTTTTAGTTTTTATTTACAAGTTTACAAATGTATCTTTTAATATATTTTTAAAGTTCTATTATATTATTTAAAAAAATGAAAATGTTATTAAACCCACAAATAAAAATGCCAAATATGCAAACTGAAGCAAATTAAAAGTATTTGTTTGTTTCATTTGTTTTTGGCTAAATGCTGGGCACAAAGTGACACAATTAGAATATAAAAGCACAGCTGCTACATTCGGTAAGCAGGGTGTGTATGGAGTGCTTAAAGTTTAGTATTAAATATAGAGTACCTCTGTGGCACTATATTTGCAAATGGGGATTTCCAACAATAAGGCCCCTTTCTCACATATGGTTCGTTCAGTTCATCAGTTCAGTTACTTCAAAATGTATCAGTTTTTCATCAGTTTTTTCATCCGTTTTTCATCCGTTTTTTTCATCTGTTTTTCATCCGTTTTTTTTACATCCACTACCAATGCAAAAACAGACCGTTTGTCCGCTTACATCCATTTTTCGTCCGATCCGTTTTTTTGACGGATGAAAAATAGGGCATTCATCCGTTCCATAAAACGGACATTGACGGAAGCGGATGAAAACGGATGTTAACAGATGATCATCCCTTGTCATCTGTTTTTACATAGAGATTTCCATTTTTCATCTGTCAACCGATGGATGAAAAACGGACAAATGGACCGTAAGTGTGAAAGGGGCTTAAGGCTTTGCACTGTCTGCATGCTTGTAGGCAGCACATTGGAACTAATTAATATGGCCCCATTTAGACAGAGAGGAATGAGGAACATCCTGGAGTAGAGTTGAGTGAACACCTGGATGTCCGGGTTCGGCCGAACTTGAAAAAAAAGTCCGGGTTCGTGACCCGAACATAACCCGAACTTTACCCCGATCCCGAACCCCATTGAAGTCAATGGTGACCCGAACTTTTGAGCACTAAAATGACTCTAAAAAAACATGGAAAAGGCCAGAGGGCTGCAAATGGCAGCAAAATCTTCTTAAGAGCATGGCAAGTGTTCTGCAAACAAATGTGGATAGGGAAATAACTTAAAATAACATAAAATACATAAAAATAAAAAATAATAATCTTGAATGATGTAGGAGGAGGACGAGGCCCATATGGAGTAGGAGGTTGAGGTGGCGGTGGATATGGCGGTGTAGGTGGAAGCGGCGGTGGTGGAGGAGGAGGACGAGGTAGCCAAAACTGGTTTTGGTTTTTAATAAAAAAAAATTTTAAATTAGGGTACACCCCAAAAGAGTAAGAAAGATCAAATACAACAATGGCTGGGTAAGGCAGGTATACATGTCTATTCTGCACAAGGTACGGACAAGTCCTGTGGGATCCATGCCTGGTTCATTTTAATGAACGTGAGCTTGTCCACATTGGCTCTGGACAGGCGGATGCGCTTGTCTGTGATAACGCCCCCAGCCATGCTAAATACCCGTTCAGATAATACACTGGCTGCAGGGCAGGGCAGGCCAGCACCTCCAGGGTGTAAAGGGCACGCTCAGGCCATGTGCCCAACTTGGAGACCCAGAAGTTGAAGGGGGCAGACCCGTCATTCAGTACGTCTAGGCGTGTGCACACATACTACTCCACCATGTTAGTGAAATTCTGCCTCCTGCTAAGACGTTCCATATCAGCTGGTGGTGCTGCTGCTTGTTGTGGTGTGCTGACAAAGCTTTTCCACATTTCGGCCATGCTAACCCTGCCTTCTGAGGTGCTGGTGGTTCCCTGGCTGCATTGGCGACCTCTTCTTGTCCTTGTAACGGGGATCCAGCAGCGTGGCCACCCAGTAATCAGCACAAGTTACAGTGTGGAAAACTCGGCGGTCGTTGCCGAGACACTGCAGCATGTAATCGCTCATGTGTGCCTGGCTGCCCAGAGGCAACAAAAAGGTGTCCTCTGTGGGAGGTGTATTCTCTGTGTCCTCTGTATCCCCCCAGCCATGCACCAGTGATGGCCATGAGCTGGCCTGTGTGCCACCCTGCTGTGAACATTTTTCCATCTCCTCCTCCATCTCCTCATCCTCGTCATCCTCCAGAACTGTGCCCCTGCTGGACAATTGTGTACCTGGCGTTTGTGGGTGCAGGAACCCACCCTCGGAGCCACTTGTGAATGACTGCCCTGAAAGCCTTGGAAATGATAGCTCTTCCTCCTCCTCCTCCTCATCCTGTGCCACATCCTCTTCCATCATCGCCGAAGCATTTTTTCAAGAAGGTATAGAAGTGGGATAGTTAAACTGAGAACGGCGTCATCGGCACTGGCCATGTTGGTGGAGTACTCGAAACAGCACAAAAAGGCACACAGGTCTCGCATGGAGGCCCAGTTATTGGTGGTGAAGTGGTGATGTTCTGCAGAGTGACTCACGCATGCGTGCTGCAGCTGCAACTCCACTATGGCCTGCTGCTGCTCGCACAGTCTGGCCAGCATGTGCAAGGTGGAGTTCCACCTTGTGGGCACGTCACATATGAGGCGGTGAGCGGGAAGGCCAAAGTTACGCTGCAGCGCTGACAGGCGAGCAGCAGCAGGGTGAGAACGCCAAAAGTGTGCACAGACAGCCCGCACTTTCTGCAGCAGCTCTGACATATCGGGGTAATTTCAAAGGAAACTCTGCACTACCAAATTCAGCACATGAGCCAGGCAAGGGATGTGTGTCCAACCGGCTAGGCCCAGAGCTGCTACGAGATTTCGCCCATTATCGCACACTCCCAGGCCGGGCTTGAGGCTCACTGGCAGCAACCACTCATTGGTCTGCTGTTGAATGCCCCTCCACAACTCCTGCGCGGTGTGTGGTTTTTCCCCCAAACAGGCAAGTTTTAAAACTGCCTGCTGTTGTTAACCCCTGGCTGTGCGGAAGTTGGTGGTGGAGGTGTTACGCTGACCGGATGAGGAGGCGGTAGAGGATGAGGGAGCGGAGTAGGAGGAGTTAGGAACAGGAGGAAAACTGAAGCGCCCTACAATCCTCGGTGGTGGAAGGACATGCACCAAACTGCTATCGGCCTCAGGCCCAGCAGCCACTGCATTTACCCAGTGTGCTGTTAGGGAGATATAACGTCCCTGACCGTGCTTACTGGTCCACGTATCCGTAGTTAGGTAGACCTTGCCACAGATGGCGTTGCGCAGTGCAGGGAAGGGATGGCTTGCCTGGAAAAGTAGTGGCGGCTGGGCACGACGTACTGTGGGACAGCCACCGCCATAAGGCTTTTAAAACTCTGCGTCTCCACCAGACGGAATGATAGCATTTCAAAGGCCAGGAATTTTGAAATGCTGGCATTCAGGGCCAGGGATCATGGGTGGGTAGGGGGGGTACTTCCTCTTCCGCTCCAGTGTTTGGGAGATATAAAGCTGAACGCTTCCATGGGACATTGTGGAGATGGTTGTTGGCGACCCAGGAGGTGGTGTTGCTGGCATATCCTCTGTTTGTGGGGTTGCAGGTGACACTGTCACTACAGAGGTGGATGAAGAGGCCGAGACTGCAGCAGCAGAAGAGGAAGCAGGAGGAATCAGAGACCTTTCTTGGTTTTTGAGGTGTCTACTCCACTGCAGCTTGTGCTTTGCACTTAGATGCCTGGTCATGCAGGTTGTGCTCATGTTGAGAAGGTTTATGCCTTGCTTCAGGCTCTGATTGCACAGCGTGCAAACCACTCGTGTCCTGTCATCATCACATTGTCTGAAGAACTGCCACGCTAGGGAACTCCTTTGAGCTGGCTTAGGGGTGCTCGGTCCCTTGCTGCGTTGAGCAGTAGCAGGCGTAGTGTCTAGGGCACGGCCGCAAAGTTTTTGCACCCTGATCCCTCTTCTGCTGTGCTGGTGGCTCTGTGCGACCACCGCCTCTTCCTCCAAACTACTCAGGTCACCTGCATGACGTTCATTCCATGTGGAGTCGAGGACCTCATCGTCCTCCACATCACCTTCCCCCCAGTCTTCACCCCTGCCCTCCTTGTCGGTCTCCACAATTCGGAATTCCGCAGCAGTTGGCACCTGTGTTTCGTCATCATCCGAGACATGCTGCGATGGTCCTCCCATGTACTCATCTTGAGACATAAGTGGTTGGGCATCGGTGCACTCAATCTCTTCCACTTCTGGGGCAGGGCTAGGTGGATGGCCCTGGGAAACCATGCTTACAGAGTCATCAAAAAGAAGAAGAGACTGCTGCATGGCTTGGGGCTCAGACTGCTTGGCTGATTTGCAAGAGGTTGAGGTAAAAGATTGATGGACATTGGCTGCAGGTGCCAACTCTGACCTTTCAGCAGTAGACTGGGTGGGAGACAATGTGAAGGAACTGGAGGCACTGTCAGCAACCCAATCTACTATCACCTGTACTTGTTCTGGCCTCAACATTTGTAGAGGCACATTAGGCCCTGCCAAATTCATGCTGCAGGTTCTGTCGCCTACTCTACCTGAGGAAGGTGTTTCACTTGTGCGTGTAGCTGGCACAGATTGACCACGTCCTCTCCTTGCAACAGAAGCTCCACCAGCAGCACCACGACCCAGGCCACGTCCCTTATTTGACCTTCTCCTCATATTTCTCTAATTTAGGATCTTCCCCTAAATCAGTGTTTATTGAATAGTGGAATAGAACAACAGTATCCAAAGGTGTATCTCACAGTAAAATATGCAGACTAGGCCGCAATTAAATTTTTTCCCCTAAATGGGTTTTTATTGAAAAGCGGAATACAACTACAGTATCCAATGGGTGTATCTCACTGTAACATATGCAGACTAGGCTGCAATTTAATTTTTTTACACTAAATGGGTTTCTATTGAAAAGCGGAATAGAACGACAGTATCCAACGGGTGTATCTCACAGTAACGTATGAATGAAAAATTTTTATTTTTCCCTTTAATTGCTGCTTTTTGAATAGAAGATTAGAACTGCAGTGTCTAAACGCTGTATGTCAGTGTCACAGTAAAATATGAATGAAAAACTGAAAAATAATTGTCCCCTTAAATTGGTGCTTTTTGAATAGCAGATCAGAACTGCAGTGTCTAAACCCTGTATGTCACTGTAAAATATGAAGGATAAAACTTTTTTTTTTTTAATCCAGATCAAGCAGACACATATGCACTGAGCTTGCATTAAATGTCCGCTGCACGCCGCCCACCTAACAGACTGATAAAAGATTTTTTTTTCTCCCTCCTCCTCACTGGGCTCAGGTCAGGGCAAAAAGATTGTGCACTGCACCCCCACACAATAAAATCAATGGAGATCGCTGTCTGATTAAAGAAGATTCTTCCTATTCTTTCCTTGAAAGCAATCTCCAGCCTGACCCTACAATAATCTCCCTATCGCTCCCTCAGCAGCAGCAGGAACCTCTCCCTACAGTAGTTAGAGCAGAGTGACGCGCGGCACTATGTGATTCCAGCTTATATAGAGGCTGGGTCACATGCTGCACTGGCCAATCACAGCCATGCCATTAGTAGGCATGGCTGTGATGGCTTCTAAGGGCACACTAGTTAAACCCTTGCTGATTGGCTGCCTTGCAGCTGTTGAAACCGTGCCATTAAAACCGTGCCAAAATAACCGAACAACGGACTGTATCCCGAACATACAGTGAAATATTCGGGTCCGTGTCCGGATACCGAACACCCAAAAGTCCGGTATGATCCCGAACAATACAGTCGTTCGCTCAACCCTATCCAGGAGTCATTTATTTGTTTTTTTAGAAGTTGATTATGTGATGTTGTTCTGAGCTTGACACGTGTTTTCTGCAAATAATACATATGTAATAACTATGAAATATTTATATTTACCTGGTTGAAGAGCAAAATATGGTAATATTTAATTTGTTACTTATAAACTATGACAACAAATACATTCTCTTTAAGCCACAAAGTTTACCTTAATAAATAAAAATATGAAGTAGCGTTAATAAATTGAACTCAATATTGTGAGAACACAAAAACGAATCAATATAATGACATCAAACTTATTAGGTGAAAAACGTGTATAAAGAAATCACACCAAATACATAATCTTATGGACACTTTCTTTATACACATTTTTCATCTAATAAGTTTGATGTCATTATAATAATTCATGTTTGTGTTTTCACAATACTGAGTTCAATTTTTTAGCACTGCTTCATATATTTATCACAATTTTGCATCTAGTTTCACATATTGCTTAACCTCCCTGGCGGTATGATTCTTTCCGATTTTAGGTGGTGAAAGCAGTACCATTATTTTGCATGTAATTCTTAACCACTTTAGCCCCGGAGGATTTGGCTGCTCAATGACCAGGCCCTATTTTGCGATTCGGCACTGCGTGATTTTAATGGACAATTGCGCGGTCGTGCGACTCTGTACCGAAACAAAATTGATGTCCTTTTTTTCCCACAAACAGAGCTTTATATTTGATCACATTTGCGATTTTTATTTTTTGCGCTATAAACAAAAAAAGAGCGACAATTTTGAAAAAATTACAATATTTTTCCCTTTTTTTTTTCTCAAAAAAAAAAAAGTAAAAATCTAAATTTTTTTTTACATTTTAGGCCAATTTGCTTTCTTCTACATATTTTATATACTAACTACGGGAAATATTTATTTTATTTTTATTGTTTTTTTTTTTAATAGTAATGGCGGCGATCTGCAATTTTTTTTTTGCGGGACTGCGACATTGCGGCGGACAGATCAGACCCCTAACTGACATTTTTTACACTTTTGGAGGTACCAGGGACATTACTACAGTAATCAGTGCTAAAAATATGCATTGTTACTGAAAAAATGACACTGGTAGGGAAGGGGTTAATTTTATTGGTGATCAAGGGGTTAAGTGTTCCCTAGGGGTGTGTTTCTTACTGTCAGGGGGTGTGGCTGCTGAAGTAATCCCAGAGACATGCAATCCTACATAGCAGGATCACATGCCTCTGTGATCACTGCAGGGAGAATGACAGACGGCTGTGTTTACATCAGCCGTCTGTCCTTTTCCCTCACCCGCGGGAGATCGCGAGTGGCCGGCGGACATCGGAGCCGCCGGGCACACGCGCTGGCTCCCCAGGGAGTGAGCGGGGGCGGGAGTGCGCCGCTGGCGGCGCGCACTAGCCCCTTACAGACAGCTGAGCCCAGAGTGCTGCAGTATATATACAGTGGGCAGGGGTAAACTGGCTAAGAATGAGCAGCCCAAACCAACTAGTTACATATGATTTTTTTTTTTACTGTGCGTTCTTCTTTATAACATCTCGGGTATGATAAAGTTTGAAACACAAAATCATAAATTATAATATACAGTAATAACTATAAACAAGCTAAAGTATGTATGTATGTATGTATGTATGTATGTATATATATATATATATATACACATATACATATATATATATATATATATATATATATATATATATATATATGTATACATATTATATATATATATATATATATATATATATATATATATATATATATATATATATATATATGTGTATGTATATACAGTGCCTTGCCAAAGTATTCAGCCCCCTTGACCTTTTCGACCTTTTTCCACATTTCAGGCTTCAAACATAAAGGTATCAAACTGTAATTTTTTTGTGAAGAATCAACAAGTGGGACACAATCATGAAGTGGAATGAAATTTATTGGATATTTCAAACTTTTTTAACAAATAAAAAACTGAAAAATTGGGCGTGCAAAATTATTCAATTTTGAATAAATCCCCCACAGTGTCACCAGCACACCATCACACCTCCTCCTCCATGCTTCACGGTGGGAACCAGGCATGTAGAGTCCATCCGTTCACCTTTTCTGCGTCGCACAAAGACACGGTGTTTGGAACCAAACATCTCAAGTTTGGACTCATCAGACCAAAGCACAGATTTCCACTGGTCTAATGTCCATTCCTTGTGTTCTTTAGCCCAAACAAGTCTCTTCTGCTTGTTGCCTTTCTTTAGCAGTGGTTTCCTAGCAGATATTCTACCATGAAGGCCTGATTCACACAGTCTCCTCTTAACAGTTATTCTAGAGATGTGTCTGCTGCTAGAACTCTGTGTGCCATTGACCTGGTCTCTAATCTGAGCTGCTGTTAACCTGTGATTTCTGAGGCTGGTGACTTGGATGAACTTATCCTCCACGGCAGAGGTGACTCTTGCTCTTCCTTTCCTGGGGCGGTCCGCATGTGAGCCAGTTTCTTTGTAACGCTTGATGGTTTTTGTGACTGCACTTGGGGACACCTTCAAAGTTTTCCCGATTTTTCGGACTGACTGACCTTCATTTCTTAAAGTAATGATGGCCACTCGTTTTCCTGTACTTAGCTGCTTTTTTCTTGCCATAATACAAATTCTTACAGTCTATTCAGTAGGACTATCAGCTGTGTATCCACCTGACTTCTGCACAACACAACTGATGGTCCCAACCCCATTTATAAGGCAAGAAATCACACATATTAAACCTGACAGGGCACACCTGTGAAGTTAAAACCATTTCAGGTGACTACCACTTGAAGTGTGACTCTACAATTTTCATAGTCATGAAAATAAAGAAAACTCTTTGAATGAGAAGGTGTGTCCAAACTTTTGGTCTGTACTGTATATATATATATATATACACACATAAAAAGAGAGGAAGATCCGCCGCCGCACACCGCCGGGATACATCGCTGGATCCCGGTGACAAGGTAAGTAACCCCTCTACCAGGATCCAGCGATCTTCCTAGCGGTACCCTGAGCCACACTCGAGAATACCTAGGAAGGTTAAAGCAGCTGCTCATTTGTAATTTATATGTTTTAGCGCGAATATCCTATATGATTTTTAACCTATTAAATGTTTGGAGAACATTATGCTTACAGGAGAACTCCAGAAACAGGATAGCTGTAGATACAGTAAGTGTAAAATGTCCTTCCTGAATTATAGCTTCACTAAAACTGTGAAAGCACAGTGTTAAACAGCTGTAAGGTTAAAAGTTTTTTTTTTTTTTACTAAAATAAAAAAGATGTTATACTTAACTGCTCTATGCAAGAGTACTTCTTGGGTCCCCCCAGGACTCTTGGCCCCTCCCTTTCTCCGTCTGCTACCTATGGTGGCACACGTGCAGGCTCACTTCTGAGCCAGACTATGTGCATTCATTGACACACACAGCACAGCTCGGCCTCACCCCAAGCTCACTGCTCACTGGATTTGACTGACAACAGCCTGAGCCAATGGCCTGCAGATTAGCACAGAGCTGGATGGATACAGGACTCAGGTAAGTATTTAAGTAGGGAGGGGGGACAGCTACTGAAATGTTTTTTATCTTAATGTATAGAATGCATCAAAGTAAAAATGATTTGACTTTAGAACCACTTTAAGGTTAACTCCATTTTCTGGTTCATGTACTCTCTATTTCCAGTCACTGCGACAATATTTTATACATTAGTTGCTGTAAATAGCTGCCCACTAAACTTCTATGGCAGCAACTAATTGTAATTGTAAGCACTCCTCCTCCTCCCCAGTGCCATCCTAAGAGCATTAAATGGCCCAGGCAATGCAGTGCACTTGGGCCCTGCCTACACAATCGCCCATGAGAATAAAAATGCAAATTATCGATAAGGCTATATTTATTGGTACAGCAGTGCCAGGCTAATGACCGCTTCCATGTTTGGTGGCTGGGTCCAATGAACACACATGGACGGAAGTCAGACTCAACTGCCCGGTGTGTGCCTGTTCCTGTGAAGGTGGACAGGCATTCCTGCAGTTGTGGGCTCCCCCTCCATGGCCCAAGTGGCCTGACAGCAGCGCAGGGCCGACAGGCACTTGCCACCTGCTAAGTTTGGCGGCGGGATGCACACGGGAATGAGGACTAATGCTTGGCTGGGGCTGGGTCGCTGGGCAGGTGGAGCCCCCCGGGCAAGTGGGGCCCCCAGGCAACTGCCCAGCATGTCCATTCAGTAAGATGGCCCTGCTCCTCCCATATTCCCCTCTCTTCCTGGATTTAAAATTAGAAACTTGCATTTTATTTGCTTTGCAAACTTATGTTTAAAGTAGCTGTGAACATACAGTGTTACAGACACTTTCTAATACAGTTATACAGGAACCATGCAGGCACCAAAACTGCTTTTGCTTAGTTTCAGAAATTATCTTTCCTATCTTTTTTACAATGTTTAAAAGTTCTGTCATGTGACCATGCATCTCTTCCTTATAGTGGGGAGTAGGGTTTAAAGACACTGTGCAGATACACATTGTGCCTTTATTCTTTAGTCTGCTCAGCCTGTGGCAAGATGCAAGCTGTGCTTGAGCAAGAGGCATGCTCAAGAGGCAGGCTGTGATTGGAAGGGGTGTGTGTCAGAAACAGGCTGTGGTTGGTCAGGTGGCTGAACAACTCACCCAATACAGGCATGTTGTGTGTCTGCACAGTGTCCTGTATCTCTGAATGGCCAGCCAAAGGACGCAAACTGACCACTAAGCACAGATCAGCTTATGTGCTTTGTGTGTTCGGGTTTAGAACAAGGGGGGATGGTTACTGGCAGGGTTAACTAAGTTCTTCAGATGGAAGAAGTACATGAGAATAATAACGACTATGAATTAGAAAATACACATATTTTAAAACACTCATAGAAAAAAAAAAGAAAATACAGTATTTAGGGTACTTTACACTTTGAGGACTAGAGGAAATTGATAACTGAGCCATGAACCTCAATTGTTTTAAATATTTTTATGTGTACAGGGAGTGATATTCCATTCCTTCCATTATATTACAACATCATGTTTTTTAACATAAAGGTTTGTAATATGCATGATATTGCAATGTTGCTTGTTTCAGTCCCACTCATGTGCAAATGATTTCACACTGCATTCCACTCCTGCTGTCTTCATGAGACATCTTAAACTAGAACATAGAGAAGTGTCTCAGGTGATAACAGTGTTTTTCCTGGGGGGAAGCCTTCAGATATCGAGTTATTTACACACATATGCTCTATATCTCAATGCATTCTAGAAGTATGGTTCTTATTACTATAAATTTGTTTAGAAGTAAAAAAAAAAAAAAAAATACCAAGCAGATTTCACAAGAGCATGGCTTGGGTAAACTGTGAATCATACAAAACAGTGAAATAGTTTGACTGGGTACATCAAGATTTAATGAGGAAACTTCTAACCACTGGTGACCATTGAAATCTGGATTCAACTGTGTTTAACAATCTTATACAAATGACTCAAGAATAGTCAGCAATAATAATGTAGGCTAGTGGTTTATACATAAGCAACAATAAGATTATAGAAAAAAAAAAGCTTGGAAATCCTATGACTGTTCCAAGTGGAGCTTTAAAAAATTGCTAGCAGGTGGGGTTTATGGCAGAAAGGATTCTGTGTGTATTCTTTACCATAAAATCTCGTACCTTGCCAGCCAGCATTTTTTGTTTTTACAAATTGTACACTGACATAATCTCAGCATCTGCAAGAGTAACTACTGGTAAGTATGGTTTGTGTTCATTCCAGGGAGTTACAGCATCGTAACCCAGCCAGTAGGAAAGGCGGAAGACTCCAAACCAGGAAGAAGACAGAAGAAGGAGATAGGAACACTGGTTACAAAGCAAAGAGGGAGAACATGGACTCCACATCAGTGGAGGAGAACACTTTGCAAATTAAATGTGCCATAATGTTAAACTATGTTGGGCATACTGTAGCAGAGTGTCCTAAACGTGACCTAGAAAGGACCTGTTTAGGATTTTTTTTTTATATCTCCCAGGCCCCTGTCCTACACCTATTGGGACCTCTGTCTTTTTTGGGTTTTACCTCCCCCTTGCAGGCCATTTACAATCACTTGGAACTTGCTCTGCATACTGGGAAACAGACAGGTCATGCTGAGAACTGTTTGTAGAGGCTGCAAAGGGGTAGGATTGGACTGCCTGATAGTTAAGATTGCCTTGTGTGTAGTCAATTCCCGAGACCCAGTAAAGTTTTTTTGGCCATTTATATTCCTGTGAAGCACTGTACAGCATGTGTAACTAGCCCGTGTATAGCACCAATAAACTCACAACTGTTTTACATCACATGCTTGGACTGATTTTTGAGACAATAAAGGATGCTCATCCCAAGAAGCATTGAACCGGCCACCCATTCTCAGCTCAGAATACTCATTCATTATGGTAAGGGCTCGTAGAAGGCCTAAAATGTTAGCTTTGCTTTAAATTACAAGTTCACCTTTAAAGTGATTCTAAATGCTATAAATGTAATTAAAATGAAAAAGATCTACCTAAATTAATAAAAAGTGGTGGGCAGAGACCCTTGTGTGCTCCGTACTTGACTTCCCTCTGTGACTTGGCAGATTTTTCTGGAAGTTGGAGCGTATCTTCCCTCAAACAAGATTGTCCCCTGCACAACCTGACCAGAGAACTACTCAAATGTTTATACAATTGTTATGTTTTTCAATTTGCTACTTGTCTTTATCTTAGTCTTCCACAGTACATCTCAGAGTATTTATTGGTTGTGCCTATAATGTTTAATACTGCTTGTATGCTGTGAGAAGTTACCTTTTTATTGTATCTGTTGCACATCTTTAAATGAAATAATTTTAAAATAAAAAACATGTTATACTTACCTGCAATAGTATTACACAGAGCAGTCTCTTACCTCCTCTTCTGGAGTCCCCCACCAGCACTTTCCACTCCTCCTCTTCTCAGAGTGCCCCCTTAGCAAGCCGGTTGCTGAAGGGGCACTTGTACGGGCACGCTCCTGAGCAGGGTTATGTGCTTCCACAGACACACACAGCGCAAATTGGTCACACTCCCCACTCTCTCCTCACAGAATATGACTGACAGCAGCAAGAACCTATGGCTCCCACTGCCTCCTGTGAGCAATGTAAGAATAGGAGTGTTGCAAACGGGCAACTCACTGGATCCAGAGAGGACCCAGGTAAGTGTTTTGGGGTTGGGGGGGGGGGGGGGAAGCTGGTATTGGAAGATTTTTTTACCCTAATGCAAAGAATGCATTAAGTTAAAAAAAATCTTTTGCCTTTGGAACCACTTTAACCACTTGCTAACCACGCTATAGCGGTTACAGCGCAGCTGGCTAGTTCTGGGACGCCGTGATCATGTCTCACTGCATGCCCGCTGCGGGGCATGGGCAGTGCGCTCTGTGATCACAGTATAGAAAGGACACTGCTGATCACATATTGAGATGAAGAGCCAATCAGCAGCTCTTTACCACATGATCAATTGTGTCCAATCACAGCTAATCACAGATCTAAACAGAAGCCGATTATCGGCACTCCATTCCTCATGCTGACAGCATGAGGAAAGGAGAAGAGAGCCGATATTTGGCTTCTCTAAAAGGGACTTACACTCCTGATTATCAGTGCAGTCCCTACAGTGCCCATCAGTGCTGCCAATCTGTGCCTACCAATGCCCACCAGTGCTGCCAATCAGTGCATAGCAGTGCTGCCAATCAGTGTCCATCAGTGCATCCTAATCAGTGTCACCTATCAGTGCCACCTATCAGTGCCCATCAGTGCTACCTATCAGTACCACCTATCAGTGCAGCCTCTTCAGTGCCTGCCTGTGCCGCCTCACCAGTGCCCATCAGTGCAGCCTATCAATGTCCATCAGTACCGCCTCATCAGTGCCCATCAGTGCAGCCTATTAGTGCCCATCAGTGCAACCTCATCAGCACACATCAGTTAAGGAGACAAATGACCGGCCAGTTTGCACAATTTTATAACAAACTATGAAAAAGTTTTTTTTTTCAAACTTTTGGGGTTTTTTTTTTAGTTTATTAAGCAAAAAAAAGAAAAAAAAAAGTCTGCCATGTTGAAATCTTACCCTCCTCCCTGTTCCAGCAATCCTTACTGTTCCCCTCAGCATACACCCTTTCCTCTAAAAACGTCCTTGCTGGCTCCTCTTTCTATTGCTTACACCTGCTACAGCCCTGTTTCTTCCTATGGGTGAGCCTTAAGCCCCGTACACACGTACCGAATGTCGGCCGAACGATCGGCCGCCTTTTGTCCGGTGCTGTCCTGTCGGCTGAAAAGTGCAAAAGACTGCACACGAATTTTGTCAGCCAACAACAGCCGACTGCAGAAGTGATGTCTTGTGATGGTTAACTTTCCCTGTGTTTTTTCTTTTCTGAGCATGCCCAGTCTTGCTAATCTGCTGTTTGTCGGCCGAATTCTGTACTGACTGGCGAACAATCGGCCGTTCTGGTGACGGCCAACAAAAATTTTATAGCCTGCACACCCGATTCTGTTCGGCCGAAAATGCGCTGTCAGTTGTCGGAAGCATCATACTAACAAGCCGACAATCGGCCGATCGTTCGGCGGCCGAATATTTACGGCCGACAATCGGTACGTGTGTACGGGCCTTTATTCTGCAGGATGGCTTGTAAGTAGTTTTAACTTGTTTCAAGATGCTTATGATTAGATAAAATGTTGCTTTTTAACTGCTCAAAATGTTGCCTCAAGTTACTTTTGCATTCACATTGACTAAGGGGAAGAACACAGTTCATAATTCAAAAATATTTGTTTCCACAACCCTCAGGAAATCTCTGCTTTTTCATGTTCAAACTAAAAAATACTTGCACTTTATTAAATTATTACATTGGTGATCTAGGTTGTTATCTTAAACTAGTTATGTACATTGGGCATTCTTCACACGCCCAAAAAAAAGTTTCATCTAAATACTTTAGGCATGTGTAGGACACGATGCTTCTCCTCCCTGCAGCTCTCTTGCTACATTTACTGGCAATTCCCAGCCATTTCAACCCCTGTCCAGTTAGGTCCCTTAGGTGGATTGCCCCCCATCTATCTATCAGCCTTATAAAAGTCTACAGAGCTGAACTGAGGATGAATTGGTGAAAGTAGAAGAATTTAAACTTTCCTGCAGGCCTTGGCTACAAGACCTAGTATAGAGATTCAGGCGGCGGCTACATCTGCATAGGGGAGTTAGAGGAAAATGGTAAGGAAATGTTGTTTCAATGTTTCCTTTATTAGGCGTGGGCTGGAGACAACATCTGTTCAAAGGCTTCATTGTGAATCCTAAAGTGTAAGCAGAGGCAAAACATTTTGGTTTTGGATAAAGTGGGTGATTGGTTAGACTCTCTTCTAAGTTTTGTTTGCAGTGTTTCCCGCTGGGTAGATTAACCCCTGTATTTGTTATGGTGACTATTGTCACTGAGATAGAAAGTAATGAGAAACATTCTAGTTACAGCTGTATTAGAGGGGAGGTCCCATCAATTGAGGAAGATTGATTCTCCAAACAGAAAGTGAATAAACAACTCCCCAGCAGGACACAGACATCAAAAAGTAACCTAACAAAAAATAATCTTTACATGCACATTAATGAAAAAGCAAAGGCAGACAGACAGCACTTCCAATGTTCCTTGATTAGAACAAGAGTACGGCAGGCCATAGATGGTGTGAATTTCTTTCCTGCAATCACAGGCGCAGTAGCTGTTGTGTTCTCCCAGCGGGGAAGGTGGGGGGAAGGGGGGGGGGGGTAGCAGGGAGCCATCCCTGACAGGAGAACACAGTGATTATTGCTGTGGCAATTAAAAACAAAAATAATTTCACTGCGCTCGGGCTGCAGACTGCAGCTGACATAAATTGGACGTGACAATTCCCAGAATATTTAAAATAAAATGCAGCGCCTAAATTCCATTCTAATAAATTCCATAAATCTCATAGAACACCCAAAGTGTGTTGATATGTATACAGTTGTTGGTGAGATAATATTCCTCCACTGACACCAGAGCACACCAGGCCTCTTCCCCTTAAGCGTGGACCACTAGATTATAGGTGGTCTGACTACGCTCCAACACTCCTCAGGCTCACTGTTTACCAGATACTGCACCCAACTAAAATCCTGTTGTCCTCTCTGAGAGCATTTCTCCACAGGTTAGATGTGCAAAAAGAAAGAACAGAAACTTCTTCATAGTGTAGTAGGTAAGTAATACTCAAACATCGATTAAAACAAATCCAGAATACTGACACAGTAATGGTAAAAATCGAGCATGTCATGTACAAAATCTTAGGCAGTTTGCAACCAGCAAGATGGCCCTGGTCCGTGCATACAGCAGTGTGACATGTCGTGTCCAGGCTCCACCCAATGCGGTTCGTTCACCCAACACGTTGCTGTGGCAATAATCACATGTACCAGGTCGATTGATGGATGACTTGGGTACAATCAGTCTGCCCATAGATAGTTTGAATCTTGGCTTATCCCTGCTGAACCGGCATAGATTCGAACCATCTTTGGCTAGCTTAAAGTCAAGAATAAAATAGTCCAAGGGCACCCTATATTTCCAACAATGTTCCTTTATGAAAAAAGGGCATGATAAAATATTCTGAATGAGGACAGATATACTTAAAGATATAATAAATAGATACTGGATGGTTCCTGACTGTGTAAACACAAGGATCCTTTGTAATGTATAGTTTTATGAAAATAAAAGAAAATGCGGGATCATTTAGGGTTCCTTCTCCTTTGTTTGAAAAGTATATCGTCCTCCTCCCCTTTTGCATTGGATTTTTTTTTTTTTTTTAAAGAAAACCTCAAATATGCTTACATACATACATATACTGTATTTCATCTCAAAACTGGTAAGCATGCTGGATAAAATCTTGGCATGGCTCAGACCTCAGTAAACTAATAATATATATAGACTTGGCAGACTTTTTATTTGGCATTTGGCTTTATAGCAGAAATATTTCATTTTTATCACATATACCCATCAGCACACAGCAACATGTCTTGCTATGCTGTTTTTATCTAATTACAATTTCTTAGCAATAGGCATAGATACTAATCTAAAACCTGTGTCATGCTTAATGTAAATTTGATGCATTTTGGACTTAACATATGGGTTTAATAATTTTTAGTAAAGCATGGAAAAGTATGTATAAATCTGATTTCAAAAATAATATGCTAAAATAATCCTGCACATCATCATTTTAGAAAACAACAGGCCACAATTAAATCAGCCATGTGGAAAAAGAGGGACTCATTGGTTGGTCAATAGCAAATTATAGGAAGGCGCCTGGCTCTTTTTAAAGATATATCTGAACCTGCTGCCCTTTTAATTGTGAAAACAATATAAAGTATGGGACGTAGATAAAAAAGGCGCTAGTGATCTTTTATATTACTGGAATAAAACTTAGCACGTGTATTAAATATGTATTACTAGTGTTAAAAGTGCTTATTAGTGAATAAATTAATATAGTTAAAGGTAATAAATATATTTTAAAGTGCACAACTCAAAATTAAAAATTTTCTGTTACTTATTAGTAGATAAATATATAAATAATTATATATAAATAAATAATGTACATGCAACAAGCAAATCAATTATATAAATATATAATATTCCGTGCAACAAGCAAATAAAAGTGCTTATTAGTGCGTGCATAAAAAACTCATCAAATATAAACAGATATAATCGTGCTCTCCAGTGAGAAATAATTATATAGCAAGTGTCTCTGCAATTCGTGCAACAAAAATATGCTCCTTAAAGTGCTTCAGGTGGTGGGGTGTGACACACGTGGCCTCTTACCAGCTTCCAATGAGTCACAATGACTCCCAACGCCTGTGATCCCTTTAATTGGGTGGATCAGACCTCTCCTCAATATCTTTTGGGTTGGATATCTGCTCCTACATTAGGCGTGTATGGACCATATAGTCCGCATAAAGATAAACAAAAAAAGCCTCCAATAGTGAAATATTGTATGCTTTATTTAAAAGTTACTAAAAAGGTATACAGTTGGTCCCTTACTATTAGTTGTGCCCTCCTGGCACTGGGCAATTCGGCAGTACACAAAATCTTTGAGTAGTGGGGAATCGTATCCGAGGATCTGCAGCTTCCTCTTAGCTTTCCTCTCACTGTGCTGTGTGCGGCGGTCGGCGAGCGTCCCTGCCTCTGCTACGAATGCCTGTCCTCTGCACGGAATATTATATATTTATATAATTGATTTGCTTGTTGCATGTACATTATTTATTTATATATAATTATTTATATATTTATCTACTAATAAGTAACAGAAAATTTTTAATTTTGAGTTGTGCACTTTAAAATATATTTATTACCTTTAACTATATTAATTTATTCACTAATAAGCACTTTTAACACTAGTAATACATATTTAATACACGTGCTAAGTTTTATTCCAGTAATATAAAAGATCACCAGCGCCTTTTTTATCTACGTCCCATACTCATTGGTTGGTACTGATGTACTAAAAATATTTACAAGAGCAATTCTTGAAATCATGCGAAATCGTGAACAGCTGGCATGGACATAGAAAAGCAATCCTTTATATTTCCTGGGCCTTACAATAAAAACTGGGACATTTCATAACTATCACTGATCCCTTACACATTGATTCTTCCTAAATTAGGGAAAAATCCCAAAAAAAGAGAGAATCTTCCCTGCCACTGTCTGACATCAATTGTCCTTTAAGATAATCCCACCTTTCAATGCAATAGACACAGGGCATTTTTTCAGCAGGAACGTGGGGGAACGCAGTTCCAGCACCTCCAGCACTGAATGTATGTAATGGCAAGGGGTGCTGGGGTGGAGTGTGATGGAATGTCTCCTGATGCTAGCTGTTGGGGGATCTATTGTTGCTGTAGAGAATTCAATTTTGTGTGGTGGCCTATTGTTGCTGGTGGGGTCAATTGTTGTTGCAAGGGATCTACTGTTGAGGGAGGGGTCTATTGTTCCTGGCTGCTGGAGAGTCTATTGATGCTGGCTGCTGGGAGATCTGTTCTTACTGCTGGGAGTCAATTGTTGCTGGAGTGATATTTTGTTGCAGGGTTCCAACGTTGCTGGGGAGGTCTATTATTGCTGGGGGAATCTATTGTTGTTGGGGGTATACATTGTTGCTGGCAGCAGGGGATCTATTTTACTGCTTTTCTTGTTATCACTACCAAATTCCATGCAAATTAATTAGCACAACATAATGATACTTGGCTTTGTATTCTCTAAATAAGGCAGTGCTGGGAGGTTGGTAGGGGGTGGTACTAAGGGACGGTGCTCGGAGGTGGGTAGGGGCGGAGACAAGAAGGGGGGAGTTCCTGCACCTATTCTCTGAGAAAAAAAGCCCTGAATAGACATATTGGTACATTTCTATATCAAACTCCAAAATATGACTGTTTAAGATGTCTGTAGATATAACTGGTGGTTGGAAGAAAATACAGGTAATTCTTCATTGTAATAGACATATATATTTATACTTTTAAACACACATCCTGCACTAGTTTAATGTTCCAAGACCATTAGCAAACAGAAAATATGTAACAAGGCTGATATTGGTCATGTCCAATTTGTCACAACCAATCCAATGACCCTTTCATATTTAAAGTGGTACTATACCCACAACAGTAAAATTAGTCTGTATATGCAGCAAAGCATGTTTGTTATACTCATTTTGGAACCTAAGGGGTTAATCCTCTGCATTGTGGAAAAAGGCTGTTTTATCATGTCTTCTTGGATCATCCCCTTATTTTACTGTCCCCAATCCATCTCCTTATGGTACAGAGCCTTGGGGACAAGGATGCACATGCTCAGTTTGGTGAGTAATTTTTTTTTTTTTTTTTTTTTAGTTTGTTTGTTTTTCTTGGGAGGGTGCATGTGATCAGCACAGGGCCAAGTAGCACTGTCCAGATAGAGAATCAGGGGTCCTTCAGCCTCAAAGGGCAATCAGGGGAGAATGAAAACTCCTACAAGCTTTAACCAGACACTGATAGAAGTCACAAGGCTGCTGATAAGAAAATCTATTTAGCAGTTTATAATTACTAAAACTATTGCACTTCCATGTACTGTGTACTGTGTGATAGCAGATATAATGAATGCAGGCTCCTGGGTTTAGTAACACTTTAAGGATGCTGACATACACTACATGTACAGTCAGGTCCAGGACAGCAACAGATTCCAAATGCAAATAGCACACTTGAAATGAACTCTGGACCCTCTATCGGCTTTTGGTCCCTTAAAAAGTGGGAGGCACATATACAAACTGTTGTAATTCCTACACCGTTCACCTGATTTGGATGTAAATACCCTCAAATTAAAGCTGAAAGTCTGCAGTTAAAGCACATTTTGTTTGTTTTATTCCAAATCCATTGTAGTGGTGTATAGAGCCAAAAAGATTAGAATTGTGTTGATGTCCCAATATTTATGGACCTGACTGTATAAGCCAGACCCAGAGAAAATGATAAGCCACATCAAATAGCATAGCAGTAAACCTTACTTTTCCATGCTGTGATTTATTTTTAGTTGGATGCATTTCACACAGACAAAATATTAATTTTGATATATAAATGATTATTCTCCAAGAATATATAAAAGTGGAACTTCACTCTCTCAATCAACATTGGCTATTTGTAATTTGTATACTGCTAACATTGGTAAATAGATAGGAAAGTATGTCGTATTTACTTGTTTAAAAATGTATTATTTTTTACATTTCTTAAGTTGCTTCCTGGTTTCCACACCTAGGCAAATTATGTCATATGTCCCACGAGTCTTCAGGAGGGGCCTTCTTAGATAACCAGACCCTTCTACCTGCATGCCTGAACTAAAGGCAGATAGATTCCAGGAGGTAAATGCTACATGAATCATTTGCCATACGTGGATGAAATGACCACGGGCCGCAGGAAATATATTTTCTGGATTCCCATATTAACACAGACAGTGTTGACAGGAGAATTCCTCTTGCCAAGTCATCGTATTCTCCCGGCGAAGGGGGGAAACCGTCCTCACCAGGAGAAGATAGTGATTATTGCTAGCTGCTATAGCAGCTGCTAGCGATAATCACATGTAAGATCTGGCAAGCTGGTTGTACCCAAGCTGATCGATCCATCAACTTGGCACATTCAGCCCGACCATGCATGGTTTGAATATTCTTCTGAACCAGACCAGATTTGAATCGTCTATGCCCTGCCTTAGGCACCATGGCCTCTGACTGCTAATAGCAGGAGATTTGAAGTCAGATTTGGTGATGTTACTGCTGTGTTGCTCACTCTTCTCCTTACTGAGGGCATGTACAAGAGGAAATAAAGCCTTATTGCTCCACCAAGATGACCACCCCCATGCAGGTAGACAGTACAACAAATTACATGGCAAGTCAGTAATGAGAAAAGATCAGAAGATCAGCTGAAATTTACTGTAGGTAATACTGGTGACCAGGCCTTTGCTCTGTTTGGGCATTGTTTTCATAGTTCCGTTCTTCTTTAAGGTGCCTATAAACATAAGAGGATATTTTCTATATATACAGTGCCTTGCAAAAGTACAAAAGTATTCACCCCCTTGGCATTTTTCGTGTTTTGTTGCCTCACAACCAGGACATTAACATGGATTGTTTGAGGATTTTCATCATTTAAAATTTACAGAACATGCCCACAACTTTGAAGACGTTTTGTTTTTTTTGTTTTTTTATTGTGAAGCAAACAACAATAGGACAAAATACCAGAAAAGGTCAATGTGCATAACTATTCTCCTCCTTAAAGTCAATACTTTGTAGAGCCACCTTTTGTGGCAATCACAGCTCCAAGTCGCTTTGGATAAGTCTCTATGAGCTTGCCACATCTTACCACTGGCATTTTTGCCCATTCCTTCTTGCAAACCTGCTTCAGCTCCTTCAAGTTGGATGGTTTGCGCTTGTGAACAGCAATCTTTAAGTCTGACCAAAGATTTTCTATTGGATTGAGGTCTGGGCTTTGAGTAGGCCATTCCAACACATTTACATGCTTCCTCTTAAACCACTCAAGTGTTGCTTTAGCAGTGTGTTTGGGGTCATTGTCCTGCTGGAAGGTGAACCTCCGTCCTAGCCTCAAATCAAGCACAGAGTGGTACAGGTTTTGCTCAAGAATATCCCCGTACTTAACACCATCCATCTTTCCATGAACTCTGACCAGTTTCCCAGTCCTGGCTGCTGAAAAACATCCCCACAGGATGATGCTGCCACCACCATGTTTCACTGTGGGGATGGTGCTCTTTATGTGATGTGATGTGTTAGGTTTGCACCAGACATAGCGTTTTCTTTGATGGCCGAAACTTTCAATTTTAGTCTCATCAGACCAGAGCACCTTCCTCCATACATTTTGGGAGTCTCCCACATGCAAACTCAAAACATGCCATTTTGTTTTTTGCTGAAAGTAATGGCTCTCTTCTGGCCACTCTACCATAAACCCCAACTCGATGGAGCATACGGTTATTGTCGTCCTATCTACAGATACTCCAGTCTCTGCTGCGGAACTCTGCAGCTCCTCCAGGGTTACCTTAGGTCTTTGTGCTGCCTCTCTGATTAATGCCCTCCTAGCCCGGTTCGTGAGTTTTGGTGGGCGGTCGTCTCTTGGCAGGTTTGCTGTTGTGTCATATTCTTTCCATTTGGTTATGATAGATTTGATGGTGCTCCTGGGGATCATCAAAGATTTGAATATTTTTTCATAACTAACCCTGACTTGTACTTCTCAACAACATTGTCCCTTACTTGATTGGAGAGTTTCTTGGTCTTCATGGCAGAGTTTGGTTAGTGGTGCCTCTTGCTTAGGTGTTGCAGCCTTTTCAAAAAAGGTGTTTATATGTAATGACAGATCATGTGACACTTAGATTGCACACAGGTGGACATCATTTCACTAATTATGTGACATCTGAAGGTAATTGGTTGCACCAGAGCTTTTTAGGGGCTTCATAACAAAGGGGATGAATACAAACGCACATGCCAATTTTCTGTTTTCTATTTCTAAAAAATAGTTTTATGTGAATATTTTTCTCATTTCACTTCACCAACTTACAGTGGGGATCTAAAGTTTTGGCACCCCAAGTAAACATTTGTATTAATGTGCATAAGAAGCCAAGGAAAGATGGAAAAATCTCCAAAAGGCATCAAATTACAGATTAGACATTCTTATAATATGTCAACAAAAGTTAGATTTTATTTCCATCATTGACACTTTCAAAATTACAGAAAACAAAAAAATGGTGTCTGCAAAAGTTTGGGCACCCTGCAGAATTTATAGCATGCACTGCCCCCTTTGCAAGGCTGAGACCTGCCAGTGTCATGGATTGTTCTCAGTCATCGTCTGGGAAGACCAGGTGATGTCAATCTCAAAGGTTTTAAATGCCCAGACTCATCTGACCTTGCCCCAACAATCAGCACCATGGGATCTTCTAAGCAGTTGTCTAGAAAACTGAAACTGAAAATAGTTGACGCTCACAAAGCTGGAGAAGGCTATAAGAAGATAGCAAAGCATTTTCAGATTTCAATATCCTCGGAATGTAATTAAGAAATGGCAGTCATCAGGAACAGTGGAAGTTAAAGCAAGATCTGGAAGACCAAGAAAAATATCAGAGAGAACAGCTCACAGGATTGTGAGAAAAACAATTTAAAACCCACATTTGACTGCACGATCCCTCCAGGAAAATGTAATGCCTTCTGGAGATTTTTCCATCTTTCCTTGCTTCTTTATGCACATTAATACAACTTTCTACCTGGGATGCCCAAACTTTTGATCCCCACTGTAGACTATTGTGTTCTGATTCATCACATAAAATTCAGGTTAACAAAACATTGAACTTAAGGCTGTAATGTAACAAAATAGGTAAAAAGCCAAGGGGGTGAATACTTTTGCAAGGCACTGTAGCTAGTAAAGATTGTATTAAGCAATGATTACGTCTGTATATTGTCAGGATCAGATTATGTTCACACTGGTAGGACACGAAATTTGCACGACTTTCGATCTGACTTTGCCCTGCAACTTCTCTCTGACTTCCATGCAACGTTAATGAACAGGATATGATTTTGATCTGAGTGTGCCTTATCCTTTGACCAATGAAAACAATTCCTTTGGTTCTGGTATGAATGAAACCTCATGCCAAATTTATAAAAAAAAAAACGATGTGGGGTCCTCCCCAAGACCATACGGGATCCTTCAGTCTGGCATGGATTCTAAGCAGAACCCCACACCAAAAGAAAAAGGAAAAATGGCATGGGGTCCCCCCAGAATCCATACCAGACCCTTCAGTCTGGTATGGATTCTAAGCAGAACCCCACACCAAAAGAAAAAGGAAAAACGGCATGGGGTCCCCTCCAGAATCCATACCAGACCCTTATCTGAGCATGCAGCCTGGCAGGTTGGGAAAGGGGGGGAGGTAAGTGAGCGTCCCCCCTCCTGAACCATACCAGGCCACATGCTCTCAACATGGGTGTGTGGGCACTGCCCCCCACCCCAATGCACCTTGTCCCCATGTTGCTGGCTACAAGGGCCTACGCCCCACAACCCTGGGCTGTGGTTGTGGGGGCTTGCCAGTGGGGGGCTTATCAGAATCTGGAATCAACATGGGGACAAGGTGCTTTAGGGTGGGGGAACCCCCCATGTTGAGGGCATGTGGCCTGGTATTGTTCAGGATGGGGGGCACTCACTCATCCCTGACCTTTCTTGGCCTGCTGGGCTGCATGCTCGGATAAGGGTCTAGTATGGATTTGGGGGGAGACCCACACGTCATTTCTTTTTTCAATACATTTTGCATTGCTAACATTGCCTCTAAGCACAAGTTGCATGTCATAAATCAGATCAGTTAAGATGCTGATCCGACTTGGATGTGACTTCCATTCAATTCTATGGACTGAAATCGGACAGAAGTCTGACCAAAGTAGTGCAGGAACCTTTTCAAAGTCCGACCGACACAAGTCAGACCAGTTAAGACGGCCCACATCGATTTTTACATGTCACGCGACATGCGCTTTCAAAGTTGGAGCAATTGTCTCACGACTGTGAACTGGGCCTCAGAAGGGAAATAAGTGTTTGCAACACAGTTTATATAGCCTGCTTTATTTATCAGCAAGGAGGAGAGGAGAGATTGGCGCAATCAGATGGTCAGAACTGTAAACAGTTTCTATGCATATAGCAAGGTATGGCAAGGTGGGCTTCGGTACACAAAGTCCGGTGTGGCTTGCTAAACACTTCGATGGCTGCCTCCAGTGAAGGGTGAAGTAACCCTGTATGACCCAAAACAAGAAGAGAAAAGACCGGGCGCCGATCTAAGTGTAGCAATAAAACATTTAATAGCAATAGCAAGAGTACTACTCACAGGAGTACGTTAAAAACAGGCATCTCAATAGTGGGTGTGCAGAGTTCGTCCGGGGGGTCCTCCAGAAGTCCTGTTGGAACTGGTGCTGCGAGGGATAAGCTGCGGTCTCCTGGTGCGGGACGCGCTGATCTCTCTGTGTTGATCCGGCAGCGTGGGTCCGTAGGATGGAGGGCCATGGTGTCACTTCCTGGTCGACTCTGCGTGCTTGAACGGCGACGCGTTTGAAGAAGGAGCGCATGCTCCGCAAACGCGTCGCCGTTCAAGCACGCAGAGTCGACCAGGAAGTGACACCACGGCCCTCCATCCTACGGACCCACGCTGCCGGATCAACACAGAGAGATCAGCGCGTCCCGCACCAGGAGACCGCAGCTTATCCCTCGCAGCACCAGTTCCAACAGGACTTCTGGAGGACCCCCCGGACGAACTCTGCACACCCACTATTGAGATGCCTGTTTTTAACGTACTCCTGTGAGTAGTACTCTTGCTATTGCTATTAAATGTTTTATTGCTACACTTAGATCGGCGCCGGTCTTTTCTCTTCTTGCTTTATTTATCAGCAACCACAATACAAACATAGGCTTTTCCTTTGGCTTCAATGAAAAAAAATGTATAACAGCTTCTTGTCAGTACATAACAGTCTTTAAACAGAGGAAGATGTGCTTAGCTTCAGCACAGATTTAAAATACAACAGACCAAGCTCTCAAACCAGAAAAGTCCAAGACATGTGAGTCTTTCAGTGAGCTTTGTGTCAGCTTTTGATGGGATTCAGGCGGCAATCTATTCTCTTCACACTCCACCCTGATTTTCTATGTTCATCTGTTTAATAAGAAGGACTGTAGGGGAAGTACCTGCCACCCAAATAACCCTCTCTTATCCCGGCCCCAGACTGACTATCCACAATATACTGTCAACCATCTCCAGACACCCCCTCATCATCTGAAAGAGTCAATTGGCTGGGTTTGATGTTCTCACCAATCTCTACTCTTTTCAAAAGCTAGGATGTCTAGAAGTGCTACCTCTTTCTTTACAATAGCCATAAGCCTGCACATGGCAACTGGCTCTCCTACTGCTGCACAGCCAGGCAACACGCATTCCCCACTTGCATCAAAACACACAAAGTCAGTCCCTTGGCTCTGTTTTTATGTTTTATTAGGGGTAACAACTTAGATGGGTGAAGGGATTTATGGGATGCCCTACTTGAAACAAGAAAAACAACATGGGACATCTTTCTTCCTCTGTACAAAAGATCCTGGACTGTTTTCCTTCCTGTATACACACAGTCCTTAGTGGATTTAGTAGCAAATGTCCATTACAGACTAGAAGCTCTCAGCCCCTCTTGAAAAGAGCACAAAACTTGAGGTAAACTGCATGCAGGAGTGTTTAGTATTCCTTGTGTAGATCTGCTCTGAAGATCTCCCAGTGCAAGGTAATAACAGGGTTAAGCACAGCGCTGTCCTTTTATAAAGCTTGCTACATAATGCAGTCTCTCCCCTTGAATGTCCCTGGGTATGCTGATGTGCTCACACACTGACCTCCTTGCTCCCCCTGCTTTTCAGGCAAGATCCCATGTCAATGGATCCTCCTGAGCCAGCCTGAGTCAGCCCCAGCCCTGCCTGGAGATCCTTCCTAGGCCACCAACAGTCTCCTCAGCACTCCATCTTTTGCACCTGACTTCCCTGCTGGCATGACTTATCCATATTTAAGGGCTGGCTCAGCCACCCTGCCAGGGCCACTGCCTGGGGATTGGCCAAGTTCCCCTAAGTATGAAGATCAACCCTCCTGGCCTCTGCCCACTAACTTCTTGAAGTTTCTCCAAACTTCCAGAATCAGGGGGTGGCACCAGCGAACCTGCTTGAATGAGTTATCCAGCCTAACCTGCAATAAACCCTGGCCCAGATTCTAGACTCACACTTACCATGAGTCAAATACATTTGCCTGTACTTCAACACAAGCACACTAGAGGGTGTTACACATGTATAAAAAATATTTTTTGTAGGAAAGATCTTTGGCAGTTTGATCATGCAGTGTTGTACAACTACCACACCAGTAGGCAGTATTAGTGAGGGTAGTAGGGCTCCTAAAAATTTACTTTGTTGGAAGGGCTCTTTCCTTTCTTAAAAAAGTCAGTTTCCCTTTTGAAATCTAGAAAATGTGCACTTGCAAACACATGCGGTGAGGTGTAGAAGTAGGAAGAGACAGCCCTGCTGCTGCACCCCTCACCCGGCCGAGTTGGTTAGCAGGTAAAAGCAGCCTCAGCTCGATTTATCTAAGCCAACATGTTAGAGGCATGGTGGGGTGAAACGGGTTAGGGGCATGGCTTAGATGATTTGAGTTGGGACTGCTTTTACCTGCTAACCACTCGGGCCGGGTGAAGTGTGCTGCGGCCGGGTTATCACTTCCTACTTCTAAAGCTACTTTGGGTCTAGACGAACCTTTCCCCAGCCTGCACCCTCACTAATCAGTGGCATTCAATTCATTGGACCTTGTTAACCTGAGTGGGGGCCACTAAGCATTTATCGTTGTTCACATGTAGTTAGGTTATTCAATGGTTGCAAGTCACCTGACACTAGGCAGAGGAGGCCCTGAATGCTGTGCACATGCACAACTTGTGTCCTTTTAACCACTTGCTGCCAATTCACCTACTTGGTACGTCATTTGACTTCAAGTGGTTGTACCAGGGGATTGCTTGCAGCTGCAGGTATCACCCCAGTAGAGTTTTTCAGAGCCAACAGTCAGCTCTATTGTAATAACAACTGAAACGGCTACCCAGCCGCTCGGTTGTTATTACAAGCAGCGGGAGGGGACGCCCCCCCTCCTGCCGCCTTCTGTGACTGGCTCGGGCTTTCCCATACCACCTGAGACCCAAACTACTAGCTGTCACATCTGCTGGCTAGTCAGAGACCAAAGATGGCCAGGATTGGCTTTGATCGGGTTGCCACTATGGTAACCCAGAAGCGATTACATGACATTGGTTTACCGCCACCTTAACGACGCCATTTTTTTTAAAATCGAAAATATAAAAAATGCAGATCTTGCCGTTTTGAATGCTTTAAAGTGCAAAGGAGAGATTTGAGGATTTATAGACCCCATATCCCTCCATAAAGAGTACCTGTCACGTGTCTAGTGCTGTCATAAGGATGTTTACATTCCTTGTGACAGCGATATAAGCAGGGATTTTTTTCTGCCGGAACATGCCGAAACTGAGTTCTGCCACCTCTGCCAGCCCTGTTGTCCCCCACTTGTCATGTAACACAGAAGCTGGTAGAGGACCCACTTCCTCCACCAGATTTTGTGTGCTAGTGTTGGCAGGCACCCAGGGTAAATGATGCTGGATGTTTGCAGGTGGTTGTCCCGGGTCTCGAAGCTGCAATCACCAAAATTTTTTTGTAAATATTGGGCTTGGAGAGGCGGCTTCTTTCTCCACCTGCCGCCTGTTTCATCTGTGTAGCACAGAGCTGAGTGAAGTGCTGTGAAACTTCTCCTCTGCTCTGTGCTACATCCCTAGTTGGCAGAGCTGCAGGAAGCATCACTGTGTTGAAAAAAAGTCTGAGCACAGCTAACAGAGTCATGATGGCTTCATTCTGCAAGAGCTGAAAGAGAGCTGTGGGTGATGGGGACAATGTGTGAACAGGTGAGAGGGCTTTTTAGGGGGGGGGGGGGTAGGAGGATTTGTGAGAGAGTTGGGAGGGGGGATTTGTGAAAAGGTGAGAGAGCTGGGGGGAGATGAGGATTTGTAAGAGGTGAGAGAGATAGAAAGGGAGCGGGAATTAGTGGGAGGTGAGAAAGCTGGGGGGGGGGGATTTGTGAGAGAGCAGTGAAGGGGGAGGGAGAATTTGTGAAAAGGGGAGAGCTGGGAAAGTGGAGATTTGTGCAGGGGTGATAGCAGAGTAGGGGGTTTGCAGATTGTGCAGAGGTGAAAGCTGTGAGGATAAGCTGTAGATGGGGATGCAGAGATGAGTTGTGAACTGGGGGTGTAACCTGTGGATGAAGGGGTGCAAAGGTGAGATGTTGATGGGGTACAAAGGTGAGTTGTGGATGGGGGTGCTAAGGTAACCTGTGAATGGGGGAAGAAGAGGTGGGATGTGGATGGGGAGGTGTGAAGGTGAGCTGTGGATGCTGGGCGCAGAGTTTAGCTGGGGATTGGGGGGAGGTGGGGGGGGGGGTGCAGAGGAAAGCAATAAGGTGTACAGAGGCGAGTAATTGATGGTTACTTTGAGGGGTGGGGGATACTTGAGGGAAGTGGGATTTATGCTTGGAGAGGACAAGGGAACTGTGCTGTGGGGGCAGCAAAGTATTCGGAGTTCAGTAACCAAGAGTATGTCAATTAAGGCAGGGCATGCAGGGTGCAATAGTTAGGATTTAGTAAAATACCTTGTACATTACCTAATCATAACTGAATGCTGTACTATACATTACATACCTCTTACAGTCATAGGTCACATTAATGGCCCCTGGACAATACTTCTGCTTACTGCACTCTGTGCAATGGGTTTTACGTTACACACTCCCGACCCCTGCACACTGTATGCTGAACTGCACATTACACTCTATGGCACATATTCCTGACCACTGCACTCGGTACAAAGGGCTATATGTTGAATAATCCAACCACTCTGTATGTGAGGATTACAGCATTCAGGAGCATGCAAAATACATGACAACATACATAGTTCATCACAACATCCAGTATAAAATAATGAAAATGATTTATTCCATAATGCATTTACATGGTATTGCTTGATTATTCACATCGATAAAAGCCTAGACGCCGGCTTACTATGACACGTGGGACGCCGCAGTTTTATTTGAATCTTCTGGCTTTTATTGATGTGAATAATCAAGCAATACCATGTAAGTGCATTATGGAATAAATCTTTTTCATTATTTTATACTGGATTACGCTATGTGTCCTTTTATGTCCTCTCCGCACACATGGTTTATTACTTGCTTGGAGCTTTATTGCAAGAGGTTGGAGTAGAGAAACATCTTCTGCCCTGGTTTTCAAAGGAGGGAATATACCGATATTTACATCCAAGCGTGTGTGGCCTTTCCATTAATTTGGAGGCCTAGGCTTCTGGTAAGCAGCCAATTCATACATTTGTCACGGGTGTATTCCTGCTACATCAAATCCTTGGGATTGAAGCCTCCTCTCTGTCATTGTCCATCCTGGGACTTGTGCATTACTGTTGGAATTTATTTCTTTGAATGGACTTTTTTTTCACTTTATTGCATGATTTACGTTTTTAATTTCATGCATTATATGGTTCACACTATATTACGTTAGCGCTGCACGATTTGTGTTTTTGGATTTCTAGTGTATCAGCTGCTATCACAATCATTATCACTATTTACTTAGCGCAGGATTCTTTTTGGTTTTTAAGCATACAGATTGTATGGCTGAGTTCTCATCGCATTCAGACCAAACTCGTGCAGGACCCTTTTTTTGGTCTGCACCAGAATTGTATCGCATGACTGTTCAAACTCATGCGACCCTTTTCCTGTCCGAATTGACTAGGGTTGCCACCTCATCCCTTTAAAACTGAACACATATTAATTACACAGGTTCTGTGGCCGATTAAGGTGGTAATTAAATTCACTTAGTGCCTTTTCTGCGTTAAATTTGCTCCAGAACCTGTGTAATAAATATGTGTTCTGTTTTAAAGGGATGAGGTGGCAACCCTAGAATTGACAGTTCGTACTGTGATGTACAAACTAATCTGGGGGCATCTCTAACTTTGTATTGACACTCCCAGCAAATCGCAAATGGCAGTGTAAACTGCCTGCAAGTCGGGTGTGATGCAGGAACCCGCAGTGGATTTGCAGGATTCCCTCATCACACCAGTGTATAATCCAGAGCCAGACCTGCAATCACTGACAGCTGCTGGGAATTACATAGCTATCCAATCATACCTGGGATCACAGAGTCTGGCAGGAAAAAGTCTTCAAGCACTGACTTCCTTAATGATGATACTGTATTAGTATGGTTATTTAGTTGAGCCCATATCATGGATGATGATATGGTATTTTACGTTGTATTTAGTTGAGTTCATATAATTTTCCCAAAACAGAAATCATCTTTCTCAGTTTACAAAATATTTCCCTGTTTACAGTTTTTCCCTCACAGTCCCCTTTTTTAGACATATATATATGTGAAAAAGTGCACTGCAATGCACCATGTTTGCTCATTCAGGGCAATATGACAGTGACTTTGGAAAGGGATCCCCTGATCCCCTAACACTTACATTGCTAGAACTGCCCCAAAGGGTCTCACTCAGTCACAGCTGGCAGTAAATCCTCCAGTGTCAGACTCTAGGTGGAGCAATGACTTCAGCCCCTTTGTCATGAGACAGTGCTTGTGCCTAACAAATGGCTGCTCGTCCCAAGAACTGTCACATGGGAGAAAGTCAGACACTGTAACTTTGCCCTTAATGAATGGTGGCCACACTATGGCCACCATTCACTGCAACAGTGATAAAAGCCAAAGGAAAAATTTTTACCATATAAGAGCCAGTGGGGCATCTTTTGGCACTTTTCCACTGCAAGTACCGGCTCGGCTCTACTCGGCCCTGCTTGCTTTTCCACTGCTGGTACTGCATGGTACGGTGTTGGAACGGTTCGGTACGGTTTGGTATGGTTTGCTTTTCCACTAAAGTAGTACTAAAGTTAAGTGGGTGGGATAACAACAATTCTTTGACCAATTAGTGGCTAGTAGTGACTGCATGCAAAGGATTGTGGGATATGGTACCAGATTTATTACCTCTTAGAACCACAATCGAGGTGGTACTGTTTTAGAGAGCCGTACCGTTCGGTTCCATGCAGTGGAAAAGCGCTGCCGTACCGTACCGAACCGTTCCTACACCGTACCATGCTGTACCAGCAGTGGAAAAGCACAAAAGCGAGCCGAACCATTTGGTTCCATGCAGTGGAAAAGCGCCATTTGTCTACCAAACGAAAAATTCCCATTCCTACTCTGCTTCCCTAAAAATGTATACCAAATCATTGGGAATGAGTCAAACAAACCCGGGTTCAGTTCATGGAAAGTTCTGCAATTCTACAAACATATCATAAGTTCGATTGTCAAATCCAAACCCCACTGAAGCCCTCTGGGAGCTGAATCTGTAAAAGCAAGTCTCCACATTTTCAATACTAATAGGCAAGGGATTAAAAAAAAAGGGTACAGGGACATATACCGATGCAAAAAAAAAAAAAAATGTTTTGCATGGTACAGTGATTTTAAAGTGGAATTCCAGGCTTTTCCTAACTGTGCCTAAAACAGCTCCCTTCCACCTTCTAAATCCTATTCTAACTACCCTGTGAAAGGAAGATGCTCATGCTTGCCTAACCTGAGGGCAACTTGTCTGGTCATGTGATCTGCACAGCATCTGGCTTCAGAAGAGAGTAGGTTGGGACAGGCTGCAATGCCTGTGAGGTGATGCACCCATAGGCTTACTATGGGGCACCCATTGTTGGCTGTCCCTTCTCCCCCTTGAAGCCGCCGGTGGAAGACGATCATGTGTCCAGACCAGAGCACCCTCAGAATAGGTAAATGTAATCATCTTCCTTTCACAGGGTAGTTAGAATAGGAGTTAGGAGTGGAGTGGAAGCAGGTTTAAGCTTAGTTAAGAATAGCCTGGAATTCCACTTTTAAATCACTGCTATATGCAATTTTTTTTTTTTTTTGCATTGGTATATGTCCCTAAGGGCAGTGCACAGCCCCCATGTCCTGTCAAGAATCCACAATTCAACTACTTTGGGTCTGGAATTTATTTTAGGGGGGCCCTAAAATGGCATGGGGCCCCCCTAACATCAATACTAGACCCTCTAGATCTGTCTTTCTCAACCTTTTCAACACAGAGGAACCCTTGAAATACATTTCTGGTCCCAGGGAACCCCTGCTAAAAGTTAAAAATCTACAACTCATGACACATTGGTGTGACAGTCAGTGGGAAGAATGTTCCTTACTCTTGTCATCATTGGGAAGAATTACCCCCTTACAGATAGCTAAAAGGAACATGATGCCATTGGAAACCTATCTGAGAGGAAGAAATTGCCCATTACTTAAGGAACCCCTAGCAAACCTCAGGAGGAACCCTAGTTGAGAAACCCTGCTCTAGACGCATGCAAAAAAAAATGGTGTGCCCCCTTCCCCATAACCCATACTATGCCTTTCAATTCTGGTACACAATGTGGTGGAATGAAGACAAAGGGGAGGGGGGAGGATGGTGGCTGACATCACTGGACTAATTTAGCCATGGCCAGATTTAGTCAGTGATGTCAACTACCATCCCTTGTCCTTTGTTTACATGACCAGAGATTCCTTGTCTGAAAATAAATAGGCTGGGTTATGTTACTGGTTACTAAGGACAGAGCGGGTGCTAGCACCCGCTGAGTACTTAAAGTAGAGGTCCACTCTAACACTAAAATCCCTGCATCTATAGCCCTCCATGATCTAACACTAACCTATCTAGCCCTGTAATGACAAAAACAGGATACATACATTTTCTGAAGCCGATCTGACCCATTTTAATGCTGAGCTGTCAGCAGTGGCTTTGCTGTGGAAGCGGGTGCAGAGGACACATCCGACAATGGAAGCCCTTATAGTAAGTCTATGGGTGATGTCACTCCTCATTCATTTCACAGCCTTTGTCGGCTGTGTCCTCTGCAGAGCTTCCGCCGCTGGAGACCGGATCGGGTCGGCTCCAAAAAAGGTATGTATACTGATTTCTTCTTCACAGGGCTAGATAGGTAAGTGTTAGATCGTGAGGGTCTATAGATGCAGGGATTTTAGTTTTAGGGTGGACTTACAGTTTAACCATTAACAGGAAGTAATTTGTCATACTGTATATTGTAGTACTAGAAATGCAGATGAGCACCCAACACCAGACAGAACACTGAACTTATCCCTTCTCATGATCTCATTTGAGAAAAAAAGAAGTAAGCATTGTTCTCCAACACTTATTATGAAATATTCAAGCTCATACTATTATCAAGAAATGACACAGCCAAATAGTCATATTAAAAAAAACACAGCTACAATTCATTACAAAGAAGAATTTCGTCTGCTGTAATCTGCTCTATGAGAGTGGAGTACAAACAGCATGCAACTCCACATGGAAGCACACAAGAATGCCCCCAACATTTTTACATGTATGCAATAAATTAAAGAAGAAAAAAAAACTATTTTTTCAAACTCAAAGCCATTTTATATTTTATTTTCTTGAGCAATTCCCTATTGTCTTCCTATGCAAATTCTTAACATAGTTAAACTGCCCATTCCATCATACTAAAAAGACAGACCACTTGCACAGTCAATGAAAAACACATGAGTTGTAACTTGTACCATATGTCAAACAAGACCCCTTGAGTGCAGAAAAAATTAGATAATTTCAGTCAGGCGTTAATAAAAATGATCCAAACGGTACAGTTTGGCATGCGTGTTTACACTCTTGTCCCTTGGAATGATTCAACTGATCAGCAGACACTCCAGCTGGGTCAAATTTCTGCTGAATGGACTATGGGGCAAGATTGACCAAAGGATACTAAGCCTGTGCTAAATTTGTGATATCTTTGCTTTGTACAATTTACCTTCCTATGGGATCTGAGCTACTGAATAGCAGTTTCTCATTTCAAGTCCTCTCCCCCCAAACAATAATACCCAAATCTTAACCACTTAAGCCCCGGAAGATTTTACCCCCTTCCTGACCAGGGGGTATTTTGCGATTCGGCACTGCGTGACTTTAACGGACAATTGCGCGGTCGTGCGACGCTGTACCTAAACAAATTTGGCGTCCTTTTTTTCCCACAAACAGAGCTTTCTTTTGGTGGTATTTGATCACCTGTGCGATTTTTTTGATCACGCGCTATAAACAAAAAAAGAGCGTAAATTTTGCAAAAATAGCAATATTTTTCACATTTTTTTATATGAAATTTCCCCCCAAAAAAATGTAAAAATCAAAATTTTTTAACATTTTCAGCCAATTTGTTTTATGCTACCTATGTTTGGTAAAAAAAATCGCAAAAAGCGTATTTTGATTGGTTTGCGCAAAAGTTATCGCGTTTACTAACAAAGGGAAAGATTTTTGTAATTTTTGTTGTTTTTTATTTTAACGCGTAATGGCGGCGATCTGCGATTTTTTTGCGGTACTGCGACATTGGGGCGGACAGATCGGACCCTTGACTGACATTTGTGACACTTTTGGGGTTACCAGTGACATTTCTACAGTAATCAGTGCTATATATATGCACTGTTACTGTAAAAATACACTGGTAGTGAAGGGGTTAACTTTGTTTGGGAGGGAGGGGCTGTGTGTATCCCTAGGGGCGTGCTTTCTACTGTGATTGGCTGTGGCTTGAGCTGTAAGGACACTGATCAACGGATCTACATACTAGATCCGTGTGATCAGTGTCTTTACAGCGAGGAGAATGACAGGTGGCTTGTTTACACAAGCTGCCTGACATTCTCCCTCTCCCCCGCCGATCGCCGAGTGACCGGCGGACATCGGGTCCGCTGGTCACACGCGCGGGGGGGGTCCGTGAGCACGCGGGAGCGGGAGCGCGCCTCCGGCGGCGCGCGCTCGCTCCCTAGACCCTCACAAGCTAGTGACGTAGCCCTACGTCACTTTGCCTGTGAGGGGCTGACTGCCGACGTAGATCGGCGTTAGGCAGTCGGCAAGTGGTTAATGCTTTTAAGATCATCATATGTAGGCAAATGCTGACACAAAATAAAATTAGCTTACATGTCTATTGTCACACGGATCCTCCTCCCGGCCAATCAGGAAGCGGGTCCAAGACCCTCTTTCTGATTGGCAGAAAGGCGAACCCATGCCATTGGCCGAGGAGGAGGCGGGAGGACTCGAGGAGACGCAGGGGACTGAGGAAAAGCCGCCACTGAAGGTAAGTGCACTGACTGGTCTCTCTGCATTGAAGGGGGGCACGCTGGTCTCTCTGCATTGAATGAGGGCACGCTGGTCTCTCTGCATTGAATGGGGGCACGCTGGTCTCTCTGCATTGAAGGGGGCACGCTGGTCTCTCTGCATTGAATGGGGGCATGCTGGTCTCTCTGCATTGAATGGGGGCACACTGGTCTCTCTGCTTTGAAGGGGGCATGCTGGTCTCTCTGCATTGAAGGGGGCACGCTGGTCTCTCTGCATTGAAGGGGGCACGCTGGTCTCTCTGTATTGAAGGGGGCACGCTGGTCACTCTGCATTGAAAGGGGGCATGCTGTGGTCACCCTGCATTGAAAGGGGGAACACTGGTCTCTCTGCATTGAAAGGGGGCAGGCTGGTCACTATGCATTGAAGGGGGCACGCTAGTCTCTCTGCATTGAAAGGGGGCACGCTGGTCACTCTGCATTGAAAGGGGGCACTCTGTGGTCACTCTGCATTGAAAGGGGGCACGCTGTGGTCACTCTGCATTAAGGAGGGCACGCTGTTGTCACTCTGCATTGAAGGGGGCACACTATACCTTGATTGCTGAAGGCCCCTTTCACACTTTTGTGACCTCAAAGTCAAGCAATTTTTTGCGGCGTTTTTTGCCGCAAAGCAATGCCTATTACATTTTTCTGTTTGCGCCCCCCCCAAAAATGTTGAGCACCAGCCACCACTATATAAATAAAGCAATATAAAATATGCGCATTGGAATTCATTCATATTTATTTTCAAACTATAGTCTGGCCCGCAACAGTGTCTGAGGGACTGTGAACTGGCCCCCTGTTAACAAAGTTTGAGGACCCCTGGGCTAAAGTGTACAAGAAGAAAAAATCAAAAAACAAACAAGGAACTATTTGGTTAACTGGGTGATGATAAGTAAGTAAAACTAGCAATTATATAGCTCATATTTTTCTACTTTTTTTGCCTCCCCTGGTCCTCCCATAGGTCAACCCCCCCCCCCCCCCTTATCAACATGTTAATGCTAATTTCTTTAATAAAACTGTTACATTTTCATTACATACTATATTTTAGACCCACTGTGTCTCTGTGCTTCTATATACAATGCAGGCAGATCATAGCTGGTGGATGTCATTCTGGAAGAGTGGGTTATCCTAGGCAGGCTGTATGTGCATGCAGACAGCCCCAGATAATGCCCACATGTAATTCTGAGTCTCCATTATTAAAATAACTAAAATTCAATGAATGAAAGTTGTGGACCAGGGACAGTAGGGCTGGGAAAAGGGAAAGGGATAGATTAAGCTGGAGGTGCTCCAGCCAGGGAATAGGGCAGGCACTATCTGACTTGCTTCAGCTTCTATTGCACACTAAAAATCTCACAATGTACAATAAAATCAAAGCAATTTCAGAACAGGAGGATCGTGTGCAAGACTGCAGGTTAAGGCAGGACTTCAGCTTTAAATGCATTCATGTTAGTTTTGTACAGAGTGAAAGGGTAGGAATTTGAATCAGGTTTCAGTTATGGTGTCCTTGTTGTGGAGATTAGCCCATGTTTCCTATTCTGGAAGAACCCTGTCATCAATATAAAAAGTGAGAGGAATCACTCCTAAGGAGATACAGAAAGCAACCCAACAAAGGTTCTAGCACTTCTTAGGCCTACAAAAAATATGTTGTTGCTGCTGTTTGTGTCTCTATAGGAGATTATTTACACTTGTGGGGGTGTTGAAAATATACAACTGCACTGACGCACTTCAATATACTACAGTAAACGTGCCCTGACGCATTGCAATATACTGCCGTAAAAGTTCACTAACACACTTCAAAATACTGCAGTAAACGTGCACTATCGCACTGCAATATACTGCCAAAAACGTGCACTAATAGACTGCAATATACTGCAGGAACAGTGCACTGAGGCACTACACTATCTTGCAGTAAACGTGCACTAATACACTGCAATATACTGCCATAAACGTGCACTAATGCACTGCAATATACTGCAGTAACAGTGCACTGATGCACTGCACTATATTGCAGTAAACATGCACTAATACACTGCAATATACTGCCACAAATGTGCACTAATGCTCTGCAATATACTGCAGTAAACATGCGCTAACGCACTGCAATATACCACAAAACAATGCACTAATGCACTTAACTATACTGCAGTAAACATGCACTAACGACATTGAAGTAAAATTGAATGGTCGCACTACAGTCACGCTGCACTATCACTATATTTAGACTAAACTGATATTAGAGTAAAAATTAATGGTTGCACTATACTGACACTGCACTATCACTTTATTTACACTATATTTACAATATTTACACTAAACTGATACTTTACACCCACAATAGAATCACAATAGCACACTATCTTGCTAGTAGCAACGAACAGAGCCCTGTTCTGTCTTTCAACGCCAATATCACACTGCACATGGCTGCTATGGAAACAATATATTTATAGTGTGGGGTGGGACTAAGAGCAATGAGCCATAATTGGAGAGAGTCATCATGACAGTGTCCAATCATGGCTCTGACAGTGCTATGTGCCCTGATTGGGCAAGGCTTTCATTGCTCTGTGGGGCGGTGCAGTGCATTGTGGGGCATTTGGCGGCCGAACAAACGGTCAAACGCCCCCCGACAATTCAGATGTTTGGTGAACGGGTGAACAACCAATGTTCGCCCAACACTAGCTGCCAGATTAGTCAGACTTTGACCCCTTAGTGCTGGGAATTTAAACACTTTTATCTTACCTTCCTATAGGAACAGTAAGAAAATAGAAAAGAACAGAAAACAAGAGTGTTAAAAACTAAAATAAGATAATAAATGTAGCAATATTTCCAGGCATTGGGCCTGATATGGGTCCGCCATGGTCATCGGTAACACCAACAGCACATTTAGGCTGATTGCCCAAGTGTGAGATCTGAGTCAAAGAACAGTCCGGCATCTTTTGTTTGTTTTGTTTATTTTATATGGGGATGGGAGAAGCGAAGGAGTGGGATACTCCTCTGGCTCAACTAGGTACAAATTGGGACAACTTGAGAAAAAAATGCCTTTCAGCACTGATTTGATGCCGGCTGGATGCCGACCAACGCTTGCTGGCGCTTGAAAGCACTGACTTGCTGCACTGTATTGAAGCTTGGCTTCTAACTCTCTGGTTAGCTCAAAAGTCCTTGACTGTACTGAAGATTGACTTCTGCCGCTCTGGTTAGCTCAAAAGTCTCTGACACTCCGCTCTCCAGTACATCATGACTAAGATAGCCTTTGTACCACTGCTGCTGCTGCAACTCTGTAAGATTCTGGTACCTCTAGTACCCTTATTTACTACTTTCTTTTCAATGCGTCCCACCTTTCCCTTAAGGTGGTACGCATATACCGTTAAGAGCGATGAGGTCACTGCTGAGCGCCGCAGAGCGGCTATTTCAACCGCTGGCGGTCTCACTCACATCGTTCGTTCAACCTGCTTGGCTGTCCACATGCTTGCTAGTGTGTCTCGCTGTCGGAACCTCCAGTTGCTTTCCTTTGCCTTGAACAGACCGGAACCTCGCTCCTGATCTCTGTATCTCGCTACCGGATCACTCCTCATTACCGGACCCCGCTACTAACCTACTCTCTAGTGATAAGTACCCCGCAAGGGAAACCTCCATAAAACCTACTTACACTATATCTATTGCTCACTAAAGACTGTCACTCTCTATGCAATACTAAACCTATCATCTGCACTGTTATTTAGATTGCTAGCTCTTGAGCCTACTAACATCTATCCTTGCACTGGGTTAGTCTCTCCTATATGTCATCTGCTATCCTACCACCTACTACCATACATGATTGCTAACCTATCTGCATCCTACCTGTTACCATCTATACTCTCCTGAACATTTCTCTCGAGTGCTTGCCATCTACTGTCACTGTTCATACCTGTCCCTTCAGCACATCACCACTATACTGCTATATACATCTATCACTCCAGGAACATCTTATTGAGTTTGTATATTTGTATGCTGAATCAGGCAGGCCACAGTGATGAGTCTTGGGAGTTGGAATTGGTATTTCAACACATCTCTACATGACTGCTGTGGAGATTTCTGCAGCTGCAAATCCATCTTATTACAAAAACGCAGGAGCGTTACAAACTCTCAACACTGTACACGGCACGCTGTACACTTCCACTGTACACTGAATACTTCAGGGCCCCCTTTACTTTTCTCCTGCATCGGCTAGCTAGCTCCTGGATCCCTCTGACCTTCCCTGGAGTGGACCCCTCTCTCTCTAGGCAGACCCCCAGGGGCAGTTTGCAGTACTCACAACTGGGAATGCTTTCCTGAAACTTGACCCACCTCAGCTCCGCTGGTCCTCGGCACACCGGATCCTCTCTGCAGCTCAGCTCTGCCCTCTGTCCCCTCAAGGAAGCCACCTGGGACACCTGATTCCTCATGACAGGAGGAGAGACAGCCGTAGGCTCCCTCCTGGGACTCTGCTTCCCACCAAAGATGCTGCATCATGTGCTCCCCTCAAACTTATACCCATTCCCAGAATGCTGTGTGGCAGAATCTGCCTTCCTGGGGTAGATACAAGCCTGGGTGAACCATTGGCTGGGTTTCCTCCACTACCCAATGAGAGCCTCCTTATTGAGCACAGTGGGGAGACTCCCCAGTCTCAACAGCCAAACCTGGGAACCATGACAGCCCAGCTGAAAATCATGGCCCTGCTGATAAGCAGACAAGGCCCACTGCACTTTACCTAGCACCTACCTTGTAGGGAGCTACATAAAGAAAGTGAAGAAAGAAGACATAAAAAAAAATAATCAATAAAGAGGAGATAGGACAAAATAATGAAAAGGATGAATGAAAAGGATGAAAAAGAATATTAAGAAAAAAAATTGACGAGAGAAGACAATAGAGGAAAGAAAGAAAGAAAAACAAAACTATGAGAAAGAGAAGATAAACAAGAAATGCTTCTTTGCCTACAGTATATGGCTGTGGTGCCTTGCTAAGATGCACAATAAGTTAAAACCTAAAGGATAACTATAAAAAATAATATAGCGTAGGCAGTTGTGACACAAGTCATATTATAATTGAATGTTATTAAAAGTTATCTTTCCTTTTCAATCTGCAGTTCTGTAATTCTCTGTAAAATGCAATGCAATATGTCTACCTGGAGGTATTCTGTACACAGAATGTCCCCTAGAAACATAACTTCCTGCTTGTGTGATTGGCTCACTGATCTTCCCAGAAGTCTGCCCTAAATTACAAGTCAGATTTTAGACATCTTCTGCAACAAAAATGTCAGCAGCCTTCCTCATTAGTGCCCTGCATGTGCAGCAGCTGATTGATAATTATACAACCACTCCCATTAGATTCTTTCCACATGGACACAGACAAACACACAGGGATTTCTTCAGAATAACCAAAGGTAGGACTCTGCAACAACGTTTGTTATAATATTTGTAATGTACATAGATCTCCCAAAGAGGAATGTTTCTTTTTTCTCAACAAAAGTTGAGTTACTCTTTAAAGCCACAAAAACTTTTATCCAAATATATTTCTCGGTAGCTGCAATGGATAGAAATGCACTTTTTGTGCACCAAATGCCCATATGTTACCTTGTAAAAGAAGCAGTTATATCATCAGTGTACTGTACATAGCCTGCACAGCGAGCAGAGCTGTGGGAGGGGTGCAGCAGACACCACCCACTACAGGGTACCTGCAGAAAACTACAGGAGGGGATGCTTACTAGACTAGTTACCCTTCACAATGATAGAAAGAAGCAGTGTTGAGTTTTTGTTACAGGCAAGCCATCATACTGGATTACTGGACAGATCTGGAAAAATACACAAAGCACAACATAATTCAAATAGGAATATACAATATTTGCTAATCCCAGAGTTCCATCTAAAATTAAAATATTGTTGAAGGAAAGGCCATCTTGGGGGACCTGTGTATGAAAATATTAGAAGAGTAGAGAAGTCAGAGATCAAACCTCCAAAAGGCATCCCAGGCAGCAACCTCAGGTACAACCTTTATACCCCTGCAGTAAATAAAGGGGATACCACTAATGGGTAAAGTTGTGCACAGAAGAGGATGTACATGTCTGCAGTTGGTATGTAATGGAAAAGCAAATGGGGTGGCTTTTCTGTGATTTTTGCAATCCTTATCAGTCAAAGAGATGGGGAAGAGGCAAGAGCAAAGTTGATACACAGCCCCAGGGCCGTAATCCATTTCTGAAATTAGTAGTAGATTGGAGAAATGTGTGGAATGGAGAATATTTAGGCTAATTGCTGTGACAAAGAAATTTCATCCCTAAATCATATGTGGAAGGAAAAGTGAGCATTGGAAAAGGGACTTTGAATATATGTCTTTTGTCACCTCAAAGTGTACAGTACAAGTATATCTAAAAAATACTTGTGGATGCTATGCTAAGAGGATAGACAATAACGTATTCAGCTCTATGAGTAAGGTAATTACGCATGTTCTTTTGATACTATACTATATATATATTGCTATCTACTGTAAGTCCCAGTGGCCTATATGGCTGTATTTCTCTACATAAATATATCATACCTTTGTTATTGAACCTGTTTTAGGTCCCTTTTGGCTTATTTATTTCTGAGTGCCAGGATCAGTCTTGGATCAAGTGCCTCAATATATCCTATGGACTTCAGTAAACCTGGGTTATATTTTGCCAAAATGACTACTATTGAAGGCTATATCTCACTCTATATATAATGGTTCCATTGTGCTGGCCTTCCCCACTCCATGCACTTTATTACAACCTACTACCATCTTTGAACTGAACCAATTGTGCACTCACATTAATTAGCCTATTAGGTAAGACTCTTTCGCTTTTGGAATTTTTTTTTCAATCTTACTTGTTAATGTAAAATCTTTTTTCTTCAAAATAGAGCATAGACTCTCATGTATATTGTTTTCTTCCTTTCTATTTATTTAGAGCAATCCTGATTGATCCTTATGTTTGGGAAATTTTCACTCCCATGGGCCAGCAGGCTAACATACTGTAGCACCCGTGGTGAAAGAACATATGTTTAGGTGTGTTCAACTCGTTCACCCCTCATGCAATGCAAACTCACCAGATAATGAAAATAAGAGCTCTTTAGATCTCCAATGTTTAGATCTTTGTATGAGGGTCACCATGTTTTGCGGATGATCCGCGTCTTCAGGACCAAAACGTCTTTAATAAATTGAAAAGGTTCACCCAAAAGACACTAAAAACACATTTTGGAAGAAATAAGAATATAAACATAAGAAAAATACATATATTTTCATAAAATGTTGGTGCATGGTCAGATATACAATTAAACATAACACATTACTTTGTTCATATAACCCATCCAAAAGAAATATCAATACAGAGTTACCATTACATTTCCATACAGAGTTAAAGAACATTCCTTATGTGTCAGATTATAGGGACAAAAAAATCAATAGTACAATAATACATTGATAATTACTTACCCTCCTGCACTAAGGCAAACAGTGTAAAATGGAAGAGGAAGTATGCGGACCTAAAGTATGTTAAAAGAAAAATGGTAGAGGTCAGCGCAAATCTCCCATATCAGCTGCTGGCAAAGGAAGTACACAAAGCCTCAAATAAAATCACATAGGAATGTTGCAGCGCTCATAAACGTGAAATCCAAAAATTAAGATTCATAGAATAAAATCCATAGGTAAAAATCCAAATATCCACAAAATATAGAGTCATGTGGGTGAAAATCCAAGGGAGAACCTGAAGTCACGACTGTTCCAAAATGAATGTGGGTTCTTCCCAAAATTTATATCCATGGACACATATGAAAAGAAAATATTGAACATATCATGGTGCAGTATTGAGCACTGTGGATACAATACAAACAGAGGGAGGGAAGCACCAGTGGCGAAAGAACATATGTTTAGGTGTGTTCAACTCGTTCACCCCTCATGCAATGCAAACTCACCAGATAATGAAAATAAGAGCTCTTTAGATCTCCAATATTGCTCAATATGGGAAACCCAGCATACATTCAGCATAGTACTCCATCAACCTCAGTTCAGGTCAGAATCACCCATTTGTCTCCAGATATAGGTCAAATCCATGCCAACAGTGTATATAAAAGAAATATATTTATTGTACAGGCGGTCCCCGGGTTACGAACACAATAGGAACTGTAGGTTTGTTCTTAAGTCAAATTTGTTTGTAAGTTGAAACAGTGCATTTTTAAGTGCAACCTCAGCCTGTGCAGAGATGTGGGATGTTTCGGGTGCTTCTGGGGGTGCAGTCATGTTACCTGGGGCTCTTGTGGCCATGCAATACATACAGTCAGGTCCATAAATATTGGGACATCAACACAATTCTAATCTATTTGGCTCTATACACCACCACAATGGATTTGAAATGAAACAAACAAGATGTGCTTTAGCTGCAGACTTTCAGCTTTAATTTGAGGGTATTTACATCCAAATCAAGTGAAAGGTGTAGGAATTACAACAGTTTGTATATGTGCCTCCCACTTTTTAAGGGACCAAAACTAATGGGACAATTGACTGCTCAGCTGTTCCATGGCCAGGTGTGTGTTATTCCCTCATTATCCCATTTACAAGGAGCAGATAAAAGGTCCAGAGTTAATTTCAAGTGTGCTATTTGCATTTGGAATCTGTTGCTTTCAACTCTCAATATGAGATCCAAAGAGCTGTCACTATCAGTGAAGCAAGCCATCATTAGGCTGAAAAAACAAAACAAACCCATCAGAGAGATAGCAAAAACATTAGGTGTGGCCAAACCAACCGCTTGGAACATCCTTAAAAAGAAAGAATGCACCGGTGAGCTCAGCAACACCAAAAGACCTAGAAGATCACAGAAAACAACATGGTGGATGACCGAAGAATTCATTTTCCTGGTGAAGAAAACACCCTTCACAACAGTTGGCCAGATCAAGAACACTCTCCAGGAGGTAGGTGTATGTGTGTCAAAGTCACAATCAAAAGAAGACTTCACCAGAGTCAATACAGAGGGTTTACCACAAGATGTAAACCATTGGGGAGCCTCAAAAACAAGAAGGCCAGATTAGAGTTTGCCAAACATCTAAAAAAGCTTTCACAGTTCTGGAATAACATCCTATGGACAGATGAGACCAAGATCAACTTGTACCAGAGTGATGGGAAGAGAAGAATATGGAGAAGGAAAGGAACTGCTCATGATCCAAAGCATACCACCTCATCAGTGAAGCATGGTGGTGGTAGTGTCATGGCATGGGCATGTATGGCTGCCAATGGAACTGGTTCTCTTGTATTTATTGATGATGTGACTGCTGACAAAAGCAGCAGGATGAATTCTGAAGTGTTTCAGGCAATATTATCTGCTCATATTCAGCCAAATGCTTCAGAACTTATTGGACGGCGCTTCACAGTGCAGATGGACAATGACCCGAAACATACTGCGAAAGCAACCAAAGAGTTTTTTAAGGGAAAGAAATGTATGTAATGTTATGCAATGGCCAAGTCAATCACCTGACCTGAATCCGATTGAGCATGCATTTCACTTGCTGAAGACAAAACCGAAGGGAAAATGCCCCAAGAACAAGCAGGAACTGAAGACAGTTGCAGTAGAGACCTGGCAGAGCATCACCAGGGATGAAACCCAGCGTCTGGTGATATCTATGCGTTCCAGACTTCAGGCTGTAATTGACTGCAAAGGATTTGCAACCAAGTATTAAAAAGTGAAAGTTTGATTTATGATTGTTAATCTGTCCCATTACTTTTGGTCCCTTAAAAAGTGGGAGGCACATATACAAACTGTTGTAATTCCTACACCTTTCACCAGATTTGGATGTAAATACCCTCAAATTAAAGCTGAACGTCTTCAGTTAAAACACATCTTGTTTGTTTCATTTCAAATCCATTGTGGTGGTGTATAGAGTCAAAAAAGTTTAGAATTGTGTCAATGTCCCAATATTTATGGACCTAACTGTACACTACTGCAGTGTGTAATGTGTCTGGTGGTGTAAGATGGCTGCTCAGTGGTAACTGTGACCAGCGTGGAGCACAAGTGACCGAAATTGACATCCGTTTGTAAATACGAGTCGTTCGTAACTCGGGTGTTCGTAACTCTGGGACTGCCTGTACAGGTATTAAACACATACATAAAATCAAGTAGCCACTCACATCTGAAGTTAATCTGTCGCTCCAAACAGCATAGGTAGCAACGTGATAGTTCATGCGTGGCCCTGACCAACGCGTTTCCAGCCAGTGCTCTTCTTCTGGGGCTCTAGTGTTTGTTCTGATTGGTTCCCCTTATATCTGTATTGGCACAGCGCTAGCAGAACGTCACTTCTGCTTTTCGCGCCATTTTCCTGTAGTCCAATACGTCACTTCTGGCTACGGCTATACTAACAATACAGGCGGAACGTTATTTCCGCTCTCTGGGTCATTTTTTAATAGTCCAATCGTACAAATATGACTACTGGCATTACTATATAATACAGCTCATGTATAAAACAGGGAAGTCCAATACCATAATGTCGGGAATAAAAATCATTCATTATACACTGATGGTAGATAAAATAAAACATATAAATCCTTTGATGAATAAGACCATTTAAATAAGATAAAAATAAAAATAAAGACAAAAAATTAAAGCAAAATACCATAGAAAATCAACGATTATCGATAAAACAATTAATATCCCACTCTATATTGTGTCCTAGGGGGGAGTAGGATTTCAATTCATATAGCCAAGACATTTCCTGCTTTGAAATTTCCCTGATCTTATTACTCCCTCTCTAGTGAGGATCTAATTTAGTAATTACTGTGAACTTCAATCTATGTGAATCACGATTATGGTATTCTCTAAAGTGTAGAGACAGGCTATGTTTTTGATAACCTTTTTTAATTTCATTTACATGCTCTCTCAAGCGATCTCTTAATCTTCTTGATATTCGTCCCACGTATTGTTTGTGACACCCACATTCAAGAAGATAAACTATGTATCAGCAGTAATCAGCACGGGTTTACAAATCGGCGTTCTTGTCAAACCAATCTCCTAACATTCTATGAGGAGGTGAGCTGTGAGCTAGATAGGGGCAGACCAGTAGATGTGGTGTACTTAGATTTCGCTAAGGCGTTTGATACAGTTCCCCACAAGCGCTTAATTTATAAAATAAGGTCTGCAGGTATCGACAGCAGGGTTTGCTCTTGGATACGGAACTGGCTAAAAGGGCATGTCCAAAGGGTGGTAATAAACAGCGCATACTCAGACTGGTCTGAGGTAGTAAGCGGGGTGCCCCAGGGCTCAGTCCTGGGACCAACCTTGTTCAATTTATTCATAAACAGCATTGAGGTCGGGATCAGTAGTTCGTTATCAGTTTTTGCAGATGACACAAAATTTGCCAGCGCAATAACTGCACAGCATGAAGCAGATATCCTACAGAATGACCTGGACAAAATAACGGAGTGGGCAACGACATGGCAAATGAGGTTTAATGTGGAGAAGTGTAAGGTTTTGCACTTGGGGACTAAAAACATAAAAACACAATACACGTTAGGAGGGGAACCCGTGGGGGAATCAAAAATGGAGAAGGATCTGGGAGTCTTTGTTGATGATAGATTAGGCAACAGCATGCAATGTCAAGCGGCAGCTGCCAAAGCCAGCAGAATATTAGCATGCATAAAGAAAGGATGTATTCCAAAGATAAGACTATAATCCTTGCATTTTTTAAAACTCTGGTCCAACCGCATCTGGAGTATTCTGTCCAGTTCTGGTCGCCAGTCCTCAGGAGGGATGTGTTGGAGCTGGAGAGAGTCCAGAGAAGGGCAACTAAACTGATTAGGGGATTGGAGGACCTTAATTATGAAGAGCGTCTGCAATCGCTTGATTTATTCTCCCTGGAGAAGAGACGCCTGAGGGGGGACATGATAGCAATTTATAAATATCTCAACGGGGATCTCAGCTTAGAAAAAAAGCTGTTCAGTCGAAGGGATTGCATGAGGACAAGAGGGCATACAATGCGATTAGAGGAGAAGCGTTTTAACCTCAGGCAACGTGGGGGGTTCGTTACTGTTAGGGCTACAAGATTGTGAAATTCTCTACCACAAGAGGTGGTTTCTGCGGGAAGTATGGTGGCTTTCAAAAGACTCTTAGACGTACATCTCAAGGATCAGGACATTCAGGGCTATGTGAGATGATTACAGCCACACACACCTACACAGGTTGAACTGGATGGACTATTGTCTTTATTCAACCTCACCTACTATGTAACTATGTATATTGTTTCACAAGTGGTAAATTATTCAATATCGTAAACTTTACCAGTAGTGTTTGATGTGAATTGTGTAATCTTTTTAAGTCTCCCAGGACACAATTTGCAGATAAAGCAATTACTACAGGGATAAAAACCCTTTAATTCCTTAAAGAAAGACAATTTCTTAGGGGATCTATAACATTTCGGTCCAATTTATCTCTCAGGTTAGGGACCCATCTAAGAATGACCTCTGGTTTATCAGGAAGCAATTTACCCAAATCCGAGTCAGATTTCAATATTTGCCATCTCTTTTTCATAATCCCTTATATATGAAAGTATTGTGTTGAGTACGCCATAATGAATGGGCACACTAACTTATTTTTGATATTAATATTCCCTTCCCCTTTAGTCGCTAAAAGCCTGTTCCTTTCCATCATACTTACCTCCTTCATAGTAGATTCTAGCACATCCTTCCTATACCCCTTTTCTAAAAAGCGGTCCCTAACAGAGCTTGCTTGTTCATAATAATCCATAGTAGTGGAAAAATTCCACTTAATCCTCATAAATTGAGTTTGCATTGCATGAGGGGTGAAGGAGTTGAACACACCTAAACATATGTTATTTCACCATGGGTGCTTCTCTCCCTCTGTTTGTATTGCATCCAAACTGTTTGATACTGCTCCATGATATGTTCAATATTTTTTTTTTCATATTTGTCTATGGATATAAATTTTGGGAGGAACCCACATTTATTTTGGAACAGTTGTGACTTCAGGTTCTCCCTTGGATTTCCACCCACATGACTCTATATTTTACGGATATTTGGATTTTTACCTATGGATTTTATTCTATGAATCTTCATTTTTGTATTTCACGTTCTAATGTGATTTTATTTGAGGCTTTGTGTACTTCCTTTGCCAGCAGCTGATATAGGAGATTTGCGCTGATCTCTACCATTTTTCTTTTAACATACTGTAGGTCCGCATACTTCCTCTTCCATTTTATAATGTTTGCCTTAGTGCAGGAGGGTAAGTAATTATCCATGTATTATTGTACTATTGAATTATTTGTCCCTACAAATTCCAACTCTGTATGGAAATGTAATGGAAACTCTGTGTTGATATTTCTTTTGGATGGGTTATATGACCAAAGTAAGGCGCTATGTTTAATTGTATATCTGACCATGCACCAACATTTTATGAAAATATATGTATTCTTCTTATGTTTATATTCTTATTTCTTCAAAAATTTGTTTTTAGTGTCTTTTGGGTGAACCTTTTCAATTTATTAAAGACGTTTTGGTCCTGAAGAAGCAGATAATCCGCAAAACGCAGTGAGCCTCATACAAAGATCTAAACTTACCCTGTGTGCTGTAATAGACCTTGTAATTTTGAACAGATGCTGTTTTTTTATATTGTATAAAATAAAAGATCTATATTTTTTAAAAATACTTGTACTGTACACTTTGAGGTGTCAAAAGTAGTATATTCAAAGTCCCACATCCAATGCTCCATTCCTGAAATTAGTTGTCCAAAGTTCCTCTATAATTGTATTATTAATTAGTAAGTTATACAAATAAAATAAAACATCTAACTGCTAGGTAAGAGCAACACTATTACTTTTCCCATTTACCAGCTTTAGTAGAGGATGTCTTGAGTATGGTAACTATAAAGATTTAATTTACCATTTTACTCTATAAAGTAATCTGAGGTATAGAGGGAGCATCTGGCATTTGTCTGGCCTACTTTTTCTGACTGACCTAGGCACTAGGTATCATGGAAATGCATTCTCTTACAGTGATTTTAAACAGTAACTGTGCCTTTCATATGAAGATTACTTCCCTTTATCGTCCAACATGATAGCTGACTGCAAGAATTAACTACTTAAACATTGGAGTAGTAGATTGCTGTTAAATAATTTCCTCTAAATGCTAGAAATAACATACTGTTGTAAGGCATGAAAGTACGCCTAATTGTAATTATTGCATAGAAACAAAGGCATTCCAAAATAAACATATAGAGCTATACGTCTCAGTTTTAAGAACAATGCTGAAGAAAATCAACATCTGTTTTAGCTTTAGTTTGTATTCCACTGAGAAATAAGATGGAGAAAGTATGAACTGTTGACTAGAAATGGGTGAAAATAATATACTTAAGTTAGACCTAAAGTCTAGAAGTAAACAATACACAGTCCCATGAGTAGTCTCACAAAATAGCCAAAATTGCAGGAACCAGACCAAAAAAAAAAAAAAAAAACTTACACTGTAAAAATAGATATAAGAAATCAATAACGTCTATGTCAAAATTGGTATAAGCTTTCCAAATGCACTTTAGAAGATTTTCATCTTCAGATCTCCTCTCCATAATCTGACCAGATCAAGGTGATTCAACTAATTAGAAAGGCGTGATCAACATCAATTTGCCATGATGCAAATGAAAGATCAAGGGCCAGGCCGATCCCATCTATGTATCGCATTATTACATGTTAATTGAATGTTATATGCTGCAGTTTTGTATTTCTAAGTGCCTTGTTTTATCACAGCATGTACCTCATATTTTCACTGCATGTTGCTGTACCATGTTTCTTTTGCCTTCAATAAAAAACGTTTAAAAAGAAAGAAAGATCAAGGAAACTTCTGACTATAAATGCAGAGGAACCACACCATATTTTTCTGTATAGTATAGGTTATCTGACATCCTTCATGTATTGGTCCAGCAGAAGTGAGTGGGTGCTGTCGAGAGATGAGCACTAGTGGAGAACCAGATCACATGGCAGGTGTGGGGCTAAATATGAAGGTTAAAGTATAACTAAAGACAAAACATTTTTTTTTTAGTTCTGGACAGAGTGGGGAGGGATTAGAGCCCCTGTCAGTTTTTATTGCTATCTGTGCCCCTGTTAATCAGATTCACCCTCTCTATTTGTCCTGTTTACAATTATCATTGAAAGTGAAAGTAAAAGAAAACCCCAAAGTTTGGGTTGTCCCCAGAAAAGCAATAGATAAGAAATCTTCCAATGATGACACTAGTTCTGGTGACATGGGTCCCCAAGAAATTCCTTTAATTTGCAGAGATTTCCTCTCACTTCTTGTTTGGCTCTGGGAAAGGAAGTGAAGGGAAATCTCCGCAATGGGACAGAGATGGCGAAAAAAAATAAATAAATCTGATAGGGGTTATAACCCTCTATTGATCTATCCAAAATGAAAAAAAAAAAAAGTTTGGCCCATAGTTCCACTTTTAGCAGTGGTATTGGAACAGTGGGAGCTGTCACTATTGCAAACTAAAACAAACTGATCATTGAAGCTGCAGCCATACTCTCCTGTTAACCTTCAATTGCCATGTGATATTCAATAAAATGTTGGATTATTTGGTGGTAGAAATCCATGACATCCAGAAAATGTCATTTGTAGTTGTAGAGTAAAGGAGAAGTATAGCCAAAGCTATTTTGGTTATATTTTTCTTGTAGGTCACAGGCGTGCACTTAGTTCTGCACTCCTGTAACCCGTTTTCAGCGAACAGAGTGTTAAAGCCCACTGTTGGCTGACGTCACAGAGCCGGTCCAGGCTCTGAAAAGATCTCACTTGAGAAAGGAATTTATACTCCAAAACATTAGGATAGTTAAGGCCAGGCTGGTCATTGGTCTAAGGATCATCAGAGGCAGGCTTTACATATGGCACCGGATCAGAGGTACCGGATCAGAGGCAAAGGAACTGTCAGAACTTGAGAATGATGTAAAATGAATTGAGCCGGTTGTAGTTATATGTCGTTATTTTTGTAATATAGCGATGGACCGCGTTCCAAAATGGTTTGATGGATGGGCAGGACCACCATATATGTAACATGTCTGCAGAAGGTTTATTACATCGCCAACAGAGATCTGGGATATCGGGGTTAAATTTATTTAGTAAATTTGGAGTGCGGTACCATTTTGTAAGAATTTTATAATTGTTTTCCTGTATTGATACATTGATGGAGCCCTTATGAATATTCCGATAAATTTTCTCCCATTGTTTTTCTTGAATATCCGTATCTAGTACCTTGCACCAATCATCACTTCGTTTGCCCAAATGTGCAGTGCACGTATCCCAGAGTAAGGCATGAATCTTAGAAAGTAAGTGTTGTTGCGGACAGAATGCAATACAGAATTTTTCAAACTTTGTGAAGGGTGCGCTTTGGCAGCTTGATTTTTTAAGGATAGGTGAAATGAAATGGTGTAATTGAGCATATTCCCAAAAAGTTAGTGACTGAGTCTGAATCGCCTCTTTTAGATCGGGACATGATGGGAGTTTTCCGTTTTCTAATAGATTAAAGATTCGTATACCTATGTCTATCTCTATGTTGTCTACCGAATGTCGTGTTTGACCTGGGGGGAATTGAGGGTTGGGAGTACCTTAGTACCTGGGAGTACCCTGTGACTGGGAGTAACCTGAGACTGGGAGCACCCTCTGACTGAAAGCCAGGTGATAGGAGCAACTGTGAAGTAACTGGAGTAGGTTTAGTATCTGGGGAGCTTAGAGTAGGTCAGGTAACATATTAGCAGTTCGTTATCCTTATTATCCCCACAGAATAGAGAGTAATAATGTCCGAAAGGATTGGGGATGCATTTCTTGCTCCATGTATGTGTTCCTTGATGAACCAATCAAAGGGCAAATACTGCTGTGCGAGATGTGAGTGACTTGTTTCTCTGGAAGCACTGATCCTAGATCTAGAAAATAAGGTGTCAACAATGCGCTGCATCAACAACCTGGAAAATAGCTTGGACATTACCCAGCAGGTGCTGGCGGGGGCCAGCGTAGAGGAGGGTGGAGACATCGAGACATAGGCGCCAGAGGTAGGTAATTGGGTGACAGTTAGAAGAAGGGGAAGAGGGAAGAGCACTAGGGAGGCCAGTCCTGAGTCAAATATGCCAAGTTGCATGATGTTGGGGATATAAGCTCAGGGGTGGCAGTGCTGGAGCAGTCAACCTCCCATAGCTGCCAGGGGAGTGACAACACCAGGAAGGAGGGGGGCAGAGACCCAGGAAAGGTTAGACAGGTAGTGATAGTAGGGGACTCAATTATTCAGAGGACAGAGAGGGCTATCTGTCAAAATGATCATGTTCGCCGAACAGTATGTTGGTTACCGGGCACTTGGGTTCGGTACATTGCCGATCGGGTGGACAGATTATTGGGCAGGGCTGGGGAGGACCCAGTGGCCATGTGCATGTAGGCACCAATGACAAAGTAAGAGGAAGGGGGAGGATCCTAAAAAATGATTTCAGGGACTTAGGGAATAGATTGAGGAAAAGGACCTCCAAGGTGGTTTTCTCTGAAATACTACCTGTACCTTGAGCCACACCAGATAGGCAGAAGAAGCTTAGGGAACTGAATAAGTGGCTGGGGAACTGGTAAAGGAAGGAGGGGTTCGGGTTCCAGGAGAACTGGGCTGGCTTCTCAGTCAGTTACCGTCTCTTTAGTAAGGACGGGCTGTACCATAATGGGGATTGGACAGCTCTATTGGGAAGAAAGATGGCCACAAAGTTGGAGGGGCTTTGACAAACCACAAACCAAACAGGAATAAACTTAATGATAAATCACTATCAACTCCAACAACACTGAAAGGGGTATATACAAATGCCAGGAGCCTAGCTAATAAAATTGAAGAATTGGAACTGTTAATACACGAGGAGGACATAGACCTTGTGGGAGTAACAGAAACTTGGTTTCACCCGTAACACTACTGGCTGGCAAATATTGAAGGGTATTCTGTGTATAGAAAGGACAGGGAAGGCAAAAGAGGGGGAGGGGTATATCAAAAATAACGTAAGGGTGGTAGAGAGGAGTGACATTATGGAAGGGACCAGAGCAGTGGTGGAATCCGTGTGGGTCAAATTTCATAGGGAAGAGGTAAGGGGGAAAGTAATAGTGGGGGTATGTTATAGGTCCCCCAAGAAAAGGGAGGAGGTAGAGCTGGAATTTCTTTCACAGTTGGAAATAGCGGCAAAGCAGGGACAAGTCTAACGTAATGGGGTACTTCAATGATCCCGATATTGACTGGGAAGAGGGGACAGCTCACTCAGTAAAGGCCCGCCATTTCATGAATGTCTTACAGGACAACAACATGTCTCAGATGGTGGATTCTCCTACTAGAAAGAATGCATTGCTAGATCTATTAATTATGAATGATTCGGGACTAATCTCAGATGTAGAAGTATGGGACAACTTGGGTTCTAGCGATCACAGGATGATCACATTTAGACGGAAAACTTTCCTAAAATGTGCTCAATAATAGAGAACATAAATTGGGACCTAACCCTAGGAACATTGAACATGGAGGAAAAATGGAAATGCTTTAGGAACATATTAACCACTTTCGCCCCGGAGGATTTTGCTGCTCAATGACCAGGCCCTATTTTGCGATTCGACACTGCCTTACTTTAACGGACAATTGCGCGGTCGTGCGATGCTGTACCCAAATAAAAGTGACGCCCTTTTTTTTCCACAAATAGAGCTTTCTTTTCGTGGTATTTGATCATTTTTTTGCGCTATAAACAAAAAAAGAGCGTTCATTTTGAAAAAAAAAAAACAATATTTTTTACATTCTGCTATATAACATTCCCAAAAAAATGTAAAAATTAAAATTTTTTAACATTTTAACTGACATTTTTTACACTTTTGGGGGGGACCAGTGACATTACTACAGTAACCAGTGCTAAAAATATGCACTGTTACTGTAATAATGCCATTGGCAGGGAAGGGGTTAATACTATTAGTGATCAAGGGGTTAAATGTAAGCCTAGAGGAGTGATTCTAACTGTGGAGGGGAGTGGCTTGTGAGATCATCACAGAGACATGTGATTCTATATAGCAGGATCACATAGCCTCTGTGATCACTTCAGGGAGGAGCCATCTGAGCCACCTGTCACACACACTGGCTCCCCAGCTGACGAGCGGGGGCAGGAGTGCGCAGCCAGCGGCGCACACTCGCCCCCTAGAGTCTCCTGAGCGAGCGATGTAGTACTACGTCAGTTTGCCCAGGGGCGGCCGCCTGCCACAGTAAATCTGCGGTGGGCGGTCGTCAAGTGGTTAAACAAAAGTATCTCACAGTGCATTCCAATGGGAAATAAATTTAGAAGAGCCAAGGTCAAATCAGGGTGTAAAAATGGGTATAATGTAAAAATGCTTATTAGAGCGAAAAAAATGGCCTTTAGGAAATATAAATCGAAAGGGACATTATTGGCTTTCCACCAATACAAGGAATCTAACAAGAAATTTAAAAACTCAGGATAAAAAAATCAGGATAGCTACAAATGACATTGAGAGACACATAGCAGAGGAGAGTAAAAATAACCCTAAGAAATTCTTTAAATATATTAATAGCAAAAAAGCAAGGTTATTGCACACATAATTAGCAATGATGGAAGGATGGTTAAAGAGGATACAAAGAAGACAACTGTGCCAAATACTTTCTTCTGCTCTGTTTTTACACACGAAAAGGAGGGGTATACTGACCAGGACTGTATGGTTAGCACATCATCACAAGACTTGCCGCAGTGGCTAACAGAGGATGGATGAAATCAATGAAAGACTTGATAACATTAACACTAATAAATCACCAGGACCAGATGACTTGCACCCGAGAGTATTAAGGAACTCAGTAGGGTTATATCTAGACCGTTGTTCCTAATCAATACCATAGAGGACGAAATCATTAGCTCAATCTCAGTTTTCGAGGATGACACAAAAAGAGGCAGGACAATAACTTCTCATCAAGATCTTACAGAATGACCTGAACAAAAAAACAGAGTGGGCAACTACATGGCATATGAGGTTTAATGTAGAAAAATGTAATTTATTGCACTTGGGGGCAAAAAACATAAACACAAATTATTCTCGGGGGGGGGGGGGGTGGACCTCTGGGGGAATCCAGGATGGACAAGAATTTGGGTGTTCTAGTAGAAGATAGACTAAGCAATAGCATGCAATGTCAAGCTGCAGCTGCCAAAGCCAGCAGAATATTAGCCTGCATAAGAAAGGGGATATATTCCAGAGATAAAGCTATAATCCTGCCACTTTATAAAACCCTGGCCTGCCCACATCTGGCGTATTCTGTCCAGTTCTGGTCGCCAATCCTCATAAGGGATGTGCGGGAACTGGAGAGAGTCCAAAGAAGGGCAACTAAACTAGGGGATTGGAGGACCCTAATTACGAGGAGCGATTACAAGCACTTAATTTATTGTCCTTGGAGAGGAGATGCCTGAGAGGGGACATGATAGCGATTTACAAATTCCTCAATGGTGATCCCAGCATAGGAAAAAAAAAATGTAGTCTCAAGGAGTGCAAGAGGACACGTGGCCACACAATGAAATTAGAGGAGAGGCGGTTTAACCTTAAGCTGCATAAGGGGTTTTTCACTGTAGGGGCTTTGAGAATGTGGAACCCTCTTCCACAATTGGTGGTAGCTGTGGGGATTATGGCATCTCATAGATCACAACATTCAGGGTTATGGGAAATGATCACGCCACTGACACACACACACCTGCACAGGTTGAACTGGATGGGCTATTGTCTTTATTCAACCTCAACTACTATGTAACTAAGGAAGGCAGGACATCAGATAGCAGACCATCAAAGGTAGACTTGTCATCAGGCAGCAGATAATCAGAGGCAGGCAGGTTGTTGGGCACAGGACCTCCAAAAGCAGATTGGGAATCGTGCACTGAATCATCAGGCTGGGCAGAAGGCACCAGATCATCAGGATAAGCAGCAGACACCGGATTATCAGGCACCAGATCATCAGGAAAGACAGCAGGCACTGGGCCATCAGACTGGACAGCAGGTACTGGGCCATCAGGGTGGGCAGCAGGCAGAGGACCATCAGGCTGGGCAGCAGCGAGGGGGACCATCAGGCTGGGCAGCAGACGGAAGACCATCATGCTGGGAGTTAGGCTGAGGACCATCATGTTGGGCATCATACAGAAGAATATCAAGGTCAGGTCGGTCATTAGGTTCAAGACGGTCAGAGGTAGGCCTAACCGCATTAGCACTCATAGAGGCAGACTTCAGCAGATCATCTGGCGTGAAGGTAGACTGGAGCAATTAGTCTGGTGTGGACACAGACTGGAGCAGATCGTCTGTCATGGAAGCAGACTGGAGCAGATCATCTGGTGTGGAAGCAGACTAGAGCAGATTGTCTGGCATGTAGGGAGACTGGAGCAGATCGTCTGGCATGGAGGAAGACTGGAGCAGATCGTCTGACGTGGTGGCAGACTGGAGCAGATCATCTGGCGTGGAGGCAGACTGGAGCAGATTGTCTGACATGGAAACAGACTGGAGCAGATTGTCTGCCATGGAGGCAGACTGGAGCAGATAGGCTGGCATTGAGGCAGACTGGAGCAGATCAGCTGGCTTGGCAGCAGGAACAGAAAGTGGAAAGACTGTGCGAGTTGGAAAAAACGTGTTTCTTTTTTGGGTTTAGCCACTGAAGTCCTACATGTGAATGCAGGTCTGTGAGCAGGGGGTGCAGCTGATGGAAGAGAAAAACTAAGGAATGGTGAAAAAGAGGGAGCCGTTACTAAGGAGGATTTCTGTTGGATTTCTGCAAGCAGCTCAGAAGTGGTAAGCTTCAACAGGTTAAAGGCAGGGTAGGTGCAGCAAGTAGAAACAGGTTACTGACATATAGTTGGTAGTAGTATATACTGGGCTGCAACTGTGGTTGCTGTAGGTGACAGAAAGGGGGATACTTGAGAAGGTGGGTGTCTAGCAGTAGTAATGGGTTGGTGCAAGCTGACAGAGGTTGAGTGTAATATACTGTTTCTGACATAGGCGTGCGCAGCCTATGGCATTAGGGTGTGCACCTCAAACCAAAGCTCAAACACATGTGCGTGTGTATATATGTGTGCGTGTGTATATATGGGTGTGTGTGTATGTATGTATATATATATATATATATATATATATATGAATATATACACACACTTTTATAAATAAATGTAAACAAACATTTTAAGCGGTATTAAAGTGTGCCCCCATCAATGCAGAGTGACCAGCATGCCCCCATCAATGCACAGTGACCAGTGTGCCCCCATCAATGCACAGTGACCAGTGTGCCCCCTTCAAGGCAGAGTGACCAGCGTGCCCCCTTCAATGCGGAGTGACCAGCGTGCCCCCTTCAATGCGGAGTGACCAGCGTGCCCCCTTCAAGGCAGAGTGACCAGCGTGCCCCCTTCAAGGCGGAGTGACCAGCGTGCCCCCTTCAAGGCGGAGTGACCAGCGTGCCCCCTTCAAGGCAGAGTGACCAGCGTGCCCCCTTCAAGGCGGAGTGACCAGCGTGCCCCCTTCAAGGCGGAGTGACCAGCGTGCCCCCTTCAAGGCGGAGTGACCAGCGTGCCCCCTTCAATGCAGAGTGACCAGCGTCCCCCTTTAATGCGGAGTGACCAGCGTGCCCCCTTCAATGCGGAGTGACCAGCGTGCCCCCTTCAAGGCAGAGTGACCAGCGTGCCCCCTTCAAGGCAGAGTGACCAGCGTGCCCCCTTCAAGGCGGAGTGACCAGCGTGCCCCCTTCAAGGCGGAGTGACCAGCGTGCCCCCTTCAAGGCAGAGTGACCAGCGTGCCCCCTTCAAGGCGGAGTGACCAGCGTGCCCCCTTCAAGGCGGAGTGACCAGCGTGCCCCCTTCAATGCGGAGTGACCAGCGCCCCCCCTTTAATGCGGAGTGACCAGCGTGCCCCCTTCAATGCGGAGTGACCAGCGTGCCCCCTTCAATGCGGAGTGACCAGCGTGCCCCCTTTAATGCAGAGTGACTAGTGTGCCCCCTTTAATGCAGAGTGACTAGTGTGCCCCCTTTAATGCAGAGTGACTAGTGTGCCCCTTTTAATGCAGAGTGACCAAGGTGCCCCCTTTAATGCAGAGTGACCAAGGTGCCCCCTTCAAGGCAGAGTGACCAGCGTGCCCCCTTCAAGGCGGAGTGACCAGCGTGCCCCCTTCAAGGCGGAGTGACCAGCGTGCCCCCTTCAAGGCAGAGTGACCAGCGTGCCCCCTTCAATGCAGAGTGACCAGCGTGCCCCCTTTAATGCGGAGTGACCAGCGTGCCCCCTTCAATGCGGAGTGACCAGCGTGCCCCCTTCAAGGCAGAGTGACCAGCGTGCCCCCTTCAAGGCAGAGTGACCAGCGTGCCCCCTTCAAGGCGGAGTGACCAGCGTGCCCCCTTCAAGGCGGAGTGACCAGCGTGCCCCCTTCAAGGCAGAGTGACCAGCGTGCCCCCTTCAAGGCGGAGTGACCAGCGTGCCCCCTTCAAGGCAGAGTGACCAGCGTGCCCCCTTCAATGCGGAGTGACCAGCGCCCCCCCTTTAATGCGGAGTGACCAGCGTGCCCCCTTCAATGCGGAGTGACCAGCGTGCCCCCTTCAATGCGGAGTGACCAGCGTGCCCCCTTCAATGCGGAGTGACCAGCGTGTCCCCATCAATGCAGAGTGACTAGTGTGCCCCCTTTAATGCAGAGTGACTAGTGTGCCCCCTTTAATGCAGAGTGACTAGTGTGCCCCCTTTAATGCAGAGTGACTAGTGTGCCCCCTTTAATGCAGAGTGACTAGTGTGCCCCTTTTAATGCAGAGTGACCAAGGTGCCCCCTTTAATGCAGAGTGACCAGCTGCCCCCATCAATGCTGAGTGACCAGTGCCAGTGATCTGTAAAAAAAAAAATAATAACAATAATTCCACACAACTCACTTCAGGCTCTCTCTCTGGCCTCTCTCCCCCTCCTTATTGCAGAATGCTGATGGGTGATGGATGATTGCTTGCTGAGTCTGACTCGCCGTGCGGCCGGCTTGCTCGTTCTCTGCTCTGCCTCCTCCTGAGTCCTGCCTGGTTCTCTCCCGCGCTGACTGCGCTGGGCGGCCGCTGCACAGGCAGTCCCTCCCCCAGCCCCAGACCCGACAGTCCCTCTCCGGCACGCCTGTCTCCCCCTCCACAGTGGGCGGCGCTGGCTCAGATTCAGTCTGGAGCTGAGCAGCGCCAAATGAGTCAGCCCAGGGGCAGAAGAGAGCCGCAGCCCGCAGAGCAGACTCAGCGGCGGGCGGCGGACATGGCGGGCACGAGGGTGATTAGGGTGTGCCTGGGCACACCCGGCACACCCCGTGCGCACGCCTATGGTTTCTGACCATGTTTTTAGTAATGGTTGTACAAAATTCAGTTTACACTTTGCTTGTCTGACAAGAGACTGCACTGCTTTAATACACTCCACTAGCACCTGTTGGGAACACGTTGAATAGTGCTCAAAGAAATAAGCCAAGTCATTCTCAAATAACCATACCAATGATTCTACTTGAGCCATACTGAAAAGGGGAGAAAAGTCATCACTGCCTTTAGGAATACTGGACAAAGCCAATTCCGCACAAACTTGAAAAAATGGCTGAACATCACCAAACAACATCCTGCCCTAAACAACTAGGGAATGAGAAAGACGAATGCATTCTAAGAGCTAATCTCTGGCCCACTCCTACAATATCTGGCAGCAGTATTCTTTTTCCCCTGTCACCCACAAAGAAAGATATATAACCTCCTCAGAATGCATCTTGCTAAAATCAACAGCAGAGCCAAGATGTCTTCTCTGTGCAGGAACCTTTGGTCAGGACTGGCCTTGGTGTTATGTCAGGAACTGGTGTGACCAAAAATGTGTGGACTGCAACAGAGAATATCAGGCACAAGTAAGTTTAAAATATAATTTATTTAAAAATAAGTAAATAACATAAATGTAAATGCACCTCCAATAAATATAAAACTGTGTTAATCAAACCAGATGACCAAACAAATAGTTCCACACAATGAACCACTGCCCAAACCAAGTATATACAGAAAGCAGGATAAGCAAAGCGTAGTCGTAACAGAGCCAGGGTCATACAAGCTGCAAACAAGACAGGACAAGGAGAGGGTAACAGGACATGGAGCGAGGGTTGGGATCAGGGTTGGGATCAGGGTCCAGGATGCAGGAACACAGAAATGCAGGTCAGGAGCACATGGAGACAAACACCAAGGCAGGAAGGAAGAGCATAGACTGGGTTTAAATACACTTCCTGCAACCAGCATCAGGTGATGACTGATTACATGAGATGAGTAGATAAGCAGTGATGGAAGTAACTGCGTTTAAGTAAACAGCGTTACTTAACGCAGTTACTTTTGAGGGTAACGAGTAATCTATCTGATTACTCGTTCCCTCCCTGTAACGCCGTTGCCGCTACTTTCGGCTGCGTTACCGCAATTACATCTACCGCCACTAGATGGCAGTAGATGTAATTGTATTCTCCCTCTCCTCTATTACCGCTGTCTGCGGTACTGGAGAGAGAAGAGGAGGAGACTCAGACAAGGACCGGTGTAGCATGAAGATCTGTATCCCAGCGAGAATTGGTTTCCCCTGCGCAAATGCGCATGCACCAGATTTCAGCAAAACAAGCCGAGCCGATCTATGGGGACCCTGCTCTAAAGGGGGATCTATGGGGACCCTGGCCTGTTCTAAAGGGGGATCTATGGGGACCCTGCTCTAAAGGGGGATTGATGATGACCCTGGCCTGCTCTAAAGTGGGATCTATGGGGACCCTGCTCTAGTGTCCCAGTACCAGTGTGCCACACCGCCACCACCAGTGTGCCACACCGCCACCACACTGCTACCACCATTTCAGGCAGCACGTACCAAAAAACAAAACAAAATACAGTTACTCACAGTTAGGAGGACTCAGGACTCAGACCCCCACAGTGTGCCACACCGCCACCACTATTAAATATCTTATAGAACGTAATTGCATTATAGAATAGTAAAAAAAGTCGCAGTTACTTTTCTGAGTAACTAATTACTTTTTCAATGTGGTAACTCAATTACTTTTTGGGAGAAGTAATTTGTAACTGTAACTAATTACTTTTTTAAAGTAAGATGAGCAACACTGTAGATAAGTGAGCCACAGTGCCACCAGCAGGTGAATCCTTTCCTGATACAGGGGCTGCAGATGACTGGTAGAGATGGGCTCAACATGCCCCCATTCGGTTGGCACCAGAACTCTCGAACATTGCAAAAGTTCAGACCTGAGCCACAAACCCTATTAACCACTTAAGCCCCAGAAGATTTTACCCCCTTCCTGACCAGGGGGTTTTTTGCAATTTTTTACTGCGTGACTTTAACGGACAATTGCGCGGTCGTGCACACTCACTAACTTCCCTGTGAACGAGCTGCGGCGGGCGTGCGCCTCTGCGGGCGCGCGCTCGCCCGCTATTGGCTCACAAGGAAGTGACAGGCAAGTGACGTACCGGTACTTCACTCTGCCTGGCCGGGGCTGACCGCCGCAGTGTATAGTCGTGCGGCGGTCGGCAACCGGTTAAAGTCTATGGGACCCAAACTTGAAAAACCAAATCAAAAGTCCCTATTTTGAAGGCTTATATGCAAGTTGTTGGCCCTAAAAAGGGTATGGGGGCTGGGTACTGCACTGGGTGACATGTATCAATGCAAAAAATGTTTTTAAAAAAGATCACTTTTGAAGGAGCAGTGAATTTAATGATGCTTAAAGTGAAACAATAAAAATTAAAAATTCCCCTCGATACCTCAATCTGTGTACAAAAGATCCCTGACTCTCCACCTAATTAATGCGGCCAAAATGAGCATCCCCTGTCAATGGATGTCTACACCCCCCCCACTATACCCGAATGGTTTAACCGTGTAAAAGAATAGCGGACATGGAGGAATTGGTAGCTCAGGCCAAAGAATCCTTTACAACATTTCATAAAACTTGGTCCTTATGGCTAGCTTTCTCAGATTCTGCATAATTCCTAAAAATGATGGGACCTACCTCGCCCTGATTTCTAACTTGTTCATGCTTCTTAATGGATTTCATATACGCCATTTATACACAATTTTTATATGCCACTTCCTCTCCTACCCTTCCCTCTTTTTTCTACCTTTCCTACCTCCCTCTTATCTCAGTATTCGCTGTCCTTTGCTACAGTTCTAGATTAGCCTAGATGGTAATTTTTTTCTGTGATGAGCACTATTATATCCTTATACCGTCATAACCAGACAGCTCTCATACCATAGATGCAGAATCCTTCTTAATTGGTGTGAAACTTAATGGATCTCCTCTTGTAAGACGGATCTGCCTCCCCAACCCGGTCTGGGTACAGCTTGTTCCTCTTGGGGGTGCCTGGACCTTCAGGAGGCTCAACCGTCGGCTTCCATTATGCCATGTATTTTTCCATCAACGCTGCATTATAAAAAGTACCATCATTTATAAACCATACTATCTTATGTTTAGCCACTTGGACACTTGTTACAGTTTGATTATTACTTTTTGCTTGTAATGTTTTTAATGTACTTGTATTCTGTGTGTTTTATTTGTATACATTGTTGAAACCCCAATAAAACGTTTTAAAATTAAAAATGAAAAATTCCTTTAAATATAGTGCCAGGGGTGCCCTTGGTCTGCCTGTAAAGTGGTGCATCTGTACCATGTATAGAACCTGCTACAGCAAAACTGACATTTAAAAAAAAAAAAGAAAATTACATTTAAATTAATTTTCCCTGCAAGCTTTCTTTATTTTGTAAACAACGGCTTGGGGAGTCAGTCTGTATGTTGAGGCCAAAATTTAGAGCACTCAGAACAAGATTAGAGATTTTGTGGATTAATTCTGGTGCCTCTTTGGCAGACTTCTGCACCACTGTGAGCAAGCCTTATGTGAGGAAGCCAAATTATAGTACCCTCAGGCCAAGATTAACAATTTTTTTTAGATAAAGTGTGGTGTCTCTTTTGCAGACTGTAGATAGAAGTAATCCATCCGAAAAAAACTGGAACCAAGAATTGGACTTGCTTTAAAAAAAAAAAATTGAAATTATATGCCCCGTTTAAACAGATGCAGAAAAAGTGGTCTTTGGGTGTTGATGGTGCCTTCACATCATAACTGTATAGAGATACTCTAGATGAAAGCAAGAATTTGCTTTGTTCTAAAAAAATGTAAATCATATGTCCCGGTCAAATAGCTGTGGGAAAATTGGTCTTTGGGTGTTGGTGGTGCCTTCACATTGTAACCCTATAGGGGTACTCTTGATGAAAGGAAGAATTGGCCTTGCTATAAAAAATTGAAATGTTTTCCCCTGGTCAAACAGGTGCTGGAAAAATTGGTCTTTGGGTGTTGGTGGTGCCTCCACACTGTAACCCTATAGAGGTACTCTTGATGAAAGCAAGAATTGGCTTTGCTGAAAAAAAATTTAACTATTTGCACCTGTCAAACAAGTGTGGAAAAATTGGTCCTTGGGTGTTAATTGTTCCAATGAAACCTGTACCAAAAAATGATTTCAAGATAAAATCAACACCCACAAGGATAGGCATCCTAGACAGTCTTGGGCTTGATAGCTGCTGCTAATGCTGGACTGATTCAATTTGACAAAATGTCAGCCGGTCAATGGACAGACTCACTCTCTTATCTGTCACAAAACCTCCGGCAGCATTAAATACCCGCTCAGAAAGCACACTGGATGCAAGGTAGCCCAGCAGCTCAATTGCATACTGGGCAAGTTCTGGCCAGTGTGAAAAAATGGTCTAAAGTTCTGCCAGTGGTCTATTCTCATGATCCAGTAACCAAGTGAAGGTGTACTGGAAAACTCTCCATGTCTGTTTTTGCCACTAGATAATCTTCCACTATATGATGCAGACGTTGCCAATGGGATGTTGAAGCTGACAGCTCTGGGGGCTGAGGACTGAAAAAATGTAGAAATGCATTACTTAGGCTCCCCCCTTCTCCAACGATCCTCCTATGACCAACAGAAGCCTCAAAACTACCTTTTCCATGAGACTGTAACCTACCAGAGTCTGGAAAGGTGCTACATAAACTCCTCTTTAAGGTATCCTCAAGATTTTTCATCCTGTGCTTCCTCTTCGAGGGCAGAATGAGTTCCGAGACTTTCTGCTTGTAACAGTGGTCATGGAGGGTTGCCAACCAATAATGATCCTTCTCCTTGAAGAATAAGGGACTGCAAGTTTGTGGAAGGATGAGAAGCAGAGTCCTCGGGGTCACTGAGAAATACAGTATCTGAAACTGCCTCCTCCCAGCCACGTACTACTCCCAAGGTTTCTGGGGACTGAGAACTATCTCTCAAGGTCTGATGTATGTCTTCCCCTGCTTCAATGCCTCAAAAACTGCCAGAATCCTCCTCCTCCTCTTTTTGTGTTCTGTGGCATTGCAATAATGTAGTCTGCATAAAGTGGGCCTTGAGAGGAAAGGAAGTCCTCCTCTTCCTCCGCTGCCCTGCCTCGAGTGCCCGGTTCATAATGCCACGCAGAGTATGCTCCAGCAGGAAGAGGGATTGTGTCACTGATGCATGCATTGTCACGGCTCACCATCCTTATCGCCTCCTTAAATGGTGACAGTACAGTGCATGCATCCTTCATCAGCAGTGATTGGCATGGGTGAAAAAAAACAGGATCCCCTGAGCCTGACCTTGTACCATACTCCAACAGGTACTCGTTGATGGCCCTCTGCTGCATGTGTAGCCACTGCAGCATTGCTAAAGTTGAGTTCCACCTGATGGGCATGTCACAAATCAGGCTGTTTATGGGCAGGTGGAATTCCCGCTGAATTTCAGCAAACCAAACACTGGCTGTGTATGACCACCTGAAATGGCTACAGACTCTTCTGGCCTGCCTTAGAAGATCTTGCAACCCTGGGTACCTGTTTAAGAAATGCTGCACCACCAAATTTCAGAACAGGTGCCAGGCATGGTACATGTGTCTACTTTCCTTTTCAAAGGACAGACAGAAGGTTAGTGCCATTATCGCACACCACCATTCCTGGCTCCAGCTGGTGTGGCATGAACCACAACTAGGCATGCCCCTGCAGAGCTGAAAGAATCTCTGGTGTGACTCCTGTCCCCTAGACAGACCAGCTGAAGCACTGCATGGCATCTTTTAGCCTGACTCGTTGAATGGCCCCTTCAGCGCTTAGGGGGTACTGGTGGTTCATAGGATGATTTAGCAGAGAAGGGCATAGAGGAGGAGAAGGGGGTGGAGCTGACAGATCTCACATCCTTACCACCAGCTGTATGGATATATGGATTGGCAACAAAACAAGCTGCAGCACTGAACCCTGTACTGCATCCTTCCTAGTTGCAAGCAGTTACCCAGTGTGCTGCGAACTAAATACATCATCCCTGACCATGCTTGCTGGATCACGTGTCAGCAGTAATGTGGACCTTCTTGCTGACTGCCTTGCCTAACGATGCCAAAACATTGCCTTCCACATGATGGTACAGAGTTGGAATGGCCTTACATGAAAAGAAATAGCGACTGGGAACCTGCCATTTTGATACAGCACATTCCGCAAATTCATGGAAGGGGGCAGAATCCACTAGACGGAAAGGCAGGGGTTGTAAAGCTAGGAATTTGGACAAGCTGAAATTTAGACACTGGTCATGTGGGTGACAGGGAGTTTTTATTTTTTCGATGCAGCAGCTGTGGCAGAGAAATTTGCCTGCTATACATTACAGCTGGCAGACGTGCTACTGGCAGATGTGTTGTAAATACCTGTGACACCCTTTGCTATACCATCATCCCTGTCAGTGGAGGTCATGATATATATTTTATAGAAACTGGGAAATGTGTGATTGGATCCACTTTATTGAATGAAAAGTGGAGTTTGGTGCACTTTTAATTGAAGACTGCCGCTGACAGAAATGTAAAAACTATAAATAAAATAAATAAAGGGGAACACCAGTGTCACAGTCAGAACAATGTAAAAAAAAAAAAGCGGTAGGCAGAGGACAAATAAGAAAAAAAAACAAGCAGAAATCAAAAGGTATACAGCACTGTCTACAGCACTAAATGTTATGTAATGCTGTGTTAAATACTGCGCTATGCTAACACACTAAACTGACACTACTCTATACTCACACTATACTTACACTATATTCGATATTCATACTATACTGACACACTATACTCACACTATGCTGACACACTATACTGAAACACTATACTGACACTACACTATACTGACACACTACACTAACACTCTGAGTCATAATAACACACTAACTCACTAGTAGCAAACTGAGTCCTGCTCTATCTATCTCCAAAAATACACTGCCAAAAGTTCCAGTGGGAAAGAACCTTTTATAGTGTGAGGTGGGACTATGAGCACTAAGCCATGATTGGGCAAAGTCATCATTACTTTGTATAATCATGGCTCTGAGAGTGTTCTGTGCCCTGACTGGGCAAAGCCCTGCACCTGACCAGCGGTCAGGTGCATTTCTTCAGCCAATCAGGGCCCTAGAATGCACTGTGCATCACGAAATGCGATGCGGGGTGCTCAGCATGCAAAAATCGCGCTGAACGCAACGCAAATTCGGGTGTTCACCGAACAGGCGAACAGGCAATGTTCCAGCCGAACTTTTGCCCGGCTCAAACTGTTCATCCAACTCAAATGACTGGTTTGCCTAGTTCTGCACAGCCAGGCAACAAGTATTTTCCACTCTTAACCAGATACAAGGAACAGTATTTGAGCTTGGTTTTTGCTGTTTTTTTAGAGGTTTTACATGTATATCTGCAGTCTTCAGCTTTCTATATTCTTTAGAAAGTGCACATCGTGTTACAAATTTTTCTTTCTGTTTCAGCAGTGGGAGGGGAGTCTAGGCATACACTGTGTATGAGCTGGTTGGAGCACACACCCGCCTCCACAAAGGCAGAGGAATGAAGAAATATGCAGAGCTATGCTGTGAATAAACAAGCTCTCTGCTTATCTGTCTCTAAGTCCCTTCACACATTGTGACACAATTTTTCAGCTGCTTTTTCACCTGTGTCCGAGAATTTGTCAGAAGTTATCATGATGATAACAGAGGAATGGAGCAATAGAAAGACACGGGACTTAGGGCTCTAGAATGAGATAAGTAAACACTGCAGATATACAGCATGTGCCCGGGTCAGATTTTATGAATGGGGTTTTCATCCACTTAAAGGATTAGGAACTCTCAGTCCCTTAGAAAGTAGCACATTGTGTAGTATCTCCCACTCTACTATAGACACTGATCCCAGCTCTACTGTCTGCAGGACTACCAGCTCACCCAGCTGCTCTGGAGATCTCCCAGGGCAAGTGACAGGAAGGGTTAAGCACAATGCTGTCCTCCAGAAGGCTTGATACATGTAGCAGTCTCTCCCCTTGTGAATCCCTGGTTGTGCTGATGTACTCACACTGTCCTCCTTCGTCCCTGCTGCTCTTTAGGCAAGATTCCTTTCAAATTGCACTGCTGTCCAGATCCTCCCAAGCCAGCCTGAGCTCCAGCCTGGAGGGAGAGCCCCCCCAGACAGAGCCTGGAGGGAGGGCCAGAGGGCCTGGGGATTGGCCAAGTTCCCCCAAATAGGCAAATTAATCCTCCTGGCCTCCGCCCACTAACTTCTAGAAGTTTCTCCAAACTTCCAGAACCAGGGGGAGGCACCAGAGACCTGCCTCTGTGAGTCATACAGCCTGACCTGCAGTAAATCCTGACTCAGATTCAGACTTATTTTTCCATGAGTCACACAATAAATTTACCTGCACTAACCTGATCACACACTAGAGGGTGCTACACACATGTTCACTATGCTCTGTTGATAGTCACTGCCGTGTCACAGAATTCACAGACCCTGCCTTCTAAACTACAGAGGTGCTGAGGAGGAGGAGGAGTTTCAGGAGTTGAAGTCAATACAGGAGTCACTGCTTAGTCCTAAGTCTGCAAGTAAATGGCAGAGGAGAAGCTGCAAAGCAAACAAGGAATCCAGAAAGTTGAGGAAAGAAATGGCAGCAAACAGGCAGAACTCACAACAAGAAAGATTTTTCAAGTAAGCTTATAATGGATTGTCATAAATAACGTTTGTTTTTATTGCTGGAAGATATGACCATAGGTTTCCCTTAAAGGCGAAGTCCAGCCTAACACTAAAATCGCTACATCTATAGACATCAACGATCTAACACTAACTTACCTAACCCTGTAAAGAAGAAATCAGTATACATACCTCTTCTGAAGCCGATCCGATCCCACACTGAGCTGTGAGTGGCGGCTTTGCTGTGGAGGCGGGTGCAGAGAATGCAGCCGACAACAAAAGCCCCATAGTAAGTCAATAGGTGACGTCACATCCCCATTCATTTCACAACAGTTGTCTGCTGTTTCCTCTGCAGAGCTTCTGCAACTGGAGACTATATCGGATCGGCTTCAAAAAAGGTAAGTTTACTGATTTATTCCTTATAGGGTTAGATAGGTTAGTGTTAGATCATGGGTGTCTTTAGAAGTAGCAATTGTAGTGTTAGGCTAGACTTCTCTTTCAAGGCCTAGGCATTGCATTGTAAACTGGGACAAGAGTTAGCATTCTTTTCGGTAGCAAGGATGCTCTAAGTAGAAAAGGGAATGTGCTATAGTAAGAAAGACTGTATATGCTGACAGCCTATGTGGTCAGTTCTCTAGTCCTAATAATGTCCTAATAATGTCTCTGTCCCCTTCTCTGACCCCCCCCCCCCCCCCCCCAACACCACCACCACCATATAAACAGCTTTGGTTTAATATTGATGTGTCTATTAATAAATGCTAACTGGCAACATAGTTTTATTATGCTGTCCTATCAGTAGTAGCTTTCTTGGAACCTTATACTGTATATCTATATATGATATATTTACATGTTATTCAAAAACACATCCGTATGGATCAGACAACATAAGTTTTCCACATGGCATTGAGAGAGATCAATGGATACTTATTACAGTGATGAAAGTCAATGTACTTAATGACAATCAATGAATAGTTACCATGTAATAAAAAATATGAAAAACAATACTCAATGGATGACATATATACTGAACAGAAGATGGTAGCACCATTACATGTATAAAGAACTAACATCAACAAACAGCAATAAGTTTAGATAGCAGTGCTGATTATGATGAATATGATTATGCTAGACAGATTGTTTAGTTTAGCATGACAAAGCAAAATTATCCAAAGACTTAAAGGCTGTAAATATGTAAATAGTTTCCGGTGGTTTCGCTGAATATAATTTTCTAATTTGCCTCTAAAGGAAACATTAGTAAGTATGTCAACTAACTGCAGTCATAAAATGAATGCATTAAGGAAGGTGGGGCTTAGGAGTATATGCAGGCAATAACACAAGAGGAAATAAAACATAATATTAAAGAAAACCCATCATGCTGAAATGCCAGCTTTAAAGTGGTTGTAAACCCTTACATTTACCCATTGAAGTGATTTGCCTCAGGTAAAACACAGAGATTAAACAAATCCTCCTACATAAGTTGTAGCTGTTTATCTGTAGCCTTCTCGTATCTACATCCGTTTACACAGAGATTAAACAAATCCTCCTAAATAAGTTATACCTCTTTATCTGCAGACTTCTCCTCTCTACATCCTTTTAATGTGCTGAATTATAAAGCTTGTCTGAGAGTTCAGAAAAAAGCATGCAGAGAGCTAAAGTTAGAGCTCTAAAAGCTGATTGGCGCAAAGAGACACATCCCCTTCACACAGCACACATGAAAAGAGATGAGCCTGTCAATCAGCTGGAGATCCCTCCCTGTTACTATTTTTCTCTTGGTGTCAAGAAAACGTGTCAGAAGTGACTCATGCTGATAGCAGAGGAACAAAGACAGAAATGACACTCTGTGCACTGGATTGAGACAAGTACACCCTAAAGTGGTACACTATATTACCAAAAGTATTGGGACACCTGCCTTTACATGCTCATGAAATTTAATGGCATCCCAGTCTTAGTCCGTAGGGTTCAATATTGAGTTGGCCCACCTTTTGCAGCTATAACAACTTCAACTCTTCTGGAAAGGTTGTCCACAAGGTTTAGGAGCGTGTCTATGGAAATGTTTGACCATTCTTCCAGAAGCGCATTTGTGAGGTCAGGCACTGATGTTGGACAAGACGGCCTGGCTCACAGTCTCTGCACTAATTCATCCCAAAGGTGTTCTATCAGGTTGAGGTCAGGACTCTGTACAGGCCAGTCAAGTTTCTCCACCCCAACCTTGCTTATCCATGTCTTTATGGACTTTGCTTTGTTCACTGGCACAAATCATTTGGTGGAGGGGGGATTTTGGTGCGGGGTTGTTTTTCAGGGGTTGGGCTTGGCCCCTTAGTTCCAGTGAAGGAAACTTTTAAGGCGTCAGCATACCAAGATACTTTGGACAATTTCATGCTCCCAACTTTGTGGGAACAGTTTGGGGATGGTCCCTTCCTGAAATGATTCACCTACAATTTATATTGCCTTCATCTGCAGCATATGGCCTTCTATAACATGGCAAGTGTGACAGAAACAAGCAGATTATGCAATACTACAGTTTAGGAAAACTTCATTGAAATGACCTGAATACATTAACCACTTGCCGACCGCCACACGACTATTTGCGGCGGCGGTCAGGCCCTCATGGGCAAAGTGATGTAGGGGTACGTCACTCGCCCGCGAGCCAATAGGGGGCGAGCGTGCGCCACCGGAGGCGCGCTCCCACCCCCACTCGTTCACTGTGTTCCCAGCGCGAGTGACTGGCGGCTCGGATGTCCGCCGGCCACCCGCGATCGTCCGCTGCAGAGGGAGAAAGGCAGGCGGCTGATGTAAACAAAGCCGCCTGTCATTCTCCCTGGTGTAACTGCAGAGATCATACGATCCTGCTATGTAGGATAGTATGTCTCTGTGGTTAAATGAAAAGCCACACCCCTTTACAGTTAGAAGCACGCCCCTAGGGACATATTTAACCCCTGCCTCTCCAATAAAGTTAACCACTTCCCTGCCAGTGTCATTTTTACAGTAACAGTGCATATGTATAGCACTGATTACTGTAGTAATGTCACTGGTACCCCCAAAAGTGTAAAAAATGTCAGTCAAGGGTCCGATCTGTCCGCCGCAATGTCGCAGTCCTGCAAAAATGCAGATCGCCGCCATTACTCGTTAAAAAAAACAATAAAAATGACAAAAATCTTTCCCTTAGTTAGTAAACGCGATAACTTTTGCACAAAACAATCAAAATATGCTTATTGCGATTTTTTTTTACCAAACATATGTAGCAGAAAACAAATTGGCCAAAAATGTAAAATAGTTTTGATTTTTACATTTTTTTTTGGGGGAATTTCATATAGAAAAATGTGAAAAACATTGTTATTTTTTCAAAATTGTCGCTCTTTTTTTGTTTATAGCGCAAAAAGTAAAAATCGCACAGGTGATCAAATACCACCAAAAAAAAGCTCTGTTTGTGGGGAGAAAAAGGACATCAATTTAATTTGGGTACAGCATTGCACGACCGCGCAGTTGTCCGTTAAATTCACAGAGTGCCGAATCGCAAACTAGGGCCTCTTCAGGAAGGGGGTAAAATCTTCTGGGGCTTAAGTGGTTAAGAAAGCCCATATTCGTGTGTTTGAAAACATCTGTCCACATTTAGGTTACTCCTTGAGGTGATATGAAAGGCCTACTAGAAAGCTGCTAGCTGTGTGCACACACATATGGTCTAGATCACTTTAGCTTTCCCTTCTTTGGGAAAGATGTTGGTACACAACTGTGCGATTTACTTGTCTCTCTCTGCTTTGCAATTAAAGCTTTATTTATTTTATTTCATTTTAACATGCCAATGTACAGACGAGGCTTTGGTTGAGGAATGGGACAAAGGGGATAACCACAAATTACACTTAAGAAGGCATCAGGGGTGTTTCTTGGTTTCTTGAATCTACTAGCAACCATCCAGCTTGCAGGCTATGCTGGGAGGAGTGATATTCCATCCCACAATGCATAATGTCAGTGGTGATTTGGCTCATCAGAGCAGAGCAGGCAGTATGTGAGTAGTGGAGACTTAATTCTTTTAGGTAAGTAGCCATTGGCACTACAATAGTCTGTTTAGCTGAGTTCCTAATGACCACAAGGGTAGGGTTTTCTTCACCAATGACAAATGATGTAAGGGGCACTTTACCACTGACAAATAATATAAGGGGGCTCTTCAACTTCGGCCATCAACATACTCATTACTGACCAACACTGGCCTTCAACATACTCATAACTGACTATCAATGTAAGGCTGCACATCACTAAGATGGCATTGCACTGACTGCCAATGCAAGAAGCCATTTCACCACCAAGCACCAATGTGAGTGGGCAATTCTTCAATTACTACAAATTTAAGGTGGCACTACAATGACAACTCTATGTAATGCTTCATGCCTTTGGCTGTGGGACTCAACAATCTGAGCTGCATTTTTATGAAGTCATAACCATTGAATTCAGATGGGTTGCTGTGTTCCGAGGAGAATATATGATGGTAGTTTAATTTAAAAAAAAAAAAAAACACTTTTTTGAAATTCTTCCTCTCTGATAATTGCATAAGACATAGATAACCCTTCTTCCTTGTCTTCTCACTAATCTTATGTATATAACCTTTTGTATAACAACTGCTGACCGTGGTGCTGATTTACAGCAGTCAGTGCACATAAAACTGGAGGGAAATTGAGCATTTTCCAGTAGCAGTCATATTCCATTTTTTAATCAAAGCATAAAGCCCAACTGCACCACAATTTTATTATTTTATCAGTCTTTGTTATTCATCTCCATTAGGGTTCGTTCCCACTAGCGGTTGGGAGGGGGGAGGCAATAAAACTCCACATTTAAACTGCACTTTTACCGCCCACCAACTGCTACCTCCTTTAGCTGCAGAGGCAGCAGCCAGGGGTGAACACATGCTGCAGCCGCATCAGTAGTTACGCCCCTTGCCAATTTCAGCAGGTCTAGCACCCGCTGAAAGCAACCTATTCAACTAAATGGGGCCACTCTGCAAGTGCCCCACAGCCATGTGCATTGCACACAGTTGCGCTAGTCCAGGGTTCAAGGGCTTAAAACAGGTGGAAGAAGTGATATAATGCCTACACACCGTCTGTCAAACACTCAATGAAGAGGGATCCGAACACCGATCACATTTCAGAGAGCAAAGCTAGTGTAAATAAGCCCTTATGTTCACCTAATGTACACATCATATGTTGGTTTCCACAAATGTAGTCACACATAGGCTTTAACTTGCATAACATTTATATGTACAGTGCCTTGCGAAAGTATTCGGCCCCCTTGAACTTTTCGACCTTTTGCCACATTTCAAGCTTCAAACATAAAGATATAAAACTGTAATTTTTTGTGAAGAATCAACAACAAGTGGGACACAATCATGAAGTGGAACGAAATTTATTGGATATTTCAAACTTTTTTAACAAATAAAAAACTGAAAAATTGGGCGTGCAAAATTATTCAGCCCCCTTAAGTTAATACTTTGTATCGCCACCTTTTGCTGCGATTACAGCTGTAAGTCGCTTGGGGTATGTCTCTATCAGTTTTGCACATCGAGAGATTTTGGCCCATTCCTCCTTGCAAAACAGCTCAAGCTCAGTGAGGTTGGATGGAGAGCGTTTGTGAACAGCAGTTTTCAGTTCTTTCCACAGATTCTCGATTGGATTCAGGTCTGGGCTTTGACTTGGCCATTCTAACACTTGGATATGTTTATTTGTGAACCATTCTATTGTAGATTTTGCTTTATGTTTTGGATCATTGTCTTGTTGGAAGATAAATCTCCATCCCAGTCTCAGGTCTTTTGCAGACTCCATCAGGTTTTCTTCCAGAATGATCCTGTATTTGGCTCCATCCACCTTCCCATCAATTTTAACCATCTTCCCTGTCCCTGCTGAAGAAAAGCAGGCCCAAACCATGATGCTGTCACCACCATGTTTGATAGTGGGGATGGTGTGTTCAGGGTGATGAGCTGTGTTGCTTTTACGCCAAACATAACGTTTTCCATTGTTGCCAAAAAGTTTGATTTTGGTTTCATCTGACCAGAGCACCTTCTTCCACATGTTTGGTGTGTCTCCCAGGTGGCTTATGGCAAACTTTAAACGACACTTTTTATGGATATCTTTAAGAAATGGCTTTCTTCTTGCCACTCTTCCATAAAGGCCAGATTTGTGCAGTATACGACTGATTGTTGTCCTATGGACAGAGTCTCCCACCTCAGCTGTAGATCTCTGCAGTTCATCCAGAGTGATCATGGGCCTCTTGGCTGCATCTCTGATCAGTCTTCTCCTTGTATGAGCTGAAAGTTTAGAGGGACGGCCAGGTCTTCGTAGATTTGCAGTGGTCTGATACTCCTTCCATTTCAATATTATCGCTTGCACAGTGCTCCTTGGGATGTTTGAAGCTTGGGAAATCTTTTTGTATCCAAATCCGGCTTTAAACTTCTCCACAACAGTATCTCGGACCTGCCTGGTGTGTTCCTTGTTCTTCATGATGCTCTCTGCGCTATAAACGGACCTCTGAGACTATCACAGTGCAGGTGCATTTATACGGAGACTTGATTACACACAGGTGGATTCTATTTATCATCATTAGTCATTTAGGTCAACATTGGATCATTCAGAGATCACCACTGAACTTCTGGAGAGAGTGCTGCACTGAAAGTAAAGGGGCTGAATAATTTTGCACGCCCAATTTTTCAGTTTTTTATTTGTTAACAAAGTTTGAAATATCCAATAAATTTCGTTCCACTTCATGATTGTGTCCCACTTGTTGTTGATTCTTTACAAAAAATTACAGTTTTATATCTTTATGTTTGAAGCCTGCAATGTGGCAAAAGGTTGCAAAGTTCAAGGGGGCCGAATACTTTTGCAAGGCACTGTATGTACACAAAGTTTTTTCAAAGCATTTACAATGCTTTCATTTTAGGATGTTAATCGGAGATCATAACTTTAGCGCATTGCAAGCTTCAGCAAGCTTTCAGCAAACTTCAAGCAGTGCTAAAGCTTACTGAAATCCTATTGAAACCTGATAGCTAGAGTGTTTAAGGCTAAACTCCATGCAACAATGTAGCATTCGGTGACCTGCTTCAAGGGTTAAATGCTTATTTTGTTTTGGGGAAACTGAATAGGCAGTAATACTTACCTTTTCCCTCCTTTCCCCAGCAGCCACCATTTTCTGACGCTCCCTTTATGTGGACGGGCCCTCACTGTCCTCACGTACAATGAAGACAAGATAACATCAAAGAGGTCACGACCAGTTAAGTTGTGAAGAGGAGTGACTTTGTGTAACCTGTCCTACAGAGGGGAGGAAGCCTGGGGGAGCAAGGAGTAAGGTAAATAATGATACTTGTTACTTGCCCCTTCGGGGGAAAAAAAACAAGCATTTAGCTCTTGCACTGCGAAGGATCTCACTGCAAGGTGGTTTTTTACAGCGACTGGAGTTCCGCTTTAAGTAACATTCACCACTTCTATTGAAAGCTGAGTTTATCACCCCCAAACTGGAGCTGAACTACTCTAAAGGTTTCAAAAAAAGTTAATTAAAGTGGAGTTCTGCCTTTCCCTCCACCCCCTCCAACAATGAAAAGTCAGCAGCTACACATACTGTAGCTGCTGACTTTTAATATTAGGACACTTACCTGTCCTGGAGTCCAGCGATGTCGGCACTGCAGCTGATGTTTCCATTGGCTGTCTGGTGCTGCCGCTGCCACTGCCAGTAAGGAAACCTTGCGGCTTCACGGGCGGGTCCCTACTGCGCATGCGCGAAGCGCGGAGCGCATTTCCTATTGGCTCGGCGGCGGGGGAAGGAGGAGGGGGCCAAACTTCTGAGGGATGGTGCCGCGGCACCGTATCCCAGAAGTGGGGAAGGGTACCTGTCAAAAACAGGTACCCGTTCCCCCCTCCCCTCTGAAAGGTGCCAAATGTGGCACCGGAGGGGGGGGGGGAGGAAGCAAAAGAGTGGAAGTTCCACTTTTGGGTGGAACTCCGCTTTAAGCTTGATTGAAAGCTTTACAAATATTGTAAAAGCTTGTTGTGGACCCTGTTCTTATGCAGGATAAAGCCTGTGTGCATACTGTAATGCTTTAATACAGGATAATGATGTATTCTTGAGCAAACTATATGGGTTCTCTAACAGCAGCAAGCACTATGATGTAATCAAAGGTAAAATAATAGATTTCTGAAATAAGCACAGTTTCTTCTCAATAGAAAAATCTAACCTAAGGCATTGAACAGCTGATAGCATACACTACTACCTGCATGCTGGCATTGCTTCATCCGTCAGGTGTTCATTCAGAATCTTGGCTATTGCAGTCAGGCTGTTACTCATTCTGCACATGTCTCGTCCTGGAATGCCCAGGACTTCATTAAATGTGTTTGTGAGGTTTCTAATCTCCATGAGAAGTAAATGATGAAATGAGTGTTCCATGTTATTCAACTGATTCACCAGATACGTCAGACACATCTTGGCCATCGTCTATAAAGTAAACAATAAAATATGCTTGATACAGGACAATATTTAAAGTTTTTTTAAGACAAGCTCAAACCATGGTTAAATTGCTTATAAACAATAGTGGATATTTATATCAAGAAAATCTCAAACCACACCCGTAATGAGCTGAAAAGGATAATCAAATTTTAATTCTTAAGTAAATAATTATTTAATGACTACATTGTGTTTGCTTTCAATCTCGTGTTGCAGAAACTAATGACAAATGATCTAAAAATGAAAAAACTGATTTAAAAAAAAAAAGGATAACTATGGGCAAGGTCTGATATAGATATAGCAAGCATGGCAGGATGTTCTTTTCAAGGATGGCATTTCAGCCCATCCATGTATACAATCCGTGTGGCATTTGTCCAGATCAGAAGTTTGAGCATAAAGCAGGGGCGGAAAGTTAGCGGCAAATCGACAAGGTCAACTTCACCCCTAGGTATTGAAGATGGAAAGCCACCCAGGGAAAGGAAAATGATGAACGGATAGCCTAGACATGGGCGGGAGTGAATGTGACATTAAGAATTTTGGATATGTGAAAATTGATCTTGAAGTTTGAAATGGCACCATGAACAATATAGGCTATTTGGGACTTTAAGTGAGACACCAGCAGGTAATGCCCAGCGTTTCCATCCCTGTATCAGAAAAACTGAAAATTGAAAGGATTAAAAGAGGTGCATGGAAGCCAGCCAGCCCCCAGTCTGATGTACTCACCTTCCAGTCTGCCACCAACCAAGTAGACCTGTCTCATGATATAAATAAAGAACACGGGTTTAGTTGACACGCATTTGCAAACGCATGTGGAAGCTGCAAAGCCTCTACATGGCACCCTGTGTTACTTGCAGTCCCAACACTGTCTATTTTGAGTGTCTCCACAATGGAAGCACATGGCTGCTAATGGATAGATGGGAGACAGGTGAGGGGGGGGCAGCCCAAACCTCCCCCAACCCGCTCCCATCTATGACTGGTCTAATATCTCACAGCTCTAATAGCTATGTTGTAGCGATGGTACAAAACTGAAAAGGACTAGCTGAGAAGCATACACCTCCATCCCCTTGGTGGATACAGTATAAAACACAGATTGGGACTTTATATGAGGCATTGGCCTGTAAAGCACAGCGCCTCCATCCCTAATTTCTTAAAATATTTGGGACTTTAAATGAGACACAAGCAGGTCTTGGCGATTCACAGAATCCCATTTTGTTTCTTAGTGCTTATTAGGTGGAAGACACCTGCTCCCCACTTTTGGTTGGTTGTAACTGATATTTCAATCCTTCCATTATGACATTATTTTATTTTATTCATGTCTACTTTATATTATGTGGAATTGCTCGCTTGCAGGTGTGCTGCGTGTCTGGCTCTCCCCAGTGGCTGTGTCGGTTACTTCTTTCTGGGAGCTGCGATGCCAATGCATCATCCACTGTCTCTGCTTGTCTCATCCTGGATTAGCGACACCAGTGAGATGCATCAATGTTGGGTACAGCATCCGGCGCTTGGCACCGGCCAGCTGACATGTCCTGGCGCCGGATAACATGACGTCTGTCACTTGATGCTGTGGAGTGACTTGCACTCCTGTGTTGTCCTTTCCCCTACGAGGACCAGGGATGGTGGGGTTAATTTGTCTGCTTGCCCTCCCCCTGGGCATCCACCCAGCGTTGCGAGGGATCCTGTGATGGGCCTGCAGGGCTATAAATAGGAAGGCTCAGAAATCAGTCTATGCAATGCCTCCCAGGTGGATGGACACACGCTATTTTTGGTCAGCATTATTTTGAACCTGGTAGGTAAAAACCCTCCTCCTCCCTCATTTGTCACACATATTTACTTTTTTGACCACATTTGACCTTGCACTACTATCGTAATTCCATGCACTGGTGTCACTGCCTTACCAAATTGCATTTTACACTTTTTTAACACATACAGTTAGTTTCAAATATTAATTCTCATTTAATTCAGGTGCGCAGGTCACTTTGACCATCCCTAATTGTACCATGTGGTTGCTCTTGGCCATTTAATCATTATTTTAACATTTTCTCACAAATTTATTACCTTTTCATCACTTTTTAATTTATTTTTAATTTATTGTGCACATTACCATCCATATACGCTCTTTTTTCTAGCCATAATCTTGGCGGGTCATATTGAACAGTTCTGTTTGCCGTTTTTTCATCTGTCCAGTTTTGCGTTGCTGGCCCATTTTGGATCCTTTACCCACAGCTTCCAAGTCAGATGTCTCTGGTGGCTGCTGGTGCAATTTTGACATGCAGCATCCTGCATTTTTGTGAGTATGGATCCCTTAGTCTGATTCCGACATTCCAATCTACCTGATACATTTCCATGTTCATTACTATGTTATATTTTTTACCCATTTTACTTTATAGAGCGTGTAGGGTACCTATAGATGCTATGAAACACTTACCATGGACAATTTGATTACTGTAGGTAACCTAACCATGTAATGGATTTGTATATTTGGGCCAACTGTTTGGCATTATGACACCTTTTCCCAGTTCTATTGCTGGCAAATACTCAATAAACATGTACTATGTTTTTATTACTGGTTATGTGGCGCTTTATCTAAAGTCCCAATGGGCAAAACTCTGCATTTGTAGGTAATTCATAAATTGGATAGGATCCTTAACGTCCTTGGGAATCACAGTAATATGTGCCCTCAGAGTGTCAATTTGCAGGGATTGGCCATCCAGGAGGAAATTGAATGTCTCCACAAATCTGGGGGCTAGGATTGAAGAGAAGGCTTTATAGTAAGCTGCTGAATACCCATCTTGGCCAGGGACTTTATGAGATTTAAGACCTAATGGCCAAGAGAAACTCATATGTAGAGATGGGGCATTAGGGGGTCACCGCCTCTTCAGGAAGGGATCGTAAACCTGAAGCCACAAGATATTTCTGTATTTGTCATGCTTGTTTTCCAGTTGTTCAGAAGACATTGGGGCTGAAAGGGGGTTGAAAGATTATACAGAGAAGAATAACATTCTCTTAAAGCTTCTGCTAGATACAATCATTCCCAGAATTGATATAAAGGATGTAGCTTTTAAGAGAGACATCACAAAGCAAGTGAGCTAAAAGCCTCCTGGATTTATTACTATGTTCATAGTATACATGCCTTATCTTATGTATGCATATCTTGGTGTCATGCAAGAGCATAGAGGCCGATTTATCTTTCTGTAGTCTAAGGTCTGCCGCTACAGAATGAGCAATGGACTTTTTGTGTAAGGATTATAATTTTGCCACCAAGTTGAGCTGTTTGTGGAGTAGGGCATGCCTAGCTTTCCTCAGTTCTGTTACTTTTTGAATCAATGTACCCCTCATGACACATTTATGAGTTTCCCTTAAGGTCATCAGAGCAATATCCTTCGTATCATTACCTAAAAATATACGGGCTTGAGACTGGGAGAGGTTCTTACGCACTGGGCCTTCCTTAATTGGGGACTTGTTAAGTTTCCACATCCAGGGTTCGGAGCCGAGAGTACCCAAGCATAAGTCTAGAATAGATGGGGTGTGGTCAGAAATGGTCTGCACGCCTATGGAGGTGCTCACTGCCTCTAGCAGAAGAGCCTGGGAGACCATCACATAGTCAGTTTTTGAGTAACTTTTGTGTAGGGGCAAGTATAGGTATAGTCAAGGTCATTATCTATTAGATAAAAGTTTCCACATAAAGGTCACAGGTATGAAAAGAACATTGACACAATTACATTTACATTATTTTTTATTTCATGCTGCCTTTGCCGAGTAATCAGCAGTGGAAAAGTAGTTATTTGGGGATTTGTTAAAATTTATAGCACGATAGCAGAAAGCAGTTTCCAAGACACTGCAGCTCCTTATTGTACATAGTGTCACTGAGAGCATAATAAATTACCCTGTAATATACTGTACACTGTATGAACACTGCCAGACTCAGTAATGATAAGTTATTTTTGTCTTTTAAAAGAATTACTGCATGTTGAAGTGTTTGTTTTGATGACAAATCACTTTTATATGCCTCTCAAGAACTTAATAAAAACCCTTTCCATTTTGTGACCCTTTCCTTTATAATATAGATGCCTAGAACCACTACTGTTTGCCCAATTTCCTGGTCAACATACAGTGGCGGAGCTAGACTTTTAAAACAGGGGTGGCAAAGGGGTGGCAAGGTATTATTTTGGGGGGTCAATATATAAAGTGTCATGGGGTGTCAGATTTGTCCACCGCAATGTCGCAGTCCCTCTAATAATCGCTGATCGCTGCCATTACTAGTAAAAACAATTAAAAAATAAAAAGTTTGTAGATGTAATAACTTTTTTGCAAACCAATCAAAATACACTTTTACAAAAAATATGTGGCAGAAAACATATTAGCCTAAATTTATGAAAATAGGGGGGAGCTGTAAAGCACTGTGGGGAGCTGAAGAGCCCTGGGGGAGGGGGGACTAAAGAGCACTGGTGGGGGGGGGGGGCTGAAGAGCTCTGGGGGGTACTGGAAAGGGGGGGTGTAAAGTATGCATTTATTAGATACAGAGAAGAAAAATACATCAACATCAGCAGTTCTATAGCACATCATTCTTTGTCAGTTAAACACTCTGACCTATACATATCTGTGAACACTTGCAGATTAATATGTGCACAATGTTCTAGGTATATTGGGGACAGTGGTGGCTGGTGCTCAAAAATTTTAGGGGGGCGCAAACAGAAAAATGTAATAGGCATTGCTTTGCAGCAAAAAACGCTGTAAAAAATTGCGTGATTTTGAGGTCGCAAAAGTGAGAAACGGGTCTTCAGTAATTAAGGTATAGTGTGCCCCCTTTCAATGCAGAGAGACCAGCGTGCCCCCTTTCAATGCAGAGAGACCAGCGTGGCCCCTTTCAATGCAATGACCAGCGTACATGCCCCATTCAATGCAGAGACCAGCGTACATGCCCCCTTCAATGCAGAGACCAGCGTACATGCCCCCTTCAATGCAGTGACCAGCGTACATGCCCCCTTCAATGCAGAGATCAGTGTACATGCCCCCTTCTATGCATTGACCAGCGTACATGCCCCCTTCTATGCAGTGACCAGCGTACATGCCCCCTTTAATGCAGTGACCAGCGTACATGCCCCCTTCAATGCAGAGATCAGCGTACATGCCCCCTTCAATGCAGAGATCAGCGTACATGCCCCCTTCAATGCAGTGACCAGCGTACATGCCCCCTTCAATGCAGAGATCAGCGTATATGCCCCCTTCAATGCAGAGATCAGCGTACATGCCCCCTTCAATGCAGTGACCAGCGTACATGCCCCCTTCAATGCAGTGACCAGCGTACATGCCCCCTTTCAATGCAGAGACCAGCGTACATGCCCCCTTCAATGCAGTGACCAGCGTACATGCCCCTTCAATGCAGTGACCAGCGTACATGCCCCCTTCAATGCAGAGATCAGCATACATGCCGCCAACACAGTGACCAGTATACATGTCCCCAATGCAGTGACCAGCATACATGTCCCCAATGCAGTGACCAGCGTACATGCCTCCAATGCAGTGACCAGCGTACATGCCCCCAATGCAGAGATCAGCGTGCGTGCCCCCTTACCCGCCTGGAGCGGCAGCGGGCGGCTTCTTCTCAGTCCCGGTGACCGGCGGCGCGTCTCCACGAGTCCTTCCGCCTCCTCCTCGGCTAATGGCAAGGGGTTTGTCTTGTGGCTAATGGCAAGTTGTTTTTCCTCCCTCTCCCCCCCTCGGGCACTCACATTCTTCTTCCACCCCCCCCCTCGGGCACTCACATTCTTCTTCCACCCCCCCTCGGGCACTCACATTCTTCTTCCACCCCCCCCTCGGGCACTCACATTCTTCTTCCCCCCCCCTCGGGCACTCACATTATTCTCCCCCCCCCTCGGGCACTCACATTCTTCTTCCACCCCCCCCCCTCGGGCAGTGGCACTCACATTCTTCTTCCTCCCCCCTCGGGCACTCACATTCTTCTTCCCCCCTCCTCGGGCACTCACATTCTTCTTCTACCCCCCCCCCCCCTCGGGCACTCACATTCTTCTTCTACCCCCCCCTCGGGCACTCACATTCTTCTTCCCCCCTCCTCGGGCACTCACATTCTCCTTCTACCCCCCCTCGGGCACTCACATTCTTCTTCTACCCCCCCCCCCTCGGGCACTCACATTCTTCCCCCCCCCCTCGGGCTCTCACATTCTTCTCCCCCCCCCTCGGGCTCTCACATTCTTCTCCCCCCCTCGGGCACTCACATTCTTCTCCCCCCCCCTCGGGCTCTCACATTCTTCTCCCCCCCCCCTCGGGCTCTCACATTCTTCTCCCCCCCCTCGGGCACTCACATTCTTCTCCCTTTGGCTCTCAGAGCAGCGCTGCAGCCAGAAGAAGACGGAGGGGGGTGGAGGTGGAGCCAATGCTAGGCGGCAAGGAGAGGAATTTGAAATCCTCCTCCGCTCCGAGAACCTCTTCTGCTGTCATGACGAGAGGAGGAGGATTTCAAATTCCTCTCCTTGCTGCCTAGCATTGGCTCTGCCTCCACCCCCTCCGTCTTCTTCTGGCTGCAGCGCTGCAGCTGAGAGCCGAAGGAAGGAAGGAGGAGCAATGGCATACTGTATATACACTCGGGGCAAATAACTTCAAACGATCCACACGAGACCCGGGGCTTTTTGGGGGCACACTCGGGGCTGAACCCCCGTTCAGCCACCCCCCCACCTGCCGACACCACTGGCTGTGAAAGTAGCAGGAGTCCAGTCTTCCCTGCTCTCCATCCGCCTCCCTCCGCAGCTCCCGGCCGTACGGCGATCCCCTGTGATTCTCCCGCTGCCCTGCCATGCACCCGGCCACCCGCCCAGGATTGGGGTGGCAACAGGGGTGGCAAGGGCTTCTTCTGGGGTGGCAATTGCCACCCCAGCTAACCCTCTAGCTCCGCCACTGTCAACATATCACTGTCTTTCTACTAGTAAAAGGGCCAACTGAAAAAAAAATCAACCAAGCTAACTGGTCCAGGGCCTTCCAGGGTGTCAACCATTGACTGTTGAAATGTACACGTATTTTATTGTATGACTGAGGAATGCTAAATATAAAGAGAGGGAACACCCCTATATGGATGAAAACACTCAAATTTTGTAGTAGGTAAAAACATAGCCAGGAGCAGTGAGACAATGACCCTAGAGTCCCAAATAGATAGATGAAGCTAGTTTGTGATTTAACCCCTGGACCCCATCTGAAACCATAACTATATAACTATAAAATAATTTGTTTATATAACAATATAAAATATATAAAACAGCTGTAGGAGTCACTGGATAGGATGGGTCCCCCTCGGTCTCTCCCCAAAAACCTCTGGTGATCAGTAAGGAGAGGGTGGGTGGATGCTCCAGTCTCTCTGGGGCAGTGGCGCTGGTGCTGTATTGTGGGTGGTGCTGCACCTTGCCTGGGTGTCCTCACTCCCAGTCTCAGGCTGGGTTCCCCACTCATAAGGTCTCCTGCCGGCAGGGGGAAATCCAGACAGAGGTGCTTTCTCTCTCTAACTCCCTCGGTGCCAAGAGAAAGAACTTTCCCAGGCAGTTTAATAAAAATAATCTCTCGCTCCTCTTTCTGCACAGTGCCTATTGGGATCTGTAGTGTATTATAGTGTAGCCATTATATGGCTGTTGTCTACAACTCCCATGATTCTCAATGTTCTGCATATAAGTCTGTGGCCTTGCTTGCCTTACTCCCAGAAGGATGCCAGGAAGTTGCTAACTGAGGCCTATTCATTACTGGTCACCTCTACCATCACAGGAGTGAGCTCTTTCTCTGATTTAAACCACCTCACATGCTCTTTCTCCCTCCTAATACAGTAGCTCTGAGCTCAGCATTTGAGAGCTCACTCCTGTGATGGCGGAGGTGAGCAGTAAAGACTAGGCCCCTTTTAGCAATGTCCAAGCAACATCCTGGGAGTATTCCAGCCAGGCTTCGGAGGTATGTAAATGGCCTACAACTATAGCAAGGTCATTATTCAACTTTAGTCAGTGCAGTTTGTTTTTATCTACAGACACCTCTTATCTGCATTGGCAGTTTTATGGTCAAGGTGAAATAACCCTTTAAAGTTCCCCTTTTAAGGAGTCCTAAGATTGATGTAACTCATAGCTTGCTTGATGAAAGGATATCCCCTGTTTGACAACAGCTGAAGCCCGATCCATTGGCTTCCAGAGCAATCAGTCAGAGGCTCCTATTCAGTGGTGAGCCTCGGGTTTTTGGCAAACATTGTACTGACGTGTTTTATTATTTTAATAAAGTGACCTGCAAAAATGAAAATAGAGAGTACTGTTGGGTCATTTGTTTATATTTTTATGAGCTGCATTAGTGGTGAATTTAACCAGAAAAAGAGGCAATCCAATTAAGCGTGTTTTGACCTTTTGGGTCCTTTCACACGAACGATACGATCAGATCTGCCTGTCACTTTTTCAGACGGACCTGATCAGATGCTCCACGCATCCCTATTGGGCAGCGGATGTCAACAGAGACATCTCCGCTGACACCCACTGTTATCCGCTTCTGATCGTGAAATCCGGACAGATGGAAACCCTATTTTCCATCTGTCTAATGGATCGGATCGGAATGGGATCGGATGAGAACGGACAGGCGATTGGTTCTCATCTGATTCCCCCATAGAGGACAGCGGGGATCTCACAGCTCCGTCTCTGCACACAGAGTGGAGATGGAGCTGTCATCCGCCTGCTCAGCGGGGATCGGTGTATCGACCCCCCGCTGAGCAGAACAGCTCCGTCGGCCATGTGAAAGGACCCTTAAATGTAAAGGTGCATATTTTAGGGCGAGCAGCCAATCTGTGTGGTGGTGGCAGTCTTTTTCTAACACTTGGAGGTGATTGATTAAACCTTGTTATGAGATCATTAACATTTCATTCAGCAAGTCATTTCATGATCTTAGAAAATCTTTAGCCTCTGTGAAAGAGTGACCATTTTTTGCTTCAGAGTGGTGGAACTTTATATCATCACATGGTTAATGTTGTTGGTGAATTGAATCACAACAGAATATTTATTTGAGTATTTGTCACTTGACTTTGACCCACAAAGATTATAGATATGTTGTTTAATTGATTTTGAGCAATGTGATTCATATGTATTAAAACACTCACATACTTATTTTATTTATTCACAATTTTGCCTGTGCTGGGAGCTGCAGGACAAGAAGCTGAAAAAAAGTAGTACAGGGTTTTGTGCATGAGCACTGGGACTGTGTGTTAGATGGTCTGGAGGACCAAGGCAGGAAGCCTGGGCAGTAAAAATTCAAAAAGAGCCACAAGACTGAATATTGTTTGTTGGTCATATTATTGGTAAGGATTTTTAAGGAATTGTCTAGGAAATAGTCCTCCTTTGTATGGAAATTCACGAATCACAGCCTCTTGTCTTTTAAAGATACAGTTTTAAGGACATACTTTTGAGTACATATATAATTTTTTCCCCTGTATACACATTTTTTATACATATCTTTCCCATTTTTATCATTTTTACCTATTTATCGTATATGGTCCCCTATATAACATTTATTGGGCCCTCCGGAAAAACTTGGATCTATAATGGATTTTTATTACATACCCGTTCAGAATAACAAAGTCTACAAAGACATGGACTCACAGCACAGCGGATGGACTTACTGAGGAATTGCCTTTTAAAAGATTAATCTTGTTTTAAAAAAACAAAAATATTTTTCAGCACGATTTCTATCTCACCGATTAGATTGGTATATGTATGGGCACCTTCTTTATAGTCTAGCACTATTTTGCGTAGACACATGGGCCCACGAGCTTATATTATATTAAGTACAATTAACACACACCACTAGATCACAATGTCACCACAATAAAATTATTTTGAGTATTTTTATTTGTATCACGGCACCACTGGGTATCGGCTCACTACCGATTAAACCAGACACATCACTTTTAGCACATTTCATTTTAACAAACTTTTAATTTCATTTTAATTACCAATAGTCATTTATGTTTAGTCGTACTTGTCGTTTTAATAAAGATTATTGTTTTATAAGTACGGCAAACACAGCATGAAGGGAGTTCACATGATGAGTAAATATTATCTAGGCTACGGGATAGGTATACCAAGATGGCCGCCGTGTTCGGTCGCAAAGTAGGTACACCAAGATGGCGCCATCCCAGCCTATAAAAAGACCGGGAGTAGAGATGGACGGCACGCTCCAGATGACGTCGTATGACGAAACGCGTAGGGCGTGGTTCACGTACGTCTATACGTCACTTCCGGGAACGGTGGTTTGAGCCGGTGGAACGCGGAAGCGGTCCGGCGAACACCTCTCCAAGCTGATAGTGAACTCCCTAACTGTGAGTGGATGCTACGTTTGTTTGTCTGAACATAACATATGCTACGGAATGGAGGCTTATCCTTTATTTTAGTGACCGAAGAAGTGTCGAGGTATCGGCCAAAAGAGTGTGGTAAGCAGCGGTGTTTTCGGTGAATCACCTACCGACACTATACTTTGTTTGATTTCTTAATCACTACACGGGGTTTTGGCAATATCAGCACTCGGCACTTTATTTGTATAAGTATATGCATAACATATGATGTTTACAGTATGGTATACAAGGCACAGCCCATAAACAGCACGTAGCACTTTATATATATATATTTATATTCATTGCGTGCACCTTTAGCACTATATGCACTTTCTATTTTGCACATGCACGTTTTATAAGTGGTAGCGCCGGTCCCAATATTTTTGCAATTCTTTCTATTTTACTACCTCAGAGGTAGGTTGGAGGCAGCTTACACCACCTTTTTAAACCTTTTAAGCCTGATTCAGTATACGGAAAACTCCATAGCGCTGGTATACATTCCTTTTTTCTATATTATTGGTGAGAACCCCTGTGTAGGAAGACTTTCATTTGCAAACCTTTTATAAATAAAAGTGGAAAAAGCCCTAAAACGTACTCACTGTTTTGCACTACCAATGAGCTACAAAATCCCCAACTTGTCACAATTGTAAAGGGTGAGCACACAATGGAAATATAGTCATATGGTCCTGAATAGGGATGAGCCTAATGTACCTAGATTCAGTTTAAGGTGGGTTTGTATAACATGAGTAAAGTTCAGATATTAAACCTGAACCCTGTTGATGTCAATGAAATCTGAATGTTAAAAAAACAGTAATGGCCATTTTTTGGGCTAATAGGCAGGGAATTTTCATTTTCAAATGAATAGCATGGGGTGGGGGGCAGGCTAGGCACTGCCCTGGGGGGTACCAAAGCAAATGAAAAAAAAAAAAAAAAATATATATATATATATATATATATATATATATATATATATATATATATATATATATACACAGTATCTCACAAAAGTGAGTACACCCCTCACATTTTTGTAAATATTTTATTATATCTTTTCATGTGACAACACTGAAGAAATGACACTTTGCTACAATGTAAAGTAGTGAGTGTACAGCTTGTATAACAGTATAAATTTGCTGTCCCCTCAAAATAACTTAACACACAGCCATTAATGTCTAAACCGCTGGCAACAAAAGTGAGTACACCCCTAAGACAAAATGTCTAAATTGGGCCCAATTAGCCATTTTCCCTCCCCGGCGTCATGTTACTTGTTAGTGTTACAAGGTTTCAGGTGTGAATGGGGAGCAGGTGTGTTAAATTTGGTGTTATCGCTCTCACTCTCTCATACTGGTCACTGGAAGTTAAACATGGTACCTCATGGCAAAGACCTCGCTGAGGATCTAAATAAAAGAACTGTTGCTCTACATAAAGATGGCCTAGGCTATAAGAAGATTGTCAAGACCCTGAAACTGAGCTGCAGCTTGGTGGCCAAGACCATACAGCGGTTTAACAGGACAGGTTCCACTCAGAACAGGCCTCGCCATGGTCGACCAAAGAAGTTGAGTGCACACGCTCAGCCTCATATCCAGAGGTTGTCTTTGGGAAATAGACGTATGAGTGCTGGCAGCATTGCTGCACAGTTTGAAGGGGTGGGGTGTCAGCCTGTCAGTGCTTAGACCATACGACGCACAATGTATCAAATTGGTCTGCATGGCTATCGCCCCAGAAGGAAGCCTCCTCTAAAGATGATGCACAAGAAAGCCCACAAATAGTTTTCTGAATACAAGCTGACTAAGGATATGGATTACTGGAACCATGTCCTGTGGTCTGATGAGACCAAGATAAACGTATTTGGTTCAGATGAGGTCAAGCGTGTGTGGCGGCAACATGGTGAGGAGTACAAGTGTGTATTGCCTACAGTCAAGCATGGTGGTGGGAGTGTCATGGTCAGGAGCTGCATGAGTGCTTCCGGCACTGGGGAGCTACAGTTAATTGAGGGAACCATGAATGACAACATGTACTGTGACATACTGAAACAGAGCATGATCCCCTCCCTTCGGAGAATGGGCCTCAGGGCAGTATTCCAACATGATAACCACCCCAAACACACCTCCAAGATTACCACTGCCTTGCTAAAGAAGCTGAGGGTAAAGGTGATGGATTGGCCAAGCATGTCTCCAGACTTAAACCTTATTGAACATCTGTGGGGCATCCAAATGGAAAGTGGAGGTGTGCAAGGTCTCTAACATCCACCAGCCCTGTGATGTCGCATGCAGGAGTAAAAGAAGCTCTGGTGAACTCCATGCCCAAGATGGTTAAGGCAGTGCTGGAAAATAATAGTGGCCACAAAAAATATTGACACTTTGGGCTCAAATTGGATATTTTCTCTTAGAGGTGTACTGACTTTTGTTGCCAGTGAGTTAGACATTAATGGCTGCGTGTTGAGTTATTTTGAGGGGACAGCAAATTTACACTGTTATACAAGCTGTACACTCACTACTTTATATTGTAGCAAAGTGTCGTTTCTTCAGTGTTGTCACATGAAAAGATATAATAAAATATTTACAAAAAATGTGAGGGGTGTACTCACTTTTGTGAGATACTGTGTATGTGTATATATATATATATATATATATATTATATATATATATATATATATATATATATATATATATATATATATATATACAGTATTCTGGGGAGCAGTGATTTTAATAATGTTTAAAGTGAAACAATAAAATTGCAAAATAATTTCAAATAACTTGACTCAAATACACTGAAGGTGCCTGTGAAGTGGTGCATCTGTACGATGTATACAACCTGCTAAAGCAAACTGACAAAAAAAGCACTGTTTAGTTTTCCAGCAAACAACAGCTCCCAGCATCTTAACTCTGTTTGTAAACAAAATGGCTGAGATTCCCTTTATCATTGCCAGATGAGGGTCATCTATTCCTAGATGAGGGTCATCTATTCCTAGTCTAATATAGATGTTTTTTGGTAGACCCCCCCACAAAAGAAAAAATAAAATGTGCATGGCGTTCCCCTGAAAAATACATACCAGATCCTTATCCCAGCATGCAGCCTAGCAGGCCAGGAAAGGAAGCAGGAGGATGCTGCATTCGGCCTCTCCCGTCCTGAACCATACCAGGCCACATGCCATCAACATGGGGGGAAGTGGGGGGGGTACAATCTGGTGGTTGTGGGTGTCTGTGGGTTGGGGCCTATCGGAATCTGGAAGCCTCCTTTACAAATAAAGGAAACCTCAGATACCACACCCCATGAATGAGTACTCCTACGATAATAAGTCTCTTATTTAACTATCTACTGACCGCTCACAGGAAAATATACTGCGAGCAAGCGGGCAGCAGGTAAGGGCGTGACTGACCTTCTTATGGGATTGGCCACAGCACGAGTTTGGCAGCAGATTTCAGCCAATGATTTTGGCTGAAACCTGCTGATTGGCTGTGTCCAATCACATACAGAGTTCTGTGTTCAAAAAAACACAGAACCCTGTGCACAGGGAGCAGCGATCTTGATGTTTCTTCTCCCAGAAAAGCAGGGAGAAAAAACAGCAAGATCAGAAAATAAAAGCAGCACACATTACACATTGTCTAACATTTCATTAGGCAAACAGTTAACTCCATGATTGTCCCTAGATGTTAACCCCTTTCTTGCCAGTGTCATTAGTTCAGTGTCAGTAAAACCTTACAGAGTGTGGTGGTTAAAAGAAAATACAAAAAACAAATATACAGTGGGTACGGAAAGTATTCAGACCCCCTTAAATTTTTCACTCTTTGTTATATTGCAGCCATTTGCTAAAATCATTTAGGTTCATTCTTCTTCCTCATGAATGTACACATAGCACCCCATACTGACAGAAAAACACAGAATTGTTGACATTGTTGCAGATTTATTAAAAAAGAAAAACTGAAATATCACATGGTCCTAAGTATTCAGACCCTTTGCTGTGACACTCATATATTTAACTTAGGTGCTTTCCATTTCTTCTGATCATCCTTGAGATGGTTCTACACCTTCATTTGAGTCCAGCTGTGTTTGATTATACTGATTGGACTTGATTAGGAAAGCCACACACCTGTCTATATAAGACCTTCCAGATCACAATGCATGTCAGAGCAAATGAGAATCATGAGGTCAAAGGAACTGCCTGAAGAGCTCAGAGACAGAATTGTGGCAAGGCACAGATCTGGCCAAGGTTACAAAAAGATTTCTCCTGCACTTAAGGTTCCTAAGAGCACAGTGGCCTCCGTAATCCTCAAATGGAAGACGTTTGGGACGACCAGAACCCTTCCTAGAGCTGGCCGTCCGGCCAAACTGAGCTATCGGGGGAGAAGAGCCTTGGTGAGAGAGGTAAAGAAGAACCCAAAGATCACTGTGGCTGAGCTCCAGAGATGCAGTCAGGAGATGGGAGAAAGTTGTAGAAAGTCAACCATCACTGCAGCCCTCCACCAGTCAGGGCTTTATGGCAGAGTGGCCCGACGGAAGCCTCTCCTCAGTGTAAGACACATGAAAGCCCGCATGGAGTTTGCTAAAAAACACCTGAAGGACTCCAAGATGGTGAGAAATAAGATTCTCTGGTCTGATGAGACCAAAATAGAACTTTTTGGCCTTAATTCTAAGCGGTATGTGTGGAGAAAACCAGGCACTGCTCATCACCTGTCCAATACAGTCCCAACAGTGAAGCATGGTGGTGGCAGCATCATGCTGTGGGGGTGTTTTTCAGCTGCAGGGACAGGACGACTGGTTGCAATCGAGGGAAAGATGAATGCGGCCAAGTACAGGGATATCCTGGACAAAAACCTTCCCCAGAGTGCTCTGGACCTCAGACTGGGCCGAAGGTTTACCTTCCAACAAGACAATGACCCTAAGCATACAGCTAAAATAATGAAGGAGTGGCTTCACAACAACTCCGTGACTGTTCTTGAATGGCCCAGCCAGAGCCCTGACTTAAACCCAATTGAGCATCTCTGGAGAGACCTAAAAATGGCTGTCCACCAACGTTTACCATCCAACCTGACAGAACTGGAGAGGATCTTCAAGGAGGAATGGCAGAGGATCCCCAAATCCAGGTGTGAAAGACTTGTTGCATCTTTCCCAAAAAGACTCCTGGCTGTATTAGATCAAAAGGAATGAATGAATTCTCCCGAGGCCCCACCGCTAAAAGTAAACAAATGTAAGGTCTCCCTGGTGACATCATTAACCAGATATTGACCAAATATGGCCAGGAACTGTCAAAGTTTGATCTAAAACTGTGTTCAGACCAAACCTTTTTGCATTCATACCTACATAGTTGCATACTTAGGTTGAAAAAAGTCCAATATCTGTTTATGTTGTGGTGGGCATTTAAACTGATTGGGACACATCTAAAAAAAATTCCTTAATTTGCCACATGAGATGAATGTTCAACAATATCACAACAGTCAAAGGTGCTTTATAGAACATTTACACTGTTTCTATAATCTTAAGTAGAACACCCAAATTGCTAACATCAACACATGAATAGAGTTATGCAATAGTTGGATGACTTTGAAAAGAAATGTCCTACAGTTTTACATCCTTTATCAGCACTAAACAAGTCACCGGCTTCAATGAACTATTCATTGCTTATCACAGAAGTCTGGTTCTTGTCCAGATATTCAGTGCTCACTTATTTCTGTAGTCAAATTACCTCTACCCTGGAACACTGACCAGATTTCATGCTCACTGTGGCAATGAATCAAAGTTCTCATGTCTGGAGTCATGTAAAGTAGATCAGTGGAGACACACCAAAAATAGTTACAGTTCATAAGTGATTATTATGCCAACTAAATGTTATTTTTTAATGTTGTTAATCTATGTGTCAAAGAAATTGTGGTGTTTTCTTCATGCATGATATAAATATATGTATGCTTAAAAAAATCACAAGGAAAATGTTAATGGTTAAACCAAAATGTAGCAGACCCCTGGCTTGGCCTGGTGATTTGATCCCAGGTTCTGATCCCTTAAAGAGGAAGTAAAGTCATTTAAAAAAAATGAGAAAAAAAAAGCCCTGTAAAGAGAAAGGCATAATGAGCTAGTATGCATCGCATACTAGCTCATTATGAAGTACTTACCTTAAAAAGAAGCCCCCGCTGTGCCGCCCCCTCAGCGACAGGACGGCTGACATGTCCGGCCGTCCTGGTTCCTGGTTCGCGTCCTCCGGCCATCTGATTGGCCGGAGGCGCGATTACATCACTCCCGCACGTGCACGTGGGTGCCGCCATTCACGGCACTGGGCTCTGAAGGAACGGCACGGGTGGCCGTTCCTTCAGAGCGCATGCGCCGATGACGTCATCGGCAGTATGCACTGTAAATATCTCCTAAACGGTGCATGTTTAGGAGATATTTATAACACCCATAGGTAAGCCTTAATATAGGCTTACCTATAGGTAAATGTTTGTGAAGTGGGTTTACAACCTCTTTAACGGAGCAAGTAGCCAGGCACAAGGTATTTTCAGTTAGATGCATCCAAACTCACCTAGTCCTCAGACAGTAAACAAGCAGATAGTGTTTTTTTGTTGTTTTGATTGTTTTGTAGGACCCGGATAGGGATTGGGAAAAGTTTTGGGATGCCCAGAACTGAACAACTTAAACAAGAACATTATTTTGAAGCAGCTAAGTAAATGAGTCAGAGTTTCCCTCTGCATAAAGGTAGCACACAGTTATAGCACAGAGGTCTTCTCTTCTCTTCTCTAAGGAACACTCTGGCAGCAAGTCTGGAACAATCCCTCTAACAAGAAAGGTGTGCACAGGCAACAGTCTTTCTCCTAAGAATTCTCTTAAGGCCTATTGTGACCCAGGTGGTCTGAAGGCCTGCACTCAGCTTCAGCTTAACTCTGAATGAATTCTCTAAGGAAGATCCCGCCTGAGTGTTGGCTTGAATGTTCCTGTGACTTTAGGGGTGATCCTATGGCCCCTCACTGAGCGAGAATCATCCAGGACTTCTTAAAGCTTCTCCTAACCCTTGGAATGCTTAACATCATTTCCAGGTTGGATCACTTTCCTGCTGGCAAAGGACCCTGCTACTCTCTGCTCTCAGCCTTATATACACCCTTATATACAGCCTTATATACACCTGTCATCCCCTTGCTGGCCATTCTCCTTCATCAGGGATCGGCTGAAGCTGTATCCAGGGCTAGCTCAGACTCTGCCCTCTCCTGCTCACTATGTTTGCAGAAGATTCTGCACAGACAGTGAGACAGACAAGCCTGCAGCTGCAGAACTCAGAGTAGGCAAAAAACATTAAGTGTCCACTTCTAACAGTAGAGCCAAAAACAAAATTTGCCTCACTTCTAGCACCTGGCCTAGAAGGGTGCTACAAAAACATAAGACAAGAATCTAAATACATACAGAATATAGGTTACATATTCTTTGAAATTCTGTTTAACTGGGAAGTTTTGTGATCCAGGCACTCGTGGCCAACAGCTGCCTTATTCTATTTTAGATAGAGTAAGAAGGGGTTAAAACTTGTCATTTTTTTTGCTATATGTGTCCTACTGGAGATGTTTCCCTTTACTTCTTTCCTATAGCCTAAACAGGAAGTTGTCTCCAATGAGAGAAATTCCATCTTAGAAAGTTGTCTAGTCTCTCCATAGTAGGATTTGAAAGATATCCCTTCTAATCTTGTTTCTGTAACAACTCAGAATTTCAGATTTTCTTTCACTTTTACTTTTAGTGATAATGGTCACCAGGAAAAATAGGGGGGTAAACCTCTCTAACAAGGACACAGAAAGCAAAGGAGCAGCATCACACCAATGATGTTATATCTCTCCTCGGTGTAGCGCTAGCCCCACAGGTGCTGCTGCTTTTAATTGTTTCTCCTCCCCCTAACAGTACAGAGGCCACAGCAACAATCTATTCACTCCGGCTCCAAAAACAGTCTAGAGATTCTCTTTTTGTGATTTATTGCTGATAAAACTTGGAACTGGAGAGGGGTTTGGGGCATGGGATACTCCAAAAAAGTTATCTATTGGGTTTGAAAGGACAATCTTGTCCTTAAGCAACTGTGAATGTTGGACAGTCTTAGGTCTCACGGCTGGGGACCATGAGGCCATTGGTAACCAGTACAATCTCAGGAACACTGTACAGTACAAAAAGGCGCTCTTCTCTAAGCTCTCAGTCTAGGACACTGTTGAGGATGGGGGCTTGCCAGTATCTGAGACTCTATGAGAGCAGTCTGAATCCAAGCAACCTTTGGCACATATCCCAAAAGCACACAGTCAATTGGAATTAATTCAGGGTCAGACAATTGTCACCTTCCAGCTTCCTCCAGACAGGCAGTGCTTGTCTAGACCAGTTGCCTTTGGTGAAGTCTTGCAGTCAGTTTCAAATCACTTCCAGGTCCCAGCTCTGCCACCAATGAGACTTCACAGAACAGCAACACAGTCCACAGGCTGCCTCAGGGGTAATAGCCACCTGAGGCTGGAAACTCTCCTTGCTGGGGAAAGACAATCTCCCCAGGGCTCCAGATTATTTAACAGCTTCCGAGCCACCATCTTGGCACCCCTCCCCAGGGATTAGCTAGCTCTGATCAATATTCAGGCTTGTTGTTTGAATTCTCCCTCCCAAAGCTCTAGAAACTTTTTTCAGAGGCAGGGGGAAGCAATCAAACTCCCAACCTGTGAAACCCTGAACAGACCAGACCAGACCAAACAATCACTGTTCCCTTGGTTACAGAAGAAACCAGAAACCAAATTTTACCTAGCACCCTGCACTAGGAGAGTGTTACATAAGTCTACTCTTTTCTTCTGTCAGCACATTTCCTGTCTGCACTGTAGCAGTATTAACCACTTTACCACCGGAGGATTTTGCTGTCTTCCGTCCAGGCCACTTTTTGCGATTCGGCGCTGTGCAACTTCAACTGACAATTGCGCGGTCGTGCGACGCCGTACCCAAACGAAATTTACGTCCTTTTTTTCCCACAAACAGAGCTTTCTTTTGGTGGTATTTGATCACCTGTGCGATTTTTACTTTTTGCGCTATAAACAAAAAAAGAGCGTTTATTTTGAAAAAATAACAATATTTTTAACATTTTTTATATGAAATTCCCCCCAAAAAAGATGTAAAAACCAATTTTTTTAAAAATTTTTGGCCAATTTGTTTTCTGCTACATATGTTTGGTAAAAAAAATCGCAATAAGCGTATTTTGATTGGTTTGCGCAAAAGTTATTGCGTTTACTAACAAAGGGAAAGATTTCTGTCATTTTTGGTGGGTTTTTTTTAACGCGTAATGGCGGCGATCTGCGATTTTTTTTGCGGGACTGCGACATTGCGGCGGACAGATCGGACCCTTGACTGACATTTTTGACACTTTTGGGGGTACCAGTGACATTACTACAGTAATCAGTGCTATAAATATGCACTGTTACTGTAAAAATGACACTGGCAGGGAAGGGGTTAATTTTATTGGAGAGGGAGGGGTTAATGTATGCCTGGTGCTTACTGACGTGTAGGGGGGGAGGTGACTGTGTGAGTCATGGACAGATCGGATGTCCAGCTATGCTGAACAGTCCGATCTGTCACTCCCTGTCACTATGGAGATCCGCCCGCTGTGTTTACACACAGCGGGCGGATCTCCAGACTCGATCCCCGACGATCGGGTAAGAGCAGCGGCGATCGCCGCTGCTCCTCCCCTGGCCCGACTCCCGCTGTGAATGAAAACAGCGGGAGCGAGCCTCCGGTGGCGCGCAAGCGCCGCCCAGAAGGGGGAGTGTCCAACGACGTTAATACTACGTCGCTGGACGATAACGAACCACTCTGCCGCAGTAGTATTACTGTGAGCGGTTGTAGAGTGGTTAAAGTGTCCCTACCGCCTATAGTCTGAGTAACACATTCACATACTTATATAAGATGCTACAAGAAATGCATTTTTTTTGCATCAGCCTTGAGTTCAGCTTAACAACTTGCCGACTGAGTACGGTAATAGTACTGCTGCAAAGTGGTTCGTTATCGTCTGACGACGTAGTATTAACGTCGTCAGACACTCCCCCTTCTGGGAGGCTCTTGCGCGCCGCCGGAGGCTCGCTCCCGCTGTTTTCATTCACAGCGGGAGTCGGGCCAGGGGAGGAGCAGCGGCGATCGCCGCTGCTCTGCCCCGATCGCCGGGGATCTAGTGTGGAGATCCGCCCGCCTGTGTAAACACAAGCGGGCGGATCTCCATAGTGACAGGGAGTGACAGTTCGGACTGTTCAGCATAGCTGGACATCCGATCTGTCCATGACTCACTCAGTCACCTCCCCCCCTACACGTCAGTAAGCACCAGGCATACATTAACCCCTCCCTCTCCAATAAAATTAACCCCTTCCCTGCCAGTGTAATTTTTACAGTTACAGTGCATATATATAGCACTGATTACTGCAGTAATGTCACTGGTAACCCCAAAAGTGTCAAAAATGTCAGTCAAGGGTCCGATCTGTCCGCCGCAATGTCGCAGTCCCACAAAAAAAATCGCAGATCGCCGCCATTACGCGTTAAAAAAAAAAACACCAAAAATGACAGAAATCTTTCCCTTTGTTAGTAAACGCAATAACTTTTGCGCAAACCAATCAAAATACGCTTATTGTGATTTTTTTTACCAAACATAGGTAGCAGAAAACAAATTGGCCAAACATTTTTTAAAAAATTGGTTTTTACATCTTTTTTGGGGGGAATTTCATATAAAAAAATGTTAAAAATATTGTTATTTTTTCAAAATAAACGCTATTTTTTTGTTTATAGCGCAAAAAGTAAAAATTGCACAGGTGATCAAATACCACCAAAAGAAAGTTCTGTTTGTGGGAAAAAAAGGACGTAAATTTCGTTTGGGTACGGCATCGCACGACCGCGCAATTGTCAGTTGAAGTCGCACATCGCAGAATCGCAAAAAGTGGCCTGGACGGAAGACAGCAAAATCCTCCGGTGGTAAAGTGGTTAAATGACAACGTAGGGCACATTACTTGTTGTTGCTATCATAGCAACATATTGTATTGCACTGTATAGGCACACAGCACAGTTCACTCTGGACTCCAGTTTGTCTGACTGCAATGAAAAATTATTTTGTATGTAACAATATGTTCAGATTTCACCCTAAGTTTCTGAGATCTGTACACAACATGTGTTTTTTTTTTTTTTTGATTTAACATTTAGTAGGTTTTAGGTTTACATAATGATCAAAAGCATAATTCAAGAACTTGTGGCAAAGTTGGAAAAAAGCCTGAACAAAAAGTTCAATTTACAGGCAAATTGTAAATCTATGCCATGGCAATGTATCACTTGTTCCTCAGCTCTGACTTAATGCAGTCACAGGTAGACAGCTCTACGATTGGAGGCTGATACCCCCAGTGACCTCGGCAGCTATCTTGGGTCAGGCAGAGTCTATTTAAGACTCCAGATCCTGGGGTTTTGAGTGCTTTATGCAAGTGGCTAGTGTGGGGACAGGTTCCCCTCTTGCATGGACACTGCTTATCAGTGGGGATAGGTTCCTGAGGAGTAAGGAAAGTGCAGGAACTACACCATCTCCTCATAGGAAGCCTCCCATTTGGGTATGATCAAGCCAGGCTGCATTTTCACTTCTCACTGCAGAAGCACTTGGCATCAATCCAGGATCTTGGCTCTCTGCTGCTGATTGTAAGTGACTCTGGTCATCTGTGCCTTCCCAACCGGGCCTGTTTGTACATTGTTGGAACTCTCACAATATACTTTTTTTTTATCCTCCTTAGCCTCTTTAGTGTATTCTTTGCTGTCTGCTCACCACACTGCACCCTACCCACAGGTAGGATATAGAAGGAAAGAGTTAGTCAGAAGGGTAAGGAGGGCGAATGACACCAAGTGATTTGATTATCTGGTTATATAATGCTTGTGTGGTGCAGGTCAGAGGCATTTAGGGCATAAGGATGTTAAGTGGTAGGGCGATTAAAGCTAGATTAAGGTATTAGAAGGCTATATGGGCTGTCTTCCAAGATCCAGAAGCACCCTTGGGAGCCAACAAAGATTTAAAGTAGTAGAGGTGCAAAAACAACATCCAACCAGACCACACCCGTAGAAATGGGTCCATATGATTGTTAGTTGTGTGGGCCGCAGACAGGTGAAACCTGAGCATATCTGCTTTGATGCATGTTTTGGAGCCAGGCATTATGATAATTTATGAACAACAAAGGAGTCTCTGTAGTTTAAGTTGTCTGTAGAGATTGCATAATGCAGTGGGATTTAAAAACATTTTACCAGAAGGGCTGCATCCTACTGCAACTCTACCAAATCTGCAGACACATCCCTTTATATTGTTAGCAGTGCCAACAAAGGTTAGAGGAGAAGGGGAATGTGCGGTGTAGAAGGTAAGGGCATCTGTACCAGCATGATAACAATTTTAAAGTTTTTTTCTTGATAGTGATTAGATACAGAGAAAGTATGGGTCAGCATGAACACTTTGGACAATTCCTCCACCAAGAAGTCCTAAACAAGGTCTCTTTCTCCTATTCCATCATACGTTATGTTTTTCCAGGCAGGCCTTTTCTCTAAAGAGTGTGTATAAGACAAAGAGAAAGTATGGTTAATCCCATTGAAGGCAAAATTTAGACGAGAAAGTGTCTCTAGGTTTCAGGGTTCTAACAAAATCAGCTGGATGGTGGTGTACCAGTCCTGCATGTTGTTGTGGGCAGTTGGCTTAAAGTTGGTTTTAATGTGGACTGTGGAGAGAGCAGTATATTTGTCAACTGAATGTTGGGATAGTGCTCTAAGCCCAAGATTTTCATGGTATGCATGGCGGTGATTTTGGATCACTGAATATTTAAGTGAGGAGCCCTGACTTGGAAGTAAGTTGGTATGGGTGCAGTAGCATTTCAATAGAGGCATGGATAAAAAGAAAAGGGGGTCTATGGATGGTCTGTGGTTTGATTACTACCAGGTCGAATATTTTGGTCTTAGAATGGAAATGACACTTTCTAATACTACCCCAATCTTGTTTCAAGTGATGTGGAACCAGTCCAGTAGGAAAGTAATTAGGGCCCCTTTACAACTCATTTTCAGGACAAGGTTTCAGTTGTCCACCCCCTTCTTCTAGGTCCAAGAATAACTGACACAGAGGTTTATCCACTATCTTGGACAATACTAAACTGTGTAGGTAACAATATACAGTATATATTTATTTTAAATGTTTTTACACAATTTACCATTAGGCCCTTGACAAAGGTTTTTCAGTGTATGACCCCCTGTTTAGGTCTGTTTCTACCACTTACTTAAAGCGGAGTTACGGCTTCAAAAATGACTTTGGGCCATTCGCTTACTGACATTCACCTGCAAACGAAATGGATAGTCCTGATTTTTTTTTCTTTACTTACCTTGTTTTTGAAGAAAGTATACTTACCTTCCTTCTACTTCCTCCCTCTGTGGCCGCCACTTCCTGCTTGCGTTGACTCCTTGGAGCTGAATGTCATCGCTCCCAGGAGTCAATTGTAACGCTCCTGCGTTTCATGTATGGTGTGGATTTTCAGCTGCAGAAATATTCCACTTCAGTAGTCATGTAAGAGAGATGCTGAGATACCATTCCCAACCTCAATGACTCATCATGTGTGGAAGGTCTTAATTCAGCTAGTAAATACACACACTCAACAAGCTGGTTCCTAGAGTGACTTTATGTATGTAGTAACACAGTGATGAAGATTTAAGAGACAGGTTGAGTGGAGGTGGTAGGTGACAGACACTTGAAGGTAAGACAGTAGCAGATGGATGCAGGTAGGTTTAGCAATCATGTATGGTAGCAGATGACAGAGTAGCAGGTGGACATACAAGAGAGATCAACCCAGTGCAGGAATAAGTAGCAGTAGTCTTAAGAGCTAGCAATCTAGATATGCAGATGTGATAAATAGTCTTTACTATGCAGAGCTAGATAGTGTAAGCTTAGTATATGTTTATAGAGGGTTCCCCTGCGGGTTACTTAGCACTAATAGCAATACAGCCGAAGGTTGGTTCAGGAGGAGCGGATGATCCGGAAGCGGGATGCAGGGATCAGCGCAGCGAGGTTCCGTCAGCGAGGTATGCTTGCAAGCACGAAAGCTTCAAGCCAAGTTAGCATCCAAGTAAGGGTGTTTGAACAAACACATGTGAGTGAGAACCGGCGATTTAAATAGCCATCTAGTCCGGTGCTGAGTGATGACAGCTTCAGTCTTAAAGGTGTATGCGCACCTTTCCAAAAGAGAATGGTGGGGCGCATACACTTGTGAAAAGAGTAATTTAGGGTACCAAAGGTACCGGAACATTACAATACCCCCCCCCCTTAAGGCCGGCTCCTGAAGGCCTCTGGAGCTGGTTTGTCTGGGTATCTCGCATGAAAATTGCGGATTAATCTAGGGGCATGTATTTCAGAGGTGTTTAGCCAGGTGTCGTCTTGGGGCCCATAGTTCTTTCATCTAACCAAGTACTGAAGTCTTCTTCTGTAGATACGAGAATCCAGAATCTCTTTTATCTCGTATTCTTCTCCACCTTCAACTTGTACAGGAGGCGGAGGTGGAATATTTGGCCTTATTCCTTGGTCCGGAACATGGGGCTTCAGTAGCGACACATGGAAAATGGGATGGATTTTTAGGTCTATTGGCAATGTAAGCTGTACTGCAGCTTTTCCAATAAGTTTTTTGATTGGGAAAGGTCCCAAGAACAGAGGTCCAAGCTTTTTTGCTTCAGTCTTAAATTTTTTGTTGAGAGCCAAACGAGGTCCCCGATAGTGTACTGTGGAGAAGGTCTTCTGCGAAGATCATAGTACTTCTTTTGTTGACTGTGAGCGTGTGCAATGGTAGTATTTAATAAACCCAGAGAATCCTTTATTTGGGTAAGATAGTCTGAGGCTACTGGGTTGTTTGAAGGAAGGATGCGTGGTGGAAGAATAGAGGGATGAAACCCATAGTTCAAGTAGAACGGACTCTGCTTGGTTGTACTGTGGGTTGCGTTGTTGTAGGCAAATTCTGCCAGAGGGAGAAGATCCACCCAATCATCCTGTTGGTAAGAAGTGTAACAACGTAAATACTGCTCGATGCATTGGTTGACTCTTTCAGTCTGTCCGTTGGTCTGCGGATGGTAAGGAGAAGTGAGCTTCCGCTCGATCCGTAGTATGTGACATAGTTCTTGCCAGAACTTAGAAATAAATTGGGATCCACGGTCAGATAGAAGAGTTTTTGGGATACCATGTAATCTAAAGACATGTTTCATCAGGAGTTCTGCCGTTTGTTTGGACGAAGGTAGTCTGCGAATAGCAATGAAATGTGCCATCTTTGTCAGATGGTCCACTGACACCAAGATGGTATTAAATCCTTTGGAAAGAGGCAATTCTACGATGAAGTCCAAGGACAAAACTTCCCATGGAGTTTGGGGTATTGGTAGACTGCATAGTAGACCGGATGGTCTCGTAGTGTCAATTTTGGACCTGGCACAGACATTGCATGAAGAGACAAATTTTTGTATAGATGTTTTCATGTCAGGCCACCAGAATTGCCGGGAAATCAAATTAAGAGTCTTTGTCATACCCATATGTCCTGCCATAGGCACATCATGAGATAATTCCAAGATCTTGGTGCGTAGGGTAGGTGGTATGTAAAGTTTGTCGTTGTAGTAGAGGAAGCCTTCTGCATCAGTATTTAGTTGTGGTGGGGGTGAATCCAAACTTATACCATGCAAAACCTCTTCCTTCAAGGAACGGACAACTCCAATAATGCGTTTGTGAGGTATTATAGGAACGGAAGGGATTTCAAAGTAGTTTTCTTCAGTTAGTCGTGATAGTGCATCCGCCTTTTTGTTCTTATCTGCAGGTGTGTAAGTCACTAGGAAGTTAAACCTTAGAAAGAATAGTGACCATCGTACCTGTCGGTGCGAGAGAGTTTTGCTAGTCTGAAGATATTGGAGGTTTTTATGGTCCGTGTATATAATTATTGGTAATTGGGTGCCTTCGAGTAAATGTCGCCAATTCTCCAGAGCCAATTTTATAGCAAGCAGTTCCTTTTCACCCACGGGGGAATTTATCTCGGGACTGCTTAGGGATTTAGAAAAAAAGGCGACTGGATGAAGTGGTGAAGTGTGGGTTGGTCGTTGGGAGAGTATTGCTCCTACTGCCATGTTTGACGCATCTACCTCCAGAATGTATTGGAGGGATGGGTCTGGATGGCGTAATATGGGAGCGGACGTAAACCTTGTCTTTAACAAGTGAAAAGCTTTATTGGCTTCTTCTGACCATTTGAATGTTTTTTTTATGCTAGTGAGCTGTGTGAGGGGTCTCACAATAGCAGAAAAGTTTTTAATGAACTTCCTGTAGAAATTTGAAAATCCCAGGAATCGCTGTAGCGCCTTGCGTGTGGTTGGTGTAGGCCAATCCTGAATGCAGGATATTTTACTCATGTCCATCTCGATTCCTGTTTTGGATATGATGTAGCCTAGAAAGAGTACCTCGTCTTTATGAAACAAGCATTTCTTCAGTTTCACATAAAGGTTATGTGCAAGCAATCTCGATAGTACAAGTCTTACATGTCTTATGTGTTCAGACAGGGATCGTGAATATATAAGTATATCGTCCAGATATACCACAACACAGACATCTAGTAAGTCTTTAAAAATATCGTTTATAAATCGTTGGAAAACTGCAGGGGCGTTGCATAGCCCGAATGGCATCACAAGATATTCGAACAATCCGTATCTGGTTCTGAATGCAGTCTTCCACTCGTGTCCATCACGGATTCGAATGAGATTGTATGCTCCTTTCAGGTCCAATTTTGAAAAATAGGTAGCTCCACGCACCTGCTCAATGAGCTCAGGGATAAGCGGTAGAGGATAGCGATCTTTTATTGTGATAGCATTCAATTTCCTGTAGTCGATGATAGGTCTGAGACTTGAGTCCTTATTGCGAACAAAAAAGAGTCCTGCTGCTGTGGAAGAAGTGGAAGGTCTAATAAAACCTTTTTCCAAATTCTCATCCAAATAGGTTTTGAGATGGGAAAGTTCATCCTGTGAAAGAGGATAAACATGACCGAACGGCAATTTGCTGTTTGGGAGTAGATCAATGCTACAATCATAGTCTCGATGAGGAGGTAATGCTTGAGCATTTTTCTCACGAAAAACCTCAGAAAGATCCTGATAACATAGTGGTGCAATCTCATCTGTCACCATAGACAGAATCTTCCCGGAAGACGGGAGGTTACACGTATCCTCGCAATAGCAAGAGAGGAAGGCCAAGGACCGTTCCTTCCAATCTATGGTTGGTTGGTGTGTGTGTAACCAGGGAAGTCCCAACACAATGGGAAAGTGGGGTGAAGGTATTAAATCGAAGGTAGTAGTCTCCCTATGAGACTCGTTAATAGTGACTAGAAGTGCTTGTGTCTGATCGGTGATCGGACCAGAGGATAACGGAACACCGGTAATAAGACTTACTGAGACAGGTTTAATTTTAGAAATAATAGGAATTTTATTTGAAGCAGCAAAACATATATCAATATAATTTCCACAAGATCCTGTGTCAATCATGGCCTTAGTAGTAATCCTGTTCTGGTCCCACTGTAACGTCAAACAAACAAAAATGGAAGGGTTAGTGAATGAAGTTGTCAATCCCCCTAGGAGGACATGTGAACACTCACCCTTCTTTTTGTTGACTAGGGGACAGACATTTATCTTGTGATCCGGGGATGCACAGTACAAGCAGAGATTTTCATATCGTCTTTTGGCTTTTTCCATAGTTGATAGCGGTGGGCGTATGGTTCCTACCTCCATAGGAACGGGGTTAACGGCCGGAATCCGAGAGGAAACGGATAATGGCATTCCCATTTTCTCAGCCTTTCTTTCTCGTAGTCTTCTATCTATGGTAATACTGAGTTGTATTAATGCATCCAGGGTTTTTGGTAGATACGCTCGGGCGAGCTCGTCCTTAACGGCTTCTGATAGGCCAAGCCTAAATTGGGTTTTCAGAGATGCATCATTCCATTCTGAATCAAGGGTCCATCTCTTGAATTCCGCGACAAAGTCTTCTACAGGCCTCCTTCCTTGTTTCAAGGATCTTAATTGAAGATCGGCAGTACTCTGCCTATTGGGGTCATCATATAGGCTAGTGAGTTCTGCTAGGAACAAGGCATAGGAGTTGAGAAGCTGGTCGTTTTTCTCAAAAAGAGAGTCTGCCCAGGCTCGAGGATCGCCTGTTAGGTAAGAAATAATAGTACAAACCTTAATGTGATCAGTAAGGTAGGTACGAGGTTTTAGCAAAAAAAGTAACTCACATGCGTTTTTAAAGTCGCGAATTTTTTTGCGATCGCCTGTAAATACCAAAGGGGGATTTATCTTGGGTTCAGGGGACTGAGCAGAGGTAAGCTGTGTCAGTCTAATTACCTGCTGCGACAGAGCCTGATTGTCTTCTTTTAATTCAGCAAGTGCGTGTATTAACGCAGTTACTTGCTGTTTTAATTGTGTCACCTGAGTGGTTATTTCTGCTGAATCCATTTGTGGGTTCATTCAATCTGTAACGCTCCTGCGTTTCATGTATGGTGTGGATTTTCAGCTGCAGAAATATTCCACTTCAGTAGTCATGTAAGAGAGATGCTGAGATACCATTCCCAACCTCAATGACTCATCATGTGTGGAAGGTCTTAATTCAGCTAGTAAATACACACACTCAACAAGCTGGTTCCTAGAGTGACTTTATGTATGTAGTAACACAGTGATGAAGATTTAAGAGACAGGTTGAGTGGAGGTGGTAGGTGACAGACACTTGAAGGTAAGACAGTAGCAGATGGATGCAGGTAGGTTTAGCAATCATGTATGGTAGCAGATGACAGAGTAGCAGGTGGACATACAAGAGTGATCAACCCAGTGTAGGAATAAGTAGCAGTAGTCTTAAGAGCTAGCAATCTAGATATGCAGATGTGATAAATAGTCTTTACTATGCAGAGCTAGATAGTGTAAGCTTAGTATAAGTTTATAGAGGGTTCCCCTGCGGGGTACTTAGCACTAATAGCAATACAGCCGAAGGTTGGTTCAGGAGGAGCGGATGATCCGGAAGCGGGATGCAGGGATCAGCGCAGCGAGGTTCCGTCAGCGAGGTATGCTTGCAAGCACGAAAGCTTCAAGCCAAGTTAGCATCCAAGTAAGGGTGTTTGAACGAACACATGTGAGTGAGAACCGGCGATTTAAATAGCCATCTAGTCCGGCGCTGAGTGATGACAGCTTCAGTCTTAAAGGTGTATGCGCACCTTTCCAAAAGAGAATGGTGGGGCGCATACACTTGTGAAAAGAGTAATTTAGGGTACCAAAGGTACCGGAACATTACATCAATGCGCCTGCACCGGCCCTGCTCGTTAGTTCCGGTGCAGGCACATCATTCCCTGCTAAACAGCTTCTGGACTTGCCCCGGAAGTGATTAGCGGGACTGGTGCAGGGCATTCTGGGACGAAGAGGACACCGAAGAGGATGCCCTGGCTTCAGCTGTCCACATCTGAGATGGCAGCGCTGGACAAGAAATTTTCAAGGTAAGTATTTCCTCTAAAAGGTAGGTGCGACCTGGGACAGGTCAGAGGCTATTCATTATGAAATGTACTAGCCCTGACTGTCCCAGGGGTATTTTTATTGAAAAAACTTTTCCGAGGCCGGAACTCCACTTTAATATCAGTTTCCCCTCTCAGGAGCCCTGGGATTTTTGACCTGGAATTCTGCTTGAATGTATGTTTAAATTTGGATCTCCTAGAGGGAGCAAATTAGATTTTATTCAAATGAAAGTTTGCAGGGGTTAATCCACTTGTATGATAAGCACTATCGACTTTGCTTCCTTCCTTCAAGTGATCATGTACTTCTTTCCCCCTTAAAAATAAACACTTTCATAACTTTTAATGAATACTCCTTAACAGGTATCATCTAAATCTAAAGTGACCTGCAACTATCAGGCTAATGTCATCTATCATAGTAATTATGCTGTATGCAATCCAGAGAGTAATAATATCCCCTCCGCTGCGCCGCTGTGCTCAGCTAACTCAAATATCAAGATGTGCAACTGATACCTGTAATGACCAGTGAATGAATGGAGAGGTTCACTAATAGAGCGTGATGATATTTCTATCAGCACTTCGGCATATAGAAAACATTATTGTCACATACAGTATCTGCTGTTTACTCAGCTGCTTCTTCCTAGTTAGGAATAGTGTAAACATACTGAGTTTGGCATGATGAGAAAAGAAAGTACTGACCTATGCTAAATGTGGTCACAGGCTGTGCTTCTCAAGTGATGACTTGTTATTCAAGAACTTCCTGATCTAAGATCCAAGGAACCAAGACCTTCTGAACTGACTCATAAAGCTATGCTAAGTGAAACATCACAAAATGACACTCATGTTTACTAACTGCTTAGACTACTGGTTTTACTATTGTGGTTTATGCTTGGTTTTTCCTCTTATATACAGTGCATTGCAAAAGTATTTGGCCCCCTTGAACTTTTCAACCTTTTGCCATATTTCAGGCTTCAAACATAAAGATATAAAACTGTAATTTTTTTTTTGAAGAATCAACAACAAGTGGGACACAATTATAAAGTGGAACAAAATTTATTGGATATTTCAAACTTTTTTAACAAAAAAAAAAAACTGAAAAATTGGGCGTTCAAAATTATTCAGCCCCCTTACGTTAATTATTTGTAGAGCCACCTTTTGCTGAGATTACAGCTGTAAGTCGTTTGGGGTATGTCTCTATCAGTTTTGCACATCGAGAGACTGACATTTTGCCCATTCCTCCTCGCAAAACAGCTCGAGCTCAGTGAGGTTGGATGGAGAGTGTTTGTGAACAGCAGTTTTCAGTTCTTTCCACAGATTCTCGATTGGATTCAGGTCTGGACTTTGTTTATTCTGGATATGTTTATTTGTGAACCATTCCATTGTAGATTTTGCTTTATGTTTTGGATCATTGTCTTGTTGGAAGACAAATCTCCGTCCCAGTCTCAGGTCTTTTGCAGACTCCATCAGGTTTTCTTCCAGAATGGTCCTGTATTTGGCTCCATCCATCTTCCCATCAATTTTAACCATCTTCCCTGTCCCTGCTGCCACCACCATGTTTGACAGTGGGGATGGTGTGTTGAGGGTGATGAGCTGTGTTCCTTTTACGCCAAACATAACGTTTTGCATTGTTGCCAAAAACTTCGATTTTGGTTTCATCTGACCAGAGCACCTTCTTCCACATGTTTGGTGTGTCTCCCAGGTGGCTTGTGGCAAACTTTAAACAACACTTTTTATGGATATCTTTAAGAAATGGCTTTCTTCTTGCCACTCTTCCATAAAGGCCAGATTTGTTCAGTATACAAACAAATGGACAGGGTCTCCCACCTCAGCTGTAGATCTCTGCAGTTCATCCAGAGTGATCATGGGCCTCTTGGCTGCATCTCTGATCAGTCTTCTCCTTGTATGAGCTGAAAGTTTAGAGGAACGGCCAGGTCTTCGTAGATTTGCAGTGGTCTGATACTCCTTCCATTTCAATATTATCGCTTGCACAGTGCTCCTTGGGATGTTAAAAGCTTGGGAAATCTTTTTGTATCCAAATCCGGCTTTAAACTTCTCCACAACAGTATCTCGGACCTGCCTGGTGTGTTCCTTGTTCTTCATGATGCTCTCTGCGCTTTAAACGGACCTCTGAGACTATCACAGTGCAGGTGCATTTATACGGAGACTTGATTACACACAGGTGGATTCTATTTATCATCATTAGTCATTTAGGTCAACATTGGATCATTCAGAGATCCTCACTGAACTTCTGGAGAGAGTTTGCTACACTGAAAGTAAAGGGGCTGAATAATTTTGCACGCCCAATTTTTCAGTTTTTTATTTGTTAACAAAGTTTGAAATATCCAATAAATGTCGTTCCACTTCATGATGGTGTCCCACTTGTTGTTGATTCTTCAAAAAAAAAAAAAAAAAATACAGTTTTATATCTTTATGTTTGAAGCCTGAAATGTGGCAAAAGGTCGAAAAGTTCAAGGGGGCCGAATACTTTCGCAATGCACTGTATAACCAAGCGTAAAATGGTGCATTTATATTTTCCTTTAGGGAATTCAATGTTCCTATAAAATTTTATGGGATTCTGTTTTTCCTGTTTACAAATATATGCAGGTTGTTAGTAGAAGCAATATTTAAAAATGCATTGTAACAATAAGTATCTGAATCTGTAAATGAATAATGACAACTGTTGCTGGAATTCATCCACAAATCCCTGTTATATTTTATTCCCTGAGCTTACAAAAATTTCCACAGCTCATCTTTACACATTTCTCAGCGATACTTTACTCCTGGGTACAAATAGATGAATGGAGATACAGACTCACCTGCACACAGGGCAGGATTTATAAGGGGTCAAGAGGGGATTTTGCCCCAGGCCCCGCTGACAATATAAACAATTGAATATAAAATAATAACAAATGACCCGAGATCAAAGTTTATAGTAGTCCAAAAAGTCTATATTCCGCCAAATAAAGAGTTGATGCACAAGGCCATGCAGCTTCATCTGCCAGCAGGATACTGGAAACTGTGAAGACATAAAGGAAAAAACAGAGCACACGGGCTCCTTGTGCAATACAGTTTTATTGAATAAAAAGTAAAGATTTAAAACAAGTTGCACTCACAAAGGTTGTGTAAAGTTAAGCGTTTATACAGGTAACAGGGGTTGGCATTCAGGGTGTAATCCTCTGAAGGATGGGAGAGCTGGTGGCAGAGAGGAATTAAATCCAGAATGCAGCAGCCGACAGGCTGCGCATGAGCCACTCATCCTAACTAGGGATTGTCTACAGGGAAGCTGGTCCTTCCCCTGTGATCACGTGACTCCAAGGCGTGCCAGCTGACAAGGGACACTCTGGGGTTGCCAAGACAAGGCATGGCCTCCTTCTTCAGGTCATCCCAGTGCTCTCCGAGAGGTTATTTTATCTGAAGTGGGTGGCGCCGGGATTATTAACCCTAATGGCACCAGCTGATGGATTGTCATAGGATACACACAGGCAAGGAAGGAAAAGAGGGAAACAGGGCAGTCCAATACCCCCATAAAAATATTTAATCTATCCATTCCTCACACATTCTGTCTGAAAGTGAGATCCACCTATTGCAAAGAGGTTTGGACTTCTCCCCAGTTGTATAGACAACTTTTTACAACTATTTAAAGACTTAAACAAATTCATCACAATCAAACTGTACTATCACCTCAAAGGGGGTGGCAAGCCCACCCCAACTTTGATATTAGACATAGAGGACAACATAAAAGAAGACTACTTAATGTAGTTGACAACATTGATGATTTGGAAATTATCCAAATATTGGAGGATCTCTATGAAGGTCAAGCATATGATGCTAGTGAGATGTTGTCTACTCCTTACAACAACCCCATCATACATACATCCTTTAAACCTAAATCCTTCTTCTACCCCCATCATGCCAAAAGCGAATATATTAAAACCTTTTACTCCATGGTATACTCAGACTTTGCAAAACTAAATCAAAACCTACGTCTCAAATATCATTCTAATCTCAGCCTCTGAGAGATTAGCTTTGGAGAACCTTAAACAAAATGACAAAATCGTCATTCGTAGCGAGGATAAAGGTGGGGGGTTGTTATCCTGAATAGGGTGGACTATATACATGCAGCCAATAGGTTCCCATCAGACACTGACATTTACTAATAGATCACTAGGGATCCATTACCCACCCATAGGCCTCTACTGCATAGTATGGTGGTGGAGGCATACTAGATGGGGGTCATCAACAAAGATGAAAATGTTTCCCAAGTAGAGAGCATTATATAACACCATACCTTTATCATATCCCTTAAGTACATAAAAATGTGACCCGCCCATCATGGATAGCCTCACTTGTTACATCTCACAATATGATTTTTTATGCAACATATTGTGACATCTTTTCCAGCTTATGTAAGGGACTCCACTCATGTTCTAGAACTCTTGGGACCATGTAAGTGGTCTTCACAATTCACGTGGTTATCCTTGAATGTGTGCTCCTTGTACACATCCATCCCTCACAAAGCAGGAATTGAGACACTCAAATACTTTTTCTCTTATACTGACTACCTAACTCCCTTCAGGCTCAGTTCATTAGTAAATGTACAGCCTTCGCTCTTGAACACAATTATTTTCAGTTCCAAAGTACTCCCTACTTAAGTCTGGTATGGCTATAGGAGCCCATTTTGCACCATGTTATGCAAATGTATTCATAGGATTTTGGGAAGAGAAGTATATCTGGAAGAACAATACCTTTAGCAGACACCTAGCATACTATGATCGCTTTATTGATGACATTATCATCATATGGGAAGGCTCTCCAGATGTGATCCCTAGTTTTGTGGAATATTGTAACAGTAACCCATATAAAGTCCAGTTTAAATTTTTTGCTGATCCAAAAAAAGCTGGTATTTTTGGACTTCTTATTATCTGGGAAAGATAATGGGAAGATAACCTCCAAAACTCACTTCAAAGAGACTGCATGCAAATCCTATTTTGCACCACAGTAGTTGTCATTTATCTAGTTGGAAGCGTAACATACGATATAGCCAGTACCATAGATTATGTAAGAATTGTACTAACACTACTGACTATTTGGAACAATCAAAAGTACTAAAGAAAAAATTCTTAGAAAATAATACAAAGAGGAACAATTCCAGGATGCCTCTGATAGGTACTTAAATAGGGGTTGTAATAATATGAGTACTCATAATAAAAATAAGAAATATAAAGATTTTTCAACAAATTTCATTACAAACGATAACAATCAACACTGGGTAATTAAGAATACCCTTATAAAATATTGACCCAGCCCTCGCAAATATCATACCCACTAGACCTAATATTGTATTCAGAAGAGCAAGAAATGTAAAAAATTGCATAGCACCTAGTAATATAAAAGGGCTCCAACCCAAAGCAAGCAATATCCCCTCTTTGTTTGACCTTTGCAGCACCTTTACATTTTAAATACCTATCTATAATCCTTTGCGGTTAAAAAACATGGCCAGAAAGAATTCAAAGATAGGAATGGGAAAACCTACAAAATTGATCAATTCACCACATATGACACCCAATATGTCGTCTATGGACTGAGGTGCCCATGTGGTTTATATTATGTGGGTCGTATCATTTGCAGCATGCAAACAAGGTTCAATGAACATAGGAGGTTCAGGAAGGCGTAACAAAACACAGTTTAGTATACATCACCATGAGTTCACCAGTGGCTTTGAATTATTTGGCAAAGAAGCATTTTCTATGCTTCTGCCTGAGGGTGAAAGGTTATGCCACAGAGAAACTTTTTGGATATTTACTTTAAATTCTATGACTTCAGGAGGGCTCAATGAAGAATTGGTGATCAGTACTATTATTTGATTCTCTACATACATTGTCTCCTCTGTTGTTTCATATATACATAAATATACACATATATATAATCCCTTGACCCACCATTCTTTTCACATGTTACAGCAGATACATTTGCATTGTGTGAATTGGTGGGGGGCATATGTATGGTTGCTCAATAACGTAATGAAGTGTTGGTGGCCTCACACACAACACACGTTTATACAATAATGTCCTTCATTTAGTTTATGTGGGGGAGAAAATTTTCTTGGAGTAAGTTCAAAATACCTTTCATTTTGAACTCTCACAATATCAGAAGTCCAGTATGATAAAAAAGGAATGGATAAAGTGGTAATAAAAATAAACAAAAAAACATAAAATTGTTTGACTTTTACATGTGTGTAAATCCATCACACACATGAAGTTCATTAGGTCCATTTAATAATAATAATAATAATAATAATAATAATAATAATAATAACAATAATAATAATATTAAAATCAATAGAAATTTACATATTATTAGTAGACCATGATAGTAATTGTGGTGAATAACGACAATATTTTAATCATGGTTTATTATTATATTTTATATATAAATTACAAATAATCTGGTCATAATAAAAGAAAATATATATTTTTAAAAAAACTATCTTTAAAATTTTTATACAGATTTTTACAGTATATATTGAGCTTGAGACAACATTGGCATACCAATTATAACCCATTTGATCCCATGTTTCTGCTTACTCTCTGCTCCTCAGTGGCACCCTCCATAAGAGGGAGCTACTCAAGAGTGACAGGCCAGCCATCAAAGGGTAAAATAAATCAAAGTATAAAATGTAACAAACACAGATCTTAGACACTGGTTAGTTGTCTGGTTAAACAAGCCTGTGTGGGTCCTTTGACAGTCCATCAGCTGAAGCCATTAGGGTTAACAATCCTGGCGCCACCCACATCAGATTAAAGGATCTCTCGAAGAGCATGAAGAGCACTGGGGTGACCTGAAGAAGGAGGCCACGGCCTCTGAAACACATTGTAATGGCAACCCCAGAGCGTCCCATGTCAGCTGGCATGGCTTGGAATCACATGATCGCGGAGGCGAGACAAGCTTCCCCGTGGACTCGATCCCTGGTTAGGACAAGCGGCTCGTGTGCAGCCTATCGGCTGCTGCATGCTGGATTTAATACCTCTCTGCCACCAGCTCTACTATCCTCCAGAGGATTACACCCTGAATGCCAACCGCTGTTATCTGTGTGAATGCTCAGTTTTACATGACCTTTGTGATTGCAACTTCTTTTTAATCTTTACTTTTTATTCAATAAAACTGTATTGCATGAGGAGCCTGTGCACTCTGTTTTTTTCCTTTTTATTTTATTAAATATATCTTGTGATATTTTGCTGGTCATCATCTGTAAAACTCTGGACTGGTATGTTGTATCGTTTTTCAAAACTGAATTTTGATGGCTCAAGCAAACCACACATATAGCACATAATTCTAAGGGTAGTGGTGCGCTTCAGGGATAGGCTCTAATGAATTTCTATTTGGGTTGATGGCAGTGATGTGTACAATTCTTGCTGTCAAAGTGCTCCGCGTAATAAATAATGTATAAAATCAATCAATGTCGAGAATCTCTTAAAATAAATAATTATATGAGTATGGTGTGTATCAATGAATAAATAAATAAATAACAATCGGAGTGTTACTTCTTTACCAGTGATATCAAAAAAATATAAATAAATAAATTCAGTGTAGGTCTTCAATCTGATTCATAAATAAAAACACATATATATTGTGCTCAAAATAAAGTGCTCCATGCAATTTTCTCTTAAAAATGGTGCTAGAAACAATATCTGTGAATAATTCAATTGCGATCCTTCAAATATAAATATTAAAATAAAATAGTCCAAAAAAAAAGATTATATAAAGTAATCCAAAATGGCTTGTGTGAATACGTTCCTCTTTTATATCCGTGCTTAACTCATGCGATTTTGTGACTGTGATCTCCTTCACCTTGTGTATCACCTCTGAGTGCTCTAGCCTCTCACCTTATAGGCAAGATAAATTTGCCTTTTGGTATCTATCCAGGCTCAACGAAGGACGAAAGACTCACTTTCTCTCGATCCCGGTCCTTTCTTGCTCAATGGAGCTGCTTTCTTGTTTCGATCGTTTTTTATATATACTATCCTCTTTGTCCGGTCTTTGGTGTGCCTCAGAGACAAAGACTATTCATGGTGCAGTATATCCAACTCATTTATTAAAATATAAGAATTTACACTTACAATTTAGGCATGTTGCTTCAGCATGTAAACAAAAAACCAGCCGCCGCTGTGGAGATCGGGCTCCGTTGTAACGTCACTTCCGGCTCCTCCTACGCGTTACGTCACGAGGTCACGTGACTTCATATAGCACGATGAATGCATGTGTTTGGGCATGTTTGACCTCAGGATGATGTTGCATTTTAAAAATGTGTGTAGAAGGGGCCCTCCAAGGTTTAAATCTGGCTATGCCTGCATAGCTCAGTTTGATAGGTATGCAGAGATGGGCATGAGGCCCCAAACAAACATTGTCTGCATTCAAGGCAATGCATTGCTCCTTGTGTACCTGTAAAACTTGGCTGTGCATGTGAGACTTTCCATTTACACTCCATGCTGCTCCAAAACCAAACAGGTTTATTACACCATACAGGGCTCAGTGCCCATGTGAATTAAGCTTCAGGCTATAGGTTTTTACTGCTGCAAATAGGAGAATTGAACACTGATGAAAAAACTGTTATCTAGTGCAGGATAACCCCACACACTACAACCATGCCTCAGTTTTGTAGCAAAGTAATACTGAGACCATGAACATAAACACAGAAAAATAGGGACTTGTGCACCTTTATGAACTCCAAGAAAACAATTTTACAGTGAGCACAAAAATTCAATTTTCTTTCTTTTACTGATGCAGGATTTCTTAGACTGTTGGGATGTCCAAAAGCAGAGTGGGGGGCAACACAGCAAACTAATGCTTACATGCCCAAGAAAATTGGGTACCGCTTGCAGCTCAAAGAGTCACCTGAAATGATCAGTCTTTAAAAGAACAACATATATTTATTTTCACAGCCCAAGCCACATCCAGGCGATGTAGGGAATATTCTTTTGGGTGAACAGGAACCAGACAAAGAGATGTAGGAACCATGTCCTTGTTTAGGTGATAGGCAGAAAGTACACTCACCTCTGAGTAGAGAAATAAATGTCTATAATGGGTTCAACAATGGTTTCTAAATAGGCAATGAGAACCAGATTTAGATCCTACAAAGTCGCAGTTGAACAGAAAGTGTGAGTTTCATGTGAGACTTCCTGATCGAAGGTCTTAATCAAAAAGAGAGAGAGGTCAACTGACTTAATCAAAAATAAAGAGAGAAGCCGACTGACTCTGAAATAAAATAAAGAGACACAAACTTGACCCTTAATGATGCTGAGACCTAATCCAAATGCAGCTGTAGGATAAACTCATACGGTGAAAACTCCAAGACCCATACTAAGTGAGTATGCTTTTCATGTCCAATGACAGACCTTGAGGAAAGTAGCCTTTCTAACTTTTAACATCACAGTATTCGCTGATGAAGACATGCCCTGTCCCTCAGAACCTGGGCTTCCATTAAAGTCAGCAATAACATAGCAGCTTTGGTCCTTAACCACTTCAGCCCCGGAAGATTTTACCCCCTTCCTGACCAGGCCCTATTTTGCGATTTGGCACTGCGTTAATTTAACGGACAATTGCGCGGTCGTGTGACGCTGTACCCAAACAAAATTTCCGTCCTTTTTTTCCCCACAAATAGAGCTTTCTTATGGTGATATTTGATCACCTGTGCAATTTTTATTTTTTTTGCACTATAAACAAAAAAAGAGCGACAATTTTGAAAAAAAAAAAAACAATATTTTTCACATTCTGCTATAGGACATTCCCCCCCCCCCCAAAAAAAAATTTAAAAATCAAAATGTTTTAACATTTTAGGCCAATTTGTTTTCTGCTACATATTTTTGGTAAAAAAAAAATTGCAATAAGCAAAGATTTATGTCATTTTTATTATTTTTTTTACTAGTAATGGCGGTGATCTGCAAATTTTTGTGGGACTGTGACATTGCGGCAGACAGATCGGACCCCTAACTGACATTTTTGACACTTTTGGGGGTACCAGTGACATTACTACAGTAATCAGTGCTAAAAATATGCACTGTTACTGTAATAATGCCATTGGCAGGGAAGGGGTTAACCCTCTGGGTGATCAAGGGGTTAAATGTGAGCCTAGGGGAGTGATTCTAACTCTGAGTGGGGCGTGGCTTCTGAAATGACCATAGAGACATGTGATCCTATATAGAAGGATCACATGGGCTCTATGATCATCCCAGGGAGAAGAACAGTCAGCTGTGCTTACAACAGCCGACCGTCCTCTCTCAGCGGGGAGCGATCGCGGGTGTCAGGCGGCAATAGTAGCCACCTGCCCGCTGTATCAGCTTCCCCGCTGACGTGCGGGGGCGGAAGCACGCCCCCTAGACTCCCGAGAGTGAGCGTCGTACATGTACAGCGATTTGCCTGGGAGCGGCTGCCTGCCGCAGTACATTTGCGGCGGGCGGTCGTAAACCAGTTAAAGTGTATGTTACCCTATAGTTTTATATTTATTTTATGTGTCTGAATTACCATGCACATGTATGGATTCTACAAGCCCCCTACTTTCCTATTTCAAACTGACCATGCCAGGCATGGAAGCACATCCACCCCACCGAGGTCAGTTTGCTTCATTGCATTCTGTGCCTGTGCTTCATTCAAGTGACTGTTGCTACACCCCCCACATTGTCAGAGGTCAGGTGATCGCTTATAAAAAAAGGTATTTATTATTGTTTGATATATATTGTGAAATGAGGTAGCTCAGGAATGACAGCCAACTGGTTTGGTAAAAGCGCACAGTTTACTTACAGCTTGTGAACCTTCTCTCCACTCTACTTTCCTGACACAGGTGCTGACTTCCCTCTGATGCCTTTCAAACCTCCCCTGCCTGGGGCTTAAACTCTTTGGAATCAGAGTCCTGGTAGTCAGGGTTTGGAGGTTTTTCCCACCCAAATTGCTTTGAACCATCGAAACTCTGGGTCCCTTATAATAATTTATCAACTAAGAGAGCACTGACAATTGGTCTTTCAACCAGATCACCCGGAACACCTCACCCTGCATGGGTGAGAACCCTTGAGTACTCAGCACAGTCTTTAAACTGTCCCCCTTAAAGGGACCACAAGTCAAAATCTGATGCAAAATACCTGCCGACCAGGACACACTCCCGGTGTCCTGTTCAATATATATGCGGTTATTAATAGGGTCCAACAAATGCCTGGTGCAGACCAAAGGTTTCCTCATTTTGCGCCCAGTGGGAACTTGCTGTATCTAGTGACTAAAATCTGAGGGGAGACTATAAAGCATTTGCTTGCTCCCCAGCCCTATAGGTGGATGGTCCTCTACCTAGCCCACAACAACGCACTGGGAGGACATCTGGGGGCTGAAAAAACAGAGGCCAGAAAAAACAATCAGTTTTACTGGCCAGGGGGAAGGCCAAAGTTAAAAGGTACTGTGCATCCTGTCCCACTTGCTGCCCCAGTGTCACACTACAGAAAGCCCTTGGTACCCTTGCCAATAATTGAGGTTCCAATTGAATGGATCGCTATCAATCTCGTAGGTCCCTTGGTAAAGTCAATCAAGTATTAGCCAACTTGGATTATGCAACTAGGTATCCAAAAACAGTCTCTCTAAGGCCAGTGTCTGTAATTTGTTTCAAATGTTTTCAAGAACTGGGTTTCCCAAGGAGATACTGATGGATCAAGGTACCCCTTTTATGTCGAAGGTGATAGCGGACCTGTGCAAACTGTTTCAGATCAAGCAGTTGGGTCTATGACCCACAGACAGATGGCCTCATTGAGAGGTGTACTAAAACCCTGAAATCAATCTTAAAAAGAGTGGTCCAGAAGATGGGAAGGATTGGGACATGTTTCTCCCTGCCCTGTTGTTTGCCATCTGGGAGGTTCCACAAACATTCGCCATTTGAGCTTCTGTATGGGCAAAGACCCCATGATTTGATTGATCTGGTAAAGGAGAGGAAGGGAAGTGAAACCTCACTGCGCAAAACAGTGGAAGAACATATCTCCCAAATGCGAGAGAAGGATGATAGAGTAATGCCGTTAGTGAGGGAACATCTCCAAAAGGCTCAGGATGCCCAAAGTTAGCTAAAATCACACAGTTTAAAGTTGGAGACTGGGTGGCTGTTCTGATACCCATGGTAGAGAGAAAATTTTTGATCAAGTGGCAGGGACCATTTGAGGTGATGGATGATGTGAACTACAAGGTACACACACCTGGGATCCACTGTGGTAAGTGTCAATTCAGGGGACTTGACCTGGGAGTTTAACCTGGTGCAGGTTGCTGCTACCCTGTCTAAGCCATAAACCCAACAAGCAAAAGGGTTTCTGCCATGAAATAGAGAAATGTTTTCAAGAATGCCTGGTCTCATCATCGTCATCGAGCATGACATATAAACAGAGTCCAAAGCAAAGATCCATATCGTATCTCAGAAGCACAAAGAAAGGCAGTGTCCAAAGAAGTAGAAAGAATGCCTGAGCTTGATGTCATTGAAGAGTCTCAGTGGAAACTGTATTTTCACCCAAAGAAAATTCAGATGTTAAACTTTCATTGTTGATTTAGATCAGTTGTCTGTTGCCTTACAAGAGGGCAGGGTAGCATACCAATCAGTTTATCAAAGGTTCAAAGTGATAGTTGACTTTTGTAGCCTACCTAATGCAGTGATATAAACTGAGGCTAAGAAATGTACTAGTGCTTTCCCTTGAAAATTTAGTCGTTTGTTTGTTGAGGAAATTGTCCAGTTTGCAGCCTTTGCCAAGCTCTGGTCCTACTCCATCTCAACAGGCAGTTTTGTTACATGATGAAGGGCCTACTGATACCTTTCCAGGTGTTAACGTAACTCTTATAATATATTTGAGCTTGATGGTAACTAGTTGTTTGGGAGGAAGGTCATTTAGCGAAATAGCACCTATAAAGAATTATCTGAGAGCCACAATGACCCATGAAAAACCATGAAAGTGATTTGTGCCTACTGGCTGTTGAGAGCAGTGTCCTTAAGATGAAACAGTTTGATGTTTTGTTTTAATATTTTGCAGATGCTAAGTGCAGGATGAAAGACTTTTTGTAAATATTGCTAAGTGATGCAAAACTGTGATGTATGCCTTGCCAGTTTCAATTACCTGTGTAATGTGAATTTTTACAGTCAATAATATTGAGAAAAAAATCAAGTGTCTTCTGAACCTAATTTATATCTTTTAGAACAAATGTGGCTGATCATTAATTTCAGTTCACTTTTTTATTTGTAAATTCATTTAATTTTTATTTTGAAGGACCCCAAACTGAAGTGCACCGGGCCCTCCAAGGTTCTAAATCCAGCACTGATAGGGAGGTTCATATGACTTGAGCTGCCTATATTGATGGATATGTGATTATCTCAGCATGTGGTATTTAGTGAATGTAAACAAGCAAAATGTATGTGTTTTGTCATTTTATGCTCAGTTAAATTTAACAAATTTGTCACAGGTTTACATTATAAGAGTATTACTTTAAGGCCCCTTTCACACATGCAGACTGTTTGTTTCATCAGTTCAGTCACATTTTTTCAAATAATTAAACGTGTAATGTTTATATCAGTTCGTCATCTGTTTTTCATCTGTTTTTCATCTGTTTTAATATCATATATTTTTTAGATCCTCCAGTTAGAGTTTTTACCATTTGGGTCTAGAGCCATTCTTTCATGCAAAAACAGACCGTTTGTCTGTTTACATGCGTTTTTTGTCAGATCATTTTTTTAACAAAAGAAAAATAGGGCTTTGATCCGTTCCAAAAAATGGATGTTGACAGTAGTGGATGTAAATGGATGATCATCCATTTATATCTGTTTTTCAATAGAGATGCATTGATGTCCATTTTTCATCCGTCAACGGAGGAATGTGTTAAAGGGGTCTAAAGACGGACCGCATGTGTTAAAGGGGTCTAAAGATGAACTCTAGCTTATTATTTTTTTATTTAATGCCCAGTATTTTTTTATAAAGCAACTCACTCTGTAATATTCACCTGCAACACTCACTCTTTCACCAGACCTGTGGATACAAGCTGCTAAGAATATACCCCCTGTTTGGGATGCATCATAACAGGAGAATGCTGCAGAGATGGGTGTCATATCATTAGTTGGCAATGGTCTCTGCAATATTCAAGATCTACCCATGTCCAGTACTATGATAAAAATAATAAATAAAGGTGAGGGTGCTCTGGGAAAGAAGGGGGGGGGGTCTCCCCAAGGCTAGAGTTCAACTTTAAATGAGGATACTTTTTACTACATTAGTTATTCTACTAAAGCTGACCTTGTGATAATGTTGTCTGCCCTGCTGACCCTTTGGTTCCAGTACAATCTGACTCACATTTAAAAAATACATAAATCAGAGGGAAGTCAGAACATCTAAACTACATACTTGGAGGTTCAAAAAGCTACATGATCGCCAAGCAGCTATCGCTTTTATGACAGATTTCCTAATAATTTAATAAAACATACTTGAAAGTTTAAACAAAACTGAATTAACTAATCCTAACTGAATTATTTAATCATCTTTGTTGATAAAAGTGGTGATGAAAATAGTACCTTTACATATGGTTTTTAGTGCTTTAGAAATAGTTTAGTAAGGAGTAGGGATGATCGACCTTTTGAAAAGTTCGGTTCGGCCAGAACATCCGAACTTCCCGAAAGTTCGGCCCGGATTTCAGAACCCCATTGAAATCAATGGGACCCGAACTTCGGTAATCAAAAAACACAATTTTTAAGCCCTAAAACCCAATAAATGCCCATAAAAAGTCCCTAGGGTTCTGGGTCATGCCCCATTAACTATTAATCACACAAAAAAAGTTCTTAAAAATTTTCATTTTTGATAAAAAAAGCCAATTATTGAAAAGAAAAAAAAAAAAAAGAGAGAGATTTTTTTGATTTTGACTTTGGATTTAGTATCTGGGGGGTCTAAAAAGTGTACATGTAAAGTTTCAGCTCTGTAGCATGTCCAGAACCATGAAAAAAAAAAAAAGATAATTTTTCAGTAGAACAGGGATGTGGGACCCTCCTTTTACACCTATATGATCTTTTTTTTCTGGTTCTGGACATGCTACAGAGCTGAAACTTCACAGGTACACCTTTTAGACCCCCCAGACACAAAATCACACAAAAAAAGTTCTTAAAAATTTTCATTTTTGATAAAAAAAGCCAATTATTGAAAAGAAAAAAAAAAAAAAGAGAGAGATTTTTTTGATTTTGACTTTGGATTTCGTATCTGGGGGGTCTAAAAAGTGTACATGTGAAGTTTCAGCTTCGTAGCATGTCCAGAACCAGAAAAAAAAAAGATCGTTTGTATTAGAACACTTTCAGCACAGGAGTTTTCACACCTTGCCGGTTTAATAGCAGGCATTTTTTTGGGTTATTTGCAGTCAGGAAAAACATCTGAACTTGTGTATAGTGGTACTGTGCACAAGTTCTGATGTTTTGCCTGCCTCCAAAAACCCCCAAAAAATGCCAGCAAAAACACACCTGGGCATTTTTTTTTTTTTGACGCTAGCGTTTTTTTTGGCATTTTTTGGGGTTCTTTTGAGGCAGGCAAAACATCTGAACTTGTGTATAGTGGTGTATATACACACATACATATATTTATATACACACCTAGACATATATAGGTGTGATAGTAGCAGAAATATATGCTTGCGCTAATGAAATCATTTACAGTAATATATTTCTGCTACTATCACACCTATATATGGCTAGGTGTCTATATACATATAATTATGTGTGTATATATACCACTATACACAAGTTCAGATGTTTTGCCTGCCTCAAAAGAACCCCAAAAAATGCCAAAAAAAACGCTAGCGTCAAAAAAAAATGCCCAGGTGTGTTTTTGCTGGCATTTTTTGGGAGTTTTTGGAGGCAGGCAAAACATCAGAACTTGTGCACAGTACCACTATACACAAGTTCAGATGTTTTTCCTGACTGCAAAGAACCCAAAAAAATGCCTGCTATTAAACCGGCAAGGTGTGAAACCGAGAAGAAAAGCCAACCCCCTGTGCTGAAAGTGTTCTAATACAAACGATCTTTTTTTTATGGTTCTGGACATGCTACAGAGCTGAAGTTCAGATGTTTTTCCTGACTCAAAAGAACCCCAAAAAATGCCTTCTATTAAACCGGGAGAGAAGCTAACTACCTGTCCTGAAAGAAAGTGTTCTAGTACAAACAATCTTTTTTTTCTGGTTCTGGACATGCTACAGAGCTGAAACTTCACATGCACACCTTTTAGACCCCCCCAGATACGAAATCCAAAGTAAAAATCAAAAAATCTCTTTCAATAATTTTTTCAATAATTGGCTTTTTTATCAAAAATTACAATTTATAAGATTTGTTTTGTGTGATTTCGTATCTGGGGGGTCTAAAAGGTGTACCTGTCAAGTTTCAGCTCTGTAGCATGTCCAGAACCATAAAAAAAAGGATTGTTTGTATTAGAACACTTTCAGCACAGGGGGTTGGCTTCTCTTCTCGGTTTTCACACCTTGCCGGTTTAATAGCAGGCATTTTTTTGGGTTCTTTGCAGTCAGGAAAAACATCTGAACTTGTGTATAGTGGTACTGTGCACAAGTTCTGATGTTTTGCCTGCCTCCAAAAACCCCCAAAAAATGCGAGCAAAAACACGCCTGGGCTTTTTTTTTTTTTGACGCTAGCGTTTTTTTTGGCATTTTTTGGGGTTTTTTTGAGGCAGGCAAAACATCTGAACTTGTGTATAGTGGTATATATACACACATAATTATATGTATATAGACACCTAGCCATATATAGGGGTGATAGTAGCAGAAATATATTACTGTAAATGATTTCATTAGCGCAAGCATATATTTCTGCTACTATCACACCTATATATGTCTAGGTGTGTATATAAATATATGTATGTGTGTATATACACCACTATACACAAGTTCAGATGTTTTGCCTGCCTCCAAAACCCCCCAAAAAATGCCAGCAAAAACACACCTGGGCATTTTTTTTTTTGACGCTAGCATTTTTTTGGCATTTTTTTGGGTTCTTTTGAGGCAGGCAAAACATCTGAACTTGTGTATAGTGGTATATATACACACATAATTATATGTATATAGACACCTAGCCATATATAGGTGTGATAGTAGCAGAAATATATTACTGTAAATGATTTAATTAGCGCAAGCATATATTTCTGCTACTATCACACCTATATATGTCTAGGGGTATATATACAGACATATATGTGTATATATACCCCCTATACACATGTTCAGATGTCATGTCTGACATCAAACACGTCCTCAAAAAAGCACTGGCAGTGGCAACCCCTGCAGCATGAAAAATGCTTGCTGGTGAGAAGCCATATTCCTGTCCCGAAGCAACTCAGAGAAATGATAATTTCTCTATAGCGGTCACCCTGCTATGGAAGGGTTTTGTCACCCTTCCATAGCAGTCACTGTCAGTTAACCCTACACTACACTACGGTCCCCTTACACTTAACACTTTCCCTACAGAAACTAAATTTTTTAAGCTAACTTAAGTGTAAAGGAGCACTCTAACTACACTAGATATCCCTTTCCTCACACTAATAAATGCTAAATGACACTTTTAAAGTAAAATTAACAGAGCTGCTTCCACTCTCTTCCATGTCCAGTATAACAATGCTAGGAATATGGCAGGGGCTATCTTATATACTGGGGGGCATATTCGCTAATGATTGGTCTAGGGACCCCCTAGTCACTCCAATCACATTCCTAGCATTCTCCTGCCCCCTCAATTGGCTTTTACTAATGGTTCTGGTCCAATCACGGGCTTTTAAAGCTCATTTCCTGAAGCATTGCATTTTGGTCGGTTCTGGTTGCCGAATTCCGAACTTTTTGGGCAAAAAGTTCTAAATTCGGCCGAACCTCGAACACCCAATGTTCGGGCCGAACCGATGGTGGACCCGAACCGTTCGATCATCCCTAGTAAGGAGTATTTACTTTTAAATAATTCTACATGTTTTAATAGTCTGCAGTTTTTTTTGTGGAGGACAAGACATAGCAATTTATAGGGAAAATGACTAACCCCCTAGTTGCTAAAAGTGTAACTCGATTCATTTTTTTCTACTTTTTGACCAAATGAGAAATGGTTAGAACCTCTGTTAAATTTTTATTGCTGTCTGAAGTTTTTTCAAGGAGACTTCCCCTCACTTCTTGCCCCAGTGATAATGCTGTGAGCAGGTCAAGCAGTAAACGAAAATCTCCAAAGGGAGAGTCTCATTGCTGTCTGTACCCCAGTTGGAGATTTCCTCCTCTTTCCTATCCTGATGGCAACGTTATCACCACCTCAGAAATGAGGGGAAGTCCCCCCAAAATGTCCACAGAAAGCAACTAAACTAACAGAGGTTCTAAGCATTACAATAATTATATGTGACTAAACCTGTAAATGGTCATTGAGTTCTCTTTGTTTATTTTGTTCCTTCAATTTGGCCAATCTTTGGGCAGGTGAGGCTGTGGTGCTTATACAGTATCATTTTGTTGTTAATCTTTTTGCATTGTAAAACAGTCACCGACTTATCAGGATTGGTACCTCAAAAAACATGTTACTTGCATTTGTACAACTAACTTGAGAAACATGAAATTAGAGCAGAATAGTATGTGATTATTATACACATCATATGGGTATATATTTGCTTTACATTTTCATTGCAGTAACACAATGAAAGACTTTATGTTCTACATTATTTGTCATTTTAAATCCTCATCATTTAAAACACAAATAGTTGCTGTTTGTTTTTTTCTATCTGGAAGTGATGACATTATAGATTGCTTTCATTTCCCTCCAAGTATAATAAACTTTAATCAAGAATCCGCATACTAGAAGAGACTTCAGCATTTAGAGCATATTATAGACAATGTAATCAAGTGAAGGAACAATTTGCAGTAATTGGATTCAGTTCTGCATATCACAATTTATCCAAGCAACATATCAGTATCTGTAAAGCACTGTGTAACTTAGACAACTACCATGTTTTTATTTTCATAATATAAAGTTTTCACCTTTTTGTATCCTATTTTGCATTTCAATACTACTGTTCTACTCCAGCCTTTTTTTCAGTTCAATAAATTTTTATTGAGATTTTAAAAAAAGAGTACAAACATATAAACAATGTTCATGGTAAATATAGAATAAAGAAGCAGGTTTAACAAAACAGTCGTAAACGATACAACAGGGATGTTGTTTACAATCAAATAAAGTGAGCAATGAACATACTTTAAGACAACTCTTCATATTTGCCTGGTCTTAACTTCAAGAGCATTAAAGGGTCTCGGGTAGGGTTGAGCGAACACCTAGATGTCCGTGTTCGACGGGTTCGGCCGAACTTTAAAAAAAAGTCCGGGTCCGTGTCCCGGACTTTTACCGAACTTTTCCCGGACACCGAACCCCATTGAAGTCAATGGGGACCCGAACTTTAAGGCACTAAAATGGCTCTAAAACACCAAAGGAAAGGGCTAGAGTGCTGCAAATGGCAGCAAAACGTAATTAAGAGCATGGCAAGTGCTCTGCAAACAAATGTGGATAGGGAAATAACTTAAAACAACAAAAAAAAACAGAAAAATAAAACAATGTTCTTCTTCATCTCTGAAGGACGAGGCCCATATGGAGTAGGAGGGAGGTTGAGGTGGTGGTGGATGTGGCGGTGACTAGACATATGCCGGTTTTCGGTAATTCGATATATCGCGGTATTGCATAGCCACGGTATTGTTATTGTGGCATTTTTAAAATACCGAGTTTCTCTGTCAAGTCTGCCTGACTTGTGAATTGATACATTTCAGTGAGCTGGATGACTCATTCACTCACTCAGCTAACACCTTTCAGCATTAAGTCTCCTAACTATAAACAAAAATGATTACATTTGTATCTTTTCCTTCCCTCTGCCAGGGAGAAAGGAAGTTTAACCTCTTAAAGACTGGATCTTTTTCTGACACTTGCAGCTTGCAAGTTAAAATCAGTTTTTTTTTTGCTAGAAAAGTACTTAGAACCCCCAAACATTTTATATATTTTTTTAGCAGAGACCCTACAGAATAAAATGGCGATTGTTGTAATATTTTATGTCACACTGTATTTGCGCAGCAGTCTTTCAAACGCAATGATTAGACTTTAATGAATAAAAAAAAAAAAAAAAACGTAACAGTAAAGTTATCCCAATTTTTTTTTTTTTTGTTACACAGAGAATCGTGAGAGAATCGTGATCTTTATTCCAAGCTAAAAAATCGTGATTCTCATTTTGGCCAGAATCGTGCAGCTCTAATAAATATATATATACACACACACACGCCTAGCAGCCCACATTACATTATTATATAGCCATCAAGCAGTGTCTGGCCTACCTGGTGATGACTGGTCCTGGCGCTCTGATCCGATGGCCTGGTCTTTAAAGGGGCAAATCCTTGCGATCCAGAAGTGGTTAAACCTGCAGGAGGACCGGTGTTTTTATCTATTAATGACTTTACTATTGCTTTAGGCCTGGTTCACATGTATGCGGGTTGGTGGTTCACATGTATGCGGGTTGGCGGTTCACATGTATGCGGGTTGGCGGCCCACATTTGCACAGGCATAGCAGCCCATTGATTTGAACGGGCTGCTATGCCCTCATTTTCCGCAGAAAAAAGGTGCATGCAGCATTTTTTTTAAATTCAGTGGCCTTGAAATCCATCCTGCTTTTGCACCATGCGACTAACCTGCAGTTCCTGCTCTGGCAAGCTTTCTGCATTTTTTGTATACGTGGGCACGGCATTTAAAAATAAACAGTTTGCGTGTGCAGCAACGGCAGGTAAGTCGCATGGTGCAAAAGAAGGATGGATTTCATGGCCACTGCATTTTTTTAAATTCTGCATGCACCTTTTTTCAGCTGAAAACGCAGGCATAGCAGCTCAAGCCCATTCACATCAATGGGCTGCTATGCCTGTGCAAATGTGGGCCCCCAACCCGCATACATGTGAACCAGGCCTAAAGCAATAGTAAAGTCATTAATAGATAAAAACACCGGTCCTCCTGCAGGTTTAACCAATTAATGACTTTACTATTGCTTTAGGCCTGGTTCACATGTATGCGGGTTGGGGGCCCACATTTGCACAGGCATAGCAGCCCATTGATGTGAATGGGCTTGAGCTGCTATGCCTGCGTTTTCAGCTGAAAAAAGGTGCATGCAGAATTTAAAAAAATGCAGTGGCCATGAAATCCATCCTTCTTTTGCACCATGCGACTTACCTGCCGTTGCTGCACACGCAAACTGTTTATTTTTAAATGCCGTGCCCACGTATACAAAAAATGCAGAAAGCTTGCCAGAGCAGGAACTGCAGGTTAGTCGCATGGTGCAAAAGCAGGATGGATTTCAAGGCCACTGAATTTTAAAAAAATGCTGCATGCACCTTTTTTCTGCGGAAAATGAGGGCATAGCAGCCCATTCAAATCAATGGGCTGCTATGCCTGTGCAAATGTGAACCACCAACCCGCATACATGTGAACCAGGCCTAAAGCAATAGTAAAGTAATTTATAAACAACACCTCCTTCAGGTTTAACCACTTCTTGACCACAAGGATTTGCCCTCTTAATGACCAGGCCATCGGATCGGAGCCGAGCGCCAGAACCAGTTATCACCAGTTAGGCCAGACACTGCTTGATGACCTATTTTAGGCCTGGTTCACAGAGTCTGTACTGACTGACTATATAATAATGTGCATAAGTGAACCAAAGCCCCTAAATTCAGCAATGAAATTGAAGTGAGGTGGAAATTTAATAATTTAAATTTAATAATAGAATACCGTGATAATACCGTATACCGTGGCAAAACCTTAATCAATTAATCGCAGCATGAAAATCTGATACCGTCACAAGCCTAGCGGTGACATAGGCGTGCGCACAGGGTGTGCTGGGTGTGCCTGGGCACACCCTAATCACCTAGGGCACATAGCATTGCCAGTGAGGAGATGGGAAAGATCTCCCTGGGACCTGCTCTGCTCTATTTCTCCTTGCCTACAGGTACATGGCCCCGATACATTACTCTCCCTGCTGGCAAACACATGCATGTGTATTTCAACTTTGGGGTGCACACCTTAATGCAATAGGCTGCGCACACCTATGGGCGGTGTAGGTGGAAGCGGCGGTGGAGGAGGACCAGGGCCGGATTAACAGCATCATGGGCTTGGTGCTGAGGATTTTGAAGGGCCTTAAGGGCCGTGCCTTGCCATGCACCCAGAGGAGGAAGGGTGCAGCCATGCATGCCTAATTCAACATGGGATGCTGTCTCTGAAGCCCATAAACACATCCATGCATCGCCAACTGTCCCTCCTTGTCCGGCCTTCACGCTGTGTGGGGAGGTTCTGAGGGTGCTGCCTGGGGAAGCGAGCATAGAAGCCAGACTTCTGTGTTTACAAGTGACAGAAGAGCGGTAACAGTGAATATGGCCAACCCGGGGCCTATATAAAAGGTAGGGGCCTGGAGCTGCAGCTCCAATAGCCCCTACATTAATCTGGCCCTGAGGAGGAGGACGAGGTAGCCAACACTGCTTCTTTTCAAAAATTTTAAATGAGGGTACACCCCAAAAGAGTGAGAAAGAGCAAAAATGGAACAATGGGTGGGTAAGGTCGGTATCCATTGCTATTCTGCATAAGGTACGGAAAAGTCCCGTGGGATCCATGCCTGGTTCATTTTAATGAACGTGAGCTTGTCCACATTGTCTCTGGACAGGCGGCTGCGCTTGTCTGTTATAACGCCCCCAGCCGTGCTAAATACCCGTTCAGATAATACACTGGCTGCAGGGCACGCCAGCACCTCCAAGGCGTAAAGGGCAAGCTCAAGCCATGTGCCCAATTTGGAGACCCAGAAGTTGAAGGGGGCAGACCCGTCATTCACTACATGTAGGCGTGTGCACACATACTGCTCCACCATGTTGGTAAAATGCTGCCTCCTGCTAAGACGTTCCATCTGAGCTGCTGGTGCTGCTGTTTGTTGTGGCGTGCTGACAAAGCTTTTCCACATTTCGGCCATGCTAACCCTGCCTTCTGAGGTGCTGGCGGTGCCCTGGTTGCGTTGGCGACCTCCTCCTCCTCCTCCTCTGCCTTGTGCTTCCACTGTGGCCCCGCTGTCAGATGGGAATGCCAGCAGCATGGCGTCTACCAGCGTGCGCTTGTACTCGCGCATCTTGCGATCGCGCTCCAGTGAGTGAATTAAGGACGGTACGTTGTCCTTGTAACGGGGATCCAGCAGCGTGGCCACCCAGTAATCAGCACAAGTTAGAATGTGGGCAACTCGGCGGTCGTTGTGGAGACACTGCAGCATGTAATCGCTCATGTGTGCCAGGCTGCCCAGAGGCAACGAAAGGCTGTCCTCTGTGGGAGGTGTATCGTCCGTGTCCTCTGTATCCCCCCAGCCACGCACCAGTGATGGCCATGAGCTGGCCTGGGTGCCACCCTGCTGTGAACATGGTTCCATCTCCTCCTCCAGCTCCTCCTCCTCCTCATCCTCCTCATCCTCCAGAACTGTGCCCCTGCTGGACAATTGCGTCCCTGGCGTTTGCGTGTGCAGGAACCCACCCTCGGAGCCCCTTGCGAATGACTGCCCTGAAAGCCTTGGAAATGTTACCTCTTCATCCTCCTCCTCCTCCTCATCCTGTGCCACATCCTCTTCCATCATCGCCCGAATTGTTTTTTCAAGGAGGCATGGAAGTGGGATAGTTAAGCTGAGAACGGCGTCATTGCCACTGGCCATGTTGGTGGAGTACTCAAAACAGCGCAACAAGGCACACAGGTCTCGCATGGAGGCCCAGTTAAATTAAATAGCGGAATAGAAAATATGATCCAAAAAAAGTGTATGTATATCACACGTACACAACCACACTGGGCCCCAATTACTATTGTTTGTACCCCTAAAAGGCTAGATGAGGAGTAGGGGGAGTATGGAACAGGCAGCACCCTCAAACCTTCAGAAGTATGAGATGAACCCCAACAACTTGGAAAGGTGGATCTCTCTCACACGTACCGACACAGACTATCCCGCAATTCAATTGATCCTCAAAGGTTTTTATTGAATAGCGGAATAGGAAATATGATCAAAAAAAGTGTATGTATCTCGCACGTACACAACCACACTAGGCCCCAATTACTATTGTTTGTACCCCTAAAAGGCTAGATGAGGAGTAGGGGGGGTATGGAACAGGCAGCACCCTCAAACCTTCAGAAGTATGAGATGAACCCCAACAACTTGGAAAGGTGGATCTCTCTCACACGTACCGACACAGACTATCCCCCAATTTAACTGATCCCCAAAGGTTTTTGATTAAATAGCGGAATAGAAAATATGATCCCAAAAAAGTGTATGTATATCACACGTACACAACCACACTGGGCCCCAATTACTATTGTTTGTACCCCTAAAAGGTTAGATGAGGAGTAGGGGGAGTATGGAACAGGCAGCACCCTCAAACCTTCAGAAGTATGAGATGAACCCCAACAACTTGGAAAGGTGGATCTCTCTCACACGTACCGACACAGACTATCCCGCAATTCAATTGATCCTCAAAGGTTTTTATTGAATAGCGGAGTAGGAAATATGATCAAAAAAAGTGTATGTATCTCGCACGTACACAACCACACTAGGCCCCAATTACTATTGTTTGTACCCCTAAAAGGCTAGATGAGGAGTAGGGGGGGTATGGAACAGGCAGCACCCTCAAACCTTCAGAAGTATGAGATGAACCCCAACAACTTGGAAAGGTGGATCTCTCTCACACGTACCAACACAGACTATCCCCCAATTTAACTGATCCCCAAAGGTTTTTGATTAAATAGCGGAATAGAAAATATGATCCAAAAAAAGTGTATGTATATCACACGTACACAACCACACTAGGCCCCAATTACTATTGTTTGTACCCCTAAAAGGCTAGATGAGGAGTAGGGGGGGTATGGAACAGGCAGCACCCTCAAACCTTCAGAAGTATGAGATGAACCCCAACAACTTGGAAAGGTGGATCTCTCTCACACGTACCAACACAGACTATCCCCCAATTTAACTGATCCCCAAAGGTTTTTGATTAAATAGCGGAATAGAAAATATGATCCCAAAAAAGTGTATGTATATCACACGTACACAACCACACTAGGCCCCAATTACTATTGTTTGTACCCCTAAAAGGCTAGGAGTAGGGGGAGTATGGAACAGGCAGCACCCTCAAACCTTCAGAAGTATGAGATGAACCCCAACAACTTGGAAAGGTGGATCTCTCTCACACGTACCAACACAGACTATCCCCCAATTTAACTGATCCCCAAAGGTTTTTGATTAAATAGCGGAATAGAAAATATGATCCAAAAAAAGTGTATGTATATCACACGTACACAACCACACTAGGCCCCAATTACTATTGTTTGTACCCCTAAAAGGCTAGATGAGGAGTAGGGGGAGTATGGAACAGGCAGCACCCTCAAACCTTCAGAAGTATGAGATGAACCCCAACAACTTGGAAAGGTGGATCTCTCTCACACGTACCGACACAGACTATCCCGCAATTCAATTGATCCTCAAAGGTTTTTATTGAATAGCGGAATAGGAAATATGATCAAAAAAAGTGTATGTATCTCGCACGTACACAACCACACTAGGCCCCAATTACTATTGTTTGTACCCCTAAAAGGCTAGATGAGGAGTAGGGGGGGTATGGAACAGGCAGCACCCTCAAACCTTCAGAAGTATGAGATGAACCCCAACAACTTGGAAAGGTGGATCTCTCTCACACGTACCGACACAGACTATCCCCCAATTTAACTGATCCCCAAAGGTTTTTGATTAAATAGCGGAATAGAAAATATGATCCCAAAAAAGTGTATGTATATCACACGTACACAACCACACTGGGCCCCAATTACTATTGTTTGTACCCCTAAAAGGTTAGATGAGGAGTAGGGGGAGTATGGAACAGGCAGCACCCTCAAACCTTCAGAAGTATGAGATGAACCCCAACAACTTGGAAAGGTGGATCTCTCTCACACGTACCGACACAGACTATCCCGCAATTCAATTGATCCTCAAAGGTTTTTATTGAATAGCGGAGTAGGAAATATGATCAAAAAAAGTGTATGTATCTCGCACGTACACAACCACACTAGGCCCCAATTACTATTGTTTGTACCCCTAAAAGGCTAGATGAGGAGTAGGGGGGGTATGGAACAGGCAGCACCCTCAAACCTTCAGAAGTATGAGATGAACCCCAACAACTTGGAAAGGTGGATCTCTCTCACACGTACCGACACAGACTATCCCGCAATTCAATTGATCCTCAAAGGTTTTTATTGAATAGCGGAGTAGGAAATATGATCAAAAAAAGTGTATGTATCTTGCACGTACACAACCACACTAGGCCCCAATTACTATTGTTTGTACCCCTAAAAGGCTAGATGAGGAGTAGGGGGGGTATGGAACAGGCAGCACCCTCAAACCTTCAGAAGTATGAGATGAACCCCAACAACTTGGAAAGGTGGATCTCTCTCACACGTACCAACACAGACTATCCCCCAATTTAACTGATCCCCAAAGGTTTTTGATTAAATAGCGGAATAGAAAATATGATCCAAAAAAAGTGTATGTATATCACACGTACACAACCACACTAGGCCCCAATTACTATTGTTTGTACCCCTAAAAGGCTAGATGAGGAGTAGGGGGAGTATGGAACAGGCAGCACCCTCAAACCTTCAGAAGTATGAGATGAACCCCAACAACTTGGAAAGGTGGATCTCTCTCACACGTACCGACACAGACTATCCCCCAATTTAACTGATCCCCAAAGGTTTTTGATTAAATAGCGGAATAGAAAATATGATCCAAAAAAAGTGTATGTATATCACACGTACACAACCACACTAGGCCCCAATTACTATTGTTTGTACCCCTAAAAGGCTAGATGAGGAGTAGGGGGGGTATGGAACAGGCAGCACCCTCAAACCTTCAGAAGTATGAGATGAACCCCAACAACTTGGAAAGGTGGATCTCTCTCACACGTACCAACACAGACTATCCCCCAATTTAACTGATCCCCAAAGGTTTTTGATTAAATAGCGGAATAGAAAATATGATCCCAAAAAAGTGTATGTATATCACACGTACACAACCACACTAGGCCCCAATTACTATTGTTTGTACCCCTAAAAGGCTAGGAGTAGGGGGAGTATGGAACAGGCAGCACCCTCAAACCTTCAGAAGTATGAGATGAACCCCAACAACTTGGAAAGGTGGATCTCTCTCACACGTACCAACACAGACTATCCCCCAATTTAACTGATCCCCAAAGGTTTTTGATTAAATAGCGGAATAGAAAATATGATCCAAAAAAAGTGTATGTATATCACACGTACACAACCACACTAGGCCCCAATTACTATTGTTTGTACCCCTAAAAGGCTAGATGAGGAGTAGGGGGAGTATGGAACAGGCAGCACCCTCAAACCTTCAGAAGTATGAGATGAACCCCAACAACTTGGAAAGGTGGATCTCTCTCACACGTACCGACACAGACTATCCCCCAATTTAACTGATCCCCAAAGGTTTTTGATTAAATAGCGGAATAGAAAATATGATCCAAAAAAAGTGTATGTATATCACACGTACACAACCACACTAGGCCCCAATTACTATTGTTTGTACCCCTAAAAGGCTAGATGAGGAGTAGGGGGGGTATGGAACAGGCAGCACCCTCAAACCTTCAGAAGTATGAGATGAACCCCAACAACTTGGAAAGGTGGATCTCTCTCACACGTACCAACACAGACTATCCCCCAATTTAACTGATCCCCAAAGGTTTTTGATTAAATAGCGGAATAGAAAATATGATCCCAAAAAAGTGTATGTATATCACACGTACACAACCACACTAGGCCCCAATTACTATTGTTTGTACCCCTAAAAGGCTAGGAGTAGGGGGAGTATGGAACAGGCAGCACCCTCAAACCTTCAGAAGTATGAGATGAACCTCAACAACTTGGAAAGGTGGATCTCTCTCACACGTACCAACACAGACTATCCCCCAATTTAACTGATCCCCAAAGGTTTTTGATTAAATAGCGGAATAGAAAATATGATCCCAAAAAAGTGTATGTATATCACACGTACACAACCACACTAGGCCCCAATTACTATTGTTTGTACCCCTAAAAGGCTAGGAGTAGGGGGAGTATGGAACAGGCAGCACCCTCAAACCTTCAGAAGTATGAGATGAACCCCAACAACTTGGAAAGGTGGATCTCTCTCACACGTACCAACACAGACTATCCCCCAATTTAACTGATCCCCAAAGGTTTTTGATTAAATAGCGGAATAGAAAATATGATCCCAAAAAAGTGTATGTATATCACACGTACACAACCACACTAGGCCCCAATTACTATTGTTTGTACCCCTAAAAGGCTAGATGAGGAGTAGGGGGAGTATGGAACAGGCAGCACCCTCAAACCTTCAGAAGTATGAGATGAACCCCAACAACTTGGAAAGGTGGATCTCTCTCACACGTACCGACACAGACTATCCCCCAATTTAACTGATCCCCAAAGGTTTTTGATTAAATAGCGGAATAGAAAATATGATCCAAAAAAAGTGTATGTATATCACACGTACACAACCACACTAGGCCCCAATTACTATTGTTTGTACCCCTAAAAGGCTAGATGAGGAGTAGGGGGGGTATGGAACAGGCAGCACCCTCAAACCTTCAGAAGTATGAGATGAACCCCAACAACTTGGAAAGGTGGATCTCTCTCACACGTACCAACACAGACTATCCCCCAATTTAACTGATCCCCAAAGGTTTTTGATTAAATAGCGGAATAGAAAATATGATCCCAAAAAAGTGTATGTATATCACACGTACACAACCACACTAGGCCCCAATTACTATTGTTTGTACCCCTAAAAGGCTAGGAGTAGGGGGAGTATGGAACAGGCAGCACCCTCAAACCTTCAGAAGTATGAGATGAACCTCAACAACTTGGAAAGGTGGATCTCTCTCACACGTACCAACACAGACTATCCCCCAATTTAACTGATCCCCAAAGGTTTTTGATTAAATAGCGGAATAGAAAATATGATCCCAAAAAAGTGTATGTATATCACACGTACACAACCACACTAGGCCCCAATTACTATTGTTTGTACCCCTAAAAGGCTAGGAGTAGGGGGAGTATGGAACAGGCAGCACCCTCAAACCTTCAGAAGTATGAGATGAACCCCAACAACTTGGAAAGGTGGATCTCTCTCACACGTACCAACACAGACTATCCCCCAATTTAACTGATCCCCAAAGGTTTTTGATTAAATAGCGGAATAGAAAATATGATCCCAAAAAAGTGTATGTATATCACACGTACACAACCACACTAGGCCCCAATTACTATTGTTTGTACCCCTAAAAGGCTAGATGAGGAGTAGGGGGAGTATGGAACAGGCAGCACCCTCAAACCTTCAGTATGAGATTGTGTTCACTGTACCCCACAAAGATTGAGTTCACTGCACCCCACAATGATTGTGTTCACTGCACCCCACAAAGATTGTGTTCACTGCACCTCACAAAGATTGTGTTCACTGTACCCCCCAAAGATTGTGTTCACTGCACCCCACAAAGATTCTGTTCACTGTACCCCACAAAGATTGTGTTCACTGCACCCCAAAAAGATTGTGTTCACTGCACCCCAAAAAGGATGTTGTTCACTGCACCCCAAAAAGGATGTTGTTCACTCCACCCCAAAAAGATTGTGTTCACTGCACCCCACAAAGATTGTGTTCACTGCACCCCAAAAAGATTGTGTTCACTGCACCCCAAAAATGATTTTGTTCACTGCACCCCAAAAAGGATTTTGTTCACTGCACCCCAAAAAGGATGTTGTTCACTCCACCCCAAAAAGATTGTGTTCACTGCACCCCAAAAAGATTGTGTTCACTGCACCCCACAAAGGATTTTGTTCACTGCACCCCAAAAAGATTGTGTTCACTGCACCCCAAAAAGGATGTTGTTCACTGCACCCCAAAAAGGATTTTGTTCACTGCACCCCAAAAAGATTGTGTTCACTGCACCCCACAAAGGATTTTGTTCACTGCACCCCACAAAGATTGTGTTCACTGCACACCAAAAAGGATTGTGTTCACTGCACCCCAAAAAGATTTTGTTCACTGCACCCCAAAAAGATTGTGTTCACTGCAGCCCAAAAAGATTGTGTTCACTGCAGCCCAAAAAGATTGTGTTCACTGCAGCCCAAAAAGATTGTGTTCACTGCAGCCCAAAAAGATTGTGTTCACTGCAGCTCACACACAGAAAAATGGATGTGGATCACTGACACCTGCCTATCTCCAATCCCACACCACACAGCAATATCGATTGTAGTTTGTAGAACACAGTTTCCCTAAAATTCAGCAGACTCTGTCCCTAACAGGATTGAGAAGAGATCGTAGATCAGGATTGAGTGCAGACCCCACCCCCCACACAGCAATATCGATTGTAGTTTGTAGAAGACACTGACCCTATATAATTCAGCAGACTCTATCCCTAAAATGCCTACAACTCGCCCTGCCTAAACACTCCGACCTGTCCCTCAATTCTATCCGGACACAAATGGTTTTTTCCTGCCTATCTTTCCCTAATCAGCAGCCAGCACGTTGATGTGTGCTCTGTCCCTGAATCTAAGCAGCATAATGACGCCGCTGCGGCTGCCTCGAACTTATAAAGACTTGGTCACATGCTTCAGACGGCCAATCACAGCTACTGAGACATTTGCAGGCATGGCTGGGATGGCTTAAGGCACACCAGTTAAACGATTGTTGATTGGCTGTTGAAAGCCCGCCATGAAAAGAGCGCCAAAGCATGCAAAACCCGGAAATAAAACGACCGAACACGGATTTTTACCCGAACATACAGTAAAGTGTCCGTGTCCGTGTTCGGGTACAAAAAATCCAATTATTCGGTACGAACACGAATAATACAGTCCGTGTTCGCTCAACACTAGTCTCGGGCAATGCAGTGCACTGGGGCCCTGCCTACACAATCACCCATGAGAATAAAAATGCAAATTATCGATAAGGCAATATTTATTGGTACAGCAGTGCCAGGCTAATGACAGCTTCCAAGTTTGGCGGCTGGGTCCGGTGAACACACATGGACGGGAGTCAGACTCGACTGTCCTGTGTGTGCCTGTTCCCGTGGAGATGGACAGGCATTCCTGCAGTTGTGGGCTCCCCCTCCATGGCCCAAGTGGCCTGACAGCAGCGCAGGGTCGACAGGCGCTTGCCACCTGCTAATTTAGGTGGCTAGATGCACAAGAGAATCAAGACTAATGCTTGGCTGGGGCTGGGTTGCCGGGCAAGTAGGGCCCGCGGGCAACTGCCCAGCATGCCCATTCAGGAAGATGGCCCTGCTTCAAGGTACCAAAAGGGCAAAGGAAAAGAAACAAGGGGACAATTAAACATGGGGAAATGCTCCAATGATGAGATTTTCTTAGAATTTTTACCGAAGTGTCGTGTGTACCATTGAGCCCATGGGCTCCAGGCTTTTAGAGTTCTAATGAAAGCTTTCCTTTTGTAAGACAGCAGTGTCTCATAGGTATGATGGGTTTGGGTAAGTTATATGTCCTCTATTGATGGGAGCGTTTTAGATTTCCACAAACTAGTTATTAACAACCTGGCTGCCAGGAGTATGTGGGTGACCTCTGTGCGGGGGGGGATATTTTCTATAGAGAGATCAGGGCAAGCCTAGGTGATGGGGATATTGGAATGCCAGTTACATCTGAAATGAGGTTAAAAGGTTTCTTACCAGAAGTCCTGATCATGAGACAGCTCCATAGAGAACCTGTTATACCACACTCTCTTCAGCACAGGGGAGATGTGCAGTTTTTGAATGCAGACATTTTCAATGGGGTTAAAAGAGATGTACAGCCAAAGCTCCTTTGGCTGTACATCTCCTATGGATCACAGGAGTGCAGTTCTTCTGCACTCCTGTGACCCGTTTTCAGCAGGGAGGGGACTGAAGTCTGCTCTCTGCTGACGTCACAGATGTCGGTCCAGGCACAGCGTCATCACAACCACTAAGAGCCTGAGCCAGCCACTCCACCCCTCTCCACAGTCCAGCGCTCCAGTGAGCGAAGAGGTGAAGAGCAGAGAGCTGTCAGTGGCGGTGTTCGATTGCTCTGTTTTCAGTGTAGAGGCGCTGGGGGACAAATGAAGCATCGGTCTGTCCTGCCCATGTGGCCTCTTATACGTGGGCTGCACTATTCGTACAGTGTGAGCCTGATTTGTGGACCATAGGAGGTTGATTGAGAAGGGATCTGAGGACCATAGTGTCCCCAGGCATTTCCTTTCTCATCACAGTCAGTCCACCAAGGGGTTGCGAGTTTGGGTTATCAAAACCATTCCCCCCTGTGACTCTGTAGCTGAGCAGTTTCAGAAATTATGTCATAGAGAGACTTTTTGGAGTTTTACCCTGAATTCTTTGGCGCCCAGAGAGTTAAACGAGGAAATTGAGATCAACACCTTTTTGTGAAACTTTTCTTTTTGGAACCTGTCCTGTTAAACCGCTGTATGGTCTTGGTCAACGTGCTGCAGCTCAGTTTCAGGGTTTTGGCAATCTTCTTATAGCCTAGGCCATCTTTATGTAGTGCAACAATTCTTTTTTTCAGATCCTCAGAGCATTCTTTGCCATGAGGTGCCATGTTGAACTTGCAGTGACCAGTATAAGAGAGTAACACCAAATCTAGCACACCTGCCCCCCATTCACACCTGAGACCTTGTAACACTAATGAGTCCCGTGACACCGGGGAGGGAAAACGGCTAATTGGGCCCATTTTGACCTAGGGGTGTACTCACTTTTGTTACCAGCGGTTTAGCGATTAATGGCTGTGTGTTGAGTTATTTTTAGGGGACAGCAAATTTACATTGTTATACAAGCTGTACACGCACTCCTTTACATTGTAGAAAAGTGTCATTGCTTCAGTGTTGTCACATGAAAAGATTTAATAAAATATTTACAAAAATGTGAGGGGTGTACTCGCTTTTGTGAGATACTGTATATATATATATATATATATATATATATATATATATATATATATATATTTTTTTTTTAATACTATTTTCTATTTTACATAACCTTCTTTTGTGACAGTCTCCCTTTTCACTTCCTCCACCCCCTTCCTCTGTTTGTTTTTTTGTTTCTTGTTGCTTCTTATATTTTCATAATGACTTGCTCCTGTGATCCCCTATGAATTCCGTTCTTATCACGGCCCGATATTCAGTAATTTAGTTGTCTTGCTTGGTTTTTCTTTCGGAACAGCCTTGCCCCGCCCCTCCCTGACTAGGCCAACGGTTGATAGTATATATTCCCCCTCTCCTGGAGGGGTAGGTCAGCCTGAAGAAGGCACCTGTTACATAGCCATTTTTCTTTTTTTTTTTTTTCATGACGCCGACAGCCAACTATCTGAATGAATTATGCTTCATCTGGTAAAACTTTTCCATTTAAAAATGTATGTGACTCCTGTAATATGATATAAGCTCTTAAACGGGGGCTTGCTGTAATTAGGATTCCCATTTATTATGCTAAAGCTGGTCTATTAAGGATGAAGTTTAGTTGTTTTTTTTTTTGCCACACAGCACAAGGGACATATCTTACCTGTAATTGTATCCCATGTCCAGGTGGCTGATACATGATGTAGAAGTCATGACCCTACTGCTTCAGGGTCCTCCCCACAGCACTGGTCTTCTGGCACTGCCAGGGTAACATCTGCAAATGTGAAAGCATTGCACTGCTCACCCGTCCCTTCTGCCTGTCTCCTCCAATTATAAAATTTGTTGTTTTCTTTCCCAGAATGCAAACATTCTGTCAATGTAGGACAGGAAAAGAAAATTACAATATTTGCATCCTCCAATCACAGAACATGGCCTTCTGGGAAAGAATAGTTTGAGTTCTTTAAATAGAGAAGATGGCTGGAAAGCGCAGGAAAATGGCGCAATTTTAATGTCCCTGGTGCTCTAAAGCTAAAAAATGATACTTAACTTGCTCCAGGCGCTCTCTAGTGCCACTCAAATGACCACTCAAATGATGTGCGTCTAAATCTCCCTTGTCTCTGAAGCCTGAATCATGTTTTGGATTACGCTCCAGGGGCTACTGACAGGCAGTGAGGAAGTGATGATACACCTCCTCACCGCCTGTTTCAATCCCATTTTTGCTGACAAACATGCTGCAATGGCTTGCAGTGTACACGGTTGCAGGGCATTTGTGGTGTTTCCCCATTAACTTGAATATGTAGTAATTTACAAGTTGGGTCAACATTGCTGTGGATGCAAAGCAAAGCATCGCAACTGCGGCATGTGAACACTCCGCCTGCTACCTATTGTATCTTAACCACTTAAGCCCCGGAAGATTTTACCCCCTTCCTGACCAGGGCCTATTTTGCGATTCGGCACTGCGTGACTTTAACGGACAATTGCACGGTCGTGCGACGCTGTACCTAAATGAATTTGACGTCCTTTTTTTCCCCCACAAACAGAGCTTTCTTTTGGTGGTATTTGATCACCTGTGCGATTTTTACTTTTTGCGCTATAAACAAAAAAAGAGAGTCAATTTTGCAAAAATAACAATATTTTTCAAATTTTTTTATATGAAATTCCCAAAAAAAATGTAAAAATCTAAATTTTTTAACATTTTAGGCCAATTTGTTTTATGCTACATATGTTTGGTAAAAAAAAATGGCAAAAAGCGTATTTTGATTGGTTTGCGCAAAAGTTATTTTACTAACTAAGGGAAAGATTTTTGTCATTTTTGTTGTTTTTTTTAACGCGTAATGGTGGCGATCTGCGATTTTTTTGTGGTACTGCAACATTGCGGCAGACAGATCGGACCCTTGACTGACATTTTTGACACTTTTGGGGTTACCAGTGACATTACTACAGTAATCAGTGCTATACATATGCACTGTTACTGCAAAATGACACTGGCAGGGAAGGGGTCAACTTTATTGGGGAAGAAGGGGTTAAGTGTGTCCCTAGGGGCGTGCTTCTAACTGGGATTGGACATGGCTACTGGTGTAGGAACAGTGATCAACGGTCCTACATAGTAGAACCGTATGATCACTATTCATACACAGGGGAGAATGACAGGTGGCTTGTTTACATTAGCCGCCTGCCTTTCTCCCTTCACGGCGGACGATCGCGAGTGACCGGCGGACATCGGGTCCGCCGGTCACACGCACTGACTTGCTAGGGAATGAGCCAGGGCGGGAGCGCACCTCCACGGGCGTTCGCTCGCCCGCTATTGGCTCACAAGCAAGTGACAGGCTAGTGACGTATATATACGTCACTTTGCCTGGCCGGGGCTGACCGCCGCAGTATATGTATTTGCGGCGGTCGGCAACCGGTTTTAAGGGGGGTGGTTGGCGGCTCAACAACACATTTTTTGCCGCCCTCTGATCATAAGTCTATACAAGGCTTCTTAGGGCCACTGATTATAGAAAAGATCAAAAAGCAGTGACACAAGACCTAGCTGAATGACCCCATGCTGATTGTCAATAGTTATGCATCCAATTCAATATACGTTGCAAAAATCAATATCTATATATGAAAGTTAGAAAGTATTTGGCCGTCTAAACATTACATTTTATTTAGAGGAATAGCCTTGCTAAACTTACAATTTTTATTCACTTTCTCTGGAGTATTATTGAAAGCCAATTACTTATCCTTCTTATTATAAAACGTCACAAATCACTGAGAGGAGTGATCTGCTCTGGCAGAAAATTATACATTTAATTGGGCCTGTTCTGATGGACTTTAGGCATGTGTCTATGAACACATGCAGATTGCTTTCAGGTGCATTCATCTTGCATTTGAGATAAGGTTCAGACACACTATATTACTAAAAGTATTGGGACGCCTGCCTTTACATGCACATGATCTTTAATAGCATTCCAGTCTTAGTCTGTAGGGTTCAATAATGAGTTGGCCCACCCTTTGCAGCAGCTTCAACTCTTCTAGGAAGGCTGTCCACAAGGTTTGGGAGTGTCTATGGGAATGTTTGACCATTCTTCCAGAAGCGCATCTATGAGGAACATGTCAAAAAGAGGTACAAAAACATCAAGGACAACATCAAGTAGAAAATGGCATTGGACGGGAAGGAAAGGTTAGTCTGTTTGTGTACTGACATTAGAAGTCATGACTACAAATGTCTCAAATTTCTGTCAAGTAAATGTCGCTTCATCTTTTCTATTGGACATCTTATATGTCTAACTTGGTTGACTGACTGCTTATCTCCTTTATTTTAGGAAAAAAAACTGTTGACGGCTTAAGAACTTCTGTACATACACTATATTGTCAAAAGTATTGGGGAAACCCAATGGCATCCCAGTCTTAGTTAGTAGGGTTCAATAGAGGTGGACCATCCCAAACTCGCTCATCCATGTCTTTTTGGACCTTGCTTTGTGCACTGGTGCGCAGTCATGTTGGAACAGGAAGGGGCTACCCCCAAACTGTTCCCACAAAATTGGGAGCATGAAATTGTCCAAAATGTCTTAGTATGTTGATGCATTAAGAGTAAAAACAATCCCAAACCATAATCCCCCCTCCACCAAATTATTTGGACCAGTACATAAAGCAAGGTCCATAAAGACATGGATGGGCTCGTTTGGGGTGGAGGAACTTGACTGGCCTGCACAGAGTCCTGACCTCAACCTGATAGAACACTTTTGGGAAGAATTAGAGTGGAGACTGCGAGCCAGGCCTTCTCACCCACATCAGTGCCTGATCTCACAAATGCGCTTCTGGAAGAATGGTCAAACATTCCCATAGACACACTTCTAAACCTTGTGGACAGCTCTTCCCAGAAGAGTTGAAGCTGTTATAGCTGCAAAGGGTGGGCCAACTCAGTATTGAACCCTTTGGACTAAGAGTAGGATGTCATTAAAGTTCATGTGTGTGTAAAGGTAGGCGTCCCAATACTTTTGTATATAGAGTGTACTTCTGGGTCATTTGCATTTAACCTGGAGTTGACCTACTCCTAAATAGGGATGATCGAACGGTTCGGGTCCACCATCGGTTCGGCCCGAACATTGGGTGTTAGAGGTTTCTGCCGAATTTAGAACTTTTTGCCCAAAAAGTTTGGAATTTGGCAACCAGAACCGACCAAAATGCAATGCTTCAGGAAATGGGCTTTAAAAGCCCGTGATTGGACCAGAACCATTAGCAAAAGCCAATTGAGGGGGCAGGAGAATGCTAGGAATGTGATTGGAGTGACTAGGGGGTCCCTAAACCAATCATTAGTGAATACGCCCCCCAGTATATAAGATCGCCCCCGCCATATTCCTAGCATTGTTATACTGGACATGGAAGAGAGTGGAAGCAGTTCTGTTAATTTTACTTTAAAAGTGTCATTTAGCTATTTTTAGTGTGAGGAAAGGGATATCTAGTGTAGTTAGAGTGCTCCTTTACACTTAAGTTAGCTTCAAAAATTTAGTTTCTGTAGGGAAAGTGTTAAGTGTAAAGGGACCATAGTGTAGTGTAGGGTTAACTGACAGTGACTGCTATGGAAGGGTGACAAAACCCTTCCATAGCAGGGTGACAGCTATAGAGAAATGATCATTTCTCTGAGTTGCTTCGGGAAAGGCATATGGCTTCTCACCAGCCAAGCATTTTTCATGCTGCAGGGGCTGCCACTGCCAGTGCTTTTTTGAGGACATGTTTGATGTCAGACATGACATCTGAACATGTGTATAGGGGGTATATATACACATATATGTCTGTATATATACCCCTAGACATATATAGGTGTGATAGTAGCAGAAATATTTGCTTGCGCTAATGAAATCATTTACAGTAATATATTTCTGCTACTATCACACCTATATATGTCTAGGTGTGTATATAAATATATGAATGTGTGTATATACACCACTATACACAAGTTCAGATGTTTTGCCTGCCTCAAAAGAACCCCAAAAAATGCAAAAAAAAACGCTAGCGTCAAAAAAAAAAAAATGCCCAGGGGTGTTTTTGCTGGCATTTTTTGGGGGTTTTTGGAGGCAGGCAAAACATCAGAACTTGTGCACAGTACCACTATACACAAGTTCAGATGTTTTTCCTGACTGCAAAGAACCCAAAAAAATGCCTGCTATTAAACCGGCAAGGTGTTACAGCAGCGAAGCCAACCTCCTGTGCTGAAAGTTTTCTAATACAAACGATCTTTTTTTTCTGGTTCTGGACATGCTACAGATCTGAAACTTCACATGTACACTTTTTAGACCCCCCAGATACGAAATCCAAAGTAAAAATCAAAAAATCTCTTTTTTTTTTTATTAAATTTTTCAATAATTGGCTTTTTTATCAAAAATGACAATTTTAAGAACTTTTTTGTGTGATTTTGTGTCTGGGGGTCTAAAAGATGTACCTGTGAAGTTTTAGCTCTGTAGCATGTCCAGAACCAGAAAAAAAAGATCATATAGGTGTAAAAGGAGGGTCCCACATCCCTGTTCTACTGAAAAATTATCTTTTTTTTTTTTCATGGTTCTGGACATGCTACAGAGCTGAAACTTCACATGTACACTTTTTAGACCCCCCAGATACTAAATCCAAAGTCAAAATCAAAAAATCTCTCTCTTTTTTTTTTTTTTTTTTTTCAATAATTGGCTTTTTATCAAAAATGACAATTTTTAAGAACTTTTTTTTGTGTGATTAATAGTTAATGGGGCATGACCCAGAACCCTAGGGACTTTTTAGGGGCATTTATTGGGTTTTAGGGCTTAAAAATTGTGTTTTTTGATTACTGAAGTTCGGGTCCCATTGATTTCAATAGGGTTCTGAAATCCGGGCCGAACTTTCGGGAAGTTCCGATGTTCTGGCGAACCAAACTTTTCAAAAGTTCGATCATCCCTACCTAAACTGCATCATCCTGCTCCCAGCTGCATTCCCATTGAGTTGTATGGGGAAAGAAGCATTCAAAATGCAAACAAGTGCATTGACACAGGGCCCTGGTTTAGCAAAATAAGTGCAAAAGACAAACTTAGTCCGCTCCTATGTATTTTAACCACTTGCCGCCTGCCGCAAGTACATTTACTGCGGTGGTCAGCCCCTCCAGGCGAAAGTGACGTAGTACTATGTCGCTCGCCCAGGAGCCTGTAGGGGGCAAACGTGCGCCGCCGGAGGCGCGCTACCACCCCCGCTCGTTCACTGAGGTCCCCACGTGAGTGACCGGTGGCTCCGATGTCCACCGGCTACTCGCGATCTCCCGCTGGAGAGGGAGAAAGGCAGTCGGCTAATGTAAACAAAGCCGCCTGTCATTCTACCTGGTGTAACAGCAGAGATTATACGATCCTGCTATGTAGGATCGTATGTCTCTGTGGTTACATAAAAAGCGACGCCCCTTGACAGTTAGAAGCACGCCCCTAGGGACACACTTAACCCCTGGATCTCTAATAAAGTTAACCCCTTCCCTGCCAGTGTCATTTTTTACAGTAACAGTGCATATTTATAGCACTGATTACTGTATTAATGTCACTGGTACCCCCAAAAGTGTCAAAAATGTCAGTCAGGAATCCGATCTGTCCGCCGCAATATCCCAGTCCCGCAAAATAAATCGCAGATCGCCGCCATTACTCGTTAAAAAAAACAATAAAAATTACATAAATCTTTCCCGTAGTTATTAAACGCAATAACTTTTGCGTAAACCAATCAAAATACGCTTATTGCGATTTTTTTTCCAAAAATATGTAGCAGAAAACAAATTGGCCTAAAATGTTAAAACATTTTGATTTTTACTTTTTTTTTTTGAGAATTTCATATAAAAAAAGTTGAAAAATATTGTTATTTTTTCAAATTGTCGCTCTTTTTTTGTTTATAGCACAAAAAATAAAAAACGCACAGGTGATCAAATACCACCAAAAGAAAGCTCTGTTTGTGGGAAAAAAAGATTGTCAATTTCATTTGGGTACAGCGTCGCAAGAACACGCAATTGTCCGTTAAAATCACGCAGAGCCGATTGGCAAAATAGGCCCTGGTCTTTGAGCAGGAAAATCCTCCGGGGCTTAAGTGGTTAAGCCAGATAATGAGCAATCCACATTTTCAAAAAGATTTTTCCACTAAGGAGCATTATGTCGTGTTTATTTTTTTCCAGGAAGTCTAATATTCTTCGATCTGCACTGCATTGCATTCAGTGGAGCACAGGGGAGACATTCACAGTCTTTTAGACCCCGGATGTCTCATTAGAGAGAACCTGTCACCTAAAAATTATCACATGGAGGACTTTTTGCCCCCTATCTGAACAAAAAGTTAAATAAAAAAATCTTAACTTATAAAAAATGAAAGTTACTCCCAAGCACATAATACCCCCCCCCCCAAAAAAAAAAAAAAAATGTTTAGGCCCCCCACCCCCACATATACACACATAAACGCACACGTCAGGGGCGCCTGAAAACCTCAATTTAGATACACATGTTACCTATCGCTGTGCACGCCGGAGTGAGAGCAATATTTCTAGCACCAGACATGTTTGATAACGCTAAACTGATGACCTATAGGGAGCTGTTAAAGTGTCACCTATGGAAAATATAGGGGACTGAAGTTTGTCACCATTTCACGGGCACACACAAATTCAAGGTTTGACATGTTGGTTATCTATTTACTCAGTGCAAACCCATCTTTTATATTTCCAAAAAATGTGGGTGATTTATTGCGTTTATTTACCCTAAAATCAATTTTATTATATCTTGTACTGGAATGTTGCATTTCCTAGACTTAACGGTATTATCGCGTGACATAAAATATTGGAACTACCACTATTTTATTCTCTAGGGTGTCTGCTTTCAAAAAATATACAATATTTTGGAGTTTTACATAATCTTCAGGCCTAAAATGATTTTTTCAACATGTGTGCAAAACAAACAAACAGAATACATATAAATCAAAATAAATGATAAATATTCCAGTAGCGCAAACAGGGGATGTCAGACTCTCATCACCTATCAGAACGTCAACAAGACTGACTATTTGCAATCAAAACTGCATACATAAATGCACCAAAGCAGCACATGAATATAATATAATATAATAATAACAATAGTCCACAAAGCTGATTCGTTAGGAAAATTGTAGGTACAGATGTATTGGATCACCAGAACCGTCACCACTGTGCTCTGAAGGGGGAGAAGCAATGCGCACTCACCAGCTCCAAAGGCTCAGTCACTCTCGTGGCTGAGCAAACAGGCGAATAACCACCACATCCACTTAGGCTTCCGGGATCAAGGCAATAGCTCAGGACCGGTCAAGTTCAAAAGACATGTAGAGGAAGAAAAATTGCTCCACTAGTGTGATAACGTTTTGAACTTACTTTATTCCAGCATATAGACAATATTGCACTCACATGTATCCAATAGATCATCCGCATAAGACAAGAGGGAGCTGTGCACCGTTCGGGACCCGTGTCCAGACTCCACGCCGTGGACTGCGCGCCTTCCGGGTGTTCAGACTCCTCGTACACAGGAATGAGGTTACGCCGCCTGGCCACACCCTGGCCACACCCCGATGCGTTTCGTACTTCCGACTTCCTCATGGGGGCGTGGCCACAGCGGCTACGGCAGCAAAATAAATACCTCCAACTCCACGCCCATCCGGGCGGGTCTGAAGTGTACGTGATATGCTATTGGCAATGCGCTTCCTGCTAACAGGGCATATTACACCGATAAAATCATGTTCATTACTGAGCGGCATGATGTGTTTCTCATGCATCATTGTGCAGTCCTATAATGGGAGCGGGTGCGGGGCTAGAAAGGGCCGATGCAAATGGTAGTTGTGTTGCCTGACAACCGTGTGTGTTTAACATGGAGACCGCTGTTAGCAGGAAGCGCATTGCCAATAGCATATCACGTACACTTCGGACCCGCCCGAATGGGCGTGGGGTTGGAGGTATTTATTTTGCTGCCGTAGCCGATGTGGCCACGCCCCCCGTGAGGAAGTCGGAAGTACGAAACGCGTCAGGGCGTGGCCAGGCGGCGTAGCCTCATTCCTGTGTACGAGGAGTCTGAACACCCGGAAGGCGCGCAGTCCACGGCGTGGAGTCTGGACACGGGTCCCGAAGGGTGCACACCTCCCTCTTGTCTTGATCTATTGGGTACATGTGAGTCTGACATCCCCTGTTTGCGCTACTGGAATATTTATCATTTATTTTGATTTATATGTATTCTGTTTGTTTATTTATTTTATTAAGTAGCAGCATTGTTTACTATACATTTTGAGATACGTGTCCTCATTAAGCGCTTGGTTGCTTACTGTTTTTTGGGTATCGCGTCTGTGTAAGAAGTTTTTACATGTGTGCAAAACAATTGCAAAATCGGCTCTGGGAGCAAAAAGGTTAAACCAGTAAAAGGTATGCAAAACTTATTTTCGAAAGCTTTAAGCTTAAGTTTAGCTAAAACTAAGTTCAGAAGAATCAGCACAAGGGACATAACTTACAGTTAGTATGATGTGTCCCTGGTCCAGCTTCTTCTGCCTTTTCGGCAGAAATCTTCCTGTAACATTAATTATCCCACCGCCATAATCTTTCTGTGTGGAACTAGTGGGCTGTCAGAAGCTCTCATCAAGAGATGTCTGCCCTTTCATGCCCAATCTGCCATCCATACAAGCAGTACTACAGCTTTTATGAAGGGAAGATGATCCCTGAATGGGGGACAAGCAGATGATGGATAGCTTTGCCTTCTCCATTCAGCGATCATGTTCCATTCATAGGAGCTGTAGTAAAACTTCTATGAATAGGGAAGGAAGGGGCAGGCATAGTCAAACTCTCTTGGTGAAAACTTCTGACTGGTATTAAACACCGCCTCCCCCGGTAATCTTCTTGTGTGGAGGGGGGTCAGTACAAGTATTGGGCTGTCTATTTGTTCTGTTTTCTATTATCACTGTGAAAGTAAAATAAAATCCCAAATTTTGGGTTGCCCCCAAAAACAGGAATAGAAAGTAAATCCTCCAATGGGTGACCCTGGTGACAACTAGGGATTCCCTCATTTTAAAGGATTTATTTTCTCCTCCTTGTTTGGTTATGGAACAGGAAGTTGAAGAAAATCTCCACTATGGTACACAGGCAACAAAAAAAAAAACTGACAGGGGTTAAATCACACCCTTATTCTATTCAAAATGAAAAAAAAAGTTTTGCTTTTAGTTATACTTTAGTGTCAGTTTAGATAAAGCAGCTTTTAATATTAATGATTAAATAAGGGGTACATGGGAACTGATATTTACAAACACACAGATGGCTTCCTGTCCACAAATCCAATAGAAAAAAAAACTGTAACAGCAATTTTTTGCTAACATTCAGCAAGAGGCTGCACAGCAAAGTTTAATCAGTGTTCAATATCTTTGTTTCTATATAAGTAAGAGACATTTACATATAATATTTTATAATTATAAAGTTGTAATTAGCTCTTTCAATAACTTTTTTTGGTTTTAGACGAAGTGGTTATAACATGGGAACATAATTTGAAATTAATTGAATATTTGTTTAATGACTACTTCACAGAAATGAGAGTTACAAAACTACTAATATAAAGATAACTTCTATTTAAACTATGATAGTAATTTTGCAATTACGTGGGAGGTATTGAATCATTATTATTGCTTAATTTCCAAGATGATATTAATCATCCAGTTTTCATCATTCCAACCACGCACTTTCATTATCTTTACCTAACATTTGACCTAATTTTGTAACAAAATGCAAATGGCAGTACTATTGCTGCAATACTAAGGATAAGGATATGATAAAAACTAGCTAAGTTGGAATTTACATTATACAGTCAGAAGCTACATACCTCATTCACATGACCCACTGCTCCATAAATCTTTGCTATCTGTCCAATAAGTCCTGGGAAATGTTCACCGACTTCCTTTAATGTGGAAAGAGATCCAGTCAGTGTGAGAGGTTCATATGATGATATGTCTAGGAGTATGTTAAGGACGATATCACTATAACTTGGATCAGATAAATATTCCATAAGGTAAGGGACAGTTTCTGTTAATACCTATCAAAAGACAAAAAAGCACAGAAAATATTCAAAGCCATCATAATATTTTATAAGATGTGACATTGTCTTGCCTATTTATTCTCAAGCTTTTAAAGTATTCTTATTTCAGATCATAAAAACATAATTATTCACTTTGAATATATACAATAAGAGCGCATAACTAGAGGCAGCACAGAATAGGGAAATTGTCACATGGCCTATGACACTGAGGGGCCTAACCATTACTGCTTCCATTTATATATCAGCTATATCATTCCTTCTAATCCCTTTTTTACTTTTTCTAATATGCTTTCTTAGGCTGAAGTTGGCTTCTAGGGACTGAACAGTGGTAAGCTGTTACCAAGCTTCAATAAGAATTACTATCATAAGGTCAGAAAGAGACAAGGTTTGTATACTCCTGGGATGCATGAAATTATTTGCCTAGGCAAGGAAAACAGAAAATAACTGAAGAAATGTGAAAAAAAAAAAAAGTAAATACGATATGCTTTTCTCATCTATTTACTAATGCTAGCAGCATAAGGGTTTTTAAAAGTAAAACGATGAATGATTGAGAGAGAGAAGTTCCGCTTTAATATGGGACAGTAGGCAGGATTCAATAACCACTTAGCATTTTTACTTAAGTAAATAAAATAAGAAGCAGACACCTGTATTATTTGGAAATATATAGGCCGCGGCCGTTTATTATTTATTTTAAAATAACTTCAATAAATAAATATATAATTAAAAATTTAAACACACTCAACAGCCTAGCCACCACAGCTCAGGCCGGATAAATAACATCACATTTCAAGCATCAACTTCCACTCATAAACATATAAAATTGCCCTTTTGCTATAGCAAAAACGACACCACTTACTTATTATATATCTATATATATATTTATTTATTTATTTATTTTTTTTTTTTTTTTTTTATCAGCCGCGACAAAAAAGGGGGGGGGGGATGGGGAATTCACACTGCTAAATCTTCTGAGGCGAATGAGCCCCTCTGAGGAGAGCTCTACCTTATATAGGGGCTCAGAGGGCTCTAGAAACTTCTACCCTATACCTATTCCTATAGGTGCTCTGACCCCTGCAACACCACGCCCACTATTTCTATTCCCTCAGGATACCTTAGGAGTCCCTCCCTCTTTACCTGAGGAGAAAAGGAGGGAGAATTACCTTATGAACTTATTCTACCTATTTCCCCAGCCACTCTCCCATGAGGAAAAGGGGGCTTATTACTGTTCCCCTTTTCCTTTCATGGGACAGTAGGCAGGATTCAATAACCACTTAGCATTTTTACTTAAGTAAATAAAATAAGAAGCAGACACCTGTATTATTTGGAAATATATAGGCCGCGGCCGTTTATTATTTATTTTAAAATAACTTCAATAAATAAATATATAATTAAAAATTTAAACACACTCAACAGCCTAGCCACCACAGCTCAGGCCGGATAAATAACATCACATTTCAAGCATCAACTTCCAAAAGACAGAAGGGGGAAAACTAACCCCTTCTGTCACCAACGACCCCGCACCGCGGCCATATCAACACAATCCGACAGGTCTGCGTTAAAAACATCCAATCCTATCTCGGAAAGATGTACCCCATCATCCCTGTACAATCCTTCCGTACCCCCTTCCAATTCCCTATGTCTGAAAGACATAACACCTATACTAGGCAAAAGTTTAGCCAATGACCTATTAATCCTTCTTCTTATCCTTTCCAAACTCTTCAAATAAGGTGAAAATAACCACCTCAGCCTTTGAACGATTTCAGAAAAGATAATAACAGTATTTGGTGACGACAACCCAAAACTAAAAAGATCATCCCTGATTCTGAAGATCAATTCCAAAGTTTTTTCTTGACCAATATCGTTTCCTCCTAAATGCACGATAAGTGCATCCGGAGGAGGAAACAATGATTGTAACCTGTTTAACTCAAATAGTAGGTCAGCCCAAACCATGCCCCTCCTACCATACCAGTATACTTTGAATTTCTCTGGATCCAGTCCCAAATTCTCAGAGTAAACCCTCTGTCTTGCCCTCTTGAACGCCCAAAAGATATACGAATGCCCGACAATCCAAATGATCCTTTTTCCATCTGAAAAGAATCAAACAAATGAATTAGGTCGGATGTATGATTGATAGCAATCTGACTTCCACCTTCCAACCTTTTTTATTATTGAATCTTCCAATCCTAATCTAGATGCCTCAGTGGCTGCCCCTATCCGAAAAGAGTGTGATGTCAAATGCATTCCTGGTAAATTTAACTTGACCACACATTTCTTGAAAACGCTATTAAATTGATATTTAGATAAGTTTGCACCTGATGCATGAATAAAAAGAGCCTTTTCACCAAAACTTGGTCTTAACTCAAGATACTGTTGCAATGACTTAACTGGGCATATGAGAGAACCACTGAGAGCATTTAAACAAATAACACATCCTTTACCTACCTGGTCTGTTTTTGACCTTCTTATCCTTATCCTCACTAAGTTACCCTCCAGACTTACCTCCTTTCTTAAAATATTTAATAACTCTGAAATCCGAAAAGCTCCAAAAAATGCTAGAGAAAAGGCTGCTTTAAACAGGGCAGCTTCGAAAACAGAAAAACAAACCTCACCTGTGGCCATACATAGGTCCAAAAGAATTTTTGGTGTAATTGGACTGCGCTTATCACTGCTATAACTCCTCCTCCTATATCCTTTAAGCGCCTGCTTAACTGTAAAAAACGACACACAAGATGGTAAATTTCTCATTTTTTGAAAAAACGAAACTCCGGCCAAGATTTTATTCACGTGTGCCCAGGAGTAATTTTTCTTGAATAAACTATTTAAGAACAACATAACAAGTCCTTCAGAAAAATTATGTTCATCTTCTTTTAGATCCTTCAGAAAAGAAATCCACATCAGCCAAGCTGACTGGTAACCTGCCATGGTCGAAGGGGCTATGGAGTGTTTGATATTCTCTGTAACCAGACTTATATCAACTCCCATAACTTCCTTGGGAATTTGGTACCCACTTGATCCGCCTCTGGTAATAGTTGGAAAAATCTGCTCATCTGTTGGCGAGATAGCGCATCTGCCATTTCATTGCTCTTACCAGGCACATGTCGAGCCTTAAGCCATATATTATATTTCAGACATAAATAAATCATATATCTCAAAAGAGCAATGACTGGTGGAGACTTGGATGATAAACAATTGATGGCGTACATTACTCCTTTGTTATCCGTACTAAGCAATATCCTTCTATTACTAAATTCTTTTCCCCATATTTCCAGAGCGACTATTATGGGAAAAAGCTCCAGAAGAACTATATTTTTCAATAGACCTTTTCCTCTCCAGCTTTGGCTCCAGCGATCTGCGCACCAATGGTTTCGCCAGATCGCTGCAAAGCCTATCGAACCAGCAGAGTCAGTAAATAATAAAAATTCTTCATCAATAATGAATTCCTTCTGCCATAAACTCCTCCCATTGAAATGTTCTAAAAACTGAAGCCAAACTAACATGTCTTCCCTAATATCGCTGGTCACCCTAATATGAGAAAAAGGGGATTTTAGCCCAGAGATTGCTAAGTACATTCTCCTGGAGAACGCCTTTCCTACCGGCATGATCCTTGAGGCGAAAGCCAGTAGGCCCAAAAGAGATTGAATCTCTTTCAAACACACTTTTCTTCTCCTAACCAGATTAATTAACATACCTTTAATCCTTTGAATTTTTTCTTCCGGCAATCTGAACTCCAGCGCCGCCGTGTCTATTGTAATTCCTAGGAACTCCAGACATGTGGTGGGATACACCGTCTTTTCAACCGCCAATGGGACTCCAAACTTACTACAAATATTGAAAAACGTATTTAATAATTGAAGACATTCTAACGATTCTGCTTTACCCATGAACAAGAAGTCATCTAAGTAGTGAATCATAAAGTTAGAACCTGCGACTTTCATCACTACCCATTCCAAAAAACAAGCAAAATCTTCAAAATATTTACATGAAACTGAACACCCCATCGGGAGACATTTGTCGAAGTAGAATTTGTCCTTAAAGAAAATTCCCAAAGAGTTAAAACAAACCGGGTTAATGGGGAGTAGACGGAAAGCGGATTTTATGTCCGCTTTAGCCATTAAAGTCCCTGCACCTAAAGCCCTAAGCTTCTCAAGAGCATCCTCAAATGAAGCATATGATACTGATATTAAATTTGGGTCTATCTGGTCATTTAATGATTCCCCTTTGGGAAATGAAAGGTGGTGAATTAATCTGAAAGAACCTTTCTCCTTCTTTGGGACAATACCTAATGGGGAAACTCTAAAATTTTTAAAAGGAGGTGAAACAAAAGGACCTTCCATCCTTCCTTCCAAAATTTCTCTATCTAATTTTTCTTGGACCACACTAGGGAACTGATCAACTGATTTTAAATTGTTAAACTGCCTACAACCTAAACCTGAAAAGGAGGGCAACAAGAAACCCTCCTCAAAGCCCTCAAACAGTAGTTGAGCCCTCACCTTGTCTGGGAAAACTAACAGGTAGGGCAACATTTTTTGTAATTTCACTGGGGAGGTTGCCTTTTTGAAGGTTCTGTTGGTTGTTAGCGGACAGTTTCTTAAAACATTTTGACACCGGGTGACTTCCCCCGCAAAATGCACATTCATGCCTATATCGGCATGTATGGGGCCATTTACACTGTCCATCATTATAGTTAAAGCAGATCCCTTTTCTATATGTAGTGGTGGACTGCTGCGAGGAGGGACCAGGCTGCTTGACATAACCTGATTTCTGGGGTAGAAAAAGGTTAAGCCACAATCCTACGTCCTTAATCCCCCATCTTAAATTCCTGTGCACTGACAGTTTCTGTCTAAAAGCCTCATCGTAACTATACCATCCAAAACCACTGAAGCTCTTGTACGCTTCTAAAATAATATCCAAGTGTTGGAAAAGTCCAACACTCTTTTCAGGTGACTTCTCACAAAGAACTGCAGCAAAAATAAAAAAGGATTGCAGCCAATTGTTAAAATTCTTAGCAACAGGCCTTTTCCTATCCTCTTCTGACTTATCATCTTTTTTGTCACTCTTACTAATAAATTCTCTAGCTGATGGCAGAAGAGATAGTATATCCATAAACTCACCTCTCCAAATCTTTTCTTTTATTCCCGGTGATAGATGAAAGCCCAGCGGTGACACCTCACAAGGTATAGCTTCCTTAAGACATGTTTCAGGAATATTTTGTGACCTTACCACCTGTCTACCATCTAATTCAACTAAATCCACCATACTCTCCTGCATACTCCTGTCTTTAGCTAAGCCCCCACAAGGTGGCGCCCATACTTCTGCTGCTGACAAAGCTGGCTCTGCAACCTGGCTACTCTGAACCAATCTACTGTTTTGCTGCAGCTCCCTAACATCTCTAGACAATTTAAATAACATTTCAGATATATTGGAGAGAATTGGCAGCGTTGTCCACTCACCATTCTCATTATTCTGCTGTGTTTGTAGTCTCTCCTCCAGCTCCTCCCCGACCACCGGGATTGCTTGACCTTCCACCGCCGGCTCTTCAGCTCTCCTTCCGCTCCCGCCCTGTATCTCTTGCCGCGGAGACTCTTCCGGCACCGGAGCTTGTCTTCCACGACCGGAGCCTTCCTCATTTCTTCTGCTCCCGGCGCCGCTTGATGACGCTGACTCCCGGTCACTGCGCCTGCGCTGTGTCCCGGTCCCGGGCCTTCTCGCGGGAGGTCTCGCTGGTGACTGTGAGTGCCGCCTGGCAGGCGTTCTCTTCCTCTTCGTCCGTCCCTCCGAAATGACGGTGCTTCCTCTCACTTGACCCGGACCTTCTTCCATCTCAGCCGTATCTTCTTCCGTCGGCGGGGCATTCAAAGCTGGAATCACCTCCGCCCGCACGTCCGCAGCAGAATTTCCACCGGCTGCTTGTCTCGCATTCCTTGGTAAGCTTAAGCACATTCGTAACCACTCCTCACCACCGTCCTCCCCTGCTCTTTCTATAATTTGTCTCAATAGGCTCATCCTCTCGCCTCAGAAGTCTCCTATACTCCAAAAATTGGCAGCTCCTGAATTCACACTGCTAAATCTTCTGAGGCGAATGAGCCCCTCTGAGGAGAGCTCTACCTTATATAGGGGCTCAGAGGGCTCTAGAAACTTCTACCCTATACCTATTCCTATAGGTGCTCTGACCCCTGCAACACCACGCCCACTATTTCTATTCCCTCAGGATACCTTAGGAGTCCCTCCCTCTTTACCTGAGGAGAAAAGGAGGGAGAATTACCTTATGAACTTATTCTACCTATTTCCCCAGCCACTCTCCCATGAGGAAAAGGGGGCTTATTACTGTTCCCCTTTTCCTTTCATTCTGCATCAGGGCCTCATGGTTTTTAGTTTTACCACTGAATATATGCTATTAACCAAGTACAAAAAGGTTATACACAGTCTGCAAGAAAAATATCCAGTACACAAAGTATAATCAGAAAATGGGATGAAAAATGCCGCTATCGACGTGTTCATAGGATAATCTGATTGTTAGTGCAGAGCTTTCGAGAGTCGACCAAGACAGTTCATCTGATATTATCAAAAGGGACAAGCACGAAAATTTTTCTCATACAGTACCAGATCGTATGATTTTCTTTTAATCAGCACAGTCTGCATCCGAAAATGTAATACAATACATGACATCACTTCTTAATGTTTATTTTGTCACACCAGAATTTTCGTAACTTTAGTAACCTCTTTATTTTTGATATGAGACTAGCATGCAAAAAAAGTTAAGCGGTCATTTGTCCAATAATCAAATCATGTGTACGAGGCATAAAGCTTTCAGTGATTTCCTTTTCCATGATACCTGTTAGTATGCATTCTACTATACTGCTGATATACAGGATAACTAAAACCAAAAATGTAATATATTGAAACATGCCAGTCCTTAGATGTGGTGGCCGCATTTATTTTCTTTTTTTTCAGGCTAAAAACATTTTCAGCAAGTGTGGAAAATACCTGTTAATTGCTAGAAATGCTGTTTCACTACCTGTAAGTTGATCTGGTAGCATAAAACTATGTTATCTTTCTAAACTACCGACCCACACTCTTTTATTTGCATTCTCTGTAATGTAAAACAAATAAAAGCTTGAATTTGAAGAATAGCCTAGGTTGTAATGACCAATGCCATCATCTGATCTGGCAGCTCGACCACAAATACCTCACCCCTAGAATGTCCAGGAGATCCAACAAAATTTTAAACAGTTTAATTCTTAATGCATGTACCAGAAAATGAAAAATCAGTATTGATTGGACTGGCCATTTCAGTTGGAATAAATCGCATTGTGATATATGAATGACCAACATATTTAGAAGGTATTTTGTAATATTTTTAATTTGTTTTAAAAGTACTAAAGGCATAAATTCTAAGTCTTAGGATGGCACCCCTCAGGGATGGACTAAGACAAGATTCTCACTTGCTTCTATCCCCAGCCTGCCTCTTTTGAGACCTCTAGTAAATACCATTCTGTAGATCCATTTTAATTTTTGAATTACACATAATAAGGTAGTTATTAGATATATTTTATGGTATGGATAAATTATTATTATTTTTTTTTTTATTATTTGTTGTTCAAGTTTTCGTTGACACCTGGCTACTACATGGGTAGTGTTTCTCCAGAATTATATGTCTTTTGCTTGGGTTTTTAACCAATGCATATTAATTGTCCTCTTCTGCTTTTACCTTCAACATAACCAAGTATAATTGTCTTTCCTGTTATTTAGTTCTTCCTATAAAATGTGCAAAATGTTCCAGCTTCATTCACTGCACTCTCTACCATGGGCTGTGTATGCCATGTTCCTGACCACTGCTCTCTTTCCACACTTTCCAGTACTTTTTAGGTCTTTTATTTTTGCACTTGCATTTCCAACTGCCAGAGGACCCTTTGTTGTTAATAATTGATCCAAGGAGGCAGAAGCAGTCTACCATTTCTTTTTTTGTTTTTTTTTTTGTTTTTTTCCAAAAAGATTTTTATTGAGAGATAAGAAAATGTTGTTCATACAGACAAATAACAAGAAAACTTTTACAAACTTTTGGCATAAGAATGAACATATTGAACAAGTAAATTTCCGCCCTATGTATTTACCATAATTTCTGAATTTAACCACCATCCCTGCAATCATATCCTTGGTTTTCTTTATATTTTCGATGTTTCTGTTTTGAAATTTTGGCTATGAGGCTCTTGAGAGCTTATACATTTTCAGCTATAATTGTAGTGTCATTAGCATGAAGATTGTTTGTATTACTTCCACCAGTCTGCAGACTTCTATCATCTTCCTCCAGTCCTACTTTCCCTATGCTTTATTTTCTAAACAAAAATTTAGAGAATTGCCTTATTCATTTGCCAATCTGGAACCAAGCTGTATTTCACAGCAAAAATACTGTTCTACTCAGAGCACATAAATTACTAGGAAAAAACAACTGTGCTCTTCCTAATTTAGTCTGTACAATAGAGTAACATGAAATTTCTTTCTAAACTTTATAAACTTCCAGTAAGTAAACTCTGCAACAATCTAAATGAATGTCAATTGGCAAATGTTTCAGCAGGAATCAGACACAGTTTACAGTATGTTTAAATGTTATGTAGCCACATGAAGGAACCATGCATTCTGCTTACATAATCACCTTACTGAATTAAGTGATAAAATGAGCCCATGCCAAAGTAAATGGCTTTCATTTGTATACATTATCCTGTGATTACACATAGCTTTAGAAAAATACATGTTTTAACTTAAAAAAGATTTTGAAGTCTACATTGTTATTATGTTGCTGAATGCTTCATTTTCACAATTTACAGTATACCATCTCATTATTAATGCAAAGCATGGCATTCCAATGTGTCTTCTATTAAATACAAAGCATTTGTGCTTATGTTCCAAGAATTACTGAAAACAATAAGGTTCTTTATCACAAAAGAAAAGGTATGTAGAGGTTGATGAAAATTTAAAACACGATAACACCAAATTTTATGTAGATCCATTATATGTAGCAGATGAAATATTCCCGTCCAATGCTAGTTTTAGTTATACAAAGCTTTATTCCATTTTACCCTTTTCATTTTGAACATGCTGCTTTGAAAAATTTGCATGAAATAACTTATAGGCTTTTTTTCTGATGCCTATATAACAACAAAACATGTTAAGGATATAAAGCATGGAGTGTGTTCATGTACGATGTGTAGAGGCAATTTTTTGCAGTATTACAAAGCAAAGTGCTGTTTATAGTTTATTTTATTTTTAACGTAATTGAAAATCGCAAAATTCACTTTATTTAAGTGTATGCAGGGGTGTAACTACAGGGGTTGCAATTGCAACCGGGCTCCATGCTCCAGGGGGCCTGTGCTGCTCCTCTGTACACCTGGATAGGAGGGGTGGCGGGGGCAGCATGTAAAGAAATCATTGTTCTCTTTTTTCCTCCTGTAGCTGCAGGAGGAAAATGGAGGAGATTGGTTCCTCTGTATGCTGCCCCCGCCACTCCTCCTATCCAGTTCACTTGTGTTCTGCTGTCTCTGGGCCCCTGTGTACTGCCCTGGTTCCCCCCCCCCCCCTGCCCTCCCCCCCCGCCGCTACTATGCTACCTTCCCTCTCCTGCCGGCTGCTGCAGGGGATTTTTCACAATAGAGAACCAGGAAGGGGTCGGTAAATATGTAATTTACCAGCTCCTTCCTTTTCTGAATGGACAGAGTCATAGTCAGTGACATTGTAAAAAAATAAAATAAAAAGATAAAAAATAATACAATTAAAATACCAAAAAATAAAAACTACTGACACCAGTGGGTGAACTTCCAGGATCGCAAAGGTCACACTTGCCACAGGGCCCCAAGATGGCAGGAAGGGGGCCCACTGCAGAACTTGTGAAAGGGTCCCGCTGCGGGACTGTAATAAAGGGCCCCACAACGAGAGTAAAGGGCCCCAGGATCAGTGGGAAGAGCCTCAGGCTTGAAGGTAAGGGCCCCCATCAAGGGTCTGGGGGGCCCTTCATGGTTTCTTGCACCGGGGCCCTGAAGGTTCTAGTTAAGTCTCTGAGTGTATGCATCGCAATGCTATGCTGTGACAGGTAGTGTGTGTGTTGTGCTGCAAAAAAATTCATATTTTGGCGACACACTGCAACCTACCTCATCCCTCATCACAGCATTGTGGTGTGAACTTAACATGGATCTATGCAGATCACCGCAGCTCGATGGAAATCGTGTGAATGAGCCCTATAGTATATGTCCCGCCTTGTGTACTGAATTAAGATTGCAATAAATCTTAAATCTAAATAAGTCTATTCTTATAAAGTTTTGGATAGAGTGGAGAAGGAGCTTTACTGTTGTCTCTGTTACCACTAGAAATATTACCTTAACCTGTAACTCCCCTGGGCAAGAAATAAGGGAAAATGTCTGCAATCAGGGGACAGGCAGCAATAAAAACTAGACAATAAGTTTGTTTTTTCTGTTTGTGTACCTGTCACGTCACCAGAAGTGAGGGGGAACCAACCAAACAGTTGCTGTACACAGACCATAATAAAGCAGAACTCTTGCCTTGAGCTGTACACAGAAATGATTGTTCTAGGCCTGAATCACTGCCATGGAAAAAAAAACATCTAAGTTTTAGCCATACCAGAAAGTACAGCTAGCACTGTACTTCCAGCACTTTGGGGATGAGAGCTATGATAGCTGGGACTCTTACACAGTGGAGCAATTCTGCCAACATATAAATTACCTTACATTTAAAAAAAACTCAATAGTATTAATAGTGCAATGCTATCCTTTATAGTCTCTTACCTTTATAATGTTTTTTTTTTTAAAAACCAGTAAATACTGCATATATGATTTACCACCAATAGATACTGCATAAGTGATCCAACAATAAAAGAAATGTGAAAAAAAAATGGGGTCAATCATGTTACATAAACTTTACCCACTGATCAAAACACAATTAGGGGAGTTCTTAAAGAATGGGTAATATACTCTTTAATATGTCAATGTGCCTCCATATGACACAGATTTATGTACCTGTTAAATTGGTGTCTAAGCTACCCCATCAGGCTCCAACCACTACAGCATCATTAGATGCCAGGAGCCTGTCGCCTGTGAAGCTGACATCGCCCTTAGCAATCAGCAACAGAGAGGGGGTAGTGGTGGCAAACATGCCGCTCTGATACACTGCATACAGAAACAGGCACAATTTCTGTTATCAGATCTATAACATTTGCAGATATGTATACAATGATAATCAATCAGTAGGACAAGAAATGAAATCCAAATTCTAGTCATAACAACATAAAACAACACATCCCAATGTGTTAATATATATCCAAGTCCCAAAATCAAATTTGTATACGGTTCCTTCACTACAATCTGTTGCTAATAAAATCTGTGCAAACTGTACTAGTCCAAATACATCCTAGGGGGTCTATTTTTGAAAATTAGCATAGCCATTTCATTCAGTGACTATGCATATGCATTCAGTCAATGCAAACTGGGTACAAACAAATGTTGTTTAGATTATTTTCCGGTTTAAACAAATGTTATTTTATTTTTTTGATGTAGTAAAATGCCACATTATGGCCACTAGATGGAGACGAGGAGAAAATAGGACATATACTATAATAATTCTATAGAGCGCCAGAGGAATTAGCCAATATATGTAATTATTGGTTACATATATTTGCTAATTCCCTCTAGCATTCTCTAGAATTGTTACATTGTATCTGTTATTACATCCATCTAGTGGCCATAATGAGCTATTTTACTACATATACAGTATATTTAGATGGTAAAAAAAAAAAGCATCATGTCATCAGAAAGAGGGATTTGGTTTTGCAATGTGTTATATTTAATACGTTTTCTTGGTTGGAATATTGTCAGAACTGCCTGTATTAGTCTTGGAGTTGTACTAATGACCTAATAACCTAATGTTCAGGTCTTGTTTGTTATGTTTCCTTGGTGTCGCCTGATTGCCAGGCTGTCTAAGTGTTTTGTTATGCACATGTTTATTAAAAAGATTTTTAAAAAAGCATTGCGTGAAATGTAACTAGACGTGAAACTTTTTTGTTTTTAGTTTTGGATAGAGTGGAGAGGAATAAGAGCCGGTTCACACTGGGGCGACCTGTCAGGCGACCTGGTCGCCTGACAGGTCGCCGTAGGTCGCCTGCCATAGAGAAGCTGTGGACCCTTTCTAATAGGAGCGACACTCCGACTTAGAAAAAGGGTCCGGAGCTTCTTTGGGGCGACCCGGAGCGACCTGCATTGACTTAAATTATATGAAGTCCGTGCCGGCCGCTCCGAGGTCGTGATGCAAGCTGCGCGCCGCGACTTCACAGGTCACCCGGCAAAGTCGGCTCGCCCCAGTGTGAACGGGGTCTTAGAGCACCTGTCAGTTTTCATTGTTGTCTGTGTCCCTGTTAGGGAGATTCAGCCTCTTTATTTGTCCTGTTGTTTACTGTTATCATCAAAGTGAAAGTGTAAGAAAATATAACATTTTGTGTTGACATCAGAAAATAGTGGGGAAATCTTTCAATAGGGGCACGGGTTCTGATGACCCTTGCGACACCCCTGAATTCCCTACCTTTAGAGAGAACTCCTCTTACTTCCTGTTTTGGCTATTGTACAGGACATGAAGTGAAATCTCCCCAATGGGACACAAAAGGCAAAAAAAAAAGAAAAATCTGACAGGGGTTATAACCCTCCCTTACTTTGTCCAAAAAAAAAAAGTTTTGCCTTTAGTTCAACGGTAACAACTGTCTGGAAGAGTAGGGCAAACTGTCATCCTAGTGTGAATGCAGTTTGGTTCTAGGTATATGGACGGAGAGTGGATGAAGTGTAGGTACACTGTATGCAAAGTGACGTGTGGTCACCTACTATTAGCCATACAGAGATTCAACCATAATATTGTTTGTTTGTTAAGCATAATAATTTGAGTCTCTAATATAAATGATGGAAGTATGCAATATGGAAAAAACTGATAACGTTTCTTAAGCGTGACATTTGTAATATATTTTTCTTTAGTATAGAATTATATTCTATTTAGTACTTAGCAACATGTCATTTTTTCACTTTAGAATGGGATTCATTTTTCGTTAATTATTTGGTAATACGTTTATTTTTTTTTTTGTTGGCTCTTTAATAAAAAACATAGGGACTTTTTAGTTACAGCAAATGTTGTGTTTATCAGAAAAAAGGTACAGAGTTTTGAGCATTTTCTAAGAATGACAAAATGAATTAAGACTGAAGACCCAAAGAATGAAATAACACATATATTGGCTGTCAATTTGGAAAATATACAATAATAGACAGCTGCTTAAAAAAAGTAGTTCGGACTATACCTTACAAAATAAATACAGGCTGAAGATTGACCACCCAAGCAAAACAGAGTTAGAGCCAAAGATCGAATGTGTCTAATCTTGAGACTAACATTGAGTATCACATGACTTGCAGCCAAAGACCACAAATTTCTACATCCTGTTATTCCACTAAAGGTACATGACATCAGTTTCTGTAACATCAGCTGAGTGGTCAACATGTAACTGAATGAACTAACGCCAACATACAAAATATGATTTACTCAACAACCACCCCCCCCCCCCCCCTGCCTTTTGTTTCTTTGCAAATAATTTGTATTTTCTGAGCAATGCAGTTAAAGTGTTTGTAACCCTAACAAAAAAAAAAAAAAAAGAGAACCTGTCCCCTCATATAAGGTTAAACAGCACAGTGCTTGTGCTGTCTAACCTGTCCCTCTGTAGGCTGTAAAATTGCTGTCTTATCCTGTCTGGTTCTGCCCTCCTCCCTGTAAACTGACCACGGTTTATCGTGGCTGCTAAGCCCTGACACCGTGGTCAGTTTACGTAAGATTAATTTTAACAGCATTCGAAATGTTATCAATGTTGGCACTGCAAGTTGTCCATTCAAGTTCAATGGATATGTACTAATAAATATTAGTCCGCTGGGTAATGTAAAAGTAATATTGTAGGGTCCCTGCTGTTAATAAGTCATTTTTTGTTTGGGACCTCTACCCACACTTCACAGCAAAGTTATTTTATTTTCAGAGAGTGCGTAAATATGGTACACAAACCGAGATATTCTTGTTCTCTTTTCTTCATAGAAAATGCAAGAATGGGCATCCACATGCACAGATTTTCCAAAAATTCAGACAGTCTGTGTGTGGTAGCATGTTCCTTCAACATAAACATACACAATCTCTCCAGGAGTTCTAAGTTTTCCAAAGTCAGTCAGACAACAAGCATTCTTAAAAGATCAGTCATAGCAAAAACTTTTTTACTCAAAACAACTTCCATTTTTATATCAGAGGTTTTTTTTTTCTGGATTAATATATTTACATTAACATATATTTGGAAAAAATCAAAACAAACCAGCTAATTTTTTATTTTAACTTATCATCACGGTTGAGGCAATATTACATTTAATCATATCATGAAGAAATTAAATGGTCCACCAAAACTTGTATGTCTTTAAATGTGCATGGAGACACCAGTGGTAGGCCATTAACACCATTATTCCCAATATCTCTGATCCACTGAGCCTGTTACAAGGAGCTTCATTCACCGTGTTGGACTTTTAATAATACAGTGGAAGGATAGAAATGCCTTCTGCTGCAAGAACAGAAGAGAGATCTCTTAGTTGAAGGGTGCAGAACTAAGAACTCATTTGGGAGATCTTGCTCCTAGAGCTGAAATTAACCCAGGGACATCCATCTATACCTGAAATAACAATGGACAAAATAGTATCTATATTACCTTGGGTTGTTTAGTTTTTGCAATAGCTTGTAGTAACCTTAGCATGTGATGAGTTTCTCCTTCATCGAAATGGGACATCTGTGATACCAGTTCCCTCAAGCAATGATTTATTGGTTGAGGTCTCATCTCATAGACTGATGGAAGCACTCGGAGCAGCATGCTATTACCTATAAGAAAGAACAATGTGTTGGACTGAAAACAGATTCCTGTGCATTGACACATACAGTTCTGAACAATTTAAACTTATTTTCCACATACTTGGCTATTTGTCAGAAAATTCTTGGACTGTATAGCTAACAATATTATATATACATTTGTTTGACTATAGAAAAATTTAAATCATGCCTGAAATACCAAAGCACTTTGACAAATTGCAGAACCAAAGTTGTCAGAAAACATTTTTACACAAACACGTATTGTTTCAACACGTGTACATGTACGTAAATACCTGTACAGGAAAGTAATTTGAACACAACAATTATTAACATTTTATGAATTAAGTTGAATATGTTTATCCCCTCATGGCCAGGGGTGTTTTGTTTTGCCTCCCGGCTTTTGACACGCTTCATACGAGTGGGTAGTGCAGGGAAAGGTACCCCGTCTGTTAGTGACAGTAATAGCGGAAAGGAAATGTTCTGACGAGGAGGGAAAGTATAGGGTCAAATCTCTTCTGGACATCTTCCCGAAGGGGGAAAGAGCCAGCCAGGCCGCATTCTACCCCTCTCTACACATACTGTCACTCTGGCTGGAACCAGCACTGTTCACATTGCTATAACCTTGAGTGCACCTGGTAGGGCAGTCTTTCCACCAGGATTGTTGTGAACTGTTGCTGCATTGCTTCAATACAAGTTTGTTATTGCATCTGACTGTACAGCTTTTTGTCGCTGCACCCCAGCTACACACTTGTTTGTGTGTACCTTGGATGCATGTTCATGAGAGGCTGAATATCAACTTTAATCTATTAAAAATTTATTAATAAAAGAGCAATTCCAAACAACCAGTAAAACCAACCATTGAACTACTAATGCCATGAAACAGCAACTGTGCTAAAAAAAAAAAGTCCACATTGTTTTAGGTCACCTTGGTCCTTGGTAGTTCACTGCATGTAAAAATGTACCAAGTTCCTCACACGTGGGATTACTGGATAAGCTACTTGAAGTAAGTGTTGTTTCCTGCGTGTTTTATCAGTGATCAGATTCAAAATTCCAAGTTTGGCTATAACTGGTGGCTGGGAAGAATGTTGGCATGTTGATGCTTCAGGCATTCTGTATGTAACAGACAGTCAGAAACCTACAGTGGATATGTTTGGAAAGTCCTTTCCTACATTACAAAAAGGATAGCAAAAAAGTTTCCATAGTAAAAGTTGAAGCTAGTGGGGGTGGGCTGGTGCTCCACCCATATGCCCAAACTGAACACTAAAGCAATAGATATAACAATGAGTGCAGGATAAGTGAATCGTATATTCAAAATATAGACCAAAATGAGTGTAAAGAACCACAAGATGCAGGAGGCCAAAATCAAATACCGTGTTTATCGGCGTATAACAAGCACAAGCGTAGAACATGCACCTTCAGTTTAAGAGAGAAGTTTTAGGAAAAAAACATTTTAAATATTTTAAAATAACAGTACACTGCCCCTTTCATTAAACAGTCCCCCTATACATTGCATAGTTCTCCCCATGCACACTACATACCCCCTTTTATTACAAAGCCCCCTTTAAATTGCACAGCCCCCCTGCCCTCCCAGGAGACCCCCAGTCTCCTGGGACAGCCCTGACAGCGTACTCTAAAGTAAAAACAAAATCACTGCCAGCCCCTTTCCATAGATGCTTCCTACAATGTGTCACTGTTATTGTAAACCGATGCCTCTAAATACCTCAGTAGCTCCGTTCTTTCATAGCCGGTCATGTGACTGCTCTTCTCTGATGTTTAATGGCCGGTCATGTGATTGTTCTTCTCCACCAATCTGAAGCTTCACTCAGAAGAGGAGGAGCGGGAGGAAGAGAGCAGCCAGCAAGAACAAAGTTAACCAGGTATTTAGAGGCAGCGTTTTTCAATGACAGTGATATAATGTGGTAAGGATCTATAAAAAGGGCTGGCAGTGATTTTTTCCTAACTGCAGAGTACGCTGGCAGGGCTGTCCAAGGGTCAGGAGAGGCGGGACGGCCAGCCTGACACCCCTCCAATGTGCGGCACCCGAGGCGGACCGCCCGATCTCCGCTCCCCCCTTGGAAAAAAAATATCGGCGTATAACACGCACCCACTGTTTGCACTATATTTTCAGGGGAAAAAAGTGTGTGTTATACGCTGATAAATACGGTATGTATATCCCTATAGAATACATATCAAAACTGATGTTAGATATTTCCATGCTGTTAACTTCTAAATAAAATGCAATTGTATAAAATCTGTCATTTACTGTATGTATGCTGTATATCTTGGGCATTCCTGAAAACTAAATTTGTAACAAAATTCAAAATGTGTACAGCTGCTGCTGACAAAGTCCATTATATTTTCCCATACTCTCATACTACTACAGTACAAACATATCTGAAGAATAAACTTTGCTTGTTTTCCTCCTAAATTCCTAAGGTTGTTAGGAATATCAGCTTTTGCAAATGTAGCCCAAATGTTCCTGGGTTCTCTAAAGCACCACCATGTAGTACTCTGTACAGTTGTACAGTACACAATAAGGCTGCAAGGACACATTTAAAGCAAGCAAATTCTGGCTTTAGTAAATGAATGACACAAGAAGGTTATTGGTTTTACTTGTTGACTGTAATTTCCCGAAACTAATATATTGTTATTATGACTATGCCTAAAGCCCAAGTAAAGTTTCAGCAACAAATATCTGTGTGAATTGAGGTTGCATAAAAAATTTAATATTCTAAATGTTACTGTTATTTTTTTATTTTATTTTTTTTATATTCTTTATTTTTTATTTAATAATAATGAAAACAATTACGTTTTTACAATCTGATTTAGGCATGATATCAACATTCACAGTATCAGAAAACAGAAAACCTATCCAATTAAAGGAGATGTACAGCCAAAGCTCGCCTCCTCTCTGCTAACGTCACAGAAGTCGGTCCAGGCACTGTGTCTTTACGCCCACGGAGCCGGGATCCGCCAGGACTGACATACGCTGAGAGCCTGAGCCTGCCGCTCCTCAGCCCTTCATAGCCCAGCGATCCAATGAGCGAGGAGGGGGCAGAGCAGAGAGCTGCTGATAGATAGATAGATAGATAGATAGATAGATAGATAGATAGATAGATAGATAGATAGATAGATAGATAGATAGATAGATAGATAGATAGATAGATAGATAGATAGATCTCTGCTCTGGGAGCTGTCAGAACCGAGCTAATGGCGGTGTTCAATCGCATGGTTCTCAGTGCAAGGTGTCGGAGGACAGATGCAGCCAGGGGACAGATGCGGGAAACAACCAAACCCCATACTTCTCTTTTAATGAAAATTTGGGATTAAATATGTTGAAAGGAGAACAGTAATATGAATAGGATAAAGAGAACTATGTAGTATATGGCAGTGAGGTTCTCTGGGTTGAAATGAAAGTCTAGGTTAGATATCATCATAATCAATTAAAAATAACAATAAAAAAGAAAAACTGAATTCTCTCCTCTTCTCTTTTCATCCCAGTAATAATAAAAATGGGGGGGGGGGGGCGGAATATCTCTGGGGAAAGGGGGTAGAGGGAGACATAAGGGAATAAGATGTAAGGGACAGGTAGGTAGTGAGAAACCAGAACTTCAATTGTCATAAGTCTATGACTGGTCTCACGTAATGCTTTTCCCTCATCCGAGTATTTAAAGGTGTTCCAATGGAACCATCTTTTATTATAATATTCAAGTTTTAAAGTTGGCTGTGTTAGGTAGGAGCTGACTAAGTCTTCCATATTGTTAATGTCTTCAATTTTGGTGGGTGGATGTGGGTCTTTTCACTTTAAGGAAACACAGAACTTAGCGGCAGTGATCATATGTCATAGAACTGATGTCTCATAAGTTTTAATAGGTATCTCTGTGTTATATAGGAGGAAAAAAGGGATTCTTGGGAAGGACATAAGCAATACATTTTTGGGAAATTCTCTGCACCTCTTTCCAGAATTGTATAACTTTTGGACAAGACCAAAATAAATGTAAAAGGTCTCCTTGCCCTTCTGGCACCTCCAGCAATGGTCTGAGATCAAAGGCGAGAAAGTGTGGAGAGTAAATGGGGTCCAGGACCATCTTGCCAAAAAATTTAAGTTGGATTCCAGCAATCTGGTGGATATGGAAGATTTGAGAGAGAACCGGAGAATACGTCTGCACTGTTCCTTTTTAAAAGTTTTGTTTAGATCCGCTTCCCATTTTGGAATGTAATTAGGTTTATAGTCATCAGGTGGAGTATTCAGTATGGAGTATGTCAGGGAGAAAGGGGACTTTATCTGGCCTGTAATGGAGCATAGTTTTTCTAGGGGAGATAGAACTCGTTGGAAGACATAAGTGGGAAGGAAGTGATTGAAGGAAATATCTAATTTGAATTGCTTTCTAGGAGTCACGATGGAATAGACCAGAGATTCATGTCAGGGAGGTAATGGAAGGCCATTGGGAGGATTCTAGGAACTGAGAGGTTTGAAAGCAATTTGAATTTTAGCTTTTTTTATATTGGCCTCAGTTAAAAAAAAAAAAAGACTGCTGATCTTTGCAGAAACAGCGGTCTCACTGCAGCACTTCGATATGTCTCTTGCTGAGTATAGCTAAAGCTCTGTAATCAGCATTGCAATGATCACACATTGCTAATTATAAAGCTGTAGTTGTGACCTTGCAAGGGGTATGTTAGACATCTGCAGTCCTTCCCTGCAGCATACTGTCTGAACTGCCAGAAGACATTCTGGTGGTGCTAAGTTTTAAAGAAGGCAACAGTAAGACAGTAGGTCATTTAAAAATCACAGTTCTTACTCTGTCTCAATTTAAATAGGTGCTTGTTGCTCAGGACCGGCAGGAGGGGAAGGTGCACTGGGTGCAATTGTTAATTGCAGAGATGTGGATGCCCTGACCCTAACCCTAAGTGAAGAAAGGGGCACAGTTTGGCATCTTGGCCCTGGGCGCTGGATGGCCTTGTCCGGCCACTGTTGTTGCTAAAGCTTTTATTAGGCTTTAACATGTACTATAATTGCCATATGTGTGTTAGTTATTCAGCCAGTTCGTGAATTATAACGTTTTAAAGCTAGCCATGCACACTTCATTTTTTTTCTTGTTGGGCTAAATAAGAAGAATTCACCAGATTCCTCCATCAACACTAAACAGTGTGTATGTCACCCCCACTCACCTAGGGCATCTGGTAGAATGCAGACAGTGTTCAGCTGACATTATTTCACCTAGCTCCTTTGATTTATCAGTAGACTTTTATTGAGCTGGGTGGTGGCAGAAAGGCCAACCACAGCTCAAATTTCAGCCAACTCCACTGCTGCACACCAGAACCGGGACCTGGTGTGCAGCAGTGGAGTTGAGGATACCTATAGGACTATTCTGGATTTGCTGGGTAGGTAAATATGTTTCTTGACCACAACTCAGCATTAAGGTTCAGAGGGAATGGAGAAGAAAATAGAAGCAGGGGAGTGAAGATTATATACAAAAAAAAATCTACAAACCAATCATTAGAAAAAAAAAATAAATGACCAAGTATTGCTGCCTGTAACCTTGGTGTATTGGACTTGAACTGAGTTTCTACAAATTTCTAGACCAGCTATACAACTACAGATGATAAGGAGTCTGCAATAAATGCAGCATGCATTAGAACAAGTCAGCTGTTGCCCATGACCAGGAAGGTTTTAGCATTCATTTTTTAACCTCATTATAAGAATAAACAACTATTCTGATTGGTTGTTCTACACATCAACAGTAGTTATCATATGTTCAGTATGAGCATTTCTACACTGAACCAAAATTACAAACAATATTTTTCTACAGTTAAAATATTGGATCATATCCTTTCATTTATACAGTGCAAACACTGACAAATTCCCTGTCTCCTGACCTTGTATGCAGTCATTTGTTTTTTTCTACAAGCGCCACTTCTTGAAAACATATAAAGAAAACAGTTAAATTTGATTGAACAAAAAAAATTACAGGCTAAAACAGCATAACCTACTCTATTTAGTTGTTGATAGTCATTATGTATAAGTGACATTGGTTAGTAGCATAATCAGCCTTTAACAGGATATATATTTTAATTGTATTACTCATACTCAGTACTTGTATTTCGGATGGATTGTAGTAAGGGGGTTATTTTAGAAAGAGGTCAGATTTATAGTAATTTATAACGTGATCCTGGTTTCCACTTCAAAACAGTGACTACAAAAAAATGAGCTTTCTTTTTTAATTCACGATTTACAATTATTTAATTACCATTATTTTTAAAATATTCAGTACAAAATTTAGAATGCATCAGATGACATTAAAGCTAAAATCCAGGAATAAACTTTTCTTTTACATTTTTTTACCTTTATTACATTAACTTCTTCACACCTCCCATCCGGAGGGCTGCTGGGGATGTAGAAATTCTCTGTGCTTCATACAGTCTGTGCTGATCTTTAACAGGTGCTGGACATGTGTGGTTTGTTTTGTTCCGAATAAATATTCTGAGAAATTTTTCGTTATTCCGAGATTCTGATATATCTGAATACCTGAATTGCAGTATAAATGAACTTTACTGAATGCTCTGAATAACAAAACAAAATTTGTCTGAATTTCAGAAATTCAAATTGAAATTCAATTTGAATTTTACATCAAATTCCAGTCTGAATTCACCTGTAAATATATTTCTGAAATCAAAGTGTTATTAGAGTAACATTTTGAAATAATGCTGTTTTTGTTAGGTCAAAGATGATTTAAAGAGTCATTATAATCATTTGATGAAGATTTTCCTTTTGTTTGTTCACTTTGCCACAATCTAAAGTTTTAGAATTGACCGATTCAAAATTTATAGATTCAAAAGTTTGAATTGAAGAATTGGTAAATTCGAAAAATACATAAAACAAATTCCAAATACGAATCCCAAATACGAATTGAATGAATCAGCCGAATTTAACGAAACAAAATAACTAGATTAACAAATCTAAATGAAACCAAACAAAACACATTTTTTTTCCGTCATACACATGTCTATCAGGTGGTGCTGCTTGATCAAATTTCCTTCTGTATACTGAACACAGGAGACTGTTTGAATGGCATCTCTGCCATTGAGAGAATGTCTACAATTTTTTTTCAATGAATATAAAGCATTCTCTGATTGGACAAAGTGGAGATTGTGACATCATCCTCCCTTTCTCTCTGCCTCATTCAAACAAAGAACACCTTGAATTCATTGAAAAAGAAACACGCCATTCTCTGAATAAGTAGGTAGCACCTGGAAGAGATCAGCACTGACTGTATGTAACACAGGCTACTACAGAGAGTTTCTGCATCCCTGGTGGCCCTTTGGATGTAAAATGTAAATAATTAGCTCTACCCAGGCTATACCAATGTAAGTTCAAAAAAACATAATTCTTGGTAATAAGAGTTAAAATTTAACACCCCCCCCCCCCGAAAAAAAAATTCACCTACTCAACTTCAGCATATAATATGTGATAGAATAAAACCCATTCATGTAGTGAACAACACGCAAAAATAATACAGTCTGATCTGTACTAATTCCTAAGTATTAAGGCACCATGTTAGGATATTGTAGCAAATTCTGTAAAGCTAAGTCAATAATTCACACTAAGGGGCAGTCTGCTTATTTAGTAATATAGTATGCTGGAAATCCTCAAGTATTGACAAAGATTTAACCCAGCTGAGACACAGCTGAGAACTAATTTAATTCATATGTGCATTTACAATGTGACGCAAGCCTTAGGAAATCTGAAATAAGTAAACAATGCACTGATACAAGTGCTAACATTGTGTACAAACTTTTAACAAAATCCTGCTTTCAAGCTCTATGCAATTTTTACATGTACTTGCGTCTTGATCTACATAAACCCAATGGAATTTACTCTGGCACTGAGACTACTGTGTGTGTCCAAATTAAGAAAAAAAATGGAAATTCCCTTCCTAATGTGTCTCTTCCAAGTAGTCATAAAAAGGAGCCCCATTCCCAAAGTCCCAAATTGTACATAAATTGGCAAATTACACAGTTAAACTACTGTATAAACATACTGTAATACCAGATTTTACCAGCAGGTAGCACAGCAAGCAAAATCTAAAACAGCAGGTCTAAAACTGCCAGTATCTGACAGTATAAAGGGAAATACACTGGAGCAAGAAAAATATACTTCCCAAATATATGTTTATGAGCGTAAATAAAACAAATAAAAAATTGTGCCTCTGCAGCTCAGGGATGAAAAATAACAAACTGTTCCAGGCGTTTAATTGTGGATCCATTTAACATATGGATGACATCTGTGTTTTGGTACAGTCATTGAACACTTAGCACAATTATAACATGAGTGATATAGAGCATTTAAATGTGATTTTGTTTCCCGTTGTTTGAAGTTATCAGCATATACTGCACAAACCAATGACTGGTCTGCCCTATAAACAAGAATTAAAATTAATGTGGGAACAACAAAGGGTGAATATACTGCAGTGTTTAGAGTGGAAGTTTAGTTCAGATTTTTCTTGCATAGCTACTTTGCTCCAAACATATCTCATAGAGGAGCAATCCCTGTGGAAGCTGGAAATCACTGTAGTAGCCACCACTACTACTGTAATAGCAGCAGTCTTACAGGTCCTGTGCCAAGCAGTTACCTTTCTGCATTGTTCCCTGAATGGCAGCAGTGTAAAGTGATTGACTGTTTGTGGTTACTATGGAAAAAAGACAGCTGAGCTGGAAGACTGCCACTATCCCAGTAGTAGCACTACTACACGACTACTACAGGGATTATCAGCTTCAACGGTGATCAATCAGGTAAGAGATTTGCATGCTTACATTGGTCTAGCTAGGTCTAGACAAGAAAAATCATACTTAAACTTCAGCTTTAAATGTATGTGTGTACACTGAAGTGCGTCTTCTTCCTTGAGGCCGCCTACAGTATATATATATATATATATATATATATATATATATATATATATATATATATATATATATATATACACAGTATCTCACATAAGCAAGTACATTTTTGTAAATATTTTATAATACCTTTTCATGTACCAATACTGAAGAAATGACACTTTGCTACAATGTAAAATAGTAAGCGTACAGCTTGTATAACAGTGTAAATTTGCTGTCCCCTCAAAATAACTCAACACACAGCCATTAATGTCTAAACTACTGGCAACAAAAGTGAGTACACCCCAAAGTGAAAATGTCCAAATAGGGCCCGAAGTGTCAATATTTTTTTTGTGGCTACCATTTTTTTCCAGCACTGCCTTAACCCTTTTTGGCATGGAGTTCACCAGAGCTTCACAGGTTGCCACTGAAGAACTCTTTCACTCTTCCATGACGACATAAAGGAGCTGGTGGATGTTAGAGACCTTGCGCTCCTCCACCTTCTGTTTGAGAATGCCCCACAGATGCTCAACAGGGTTTAGGTCTCGAAACATGCTTGGCCAGTCTATCACCTTTACCCTCAGCTTCTTTAGCAAGGCAGTGGTTATCTTGGAGGTGTGTTTGGGGTCGTTACATTGTTGGAATACTACTCTGTAGCCCAGTCTCCAAAGGGAGGGGATCATGCTCTGATTCAGTATGTCACAGTACATGTTGGCATTCATGGTTCCCTCAATGAACTGTAGCTCCCCAGTGCTGGCAGCTCCAGACCATGGCACTCCCACCACCATGCTTGACTGAAGGCAAGACACACTCCTTTCCTGGTTGCCGCCACACACGCTGGACACCATCTGAACCAAATAAGTTCATCTTGGTCTCATCAGTCCACAGGACATGGTTCCAGTAATCCATGTACTTAAGTCTGCTTATCTTCAGCAAACTGTTTACGGCTTTCTTGTGCATTATCTTTAGTAGAGGCATTGCTTCTGGGCCGACAGTCATGCTGGCCAATTTGATGCTGTGTGCAGCGTATGGTCTGAGCACTGACAGGCTGACCCCCCACCCCTTCAACCTTTGCAGCAATGCTGGCACCACTCATACATCTATTTCCCAAAGACAACCTCTGGATATGATGCTGAGCATGTGCACTCAACTACTTTGGTCGACCATGGCGAGGACTGTTCTGAGTGGAACCTGTCCTGTTAAACCGCTGTATGGTCTTGGCCACCGTGCTGCAGCTCAGTTTCAGGGTCTTGGCAATCTTCTTATAGCCTATGCCATCTTTATGTAGAGCAACAATTCTTTTTTTCAGATCCTCAGAGAGTTATTTACCATGAGGTGCCATGTTGAGCTTCCAGTGACCAGTATGAGAAAGTGAGAGCGATAACACCAAATTTAACACACCTGCTCCCCATTCACACCTGAGATCTTGTAACACAAACGAGTCACATGACATTGGAGAGGGAAAATTGCTACATGGGCCCAATTTGGACATTTTCACTTAGGGGTGTACGCACTTTTGTTGCCAGCGGTTTAGACATGAATGGCTGTGTGGTGAGTTATTTTGAGGGGACAGCAAATTTACACTGTTATACACGCTATACACTCACTACTTTACATTGTAGCAAAGTGTCATTTCTTCAGTGTTGTCACATGAAAATATATAATAAATTATTTACAAAAATGTGAGAGGTGTACTCACTTTTGTGAGATACTGTATGTGCATTCATTTGTTTGTACTGGGAGCACGCTGCACAGGGTTCGGCTCTCACCAAGAGCCCTGAGTCCCACACTAATGATCACGAACCAGAAAGCCCAATCCTGATCACCTGGATCACTGTGACAGCCTCTGATTGGCTATCACAGTGATGAGTCTCAGTGAAGTCCTGTCTCTGTGTTCTTTTCTCCTCTTGAATGGAAAGAAACATAAAGGGGAAAAATGTAAACAAAAACAAATGTGCGTTAAAAAAAAAATTAGGTAAATCAGGGTTTGGTTTAGGTTAGTGGCAGTGTTAGAGTTAGGGTCAAGGTCAAGAACCGGGGTCAGTGTATTTTAGGTAAAATTTAAAAAAAGGATTTTTTTAAATTAGTATCAGTATCCGTGTCAGCATGTTTTAGGTAGTATAAAAAAAATGCACATTATTGTTTCCCGGGCTCTACTACCGGTACAAACAACAAATAACACAAAAATATGTGGTATTGCTGCAATAGTCAGGAGCAAGAGAATTTGTTTTGGGTTTTTCTATGGTAGGTTATGGTTTAAGTAAGAAATATACAGCTACATTTTTAAAAAAATTATAATATTTTACTATTTTGCGTCAGTTTTCCTGATGATAATAATAATAATAATAATAATAAAATAAAAAATCATTACTATTTACCACAAAATGAACACCCAATTTGCCTTAAAAAAAAAAACAAGGTACAATTTACCTGGATACACTAAGTAGTTGCGTATCAAAGTTGCAGAACGTTAGGATTTATTTTACCCTTGTTATGAAGGGGTTATTTATATCTCCTGACACTTCAAGCAGATATATAATAGTGGTTCACCTGGTTTAGTTACAAAAATAAAATTTGTTCATGGATAATTGCTTCTTAAGACAGCCATAGATGGTTAGAATCTCAGCCTGTTCAGCAAGGACTGGCTGAAATTAGAACCAAGTATGGTTCTATTCAGGCTTTAAGCTAGACAGCTAGATCGATTTTTATACAGCAAATAACAATAGAGCATTCCTAAATGGGACACGCAATCAGTTATGACACAAGCCTGGTTCCTATCATAGGAAAAATTTCCAAGGATCTGATCAATTCTGTCAAAAAGATTGCAATTCTTGATGGTACCTGTAACTATGTTTGTTGATGTTTCACATGTAAAGTAGAGAGCTTGGCTGTATTTATTTTCCTGATGAAGCAACCAAGGACCCGTAAAATGCATCCAAGTTACAGCAAGCAATTAACTGCCCAAGTTTGGTGGGGATGATGAACGATGACGCACAATATAATTGATGTATTTGCAATATTAACATGCAGCAACTTTTTGTCTTTTAACCACTTAAGCCCCGAAAGATTTTACCCCCTTCCTGACCAGGCCCTATTTTGCGATTCGGCACTGCGTGACTTTAACGGACAATTGCCCGGTCGTGCAACGCTGTACCTAAACGAATTTGACGTCCTTTTTTCCCACAAACAGAGCTTTCTTTTGGTGGTATTTGATCACCTGTGCAATTTTTACTTTTTGCGCTATAAACAAAAAAAGAGCATACATTTTGCAAAAATAACAACATTTTTCACATTTTTTTATATGAAATTCCCCCCCCAAAAAATGTAAAAATCAAATTTCTTCGCTAGGAATTATTTTGTATACAATTTTCATAGGATGTGCTACCAGACACTACGCGTCTAAAACATAGAAGGCCCCCTAACGGGATTCCGTCCTCACATCATACTTTTTTTGCCTTCCATATACACAATATGTACAATAGCTCCTAACAAATGTAGCGCTTGGTACGGGATTGGTAAAATCTAGCACTGATAGCTTCAACAATGATAAAGAAACCTGGGGCTTGAGGGATACCTTCAGTAATAATAATTATGTAACCTGGGATTTCAGGGATTTACTGAGCAACAAATCATCCACACAGCTTGCTAGAGAAGCACTAAAATTATCCATGTCCAAAGTCACAGTTGGGAAGGGGTAGCAAACAACTGTTGCCCTTGTGTTGAATCTTTGCAGCCCAACACGGCTCAATGGGTCTGGTGTGAACAAGCCCTAATAGGAACAGTAATATTGTTATTCTTTTTTAGACTAATTCACAATAAGATCTTTGTTTGATTAAAAGGTTAGTCCAATCAATCTTCATCCCTATTAGGCATGATCTATTCTAGGGAATCAAAGTACATTATGCTCATTCCTTCCCAGTTGCTTCCTGTTTGCCATTCTTAACCTACCACAATATGTTATATTGTTCCTGTAACTTTTGTGATATAACAATGTTGGAAGATTGCACTGTAATGTACATATGCATTTCCTCTGTACTTTTTACTGGTAGTCACTGTAAAATTTCAATAAAATAAGACTGAATAAAAAGTGAATGTAGTATTAAAGGAGTTGTAAATTCAGAAGGTTTTTTACCTTAATGCATATTATGCATTAAGATAAATAAACCTTCTGTGTGTAGCATCCCCTCTCAGCCCCTCTAACACTTACCTGAAGTCCCACCCTATCCAGCGATGTCCACAAGTGTCTCTGCTGTCCGAGATTCCTCTTCCTGATTGGCTGAGACACAACAGTGGCACCACTGGCTGCCGCTGCTGTCAATCAAAGTCAGCTAGCCAATCAAGAGAGAGAGGAAACGGACCAGGGCAGGGCTCCATGTCTGAATGGACACAGGGAGCTGTGACTGGACTCGGGTGCCCCCATAGCAAACTGTTTGCTGTGGGGGCTCTAAACAGGAGGGAGGTTTCAGGATCACAGAAGAGCGACCCGAGAAGAGCTGAGAAGAGGAGGATCCAAGCTGCTCTGTCAAATCCACTGCAACAAAGTAGGTAAGTATAACAGGTTTGTTTTTGCTTCTTTTGTAGGAAAAAAAAACAAGACTTTACAATTGCTTTAAAACCTGCCCCCCCCCCCCTCCCACACACACACACACACACACACACACACACACAAAATATTGGTAAGAGTGTGCTTGTTAGGGTGATTCCAGGGAATCCTGGAAGGCAGTGGAGCCACGCTACAAACAGATACCAAGGAGAGTCATAAAAGAGCAGTTAAAAAAGAGGTGAAAGACTCAAAGCAGGATATAGACATGAAAAGTTGTAAGTGCAGAGCTATGCTGCTGAATATCATAAGGCCTTATAAGTAAACGCTATGTAACACTGTTATTCTAATGCAGAACCGCATTAGCCCACAAGATGGCAGTGTTCCGCAACTTAGTTATCACACAACCAAACAGGGACGTTGGGGACACTGGGACTTGTGTGCTGTAAGCAGGGTTCTTTCATCCAGATTAGCTGAAGCTAAACTACACAGCCCAAGATGACTGGCAAAGGGGCAGGAGCATTTAAAAAGGAAAAAGCCCGGGAACACGGTGGTAGATGGGAGAGACTGTGTTGGAGGTCACACGTGCAAGAGAGAGCAGAGTGGATCCACGCATGTCCAGGCAGTATCGGGTCGAGCCAGAAAGTTTCAAAAGCTGCCAGAGAGCTAATCATCCTAAAGAGGCAGGTTAACGGAACCTACAGGCAGGCAGACCGGATCTTCGTCATATACACAGCCATACTATAGCTACTTTACTATCCCTTGGGCAACTCCTTTTTCCTCAAAGAGACTACATCCATATTGTGCACCAACATAAGGACCACCAGCAGACGAGTCCTTTATGTGTTTGGGGTATCCATTGGAAAATGTACTTGCCTAAGGTCCTGAGACTTACACTCTGACTCTTTTCACTGAGAGTCAGCAAGACAGCTATTGCAGTGTTTGTTCTTTCCTTCTCATCTATTTTGCTCACTTGGGGAAAATCTCTCATTTTGGGAGCTCACGTTTAAATCATCTATCCTGCAGGACGGACGGGCACTGTATTGTGTTATATTGCCTTTTGTGTTTGTGTGTTGTTTTGCCATTTGGAAGTCTTTGTCAATTATTTTATTTTGCCTATTTTTCCATTTCCATGACATTAATACAAGTTAAAACATTCATCTCAATAGTGTGTATGTGTTTATTCTTTGTGTGATGACCAGGGAGTCAGCTGGCCAAGGTATTTTGTTGGTGTCAGCAGGGGCAACACTCTGCTCAGGATTTAGTAGTGAACAGGAAACCCAGAATACTCAGCGGCTCCTGAGGTGATAGCGCTACAGCTATGTGAACAAAATGTGTCAAGACCGTTGTATGTGCCTTTTATAACGCTCCTGCGTTTTTATATGGTGTGGATTTTCAGCTGCAGAAATAGTTCCACCTCAGCAGTCATGTAAGAGATATGCCGAGATACCATTCCCAACCTCAATGACTCATCATGTGTGGAAGGTCTTATTTCAGCCAGTAAATACACACAATTAGCAAGCTGGTTCTTAGAGTGACTTTATGCACGTGGTAACACAATGATGAAGGTTGAGGGATAGGTTGAGTGGAGGTGGTAGGTGATAGACACTTGAAGGTGAGACAGTAGCAGATGGATGCAGGAAGGTTTAGCAATGTTGTATGATAGCAGATGATAGAATAGCAGGTGGACATACAAAAGAGATCAACCCAGTGCAGAAAAGTAGCAGTAGTCTCAAGAGCTAGCAATCTAGTTTATGCAGATGTGATAAACAGTCTCTACTATGCAGAGCTAGATAGTGTAAGCTTAGTATAAGTTTATAGAGAATTCCCCTGCGGGGTACTTAGCACTATTAGCGATACAGCCGAAGGGTGGTTCAGGAGAGGCGGATGATCCAGTAGCGGGATACAGGGATCAGCGCAGCGAGGTTCCGTCAGCGAAGTAAGCTTGCAAGCATGGAAGCTTCAAGCAAGGTTAGCATCCAGATAAGGGTGTTTGAACGAACACATGTGAGTGAGAACCGACGCCTTAAATAGCCATCTAGTCCGGCGCTGAGTGATGACAGCTCCAGTCTTAAAGGTGTATGCGCACCTTTCCAAAAGTAAATGGTAGGGCGCATACACTTGTGGAAAGTGTAATTTAGGGTACCAAAGGTACCGGAACATTACAATACCCCCCCCTTAAGGCCTGCTCCTGAAGGCCTCTGGAGCTGGTTTGTCTGGGTATCTCGCATGAAAATTGCGGATTAATCTAGGGGCATGTATGTCAGAGGTGTTTAGCCAGGTGTCGTCTTGGGGCCCATAGTTCTTCCATCTAACCAAGTACTGAAGTCTTCTTCTGTAGATACGAGAATCCAGAATCTCTTTTATCTCGTATTCTTCTCCACCTTCAACTTGTACAGGAGGGGGAGGTGGAATATTAGGCCTTATTCCTTGGTCCGGAACATGGGGTTTTAGTAGCGACACATGGAAAATGGGATGGATTTTTAGGTCCATTGGCAATGTAAGCTGCACTGCAGCTTTTCCAATAAGTTTCTTGATTGGGAAAGGTCCCAAGAACAGAGGTCCAAGCTTTTTGCTAGGGATCTTCAGTCTCAAGTTTTTTGTTGAGAGCCAAACGAGGTCCCCGATAGTATACTGTGGAGAAGGTCTTCTACGAAGATCATAGTACTTCTTTTGTTGACTGTGAGCGTGTGCAATGGTAGTATTTAGTAAACTCAGAGAATCCTTTATTTGGGAAAGATAGTCTGAGGCTACTGGGTTATTTGAAGGAAGGATGCGTGGAGGGAGAATAGAGGGATGGAACCCATAGTTCAAGTAGAACGGACTCTGCTTGGTTGTACTGTGAGTTGCGTTGTTGTAGGCAAATTCTGCCAGGGGGAGAAGATCCAACCAATCATCCTGTTGGTAAGAAGTGTAACAACGTAAATACTGCTCGATGCATTGGTTGACTCTTTCAGTCTGTCCGTTGGTCTGCGGATGGTAAGGAGAAGTGAGCTTCCGCTCAATCCGTAGTATGTGACATAGTTCTTGCCAGAATTTAGAAATAAATTGGGATCCACGGTCAGACAAAAGAGTTTTTGGGATACCATGTAATCTGAAGACATGTTTCATCAGGAGTTCTGCCGTTTGTTTGGACGAAGGTAGTCTGCGAATAGCAATGAAATGTGCCATCTTTGTCAGATGGTCCACTGACACCAATATGGTATTAAATCCTTTGGAAGGAGGCAATTCTACGATGAAGTCCAATGACAGAACCTCCCATGGAGTTTGGGGTATTGGTAGACTGCATAGTAGACCGGATGGTCTCGTAGTGTCAATTTTGGACCTGGCACAGACATTGCATGAAGAGACGAATTTTTGTATAGATGTTTTCATGTCAGGCCACCAGAATTGCCGAGATATCAAATTGAAAGTCTTTGTCATACCCATATGTCCTGCCATAGGCACATCATGCGATAATTCCAAGATCTTGGTGCGTAGGGTAGGTGGTATGTAAAGTTTGTCGTTGTAGTAGAGGAAGCCTTCTGCATCGGTAGTTAGTTGTGGTGGGGGTGAATCCAACCTTATACCATGCAGAACCTCTTCCTTCAAGGAACGGACAACTCCAATAATGCGTTTGTGAGGTATTATAGGAACGGAAGGAATTTCAAAGTAGTTTTCTTCAGTTAGTCGTGATAGTGCATCCGCCTTTTTGTTCTTATCTGCAGGTGTGTAGGTCACTAGGAAGTTAAACCTTAGAAAGAATAGTGACCATCGTACCTGTCGATGCGAGAGAGTTTTGCTAGTCTGAAGATATTGGAGGTTTTTATGGTCCGTGTATATAATTATTGGTAATTGGGTGCCTTCGAGTAAATGTCGCCAATTCTCCAGAGCCAATTTTATAGCAAGCAGTTCCTTCTCACCCACGGGGTAATTTATCTCGGGACTGCTCAGGGATTTAGAAAAAAAGGCGACTGGATGAAGTGGTGAAGTGGGGGTAGGTCGTTGGGAGAGTATTGCTCCTACTGCCAGGTTTGACGCATCTACCTCCAGAATGTATTGGAGGGATGGGTCTGGATGGCGTAATATGGGAGCGGAAGTAAACCTTGTCTTTAACAAGTGGAAAGCCTTATTTGCTTCTTCTGACCATTTAAATGGTATTTTTATGCTAGTGAGCTGTGTGAGGGGTCTCACAATAGCAGAAAAGTTTTTTATGAACTTCCTGTAGAAATTTGGAAAAAACCAAGGAATCGCTGTAGCGCCTTGCGTGTAGTTGGTGTAGGCCAATCCTGAATGCAGGATATTTTACTCATGTCCATCTCGATTCCTGTTTTGGATATGATGTAGCCTAGAAAGAGTACCTCATCTTTATGGAACAAGCATTTCTTCAGCTTCACATAAAGATTATGTGCAAGCAATCTCGATAATACAAGTCTTACATGTCTTATGTGTTCAGACAGGGTCCGTGAATATATAAGTATATCGTCCAGATATACCACAACACAGACATCTAGTAAGTCTTTAAAAATATCGTTTATAAATCGTTGGAAAACTGCAGGGGCATTGCATAGGCCGAATGGCATCACAAGATATTCGAACAATCCGTATCTAGTTCTGAACGCAGTCTTCCACTCGTGTCCATCACGGATTCGAATGAGATTGTATGCTCCTTTCAGGTCTAATTTTGAAAAATAGGTAGCTCCACGCACCTGCTCAATGAGCTCAGGGATAAGCGGTAGAGGATAGCGATCTTTTATTGTGATAGCATTCAATTTCCTGTAGTCGATGATAGGTCTGAGACTTGAATCTTTATTGCGAACAAAAAAGAGTCCTGCTGCTGTGGAAGAAGTGGGAGGTCTAATAAAACCTTTTTCCAAGTTCTCATCCAAATAGGTTTTGAGATGGGCAAGTTCATCCTGTGAAAGAGGATAAACATGACCGAACGGCAATTTGCTATTTGGGAGTAGATCAATGCTACAATCATAGTCTCGATGAGGAGGTAATGCTTGAGCATTTTTCTCAAGAAAAACCTCAGAAAGATCCTGATAACATAGTGGTGCAATCTCATCTGTCACCACAGACAGAATCTTCCCGGAAAACGGGAGGTTACACGTTTCCTCGCAATAACAAGAAGGGAAGGTCAAGGACCGTTTCTTCCAATCTATGGTTGGTTGGTGTGTGTGCAACCAGGGAAGTCCCAACACAATGGGAAAGTGGGGTGATGGTATTAAATCGAAGGTAGAAGTCTCCCTATGAGACTCGTTAATAGTGACTAGAAGTGCTTGTGTCTGATCGGTGATCGGACCAGAGGATAACGGAACACCGGTAATAAGACTTACTGAGACAGGTTTGAGTTTAGAAATAATAGGAATTTTATTTAAAGCAGCAAAACATATATCCATATAATTTCCACAAGATCCTGTGTCAATCATGGCCTTAGTAGTAATCCTGTTCTGGTCCCACTGTAATGTCAAAAAAACAGAAATGTAGGGGTTAGTGAATGAAGTTGTCAATCCTCCTAGAGAGACATGTGAACACTCACCCTTCTTTTTGTTGACTAGGGGACAGACGTTTATCTTGTGATCCGGGGATGCACAGTACAAGCAGAGATTTTCATTTCGTCTTTTGGCTTTTTCCATAGTTGATAGCGGTGGGCGTATGGTTCCTACCTCCATAGGAACGGCCAGACTCCGAGAGGAAACGGATAATGGCATTCCCATCTTTTCAGCCTTTCTTTCTCATAGTCTTCTATCTATGGTAATACTGAGTTGTATTAATGCATCCAGGGTTTTTGGCAGATCCGCTCGGGCGAGCTTGTCCTTAACGGCTTCTGATAGGCCAAGCCTAAATTGGGTTTTCAGAGATGCATCATTCCATTCTGAATCAAGGGTCCATCTCTTGAACTCTGCGACAAAGTCTTCCACAGGCCTCCTTCCTTGTTTCAAGGATCTTAACTGAAGATCAGCAGTACTCTGCCTATTGGGGTCATCATATAGGCTAGTGAGCTCTGCCTGGAACAAGGCATAGGAGTTGAGAAGCTGGTCGTTTTTCTCAAAAAGAGAATCTGCCCAGGCTCGAGGATCGCTTGATAGGTAAGAAATAATAGTACAAACCTTAATGTGATCAGTAAGGTAGGTACGAGGTTTTAGCAAAAAAAGTAACTCACATGCGTTTTTAAATTCGCGAAATTTTTTGCGATCGCCTGTAAATACCAAAGGGGGATTTATCTTGGGTTCAGGGGACTGAGCAGAGGTAAGTTGTGTCAGTCTAATTACCTGCTGCGACAGAGCCTGATTGTCTTCTTTTAATTCAGCAAGTGCGTGTATTAACGCAGATACTTGCTGTTTTAATTGTGTCACCTTAGTGGTTATTTCTGGAACTATTTCTGCTAAATCCATTTTTAGGTTCGTTCAATCTGTAACGCTCCTGCGTTTTTATATGGTGTGGATTTTCAGCTGCAGAAATAGTTCCACGTCAGCAGTCATGTAAGAGATATGCCAAGATACCATTCCCAACCTCAATGACTCATCATGTGTGGAAGGTCTTATTTCAGCCAGTAAATACACACAATTAGCAAGCTGGTTCTTAGAGTGACTTTATGCATGTGGTAACACAATGATGAAGGTTGAGGGATAGGTTGAGTGGAGGTGGTAGGTGATAGACACTTGAAGGTGAGACAGTAGCAGATGGATGCAGGAAGGTTTAGCAATGTTGTATGATAGCAGATGATAGAATAGCAGGTGGACATACAAAAGAGATCAACCCAGTGCAGAAAAGTAGCAGTAGTCTCAAGAGCTAGCAATCTAGTTTATGCAGATGTGATAAACAGTCTCTACTATGCAGAGCTAGATAGTGTAAGCTTAGTATAAGGTTATAGAGAATTCCCCTGCGGGGTACTTAGCACTATTAGCGATACAGCCGAAGGGTGGTTCAGGAGAGGCGGATGATCCAGTAGCGGGATACAGGGATCAGCGCAGCGAGGTTCCGTCAGCGAAGTAAGCTTGCAAGCATGGAAGCTTCAAGCAAGGTTAGCATCCAGATAAGGGTGTTTGAACGAACACATGTGAGTGAGAACCGACGCCTTAAATAGCCATCTTGTCCGGCGCTGAGTGATGACAGCTCCAGTCTTAAAGGTGTATGCGCACCTTTCCAAAAGTAAATGGTAGGGCGCATACACTTGTGTAAAGTGTAATTTAGGGTACCAAAGGTACCGGAACATTACACCTTTATGCAATAAAACGTCCAATGTTTCAATATCATCTTTTTTAAGACTACAATCTGTTGAACATTTTTTCAAACTTGGTGCAGCTGTCAGTTCAGGTACAAAGGTGGTAAATACAGACAAAAACTATCGCCATCATTAACCTAGAAAGGTGCTTTATTCTGTCCCTATCATGCTTGATATACTTCCTCTGCTATCATATGCTATTAATACCAGGAGATGACGGTACTCAGGATGACTGCACACTAAATACTGACTACCGTGATATTTAGCTCTCTCCATATCACATTCTCACCTAAGATTGTTCAAAGCTGCACCTGTTCTGTGTAACATATTGCTTCATTTGCCACTTCTCTCCTACTCTCTAAACCTGTAAGCAAAACCTAATATTCACTACATCTGATATGCAAATACCTAAACTCTTCTTCCAGTTTCATTTTACATAATATCTTAACGGTTTCAAACACTGAATTTCTATTTTGCAAAGTATTTCTCTTGTTCTGTCTACTGTGTGTAGCGCACATAGTGCAGGGCTCATGAGTGCAAAACGCACAGGCTTCAGGGCTCATGATTGCATAGCGCACAGGGGGCGGGGCAGGGCAGGGCATAAGAGTGATGTCGTCGGTAACAGGGTGGAGAAGACAAGCAGCTTTGGTCATCTAGTATGGAGGAAGCATATGGGACTGTGGAATAAGGGAAAATACTGTGCTCTATAAAAGCCTGATGAGATCTACATATAGTATAAACAGTGTGGGTTGGAGGTGCTACTAAAATGTTTCTTTCTACATGGAATTGTACTTTAATTAAAAGAAAATGCTGATGTTTCAATATGTACAGTTATAACAAAGGCCCTATATATTACTGAACACTTCAAATGAACATTACAAAATGCAGCTTGATTTTCCATGTTGATGCAAGAGTAGCAGACAGGGTAATAAATATAACAGGAAACAAATAGAGAGCCAGGATGTCCAAGCTGAAACTTCAGCTGGTACATATTGTACAGTGGTTTGTGACAAATGAACTTCAGAGGATCTCCGTTTGACCTTAGAACTGTGTTAAAATGAAAATCACTGGCCATAGGGCTGTAAACTTTTGTGCCAAAAATAGCTTTTCAACTCCTACACAGAAATCCTGCCTCCTAACCGGAGAGACAAGCTCTAGGATCTATGGCCTTTGGCAACAATGCTCTGCGTTCCACCACCCAGCACTGAATAAATGCTAGTATTGTCAGGTGGAGTGATCGCTGCCCTATAGTATATAAGTATGGTTCAGTCTGACGTCATCAAGAAGAGAGGCAGAAGAGTTGAGTGTGTGCTCAGTAAATAAAATAACTGCATATAGGGGAAATGGGGGGTATTAATCATTTTATTCCTGACCACCAATGAAGGGATGGTCATTTTTGCTTCTACTGTCACCAATGCTGGGGGTTATTTTTGTGTCCACTGACACCAATGCCGGGAGTTATTTTGCATCCACTAACACTAATGCTAGGGGTTGTTACTGTGGCCATTGACAGATATGCTGGAGGTTATCATTATGGCTACTTAGACAAGTGTTGGGTTTTCACTTTTAAATTAAATTGTGTATGTATGATGATGTGGTTGCTGTTGTTATATTATTGTAAGAATTGGTCAATTTGTTTTGAAGCTGTATGTTGTGTGTGTTAGGGGGAGAGGGTAGCTACAAAAAGGAAGAAATATTATACATCCAGCCATAGTTGGAGTGCCTTGGTTTACTATATAGTATTAGCAGTTCATGGGTTTTACTTTTTGCCTGTAATTTCTTTTTAAATCCTACATTAATCCTGAGCTATGAACTGAGACACTTCCATCTGTTTGTGCTTTAATGGCAACAGTGCAGGTACTGGTAACAATTTGGCTATGTATATTTGTATGCATTTTAACATTATTATATGCAGTTTTCTAGAGAAAAGCTATGCAATCATTTTGCTGCAGGATTAACGCTGTGTAATTATATGATTAGCACATCTGAAACATATACCAGCACAATTTTGAATGACAACATAACATGAATCACATTTCATAAAACAAAAGTCTGGCCCCAGATCACTTTTAACTGCAATATGTGGCTGTTTCAAAGAAAATAGAATTCTCTAGCCTTCTTTTATGTGAACTTTGGCATCAATGCACACCAACTATTTGGCAACTTTCATACTGTAACCACTTACCTCTCTGAGCTTTAGTGCAGCATTTGAATTGGTATCTTCCCCTGTAATCCGGTGTATGCACAAGGAGACACCATAGACATAGAGCATATCGATGACGATGATGCTGAGTGCATGCGTTAAACTAGTAGTGGAGATATTCATTATTCTCCATGATGTCTCCCACAGCATGTGCAGATTTAGAAAGATGGGAATACCAAGCATGTCAACACGTTACTGATCTGGGTATGCCAATGCTGTACTAGATCTGGGCATGCCAACAGCAAAAACGTACTTTATGCCCACATATGAGGTGTGTGGATACATTGCATAAGACACTGCAGATGGTGAGTTTAGAGTCCATAAAAGAAAGAAAGTGCACTTATCCTGTAAAAAGAACTCCAGCCTAGTTAAAGGGCAAGGTAATATTTTTAAATTGGAGATTATTAGGTAATTAGGTTGACCAGATCATTTTACATGCTTTTTTTTTGTAACCAAAGAGCCTCTTATTTTCAGTTCAGTATCTGTCACTCTAGCAAGAATTTGCATCTGTAACCACTCTCTGTATTGTGTTGTTTAACAATAAAACTTCTATCAAAACACAAAAACTGCTATTTTACCAGTGGAGCTGGGTTTGTTTGTTTTTTTCATTTCAGGTTCATCCTACAAAGAAATACTATGCTGAGAGCAGTCTCATAACACCAGGAGCTTCCAGGGTTATTCAAACAATCAATATGCCCAAGCTACATCTTGTAGCACTCAGAGGGTTCTCTAAACAGCAGTGTCTGAGACCCAAATCCATTTTTCTCCAGGCTTGCCTTCACCCTTGGATCTCAATCCAGGTCTCACACACCCTCCTTGAGAAGTCCAATTCTCTTGGGCTCTGTCCTAGGGCCAATAACCAGAAAATGTATTTCCTGTCTGGGTGGCCTACACCTATGCACTCTTGTTCACAATACACCTAAGGCCCAAATGTCCATCACCTTGAACCACTGCTCACTTTACTTCCCACAGATCTTTTTTTAAGAGGGCCACTAAAGACTTTGGAAACTGACATCTAAATGATCTGGAACTTTACTGAAAACCTATCTTATGCAGATAATAGAAACATCTTGATCAGGCATACAACTTTAATTACAAATTAATGATTTACTCCTTTACTGCTCAAAATGTATGTAAAGGTAAAGGATTACATCTTTTTTTTCTTGTCTATGTTCCTGCTGGGAGACTCAACCCTCTGTTTGTCCTGGTGACTACTGTTACTGAGACAGAGGGGAAATAACCTGATGGGAATTTATACTCTTCCGTGCATTATCTAAAAGTCATGAGGAGTTTCACAATTGCCTCCAATGGTTGGCTTTGTTTGCTTTCTTTCTATTCAAAAGAAGAGCCTCCTTCCTCAGCTAATGACCCCTAATACTCTTAGAAAAAGCTATCCTTTCTCATCTTTGGGGAAAATGTTTTTACCAATCAGAGAGCAGTACCTCTGCTACCATACTACAGTGAGAAAGTAGGGTTAATTTACTTAATCATGGTACATCTTCTTATAGGTTGCCATTGCTAACCACATTTTAAAAATAGTACTTGCCTGGCTAGCTCTGGTTTCAATATTTTCCCAGACTAAAATTCAAATTACAAAGTAAAGTCTGAACTCCCAATCAGTATACTAGTAGGTTTGTGCCTCACTGGATCTGCATAATATTCAGGCAAGATTATGACTTTTTCAGAAGTCAGTAATGGTAGCCTCCTTACTCTCTAAGTTCAAGTTTCATGTAAGTGATAGATTTCACAAATACACTATTTAGGCATTTAGGATTAGTGTAACACTTCCTCAAAGCCAAACTTAAAAGAGAAATACTGGATAAAAAAAAATAAACAATCATACTTACCTATGTAGATGCAGCATTGATCTGCTGCTGTTGATGTCCCCCCTGCCTCTACACCAGGAAATGAGCAATCAAAGACCACCGATTGCTCAGTTCTCAGGTTAATCACCTCTCTGTGTTCTGCCCCCTTTCAGTGCTCACTGGAGAGTGGGCCTGTTGAAGGGTCAGGAGCGGTTGGCTCAGGCTCTGAGTGGCGTGCTGAGAGGCTGAGCCAGCTGCTGATCAGTCTACTGGGCAGATACTGACGTTGTTATCGGGATCCCTGCAGAGCCTGGGCCAGGTTAGTGATGTCAGTCATCAGAGGGCTTTAGCCCATTGTCGGCTGGATCTGGGTCACAGCAGTGATCTACAGGAGAAACATTTAAAATAGTTGTAAACCCTCACATATAACCAATGAAATGACTAGCCTCAGGTGATACACAGAGATTCAACAAAGTCTCCTACAAAAGTTGTACCTTTTTATTCTGCAGCACTTTCCTCTCTATAGCCATTCAAAGTGCAGTCTGAGCTTTTAGAAAGCAGGGGGCAGGAAACTGATGTCACACTGTTTAGAGCTCGATGGGTAAGCTCTGAGAGCTGATTACCATTTCACACAGCTCACAGGAACAGAGCTGAAGAAGGTGGTAGGCTCTGCGCTAAGGAAATTGATGTATGTATGTATAAGTTGGCTGCAGCTTCCCTGCACTATAGCCAAAGGCTATATGGAATGAAGAGGTAAAGGTATGTCTACTAAAGATATGTTGGGGTATAAATGATGAAATTATTATATGACGAGCATCAGTGGGTAAATATGAAATAGGACAAAAATCTACAGTATGTAATGTGACAGGAATATAAATACACAATAAGTGAACAATATAAATAAATAAATAAATAAATAAATAAATAAATATACAATACACTAAAAGTATGATGGGTAGTGCAACAAAGGCGCAATAAATAGCTATAAAGTGCTAAGATGAATAAATGGTAACATAAAATATATATGAAGTGACCAAGTGCACACAAGAATATCAAAATGATAAGGTGCAATATAGGTGAGAGATATTGAATAAAGTGGCAATGTGCACAAAATATATTAAGCAATAAATCCAATAAAGTGACCAGTGCACATAAATGATCAAATGAAGTGACGGGGTGTCAGCTGGCAAAAAAGTCCATATGGCCAGTGCAATCAAATAAAATGACTAAGTGGCGAAATTAGTCCATATATGAATATAGGTCACAGAATCTTTGTATAAAGATACCGGAGGTGACCCCGTGCTGGGTAATAAGTTGAGGTGCTCGGTGACCCCTAGGGTAAGTAGCCAACTCACCAGAAATACCCACCCCACACAGGGGTAAAGAGCGGGTATGGCAATGAAAATAACGATCCCTCAGGTAGATCCTGGTTCCCTCTGATGGTCCTGGGGTATGGATATATCAGGAGTTCCCTGTGGGGCTCCGGAATACACAGAGGTTCCTATAGGATAGCCGGGGTTCTTTGGGGGTCCGCACTCACATGGGGTGTAAGCTCCAGTAATCCGAAAGAAAACATCAGCCAATCACAGCATGACAAGGTTTGGGCAGGTAGGTCATGTAGGGCAAGAAAAGGGCTAATAGTGTGATACTGTATAGTAAGCCTTTATTCGTAAAAAACATACAGATGGGTACTCACAGTAAAGCAGTTCAAAACAAGCGGTAAGAAGATCCTTGGAACGCAATGCGTTCTACGTGAGTACCGGAACCCGAAGTGATGCGACAGCGCTGTATGCGTTTCATCATCAAATGTCTTCAGCAGCATCATGTCACCTCCAGTTCACTCCCTTTTGTATATTGTGGTTACTAAGCAACGGGCGGCGTAGATACGCCGGACTTCTGGTCAGCAGAGGTATAGAAATTCTAAAGGACTTCAAAAGTATGGCGGACGACTTGATAAATGTGAATAAGGAATATATATAAAATCCGTAAGTGCATTCCAATAAGGGAAAGCAATATCATATATATTAAATAGTTAAAAGTATACATGCTGATCCGGAAGTTAATTAAATAATAAAAATATATATATATCCGTGCTCGGTCAGAAACCACAGAGTAACACAGCCAGGAGGGATATGCAATGTGGTACTTGGATAATAGAATATTAAAGGAAATTACATATAAATAGAAATAAACTGAATTAAACTAAACAAAGATATATGTTGGAAAACGAGAGGGTGACGTGAAGATAGGAACATCTAGTGGATATAAGTGGAATTGTTATTGAAAACAATGAGTGTACATAGATAAGATAAGTGGAAGCATATAGAAAAAAATATATATATGAAATATATATATATATATATTGTGAGGGATTAGCTCGGTGGCGGGTGTGGATGACCCCTTGGGGGGTGCGTTTTCCCAGAGAGGTAGCCGACAAGTGCTTGCAAACAAACAGTGTGGTTTATTGAATGGTGTTTTCTTCACCAGGCTGTATGCAGCAAAACATCCAAAATAAAATAAAACACAAAATAAATCCTTGCCTCTGTGGGCGGCTACCTTCTCACAACTGGAACCTGCCTAAGTAGTCTTCCCAACCTACTGTTGGGCCGACACTGCTGATCCTACAGCAGACACTCAAATGTCCATTTGTTTGCTTTTCACACAGCACAAACATTGTCCATTGAACATGTCCCTTTGTTTTCTTTCACACAGCACATGTTCATTTATAACAGGATCCTTTACTCTTCAGATTCTTCACATTGAACACAGTTCATTTAACAGGTCCCTTTACTCTTCACACTCTTCACATGGAACACTTTGTCTTCTCACCTTTGAGACGTCTTCACTCGTGGTTACCCTCCTTAGCTTCACATCGCTGTAGGGGGTCTTCTCCCATGCTCACCAGCTTGTCGGGAGGCACACATCCGACTGTCCCCCTCTCCCAGCCCACACGGCGACAGGAGGCAGCAGTCCTTCTCCCATGCCCACACGGCGTCGGGAGGTACACGTATGTCTGCCTTCCTCTCCCAGCCCACACGGCGACAGGAGGCAGCACTCAATAGATTTTCTCTGGACAAATTATAGAGGCCTTGATCTCCTCATTCTGAACAGCTGAATGGTTTTCAACTTCCTGCTGGCTCTTTTTGCAGCCAACACCCTATAGTATCAGTGAACTTTTCAAAGCAGGTGGGAATGTGTCTCCTCTCAGTGACTACATTCCCAGATTTACCTGACTTCCTGTCACATACCCCCCCCTCTTGTTTCAACCCTAGGGTTGGGACACATATTTCCAGGCACGCATGTGTCAGGCACTGCTGACTCACTGATAAGCCTCCTATTATCCTCAAGCTTCCGGATGAAACTGTTTCTGTCATCTTCACTGACAGATTTCTCATAAATGCCACACAGTTTGTCTCTCATCTCATATACACATTCAACTGCATTTTTGGCATAATTTTGCTCCTTCTCGTTTCTGTCATCTTCATTGACAGCTTTCTCATAAATGTCAGACAGCTTGTCCCTCATAACCGTCTGTCCAATCCACCATGGAGGACCGTGATCCATAGGCAACTCAATTGTGCTAGTCTTAATGTCTTCAACATTCTTGAGCCGCCTCTCTCTGCAATCCATAAAGGTTTTCCACAAAACTTTGAGAACCTCTGCTTCACTAAGCTTTGTTCCAAGTAGGGACTCTTGACGTCCCTCTGTGACTGGAGTTGCTTCTCCATACAGCTGTACACAATCATTGACTCTTTGTTTCTTGAGTTTAGCTTGCTCTAAGATGCTGTGCAGAGGATTTTTCATTTGCAACACCAGGCTGTCACCCATTTCTTCAAAGTGACCCCTGTTCCTTTTTCCAGAGACATCAATATCATTCACCAAACATGTTATATTCAGAGGCAGATCTGAAACATTTGCACTCATCAACTTCTTAAATATTTCGCCCTCCTGAGCGAGTCGCAGTAAAGGCCTACTATTTGATTTGATATCCAGTTTATATTTCTTGCCCAACTCTTCACAGAAGTAGCCAATCAGAACATTATCAACTTTCCTTCCACCAACATAGGGGTCAAAGGCAACAACACAGTTGAACCCAGCGATCTGGGTGGTATCCATTATAGACCTCCTCTCTGCATCAGTGAAGAAGCATGGAACTGCAACACATTCTTTTACAGGTTTCTTCAATGCACTTTCTGCTGAACTATTTGACCGCTCAAGGTCACCTAGTTCCTTTTCTCTATCTGAATTCCACATGGAATGTATCTCAAGATCATGATCAAATTTCTGCCACCTGTCTTTCACCAGTTCCATTTTGGAAATATTCCCTGAAAGGCACTTGAACTTAATTTGCTTCACGTTTTCATCAACAGCCTTAGTTTTCTCCACTAGGTGGCGTTTGCTTTTTTCTCCCAGATTTATATCACTTGCTTTAGTTTTCTCCGCTTTAGTTTTCTCCACTAGGTTTTCAGCCTGAACTGAGAAAACATCACATTTCTTACACAGCTCCTTTGTTTGCTGAAGTTTTTGAAGGAACGGTTTATTCCACAGGGGTGATTCAAGCCACATGTCATCACATTTCTGGGGCTCACTCAGGACAGACCCCAAAACTCTGATCCTTTTAAAAACTGCATCAGGCACACTATCCCCTCTTTGGGACAGATCCTCTGTTGCCTGTAATTCCTCTTCCAGTTCCTGCAATGGAATCTTCATCTCTTCTACTTGCTGTTCTAAGGCTCGCTTAGACTTTTCTAGCTCCTGAACGCTTTTCACAACATCATCCTTGGAGCTGACCAATTCTTCCATTTCTGTACGCAGCTGTTGGTTAACTCTTTCTAGTTCAACCTTACACTCTAGAGCTTCCTCCAAAGAGCGAGCCAAGAACAGGGCTTTGCTCTCGTTATCACGCACCTCCGTTTCTGCACGGGCGCGTTCTTCTGCATATTTTGCAGACACAGTCTTCTCTTCACCAAGCATCTGATCAAACTTCTTTTTCACATCTTCAACACACTGTAATGACCCAACGCTTTCTTCCATGCGTTTTTTCATATCCGCTATCTGAGCTTGCAATGTTGCGACTTGCTCTGATAGGTTTTTCTTTTCTTCCTCCTCCTCTTTTAATTGTTCCAGGAAGTCATTTTTCTCATCTTCCATTTGTTTGAGCTTTGTGCTAAAACTCAGCTTTTGACACCTCTCTTCCTGTAAGAGTTCCTGCGTGTCTTGCAGCTGCGATTCCAAGATAGAAAAATCTTCCGCAATTTCTCTAGATTTGCTGTCTGCTTGAGAAAGCCGATTTGTGACACTGTCCAACTCAACCTGCAATCGGTTTGCCTTCTCTAACAGCTTAGCACACAATCGGTCACCTTCTGACACCTTGACTTTCGATTCCAGAAGCCGTGCCTCTACTTTTTCCCTCTTATGTTCACAATCTCCTTTTCCCTGCATAAGAGCCTTCACCTCATTGGCTAGTTTCTGGGAATGAGACTGTAATTCTGCCACACAGGCTTCTTTCTCCTTTAACTGCTGCTGGACACGTTGGGCTTCACCTTTCCAACTTTCACAGTCTGCACGTAATTCATCTACCACATTGCTCAAAGTGGTGAGCTCATACACAGTACTCAGTAATTTAGCCTCTCTTTCACTTTTCTCGTTGTCGCTGAGAGACAATGTCGTTTTCAGAGCGACATTCTGTTCCTGCGACTCCTGCAGGTCTATTTTTGTAACTTCCAAACACTGAAGACTTTTTTCCAGCTGATTACGCAACTCCAACATTTCACACATGCTTTGCTTCTGCAAAGTCTGAATTTCAATTTCCTTTTCCATGAGGATGGTATCTTTCTCCTTTATAGTGTCTTGACGTTTTTGCAACTCGACCAAAAGAAGAGCAGTGGATTCTTCCCACTGTAACACATGAGACTTGAGTAGTTCATTCATTTCCTGCAAGTTTCTATGCTCCATTTTAAGCAATTCCAAGGCTTGTTCCTTTTCTTCCATTTTCCGTTGCAAGGCATCCAACTCAGCCCTGCACACATACTCGGTTTCCTCCAAACCGATGGCCTCCATTGGCTGCTGGCGTCTCTGTTTCCAGCCTGCCATGCTCTCTTGATGAGCCTTTTGTTGAGCTGCAAAGCTCCGTTGTTTCAGCATCTCCCCCATTTTGGGTTTACTTTTCATCTGAGCACACTGCGTCTCCATAGCAGTTTCATCAGTGTTGCTAGGGACAACAACTTTTCTCTTTAGCCAATTGCGTTCAGGCATGGGTGGGGCTGGTTCAAATGGTAGCATCCCCTCCATCCATAGAATCCGGTCTCTCATTTCATCTATTTTTGCATTTTTCAGGCGTTTGGATCGCCCCATCTTCAATAACTCCACACACAAATTTTTCACAGTCCAGCAAACAAAATTTGAGACCACTGTCTCTTTAACACATGTAGTTTTTCTCTCTCTTGCAAGATCTCTTTTCCTGCGCACACAGTTTGTGCAGTCACTTGCACCAGACACAACAAAGTTCATCAAATAATTTTGAGACCGCTGTCTCTTTAAAACACTTTTTTTTTTCTGTCAGGATCTTCTCTCCTGCACACATAGATTGTGCAATCTCATGCACCAGATAAAGTTCATCAAACATTTGCACTTCCTTGCAGGGATCTCTGCTTATGCCCACTGCATACCTCCACCATATGTGAGGGATTAGCTCGGTGGCGGGTGTGGATGACCCCTTGGGGGGTGCGTTTTCCCAGAGAGGTAGCCGACAAGTGCTTGCAAACAAACAGTGTGGTTTATTGAATGGTGTTTTCTTCACCAGGCTGTATGCAGCAAAACATCCAAAATAAAATAAAACACAAAATAAATCCTTGCCTCTGTGGGCGGCTACCTTCTCACAACTGGAACCTGCCTAAGTAGTCTTCCCAACCTACTGTTGGGCCGACACTGCTGATCCTACAGCAGACACTCAAATGTCCATTTGTTTGCTTTTCACACAGCACAAACATTGTCCATTGAACATGTCCCTTTGTTTTCTTTCACACAGCACATGTTCATTTATAACAGGATCCTTTACTCTTCAGATTCTTCACATTGAACACAGTTCATTTAACAGGTCCCTTTACTCTTCACACTCTTCACATGGAACACTTTGTCTTCTCACCTTTGAGACGTCTTCACTCGTGGTTACCCTCCTTAGCTTCACATCGCTGTAGGGGGTCTTCTCCCATGCTCACCAGCTTGTCGGGAGGCACACATCCGACTGTCCCCCTCTCCCAGCCCACACGGCGACAGGAGGCAGCAGTCCTTCTCCCATGCCCACACGGCGTCGGGAGGTACACGTATGTCTGCCTTCCTCTCCCAGCCCACACGGCGACAGGAGGCAGCACTCAATAGATTTTCTCTGGACAAATTATAGAGGCCTTGATCTCCTCATTCTGAACAGCTGAATGGTTTTCAACTTCCTGCTGGCTCTTTTTGCAGCCAACACCCTATAGTATCAGTGAACTTTTCAAAGCAGGTGGGAATGTGTCTCCTCTCAGTGACTACATTCCCAGATTTACCTGACTTCCTGTCACAATATATATATATAAAAATATATATACATATAAGAGAAATAAAAATGAAATTCGAATGGTGGGGAAAGGCATATAAAAGAAGGCATCTGATAATTAATAATATGATAGTAAAAAGATCATAAATTTGAATTATTATAAATTAAAAATGTGTAACAGACATAAATTTAATTACGGTATAAAATATTGTATGGGAAGTCAGTAGATAAATGAAAGCTATATTAAATGGATTATATCATGATAAAAGATATAAGTGGAATTGTTATTGAAAAGAATGAGTGTACATAGATAAGATAAGCGGAAGCATATAGAAAAATGTATATATATATATGAAATATATACACATAAAAAATATTTATAAGAGAAATAAATAAAGATGAAATTAGAATGATAGGGAAAGGCATATAAAAGAAGACATCTAGTAATTAATAATATGATAGTAAAAAGCTCATAAATTTGAGTTAATATAAATTAAAATGTGTAACGGACATAAATTTAATTGCGGTATAGAATATTGTATGGGAAGTCAGTAGATAAATGGAAGGTATATTAAATGGATTATATCATGATAAAAAGATGTGTATAACCTCAAGAAATACTATATAAAAAATGGTAAAAAATTAAAACATATATGGTAGTATAAGTAATGTATAAAGGAGAAATGTAAGATAAAAATATTAGAAACGGCCAGTCTAAAAATTAGAGATAAAACAATTAAGATCAATATCTAAATTTAAACCTCTCGGCTGGAGTGTATTGAGTCTATAAATCCAGGCTGTTTCATTCCTAGAGATTTTGATCTTTTTGTTTTCTCCTCTCCAGTGGCCAGAAATAGAATCTATTCCGAAGAAGGTAAGACCGCTTGGATCCTTATTGTGTACTTCTGAGAAGTGTCTGGAAAGACTATGTTTGGGAAAGCCTTTTCTTATATTGTTTATATGCTCTCGGATCCTAACAAATAGAGGCCTATTGGTCTTACCAACATATTGTAGCCGGCAGGGGCACTCTATTAGGTAGGTGACATGAGTAGTCTGGCATGTAATCAGTTTGTTAATGTGGAATTCCTCTCCATTCCATCTAGACTTAAACTTTAATGTTTTTCTTGGTTGGTTTCTAACGGTTTTGCAAGGCAAACATCTATTACACCTAATGAAACCTTTGGTGTCCATAAACATTTTAATGGGTTTGGGAGAGTCAACCACATTGTGAACTAGTTGGTTCTGCAGTGAGGGGGCCCTTCTGTAAATAAATCTCGGTTTAGATGGTAACAATTTAGATAGATTTTTTTTTGATTTGAGTATGGGCCAATATCTCTTTATAATACGTTCAATCTGTCTGAAGCCCCTCTGGAATCCAGCGGTAAATGCCAGATCATCTTGTTTACGTAATGGACAGTTAGTTTTGTATAGAAGGTCCTCTCGGTTCATGTCTTGTACTAGTGTCCTAGTATTGAGTAACTTCCCCTTGTCATACAATTTTGGTTTGTGGTGCGCTTCAAAAGTGGACATAAAGTAAAATAAAGTGAATGTATAAACTGAAGTGGTAAAATGTGTTCTAGTGATAAAAAGTGTTGTCACTGGATAATACAAGGTGATCAAATTAATTCATATATAAATATCAATATAAGTAAACCATTCCAGTATATCTTCTATACAATAAGGTGCTGAGTATTAAACTTTCCTAAGAGATGTCAATAAATATGCCGTAGACAAGATGTAAATATAAATAAACTTCAAAAAAGGTACAAAGTGCTATGTGCTATTTTTCTTCAATCAAGAATAAATAAATAGATTAAGTGCTGTGTTTATAGTGTCCATATATACAAAAATCCAGAATCAGGTGTAATTCCCTTCGATATCATCAAATAAGACAAGGTGCTCTCATGCAAAATATGGGTGTTGTGACTTGTTGCCTCCACCAGGTGTCACATCTAGGTGCTCTATATTCTCACCTCAATAAGGTGTGTATTGCGCCTGTATACAAAGCTTAGCCTCCGAGTATCATATAGGCTTTTACTTATTCCGGTATCTTGTTCCAACCTCCGAGTGTTTCCTGTCCTGTCCTGTTAGTATTTTGGGGTGCATAAACTTTACGTCCTTAACTTCTTATCGTGGCCTCGGGCTGTCCAGGGAGCCCGCAATGTCAGAAACCGAAGCCGACCCATCCATCGGCTCCAGGTGCAGGTGCTGGCATCCTTACTAATGAAAACTGGAAGTAAACTGGAAGTAAATTCCCCTTGTCATAGCCTTTTTCTTCAAATCTAGTAAGTAAGATATCTGATTGCAATAGGTAGTCTTCCAAGTTGTCACAGTTTCTTCTGAGTCAGATAAACTGGCCCTTTGGGATATGCTCCTTCTAGGAGAGTGGTGGCAACTGGTTGTGGGCATGTACCCATTTCTATCAGTCGGTTTAAAAAGTGTTTTACTCTTAAGACAATTATGCTCTTTAAAAATATGTAAATCAAGGTAGTGAATTTGTTCATGACTCCAATCACCAGTAAATTTAATACCATATGTGTTATTGTTAGGTTTTAAAAACGGAATTTTTGTAAAATCTTACCTGTAAAATTCCTTTCTCTGAGTCCTCCGACAGTTGCCGCCTCTTCATATTCGTCACATATGGGGTATTAGACTTTGCTCCGAAGGAGTAGCTAGGCAACAGAATATGTTAACATTAAAGCTTTTAACATATCCCACCCTCAAGGGGTGGTCCCCTCAGTCAATACCCTCCTACTTCCTGCAACCATATCTCAGTTTTAGTGGAATAGCAGTAGAGTATACAACCAAACCCCAAAAGAGGGGCGGGGGCGGCGACTGTCGGAGGACTCAGAGAAAGGAATTTTACAGGTAAGATTTTACAAAAATTCCGTTTTCTCTTACGTCCTCCGACAGTCGCCGCCTCTTCATATTCGTCACATATGGGGACGTCCCAAAGCAGTGCAAACATGAGGGGTGGGAAACGCATCCGCGCCGAAAAGGCAACGCAGTCTCCGCATCAAAGAAAGGAACCTTACCAAAGGAAGGAACCCAGCTGGGCAACAGGAAAAAACAGGTGCTCAACAGGAGCAACAACCCAGGAAAAAACAAATAACCAGGGGATAAAAAACTTATCCCAACAGCCAGTGGTCCCCACAAGGGACCCTAGGGAACCGCCGCACTAAGAACCTTGCGGCCAAAGGAAGCATCCGCAGATGCCTGAACATCTACTTTGTAGAATTTTGTGAAAGTGTGTACGGTTGACCAAGTCGCCGCCTTACACACCTGGGCCACAGAAGCCCCATGACGACAGGCCCAAGACGTACTCAGAGATCTAGTAGAGTGCGCCTTCACAGGCACAGGGGGAACCTTCCCCTGCAAAGCATAGGCCTGTTCAATGGTCTGCCTGATCCATTTGGCGATGGTAGAGGCCGACGCCGCCATGCCCTTCCGAGGACCCTCTGGAAGAACAAACAAGGAATTCGTCTTTCGAAAAGACTCAGTCGATTTAAGGTAAACCCTTATCGCCCGAACAACATCCAGAGAGTGTAATCTCACCTCCTTTGGATGTTTAGGCTTCGCGCACAGCGAAGGCAAGACAATATCCTCATTAAGATGGAATTCCGAAACTCGTTTCGGAAGAAAAGAAGGATTAGGTCGCAAGACCACCTTATCCAAATGAACAACCAGATACAGAGACTTACAGGACAAAGCTGCCAGCTCCGACACTCTGCGAGCCGAAGTGAACGCCACCAAAAAGGCAACCTTTTTGGACAACATAGACAACGAGATCTCCCTGATCTGTTCAAAAGGAGCACGTTGCAACACAGACAGAACGAGATTCAAGTCCCAAGGGGGCAGAGGATCCCTCCTAGGAGGAACCAGATGCCGCACACCCTGAACAAAAGTGCCAACCAAGGAGTTGGAAGCCACGGGACGTTGAAACAGAACGGCCAGCGCAGACACCTGACCCTTTATCGTAGCCAGCGCCAAACGCTGATCGACACCCATTTGAAGGAAGGACAGCACTCGGGAAACCGAGTACGTGCGGGGAGAAAATCCCCTGGACTCACACCAAGCAAAATAGGCCTTCCAAGTACGGTAATAAACCTTCCCCGAGGAAGACTTCCTCGCGTTGATCAAGGTATGAACGACCTCTGGGGAGAGACCCTTCTCCCTCAGGACCTCGGTCTCAACAGCCAGGCCGTCAAAGCCAGCGACTGTAAAGCAGGATGGTATATCGGTCCTTGAGACAGGAGATCGTCTCGAAGAGGCAGACGCCACGGGGCGTCGACCGCCAGATTCACGAGGTCTGCGTACCAGGACCGGCGAGGCCAGTCCGGTGCCACAAGAATCACCGTGCTGCGTTCCGAGTGTAACCTGCGAAGGAACCTGGACAGCAACTGAATCGGTGGAAACGCGTATATCAGCCTGTACTGATGCCACGGGGCCACTAACGCGTCCGACGCGTCTGCCCGAGGGTCGCGCGTCCTTGCCACGAACCTTCTCACCTTGTTGTTGAGACGAGACGCGAACAGGTCCACATCTGGAAGACCCCACTTCGCGCACAACATCTGGAAGACAGCCGGGTGGAGAGACCATTCCCCCTGATCCAGGGTCTGGCGACTCAGATAGTCCGCCTGCCAGTTCTCCACCCCCGGAATGTGAACCGCCGTTATCGCCGGGACATGAGCCTCGGCCCAAGACAGAATGTCGGCCACTTCTCGAGCCGCTCGGGCCCTCCTGGTGCCCCCTTGGTGGTTGATGTAGGCCACCGCCGTGGCATTGTCCGTCTGCACCCGAACCGGGCAGCCCAGCAGCCGGTCCGTCCAGCGATGAAGACAGAGATTTATCGCACGCAATTCCAGAATGTTGATCGGAAGGGAGGACTCCCCCTCCGACCAAGTCCCCTGGGCGGACAGAACGCCCAGAACACCACCCCAGCCCGACAGGCTGGCATCCGTGGTGATTACCGTCCACGAGATCGGACGAAACGACTTGCCCCCGGACACCATCGGGGACTGGAGCCACCACAGAAGGTCTCTTCTGGTGCGATGACTCAACGAGATTTGAAGATCCAGAGATTGAGGTCGCCCGTCCCACATGGACAGGACCTCCGCTTGGAGACCCCGCGTGTGAAACGTGGCAAAGGGAATCGCCTCGAAGGCCGAGACCATCAATCCCAGACATCTCATGCACGTCCGCAGAGACGAGTGCGGAACGTCCCTGAGGGACCTGACTTCCTCCTGAAGAGTTCTGAGTTTGTCTTCCGGCAGGAAGACCTTCGCCTGCACCGAGTACAGAATCATTCCCAGGTAGGGCAGACGAACCGACGGACTCAGCGTCGACTTTGGAAAATTTATCGTCCAACCAAACTCCTGCAGAGTTTGCATCGTGACAGACAGGTCCTTCTCCAGACCCTGGCTGGTCGCAGACCGAACCAGAATGTCGTCCAGATACCCCAGGACAGAAATGCCCTGGGCCCTCAATAATGCCAGAACCGGTGCAAGCACCTTGGTGAAGACCCGCGGAGCCGAGGCATGACCAAAAGGCAACGCCACGAACTGGTAGTGATCCTCCGCAATGGCAAATCGAAGGTACCTCTGGTGACCCCCGAAAATGGGGATGTGAAGATACGCATCCTTCAAATCGATGGAGGCCATGAATTCCCCCGGAACCAGGGCAGCCACCACTGACCGCAGGGATTCCATGCGGAACTTGCGAACCCGCACAGAGCGGTTCAGAGCCTTCAAGTCCAGAATTGGACGAACCTTGCCCTCCTTTCTGGGCACGGTGAACAGATTGGAATAAAACCCCCGAAATCTGTCCCGATGAGGCACCGGAACCACCAATCCCTGAGCCCTCAGGTCCCGCACCGCCAGGTGCAGGTCCCGTAAACGCTCTGGAGACAGTTGAAGATTTGAGGGAAAAAATCTGCTCTCCGGCCGAGAGAGAAACTCGATCTTGTAACCAGATCGAACGATCTCCTGAACCCATCTGTCCCGCACGCGGGCCAACCAGGGCTGAAGAAAACCGAGCAAGCGTCCCCCCACCCCAAAACTGGGTGAGGGCGCCCCTTCAGGCCGCACTGTTAAGGGCTGCGGATCCGGATTGACCGGACTTCTGTTTACCAGACCAGGGCTTCTTCTGAGAGCCTTGACCTTTGAACGGTTTGCCCTTGTAGTGCGACCGAAAGGCACGAAAGGACCCCTGAGGGGGCCGAAAATTAGCATGCTTCTTCCCAGAAGCCCCCTTAGCCTTGGGGAAATGGGGCAAGAGAGTGCTCATACCTCCGGTGATCCCCTTAATCAACACATCCAAGGACTCCTCAAAAAGGCGAGACCCATCATAAGGCAGATTGGCTAAGGTCTTACGTGAAGACTGGTCCACCGACCAACATTTCAACCAAACCAGGCGGCGAGACAACACCGCTACGCTGTGCACACGTGCAGCCAACGGAACTAGGTCCAAGTCCGCATCACACAGATACATGACACCCTGGTGGATTTGATCCACCATATCCAGGGTCGCCGGCGAGGCCGAATCGGCCACTAGGACGCGCCTAAGCATCTGCGTCCAACTTGCGATCGCCTGGGCCGCCATGAGAGAAGCAAACAGAGCCTTAAGCATAGAACCCGTAACAGAATAAGTATGATGGGCAAGAGACTCCAATCTCCTATCCGTGGCATCACGGAACACAGGGGAATCCTCTGCAGGAATCGCAGTGGATTTGTTTAAAACCGCAATTGCGTGATCCACTGAGGGAGGCACACACCACCTTTCATCAGTGGAAGGCGAGAAAGGATAACGCAGCTTGAACCTACTTGGTACAGCAAAAGGTTTGCGCAGATTGCGCCATTGTTCCTTAACAGCGCGCTGAAAATCATCATTGCAGGGAAAAACCTGCGGCGTCCTGCGTTTTCTCTGCGTCCCATAAGCCGCCAAGGCAGCGGGGGGACACACTTCATCCTGCAAACGCAGCGTTTGCTTTATGGAAGCAATCAATTCATCCATGATTGCAAGCTCTTCAGGCGAGCCAGGGGGAGAATTATCAACCCCTTCAACTTCAGCCTCCACCTCAGACCCCACTAGATCCAGGGAGGAGCGGGACCCCGATAAGGAGGCCCCCGCCAGAACAGCCCCATCACCTTCACCCTCAGAATCAGAGGAAAGAGCAACTCTGGGTCTTTTAGTAGATTGAGCAGCCACCAGCATCTGCACCTGAGCAGCAAGGCCAGCCTCAATAGTGGCTAAATCCCCCCCTGGGGGGGAAACAGCGGTCCCCTGGCTTTCCACCAAGGCGGTAGGAAATTTGCCCTCCTGAGAATCCATTGCCCCTATAACAAATGCCGGATAATAAAGGGTTAACTGCCCCTTTAACACGCGCGGCGAGCTCAGCCCACCGCACCACACACAAGCACAATGAGACCCCCACAGGGACAATAAAACTGACACAGGCAATGGATAGGAAGGATAAAACCTGAGGAGACCCTCGCCGCTGCTGCTGCCTCGATCGGTGTTCCTGGAGAAGAGGAAGTGATGCTGCCAGGGCGCTCTATGAAAGCCTATGGGAGGCTACAAGAAAATGGCCGCCATGCATGTAGAACATGCGGCCGGAGCGAGTGTAGGCAAAATGGCGCCGTTTGGCGCCGAAACTGCCGCTCCACAGTACAGTAATGCACACATGTCTGTATAAATAAACATGTCAGATCGCCGCAGCGATCGCTGTATAATGCCCAAACATGCCACAAAACATGCCCCACAGCACACAGCTTCTCACACTGACAAGGCTGACACACACAGTGTCACACAGCTCCCCCCCCCCCCCTGCAGCCCACAGCATGCAGCCGAGAGATAGGGAGACAAACAGTGTGAATAGAGGCAGGTTACACAGTCCCAGACTGACACCCCCCCAGACAGACAGGTCCCCACATAAATACACTTACCTCACAGTGGCGTGGGGGACCCGTACAGGTGAACAAGCCGCTGCACATGAGGCAGGGAGAGTCACATACAAGACGCACAGAATGGGGGTTAAGAAACCGCACAGCGTCCAGTGAGGTAGCCACCTCACCAATCATCCCTGCACCGAACAGGGATGGGTCGTTCACTGTGCCAGGAGCGTTACCTGGCTGAACGCTCGATGGCAGGCTGGGAAGCCACTGACCCACGACCTGCGACCAGGGGGATCAGCCCGAGACCCAGCCCGCATGATCCTCTTCATCCGAAGAACAAACTAAAGCTGACAAAAAGAACAGCTAAGTAAAGGTAGAGAGAAAACTCAAACAAAAAATCAAAAAAAGAAGAAAGAGTCTGGGGCACAAAGCCCCAGCACAGGGAGAGCCAGCCACTCCTGACAAGCTAGACATTAAAACTGAGATATGGTTGCAGGAAGTAGGAGGGTATTGACTGAGGGGACCACCCCTTGAGGGTGGGATATGTTAAAAGCTTTAATGTTAACATATTCTGTTGCCTAGCTACTCCTTCGGAGCAAAGTCTAATACCCCATATGTGACGAATATGAAGAGGCGGCGACTGTCGGAGGACGTAAGAGAAAATACATTTTGTAATGACTCCTCCGTTCCTTCCCATAAAATAATAATATCATCAATATACCATCTGTAAAAGGTAAGCTGTGGGATATTCTGTGTATAAATAGACTTCTCTTCTAGCATGTCCATAAATAAATTGGCAACGCTAGGTGCACCTAGCGTGCTCCCATCGCTACCCCTTTTGTCTGAAGATAATAGTCTTGATTGTACCAGAAGAAATTGCTTCCCATGGTCAGTTTCAGGCCATCCAATATAAATTGGATTTGTGTTTCTTTTAATTTGGTCCTCTCGTGTAGGGCTTTATCTACTGCCTTAAGTCCGTCGGCTTGCCTGATACTGGTATAGAGTCAGTGGTGTATTTAGGTTTTGTGCTGCCCTAGGCCTGACTAAACTTGTGCACCCCCTAATTGAAATATGACCCACCCCTTCCTGTAAAGGCCACACCCCTTCCTGTAAAGGGTACATTCCTTCCAGTTTTTTGACCCGCCCTGTCATCTGTAAACCACAACCACAGTCTATCAGTGCCCATTAGTGTAGCCTCATCAGTTCCCATAAGTTCAGCCTTATCAGTGCCACCTCATTACTGCCCCTCAGTGCAGCATATCAGTACAGCCTCATCAGTGGCCACTAGTGCAGCTTATCAGCACCGCCTCATCAGTGGCCATCAGCGCAGCCTATTCGTGCCCATCAGTGCAACATATCAGTGCCCATCAGGGCACCATATCAGTGCATCCCCATCAGTGAAGCTTATTGGTGCTGCCTCGTGCCCATCAGTGCAGCATATCAGTGCTGCCTTATCAGTGCAGCCTCATTAGTGCCCATCAGTGCAGGTTATCAGTACCCACCATTGGCAACTCATTAGTGGCCATCAGAGCAGCATATTAGTGCCCATCAGCGCAGCATATCAGAGCATATAAGTGCTGCCTTATTAGTGCAGCCCCATCCTTTCTTTTAAGATATTTGGACTTGTGTTTGCTGTCACTGATTGTAATCCTAGGATTATTTCACTTATTTGTATAATGAATAGGAAGTCCATAGTCATTATACAAATAAGTGAAATAATCAGTGACAGCAAACACAGGTCCAAATATCTTATAAGATAGAAGTAATCTTACTAATCCAGTGACATATAGTGATAGCACATATGAGGTGACCAGGTCCAAAATATTATTGTTAACATATACAATTAAAAGTAATTGTATATGATGTAAGTCAATATTCTCACTGAAGGACAAGAATGTTTAAAGAAATTAAATATTATTGACATGATGATGCCTGCCATACTTGGGGGCGGAGGAGGGTAGGTGGAGCATTAGGCTGTAGTGCCACGCTTATTAGCATTGGCGACTATCGGGCCAGTTGTAATAAGTGTGGTCGGCGGCCTGCGGTCTGTCTGAATGTCCTCACTGGCCGGTATTATCATACCGTCAGGTAGCAGTGTGACCACTTTATGGGGATGCCAGACTAATTTGCCTCCTGGAACTTGCCCTCCTGCCCAATTCGCCCAATATTACTGGCACTATACTAAAAGTGTAGTGCAAGCTGGCAGGGACCCTTTATGCGTGTGAGCTGGGAGAAGGCTAAAAGCGGTAAGATTCCGCGCTAATGGATATCAATAAGGCTGCAGCCTACCCCAAAATATAGTCCAAAGGGCTATATCAGACAGTAAAAGAGTAAAACGAGGTAAAATGGCACTGCCTATTAACCACTTTAACACTAGCCACTGTGCTGCTACTGCCGCACAGTGGCTCGTTATCGTCTAGCGACGTACACCTACGTCGCTAACTCCCCCCCTGTAGGCGGCGCTCGTGCGCTGCCGGAGGCACGCTCCCGCTGTTTTCATTCACAGCGGGAGTCGGGCCAGGGGAGGAGCGGCTGCGATCGCCGCTGCTCTGCCCCGATCGTCGGGGAATCCAGTTTGGAGATCCGCCCGCCTGTGTAAACAGAGCGGGCGGATCTCCTAAGTGACAGGGAGTGACAGATCGTAGTGTTCAGCATAGCTGAACATCCGATCTGTCCCTGGCTCACTCAGTCACCTCCCCCCCCCCACACGTTAGTAAGCACCAGGCATACATTAACCCCTCCCTCTCCAATAAAATTAACCCCTTCCCTGCCAGTGTCATTTTTACAGTAACAGTGCATATTTATAGCACTGATTACTGCAGTAATGTCACTGGTACCCCCAAAAGTGTCAAAAATGTCAGTCAAGGGTCCGATCTGTCCACCGCAATGTCGCAGTCCCGCAAAACAAAATCGCAGATCGCCGCCATTACTCGTTAAAAAAAAACACCAAAAATTACATAAATCTTTCCCTTAGTTAGTAAACGCAATAACTTTTGCGCAAACCAATCAAAATACGCTTATTGTGATTTTTTTTACCAAACATGGGTAGCAGAAAACAAATTGGCCAAAAATTTAAAAAAAAATTGTTTTTTACATCTTTTGGGGGGGGGGGGGGAATTTCATATAAAAAAATGTTAAAAATATTGTTATTTTTTCAAAATAAACGCTCTTTTTTTGTTCATCACGTGCGTATGATATTAATTGGATTTGTGTTTGTTTTTGTTTGTTTTTGGGACGCATAATATCATACGCACCTGATGACATCAGCTGTGACGAAACGCGTTGTGCGTGGTTACGTCATTTCCGCCCCACTGGAACGCAGATCCGGTCGCTGGTTATTATAGCATCCCCGAAGTAGCCACCAACGAGGGACTCGCAGCCCCTACTGCTTCTTATGCTTGCTTTGCCTTGTTTTAAATGTGAGTACAGTCTTTTTATACTTTAATAAACGGATTAAAACGGTACTTCACTATATGAGGTCTTCCTTTCTACATGTTATCTGGGAATATCTCCCCACATTGGAGAGTGGATTATTATGGTGACCTTGCCTATTGAAGATATTTGACCGCATTGAGAAGTGACACCCAGGGATACTTCCATCTAAAAGCCTAATATTGTGATTCCTAGGAGAGAGGCTAATACCTTAAGGCTTATTACCCCTGCAGGGGTACCTATCTCTGGTGAGTGCGGGATACATTGGAGGGGTGCATGGTGTTTTTCCCACCCCACACTTATCACCGGATCACCTCTTGAAAATTATTGAATCACCACTGGTTTCAATGAAGCACAGATTTTTTCTTTTTTAAGCACTTTATGGACTGTTTTTGGACTTATTTATACCTAAATTTATTTAATAGTTTTGGTGATTTCACTGGACATTATCACAGCAGCACTTTGCTATTGCCACTTTATTGATTGCACATATCACTTTATATTCACCATTTATGTGTTTGCATTTTATCTTATATTTATATGTCAATGTGCAGATTAATTTTTTATCACAGTTTTATATAGATTTATTCACTGTGTTTTTACATCTAATTGCACATTATTATATATTTTTTCAATCCCTTCCATATATATATATTTATATATATAATTTTAAAATCCCTTCCATATTAGTGTATCTTTTACCCTTTAATAGGCAGCGCCATTTTACCTCGTTTTACTCTTTTAGCTGGGAGAAGGCTGTTATTTGTTCGTGCAGGGTGCAGCTTTTTTGCTGCCCCCCTGCAAAGTGCTGTCCTAGGCCTGGGCCTTGTTGGCCTAGGCAAAGATACAGCACTGCATCGCATACTAGCACGTTATGTGACACTTCCCTGCAACGAAGCCCGCATTGTCCTTGCTGCCGGCCACATCCATCTTCCCCCGTCTTCCTTCCGGGTCTGCGGACTCCGGCTGTATTACTGGCCGGAGCCGCGTGACGTCACTCCCATGCATGCGCGCGGGAGCCGCCAGTCACGGCACAGGGCTCTGAAGAAACGGCACGGGCGGCCGTTTCTTCAGAGCGCATGCGCCGATGATGTCATCGACTGCAAGCAATGTAAATATTTTCTAAACTGAGCAAGTTTAGGAGATATTTACAGCAACTATAGGTAAGCCTTATTATAGGCTTACCTATGGGTAAAAGTCATCAAAGTGGGTTTACAACCACTTTAACATCAGGGGCGATCAAAGGGTTAAATGTGTCCCTAGGGGGTGCTTGCTAACTGTGTGGGGGTTGCTCTGACTGGGGGAAGACAGAGATTCGCGTTCCTGTTTAGCAGGAACACAAGATCTCTATTTTTCCCCTGTAAGAACGGCGATCTGCCTTGTTTACATAGGCAGACTGCCGTTCTGCCTCTCTCAGGAACGATCGCGGGTGGCCAGCGGACATCGAGTCCTCCTGACCCGCTAATTGGCTCCCCCTCTGTCCAATCAGATCCCCCTAGTGGCTGTTGCATGAAATGATGTACAGGTATGTGATTTTATGCAATAGAGCCGACCTGCCACAATAAATGTACGTTAGGCAGTCAGTAATTGGTTAAAGGTATAGTCCATCATATGAGTAAAACGACCCATGCAGACAAAGGAAACAATATGTGAGTATAATGGACAGGGGGAACCAGCAGAGGTCTACAGGTGTGCCAATAACGTTTAAAAATGCACAGTACATTGTAAATAAGTGGGGCCCTTTGTCTGCATGGCCATTTTACTTATAATGTCAACTTAGCCTTTAGTTCTGTGAAAAACTGGAGGCAAAAGGTGGGAAAGAAATTAAAAGAATTTCGGGTTGATTTTTTTAAGTCAGCAGCTAAAAATACTGTAGAAATACTGTAAAATCAGGTAATCAGGTCTGGCGCTATCTTTCTGCAGCTAATTCTTCTTACCTCTACGGGTCGCCAGTGCTGCCATCTTGGATACCAGCGCTGACTGTGGCTTTCTGAGGAACCACAGCCGGCTCCCCACTGCGCATGCATTAGCTCCCTCAGAGTATGTGAATTGTCCTGCAGCCTCCTGGGAGATGTAACGTGCCCCAGGAGGCTTTAGGAGGGGAGGGGGCAGGACAGGGCAATAGATATGATTCTCGTTAAGACGAGGTACTCGCTCCCCCCAAACAAACTTGAAACTCAGTTACAGGCTGGTGGGAGGGAGCAAACTAGCAGGACTTCACTTTCCAAGTGAAGCTCCACATTAATCAGATAAGGGAGTCAGACAGAACAGTGGCGTAGCGTGGGGGGTGCAGGGGGGGTGGGCCACACCGGGCGCAACATCTGGGGGGGCGCATCCGCAGTGTCACTCTGTCTGTCTGACTATGACATACACAGTTCACACACTGTCTGTGGCTGCCTCCATCTTTAGGCTGGGAGATGTCCAGCCCGGCCGCCCTATGGCTGAAAATGGCGGGTCGGGGCGGAGAGGGGCTGGACTGTGCCTCACCTGTCCATTGGTGTAGGGTGGTGTGGTGTTGCAAACCAAGCCCTGCCTATGCCGCCTCTCCTCACTGCTCAGTCAGTGTAGCAGTGAGTGAGTCAGCAGCCTGGCGCTGTCACAGAGTGGGGTTATTTTTTTTTTTTTAATCACCTGATTAGAGCCAGAGGCTCTAATAGGCTTCAAAAAAGGGTGACCCGGGGTGCAGAGCAGTGCGCCCCGAGCCCACCCATTGTGTGACAATAGCGAATGAAAATTCGCTATTATCACATGGATCCTCCTCCTGGCCAATCAGGAAGCGGGTCCGAGACCCGTTCCTGATTGGCTGAAAGGAGGAGGCGGGAGGACTCGAGGAAATGCGGGGAACTGAGGAGAAGCCGCCGCTGCAGGTAAGTCTCTTTGCATTGAAAGGGGGCACGCTGGTCACTCTGCATTGAAAGGGGGCACGCTGGTCACTCTACATTGAAAGGGGGCATGCTGGTCTCTCTGCATTGAAAGGGGCACACTGGTCATTCTGCATTGAAAGGGGGCACGCTGGTCTCTCTGCATTGAAAGGGGGCACGCTGGTCTCTCTGCATTGAAAAGGGGCACGCTGGTCTCTCTGCATTGAAAGGGGGCACGCTGGTCATTCTGCATTGAAAGGGGACACACTGGTCACTATGCATTGAAAGGGGGCACGCTGGTCACTCTGCATTGAAAGGGGGCACGCTGGTCTCTCTGCATTGAATGGGGGCACGCTGGTCATTCTGCATTGAATGGGGGCACGCTGGTCTCTCTGCATTGAATGGGGGCACGCTGGTCATTCTGCATTGAAAAGGGGCACGCTGGTCATTCTGCATTGAAAGGGGGCACGCTGGTCATTCTGCATTGAAAGGGGGTATGCTGGTCTCTCTGCATTGAAAGGGGGCACGCTGGTCTCTCTGCATTGAAAGAGGGCACGCTGGTCATTCTGCATTGAAAGGGGGCGTGCTGGTCTCTCTGCATTGAAAGGGGGCACGCTGGTCATTCTGCATTGAAAGGGGAAACGCTGGTCTCTCTGCATTGAAAGGGGGCACGCTGGTCATTCCATTCAAACTTGTATTTAGATGCATTTTACTTTAATTACATCAGTATTTTCATAACAAACAATACATGTGCTTAGGGGGTAAGGGTTTCTTTAACTAATCTAGTGGAAGAGACTCAGGTGCTAAAATCCCGCGGGTTAGGGGGCGCAAATTACTTGCCTTGCCCTGGGTGCTGACAACCCACGCTACGCCACTGAGACAGAATAACAAAAAGCAGTAAATATGAACCTGCAAGTCTTCAGAGAAACAAATACTGACAGAAAGATCCTTGGTGCCAATATCTACAGCCTGAACTCACTAAAAGGCGAAACAAATGAAATATTTTTTTGTGGGTAGAATATATTTCATGTTAGGCTGAGCAGACATCCCCAACTTCCAGAAACAGTCCCTGATTTCAGGAGGTTGTGCTTAAATAAAAAGAGACCCCAGATGTGTCATTTTTTAAATGGAATCCCACACCTGCCTGTAACTCCTGCAGCCACAGCTGGATCTGCTGGTCCTAAAAGCACAGCACAACAGTGGTCAAAGCAATTACAGAATGTGCAGATGCGGAGAGAGCCCACGTATTAGTCCAAAATGCATGAACAAAGCAGAACACTCAATCACAACCCACAATAACAATATACAGAGTGCAGCTAGGCACTGCAACAATGTCAGAGAACAGACAGTACACTCAGTAACAGCACACACAACACAATCAGAGAACACCAAAATTTTGCAATGCTTTACAATACCACATATTAATGCTGTTTTAAGCATTGTTAGAAAAACATAGTTGCATAGTTGCGACATGGTGGAATTGACATAGCACTGATGTTCTTTTTGCATGTAATGTATTAATATGTGTATGTAGGAGGTCTTCCTACTGTATATCTGCAAGGTGATAATTGGAATTTAGCAAAATGGCTTGGTTGGTGTACAAGCTCAGGTTTGTGTAAATATGGGACTGTTTGCACAGGTTACACAAAAAGTTATCAACATACAGAGGGCTACATGAAGATGGTGTTATGTCATCCACAGGAATGTAGGCTCATACACGTGCAGCTGCTTTGAGCGGTTCTTCACCCTAGGAACAAAAAATTTAAAGTTAGCAGCTACAAATACTGTAGCTGCTGACTTTGAATATAAAGACACTTACCTGTCCAGGGATCCAGTGATGTCTTCACCCAAGATTGTTCTTCACTGGTCTTCGGGTCCCTGGCTCCACCTGTTAAATGTGGACAGCCAGCTGTGATTCCTTGTGGCTTCAAAACTGTCTGCCAACAGCGCATGCATGAGTCATGCTGCACTATCTGAATCATTCCACAGCCTTCTGGGATCTGTGATGTGCCATAGAAGGCTGTGGGCTGGGGGAAGAAAACTATTGGTGGGTCCACCTGGCCATCCGACTGGAAGTGGGTGCGGGTACTTATCAAACTCCCCTCCTCAAAAAAAAAAAAAAAAACCTGTCTAAAGGTAGTAGAGCAGAGAGGATGAGGCCAAAAAGTGGAACTTCCCCTTATGGGTGAAGTTCCACTTTAAATATTGGCGGTGATAATGTAACATTGTAACTGCTGTATCCATACAGCGATCCTTAATCTTTGCCTAAAGCTGAACTCCAGGTATGATCTTCATTGCATGCTTACAATGATCTAGCTTGACACAATGTAAGTATGCATATCTCACACCTGATGGACCACTGGGCAAGCTGGAAACCACTGTAATAGTCAGCACTGCTACAGTGATAGCTGCAATCTTCTGGGTCGTTCTCAGGTTATATGTGAGCAGCTGCACCACTGCACATTGAGCACAGGGAGTCACTTGCTCATCACTGCAACCATACATACAGTAGAACATTTTTTCCAATGAATAAAATACATTTTCTGATTGAATGTGGAGGTAGAGTAGGTGGTGACATAACAATCTCCATCTAATCCAATCAGAGAATGTCTTGTATTCATTGGAAAAAAATATGAGGTGTTCTATGAATGGTGGGGGTGCCAAACAAGTGACCCCCTGTGGTTAGATCATAGCTATCACTCTAGTAGCCCTAACCACTACAGTGATTTTCAGCTTCCCCAGCATTCTATCAGGTATGAGGTATGCTTGCATTGTGCCAAGCTGGACCAATGTACAGAAAGTATGCAATACAGATCATAAATGGAGTCCAGATTTCACATCACCATATTACTATGAATGGGCTGCCAATGCACAGCCATAGATAAAAGAAAATGCATATCAAAAATTTTAGATTTGAGGTGCAGCACAATGCATGGTATGTACTGTGTAGTGCAATGGGGTGCCATTCACAATTACTGTGTGTTGCCATAAAGCACAAGCGTACAGCCTCAAGGAATACATGACCGCATTCTTTTTTTTTTATCTGCCTGGAGTTCAACTTTAAATGAAACATGCCATTCTGAATTAAATATTTAGGAACAAACACATTTTGCTAGTCAAGCATATGAGCGTTCATAATACATGTATTGTTGTATGTACATGTAATGTGTACATTATATTAACAAAAAGAAAAAACCCTAGAAAAACCCATCACATGTAACCATTTTTGGGAATGGCGATAACACCACACACACAAAAGGGTTACATACATAAATGAAAATACATACTTCTGAACATTTATGCAATAATCAGTTTAGGCGATTTTAAAGTTCCCTTAGTTACTAAAAACAACAAACATGCCAGAAGCAAGAGAGGATATCATAAAGCACATATGGAGTGGAGAAAGATCCCTGATGTTTTTTATTTGATATTCCCCAAAGATTTATGTTACCCCCATGCAAGTTTGACTGCATGGCTGAATCCACCCACCACATTAGCCATTAAGGAAAACTTGTGTAACTGCCATACCTAAAATGCTTCCACCCCTTAGAATATTACGTAACATCATATTCTACAGAATACTGCCACTTAGCAATTCTGCAGCTCCCTTCTGATTGACCTGGCTTTCGCATAGCATTTATTAGGGGGCTTCCTCCTCACTCTCCACAGAGCCACACTCTGCTTTGCTTTAGAGAACATCACTCGCACAAAAGGCAGCAACTGCAATACTCCACAGTTCTTCATTGTTAACTTCAGCAAGATCATGATGCCTCTACAGATATTCTTTTGTGCAATTTTATGTCTGCCTTCTGCTCTGACTATTGCTGTAGATGTTCAAGAGCTGGATAATCAGATACTAGTGACCGGAGAAGGCAAGTACTAAATACTTTTAGAAACTTTTTTTTTCCTATGTCTTTAGTTATTGTTCTTCAAAATGTTTTGCATGATTGCTTTTTTTGTGTAAGATCTATATATATTCTTTTTCTTTAAATTGTCTTGCATTATGAATGCTTCTTTTTGTGTATGATATATATATATATATATATTCTTCAGGTTGTTTTACATGACTGCTTCTTTTGCATTTATTCTTCAAATTGTTTTACATGAATGCTTCTATTGTATATGTATATACAGTATAAATCCTTTTTTTTTTGTTCATAAGAAACTTAAGTTTAGTGCTTCTGTTGAAATATATCAGAATTTCCAGAGATCTTTAAAATGTTAAGCTAAGCAACATAACTGGAAGCAATTACAACTTGTATCTTTTATATTGCAGTGACTTTACCAGATTGCAAACTAAAAGAACTTACAAGATGGGATAAGATGATGACGATGCTGGAGAACTCTCACATGAGACAGAATATGCTGCTTCAGTATTTTGAAGAATTTAAGGTGGAACTACAGATTGTGAAAAAAGAGCTTTGGCAGCTAAGAGTGAACACATCAGGATCATGTAGCGACTGCCTAAAAAGCATTACAACAGATTTTTCAAGCCTGCTGGATTCGAAGTGTCCGCCTCAAAACACTTTGAATAAAAATGTGGAACAATCAATTGCTGGAAATCAGGACATAGCAGACAGACTTCAACGCATTGAAAATCTCTTGAAGAAAAGAGAAGAAGCATATCAGAATAACCTAGAACCTACAGCAGAAAGCTATTCTGTTTTCCCACAAATGTTAGAGCCTCTCCTTCAAGACCCCCCGCAAACACAAAACGTGGTCAACCAAAGCCAGTTACCTGCAGGTAAATAAACTGTACTAAGTAGTAGTCATTGTATTCCTAACATGTACATGCAGTTATTTGTTTCTCTGTACAGAATATTGATCTTTATCTAGGTCAGCATGCAAGAGGCTTCACATGTAAATTTCTTCAAATAGCCTTTCATGGAGGAATACCAGGTACAGCGTTTGTCATGAACAGTCTAAGTTTCAAAGACAATGCTGACACAAATAGGAAATGATTTATGAACCTCTCCAGTTGCTGAATGTCTTATACTGTGAGATATTTTAACCCCTGTGTCTTTTGATAGTAAGTCAGTTTGAATTAAATTGTGTAAAGTGTGTTATCTAATATAGCTTCATAACAGAAATGTGTGCCAAAGAAAGGGGAGGGACTCAGCTCCGAGAATTCAGCCAGCAGCGTTACTTCCACAGGCAGTTTAAAATTGCTGAGTAATCCTTCTTCCAGCATAGTTTATTGTCATCCAGATACTACTCACTCTTAATCTGAATTGTAATAGAAAACTTCTGCTAGGAGTTGGATTTTCCATCTACCGAAATTGTGAAATTGCTGCGCAAAATATCTGCTTTTATAAAGAATGTGTGGATGTGTAATCTGGCTGTCCCAGCACTGGAAAGCCAACAATGGTAATTAAGCAAGGTTAGAGGACTATAGAATATATATACTGTAGTCTGCTTTGTAGCTCACAGTCATAAGAATGTATGAATTTGCATAAGGCAAGATATTTTCTTTTTTAGAACGTTCTAAAAAAAAACTATTAATCTTGGTTCTGAAATCTTGCCTTAGAGGCTGTAACTGCACTCAGGAGCAGCCCTTGCCTAGCTTTGCACAAAAATGTATCAGCAGCAGTCTCTGGCAAACATGTCTCTATAAAGGATGATCAAAGCCAACATAAGAATAGCCATATATGTTTAGAAATCACTGAATTATTAAACGAGAAAAATCACTTTATTCCCCCCATCCATGCTAAAGAGTATGGATGGAGAAACCTACCATGCTAGCTGTTGTATTCAGACAACCACAGTACCTGTGGCTACCTGTATAGAAGAAACAGTGACTGCATCTGATTGGATACAATCACTATCCAGGGGAGAATTCACTGCCCAATTTGTCAATTACCATGGTTAGTCAAATTTAGTTAAGCTAGGTGGTGTCATCTGATTCAGCAGGAATCGTTGAAAATAAAGTCAAGCACAACCAGCATCATTTTTTTATGTACGGTACACATCGTAAACCGGCTTAATGCCAGAGTACGTTTAGTTTTTTAAATGAAATAGTAGTATAACCAGTAAACAGTAGATAACTGTGTGTACAGTAAGGCAGCCAGAATGTGAAGTTCCCTTGTTAATGTGTTCCGTGCCTCTGCTGCTGAAAGAGCACAGTATCCTCAGTGACATCAGTTTTGTGAATTAGAGCTGAGGTTCATCTGGAGACAGATCAATCTCTCAGTACAGCTGGCCTCAATCATTGCCTTCTGACCAAGAAAGGATGTGTCATTCAATAAAGAAATGGTACACAACACTGGAATTACGAGGGCTGGTTTGATTGGAAACTGAATGGCCAGTAGCAAGTAAGGATGTTCTAGCATTTGCCAGATGGTCTGCTGTAGCTAAGAAATCCTATGGCTAGGAATTTATATACAACATTGTTTAAAGCTATGCTCCAGTAAGACAGCTACATATAAAGATAAAATACATATTGTAAATGTTTATCCTTTTGGAATATTTTAATAGCGTTCAGTTACACTTGTGATTCTCATGCTCCTGTTACACTACATAGCCTGGAGGATGACACCTCAAGTGTTCTGCGCTGAGGTTTTGTGATGTTGTAAACACCTACTATAGCCTGAAGCATGTTAAGATGACAACACAGTGCATATGTTATAGTGCATGACTCGCTCATAATGTTTGCTGTATTCTAATGTATGAGGGGCTAAGGGAAGTCAAATAGGATATTTATTTATGACAGTTATACTTAAGAAATAAAATGTCAAAATAATACTGGACTAAAAATGTGTTATATTTAAGTTCTGTTTTGAGTAATATAGCCAGTGGTCTTATCTAATGCGCATATAACCTTTATTATTCAACTGTGATGCCAATAGAAACATTTTAAAGACAGTTAAAACGCTACCCAATATGAACGATTAAAAATTAATAGTATAAAAATATGAAATAATGAAAAGGAAGGTGTCAGGATGGAGTTATAGCCAAGGTTCTATCAAACGCTGTAGGCTAGCAAAGACTCCCGGAAGCAATGCTAGTTCCAAAAAGAGCAAACCTAAGCGGCATTACATATGGTTAGGTTTCTGCCCTTTGTGCCAGCAGTGAATTTGGCAGTCAGCCAACGGCAGCCTCCAGCATCAGATGAGAGCCTCAGCAGTAAAAGATAGCAGCTTTCCTGACAGGTTCTCTTTAAACCATCTGAGACACTAAATATTGGCTGTGCCAGAGCTATTTTATGTCACTGTCTGAACTAGTTTCTGCTAAAAAGAAGCAATTTAAAAATAAGAATTCATGCAATAGCAGATCCATTCTTCCAAATCAGAACTTTATTTATCATGTTGGCAAATTAGGCACATGTCTAAGGCAGCAATGTTATGTGCAGCGATGATGAATTTTGCCACTACATAACCAGCAAGTATCTGATAATACTGGAGAATGGGTCAATATAAAAAGGATCCAATCTGCATGGTGTACAGCGACAAAAGTTTTTTTGAGTCATTGTTTACCAAAAGTAATTTTCTGCTTACTGTTCCATATTCTGATAACTTTTTTTTATATGAAAGGTTTATAAATTCCCCCTTACTGCTGACTGTATATGTGATCAGTGCCCCTGCACTAGGCCTGCCAATATAGGATGAATTAGCATCAAATAAAGTCTAGAGCAGGGGTGTCAAACTCGAATTCATTGGGGGCCACATCAGTATTATTGTTGCCTTCAAAGGGCCAGTTGCATCTGTAAGACTAGATCTCCAGAGCACCCCCCCTCTTACATCAGATGTCAAGAGCCCCCCACCCTCCTTTAAATTATAGTTCACCCCTCTTACCTTGTTCTTCTGCCGGGGAGAAGCCGGGGAAGAGGCTGGGAAGCAGAAAGTGCAGAGTCTGAAAGAGGACCAGAGGAGGGCTGCAGTCAACTGCCAGAGTCTGCTGAATGTCAAAACCAGGGGATGCCAAGACAAAGGGGTGCTGCAGCTGTACACAGAGGAGTAGGATCTGAAGAAAGTTCTGTCCTCCTTTCTGCTGCCGACTCCTGAGATGGGGAAGAGGATGGCAGAGAGAAGTGCCTCCAAGGCTGCACAGAGAAGTGCAGGATCTGGTGGAGGAGTTCTGTCATCCTCTCTGCTGCCAACTGTTGAGACAACATGAGGCGAGACTAGGGGGGTGCCGTAGTGGCAGGAGAGGTGTGAGGGCATCATGAAATGGCCTGGCGGGCCGCATTCGGCCCGCGGGCCTTGTGTTTGACATCTGTGGTCTAGAGAGTCTATCAATTTCTAACTAGTCTTAAGTGACAGACATGTATGGACAGAGAGAAATATTTAGTCACAATCTTTCTGTGGCATCACCAAGTAGAAAGCAAAGGCAGCCATAGCAAATATGGCTGTCTCCATGTACCATATCTAAAAAAATAAAAAATAAAAAAACACACATTGGTAAGATCTTTTCCATTAGGCTGATCAAATTCTTATGTATCTCTAAAAAGCTTCAAATGGTCTGTAGATTTACTTTCAAGTAAACTTATCTCAGACTTAGGCAATTCAATGCTTAGTATAAATTGGCCTGGTTTATGACAGGTTTACTTTACATCATATATTCACGTACTGAGTATTGTTTACTTTGGCCACAATGTTGTCTAAAATCTTTTGCTGCATGAAGAAAGGCCTGTTTCTTGTATAAAAGCATGTTTATTAGGTTTGCTTTTAGGAAGTCATGTGGCATTTATCTCTAGCCAACATACATAGTTCTACATTCTGGATAGTTCATGTAGTTTGGCAATTATTCTAGCTGTCATTCACCCTGGTAAACACATAGGTTTATGTCACTTTGATTAAGCATTCTGCATCTTAGACTCTTTAAAGTCTGCAAAACGTAAAACATCCAAATTAACCCAAATGCTTTCGGTGTCAAGGAAAAATTGTAGCCTTAAGAGCACTATGGATAAACAAAACATGTTTTTATTGAGATATTTTATAAACATGTGGTCAGGATGTTGGATTATACATACACATAGAAAATTATAGGATACAAAGGATCAAATTGTATTAGGAATATTGAAATCCCAGGGCAAGTTACCATTAGTCCATTATCTGGCCATCAAATTTACTTTATACTTTTGCCTTGATTCTGTTGTAAACTGTCTAAGAGTGGATTGGTAACATATGCTTGAATGGGGGCTTATCTCCATCATGTTTTTCAAAGTTTTGGTAAAACTTGAGCAAAACATGTAAAAGCAAAAAAATGTTAATGATATAGTTAGGAACATCAACCATTTGAAAGCATATTTTTGGAAATACTTTATGCATTAAAGTGGAGTTCCACACATTTTAGTAACTTTAGATGTATGTAATCCCCTTTAAAACGACTTTTACCAATGGAAACTTTTTTTTTTTTTTTTTGCTAGTAAATACCTTATTTTCTGCTTTATTCATCCTCTCCTCACTTCCGGGTCCGGTCGGCGATTACGTCATTCGGCGATTCGCAGGGTGTGCTGGGATGTATCTCAGGGCATGAAATCTCGCATTATTACACAGGAGATGAGCTGTACTGCGTGCTCTGCCCCGCCTCCGCCCCGCCTCCTCTCAGTGAGCTCAGTGAGGATATAATGCATTCAGTCCTCGCTCACTGAGAGGAGGCGGGGCAGAGCACGGCCTCAATACAATACATACAGTACAGCTCACTGAGAGGAGGCAGGGTGGAAGCGGGGCAGAGCACGCAGTACAGCTAATCTCCTGTGTAATAATGCAAGATTTCATGCCCTGAGATACATCCCAGTTTTAAAGGGGATTACATACATCTATGTAATCCAACTTATTAAAAATGGGTGGAACTCTACTTTAAATGTGTAGATGCATCTGGACTGCATTAAGTTTAGTGTACCTCTGCAGTGTTTAGATTTTAATTGAAATCTGTGATGTTGTACATTTAGGGTCCTAATTATAAGCTATTATTTTTTTCCCTAGACCAAACAGGACGCACTTCCTACAACAACTTTTTTTTTTTTTTTGCAACGTACAGTATGCTCCAGATCTTCAGTATAATGACCTCCTCTTTTAAAGAACCGTATATATATTTACGCCTATAATCCTTTTTGTTTAGCTTTGTAAAGAGAAGGAAATGGTTTAAACCCTATCAGGTTATGCCATCTTTGTCTTGTTGAGAAAGGAGAACACAAACAGGAGGTGAGAGCAAATCACCCTAAAGTCAGTGGAATTCCAGTCACTTCCTGTTTTGTTGACAATGGTCACCAGGACAAATAGACAAAGTGAATCCACCCAATGGGGACACAGACAGCAATAAAACTTGACAGGGGGACAACCACTTCCCCAATCTTTTGAAAACTAAAAAAAAAAGAAAAAAAAATAATATATACTAACAGGTAACCTGGTTAGCATCAAAACATTTAAATGAACAGCTAAACACAAATAGTTTTGAATTTAGTTATAGCGAACATCAGATCTATGAAGCAGCTCTTGTTCAGAGGCTTTGCATGGGACTACAGTATAGCCAAACAAAATAAAAAACTTTTTCAACTGAATATGGTATGAAAATATATTTCTCCTTCTGGCTTCTAACCTAAAAGTTTCCATATTGTGGTATATTATTATATTCTACATTTCCTAAGCAGTCATTGCCATTTTTATGGCCTTTGTCTGAAAAAAACACAGTAGGAAGGACTGACTGTAAATAATCTAACATAAAACGATCTTTAAATTGGATAGTTTTTGGCAGCAAAGAAAAAAATCTGGAAAATAATAATCCCTGGGATAAGTGATGTTCTGTGACAGTAAAACCGGCAATAGACAGTTCGAATCTCAGCCGGTTCAGCAGGAACTGGCCAAGATTTGAACCATCAATGGACAGGCTGAATGTACAAAGTTGATCGATCAACTTGGGTGCAACCAGCCTGCCAGATTGACTGCTACAGCCGCTAGAGATAATCACTGTGTTCTGCAGAAGGGGACATCTTCCCCCGCCCGCCCCGCCCCGCCCCCCCCACCGATTGAAGACAATTGCTCGGCAGGAGGGATTCACCTGCCAACACTGTCTGTGTGGATCGGGCAATCATGCACATTTCTTTCCTGCAACCCTTGTCGGCTGGCATCACAGAGTCAGTCCAGGCTCTGCAGAGATATTGACAATAATGTCAGGATCCACCAAGATGCCTGACTGGCAGATGGGTTACCCTCCCAGTGTGCCGTTGAGAGCCTGAGCTAGCCACTCAGCCACAAAGGTAGATGCTGATATTGGAGGATGCCTTAACAAAGCCTTTGGAAGAGAAAGAGGATCAAGGCATTGCTGGGAATAGTACGGTTATCCTTGTGAACAGTAAAAAATACCTATGTTAATTGTATGCAATAGTTAAAAGACCTGCACATAGCAAAATTGGATGTCTTCTTTAAAACAGAAGGTATTTACAAATCATAATTTTCATCAGAAATAAAAAAATACATTTCTTCCTCAACTGAAAAAGGTGTACAGCAAATTAACTCTGTTTGCCCCAGTAGACAACTACATTCTGTAAGGCTGTTATATATTGTAAATACAGCAAACAACCTTCATGAGTTAAACAATATACAGTATGCACACATTTATAGTTGGAAACACATATGTGTCAGATCTGCAAGCATAGAGGATGTAGCTATATGTTTCTTAGGCACTGAAAAGAGGCTTTCAAAAAACTTTTGCAACTGGTTTTGATTTCACACGAAGTCTGGAGAGAAGCCAGCAAGGCTCTTAAGGGAGTTTCTAATCACACTGTTATTTGGCTTTTTCAGAACGGTTTTTAATTTTACCAAGCCCTTGACAGTCAAGTCAAATGTCTGTTAATGAAATAGACTACATCAGACGGTGTTCCTGATATATTTTTTTTAACAAAGTGACCAAAAGTGGAGGGAAAAATTATATTCAGTAAGTTTTATCTAAACAATTAAATGGAACAAGTCATGTGTTTTCAGAAATTGAGTAAATGTGGAGTCTTTCATTTGTTCCAACTATGAGCATGGATAATTTAAAGCCACACTGGCTCTAGGCACAGGAAATGAGTCAGCCGTATTCCCTAGAGTTGGCCCCCTGCAGGCTTCATTAATGGAGTGCTATTTTATTCATTATGACAAACTAATGCTTCCCTGCACTTAAGCTTTCATTCTGTAAACTTTTAGTTTCTTAGGAGTTAGGTTATCTTTGTTTGAACACTAGTAAGTGTTTAAGATTAGAGCCTTAAGGAACATGAAACTTCAGTGAAACTTTTATACACTGAAGTATCATTCAAATGGCATAAGGCCCTACTATGCAGTTACATTTTAACCTTTCAGCACACTAGAGTTCCATAAGTATTAAATACTTCATTTTTTTTTTCAAATCTCTAATATTTCTATAGAAATTGTTAACCCTAAGTAATTTGCACATACCAAGAGACCAGTGTGCGTGTGTCTCAATGGAATAATTATCAGTTTTCAATTTTTTGTTAAGCTGGCCATACATGGATAGAAAATCGTTAGAAAAAGCATTCGATAAGCCTGATCTTTTAACTTTAGAAATTTAGTAGGTTAGTAGGCGCATTTAAATTCTCGAAAAAATGCAAAGTTTTATGTTAAAAGAAAGTTCCTTCACATCTGAATTTTGTTGCGTAAGCAAATGATTTATTAAACAATAATAGGGAAATCAATCGTAAATAGTTTGAAAAAACATATGGCGCATGTGCATTGATCATTGATTGACAAAAAAAGTATCACTTATGTCATTAATGATCGATAATATGTGGAAAACAATTTGATATAATGATGGCATTAACACAGAGACATTTGACAGATCTTTATTAAAAGGAAAGTTTTTTCAAATGATTTTCTGTCCATGTATGGCCAGCTTTACAACAAAGATAAATAATTTATATTCACTTTGCATTTAGCTTTTTACAAACTTGCAATGAATGCTTGCCATCAAGATCATTGTTACCTGTGGTGACATATATACTATTAACTTGTGATACTTGTTGCTAGGGCTGTAAATATTATAAGTCAATTGTAGGTGCATGCCTTTGGCATCAGGGTAACAGCAGACAGCAGCAAAGCACCTAACAGTGAAGTCAAACAATTTGCAACTTAGCTGAATCCAAAGCGCCTTGCCTAAAATGTCCATTTTTTTTTTGCCATCTGTGTTCCATAGGGAAGAGTTCCCTTCATTTCCTGTCCCACAGCCTAAACAGGAAGTGAGAAGAAATCCCTCCAAGGTGTTTTGTCACCAGGGTCGCCAGAAATAGTGTCTCCTTTGTAAAATTCCCCCCTATTCCTGTTCTGGTGACAATTCAGAATATAGGATTTTTTTTTACTCTTTCACTTTTGCTAATAACAATAAATATGACAAATAGAAAAGATAAATCTCCTCAGTGGAGCACAAATACCAAAAAAAAAAAAAAAAAAACCTCCACTCTATCCAAAACTACAACAAAAAAAATTGCTCATTAGTTAGAGTTTAATTATTCTCCTTATTCAGTACCATCAATCTTAACAGCTGTGAACAAAAAACACCAGAAGGTGGATAAAAAATCGAATAAGTGATGGTGAAAGAAGTTGTAGGCTCTGTGTAGATCAAATAACAACTGCAGCTGTGCCTAGACTATGGACACTGAAGTATTTACATATTTCAGCACTTCATAACAAGCAGTAGGAGACCTTTTAACAAGCTCTTATTGACTTTTGGAGCTGTATGACCTGTGCAAAAATTATTCTTCAAATTTTACAACACAGGCACTAAAATTGCAGCTTTTGACTGGTTACTTTCTCTTGTAGCAAAGAGCATGTTCTGTGAGCTATTAGGAATGACTGAAACCAAAATTTGAGGATGAATTACTCAACAGTGTCTGCAGCTGCAGAGATCAATAAGGACTTGTTTTAAACCTATTTTACTATAGTCTGGGCACAGATTTACTAAATGTAAACAGTATGCTCTTTACCTTTGAGCATGTGGGGTTTTTTTTTTCATGGTAATACATGTTGTGATGGTTCTATGTCACATGTTTGCTAAGAAATAGATGGAACCATCACAAAATTATCATCTGTTTGCTTTTAAATATTGTTTAAATAAAAAAAATCAATAAATCAATCAATTAGCATTTGGTGGATGGACTTATTGACTGTAGATACTAATCTCACATATCTTTATGTCACCTTTTCCTTGTAAGGATAAACTTATTTCACCATTTTAAATGTCCTCATATTACCGTAAATATGATTTGATAGGGGGGCTGACAGGTATTACTTGCATGAAATAAAGCAGAAATTTTGGCTACCGATATTGATATCTGCTTTTACAACCACACCATAAATCCAAGTATGTCCTAATAGTAAATCCTTACATAGAAAACAGTTGTATTCAACTACAATTTTCTTTAACTTGATAAAAGAATAGGAGGGAAAACAGCAATGATCTAGCAGGCTTGTACTTGGCAGTTTTTAGCAGATAATGGATAGTGGTGAATTCCCAAGTAATAGTCATGCTTGATTTTGAGAACACAATATATGTACTAAGTTTACAGCATGTGTCTGTTCCCTTTTTTCTTTCAGACTGTGTCACAGCTATATTATTTCCAATGAGATCACCCAAAATTTTTGCAAGTGTGCTCCCTAAAGAGATGTCTCTCCAGGCCTTTACGCTTTGTGTGTGGATTAAAGTTACAGAAGCTTTAGAAAAAACCATCATCATCTCCTATGGCACCAGACCTGATCCTCGTGAAATCCAGTTGTATTTGAAACAAGGGTACCCTGTGCTGGTTGTGGGTGCAGAAGAGCTATCTGCAAACAGTGAAATCCAACTAGGCGAATGGTATCATGTGTGTGCTACATGGAACTCTGTAGATGGCAAAACAACACTATGGGTCAATGGGGAAAATGAAATTGCTACTTACGGATTGGCCCAGGGTCATATGATTTCTGACAAAGGTCTATACCAACTTGGTCAAGAGAAATATGGTTGCTGTGGTAGAAGAGGTTTTAATGAATCATTAGCGTTCTCTGGAGAGATCACAGGCTTCAATTTGTGGGATTCTGTCCTCAATGACGAAGCCATTGTAAAAGCTGCAGGAGAATTTGGCTGTGAAATTCAGGGGAATGTTATTGGATGGGGAACAACATCAATTCAACCACATGGGGAGGCTGAATTTTTTCATCAGCACTGATAGCTTAAAAAGAAAGGATAAATATAAATTAAAGGTGAATTCCAATGAAGATGTTTATGTAAAGGGAAGAAGAGAGGAAGAAATAGTACTCTATCCTATTTTTGTGATGAAAGTCCCATGATCTGATGATGTAAAGTTCCTATCTCTAACAGCTTGGGGCTTAGTCAATAAAATTAAAGTAAAGAACATGAGAAGACAACTGTAGGTGTTGCCAAAAGCAATTAATACGGTTTCTCCTTTCATTTAATGGGGAAAAAAAACTAGATTGCACATCGGTTGCTATGGACAACAACTTTACACTTGTTCTTATCTGCTCTTCTTCAGTTTTAAAAAATCAGTCCCCCTGATTTCTTCTACATACTGCTTTAAGTGTCACACTGACACTTTCTTCAAAAAAGTCCAAAAGTACTACCATGCTGTCCAATTAAGGGCAGAGCTAGATGATTTCCAACTTCTTGGCTTGTCTTCTCTTCAATCAATTTTCCCACAAGGTATGAGGCCCATATCTGTTGGATTTGGCCTTCTCCCAAGATGGAGAATTTTCATGCTGTCCATTGTGAAGATAAGTAGCTAAAGTGAGACAGTTAGGTTCTGACATAAAGAATAAACTGCAAATGGCAGACAGTAGAAGAATTACCTAGGACTGGACATTTGGAACACTGGATTAGGCGATCGCATGACTGATCGTGAGTTAAAAACAGAGGTTAGGATCTGTGATTCATTTAAACACTTTTGATAAGCAACTATCACAGGAAATGTGAATTCATATAGTAAGAGATATTACCTTGAATTGATTACAAAACAAATTATTCATATAGGGCAAAGATGATTCGCACCTGCAAAATAAAGAATCCAAAGAGTTCTTTGCCCCCTACTTCCCTAACACATAACGCTTTAAGCTGGAGTTCTCCTTTATTTTTTTCTTTTGGAAACCAAAAGGCTTGTGTCAATTATAAAAAGTGCTAGGAAAACATTTTTCCTTGGTCCAAGCACTAATCTAGCCAAATCCAGATGTTCTATCTAAATATCAATGAAAAACTCAAAAAGTCTTTATATTTAAAGTGATATTAAAGCTTTATTTTTAAATAAAAATAATTAAAATGTTATACTTTCTCTGTGCAATGGTATTGCTCAGAGCAGCCCCGGTACTCTTCTACTGGTGCCCCCTGCTGGCACTTCTGGCTCCTCCTCTTCAGTGAGTGCATGCTTACTCTTGAGCCGCCCTGTCTGTGTCTATAGACCCCGCCCCTGCTATCTTATCACAGGATTTGATTGACAGCAGTGGAAGAGAGAGGAGAGAGCTGTTGCTCTGGTGCACAATGCTGGATCAAGATCCAGCTCATGTAAGTAAGGGGGGTCTGGGGGGATCTTGCAGCACAGAAAGTTTTTTACCTTAATACATAGAATTAATTAGGGTAAAAAACCTTAAAGAGGAGCTCCAGTCACTTTTGTGTTTATTACAAGTCAAAAGCTACAAAAAGTGTAGCTGCTGACCTTTATCTGTCCCAGGATTCAGCAATGTGCTCACCCAAGCCATTGCTTCTCTCCCTCTCCTCGGCGCCAACAGTTCAACTGTGGGCACCCAGCTGTGACAGCTTGCGGCTTCACAGCCGGATGCACACTGCGCATGTGTGAATCACACTGCACCTCCTGAATGTTCTGGCAGTCTTCTGGGACCTGTGATGTGTCCCAGAAGACTGCAATGAGGGAGAAGGAGAGGAGAACGTCTGCTCAGATTGCCCAGGCAATCCGAGAAGAAGTGGAAGTGGGTACCTGTCAAGACGCGGTACCTGCCCCCCCCAAGAAAATGATATGCCGAATGTTGCAGGGGGGAGTATATAAAGCAGAACTTCCCCTTTTGGGGGGGGGAGCTCTGCTTTAAGGGTTTAGAACCACTTTGAAGGCTAAGTTCACCTTTTCAGGTAAAATTTCACTTTTCATAAGAACCAGAAGCTTTTTCTAATGTCCTTTCTGCCCCATGTGCTCATCTATCACTTACCCTGTCCACAGAAGCTTTTTACTTCCATCACTTCCTGTAGATCATCTCCCATCATTTGCTGCTTGCTGCATCACAGAATAGGCGTGTATTATCAGTCTGGAACACACTTCCCTCATTACTATTTGCTATATTTCTACCCACTTTTTGTACAATCTGATTGGACAATCTCCTTTAGATCTACCATGGGCTACTTAATGTAAAGGCCTGTCTGATTTCATACAAATTGAATGGATTGTTCAGGTGGGTCCTTCTATTCTACAGTTTTGGTGAATCTAAAGGAAATTGTACAGAGATTGTACAATCAGATTGCATAGTGTATAAACCTCTTTATACAAGTACATGGGAGGGAGTGGACGGAGACACTTAGCTGTCAAGCCCTGCTCCCATTTCCACATAACGGGAATTCGCATTCCAGCACACTGGGTTTTTGTTAGGGGGGTGTTTTGGAGCGGTTTTGCTCGTTATGCATAGAGCCACCCATTCATTTGAATAGGCTCCCCTATGTGCGGCAAACACCCCAAAGAAGCTCCAGAACTTTTTTTAGAGCAGAGTGTGGTGCGATTTTGTACTGCACTTTTTGGTGTGTGTTTGTTGCACAGCAGACACAAACCTGCTTCCCTGCACTTGGGGTGCCATTAACATTTAATCTCAGTGTGTTTTCAAAACGTGTGGCAAAGTGCGTGTTTTCTGTGCAGTTTGCCGTGCGTTCAGAAACACGCAAATGTGAAAGGAACCTCATTGTTCTTGTGTAAATATACCAATTTCACTTTCAGGCCCCATTTACACCTAACGTAGCGGGAGCGCACTTTTTGGCTCATTTTTCCCTCAATACGCATTGAGCAGCACATTGATTTCAAAGTAGGTCATGGGAAATTTTGGCCTGAAAGACAGAGAAGGCTTTTTCTTTTCTGCAAAAAGAGGTTAAATAATGGTATATTGGTACATAGGGGAGCTGGAAAAAAAAAGGTGAGCTTAGCCTTTAAGTATGTTTACACCATGTATGGGATATGATGGCTATCTAATTTATGGAAAATCTTCTACAAATCACTGTAGACAGCATATTCTAATCATTCTTTACTGTACCAGTACAGCAATAATCAGTCCTTGGGCAACAGCAAGCTAAATAATGTGTCTGATCAAATTTGCCTTAAATGCCATAAAATGTGAATTGCAAATGTGCAACAATGACTTTAATTAAACTAACTATAGCCACTTGTTTTAACTATTCATTATACAGTATCTGTAATTATTTCAAACTGTACTATATTGTAAATTGAACTTGTAAGAACGCCATGAAATAAATTCTACTGTATTTTTGTAAAATTGTACCATAGGATTTTAAGAATGCTAAAGTTTGTTCACACTGTCACAATTCTGAATTCTGTGGAATAAAAATTTAAAAACAAAAACAACTGTCACAATTCAGTTTACATTTTTTTCTGGAACAAAAATACATATATTTTGCAACTATAATGATTTTTGAATGCAAAGTATTATATTAACAAAACATTATTGGAATATTCTTACTGTGGAATATTATACACTGTATTTCAGGAATAATTATATTTTAAGACACAAAATGTTAACTATTTTTATTGTTTTCACTTTGTAACAGCATCTTTTGATCTCTTAATGATGTTATATTCTGTTTAATTATTCTAACCATATTGTTGTTTCAAAGCCTTTTCTATAAAATAAATTAAAATGATGTTCTTTGGCTGTATGTTAATTTGTGCTGCATGTATCCGGATGCATATTAGTACTATCTCAATATATCTTTAATTTCTTTCTGATTCAAAAAAACAAAATTGAGGACAGACAGGATATTTATGACACAAGAGACCCTATTGGTGTCTTCTGTCATAAATGCTTCCTCCTGCCTATCAGCAGTCATGTACATGGAGCCTGCATATGCGCAGCTCAGCAGATATTTACAGCCCCATATGCGTGGGAGTGACCTCATCACAGCCTGGTCATTCAAGCAGGCTAAAGGCCCGTACACACGTACTGATTGTCGGCCGAAACTGTTCGGCCGCCGAACGATCGGCCGATTTTCGGCTTGTTAGTATGATGCTTCCGACAGCCGACAACGCACTTTCGGCCGAACAGAATCTGTCGTGCAAGCATTAAAATTTTGGTATGCCGACACCAGAACGGCCGATTGTTCACCAGTCAGTACAGAATTCGGCCGACAGACAGCAGATTTGCAAGACTGGGCATGCTCAGAAAAGAAAAAACACAGGGAAAGTTAACCATCACATGACATCACTTCTGCAGTTGGCGGACAAAATTCGTGTGCAGTCTTTTGCACTTTTCAGTGGACAGGACAGCCCGGGGACAAAAGACGGCTGATTGGTTGGCCGACGATCGGTACGTGTGTGCGGGGCTTTAGGCACAGATCTGGAAGGAAGACAGGGAAAAAATGGAAGTACCAGTTTGACAGGTATTATGGCATAACCCACCTGGGGGCCTCTAAAAATTATAGTAGACTTTCCACTGCTTTAATATCTAATTAATACCCTTTGATTTATACTTATGATAACATGGGGATCAGGCTTCAGTTTTTTTTAACTGAATTTATTTCACTACCACTATTGTTGATTATCTCAGTTCCATGTTTTTTTTTTCTATAACTTAAAAGGCCAGGTCATCTAACATATATAAACAGGTCTATAAAATCAGGCAATGCTTTTATTGCTTGTAATTGTCAGGCATTAAATCCTTTCTTCAATAGGCAAAGCGCAAGTACTTTAATTCCCCTATCCCCAAAATTATGTACTATGCTAATCTTTCCTTTGACCCACTAACATTCTGTTCAGCACCAGGTGTGGTACTCTCTGATATGCAGGAGCATGTGTCTCACTCCATGTGACAGCACTGGCCCAATTAGCGCTGTCATGTCATGCATCCAACTCCAGCGACACATTGTTAGCACAGGACTTTCTTTCAGTTTCCCGTGGAGGAACAAAGGGGCAAGGGAGCCAAAGGAAGGCAAGTATATTAGGGTAAACATTGCGCTTTGGCCTATAAGCATTTTTTATGCAGCTAGACCTGTTCATTAATACAAAGGGAAATTTCCCAGTTTATTGTTGAAATTAAGTAAGTAAAGTGTTCGATCCTTCTATGAAGTTGAGTGATGGTTATGATGTAAGCAAATACTGGAACTGAAACGAGTGACACAAGAGCAGGCAGATGCGGTATCCCCTACTTTATCTTTTTCAGGAAAATATTTGCCTATGCAGCCTAAATTACCCTAAAACAAAGGTAAGATCCTGAACAAATGTAAAGGAGGTGTATACCAGCTAAGACCTATGTGAACAATGTCAATATCATTGGTACTGAAAATGTCAATTCACTATGCCGGTATTTACCTCATAATGCTAGGTAAATACCACATAAAAGAGCGTTAAAGTCAATTCACAGAAGGAAATAAATTAATAATACCTGCAGTAATGAAGTAGTGGTCTAGGCATGCAGTAATGATGAAAGTGATGACTTCAGCCACCACACCTCAATGGGCAGAGCATGGAAGTGTTAAAAAAAGGCTGCCAATTCACAATCTAATGAGCATTTGGCTAGTCTACACTCACATTTGACAGCTGGACATAGCATTGCTCTCCCCTACATTCCTAATAGAGCAATTGGAGGCTAATTTGTTGGAATTTCAGGCAAATGTTAAGGAGGGCGAGGAATCAGAAGCACTAATTATATTTCATCTAAGGAGCTGGTTATGCTGTGGCTTGTTTCTGGAGCCCACCACACAGTGCAGTCACGCCATTCCACCAATGACCAATTTTTTGGCTGTCCTGCACTTTCTTGGCAAGGCCTCATATCAGATGGTAGAGGAAGAGGTGGTTGGAGTATCCCAGCCATTTTTATCACATTACTAAGGGCTTGCAGGGTTTCGGACAAATTGCACCCAAATATATATACAAGCCTACCACATATTATGAGTTGGATCAAATTAAGAATTATTTCTATGTGGTAGCTGGGATTCCAAATGTCAGCGGTATAATAGACTACACCTATGTGCCTTTTTTTCTCCATCTGATAAATATTATTACCGTAATAGGAACGGGTACCATTCAATAAATTGCCAAGTTGTTTGTGATGCAAATATGTTTATCAGAAATGTGGTCACTGGCATTCCAGGATCTATGATGCACACATATTAAGACAGTCACATCTCTACCAGGATTTAGACAATAACAGACTAACCGGAGGCTGGCTTCTTGGTAAAAAAACTTTTTATTATAAAAGATATTTCAATGCATGCCACATACATCAAACATGGAAGTATATGTTCATATGTTACATTCCTCTGTTCAATTACAAATCAGATTATTTGGCTTGGCTCATTTAATAGCTAGTGATTGCTGATAAACAAACAACTAAAACAGAGGAATAAAAGCCTTGTTGTTTCTGGTTTATTACTTCATACAAGAGATTGAACCAAGGAACTTTCTGGCACATCAGCTTTCTACCACAGCATTTTGCATTATTCCCTTGCTCCCCATTGTAATGTCAGGGCCCAGGGAGCACGATGGTTGGTGTTTACAAGAGGGTGCCCCCTTCTGCCCCCTGTACATTTTCCTAGCTGGAGAGGATAGTGCATTCTCCACAAATGAACGCCAGAATAACAGCTGCACCTGTAGCCATGGCCCTAGTCTTACCATTTCAACCTAAGCCAGTTTACATTTGACCAATTATGTCTCCCAATTAAATACAAAATGTATGTAAGAAATCTTACTGTTATTATCCAGTCATCCAGACATAATATTGTTGTTCAAAAATGGCATTTTTTAAACTGTATTTTAGGTGAGTCTAGCTATCCTTGTCTGCCCTGGCTGCTAACATCACTCTTGAGGCGCTCAACACCTGCAGAATCTTGGTACAATGTAGCAAAGCAAATACTAAGACAAGAGATATAATTGAGCGTACATTTGGGGTCCTTAAAAGCACGCTCTACTGTACATCACTATCTAGTGGTTTTCTAGGCTATAGCCCAGAAAATGTTCTTCATATCTTAGCCTATCATACAGGATTGCTTCTTGATATTGAGGTCCAAGACACTGATGAGGACCCTATTTAACCAATCCCTGAATCCTATCATGATGATTGTGGCCATGCCGAGTCTGACAGTATTTCATACAAAGCTATTTTTCAAGGTATGCATCAACTCTTGTCACATGTAGTGGCAATACATTAATTTTACACAAAGATCTTTGGATATAAAAACTGACGACATAATAAAGAGAATTTGTAAATTCTGTATAAAATTGTATTCTATTTTTTATGCTTTGCCTATGTATTGCACACTGCACTCACTGTGCACACGGCACAAATAATGTTTCCATTACATGTTGCATTCTTTCAAGTCCTGATTAGAATCTAATCTGGCTATGTTACGTCCCTTGTTACCATAAAAGTACAATTGTAATATTAATGTGATACCTACGTAATCATGTGTATAAAAACCTTCAATTGCGTCAAATAAAACAGAAGTTATTTGGAAAGATGCTGAGTGTATCTTTTGTGTCTATTCCCTAATGCAGTAGGTATTTTTTGGAACCCCTAGTCAATATGAGTATAGGAGTTGCCTATCTAAAAATTTCCAGACCAGTTTTCGAGCTTTGCCTAGGAGGGGATTTACAGGTCACCCTGAGAATCCGAAACAAGGAGCTTGAGACAAACTGGGAATTTCTCATAATCAGCCGGCTGAGGTAACCCTTTTGCTTACATTTGACTTATCAGACTTCCTTGATCAGGAAGGCATTTTTGGGACAAAGGGTACCTATTTTACTACCCTTAATAAAACAGTATTGATTGGTGGTTATATGTTATGTTGTCACTGTCTACTGTCCATCGGAGTGTTATAGATAAGAGAGAGAAGAATAGTGCTTTTAACAGGTTATATGAAGCACACATCTGCTGTAATAATGGTTTAGAGACAAGAGGGTATAGGCACATGTAGAGAAGAGAAAAAGAATGGCCAGTCATTATGGGCATTCAATAAAGGAAGGGATTGAAGGGTAAGAGACCCTCAAAAATTCCCAGCGCAAAAGGAGTGCTAGAAAATATATAAACCAAAGGTGCAGTTTCGCCTATATTGAGCCCTTAGATAAATGGATAAAGTGGACAGGGATCCACAATGGGTAACAGGATTACCAAGTCTACAAGGGCTAAGAATCATGAAGATTAAACAGCTAGAGAAACTGCTATCTATGTGAGCAGAATGAATCAAGGGTGACAGACAAATTAACACAAGACATAAAGGGACATTTTGATGTTAAAGTGATTGTAAAGTCTCCTTTTCTTCAATAAAAATAACAAACATGTTATACTTACCGGACCTGTGCAGTTGATTTTGCACAGATCAACCTGGATCCTCCTCAGGGTCAGGCACTAGAACTAATCTTTTTGACCCCAGATCTCTCAAAAAAGAGAACCTGTCATGCTTATATATATTACATGGGATGTTTACACTCCTTGTAATAGGAATAAAAGTGATAAGAAAAATAAAAAAAGTAAAATAAATAAAACAAAAAATAAAAGTTTTTAAATTGCCCTGTCTCTCCATGCTCGTGTGCAGAAGCAAACGCATACGTAAGTTGCACCCACATATGTAAACAGTGTTCAAACCACACATGTGAGATCAATAATTCCAGCACTAGACTTCTTATGCAACTCCAAACAGGTAACCTGTAAAACATTTTAAAAGGTCACCTATGGAGATTTTTAAGTACTGTAGTTTGTCCCATTCCATGAGTGTGCACAATTTTCAAGCATGACATCTTAGGTATCTATTTACTTAGCATAACACAATTTCACATTATACAAATAGATTGGGCTAATTGTACTGTTTTTTTTTTTTTCATTTAAAAAAGTGTATTTTTTTCAAAAAAAATTGTGTTTGAAAGACCGCTGTGCAAATGCGGTGTGACATAAAATATTGCAACAATCGCCATTTTATTCTCTAGGGTCTCTGCTTAAAAAAAATGTATAATTTTTGGGGGTTCTAAGTAATTTTCTAGCAAGAAATACTAATTTAAACTTGTAAACACAAAGTTCCAGAAAAGGCCTGGTCTTAAAATGGTTAAGAGAGGTATGGACTCCAAAGCAAAAGATATAATTTTGCCCCAGTACAAATAATCACTTTAAGGTCATTACAGAGGACAAGGGCCATTCTTTATGACTAGAGGAATAGAGAGACAGACATTATCTTGGTCAACTATTTAACTTTTAATAGTCCCACATTTCTGTACAGCAAATGCTGCAAACATGTATTCGGTGGCACTGGTTATCTACCACCCCCCCCCTACCATTGCAGAGTGGATTCGGGGGGTTCAACGGGTCGCTGATATGGAGGATTTTATCTCCCAAGCTAAGGAATCCACACGCAAATGCTATATGACTTGGGCTCCATGGATACACTTCACTGCTCTGCCCAGTTATCGCACGCTGATTATTTAATTGCCAAAATTTTACTTACGAACTTACCTTGATATCAGCCTCGAATGCCCCGCAACATTGCCCCTCAAACACTCAGCCTTAGGCTGGACCCCCACCCCCCTTTTTTTTCTCTCTCTCTCCCTCTCTCTTCCTATTCCAATATCTTCTGCCCTCCTCACTTTCCCCTCCCCTCTCTTCCCCCCCGTACCCCCCCCCCCCCCCCGAGACATCCCTGGGAATCCGCAGCACAACTTGGGATCACCGTCGTACTTGGCCGGCATGGACAGACGGACTCTAGAAGTGGCGGCGGCCACAGGCTGCGGTGGTGAAGCAGGTGCAGACGGAGGAAGCGGCTGCTGCTGTGCTGGAAGAAGCTGCTGCAGCATGGCGGTAAACTGTGCCAGCTGTTGACCTTGCTGGTCGATCTGCTGCGACTGCTGGGCCACAACTGTAGTGAGGTCCGCGAAACTAGGCAGAGGCACCTCAGCGGGATCCATGGCCGAATCTTACTGTCAGGGTCCGGACTGGTAGCAGGAGCGGAGCAGGGAGTGGATCCGCTGTGTCAGTGAGGGAATGGCATGGAACGTAACGGAGGATCATTTCTAAGTAGTTACTGGTTTTCACCAGAGCCCGCCGCAAGGCGGGATGGACTTGCTGGGGCGGTAACTACCAGGTCGTGTCCTCCAGTAGCGACTCAACCTCACTGACTGCTGAGATAGGCATAGTACAAAAGGAACAGGCAGAGGCGTAGTCAGACGAAGCAAAGGTCAGGGCAGGCAGCACAGGTTCAAAGGCGGTAGTCGTTAGCAAAGGGTTCTGCAACAGGCAAGGGATACACCAACAACGCTTTCACTAGGCAATAAGGCAACAAAGATCCGGCAAGGGCAGGAAGGGGCAGGTCACTTATATATGAAACAGGAAACAGGAAACAGGAAGGGAGGTTTGGGCCAGGCACCAATTACTGGTGCACTGGTCCTTTAAATTTCAAACAGCCGGCGCGCGCGCGCCCTATGGTGCAGGGGACCACGTGAGCAGGGAGCGGAGGAGAGAGCCGGAGTGGGCACAGGTGAGTGGATATGGGACGAACGCCCCGAGCGCTCCGGTCCAGGAGCAGGGACCGGAGCGCTCAGTGTTACAATACCACATACTAATGCTGTGGTAAGCATTGTTAGAAAAACAGTTGTGGCATAGTAAAGTTGACCTAGCACTGATGTACTTCTTGCATGTAATGCATTACTATGTGCATGCGGGAAGACTTCCCTGCAGTATATCTGCAAGGTGATAATTGGGATTTAGCAAAATAGCTTGGTTGGAGCACAAGCTCAAGTTCATGTAAATATGGGACTGTTTGCACAGATTACACAATACATTATCAACATACAGAGGGCTACACGAAGATGGTGTTGTGTCATCCACAGGAATGAAGGCTCATGCATGTCTTTTGGGTAAATTCCACTTTATATTGCTAAATATTAGCAGTTTTAATGTAACATTGTAAAGGAGAAACACAGGCACCACTCTAAGTGCAATAACTTGAGATTTATTCGGTAATATCAATGGAAAAGGGATACTCACAAAGGTAATAAAACATAAGGCTCATAACAAACACTCCGGTGAGGATCAGGATGGCTGGAGCGGTAACGGTAGGCAGGCTGTGAACAGTGACTGGTCGCACTTCCTGGTCCGAGGCACTCAGATGCCGATCCGTCGTCACTTCCTGCAGCGTGCTTACGTCATGGCGCCGGCGACGCCTTTTTGGAGCATGCGCTCCTTCCTCAGGCCGATATTGCGCCATTTTGGATGTGGGAATTAAATAGGATAGGCGCCTGAACCTGCTAGGTCCTAAAGCCCGCCTTTTATTCAAATATAACGGCAAGGAGTGTTATTCTAATATATTGAACAGCATCTAGCTCAAATAGATATACGATTTGGCATATTAAACGGCAATATATAAAAAACAAAAAAATAGAGAAATAAGCAGTGGTTTAAATGCACAACAACCAATTGAATACAATGAATAGAATAAATAAATAATGATATATAAAAAAATATATAAAATATATATCGTCAACAAGAAAAAAATAATAATAAATAAATATAAAAAATGAAAAATAATAAATAAATAAAAAAATAAATAAAAAATACGCGAATATACAAAATAATAAAAATAATAATAAATTGAAAAATTAAAATAGAAAATAATGAATACTGGAAAATACCATGGATATACTAATAAATAATGTATAAAAATATATAATATATATATAAAAAAATATATCATATATATGAATCACACTTACATATATATGCATATATATGCCCTGACCTCATGATCCTCGTGTACATAAAAGAAACAGCCATGAATTGCATATAGGAAATAAACGAATCGATAAAATAATTTAAAAACATATATATAGGGATAATTATTAAGACATGTTGAGAATATCTAAAAATCCAAAACCCATTGTGATATTCCATGAATGGATATCAACAAAAGAAGTTAAAACAATAAATATGATAGGACGGTAGGCCCTCCCCCTCCGCTGGCCCATCCAAAAAGAAAACTCGAAGAAGAGGGAAGCGGGGGGGGGGGAGAGGAAGATCTATCAATAAAGAAAAGAGTACGACTCCAGAAACCATAAAAATATTTAATTTATCCTCACATATCTTGTCCCAATCAGAAACCTCATTACTTCATAGAGGTCTTAATTTTGCCCCGTCGGTCACCCCCAACCCTTTCACATTATTCAAAGATCTTAATAGCTTTATCCGTACACTTACTTTAAGAAGACATTACCAAATTCAAGCTAATAAAAATAAAAATAGCCTTACCCAGCCATCATCAACTATTTTAGAGACAGAATTGGAATCCTCTATTGATCCGATAGGCCAAAAACTCCTTGAGGAATTATATATTAGCGATGACGATGAAGATCTCACTTATTTTACCCAGCATCTGTCTACGTCTTCACCAATACAACATACCAGTTTCCGGTCCAAGTCCACATTTAATCCTGTACATTCCAAAGGCCCTTATGTGCAGACTTTTTACCAGGTGGTGTTCTCTGAGATCAAAAAGATGTGTACCCAGAATAAGCCAGATAACAAATCTATTTAAAAAAAATGTAATTTGGATCGTGGAGAGAGGCAGGCCCTTTCCGAACTATCAAAAAATCCTGAGTTGATCATCAAAAATGCAGACAAAGGAGGGGGTATAGTCATCCAAGACCGAGTTGACTATCTTAAGGAGGCTCATTGCCTTTTGGCGGATACTGCGACATATTGTAAACTTCTATCAGACCCCCCAACCCAGTTATATTCATGAGGCAACAGGGCTCCTAACACAGGCCAAAGAAGCAGGCATCATTAATAAATTGGAATACTCCTTCTTTAATAGAGATTTATTTTCTACACCTTATTTTTTATCATATTCCTAAAGTGCACAAAAATTTAGAGAATCCACCTGGTAGACCGATAGTTGCGGCCATGGATAGTATTATGAGTAAATAGGTAAACTCCGCGCTTTTGGATTATACGGACGTGGATGGATACATACTAGACTGCAGCCTCCCTAAACTATAACCACAAGGACCATAGAAGGTATAGAAAAAAGGAGGTAGGGAAATGGTGCTGTTTAATGATAAACACGTGTAAGAAGATGATAAATAGATAAAAAATGAGAGAGAGTACAAAATCTGTAATAGTTCTCTGTATTAATCTCAAATAGAGTCAAAGTGCAACGTGCATATATATGCTAAATAAATGCATGACCATCAACATGAGTAAATATTAAAACAATATGAAGATCTAAAAATAAATAGAATTAATCCCAGTGTTAAGGTGACCATAAAAGGTGATAATGAATAGATATAAATATGGATGATACAAAGTGTCATATACTTAGAGTGACAAGTGCATAAATATAAGTGATACAAAGTGTCACATACTCAAAAGTGACAAGTGCATATTAACAGTGAACACAGTATCATGAATTCAAAGTGACAATAAAGTAAATGTCCGAAATGGGTGAAAAAATACACCAATAAAACTGGGTGACAGAACTGAATAAATAGATAGTGATAAAATATATAACAAAAAGTCCAGTGATATGAGAAAGTCGGTGATGAAGTAACAGGGAATTTCCAAAGAGGTGATGTAGATTGATGCATAAACAGGTGATAATCCATGTGTGAATAGAACGTAATAGAACGTGCTCAATGACCCCTCTGGTAAGTAGCACACTTACCAGAAATACCCATCCTACACAGGGGTATAGAGCGGGTAGTATATATAATGCTCCAGCAGGTAGATCCTAACCTCCTCTTAGGCCCTGGGGTGGACATCTATGAGGATCCCAAATGGGAGGATTCCTGGGGGAAGCTGGGATCTAGAGGTGTCCTGACGAAGGGGGTTGGTGTCTCCAGGTATCCGCAGGGTGTCAGTAGAACAGGTGTCCGAGTGTAGAAGAAAGGCACATAGTGTAATATTGCCAAAATAGATTTATTTGTGCAATAAAACAGGATTAAGGGTACTCACATATATGTATAAATAGACAAGCGGTGGAGCGAGCGTGTGGAGCGCAATGTGGTCCACGACTATCAACAGGAACCGGAAGTGATGCGACACGCCGTACGTGTGTCGCATCACTTCCGCTTCCTGTTGATAGTCGTGGACCGCATTGCGCTCCACACGCTCGCTCCACCGCAAAGTGTCATGCTAAAGAAAAAATTTACAGACAAGGCCTTTCCAGAACCTTTGCTAAACCTTGCCCAGGATACGTACAAGACTGGCTATGTACGGAGCGAGAAGATGACCTTAAACACAGAGGCCACAGTACCGAGATTTGTCACCCAATTTCATACCAAATTTAAAAAGATGGAATAAGTCCTGCTAAAACATTGGCCAATTTTACTGGATGATCCTCATCTTAGGGACAATCTACCATCTAAACCCAAGGTCACTTACCGTAAGGCTAGAAACATTAAGAGTTTGGTGGCCCCTAGTAAATTGAAAAATCCACCAACATCCTTCCAAGCGAGACCGTGCCTTATCCCACTTATAGGCATGTTCCAATGCCGCAAACCATTATGTTTAACTTGTAAGCATGTAACCCATGGGCAAAGGAGTTTTGAAGTTAAGGGTAAAACATACCCAATCACAAAACTCTATAACTGCTCCACGGACTATGTCATCTACTGTTTGACGTGTCCGTGTGGCCAGTTCTATGTAGGAAGAACCACTCGTCCCCTGAGGAAGAGATTTGGGGAACATCGCAGATTTGTGGAAGCAGGGGAGGATAAGCACAGTGTCCCACGCCACTTTTTACTGTCACATGATAAATCATCTCTTGGCCTGAAAGTATGGATCATAGAGTCCATACCAGCCACTTTCGCGCCAGCCGAGCGCTTCAAGCGGTTGTGCCAAAGGGAGGCGTACTGGATCTATATTCTAGACACACTAGTGCCGGGTGGTCTAAATGAGGAAATTTAAATGAATTCACTTATATAATCCCCCCTCAACAGGGTGTTTTAGCATTCATCTATATCAATTTTATCATATTTATTGTTTTAACTTCTTTTGTTGATATCCATTCATGGAATATCACAATGGGTTTTGGATTTTTAGATATTCTCAACATGTCTTAATAATTATAAAGGTGATGGCGCTGCTTATTCTATAAGGTGCAAATAGGTACTGAAATATATAAATGTATTAATATATATTTAAATATTTTTTCTTCAATCACATCTGTGTATAACACACAACATTTATATATTTCAGTACCTATTTGCACCTTATAGAATAAGCAGCGCCATCACCTTTATTCCTACATACTTATTTATATAGCTTTTCGGCTATAGTTCAAGGGGGGCTGCAGCTTATCTGTGCACATATCTGTTTAATTTATCCTTGGATAGCCTTAGCGCGGATTTATTCATATACATGTCTTAATAATTATCCCTATATATATGTTTTTAAATTATTTTATCGATTCATTTATTTCCCATATGCAATTCATGGCTGTTTCTTTTATGTACATGAGGATCATGAGGTCAGGGCATATATATATATGCATATATATGTAAGTGTGATTCATATATATGATATATTTTTTTATATATATTATATATTTTTATACATTATTTATTAGTATATCCATGGCATTTTCCAGTATTCATTATTTTTTATTTTCATTTTTCAATTTATTATTATTATTTTTATTATTTTGTATATTCGCATATTTTTTATTTATTTTTTATTTATTTATTTATTTATTATTTTTTATATTTATTTATTATTATTTTTTTCTTGTTGACGATATATATATTATATATTTTTTATATATCGTTATTTATTTATTCTATTCATTGTATTCAATTGGTTGTCGTGCATTTAAACCACTGCTTATTTCTCAATTTTTTTGTTTTTTATATATTGCCGTTTAATATGCCAAATCGTATATCTATTTGAGCTAGATGCTGTTCAATATATTAGAATAACACTCCTTGCCGTTATATATTTGAATAAAAGGTGGGCTTTAGGACCTAGCAGGTTCAGGCGCCTATCCTATTTAAGTCCCACATCCAAAATGGTGCAATAATGGCCTGAGGAAGGAGCGCATTCTCCCGAGAACACGTCGCCGGCGCCATGACATAAGCACGCTCCCGGAAGTGACGACGGATCGGCATCTGAGTGCCCTCGGACCAGGAAGTGCGGCCAGTCATCGTTCACAGCCTGCCTACCGTTACCACTCCAGCCATCCTGATCCTCACCGGAGTGTTTGTTATGAGGCTTAATATTTTATTACCTTTGTGAGTATCCCTTTTCCATTGATCTTACCGAATAAATCTCAAGTTATTGCACTTAGAGTGGTGCCTGTGTTTCTCCTTTAGTTGGCTCCAAGCAATCTTCTACTTGTCACCAGAGCTGCCTCAGGAGTGCACCTTGGGATTTTTTATGGACCCTTTATGGACTTTAGCATATGGACCTATGTATTATCATAATTGACAACTATCATTTTGGTTGTTGTTTTTTTTCCAGTGATAGAGGTTCTAGTCTCAGGTGATACTAATCTTCCCCTTTGTGCGCCAGCGGTTTATTATTTTTATTAATGTAACATTGTAGCTGCTGTACCCATACAGCCATAATCTTTGCCTAAATGGCAGGTATGATTTTCATTACATGTCTACATTGATCTAGCTTGGCACAATGTAAGTATGCATATCTCACACCTGATGGACCACTAGGGAAGCTGGAAACCACTGTAATTTGTAATCAGCACTGCTACAGTGATAGCCACAATCTTCTGGGTCCTGCTCAGGTTCCATGTGAGCAGCTGCACCATTGCAAATTGAGCACAGGGAGTCACCTGTTCATTACTGCCATCATACACGCAGTGGAACATCTTGTATGTTTTCAATGAAGACATTCTCTGATTGAAAGTGGGGGTAGAGGAGGGGTGGTGACATCACAATCTCTATCTCATCTTATAAAATAGTGCCTTGCATTCACTGAAAAAAATATGAGATGTTCTATGAATGGTGGTGGTGCCAAACAAGTGACCCCCTGTGGTTAGTGTGCAGGATCCAGAAGTTCATTGCTATCACTGTAGTACCACTAACTACTACAGTGATTGTCAGCTTACCCAGCGTTCCATCAGGTATGAGGTATGCCTTTTTACCTCAATGCCTTAGGTATTGAGGTATGACTTTATGTTCAGTTCATAGCTGGACCAATGTACAGTAATGCCTGGTACACGCTATGAACAAAAAAAACTGAGGAGCTTGCGAGGAGGTCGCTGTACTAACTATGTGATTTTACTACAGTGATCTCCCCGCTGAGCTATTGGAGTTGATTTACTAAAGGCAAATAGACTGTGAACTTTGCAAACTGCAGTTGCAATCTACAAGCACAGTTTCTCCAGAGTTTAGTAAATGAGGTAAAGCTTAACTTTGCAAAGAATACCCAATCACATGCAAGGTAAAAAAAAAAACTGAATTTTTGCTTGCACATGATTAGATGATGGAGTCCATAAGTGTCAAATGAGTCATAAGAGCTCCTGCTCATTTACTAAGCTCTGGAGCAACTACTCTTACAGTGTGCAGCTTTGCAAAGTGTACAATCTATCCCATTGTCCCTATTGGACCCCCCTTGCCAGAACACACCAGTCAGCCATTAACTGCCAGCAATCAGATGCTGATCGGCAATGTTTTTCTGGCATGCCCGTTCTACATCTTCTGTCAGACAGGCTGCCGTACACATGGGCCAAATGTCGTCAACTTTTCATTGAACTGGCCAATATTTGGCCACCTGTGTACCAGGCTTAAGTATGTAATAGAGATCATACATGGAGTTCAGATTTAACATCACCATATTACTATGAATAGGCTGCCAATGCACAGCAGTGGATCAAAAGATGCACATCAAGCTTTTTAGCTTTGCAGTGCAGCACAAGGCCATTATGGCTGAAACACGTTAACATCTGCTGTACATATTTATCTTTTATGGAGTTACATTAAATTTGGACTTGAATTGAAGAGCATGTATGGAGTTGCAGATTGTCTTCTATCCACTTACAATGTACAGTGCAATGGGGTGCCATTCACAATGAAACACATTTGGTGCATTGCAAATCTCTGTAGTAAAGCACATGTTTTACAGTGTGTTGCCATAAAATACAAGCGTGAATACGGCCTCCAGAGTACATGAGTTCTTTTTTTTTTTTTTTTATTTGCCGGGAGCTCAACTTCAAATGAAACATGTCATTCCGAATTAGATATTTAAGTAACAGACATATTTTGCTAGTCAAGCATATGAGCGCTCATATTACATGTATTGTTTTATGTACATGTAATGTGTACATTGTATTATTGAAAAAAAGGAAAAACCCTAGAAAAACTCATTGTATGTAACCATTTTTTGGGAACGGTGATAACACCACACACACATAAAAGTTTAACAAATGAAAATACATACTTCTTAACACCTATGCAAGCATCCTTTTAGGAGATTTTACAGTTCCCTTGGCAACTAATAAAAAAAAAACTTGCATCGAGCAGAAGCAATAAAGAAAATCATAAAGCACGTATGGAGTGGAGAAAGATCCCTGATGTTTTTTTATTTGGTATTCCCCAAAGATTTATGTTACCCCCATGCAAGTTTGACCTCATGGCTGAATCCACACACCACATGGACAATTAGGAACTTGTGTAACTGCCATGCCTAAAATGCTTCCACCCCTTAGAATGATGCTATTACGTAACATCATATTCTATGAAATACTGCCACTGAGCAATACTGCAGCTCCCTACTGATTGACCTGGCTTTCGCATAGCATTTATTAGGGGGCTTCCTCCTCACTCTCCACAGAGCCACACTCTGCTTTGCTTTAGAGAACATCACTCGCACAAAAGGCAGCAACTGCAATATTCCACAGGTCTTCATTGTTAACTTCAGGAAGATCATGATGCCTCTACAGATATTCTTTTGTGCAATTTTATGTCTGTCTTCTGCTCTGATTATTGCTGTAGATGTTGAAGAGATGGATAATCAGATACTAGTGACCGGAAAAGGCAAGTACTAAATACTTTTTTTTTTATGTTCTTAGTAATTGTTGCCTGATTGCTTCTATTGTGTATAATATTTTTTTCTTTAAACTGGTTTGCATCAATAATGCTTCTCTTTTTGTGTTTTATATATATATGTGTGTGTGTGTGTGTGTGTGTGTGTGTGTGTGTGTGTATGTATGTTTATTTATTTATTCTTAAAATTGTTTTACATTAATGCTTTTTTAGTACATGTATATTATACAGTATATATTATTATTTTTTTTTTTTTTTGTTAATAGGAAACTTGTTAAGTTTAGTGTTTCTGTTGAAAGATGTAAGAATTGCCAGAAATGTTAAGCTAAGCAATATAACTGGAGGCAATTACAACTCGTATCTTTTATATTGCAGTGACTTTACCAGATTGCAAACTAAAGGAACATACAAAATGGGATAAGATGATGACGTTGCTGGAGAACTCTCACATGAGACAGAATATGCTACTCCAGTATTTTGAAGAATTTAAGGTGGAACTACAGATTGTGAAAAAAGAGCTTTGGCAGTTTAGATTGAACACATCAGGATCATGCAGCGACTGCCTTAAAAGCATTACAACGGATTTTTCAAGCCTGCTGGATTCGAAGTGTCCGCCTCAAAACACTTTAAATAAAAATGTGGAAAAATCAATTGCTGCAAATCAGGACATAGCAGACAGACTTCAACGCATTGCAAATATCTTGAAGAAAAGAGAAGACACAGATCAGAATAAAGTAGAGCCTGCAGACGAAGTAGAAAGTCATTCTGCTTAGACACAATTTCCTGCAGGTAAATAAACTCTACTAAGGTAGTAGTCATTGTTTGAAACAACAATAACTTTATTCCTAACATGTAAATGCAGTTTTTTTTCTCTGCACAAAATATTGATCCTTATCTAGGTCAGCATGCAAGAGGCTGCAAATTTCTTCAAATAGCCTTTACCTAATATGACAAGGAGGAATACAAGGTACAGCTTTTGTCATGAACTGTCTCAGTTCCAAAGACAATGACAAAGAGGAAATGATATATGATCGTCCACAGATGTGCTGAATGTTTTATACTTGTGAGCTATAACCCTTGCGTCTTTTGATAAGTCAGACAGTTAGAATTAGATTCTGTACAGTATGTTATCTGATAAAAAGTCATAACATAAATGTGTGCAAAAGAAAGGGGAGGGGCTCAGCTCTGAGAATTCAGCCAGCAGCGTTACTCCTACAGGCAGTTTAAAATGCTGAGTAATCCTTCTTCCAGATTAGTTCACTGTCATCCAGATACTACTTGCTTTTAATCTAAATTGTAATAGAAAACTTCTGCTAGGAGTTTGGATTTTCCATTTACTGAAAATGTGAAATGGCTGTACAACATATTTTCATTTATAAAGAATGTGTGGATGTGTAATCTGGCGGTCCCAGCACTGGAAAGCCAACAATGGTAATTAGGCAGGGTTAGAGGACTATAGAATATACAAAGTCTGCCATGTAGCTCACAGTCATAAGAACAACTACAAAAGCACACAAAAACCCATAGCGATTAATGTTTGAATTTGCATATGGCAAAAGATTTGCGATTTTATAATGTTGCACTCAAGAGGGGTTTTTGCATAGCTTTGCACATAACTGTATCAGCAGCAGTAGTGTTTTATTAGCATAGGCAAACATGTCTCTATAAAGACAATATATAACGGTATTGCTGCGCATAGACAATAATACAAAGTATCATAAACAAGGCGAAAAGCAGCTAACACGGATCTTAATTCTAGACATAGATCAATAAAACATGTAGGGTAAAAGTGTAGCGCTGATCTTATTGGATGAAAAAGCAAAAAATGCAAATCCACATATAGGGGAAAGTCCACAAAATGGAAGTGTCCACTCCACACGAAAATGTGCAAGGGTTAAAGGTCCAAAACCCACCACCAAGCTAGAAGACACACTGCCTCTTACCAAAAGACACAGACCCTCATTACAATGGTCATGTCCAGCAATCAAATGTGTAGTCACACCAGCACTCCTCCCAGAATGACAGGTACGATCCCCTCCATAGGTACAAGCGCCCAGGTGAAACAAAGCAGAAGTATCCTCATAGCGTATTATGTATAAAGTGTTTTATTGCACGCAAAAAAATATATACTGCTTACATGGTAGTAGAATTTTTCAGGCAGAGTGGAAATCCCCTGTGTGTTGCGGTCCGCATCTGTGTATACCGCCAACAAGAAACAACAAGAGCATCTTGTTGGCAGAGTGTCTTCTAGCTTGGTGGTGGGTTTTGGAACTTTAACCCTTGCACATTTTCGTGTGGAGTGGACACTTCCATTTTGTGGACTTTCCCCTATATGTGGATTTGCATTTTTTGCTTTTTCATCCAATAAGATCAGCGCTACACTTTTACCCTACATGTCTCTATAAAGGACGATCAAAGCCAGCATAAGAATAGCCATACAGAAATCATATTAGCCATATTTAGAAATCACTAAATCATTAAGCCATATTTAGAAATCACTAAATCATTAAATTCCCCCAAGCCATGCCTAAGAGTATGGATGGAGGAATATATCCTGCTGGCTGTTGTATTCAGACAACCACAGTACCTGTGGCTGTCTGTAGATAAGAAACAATGACTGCATCTGATTGGATACAGTCACTGTCCAGGGGAGAATTTTCCACCGACTCTTTTAATTTGTCGATCAAAATTAGCCCAGCTACGTGGTGTCATCCTGATTTAGCAGGAATCAGTCGATCCAGTTTTTATCTATGAGATGAAATAGTAGTATAACCAGTAAGCAGGGGATAACTGTGTATACAGTAAGGACGGCAAGAATGTGTAGTTCCCTTGTTAATGTGTTCCGTGCCTCTGCTGCTGGAAGAGCACAGTATCCTCAGTGACATCACCTAATCTCCAGCTTTGTGAATTAGAGCTGAGGTCCATCTGGAGACAAATCAATCTCTCAGCTGGCCTCAATCATTGCCTTCTGACCAAGAAAGGATGTGTCATTCAATAGAAGTGCTACACAATACTGGAATTACGAGTGCTGGTTTCATTGGAAACTGAATGGCCAAGCCTGGAGTAGCAATATGGAAGTTCTGGCATTTGTCAGATGGTCTGCTGTCTTATGGTACTATGGCTGAGAATTTATGTAGATCATTATTCAAAGCTATGCTCCAGTCAGACAGCTACATATTTAGGTGAAACACATATATTTGAAATGTTTATCCTTTTGGAATATTTTAATTGCGTTCTCATGCTCCTGCAACACTACATAGCCTGGAGGATGACAGGTATTCTGCTTTGTGGTTTTGTTATGTCTTAAACACCTTCTAGTGCCTGATACATGTTAGGATGACAACACAAAGCAATGTTATAGTGGATGACTGGCTCAAAGTGCTGTTTGCTGATTTCTAATATACAGGGGGCCAAGGGAAGAAAATAGGGGATATTTTTAATTAAACTATATCATTAAAAAAAAAAAAAAAAAAAAAAACTTGTGGTTTTCAAATAATACTGGAAAAATGTGTTATATTTTAAGTTCTGTTTTGAGTAATATAGCCAGTGGTCTTTCTTAATGCACATATAGCCTATTATTCTGGTTCAACTGTGATGCCAATAGAAACATTTTAAAGACAGCTAACCCCTTGCCGACCGCCCACCTCAGATATACTGCGACAGGCTGGCTCCGCTGCGCGAACTGACGTAAAGGGAAGGTCGGTTCGTGGGAGCGTTCTTGTGGGCACGGGCACCCCCATTAGGCTGCGGGGTAGCCGATCCATGAGGCCGGCGTTTCCAGTGGAGAGAGAGAACGACATTCTGCTGTTGTAAACACAACAGACCGTTGTTCTCTCTGGAATGAACACAGAGTGCCTGTGATCCTCCTAATTAGGATCACAGGTCTCTGTGTTGATTCCACAAGTCCCTCCCCCATACAGTTAGAAAGCACTCCCCTAGGCTCACATTTAACCCTTTGATCGCCCCTGGTTTAACCCCTTCCCTGACAGTGTCATTATTACAGCAACAGTGCATATTTTTAGCACTGAATACTGTAGTAATGTCATTGGTCCCCCCAAAAGTGTAGAAAATGACAGTTAGGGGTCCGATCTATCCGCCGCAATGTCGCAGTCCCGCTAAAAATCGCTGATCACTGCCATTACTATTTTAAAAAAAATTAAATAAATAAAAATGACATAAATCTTTTCCCTAGTTTTAGACGTGATAACAAACCAATCAAAATATGCTTCTTGGGATTTTTTTGTACCAAAAATATGTAGCAGAATACAAATTGGCCTAAAATTATGAAAAATTTGATTTTTACACTATTTTTATTTTGAATGTTACATAGCAGGATGTGAAAAATATTGTTTTTTTTTTTTTCAGAATTGTCATTTTTTTTTGTTGATAGCGAAAAAAATAAAAATCGCACAGGTGACCAAATACCATCAAAAGAAAGCTCTATTTGAGGGTAAAAAGGACATCAATTTTATTTGGGCACAGCATCGCACGACCGCGCAGTCGTCCGTTAAAATAATGCAGTGCTGAAACGCAAAAAAGGTCTGGTTATTAAGGGGGCAAAGGCTTTCGGGGCTGAAGTGGTTAAAAAGCTACCCAATATGAAATATTGAAAATAAGATAATTTTAAAAATTTGAAATAATAAAAAGGAAGATTTCATGATGGAAGTTACAGCCAAGGCTCTATAAATGTTGTAGGCTGGCACTGATTCACAGAAGGCTAGTTCCAGACAGAGCAAGCCTAAGCTGCATTACATATGGTTAGAAATCTGCCCTTTGTGCCAGCATTGCATTTGGCAGTGAGCCAATGGCAGCCTCCAGCATCAGATAGAATCCTCAGTTGTGAAAGGGAGCATCTTTCCTGAAAGGTTCTTTAAAGATACTTACAACAATGTTGGAATACTCCCGGAGTTTCCTGCAGAAATGTGACTAATTTTGCACCAATTTTTGCACTTATTGTGCTATAAAGGTGTGATGCTTGTTGCTAGGGCTGTAATTATTATACGGCACTTGTAGGTGTATGTCTTTGGCATCAGGGTAACAGCAAAGCACTTAATTACCAACAAACAATTTGCAACTAATGCCTCGTACACACGCAACAATTGTTGGCCGTGAATTTTCGGCCAATGTCCGATCGGCCGATTTTCGGCTTGTTAGTATGATGCTTCCGACAACCGACTGCGACTTTTCGGCCGAACAAAATCTGGTGTGCATGCTAAAAAATTTTTGTTGGCCGTCAACAGAACGGCCGATTTTCCGTCAGTCAGTACAGATTTCGGCAGACAAAAATCTGATGAGCAAGACTGGGCATGCTCAGAGAAGAAAAAACACATGGAAAGTAAACCAGCACATGACATCACTTCTGAAGTTGGTTGTTGTTGGCCGAGAAAATTTGTGTGCAGTCTAGAGCACATTTCAACCAACACAACAACACTGGACAAAAGACGACTGATCGGTCGGCCGATAATCGTTGCGTGTGTACGAGGCATTAGCTGAATACAATAGCCAAATCCAGGTGTTCTATCTAAATATCAATGAAAAACTCAAAATGTCTTTATATTGAAAAGTGATATTAAAGCTTAATTTCTTTAATAAAAATATTAAACGTGATACTTACCTGCTCTGTGCAATGATATTGCACAGAGCAGCCCCAATACTCTTCTTCTGGTGCCCACCACTGGCACTCCTGGTTCCTCCTCTTCAGCGAATTCCCCCATAGAAAGCCATTCTCTATGGGGGCACTCATGTGAGCTTTCTCCTTAGTTGCCCTGTCTGTGTCTATAGACACAGACAGTGTGGCTCGATCCTGCCCCCCATTCTCTCATCACAAGATTTAATTGACAGCAGTGGGGCCAATGGCTCCTGCTGCTATCGATCTGCCCAGTGAAGAGGAAGAGAGTGGAGAGAGCCGTTGCTCTGGTGCACGATGCTGAATCGAACCTGGGCTCAAGTATAAAGGGTGGCTAGAGGGGATTCTGCAACACAGAAGGGTTTTTTCCTTAAAGTGACATTAAAGGTTCACTTAAAAAAATAAAAATAAACATGTTATACTTTCGTGCTCTGTGCAGTTTTTTTTGCACAGCGCAGCCCCGATACTCCTCTTTTCATGTCCCATGTTTCTGCTCCTAGCTCCTCCTCTCCAGCCAGTGCTCCCAATAGCAAACTGCTTGCTCTGGGGGCACTGGAGTGTGCTCGCTACAATGCCCCGCTCTATGCATCCATAAGACACACAGAGCAGAGGCTAAGCCCCCCCCCCGCTCTCTCCTCATTGGCTCACTGGCTGTGATTGACAATAGTCCCGCTGCTGTCTCAGCCAATGAGGAATGAGAGACCCAAGGGAAGCTCGGCTCTCAATGCTGCACATCGCTGAATCGAGAGGGAGCTCAGGTGAGTATGCACGCAGGAAAAAAAACTTGAGCCTTTAAAACCACTTTAATGCACAGGAGGGTATAAAAAAAAAGTAAGCCTTTAGAACTACTATAAAGGCTAACTTTTCGGGCAGAATTTCACTTTGTATAATAAATAGAAGCCTCTTCTAATGCCATTTCTGCCCCAGCTATCCCAATGTGCTTATCTCTCACTTACCCTGTCCACAGAAGCTTTGAAATGTTATGTTTTCTTTTTAAAAAATGCTCTATTTTGCTTCCATCACTTCCTGTAGATCATTCTCCACCATGCACTGCTTACTGCATCACAGACTAGACGTGTATTTTCAGTCTGGAGCACACATCCTTCATTACTATACCACCTCTTGTTTTATTTCCACCCACTTTCTGTGCAATCTGATTGGACAATCCACTTTAAAACTACAATCAGCTATGTAGTGTAAAGGTCCGCCGTATTTGATACAAATTGAATAGATTGTTTAGGTGGGTCCTCCTATTCCACAGTTTTAGTAAATCTAAAGGAAATTTTACAGAGATTGTACAATCAGATTGCATAGTGTATGGCCATCTTTATAAAAGTACATAGGAGGGAGTGGAGGGAGACACTTACATTCTCTCAGACAGGGTCTTTATGGGGCGTTTTGGCGCATTAACTCGAATAGGCTGTCCTATGCGCAACAAACGCCCAAAAGGAGCTCCAGAACTTTTTGGTGCATGTTTAGTGCACAGCAGATATGCACCTGCTACCCGCTCTTGGGGTGCTATTAGCATTTAATTGCAGGGCGTTTCCAAAATGTGTGGCAAGTTGCGTGTTTTCAGTGCAGTTTGCCGTGCGTTTGGAAATGCACAAATGTGAAAGGAGCCTCATTTTCCTTTTGTAAACACACCAATTTCCCTTTCATGCCCCAGTCACACCTAGCATAGTGGGAGCGTATGTTTTTTTGGCTAATTTTTCCCACAACTTGCATAGGGCAGCCCTTTGAATTCAATGGGCTGCCCTACAACTAGGCAAAGTATGTCATGGGAAAATTTGGGTGCTGCGGTTGCTGCATTTGCCGCTTGCTTTTTTACATGGTAAAATGTATATCTGCTTCTGCGTTTGGGGTACTTTTTACAATTACAATTAAGAGCACTGAAAGTGCAACTAGTTCATAGTTCACTAGTTTAGGTATATAAATGTGGCCATACACTATACAACCTGATTGTACAATCTCTGTACGATCTCCTTTAATTTTACCAAAACTATAAAATAAGAGGACACACTTATCAATTCAATCACTCTGTATCCAATCAGACAGGGCCTTGCACTACATACAGTAGCTGATGGTAGATCTAAAGGGGATTGTACAATCACATTGTATAGTGTATAGTGAGCTTTACAAAGTTTAGGGATGCACTTCTCACACACTACAGCTCTGCTCCATAAAGGCTGTGATAAATCAGCTGCTGCACACTCTGCCAAATGGACAATCTGTGCAAGATAAAGGAACAAAAAGAAATCGATCACTGACTGTGTATTTAGTGAGAACCGATCATGATATATATATATTGATAATGAGTGTATGTGAGCACAGAATTGGGCGGCGGAGGGGTAAAGCAGGTACATAGTGTGTGTTAAGGTTAGCTGGTGAACTACTTCCTTCTACTGGTTTTAATGTCCTAAATATCAAATTCAGGACGGGACATGAAGTATTGGATGAGTTTTCTATGAACGCACACAGGGCTGGGGTAAGGCCTGTCCTGAAAGACAGAGAAAGCTTTTCTTTTTTGCAAAAGAGGTATATTAGTACATAGGGAGCTGGAAATAACAAAAAAAAAAAAGAAAAAGCATACTTAGCCTTTAAGTATATTTACACCTTGTATAGGATATGGTGGCTATCTGATTTATGAATTTTTTTTTACAAATCACTGTAGACACCCATACCCTACCTTTTCTTTATTGTACCGATACAGCATTAATCAGTCCTGGGGCAGCAGCAAGCTAATTAACATGTCTGATCAGTTTTGCCATGAATGCTTTCATTAAATGTGAATTGCAAATATGCAACAATGACTCCAACAGACTTTATTAAACTAACTATTGCCACTTTTAACTTATCATATTCATTATATCATTAATTATTTAAAAATCTACTTTATTATGAATTGAACTTGTAAGAATTCCATGAAATAAATTCTACTGTTTTTTTTTTTGTTTTGTTTTTTGGAAAATTGTACCAAAGGATTTGAAGAATGCTAAAGTTTGTTCACACTGTCACAACTCTGATTTCTGTGGAATAAAAATGTATAACAACTGTCACAATTCAGTTTACATTTTTTTCAGCAACAAAAGTACATATATTTTGCAGCTATAATTATTTTTTTAATGCAAAGTATTATATTAATAAACATCATTGGAATATTCTTACTGTGGGATAATAAACACTGTATTTCAGAAATAATTATGTTTTAACACGCAAAATGCTAACTATTTCACTTAGTAACAGCATCTTTTGATCTCTGGATAATGTTGTATTCTGTTTAAATATTCTAACCATATTGTTGTTTCAAAGTTTTTTCTATACAATAAACTAAAATGATGTTCTTTGGCTGTATGTCAATTTGTGCTGCATGTATCTGGATGCATATTAGTACTATCTCAATATATCTTTGAGTTCTCTCTAAATAATAAAAAAATGGTATTGGTATGAAGATAATGGCCTACTCCAATGACAACATGATGTTCAAAGTGGTAGTAAATGTGGTTTTATAAAAAAAATTGCTGACAGACAGGATATTTATGGCAGAAGAGACCCTAATAAAGTTTTTACATTCTTTGTCCTGTGTATTTCCTCTTAAAAACATCTTGTACTGTACATACCTCTACTATATTGATGCACTTAAAGCCCAGCTCAAGCAAAAGTTTTTTTTTTGTTTTTTTTTTTCAGGAGAGATTGTTTATCACATCATCTGCACCTTTTAACCTTCCTTATTAGTCACAAAGATACAGCAATGTTTTGCAGCTCTTGGGCCCCAACTCCTTTATCAGGCAACAGTGACAATTTTATCAAAGACCAGACCCTAAAATAGTACAATCAGCTACAAATCTAAACCCATAGACAAAGTAAGCAACTTTAATTAATGGTAAACAGACAATTTACAAAATACGTGATTGTGTACATTGCCAAAATCATGCAAGGTTAGAGGAAATATATTAGGAAAATTTAAGTGCAGCACTAGTATTGTGTACATCATATACAACAAATAAATAATGGTGACATAATACATGAATAAATCAAATATTCAGATAAAGTTCCATATCAAAGGTAGACTGAAAATAGAGTCCCAAAAGAGTGATGCATCTTGTCGGTCAACACAATCATATCCAAATATGAAAAGATAATTCCCAACACCAAGTAGACAAATAGAATGGGCGCTCATCAGATCAAGTGGGTCTGAATTGCCTTATAGCAAGCAGACCGACTATGCTTTACAAGATGATCCTGATTCCTCCTAAGAATGTAACCATGGATGTAGTTTTCGGCTCATTCGATAATAGGGAGAGGGATTGAAGTCTCCCAAAACCAGGTAACATAAAAACCAAAAAGAGGAGTGCACATAGCGTAATATTGCTAAAAACTTTTAATGAAATAAAAGGAATTGCACTTACAAAATTTGCATGGTAACAGGCAATAAAGTAAGACTGAGGTTCTACTGCGAGCTCCTGACGCGTATCGTCCGCACAGACTTCATCAGAGGATATTGCTCCAGGAAATATATTGTTGGTAGGCTCCAAAGGAATGAGCACCGCTCCAAACCTCACCCCCGGCCAAGTGCTATAAGCGTTCTACAAAGGCCACACACTGAAGACATCACTCCACATTAAAAAAGTTCTTCAGTCAGAACCGACAAGCTGAAAGACCCTGCTTAAAGTGATTGTAAAGTCTTGTTTTTTTTATAGTTAAAAATAACAAACATGTCCTACTCACCTGCTCTGTGCAGTTGGGTTTGCACAGAGTGGACCAGATCCTCCTCTTCTTAGGTCCCTCTTTGGCTCTCCTAGTCCCTCCCTCCTGTTGAGTGCCCCCACAGCAAGCAGCTTGCTATGGGGTACCCGATCCGCAGCTCCCTGTGTCCATTCAGACACAGAGCCGCGGCCCAGACCCACACCCTTTCTCTCCTTATTGGCTCACTGAATTTGATTGACAGCAGCGGGCGCCAAGGGCGTGGTACTGCGGTCTCAGCCAATCAGAGGGAGAGTCTTGGGCAGCCCAGACACTCCTGCAACATCGCTGGATGAAGATGGGGCTCAGGTATAAGGAGAGCTTAGGGGGGCTGCTGCACACAGAAGGCTTTTTATCTCAATGCAAAGAAATTATTGAGATAAACATTCTGCCTTTACAATCACTTTAAAGCCACGCCTTTCTGACATGTTTGACTCTAAATGGGGTTAATCGCAGAGATTAGGGCCAATCAGGGGATTTTCAGCATGTCAATTCTGACTGAATAAAACTTTTGTTTTATGTGGAGTGATGTCATCAATGTGCGCCCTTTGTAGAACACCTACTGGAGGAAATATTTAGCTACTTTCCTAAAACAAAAAAGTCACCAGAGAACCATGTAAGCTAGGCGGATCGGCAAAAAATAAAACTAAGTCCCTAAATTGCTTATTCTTGCCAACAAAATGACAGTAGGATGTAGATATGCTGCCTGGCAACCCCAGCAAGAATGCAGCTGATCCTGCTCAGCGCATGACCAAATGTGTTTTTTTCAATCACAGCTCAAGGAAGGTCCCCATGCAGCCAGAATGCTAAACAGGTACATACACATCAGAAAATGCCACAAAACACTACAAATAATGGAGAAATAAAAAATACAAAAACCAGGCAGAGAGTGAACAACAAAACTGTGTGAAAGATATGAATAAGAAAAGAAAAAGGCTAAAACCATGACATAATAAGAGAGTTACAATAAAAAAAGGCAAAAAAACAAAATGCATTTGTTAGTAGGAGGCAGATACAAGCATCCATCATTTTCAAGAATAAAAAGGTATGAATAAATACACTTATTATTCACCTAAAAAAATGTATCAGTGTTAGTCGTGCAAGAACAATGTTGTGAAATTATGAATCCAAAAGGCTTCTTTATTTGATCTTGGGACATGCTCTATCTCAAGTCATGGCCTTGACAAGGAATCTTGGCAAAATGTAAAGCCAATGGTTTATTGACGTCAGCATATCTGTTTTTTTGAGCTGCGTTCAAAGCTAATTATATTTCAGACCAGTGTTTTTGGTACATTTTTTTGTAAAGGTCTAATTTTTTTCTCTATATAAACTAGAAAACAAGAGCAGCTCAGGAGATATACACAAAAGTATGAGCAAAAATAATTCTGGTTGGCCACACGTCCAGTAAAATCACCTTTATTTCACCAAATAGAAACATGAAAACATATCCATAAAAAAACACAAATCCCTCAATGACCTTTTCTACACCTTGTATAGTAACAACAGAAATCATGAGCATTAGCTGGTGATGCTGTTCCCCTCTATTTGTGTTTTTGGATATGTTTTTATGGACTTGGTAAAATAAAGGTGATTTTCCTGGATGTGCGACCAACCAGAATTCTTTTTGGCCATTGGAATCTGTGACGGACAGGGCCAGCCCAGCACCTAGTCTGTATGTTAGTGGACATGGGAGACTGATCTAGAGTGGTGTTCACACACATCTATACACAAAAGTATGTTTCACAAGTATAAAAAAATCTCAAATTTTGTATAGTTTTCTGTTTTGTTTAGCAAAATAATGTGTCTGCCTTTATTGGCTGGTTTAACAATTAAATTGCAACCATTCCTAAGTAATTTGGGAACCGGTTACTCTCTTTTTATCGTGTAAAATTATTTTTTATATAACTGAGTGTTAGATGTGTGTTGTACTTTACTGTTTAGATACAACTATCAATGCTTTTGAACTGCCCAGGGGGCATAAATACATTCTTAACCTTGAACTATCCCATCTAGTTAGATTAAATCACTAACTAGAGAAGAACCTGAGAAGAATTGTTTAATCTTTAACATCTGTCCAAACTTGAACGGATCCTATTCAAATTGGAAAGCATTTAACATTTTATTTTTTGACAAAAGGAAAAGCCTTTATTCAATAATTGTATTTCTTTATTTGCAACGGTCATATGCCTCTATAGTGTGTACTTGTCTCAATTAAGAGAACAAAGTGTCATTCCTGTCAGCTGCTTCAGCTCCCCCTGGCAAGTTTTCCTGTCACCAACAGAAAAAAGGTGACAGGCAAGGGACCTCCAGCTGATTGACAGCCTCAGCTCTGTTCTTGTGTGCTGCTTGAAGAAGGGGGGGGGGGGGTTCTTTCCCCCCAATCAGCTCTCACTGAGCTCCGCAGAGTGTAGTTTCACCTCTCTGCCCCATTTTTTCTGGACACTCAAAAAAGCTATATACATTCTGCACTTTGAACAGCTGTAGAGAAGAGAAAACAGTACAACATACAACTTTTGTGGGAGAATTTCTTTCATCTCTGTGTATCACTTGAGGCCAGCCACTTCACTGGGTATAAGTAAGCGTTTACAAGCACTTTAAGGCACGCCTGTTTTATTTATTTATTTATTTTCTCTTAATCGGTTTCCGTTAATCTGTGTTTTCATTTCAGTGTTAATGATTTCTAGTTCTTTTTCTTTTTCTTCTCCATGATTATGCCCTTCAGGAAAAGATCTATATCTGTTAATTTTACAGAGTTGTAATTGAAATTCTTCAATCACAATCAAGTTAAGGTTTGCAGGAACACACACAAAATCACACAACGCAATGCAAAACAGATGCTGCTCTTTTGCAGATCCGCAATGATGCCATCAATTCCTGCAAGTGTGCATGTATGACAAATAGCATGGTACTGCAGTACCATGCGTTTTGGTGGAACGTGTTTTTTTGCAAGATTCTTGCGCATAGGGCAGCTCATTGAAATTAATAGGCTGCTCTAAACGCGATGCTGCATCTCAGTCAGTAATACTGTGAATATTGCATCCTGATTCGGATACAGAATCCACTTGGGATTTTCCCTGATATAGAATCCTTTGGGAGGGGGGGTTCTTGTTCTTTAAAATGTGGAAAATGTCTGATTGTGAAGCATAAGTTTTACCCTCCTTTTCACGGACTAAGATGTTTTAGGAGGTCAAAAGAGCTGTCATCACAAATCACCAGTAAGAAAGTCAGCACAAGTCAGCAAAAATTAAGGTTTGTGGTGCATCAAACGGACCTTAATTCTGCAGTGAGTGCTGTAGTGATATGAGATGGACAGTGCCATTGCAAAGTCAAAAGTGATAATTTTTATCCCCAGCCACTGGCTCCCCCTAATAAAAAAGCTTAAAGAGGAACTTCACCAGACTATCACAAAATAAATGCCAGGAGTTACAAGTACTGCAGCACATACAAGGCCATGAAATGCAGCATTGTCTTTTCTTCCACACATGAAACATTGCAGTTTTCTTTTTCTGTGTCACTATCCTGGATTTAGAGACAGACTGTCTGTTCCTGTTCATGAAGCTGTCCCTCTCAGGAGGGAAGGCAAGGAGGAAATAGCTTCCAGCACCAAGTAGAGTGCCCCCCCCCCCAAAAAAAAGTACCTGCAGGGTTTCAGCAGTTCATCAGCATGTACAAAATGTTAGTTTTCTAATGAACAGAGCTGTATTTAGGGTTGGTGCTGCCCTAGGCACACTTAAATGATGACATCCTCTCTTACAGAACAAAATTACTGAAGATTCTACTTTTGTCCCTAAATTCCTGCCAAAAAGCATACATTTTTAAACTGTCAAAGAAACATACTTGGCTTCCTTTTTCTATATAGTGCTCTGCACAACACAGATAAACAGCTGGCAATTGTCCCTGATTTTCAGAACATTACCAGTACCAGAGGTACCAATAGGGGAAGTGAACAATCTGTGACTAGGTGGGAGGGAGCAAATGTTTGGGGGATTTCTACTTTCTCAAAGGTGGACGTTAAAAAAAAAAAAAAAATATATATATATATATATATATATATATATATATATATATATATATATAGCTTCATGGAACCTACAACAGGACAGTCAAAACGATTTCAATAAAAATTAAGTTTGATGTATGGTTATTCATTATGATCATCGTCTGTGGTAAAGAATAGGCAGTATTTGGAGTTAGCAGTTTTTTCAACAAAACTCCAGAAACTGACATATGTGACCACATTATAGTTTACAGTAGTTACATAATTTATCCATGCATTTATTTCATGCATTTACTGTATTTAATACATGTACTAATCACAACAGGTCCTACCTTTGAAGGAGCTCCTAGTCTAATATATGTACCCATAGTCATACATCTATATTATACACCGGGAACATTTTGGATAGAGGCCAGTTAATTGAGAGGAAACTGATTCAACTGGAGAAAACCCAGATAAACAAGAGGAGAACATAAAAAAATGCCACAGGGATTACATTGGTCACTAAATGACCCTGGTGCTGGAAAGCAAGTCTTCTGACCACACAACCATCATTATGTCACCTCTTTCTTTTGGTATCACTGTACTTAGCGCATTACTCACAATTAGTGTCTTTGGAAGGAAGTAAACACATGACCTCATAGCTACATGCTAACCATTTGACATTCAAGGGTATTTCCTCTAGCTTTGCATGGAGTGGGCAAGGAATAGAACCCCTGTATGGCTTTATTGTTATCTGGGGCTCCGTTAGAGATAATCCCGCTTACTTACTGTTTTGTAGACAGAAAGGGGGGGGGGGTAATTAATTAAACCCTAATCCATGCTGTGAAATTAAAAAAAAGTTTTCAACTTGTAACACTAGCAGCTGTAGAAATATCATAATAACATGATATAAAATATGTGTATAGGTTTGTAGAGCTACCTTCGCAGGTCCCTCTGGTAACTTCTGTTTCACACCTTAGCTCCAGGAACAATCTTAGCCACTCTGACACACCTGACTGAGTGAACATTACTGTAAGCACTTACTGTATAAGTACATGAGTATAGATACCTTTAACTCAGCTGTGAATTAACACCAGGAAAAGAGCATTTAGAATAAAATGTGGTTTGAGCATAAATGAATACACATAATTTAGATTCAGACACAGTCTGCTAGACAGTATGATCATCACTATGCCAAGGTAACGTAGAATAGAGTTTTGTATGATTAGACTGGGATTAACTCATGAATCAGCAAAGTCAGCAATAAATAGTGCATATAAACATTAACTGCAATGTGAATAATAATACTATAACTTGTCTAGAGTGCGCTCTGTAAGAATGGGCTATATATAGTGCAATGTCCACTGAATGGTAGCTCTTTGTTAAGCAATAGGTGCTATGTAGCAGCTGTAAAGGGACAGTGTTTAGTCCTAATTCTTCAGCCGGCTAGCATTGGGGCCCAGTTGTACAGTTGGGGCACATGAGAGTAGTTACAGTCAAGTCTGCAGGCAGCAATAAGGCTACTAGATGGCTGTATAAATAGTTCCTAAAGGGCTCAGTCTCTCTAGCAGCAGATAGTAAATCCCCAGCAGCTCACCAGTCCCAGTGATATTGCAGCTCATTATCCTGTCCAGCACAGCGATTAGTCCACTCTCTGCTCACAAGCACGCAAAAAAAAGAGAAAATGCAATTTTCAATGCCATAAAATATTCATATTAATTTGAAGACCCACATCTTGTTAAGAAAAGGCCTGAACTGTGATCCATGTAGTACTCCCAATCCTTTTGTCTTGTTCAAAGCTCGCAATCAGTTTGTCAGGAACCTTACGGTTAGGAAGTCTTTTTAGTCATTCTTATTGCTCTCATAATGAATCAGGTTCTCACTCCCATCCAAATGAAATTTAGCTTGAGTCCCAAGATTTAGAAATGTTCAAACATTTAAAGGAGTTACTCTGGGAAGGTGAGATAAGTGATCCTGAAAATGTTATCTATCCAGACTTCCCTATTCAACACACCCAATTTAAACCTAAATCCATAATTTTATACCCAACCCGTGTTAAGGGCCCCTTTATAGACACATTCTACAGAATAATCTACACAGATATGCTAAAGATGTGTAAGGGCCTACACACACGTGATAAAAACCTCATTAAAAGTGAGCACCCCAGCGTAAAATAGCTTGAGAATAACAATGACATTGTCATTAAACAGACTGAGGTATAGTGATCCTAAATAAATCAGATTATATGCAAGAGGCCTAGAGAATACTATCAGACCAGGACACATAACACATACAACATAAAAAACTATCTGATACATTCAGTCAAGACTAGTGTTGAGCGAACACGGACTGTATTATTCGTGTTCGTACCGAATAATTGGATTTTTTTTACCCGAACACGGACACGGACACTTTACTGTATGTTCGGGTAAAAATCCGTGTTCGGTCGTTTTATTTCCGGGTTTTGCATGCTTTGGCGCTCTTTTCATGGCGGGCTTTCAACAGCCAATCAACAATCGTTTAACTGGTGTGCCTTAAGCCATCCCAGCCATGCCTGCAAATGTCTTAGTAGCTGTGATTGGCCGTCTGAAGCATGTGACCAAGTCTTTATAAGTTCGAGGCAGCCGCCGCAGCAGCGTCATTCTGCTGCTTAGCTAAGGGACAGAGCACACATCAATGTGCTGGCTGCTGATTAGGGAAAGATAGGCAGGAAAAAACCATTTGTGTCCGGATAGAATTGAGGGACAGGTCGGAGTGTTTAGGCAGGGCGAGTTGTAGGCATTTTAGGGATAGAGTCTGCTGAATTATAGGGTCAGTGTCTTCTACAAACTACAATCGATATTGCTGTGTGGGGGGTGGGGTGAATCTGCACTCAATCCTGATCTACGATCTCTTCTCAATCCTGTTAGGGACAGAGTCTGCTGAATTTTAGGGAAACTGTGTTCTACAAACTACAATCGATATTGCTGTGTGGTGTGGGATTGGAGATAGGCAGGTGTCAGTGATCCACATCCATTTTTCTGTGTGTGAGCTGCAGTGAACACAATCTTTTTGGGCTGCAGTGAACACAATCTTTTTGGGCTGCAGTGAACACAATCTTTTTGGGGTGCAGTGAACAAAATCTTTTTGGGGTGCAGTGAACACAATCCTTTTTGGTGTGCAGTGAACACAATCTTTGTGGGGTGCAGTGAACAAAATCCTTTGTGGGGTGCAGTGAACACAATCTTTTTGGGGTGCAGTGAACAAAATCCTTTTTGGGGTGCAGTGAACAACATCCTTTTTGGGGTGCAGTGAACACAATCTTTTTGGGGTGCAGTGAACAAAATCCTTTGTGGGGTGCAGTGAACACAATCTTTTTGGGGTGCAGTGAACACAATCTTTTTGGGGTGGAGTGAACAACATCCTTTTTGGGGTGCAGTGAACAAAATCCTTTTTGGGGTGCAGTGAACAAAATCATTTTTGGGGTGCAGTGAACACAATCTTTTTGGGGTGCAGTGAACACAATCTTTGTGGGGTGCAGTGAACACAATCTTTTTGGGGTGGAGTGAACAACATCCTTTTTGGGGTGCAGTGAACAACATCCTTTTTGGGGTGCAGTGAACACAATCTTTTTGGGGTGCAGTGAACACAATCTTTGTGGGGTACAGTGAACAGAATCTTTGTGGGGTGCAGTGAACACAATCTTTGGGGGGTACAGTGAACACAATCTTTTTGGGGTGCAGTGAACACAATCTTTGTGGGGTGCAGTGAACACAATCTTTTTGGGGTGGAGTGAACAAAATCATTTTTGGGGTGCAGTGAACAACATCCTTTTTGGGGTGCAGTGATCAAAATCCTTTTTGGGGTGCAGTGAACACAATCTTTTTGGGGTGCAGTGAACAAAATCCTTTGTGGGGTGCAGTGAACAGAATCTTTGTGGGGTGCAGTGAACACAATCTTTGGGGGGGTACAGTGAACACAATCTTTTTGGGGTGCAGTGAACACAATCTTTGTGGGGTACAGTGAACAGAATCTTTGTGGGGTGCAGTGAACACAATCTTTGGGGGGTACAGTGAACACAATCTTTTTGGGGTGCAGTGAACACAATCTTTGGGGGGTACAGTGAACACAATCTTTTTGGGGTGCAGTGAACACAATCTTTGTGGGGTGCAGTGAACACAATCTTTGGGGGGGTACAGTGAACACAATCTTTTTGGGGTGCAGTGAACAACATCCTTTTAGGGTGCAGTGAACACAATCTTTGTGGGGTGCAGTGAACAACATCCTTTTAGGGTGCAGTGAACACAATCTTTGTGGGGTACAGTGAACAGAATCTTTGTGGGGTGCAGTGAACACAATCTTTGGGGGGTACAGTGAACACAATCTTTGTGAGGTGCAGTGAACACAATCTTTGTGGGGTGCAGTGAACACAATCATTGTGGGGTGCAGTGAACTCAATCTTTGTGGGGTACAGTGAACACAATCTCATACTTCTGAAGATTTGAGGGTGCTGCCTGTTCCATACTCCCCCTACTCCTCATCTAGCCTTTTAGGGGTACAAACAATAGTAATTGGGGCCTAGTGTGGTTGTGTACGTGTGATATACATACACTTTTTTTGGATCATATTTTCTATTCCGCTATTTAATCAAAAACCTTTGGGGATCAGTTAAATTGGGGGATAGTCTGTGTTGGTACGTGTGAGAGAGATCCACCTTTCCAAGTTGTTGGGGTTCATCTCATACTTCTGAAGGTTTGAGGGTGCTGCCTGTTCCATACTCCCCCTACTCCTAGCCTTTTAGGGGTACAAACAATAGTAATTGGGGCCTAGTGTGGTTGTGTACGTGTGATATACATACACTTTTTTTGGATCATATTTTCTATTCCGCTATTTAATCAAAAACCTTTGGGGATCAGTTAAATTGGGGGATAGTCTGTGTTGGTACGTGTGAGAGAGATCCACCTTTCCAAGTTGTTGGGGTTCATCTCATACTTCTGAAGGTTTGAGGGTGCTGCCTGTTCCATACTCCCCCTACTCCTAGCCTTTTAGGGGTACAAACAATAGTAATTGGGGCCTAGTGTGGTTGTGTACGTGTGATATACATACACTTTTTTTGGATCATATTTTCTATTCCGCTATTTAATCAAAAACCTTTGGGGATCAGTTAAATTGGGGGATAGTCTGTGTTGGTACGTGTGAGAGAGATCCACCTTTCCAAGTTGTTGGGGTTCATCTCATACTTCTGAAGGTTTGAGGGTGCTGCCTGTTCCATACCCCCCCTACTCCTCATCTAGCCTTTTAGGGGTACAAACAATAGTAATTGGGGCCTAGTGTGGTTGTGTACGTGTGATATACATACACTTTTTTTGGATCATATTTTCTATTCCGCTATTTAATCAAAAACCTTTGGGGATCAGTTAAATTGGGGGATAGTCTGTGTTGGTACGTGTGAGAGAGATCCACCTTTCCAAGTTGTTGGGGTTCATCTCATACTTCTGAAGGTTTGAGGGTGCTGCCTGTTCCATACTCCCCCTACTCCTCATCTAGCCTTTTAGGGGTACAAACAATAGTAATTGGGGCCCAGTGTGGTTGTGTACGTGTGATATACATACACTTTTTTTGGATCATATTTTCTATTCCGCTATTTAATTTAACTGGGCCTCCATGCGAGACCTGTGTGCCTTGTTGCGCTGTTTTGAGTACTCCACCAACATGGCCAGTGGCAATGACGCCGTTCTCAGCTTAACTATCCCACTTCTATGCCTCCTTGAAAAAACAATTCGGGCGATGATGGAAGAGGATGTGGCACAGGATGAGGAGGAGGAGGAGGATGAAGAGGTAACATTTCCAAGGCTTTCAGGGCAGTCATTCGCAAGGGGCTCCGAGGGTGGGTTCCTGCACACGCAAACGCCAGGGACGCAATTGTCCAGCAGGGGCACAGTTCTGGAGGATGAGGAGGATGAGGAGGAGGAGGAGCTGGAGGAGGAGATGGAACCATGTTCACAGCAGGGTGGCACCCAGGCCAGCTCATGGCCATCACTGGTGCGTGGCTGGGGGGATACAGAGGACACGGACGATACACCTCCCACAGAGGACAGCCTTTCGTTGCCTCTGGGCAGCCTGGCACACATGAGCGATTACATGCTGCAGTGTCTCCACAACGACCGCCGAGTTGCCCACATTCTAACTTGTGCTGATTACTGGGTGGCCACGCTGCTGGATCCCCGTTACAAGTACAACGTACCGTCCTTAATTCACTCACTGGAGCGCGATCGCAAGATGCGCGAGTACAAGCGCACGCTGGTAGACGCCATGCTGCTGGCATTCCCATCTGACAGCGGGGCCACAGTGGAAGCACAAGGCAGAGGAGGAGGAGGAGGAGGTCGCCAACGCAACCAGGGCACCGCCAGCACCTCAGAAGGCAGGGTTAGCATGGCCGAAATGTGGAAAAGCTTTGTCAGCACGCCACAACAAACAGCAGCACCAGCAGCTCAGATGGAACGTCTTAGCAGGAGGCAGCATTTTACCAACATGGTGGAGCAGTATGTGTGCACACGCCTACATGTAGTGAATGACGGGTCTGCCCCCTTCAACTTCTGGGTCTCCAAATTGGGCACATGGCCTGAGCTTGCCCTTTACGCCTTGGAGGTGCTGGCGTGCCCTGCAGCCAGTGTATTATCTGAACGGGTATTTAGCACGGCTGGGGGCGTTATAACAGACAAGCGCAGCCGCCTGTCCAGAGACAATGTGGACAAGCTCACGTTCATTAAAATGAACCAGGCATGGATCCCACGGGACTTTTCCGTACCTTATGCAGAATAGCAATGGATACCGACCTTACCCACCCATTGTTCCATTTTTGCTCTTTCTCACTCTTTTGGGGTGTACCCTCATTTAAAATTTTTGAAAAGAAGCAGTGTTGGCTACCTCGTCCTCCTCCTCAGGGCCAGATTAATGTAGGGGCTATTGGAGCTGCAGCTCCAGGCCCCTACCTTTTATATAGGCCCCGGGTTGGCCATATTCACTGTTACCGCTCTTCTGTCACTTGTAAACACAGAAGTCTGGCTTCTATGCTCGCTTCCCCAGGCAGCACCCTCAGAACCTCCCCACACAGCGTGAAGGCCGGACAAGGAGGGACAGTTGGCGATGCATGGATGTGTTTATGGGCTTCAGAGACAGCATCCCATGTTGAATTAGGCATGCATGGCTGCACCCTTCCTCCTCTGGGTGCATGGCAAGGCACGGCCCTTAAGGCCCTTCAAAATCCTCAGCACCAAGCCCATGATGCTGTTAATCCGGCCCTGGTCCTCCTCCACCGCCGCTTCCACCTACACCGCCCATAGGTGTGCGCAGCCTATTGCATTAAGGTGTGCACCCCAAAGTTGAAATACACATGCATGTGTTTGCCAGCAGGGAGAGTAATGTATCGGGGCCATGTACCTGTAGGCAAGGAGAAATAGAGCAGAGCAGGTCCCAGGGAGATCTTTCCCATCTCCTCACTGGCAATGCTATGTGCCCTAGGTGATTAGGGTGTGCCCAGGCACACCCAGCACACCCTGTGCGCACGCCTATGTCACCGCCACATCCACCACCACCTCAACCTCCCTCCTACTCCATATGGGCCTCGTCCTTCAGAGATGAAGAAGAACATTGTTTTATTTTTCTGTTTTTTTTTGTTGTTTTAAGTTATTTCCCTATCCACATTTGTTTGCAGAGCACTTGCCATGCTCTTAATTACGTTTTGCTGCCATTTGCAGCACTCTAGCCCTTTCCTTTGGTGTTTTAGAGCCATTTTAGTGCCTTAAAGTTCGGGTCCCCATTGACTTCAATGGGGTTCGGTGTCCGGGAAAAGTTCGGTAAAAGTCCGGGACACGGACCCGGACTTTTTTTTAAAGTTCGGCCGAACCCGTCGAACACGGACATCTAGGTGTCCGCTCAACCCTAGTCAAGACCTTTCCACGTTGGTTACCAAAGCAGGGACAGAAGGTATAAAAAAATAAAACAACAAACAATCCTTTTTCTGAAAGAGTTTTATCGGATTCCATATTTTTTTTTTTAGCTGGATCCACAAGCACCCACTACAACCACCAGAAAAACCGATAGTGGCCTCCATTGGTAGTGTTAGCAATAGCTTGTCTCAGTATATAAACTACTTTCTTCAGCCTTTGGTTCAACAACTATCCTTTTATTTCCATGGCTAAGTCTACCTCATGGATATTCTTTCTAACTATTCTTGGGAGCCATCCTAATGCTGGTTCCCACTGGACGTTAGCTGGTTGTTTACATCAATTTCACATGAGATTGAGCTGAAAACTGTAGAGTATTTTTTGTCCAACCATTCTCAAATACATCACAAACAAGAGAGGTTCATCGTGGATGCCACAAGGTTCTGACTGGAACACAATTTACATTTTAATGGCCAATTCTACCTCCAGATGAAAGGTACCGCTATGGGGGTACGATTTGCCTGAGCTATGGCAACCTTACAATGGGACTGTAAGAATATCAATAAATCTATCGTCACAACCCCTTTGCTTACACTCACTTCATCATCACTCAATTCCATCCAAAATACAGATGTATGGAAAAAATCCTGGCTAAAAATTGCAGTGCAGTTGAGTGCAATTTTTTAACCCCTTTTTTAATAAACATATTGATGGTGGCATCCTCTTCTGTTTGTTTTTTGGTATGTGTATTAGGTGACTCAAGACCTGGTTAGAGGAGCAGCAGCAATCTCCAGCAATGATTGTTTTCAAATACAGTTATCCCATTTCCTTCCTGCCCCCAATTTCCAGCTCCATTCTATACCCAGTGGTCAGTCAGCTCAATAGTTTAGTTTTGTATCCACTCTCTGCTCTGTGCCTAGATGACTATGGCTGTCAGCACCCCCGAACTGAGCACTCCCGATCCCACTCAGGCCGGCAATATGCAGCAGTGATGCTGCACACTGGACAGCAATGTGCATTCTCTGATTTCCCTCATGGAAAAAGGAAACAAAAGGTGTCCTGTACAGCCTGAGAAAATGCAGCTCTTTCCTCTCCTGGCAATCTCTTGTTGGGAAAAGCATTTGATTACATTAGAGTCTCTTCTCTTCTGGACTACAGTTCTCACAGTGCAGTGCTGCCTGAGTCTATTGAGCTCTTCCTGCTTAGCAGCTCCCTTCATTTCTTGATAAAGCTGTTAACCAGTTCAGTACCACAGGGCAGCAGCTACAGAGAGCAGCTGCAGCCTGTGTTTCTCTCACGCTCCATTCTTAGCCAAGCACCTGGCCACATGTGTTAAGTATAAAACAGTGCTCAGTGAAATTCAGAAACCATAATGTGTAAAAAAAAAGTGTTCATGAAAGAATAAAAGTTCATTACAAAAGTGCAACATTTGATAAATGATTTTAAAAAAATGCATAGAGTTTGTTCAATTACTTTCTTCCAAAGTGCTCTATAAAAATCTAAATAAAACAAAATAAGATTTTCAATTGTGTGAAAAGCAGTAGAGATGAGCTCAGGTGTCCTCCGAATTCGTCCCTAACCCAAATTACGAGCTCCTGCTTTTTCTGCACTTCAAAGTTAGTTAGTTAAGTTAGTTTGTTTTTCTATTCCTCCCATAATGGAAATTAGTGCATTTTGCAGAACATATAAGCTGCACTTAAAGCCTATCTCCAGGAAGAACAGTGGGGCTGCCTTTGAACTGCAAGCTTTACCTGTTCGTTATTGCCTGGGGACTGCAAAGAGCAGTTTTACTTACTAGATCTTCTGCTCCCCAGCAGCTGGGGTTCTCCTCTGCTCCCCTATACTTTGGTAATGGACTTGGTGTTCTCATGTCCAGTGCATGGTATAGGCTCTGCATTCATCTTGATGATATCAGAGAGCTTTCTACCACTGGAGCATTGGAAGGAGGAGAACCTGAGGGAGTGGAGGATTGGGTAAGTAAAAGTGCTGTTTGCACTTAACATTTGCAGTGTGGGGACAGCCCCAATACAGGGGGCATTTTAGTTTTCTTCAGACTTCAGTTTTAAACATGTTATCCTATTTGTACATACTGTACACATTGATCAAACCTAGTCTGTATCTTTTGTAAAATAATATATGCTGCATTTGCAATACATGCAATAATAAGGTATGCTTCACAAAATTGTAACATAATGATGCCTTGTTATTATAACTCTGTATATTCACTGCAACCATAAACAAAGTCAAATGCAATGATCTTTAGTACCTTGCAGGATGCTCCTTAGAATTGCCTCTGTGTGATTCACCAGCAAATCTGCTTTAGCAATGGCCACCAGTGAAATGTAACTCGACATGTTTCTGCACAATTCCTTATTTCCCTGCTGAAGAAATCTCACTGCAAGTGGTACTGCCAGGGACATGATTGAAGGCTTGTTATAATTCTGCCAATATAAATTGTAAAATTTGTTAAGTGATGTATGCAAATGTAGTTCTACAAATATCCAAACAAACATAAATTGTTAGGAATCTTTATAATAGTTTTAAAGGTACTTCCCATTGAATGTAATAAATCAAGAGATGATCTGCCTACAATTAGTACAATACACAACCCTGCGTATGCCAGTGAATTGATACAGCCTTCATGTAGAAATTTCTACTTAATTATCAACTTGTGTTTTTTTTAATCTATTTCATTATGAAGTGAACAGAGCCCCTCTGCATAATGGCAATACAAACATCAGAAAAATTACAAATTAAAAAAAATAATATAGCATACACAATTGCTGCACATGTAATTGTTTTTGAATGTAATTAAAAATGACCTTTCCTTTTAAATCTGCACACTTTATTCTTTTTGTAAGATCCAATGAAATATGGCAACCTGAAGGTCCTCTGTACACAGTTGGTGTACAAATGTCCCTAGAAATTTGATTTTTTGTTTGTGTGATAGACTTACTAATTTTTCCAGAAGTCTGTACTAAGATACAAGTGATATTTTAGGCATCCTCTGCAATGAAAATTTCATTTTTTTTTTGGAGAGATACTCCCAAAGGGGTAATTGATCCTAAAGGCATTCAGATACTGAAATTGTCCTCATTAGAACACTGCAAGTGTGTAGCCCTCTTTTGGGGAGGGGGGGTGGGCTATGAGAAATATCCTCCCCAGACAGGATATTGCACTAAACCTGTAGGTAAATTTGAGAACCAGAACCTTCACCAAGTGGAAGAATGGGTTTCATAATAAAGTTGGCAGTGCCTCCATCCAGGACAGGGCCTCTGTGAACAGAGGGGATTCCCTTCCTGGGAAATTATTCAATAATCTAACCAAAGTATTTGAAAGCAGAAGAACATTAACCACTGACATACAGATGCACACCAGTATAGAAACAATACAAGTTTTATATAAGAAAAGATGAATATGGTATATCAATTCACTATACAAACAGGTATTAACAGCAAAGGGCTCTATAGGTGTCCTGGTGGAATTGTACATATATACTCGTGCATATATAGTTATTAACAGAGATACCTCCAGATTAATGTTGCAGCAAAGTTCCGTTGCAGGGGCACCTGAGGATGATATGGTGAATGTCTTTGTGTTGGTGACCTGAAAACAAGAACTCCTCACTGGCAGAACTCTGTGAACTCAGAGTCAGCCTATCTACTCTGCTCTTTGACCTTCCCGAACATTTTGTAATCTGACATGTGACAAGACCTCTAAGCCTGTGATACTGACTTGGCCAGTGGAAGCTTTAACCTGGCTCTAGCCTATGCTGGTTATTGAGCCTAAGGCTACGTTCACATGTAGGCGTTTTGGGGAGTTTTGGGGGAGTTTTTCTGCTCTAGGATCAGCTCTCAAAACGCCCAACAAGACAAATCCTATTCATTTCAATGGCCCCTGTTCACATCTGAGCGTTTTGACGCCGTGAGCAAAACGCCCAACGCTCAAAAAAGTACATGAGCTTCTTTTTGGGTAGATTACAGGCGTTTTCCATTGGTCTCTAGTCAATCTAAAAACGCCTGCACAAAAAAACGCCTGTAAAAACGCCTGTAAAACGCCTGCAAAAATGCCCATAAAAACGCCTGAAAAAACGCCCATAAAAATGCCAGTAATAGCAACGCCAAGTTGTGAACGTAGCCTTAAGCTAAAAACTAGCTACAGAATCCAAGACCAGAAGGGACGAGGTTAACTAGAATAATATAGGCTACATATAAAATACCGTATATTGCAATAAGTAGGTTCACCTACCAATGTACTGGAAGGTGATTGAGGCTTTATATAAGTAAACTACTGCTGCACCTAAAAAATTCTGAATACCGAACCTAGTTTAAACTATATAAAGAAAATCAAACTATATAAAGAATAAAGTGTGCTGTCTCTTTAAATTCTAAATGTCAACAAATACCAGAAGATGCATATTATGGACAAATGCACTGGGCGGAGCTAGATCTGGGACGCCATTATGCATGGGATGCCTATTAATGAGAAATATGTATGGCGGAGCTAGATCTGTGACATCATCACGCACGGGCAAGCTGGCGGGACCCACGGCCATGCAGACTGGACTATTTTAACTGCTTGCTTTTTTCCTTCGACATGTAAGTGCAATAAATATTATAATAAAACTTTGTTCATAATTACTGCACTATTAGGCTTCTTCCTTTCTGCTTTTTTGATGCCTGTGTTGGACTGAGTTTGCTGGCTCTTGGCTGCATACTCTTACTGTGGGGACACATTGCTGTATCCTGCTGAAGAGCTCACACAAACACAATTGGAAGTCTGATGGTGAGAGCATCAACCTTCCTTTGGATAAAAAGTGCTTGTGATCTCATATTAATGAGATCATTTCTGTCCGGTAAGAGGCTAAGCCTTTTGAACCAGCACTTTGAACACTGGAGCATGGATTTGTTTACATTTGAACACTGAGCATTTTGAAGCACTGGATGATCATATGTGTATTTAGACTTTATCACACATTTAAGAATTTTTAATGATTTCTGGTGATAGTATAGTCCAGCCTTTTTCAACCAGGGTGCCCAGGCACCCTGGGGTGCCCTGAGGGTTCTTCAGGGGTGCCTTGGCAAAATGCCTAAAAATTGCCCAAAAAGTTACACTAAGCCACAGGTTTTCATTGTTCAACATTACACCCTCCTGGCTGCCAGCATCCTAATTACCAATGGCATCATCAGTTCATAAGGAGGATGTCAGTCACCTGCATAGTATCCTTGTTTGAACCTCCCCTGCCCCTCTCAATCAGCGTTGGGGTCACATTAGCTGAGCGATGGAGAAAAACAGAGAGAAGAGAAACATTGGAATACTAGTCAGTACAAGTTTGCAAAAGTGTATTTGCTTTGGAAGAATTATGACCTCTAATGTTGGGTGTCCAACTTGGACTTGTGGATTATGCATTATGTAAAACTCATAAAAAAAACAGGAAGATCCTGCGCTAGGTAAATAGGGAAAATATTGATAATGTGAAGCAGCTAGTACACTTGATCTATATAAATCAAAAATCATGGAAAGCAAATAGTGCAGCGCTATCGTGAAAAATTAAGAGCATAAATATGAAAAATTATAATCATAAATTGTGCAAAAAGTTAATTGATGCACAAATTAACCGCTTGCCGACTGCCGCACGACTATTTACTGCGGCGGTCAGCCCCGTAGGGCTACGTCGCTAGCCTGTGAGGGTCTAGGGAGCGAGCGCGCGCCCCCGGAGGCGCGCTCCCGCTCCCGCGCGGTCACGGACCCCCCTGCGCGTGTGCCTGGCAGACCCGATGTCCGCCGGGCACTTGCGATCGTCCGTTACACCGGGAGAAAGGCAGGCGGCTAATGTAAACAAAGCCGCCTGTCATTCTCCCCTGTGTAAGAATGGAGATCAAACGATGAAGGACCATTGATCTCTGTTCTTACACATCAAGCCACATCTAATCACAGTTAGAATCACGCCCCTAGGGACACACTTAACCCCTCCCTCTCAAAAAGTTAACCCCTTCACTGCCAGTGTCATTTTTACAGTAACAGTGCATATGTATAGCACTGATTACTGTAGTAATGTCACTGGTAACCCCAAAAGTGTCAAAAATGTCAGTCAAGGGTCCAATCTGTCCGCCGCAATGTCCCGCAAAAAAAAATCGCAGATCGCCGCCATTACTCGTTAAAAAAAAAACAACAAAAATGACAAAAATCTTTCCCTTAGTTAGTAAACGCAATAACTTTTGCGCAAACCAATCAAAATACACTTTTTGTGATTTTTTTTACCAAACATATGTAGCATAAAACAAATTGGCCTAAAATGTTAAAACATTTTGATTTTTACATTTTTTTGGGGGAATTTCATATAAAAAAATGTGAAAAATATTGTTATTTTTGCAAAATTGTCACTCTTTTTTTGTTTATAGTGCATGATCAAAAAATCGCACAGTTGATCAAATACCACCAAAAGAAAGCTCTGTGGGAAAAAAGGACGTCAAAATTGTTTAAGTACAGCGTCGCACGACCGCGCAATTGTCCGTAAAAGTCACGCAGTGCCGAATCGCAAAATAGGCCCTGGTCAGGAAGGGGGTAAAATCTTCCGGGGCTTAAGTGGTTAAAAGATGGTGCAACACTGGCATGATAAAGTGTAAACCATATAGTGCATAAATTGATAATCATCAAACGTGTATGCAGAGTGAACAAAAGTCCAAAAAAAAGTCCAAAATGAATATACCGGTCCCAGAGTGGACAGTGGTAGAGAGGAGGCTTGAGTCCCAAGGAGATTTTACAGCAGGAATATACCCATAACGAATGTATAAATAGGCTGCTTACCAGAAGCCCCAGCCCCCAAATTAATGGTTGAGCCACACACGCTTAAGATGTAAAATCAGTATGTTCCTTCCTTTGGAACCATGGACAAGGAATCTATCTCCACCAAATCTTGTGTGTCACAACTCCAGGCACATGAACATCAGGTGTATGGGGAGGAAACAAGAAGACCCATAGCGTAATCCAGTAAGATTTAAAACAGCAAAGATTTATTCAATGTTGCACTTACATTTAGAAGGTGAAACAATCGCATCAGTGAATCATGTAAAATCCGCGGCGTCCCGCGTGTAGTAAAAAAGCCAGGCGTCTGGGGGCGTGGTAGTTGAGCGTCAGGTACCGCCCAACGGTACAATATATAATTTTTCATGATAGCACTGCACTATTTCCATTATGTAAAACTATTAGAATAGATTTTACATTTTAGAATTGGGTGCCTCAAGACTGTCCATAATTTTTAAAGGGTGCCTTGAGATTGTATATCATTTTTAAAGGGTGCCTCGACTAAAAAAAAGGTTGAGAAACACTGGTATAGTCATTCGTTGTTTAATAAAATGTATTGATTGTTCCCTTTATCATATATTTTTTTTGACATTTAAAATTTAAAGGCATAGCACACTTTATTCTTTACATACAGTAGCAAAGACCTAGCTACCTGGCACTCTGTATTGTAGAAAACTCAAATGACTGAGGGTGTAATCGCCCTTTTTTATGGTTTGCAATTTGTATCCTCTTTAATCTTGATTTTCAAGGCAATTAAACATCAATATATATTTAAAAATGTATCTTTATTTTTTCACTTAAAATAGAATTATATAACATTTCTTTTTATTTCATAAGATTCTTTTTTTTTATACAATAACATTTGACACAATGACATCAATCATAAGAAGCATCCAAATTGCATAGGAGTGGTATTCTCAACTACTTGCTGTTCGGTTCAATCAATAATTGAAAACAACTGAAGACGGTTCCCAAACGGTGAGGATACCAACGCGTTTCGAAAAAATACAAATAAAATCTTCTTCAGGGATTTTATACCACTTTCTTCAACATAGAATAATCTGACTTTAGAATCTAACAAACATTGTAAATTTACATTAACTTCACTTTATATATTTGACAACTGCTTACATTGTGTGCTATCATTAGCCATGATGCTCCATAGGCCCAAAGAGAACTCCATGTTATCACTGTGTCACCTTAATTCACACTATGCAGAGACCGCTGGATCATAATCCAAAAAATATTGACACCCTGGCTTAAAAAGGGGGAGGGAACAAGAAGAAAAAAAGAGAGAAAAGGGGGACTAATTAAAATAAGTTTGGATTTACCAATGTTTAAAAATCCAAGGTATGTAAACATCCAAACTAAGGATGAGGAAGAGCACAGATACTTACAGAGAACAGCTCTACAATGTGCCTGTATAATTCCAGCCCTTTAATGGAGAAACAGATCCCTAACGCTATATAGTTACCCCATGTACTGTAAGTCAAAGAAAGAGCTCCCAGTGGTTCCACCTGTTCATTCCCAGTGATATGAACAGGTAAACACAGGAGGCAGACATTGAGATGGGCGTCTCAATATATCACATATTTGCGTCATAATGATGTCATGTGTCGCCACCTCAAAAAGACGCTGCCCCTTAACTTCCAGTCCCATTTAGAGAAGATACAAATTGCAAACCTGGTCATTGTGCATATGAAATAATAACAAAGGCATAATATAAATACAAAATATACACTCAGCAACTACAGTTAAACTCTTAGATCATAGGAATACTTGCCGTCCCTTCTGGCTTGGGGTTTAGGTGCATTGACAGGATACATGTGGCTAAGACCTTCTCGGTTTCTTTTCACTTTCTCCCTCAGGGTCTCACAGTCCAGTCAGCATGGGCAGGAAATGATGTCAAACATTATACATAAAACTATGATATAAAAGTGCATCAGCTGACTGATACCCAAAAAGCCACTCCCATTCACTTCACACATTGACATAGCCAAATAAACAGCTATTTCTTCAGTGCAACAATTGAACAGGAATCTGCAACAATGATGGATATAACAGGGGGCAATGTGGTCGTTATGGACGCTGACCAATATGAGAATATGTGTCTTGAAATTCTATCCAACAGGTATTGGTATGAGCCTGTGTCCCAGGATCTTACCGATCAGTTCCGTGAATGATTTATGTCAATCTTGGCAGAAGCTAAATAATCATGTATCATTGACCAAGAACTTTATGATTTCTTGTATGTAAAAAGGGCCTATAACACCTATGTTTTACTCTATTCCAAAAATTCATAAATGTTTGAATAAACCTCCAGGTCGACTGATTGTTTCAGGAATCGGATGTTTAACAGAAGCAGAAAGTAAGTTTGTGGACGACCAACTTCGTCCTCATGTCATCAGACTTCCATCTTATCTCAAGAACACTCTTGAGCTTCTTAGAGTTGTGGAAGATCTTACGGTACCACAGGGGGCTTTGCTGGTTGCCCTGGACATTGAGGCGTTGTACTCCAGCATTCCCCATTCCAAGGGAGTGCAGGTTGTCCCCATGTTCCTAAGGGAACAGCATCGGTCCAAATGGCCTATGGCCTATTTCGTAGTATTATTATTGGACCATATCCTCCGCTCAAACGTATTTACGTTCAAGGACACCACTTACCTCCAGGTACAGGGGGTGGCGATGGGGACTTCTTGTGCCCCATCATACGCCAACCTGTACCTAGGGGGGTGGGAAAGGGCCCTGTTCTCGGACGATGGCGCTTCGATGTATCTGCGCCACCTTGTATCGTGGCACAGATACATCGACGACGTGCTTATCGTCTGGACGGGTACCCCGGTCAAAATATTGGGTTTTGTTGACTATCTATCTGGCAATAGCTACAATCTCAAATTCACAGTTCAATTTGATACCAAAACCATCTCATTTCTGGACACTAAATTGTTCATCAATGAGGATGGGACTATCCATACGTCCTTGTTCCGCAAGGAAACTGTAGGCAACACTATACTCCATTCAGCGAGCGGCCACCCCCGCTCGCTAGTTAGGAGTATCCCGTATACTCAATATTTAAGAATTCATCGGAACTGTGCGAAGGAGAATGATTTTCAGGTTGAAGCAAAAGCCCTGCAATAGCGATTAATGGCTCGTGGGTATAGTAAAAAAATCTTAAAGAAGGCCTATAATAGAGTGGCAGCCCATTCAAGGGAAAGTTTAATCTTTTGTTCAAATACTCGCAAACAAAGTAATACTACCAAAATTGTTACTAAATTCAATTACCATCACCAACTTGTCCATGAGTTAATTAACCTAAACTGGCATTTTCTAACCGACGATAGGATTATATCCAAATATATTCACACATCCCCTGAAATTGTTTATCGTAGGGCTCCCTCCATCAGGGACCGGCTGGTCCATAGTCACCACCGTGCCCCTGGAGACGTTGTGGAAGGAGCCACTGGTGGACTTGGTAAGTACCAATGTGGCAGTTGCAAACAATGCCCCTGAGTGAGGGAGGGCAGTTTCCCTCGAGGTGGCACATTGAAACCCCACTTTTATGCGGACTGTCCCTTGAAATTGTTTATCGTAGGGCTCCCTCCATCAGGGACCGGCTGGTCCATAGTCACCACCGTGCCCCTGGAGACATTGTGGAAGGAGCCACTGGTGGACTTGGTAAGTACCAATGTGGCAGTTGCAAACAATGCCCCTGAGTGAGGGAGGGCAGTTTCCCTCGAGGTGGCACATTGAAACCCCACTTTTATGCGGACTGTCGCACCGAGGGGGTTGTTTATCTGGCCAACTGTATTTGCGGATCCTTTTATGTTGGTAAGACAAAGAGGGCTCTCTCTCGTCGTATCGGGGACCATCTTTATTATATTGACGTTGGTTTGTTATACACCCCCATCTGTAAGCATGTGGGTCTTAAACATAGTTTTGACCCACATACTATACTGTTCTCAGTACTGGAAACCATAATAAAGAATTCCAGAGGTGCAAACTTTGACAATCAGATATTAAAATGTGAAGCCAAATGGATATACAATTTACAGGCCACACGACCGCCAGGCCTTAACACAGCTTTATCCTTCAAACCATTTTTGGAATAGTTATAATAATATGTCCCTTTTTTTTTGTGTGTGTGTGTGTGTGTTTGTCTGTTTGTTTCCCTTTCTCGATATATATATCAATGTTGGTTCTGTTTATATAGTTGAAGATGGTTGGTTTGTTGCCAATACAGTGCCTTTGCGAAAGTATTCGCCCCCCTTGAACTTTGCGACCTTTTGCCACATTTCAGGCTTCAAACATAAAGATATAAAACTGTCATTTTTTGTAAAGAATCAACAACAAGTGGGATACAATCATGAAGTGGAACGAAATGTATTGGATATTTCAAACTTTGTTAACAAATAAAAAACTGAAAAATTGGGCGTGCAAAATTCAGCCCCTTTACTTTCAGTGCAGAAAACTCTCTCCAGAAGTTCAGTGAGGATCTCTGAATGATCCAATGTTGACCTAAATGACAAATGATGATAAATAGAATCCACCTGTGTGTAATCAAGTCTCCGTATAAATGCACCTGCACTGTGATAGTCTCAGAGGTCCGTTTGAAGTGCAGAGAGAATCATGAAGAACAAGGAACACACCAGGCAGGTCCGAGATACTGTTGTGGATAAGTTTAAAGCCAGATTTGGAAACAAAAAGATTTCCCAAGCTTTAAACATCCCAAGGAGCACTGTGCAAGCGATAATATTGAAATGGAAGGAGTATCAGACCACTGCAAATCTATGAAGACCTGGCCGTCCCTCTAAAATTTCAGCTCATACAAGGAGAAGACTGATCAGAGATGCAGCCAAGAGGCCCATGATCACAGAAGGTGCTCTGGTCAGATGAAACCAAAATCAAACTTTTTGGCAACAATGCAAAACGTTGTGTTTCGCGCAAAAGCAACACAGCTCATCACGCTGAACACACCACCCCCACTGTCAAACATGGTGGTGGCAGCATCATGGTTTGGGCCTGCTTTTCTTCAGCAGGGACAGGGAAGATGGTTAAAGTTGATGGGAAGATGGATGGAGCCAAATATAGGACCATTCTGGAAGAAAACCTGATGGAGTCTGCAAAAGACCTGAGACTAGGATGGAGATTTGTCTTCCAACAAGACAATGATCCAAAACATAAAGCAAAATCTACAATGGAATTGTTCACAAATAATAATATCCAGGTGTTAGAAGGGAATAATTAATTAAATTTCGTTCCACTTCATGATTGTGTCCCACTTGTTGTTGATTCTTCACAAATAATTACAGTTTTATATCTTTATGTTTGAAGCCTGAAATGTGGCAAAAGGTCGCAAAGTTCAAGGGGGCTGAATACTTTTGCAAGGCACTGTAATTGTAATTGAACAGTGAATTGCTACATTTATATATATGTATATTTCTATGACTGATATATAGTTGTATTTTAGGTTCACAATGGAATGAGTATTTGTTATTATTGTCAGTTGGATATATCACCGAGCATGCCCTAGTTTGGCCTCTTGGTGGCAGCGCAGTGTCCTTCCCGGAGGGATTGCCCATTTTTGGCAAGTATTCAGGCGCCTAGCCGGGGTAGGGAAGGTTTTTCCATCGTACCTCCCCTCACATACCCCGAGCCTGCCAGTACTTTACTGGCAGGCTACTTGTACGGCCGCCTCCATGGTAGCCGCAACCCATTGCGGTTCACGCTGGAGAGCAGTAGCCACAATATGGCGCCCGCACCGAAAGTGACACATGAACATATTTGAAGCTGAAACTTGCATGAAGTAAGGCATCAATCTTGTACCATTGCATGTTCTTATTCCTTCCTGCCTCCTCACTTGGTTTAAATCTCCTCCTGGGATCTGGAGCACCACATGAGGTCTGCACAGTAGCTATATACATTGTGTCTGGTAGGACTGCCTACAGGGGTCCCCATTTCCCCATTTTTTCTTTTTTGTGTTATAAACCATGCAGGTATTAGCATATATCCCCCGTTGGTGCTCCCTAGGTCTGGTGATACTCTCCACGCATTGGATACTCGGTCCAGTGCTTGTCGTGCGGGTTTCCCTCCCCGGGTTCTAGGATACTGGCTCCATCTGCCCCCATGATGATGGCACCACAACCTTGGCCCTACCATTGCTGTGTTGGGACCTAGATGTATAATCGGCATGCTCTGTGATTTATACCAAATGGTAAGCATAATCTGATAGTTCTTTTACAGACGATAGGGAGACTGTATAACTATGGATAATAGCCTAAATGCTATGATTGTATGTATAATTCTCCCTTCATATCTCTGTGTATAGCATCTGAAAACAGTGTTGGGACTTCAATATATAGTCCCTGAAGAAGCTAATATGAGAGCTTTGTAGCCTTGGCGAAAAAAAATGTAGGACCCGTCAAGTCGCACAATACGGGCTGTACCCTGTTTCTGATGCATTGGATTGGTGTTACTCTGCACATGCTTACAATATTTTATAGATATTTTATGTATTGATATGTTAATTTTCAATAAAGCAATATTTTTTTATGAATTCAAGTGTTGTTTTCTACAAACTGTTCCACAGCCTTTAAAGTCCCAATTTTCATTGTGAGGGGTCGTTGGTTATCACGACCATCACACAGACTTTCTCTTTCCTACTGATTCATTCAGGAATGTGGCTGTGGAAGTCTGTTATTTAAGCCATTATTCTGCCTTATTACCTTGGATGGATATAACGGTGTCATAAATCTCTAAGGAACCTGTGTTTTCTGGATGGTAAGAAGAAAGTTCACAGTCTGGAGTAGAAATATTAGTGCTTGTCAGCAGGACTGCTGCTGCTTGACTCAGATAAGTCACTTGTACTGTGACAAAATAATTATATGCTTGCATCTGTTGGTTTCTTGGTGTCTGTTTGCATGGTTTGACTTTGCATCCTTTTAGATCCCTGATGTCTCCCATTGCTTCCCTTGAAGCTAAAAAGTACAGACTGCCCTCCATTAGCTTCCCTAGTGAGGAAACTGCTGCGAGCAGTGTGAAAGGGGCCTTAAGGAGGTCAGAGGGGTGTCTAAAGAGTAGAGGAGGGGGTATAAGGGTTCTAAGGAAATGAGGGGGGTCTGGGGGAATCTGAAGTGTAGAGGGGGGTCTGTGGGGTTTGAGATGGAGGGGGTCTGAGGAGTAGAAAGGGAAAGCCTGGGGGTCTGAAGAGTAGAGATGGGAGGTCTGGGGTGTTTGGAGGAGAGGGGGGCTGAGGAGGAGTCTGAGTTGGAGAGGGGAGGTCTGGGGGAACTGAGGGGAGAGGGAGGTCGTGAGGGGGTCTGAGGAGAAGAGAGGGGTCTGGGGGGATCTGAGGTGGAGATGGATTTCTGGGGGGTCTGAGGAGAGAGAAGACTGAGGAAAGGTGAGGTCTGGGGGGTCTAAGGAGGAGAGGGGGGTCTAAAGAGTAAGAGCAGAGAAGGTAGGTCTGAGGAGGAGAGGGCAGGTCTGAGGAGGAGGGAAAAGTCTGGGGGCTCTGAGGAGGAGAGGGGGGGGGTCTGAGGAGTAGTGTGGGGAGGTCTAGGGGGTCTGAGGAGGAGAGGGGGGTCTGGGGGTGGTCTGAGGAGGAGAGGGTGGGTCTGAGGAGCAGAGAGGGAAGGTCTGAGGGGGTCTAAGGCGAGGGGGTTATGAGGAGGAGAGAGGGGAGGTCTGGGGAATCTGATAAGGAGATAGAAGGTCTGGGGGGTCTGAGAAGGAGAGGAAAGGTCTGGGGGTGCAGAGGAGGAGAGGGGGGTCTGATGACTAGAGGGGAGGTCTGGGGGTCTAAGGAGGAATGAAAGATCCGGGGGCTGTGAGGAGCAGGGTGGTCAGAGGAGGAGAGAGGGGAGGTCTGGGGGTCTGAGGAGCAGATGGGAGAACTGGGAAGGAAAGATAGGAGAATCTGAGGAGTAGAGAGGGGAGGTCTGGCGGTCTGAATAGGAGTGGAAGGTCTGGGGGTCTGAGGAGGAGAGGGAAGTCTGAGGAATAGAGAGAGGAGGTCTGGAGGGTCTGAGGATGAGAGGGGGGTCTGCGGAGTAGAGAGGGGAGGGCTGGGGCTATGAGGAGGTGAGGGGAGGTCTGAGATGGTCTGAGGAGAGTGGGAAGGTCCGGGGTCTCTGAGGAGGAGATGGGGTCTGAGAAGAAGAGAGGAGGTCTGAGGGCTCTGAGAAAGAGAATGAAGGTCTGGGAGCTCTAGAGATAGAGGGGTTTGAGGGGTAAAGAGGGGAGGTCTGAGGGCTCTGAGGAGGAGAAGAAGGTCTGGGGGTTCTGAGGAGGAGAGGGAAGGACTGAGAAGAGTTCTCAGTCTCAGCACCTGCTCTCTATTGCCACCTGCACGTTGGAGGGAGGAGAAAGCCAATTCCTCTCTCCAGCTGCAGCTATCGGCCACTGCTTCTTGTGAAAGAAGTGACAATCACGCCTGTCAGTGAGGAGCAGGATGAGCGCCCAAATCACAAGTTGCCCCCCCCTCCCCATCGTCAGCATTATGCTCACTTGGCCCCCCTTTGTCCTGGCTGCCATCACCTGATACTACTTCCCGCTCAGCTACAGTTCCCACAAGCCAGCTCTCAAGTCAGGTATGACTCTGCTTCTAGACAGTGGCTGTGGGTGGTGGTAGCCGAAACTATAATCAAAGCATTGGCAAATGCAGCTGATAAGATGGAAAAAAAAGTTCCAAAGTTGCTGATGCTTATAAACAGTACCTTTACCCACTTGGGCTCAGGAAAAATGTTGGATATGAATTTATTTTTTTATAATCCATGTGGCCAGTGTGTGTACAGGGTACATTGGGTCCCACTTTCCTTTGGGCCTGCGTTCCCCACACACCCTGCACACACTGATGATACACCACTGCCATTTGGCCTCTTCAAGAGTGATTGCTATTATTGCTGTGATGTCTATGCCACAACCTGTTTTTGCTTTTTTGTTCAGTTAAAGACTGCTAAGACCACATTATAAATTAGTGAACTGGCATATTTATGTATTTACCCCTGAATATTATTTTTTATGTTATACCAGGTTTAATAAAACATTGATCTCCCAGAAGGGATTGTTTTTTTTTTTTTTTTTTCTATAAACATGGTGTTACTCTATGAAGGCTTTTCTATGCATACTTCCCTTGGTACATCCACACATCTTGTGAACAACGTAAGCAGTTGTTTTATTTTTTTTCTTTTATACCAAGGCCCAATCACACTTGTCTTCCTGTAGTGATACACATGGTGTTTACTGCATGAAAGGCAGATCATAAAGAAATTCCATTCACTGAAGAAGAACAAAAAGTGCTACTGTATATGCATGGGCTTGGAAGCAGCTGCTAATCCTTTTATTTTTTCCCTATTGACAAGTACTCCACGATCTCTTTCTTTCCTCTGTTGTAAGAGGAAAGGGAGGGATCAACACTGTACACAATAGCATGTGATCACTGTAATGACCAATAACAGCTATAACATGGTACACAATCCCTCAGATTAGCAGGGAGCTCGATCTAACCCAATAAATACATTTATTAATCCAGGCGTGGTACAAAATAATACAGGGCTAAGGGTGTTTTCTAATATATTCTAGCTCGGTACCATGTTTCTCTTAGGAATATTCAGCAACCAGACAGTCGCTCGGCTACCCACCAGAATGGGCACAGGTGCATAGCTGTGCGTATGCGCAGGAATGTTCGCCAGAGGCGCCTGCATGCGTGTGCACTATTTAGCACATAAAAGGATGACAGCTGCACTAGGGCAGTGCTGTCTGATCTGCAGCTTTTCCCTGTATCCTGTTCCTGTGCCTATCCTTGATCTCATTTTGATCTGGCTTTCTGACCATTCTGATTCTCCCCAATCTTGACCTGGGCTTGTCTTTTAACGTTGATTTATCTGATTCTCTGTCTGAACTTAGACCATCCTTTTGCTTGCTATCTCTGAGGATTCGGATCTCCTGTGTATGACCTGGCTTGTTTGACTCTGCACCCATCTCAGCAGCTTCCAGCATCTTCTGCATACCTGCGTCCACAGTATATCTGCACCCGCATTGTGCCCTCTACCTTTGCTGCCATCTGCTTCTCTTGTCTACCAACAAACTGAGAAGATTGCAGGCACTCCTACCATGCCGTGCTGTTGCATACCTCAGTGGTCCTTGAACTGGGGAGGTACAAGAGGCCTTCCTCTGCTTGTCAGGCTCTACCCAAAGGTACATGACAGTCTCAGACAGCCATGACTGAGCCTGCAAGAGGACCCTCTCCCATAGATGAGAATTGTCAACACATCTCAGCCCTTATACAAGCCGACAAGTCCCTATAATAAGGCTATGTACAACTGGAGGAACGGGTGCAGTCCTTAGCCACCTTAACCAGTCCTTCATTAGCTCCGGCTACAGCCCAGGCCGCTTCTCCACCTACAGTGATTATGTTGCCACTGGAACCTCGGGTTCCCACACCCGAGTGATTCTCAGGGGATTGAAGCATGTTCAAGGCATTTCGCAATGCGTGGCAGTTATACTTTGCCCTCCAGCCACAGGCCTTTTTTCTGAATGGGGTTCATTATCGTTTTTCTGCAGGAGGAACCCCCCATTCCTGGGCCCAGACTACTGGAGGAGAATAACGCAGGAATTCAGGAAAAGTAATCTTTCTTTGATACAATGGCACAACTGTACTATGACCCTCAGCAAACTGTCACAGCAGAGGGCGCTCTTCACGTACTCTAGCAGGGTTGTCGAGCAGCCGACCCTGCTAGAGTGCATGAAGAAAGTCTCAAGGATGAACTGGCCTGGGTTGGAGTACCCAACACCTTGGAGGCCTTGATAACACTGGCAATTCAGATTGATTGACGGCTTCATGAGCCCAGGACAGAGAGGTCCATTCAAAACGAACCACCCGGTCTGGATGAGTCCCACTTCCTACGGGGAAGCTGAGGCACGGGTCAGGCGGCTCTGATTGTATATGTAGCAGAAAACAAATTGGCCTAAAATGTTAAAAAAATTTGATTTTTAAATTTCTTTTGAGAATGTCATATAACAGAATGTGAAAAATATTGTTTTAAAGTGGTTAAAGAGATCGTGAGGCTACATGGGGTTCCTGCAAACATTGTATCTGACAGGGGAGTGCAGTTCCCCTCACGCTTCTGGAGAGCCTTATGTGGGGTCTTGAAGATTGAGCTATACTTGTCCTCAGCTTATCAACCCCAAACAAATGGACAAACGGCAAAAACAAATCAGATAAGCAAGGTAAGAAGCCTAAGAGCTAACCATAGAACAGGATGTAGTAGCTGGAGAGTAGATAGAGTGTGATATAATATGACTAGCAGCCAATTTTCTGCAGTGTCAACACATACATACATACATAGGGAAATCTGAATGGAATAAATAAATTGGCGCAAATCTATCACAAATGTGAATCTCCTGTGATAACAATTATATCTCCAATATTAGGGGATAAAGTGCAAATAGAGCACTATATATGGATATAATGGTGATAAATAAATAAAATGATAAGATCCACAATAGATAATAAAATCCCCGAACAAAAAGATTCACCCACAAATAAAGAATAACATCATAAACAAATGACGAAAAAGTGGGGATAGCAGCTAAAGGGTGAGTGTGAATCTTAAAGTGCACTGTGCTGAAATGATCAAATAAATAAATTCATCAAACAAAAAAATATATCATCACAAAAAATATCATCACACAAAATGCTGAGACGTGGATGTAGCAGCTAAAGAGTGAATGTTAAAGTGCACTGTGCTATGATTAGAATAAATTTACCAAAAATATATATACTATTAGGACATATATGGTAGACGGTGCTTCTTAATCCAAAAAAAATGGGGGTAGGACTAAATAAATACAAAGTGTCCTTGTGCATATAAATCAATGCATAAAAGTTCATGTGCTCTCAAAGTGAAATAAAGTAGAGATAAGCGATGGTGTCTTCACAAGTTGCCAGCAGTAGAAGGAAGTATATTACCAGGGCGTGAGCATTTATCCACAAATAAGTGTAATGGCCGCTCATCTCCAAAACACTCAAAAAGAGCGTTTGTAATATCACAGTAAGCTCTGCTGCAGGTACTTCCTTCACATCAGGTGCCTGGATAAAGGGGTCACTATTAGTTTTCTCCTTATCTCTTTGGAAGGTGGATGGTGGTACTTTATGAGGGGGCAGATCCTGGTGGGGTTTGAGCTCAATCCATGGATAGAAGAAGGGACTTCATAGTGTAGTATTTATCATAAATTTTATTAAAAAACATAGTAAAACTCACATTTCAGTAGACAGTAAACAGCATACAAGGTAGCAGCCGCACACAGCGGTGTTTTCCGATTACTTCCGGTCTTGGCCGTGGACCGGAAGTGACGTCAACCAGCTTGTCCCGACGCGTTACTTCAAAGACCAACGTGACTCTATCAAATGTATTTATGCCCTTGATAAAGTCACGTTGGTCTGCTTTTCTGCTGCCATCTGCTTTTCTTGTCTGCCGACAAACGGAGAAGATTGCAGGCACTATTACCCCGCCCTACTCTCGCAGTCGCTGTTGCAAACCTCAGCGGTCCTTGAACCAGGGTTGTACGAGAGGCTTGCCTTTGCTTGTCAGGTTCTACCCGAAGGTACGGGACAGTCTCTTTTTATCAAGCCATCTAATGAAAGCTTGGTACACAGTGTTTACCAATTATAAATGGCACTGTGTAAATAACGGGTCATCGTTCTGCTGCCTAAAGTTGTACCCCAAGAGAAAAGTGGTTAATTACAGTTACTGTATACATGCAATGATTTACCATTGTGTACATTTGTCCCTTACCTCAAGGAGCTTACAATCTAAGGTCTCTACCACACAAATACAGACTAGGGGCAATTTAGATAGGATTCAGTTATCCTACTAGCATGGCTTTGAAGTGTGGGAGGAAATTGGAGCACCTGGAGAGTCTGCATGTTCTACCCACAAGAAGACCACAAACTCCATGCCGATAGCATCTGGGACAGGATTTGAACTGAGGATCCCAATGCTGCTTGGCAGAAGTTCTAACCACTAAGTCACTGTACTAGATCCTTAGCCTTTTGCAAAAGCTTGGTGAACTGAGCCTAATATCTGCTATTACAGTCATCACTTTTTTCATACTTTGAATTACATTTAAAAATTGAACTAAAAGTAAAACTGAAGATAATTTTGAAATACAGTCAGATATTAGTTTGTAGATGTAGGGAAAAGGTGGGGCACACAGCATTTGAAATTCAGCGTGTTCTGAGTGCAATAAAATATTACAACTAGAAGATGATTTTACCAGTTTCATAAGGGTTATTGAGGTGGATATGTAATAAAACAAACAAACCCTATCAAAATACAAATAAGTGTAGCTCACCTCTATGTGTTAATATTACTAACAAATGAACATTATGAGCAAGGCGTAATGTTTAACAATGTAGAAAATAAAATTGCTTCAAAAGACATCTGGGAAAGGGAGTCCTCATGTGGTTAAATTCTATATAACAACATGTGGCATATTCATTATTTACTGTATTTGTAATTGTAAAACCATAAGCTTACTTGTAGAATACAGCTCATGATATCAGATGCAATCTTGGCATGGGGAGTATCCTCATCTTTTGCTGGTGGCTTCAGATTGTGCTCCAGACATGATTCCCAAAGTGACACAAGAGCTTGGCCATGTTTCTCAATGGTCCCTGTTTCTCTAATTGCTGTTGTAACACGAGTGATGCAAATTTCTACAACTGCTTGATCGTTGTCATTAGTTTGGTAATCCTGTTTTAAAAAAAAAATGTTGTAATTTAAATGCAATTAATACTTCTATAGCATCATATCTTAAAAGACATAAGGTAAATATCCTATGTATTGAACAGAATTGACGCTTCCTATTTTCATTGCAGGTTCCATCAACAGATATTGTTGATGGACAGTGAATTCTCAATGCATATACCAGATCTTATGTCTAGCTACATGCAACACATGATTCCTAAACAAGTTAATTTGGTCACAATGTTTACAAGTGCAGCCTTGTTGTGGGAAGGGGGGTTATGAGAAATGCAGCAAAATCCAGTTGCAGGGGCCCCTGAGGATGATCATGATGCTGTGTCTGTCCTTGTGTCTGAGACCTGAAGACAAGATCAGTGGTGATGGGGAGATCCTCCAACTGTTGTCCAACCAGTCTGCAATGCAGCTTCTCTGGAACTCAGAGTCAGCCTAACTACTCTAATCTGACATGCAACCGGACCTCTGACTACCAGAAGTGGCCATCAAATTCCTAACCTGGCTCTAACTTATGCTGGTTATCGAGCCATAAGCTAAAACTATCTATAGAATCCCAGAGCAAAAGGTTTAGGATTAACTAAAAATAACAGGAGCTGCATATACTGTAACTAAAATAACAAGAGATGCATCTGAACTCTAGTGCAATAAACAGGTTCACCTACTAATATAATAAAATGTGACCACTACACGCATACAGTAGCACAGACTTAGCTACTTGGAACTGTGCACCTGAAATAATAACAAAAGGACAGAGACTTGAACTCAAGATGTTATGAGCAGCTACAGCCAGAACACAGGAACAGTTATCTAATAGTCTCTGCTTGTGGTCTGGATAAAATACAGTGTTTCAGTAATGCAGCTCTTGCATGTGGACATGTGTTGCCAGCTGCTGTCACGGTCAGGGGTCAGGCTTGGAGACCAGACCAGTAGTTATAGCAGTGGTGAGGTTCACACCGATCAACAGGATAAGTACACAAGCAGGTTCCAATGGCGGATGATGTGGGCCCACCAGAGGAGCAAGGCCTAAGCACTAACTGGTCTTCACCAGAGCTACTGATATTGGAAATGGAATTCTCTGCATGTTAGTGCCAGATCGCAGTCCTCAGGATAGCCCCATCAGGATTTGAGCTAGCCACATGGTGCAACAGATGTAGCAGGTAGGGATCAAGCAGAAACATAGTCAGTAAACAAGCCAAATGTCGGTAACTAGTGGTTGCAGGCTGGAAACAAGCAGAAGCATAGTCGAGAAATAAGCCAAAGGTCAGTTACAAATGGTAGTGAAGATAAGGACAGCTGCAGATATTCAAGGAGCAAGATATTGGCTGTAGAGAGCACAATAATCTGGTAAATTAGAAGTGTAGAGACATGGCTTTAATAAGAAAGTTCATGGAAGGAGTAAAGAGTTCAAGGTTCACTAGAAACAAGATACAAAGCAAAATTGTCCAACTAATCAAACAGGGAGCTGTCCAGCATCTCAGATGGCACAGCATGAAGAGCCACAGCTTGATATTGCAGAGGTCCCAAGTTCTAGTCTGAACCTTGACAGTTCCCCTCTCTACTTCTTCTTTCTTTTTTTTTTCTAAGCTATTTCCTCAGAGACAGGAAGTGAGAATACATAATTATACATATCACTCTGATATTGAGAATACATAATTATACATATCACTCTGATATTAGCAGCTAACAGTAGAGGGCAGCAGATCCCTACACAGGTTTTATTAAATGCCTGTGTTAATGTGGAACTACAGGAATTAAATCCCTTTTATAAATAAGCTGATTTATTGTGGTTAAGTCCAACTATTTATATTTTTACTGAGTGCCATGAGTACAGCTTTTGCTATACACCCAGTCCTCTAACAGGGGAGATGTGCTCCACTACACAGCAGCCACACTGCCAATACACTACAGTTAATAATCTGGTTAAAATACAACCTCTTAACAACTTGCCTACCGTGCACTTTCACCCCCTTCCTGCCCAGGCCAATTTTCAGCTTTCAGCGCTCTCACACTTTGAATGACAATTGCGCGGTAATGCTACACTGTACCCATATGAAATTTTTATCATTTTTTTCCACACAAATAGAGCTTTCTTTTGGTGGTATTTGATCATCTCTGGGTTTTTTATTTCTTAAATGAAAAAAGTCAGAAAATTTTGAAAAAAAAAATAGTTTTTCTTATTTTCTGCGAGTAAATTTTGAAAATAAATAAATGTTTCTCCTTCACTGATGTGCGCTGATGAGGCGGCACTGATGGGCACTGATAGGCTGCACTGATGGGCACTGATGAGGTGGCACTTATGGGCACTGATGCGGTGGCACTTATGGGCCCTGATGAGGTGCCACTGATGAGGAGGTACTAATATGCCGCACTGAGGAGCACTTATAGGCGGCACTGATAGGCGGCACTAATAAGCCCATAGTGCTGCCAGTCAGTGCTCATCAGTGCCTAGATGAGCAGGCACTGATGGGCACTGACTGGCAGCCCTATGGGCACTGATTGTGGGCACTGATGGGGGGCACTGATGGAGGGCACTGTGGGCACTGTTGGTGGGCACATTTTATTTTATTTACCTCCTGTTGTAATCAGGGCACTGGTGATCAGTGCCCTGATTACATTCCTCTGTGTCCCCGAACGGCTGATCATCTCTGCTCCTTCCTCACACGCAGTCTCTGTGTGAGGAAGAGAGCTGGCGATGAGAGATGATCTCATATGTTTACATATGAGATCATCTCTCATTGCATGGGCCGATCACGTGGTAAATGGCCTTTGTGATTGGCCATTTACCACGATCTGTGATTGGCTGTGTCCAAGGGACACGGCCGACACAGATTTTCCCCGATGCGCACTCGCGGGAGCGCGCGGGGAGCCTGTCTCTGGGGGGCCGTTTAAAGACGGCCTCCCGGAAATTCGAGTCCGCGCTGTAGCCGTCTTTCGGCTATAGCGCGGACCGGAAGTAGTTAAACCTAGATTGTAAATGAAAGTAAAATTAGAAAAACCACACTGCCTGCCTATTCCCTCTGCTGTCCATTCACAGAATACTTTAAATACTTTTGCATGGTGAGCTGAGCAGCCGCAATTGCCTCTGCAGTCAAACACCCAAAGGTCCAACATCAGAATGCCAGAAGTATAGTGATATCTGTATGTCAGACGTCAGTAAAAATGTAAGCAGTTAATAAAAAAGATAAGTCCAGGAGTTGCATACATCTTTTCAATATTAACCCCTTACAAACCAGCACATTTTTTAAAGTGCTGAAATTCCTGCAGTTCTTCTTTAAACTGGTGACTTAGGGTCCATTAAAATCATTGCACAGTGATAACTCACATTACATGCGTTGGTACGCCACTGTGCCATTTATTGTGAATGGCACACCAATGCACTTCCATAATACATGTATACTGCAACACAGTAAGGCACAGCACACAGTATCTCACATGTTTCACTGAGATAAAATGTAGCTTGTTCTATTTTAGCATGCATGGCTATATGTTTCAGCCCATTACTTCATTTTGAATGGGCTACTGAACACAATACAATGCAAGTCAACACAAGTCATGTGTTGTGGTATGTGTATAAGAAATCAGGTGCGCTAAATTGATGTGTGTCAGATCAATCAAATGGAGGTTGATCAAAATACTAGTGAAGTGAACATCTTCGTGTGTCTTCCCAGTGTGCAGCATCTATCCACACCGGGGCAGGCCGCCCGTCCGTCCTCCGGAGGGACATACATTGCGGACACCGGAAGCTTGCTCTGCATTCTCAGATTTAAGGGCGGAAGATGACGATGCGTGCCATCTCCTGTCTCCGTTGACGTCCGCTTTAGGAAGACTTTCCATGTAAGTGCACCTTGTATTTTTTTTAAATAAATGTGAAAAGGTACTGCACTATGGTTTGGCTTTTGTTTTTGTGAGATACTTGCGGGGACATTACCATCGACATCAGAGAGATACTGCCCAGAGTGAGGACGCCCAGGAGTGAGGACAGGCACCATTTAGGAGTGTATATACAAGCTCTACAGTACTTATTGTCCGGTAAGAGGCGTAACCTCCCATTTGAGTGATTCACTTCCTCCCCTGAGCACTTACTTCACGTCTGGAGTTGATACATACACCCTTGAATCTTCTACCTTCTGGTAAGGGGCCAATCCCTAATACGGTGGTGGGATTATCTGCACCCGACAGCTTGAGTGGAATTTTCTTCTCTGGATCTCTCCACATCTCACTGGGAATATTATTTGGGATTTTATGCACCTTCACCTTTGCTTTTCACCTTTATCCCCACTACACCTAAAGGAGTAGTGGTGATTTCACTTGGACTTTTTTTCACAATTCCGTTGAGAGTTTTACTTTGATTGTATGCATGTTATTATATACAATCTATTTCCACTTGAGTTTAACACAGTTATATGAATGTTATATCAATCACTGTATATATCCCAGTTGTGTGATTTTATGTTCACTTCACTAGTATTTTGATCAACCTCTATTTGATTGATCTGACACACATCAATTTAGCGCACCTGATTTCTTATACACATATTTATCCCAATTTGGTTCTAGGGTTGCAGCTTTATTTGATTTTACATCCTGCGCACTTTTTTCACATACACATGTGTTGTGGTATGAATGGGCCATAACACAAGCCTGTAACACCAGTCAAAGCTCAATAAGCTCTGCAAGAAAGGAATTTTTGTGTAACCAATTGTTTCAAGGGTTTAAAGTGGTGATACACTATTTTAAAAGCCACTAAAATGACTAGCCACAGGTTATACACAGTGATGAAGCAACTCCTATTACACAAGCTGTACCTGTTTATCTGCAGCCCTCTCTTCTCCAAAGGTGTTCAAAATACACAGATCAAAGTGTATTTTTCAGCTTCTAGAAGGTAGGGTATGGGGACCTGATGTCACACACTGTACAGCATAGTGCATATAGTGGAGTGAAATCTGACACCTGAATGCCGCTGAGGGAATGGACACGCTGTGATACGTATGTGATACGGCTGTATCAGAGAGAGAGTGAATAGTTAAAAGTAATTGAGTCTTCAGCAAATAATGGATGCCATTTTCATATGAACAAGGGTTATTTCAGTTCAGACAAATAGAACTAAAGGTTGAGAACCAGCTGTTATAAATATGACTTGTGGGAATGAGATGAGCAGTCTTCTGGGAATGAGATGAGCAGTCATTAAAAACAAGTTATTGCGCATGTCCACATGAGCCATCCATGTGCCGGATCTATGGACTCCGCATATCCATGCATGCTGCTTACATAGCAAATATTTATCACGCATGCGTGGCAAGAATGACTTGACAGAATGATAGTACAAACAAAGGGGATTCTCTGGGGAAAATCTGGACCTTTCTGAAGACGCGGCAGACATGCCTTGAGTCGATTTCCCGATGTTCCCCTTGCTGATTGCTGGAGTCCCCCAATCGTAGAGGCAACGGGTGATGCTACAATATCTGGTGATGTATTGATGCTAATTCTTTGCTATATCTATTGATTCTGTAACTAATCATTACATGTTAGAACTATTTTTATAATAAATGTAATCAATTGTTTTATCATTTATAAACTTGTGCCTATCTTGTATGATAGTGAGCATAGTAGTAGTGGATAAAAACACTGTTTTATCAGGCAAAACATAAATTGGCATAGTCAGCAGGATACTCTGAAGGTTATTTTCTATAAAATTATAGCTAATGAGAAATAAAAGTTTGCCCGTAGTTCCTTATGTGCAGGGGAATCTTGGTGCAAAGTTTTGAAAATTGGCTACTTGCCAAGGGGATTCAAATGTAAATATCTTTGTTCCTATAATAGTTATAGAATTAATTTTTGGACATTAAGGGTTACCGCAATTAACGTGACCAGTGAACCCTATTGGCACTGAGCCAAAAGTTTTAAATTAGACTAACTTTTTATCTGATTATAGTATTTAAGTTGTATTTTAGGGGCACCCTCCATAATCAAAGGGGAACCTCTGGTCAGATTTGTGTAAAATTGGCACAAAGCCAAAAGTTTCAAATTAAGTTAACCCTTAATCTAACCATAGCATTCAAGTGACATTTTAGGGGCATCCTCTATAGAAGGAGGGGAACCTCTGGTCAGACTTTTGTAAAATTGGCACAAAGCCAGAGGAAAATCTCAGATTATCAATCAAGAAGAACTATAAAATCATGTTTAAAAGGGAAAATAAGCAAAAATTAGGAGAGGCAATAGAGATTCTCGGCTGGACCGAGAGTCCTTATAACATTTTAGCCCAATAATTATCTGGGGCGGGATTAGCAGAACAATGGGATAGCAAATGAAAAGGCATTGAGCCCCTCGATGTTGTAAAGGTACTCGAGGGGGTCCCTGTGAAAGCAGGTGATGTAGAGCCCCTCAATGTTGTAAAGGTACTCGAGAGGGTCCCTGCGAAAACAGGTCATGGCAAATGGGCAGACACAGTTGGATTTTACTAACTGCATATAGGAAAGTGCATAAGAAACTTCAACAGGTATGGAAAGAGTACCATCAGTTGGAACAAAAAACTATATAACAGGATTGATGCTTCAGTGTGGCCAAAAGCTGTTGTGGGACAAATTGGAGCATTACCAAGATGTTACTGAAAAATCAGCGGTTAAGGTGGCTCAGATGAAATATAGAAAAAAGAAGGGAAAGGTTAACAAAGGAAAAGTTCATAAAGTAATTGCTTCAGCTTCTCTTGATTGGGACCCTGATAAATGGGATGCTGATGTATTGGATTGGGATGACTGCCCTAGGGATTCAGATTGCCCAGATCCAGGAATAAATCCACCCAAGATTATACACCCAGTAACTCGTAGACAAAATAACACTAGACATAAAGGGAAATTTTGATGTTAAGTTGTGTTATGTATTTAGGGTCAGGCCTTACAACTAGTAAATTCCTAAACATAGGGAAAAAGCCAAAACAGACAAATGATAATCATACTGTATAGGAATAACAATTTTTTGGCCCTGGCTCAAAGAGAATACTTTATATGTTGTCAGAGTGGAAAGATGGGATGAGCATTATGGCTGCCCGTCTGGGCATAGGGACTAGAGTAAGGTAAGTACAGGGTTACAGTAGATGGGATGCAAGGGATAATAAAACAAAATAAGGAAAGCAGATTTTAGGGAGGTAAAACTAACTTAAGCAGGGAAATAAGGTAAAAGAAAGTGAGAAAATGATATGCATGTGTTGTGTACAAATGGGAAAAATGTAAGTGATTGTAGAGAGATAATTCTGTATGTGTATGAATGCTAGAACTCTTAGTTCTACATCTTGTGTGTGTGTCATGTTAGCCCTGTGCAGATGTGACCTCCTCCTTTGCCCCCCATCCCTTTTCTCTTGTTCATGAAAGGAATGTACTGGGATGAGACATTAGTGATATCTGGCAAGGTCACCCATGATATGACTACACGTATATCATAACAATATGTGCGGGGTTAATTATTCTAATGATAAACAATGTGATCACAGTTATTTTGAATCTGTTTCCCAAACAGAATTGTAAAGTGAAGGTTAAGTTAAGAAAAGTGCATACAGTATAGAATAACACATATTAAATATCCTTTGTTAGTGGAAACAATTTTATTAATAATATAGATATAATTTAATTGATTTAGACAACCTTTTGGTTGGAAATAAAATACAGGTTATTGAGAAAACTTGTAATATTGGGTTCAGTTTAGATTGAGATGAGGTTGATAATTATAATACAGCTGTCCTAATACTGAACAAAGCTAAGATGGATGAGGCACATAGGGAGAGATAAGTTGCCTGGACAGATCTGGCAAATGGATTTCATTGGACCTTTACCAGAGAGCAGACGATGTAAGTACGTTTCTACAGCAGTAGATACATACCCAGGGTTACTGGTAGGATTTCCATGTCAGTCAGCCACACAGTGGAGTACCCTCCGAACACTTGACTTGATAACACAGCATTATGGGAAACTATGCAAATACAAATAGATAATGGATCCCATTTGACTAGCCAACAGGTAAAAAATTATGCTAGTCAGCATAATATAGAGTGGGTTTATCATATGCCCTATTACCCATAAGCTGCAGGACTAAAAGAAAGAATAGCACAGTTATTGCTGATTCCTTTGTATTTTACTCAAATGAAAGAAGGAGAGGCACCTTCTACATTGACAGTTAGAGGTGATAAAAGTTCTGGTTCTACTAACACTATTAATGTAGGGGCAAAAATCTGGATTCAAAAACAGACAGGACCACCTGAACCGGCTAAAATGATAGCTGTAGGAGATGACCATACTTTTCTAGTCATGAGACCAGGAGAGGAAAAGTGGGAATATATCGCGCAACAAAAATGTTATTTGCGAGAATGATTTATGTACTGTTTCTGGTGTAGATCAATGAAAGGCATGTCATTAGCCTTGAAATCCTTGGTATCATGTGGTTGGCCTCATTTGGAGCAGAAGCCTGGACTCCCAGGGTTAAAGTGACAAATACCAAACAAACCCAAAGATCATGGGGATGGGTCTATAGTACCAAAGAAAGACGACAAGATAACTTTACATGTGCGGCAAAACAGTGATGCGATATATTAACTATTACTTTTAATGGTTCTATGTGGTCTGGAGCATCATTATCAGGGGATATGGGTCACTAACTGGAACTTTGAACGGTTTTGAAATAGAGACTTTAGCTAATAGACTACATAATGCTGGCAGTAAAATCAATGATGGGATAACGCTTCAAGCATGGCGGATGCCTACTATATTCCACACAATTAGCGTAGCAGCTGGAGTAGATACTGTAATGCTTAACTTGATTAATACATCTAATAATTTTGCTTATGGCTTATAACAAAGTTTGTTAATTGGACAGTGTGTATGTTGCGGACTATATATGAACAGCAACAAAAAAGCAATATGCAAACAATGCTTATGACAGGAAATGAGCAAGTATGGAAGACCGCGTTCAACTCCAGTATACCCCAGGATGCTTGGGTGCAGCTGGAAGCTTCAAAGATGGTCTGTAATGATACACACTGTTTGGGAAAATTAAGTATGTATAATGTCACTAAAACAGCGCTTATGTGTAAATTTATAGTGATGCCTTTGATTCTGGGGGAACCAGTAGCAGAGTTTTTCTGGAATCCACAGATGATAGGCACACATATTGATAACCAAAACAGAACCCATGATTTGCCTTTATGCATTGAATCCTTAGAGGGTAAAATTTGTCAATTACAATCTACTGTATATGAGCCTTGTCTATTACAGAATTCTGTGAATTTGTGTAAATGGACTATTTTGCCATTATCTTATAAAATGATGGTTGAAATAGCTCCACAAGAAGTGTGTGTGGTTACCAATGCACCCGTGGTTCCGAGCATGCTGGTATCTTTTTCATGGATGTCTTTGCAATCTTACCTCTATTAGGTGGTGGGCGAAACTTTTGTACTATATGGTGAACAGGTTGAGAACCAGCTGTTATCATAAACTATTTCATGGGAACAAGAGCTGCTTCAGTTATGACAAATAAAGTCTGAAGGTTGAGAATCTGTTGCAATCATAAATAGGACTGGGAATGAGATGAGCAGTCATTAAAAACAAGTTTTTGCGCATGTCCACATGAGTCGTCCATGTGCCGGATCTATGGGCTGCGCATATCCATGCATGCTGCTTACATAGCAAATATTTATCACGCATGCATGGCAAGAATGACTTGACAGAAAGATAGTATAAACGAAGGGGATTCTCTGGGGAAAATCAGGACTTTTCTGAAGACACCGCATGTGCCTTGAGTCGATTTCCCGGTGTTCCCCTTGCTGATTGCTGGATTCCCCCAATCGTAGAGGCAACGGGTGATGCTACAATATCCGGTAATGTATTGATGCTAATTCTTTGCTATATCTATTGATTCTGTAACTAATCATTGCATGTTAGAACTATCTTTATAATAAATTGAATCATTTGTTTTTACCATTTATAAACTTGTGCCTATCTTGTATGATAGTGAGCGTAGTAGTAGTGGATAAAAACACTGTTTAATCAGGCAAAACACACATTTCCCTTCACAGTCTCATAGGGAAACATACACATTTGAGGCTGTCAAATGCCTGCTGTGTGCTGGGGAGGAGGGTGGGGGCGGCTGTCACCATGGATTGCCTGGTGTCTTAAAACTGCCAGAAGTGATAGATGCAGATTGATGGGGAAAGAGAGAGCAGCCAGGATCCATGCTAGGTGCTATGGATTGAGGCAAATACACTTTATACGAGGATATGCTTTGTTTATTTTATTTTTCTCAGGCGTTTTCAACAACTCTAAAAATGGAGATCTAAAAATTAAAACTAATATCAGTCTTCATTTATTTTTTTTATAGGAGCTAACCTAGCAAGGCCATATTAAATAGTAAGGGTAGTACAGCTCGCCTGTTCCAGTAACACACAACATTGCTATCTGACGTTGTCACTACCCCTCTCAGTGGGGCTGTACAGACTGCAAAACCCAGTCACTACCTACCTGTCACATACACTATATTACCAAAAGTATTGGGATGCCTGCCTTTACACGCACATGAACTTTAATGGCATCCCAGTCTTAGTCTGCAGGGTTCAATATTGAGTTGGACCACCTTTTGCAGCTATAACAGCTTCAACTCTTCTGGGAAGGCTGTCCACAAGGTTTAGGAGTGTGTCTATGGGAATGTTTGACCATTCTTACAGAAGCGCATTTGTGAGCTCAGGCACTGATGTTGGACAAGAAGGTCTGGATCACAGTATCCACTCTAATTCATCCCTAAGGTATTTTATCGAGTTGATGCCAGGACTCTGTGCAGGCCAGTCAAGTTCCTCCACCCCAAACTCACTTATCCATGTCTTTATGGACCTTGCTTTATGCACTGGTGAGCAGTCATGTTGGAACAGGAAAAGCCAACCCCAAACTGTTCCCACAAAGTTGGGAGCATGGAATTGTCCAAAATGTCTTGGTATGCCTTAAGAGTTTCCTTCACTGGAACTAAGGGGCCAAGCCCTACCCCTGAAAAACAACCCCACACCATAATCCCGTCTTCACCAAATTATTTGGATTAGTGCACAAAGCAAGGTCCATAAAGACATGAATGAGCGAGTTTGGGGTCGTGGAACTTGACTGGCCTGCACAGAGTCCTGACCTCAACCCGATAGAACACCTTTCGGATTAAGTAGAGCGCAGACTACGAGCCAGGTCTTCTCTCCAACATCAGTGCCTGACCTCACAAATGCGCTTCTGAAAGAATAGTCAAACATTCCCACAGATACACTCCTAAACCTTGTGGACAGCGTTCCCAAAAGAGTTGAAGCTGTTATAGCTGCAAAGGGTGGGCCAACTCACAATATTGAACCCTGTGGACTCAGAATGGGGTACTATTAAAGTTCATGTGTGTGTAAAGGCAGGCATCCTAATTCCTTTAGTTATACAGTGTACCAGTGATTGACAGGTAGATAGCATTTGGCCTGTTAGCAACCCCTAAATAATGAGGGAAAGTCTAGTCCAATAAAGAATTTTAACAGTTAAAGGTTAACTCCACTTTCAGGAGAAAAAAATCAGCAAACAAACAAAAAATAATATAGTGTATACAATTCCGTCACAAATCATATTGTGATTCAATGTTATTAAAAATGACCTTTCCTTTTCAATCTGCAGCTGTTGTAATTTTCTGAAAATGCAATGCAATATGGCTACCTTAAGCTGTTCTGTACACAGAATGTGTACTGACCACACCCCAGAAACATAATTTCCTGCTTGTGTGATTGGCTCACTGATTTTCCCAGAAGTCTGCCTAAGATACAAGTCAGATTTCTGGCATCCCCTGCAACAAAAATGACATTTTTGGTGAGATACTCCCAATAGAAAAACGTCTAAAGGTAAGCAGGCCCAGCAGATTTCCTCATTAGTGCTCTGCAGCTGCCACAGCTGATTGATAATACCACTCCCATTAGACCCACTCAGCAAGGAGACACAGAGGAACCAACAATTTCTTTAGAATAACAAAAGGTAGGAATCTGCAACAAAGTTTGTTAAAATCCCTGCAATGATCACCCAGAGGGGAATGTTTTTTTCTCAACAAAAGTGGAATTAGAGCCGGTTCACACTACCGCGACCAGAAAGTCGCCCCATGAAGACTTTGAAGAGACTTAAGCCCCGTACACACAGAGCGATCGTCGGCCAAAGATCGGCCGTCTTTTGTCCAGGGCTGTCGTGTCTGTTGGTTGTCTGTTGAAATGTGCTCTAGACTTGCCCTGGACTTTTGTCGGCCGAAAGAAAATGACATCACTACGTTCAACGCACGTTCGGTGCACGTCCACTGCTACAAAAGAGGAAGTGAGTGTTTGGCCGTGACCCTTCTGGGCATCTAGCGCTGATTTCGGTAGCATTTGTTTGGTTGACGACATTTCGCTATTTTCCGAGACATCGTTCGAGAATTTATTATGGAGACCGAGGATTCGACCCTTGCTGTAGTTAGTATTGGAGTTTTGGCTCTGAGGCGAGTTATGAGCAAGAGGAAGAAGAAGCGGACCTCCTGGACGAAAAATTGGTTGCTTAACCGTGATCAATTTTCCCACATGTCCTTGCTGAGGGAGCTCCAGGAAAATAATCCTGATGACTTCAGGAATTATTTTTGCCCTGGTGTCCCCCTATATTCTGAAGCAGGATACGTGTATGCGGGTTGCAATTACTCCTGAGCAAAGGTTAATTGCGACTTTGAGGTATCTTGCAACAGGGAGAAGCCTGCAGGATCTTAAGTTCACCACAGGCATCTCCCCCCAAGCTCTTGGTATCACCATCCCTGAGACCTGCTCTGCTATCATCAAGGTCTTGCAGAAGGACTATATCAAGGTATGTTTTATGTTTTACATTACATTACATGTATTAGTCATCTCACCCGAATTATGATGTTTTTGGATGTACATCAATTTACAGAGGTCATTATTTTGTAACTACCCTCTGGCCGCATGCACATAGTAGTAAAGATTTATATTATCTTAACCATTTGTAAAATTACCCACTAACCACCCCAGCATTCTCTCCTATGTGTCCCTAAACGCATTGCCTGTTAACAGTATATTGAATCTGTGTCATTTTATTACTTTCCCTGAAACAATTATTCCTTGGCCAATGTTTTAGTACCTAGTTTATGATTTATTTTAAACACATCAGTCCATCCATTCCCACTTATGATTGTGTATGTTTATGTAATGATGTAAAAACGTTCATTGACCACAAGCCCTTATTGATGTATAAATGCATAGTTTTACTTACCCATCCCCCCACCCACCCATGCTAAATCTAAAAGTCAGCATATACCAAAGCTCTAGCTGGTGAGTTACAATATAATAAAATTAGGAGGTGTAAAATAAATGTATGTAGATGTTAGATCCCCAAATCCAAACGATTGGCTTCCTGTTGTTTATATCTTATTAAAGTTGCATAAGCATTTAACAGACAACTGTGTGTGTAATAATGTGATGTGCTCATGCACTAAATCTTTTTTTTTTTCCCCCACAGTTTCCTTCAAACGCAGAGCAATGGCTGGAGATTTCTGCTCAGTTTCTGGAAAAGTGGAATTTTCCCAATTGTGGGGGTGCTATAGATGGGAAGCGCGTCCGCATTGTCCCCTTTCCAAATTCCGGCGCATTTTATTATAATTATAAAGGTTTTTTTAGTATTGTCATGCTAGCCATAGTTAATGCTAACTATGAGTTTATTTTTTTGGATATTGGCAAAAATGGCCGCAATTCGGATTGGGGGAGTTAATGAGCAGACGGAGTTTGCTCGTCGCCTTTGTAATGGCACTCTGAACTTGCCATCCAGGGATCAAACATTTGAGGGGATGAGCTTCGTTTTTATTGCAGATGATGCTTTTGCGCTTGGGGAGCATCTTATGAAGCCCTACCCTCAGAGGAACCTCACCCCCGGGCAAAGGATCTACAACTACTGGTTGTCCAGAGCTCGCAGAGTTGTGGAGAATGCCTTAGGGATAATGGCCAACCGGTTCTGGATATTCCTGACGTCCATACACCTGGCACTCTACAAAGTAGATCACGTGGTCCTCTGTTGCTGCATTTTACACAACTTTCTACGTAGGAATGCTGACAACTATCTAATGCAGCAACTGGATACTGACCCTGCTATGCCAGGGCCAAGTGGAGAGGAACAACCCCGTGAGCAAGTGGAGTCCATGACCTCAATGGAAGTTGGACGTTCCGGATTGGCATCACAAAGAGCCCGTCAGATCCGCCAGGAATATCTGGAGTATTTTGTGGGGAGAGGAACTGTGTCCTGGCAGGAATCACTGCCAGACACCCATTAATGTTGTAGTATCTGCCAGACACAAGATAAATGTCAGAGATATAATTTTTTTCCAAAAATTAAAACAAAATTGCAATGATTCTGTATTGTGTATTCTATTAATTTGGGCACATATCCCAAACATCATTTTTTGGGTTCATCATGTGTTATATATGTGTGACTTTAGAAGGGTTAATACATTCATCAGTGTGTTTGTTTACTGTAGTCTCTCCCCAGCTGATCCAAAGTGATGATGGCCATGTGTTATTTTTAACCCAGTGGTGTAAATACAAGGGCCTTCTGCACCCCATTAAATTTCCACAAACCCTCTCACATTGAGAACTAGGTCACACCCAAGGTTCATCTAATGTCACCTTACATTGTTGGTCATTGTCCAGAAGGTGCCCATACTATATATTTATTATAATACATTAGGGTATTTATGTTTATGTCTTTATGTTTTTTATGTTTTGTTTGTCTTGTTTCTTGTCACTGCACTGATTGTATTTACCAACTTATTTTACCTTGCACGGTTGTAATTATACCCCGAGATTTTTACCAATAAATATCTATGTTCACGTTATTCAGAGCCCACTATGTTATTGCTGACTAAGTAACCTTATTTTTTCTGTGATCTATACAGAAGCAGTGCGAATGTAGCCATACAAATTGTATGGCTGAATTCACACTGCACATCTGATCGCATGTAATATCGGAGCGCACTGCTCCTTCATTACATGCGATCGGATGTTCAGGGCTAAATCAGCCATACACTTTGTATGGCTAAATTCGCACTGCACCCGCACAAAAGTCGCACATGATGCATTTATTCAGCCGCATCAGGATTGGATCGCATAGTGGTTCACACTTGTGTGATCCGATCCTGTGCGAAATGTCACATCGCACTGCGATATGCGATAAAACTGGGGGGGTCTTTAACATTTCATTGACACCCCCAGAATCTCGCATATGGCAGTGTGAACTGCCAGATGTCCGTTTGCCATGCGGGAACAGGCTGTGAATTTTCAGCCTTCCCGCATCGCACAAGTGTGACCCGGCACTGAAGCTCCAACATTACATGCAATTGCCGCAGAAGCAAAAGTGTGAGCCAACACTAAATATAACCTGTATTTTAGTAGACTGATTGCCACTAAGGTCACAGATATTATAGTGCATTCAGTGTACTAGTGAATATAACTTGTTAGATGTCCACTGGTCTTGAAGGCACAAACATTTTTTCCCCATAATAATTCCACACACAATCAAAACTGCTTTCATTAACATGCAAATCTGTGAATAGGACAGCCATCATACATTTTGTGCTTCTTTACACAGCTTTAGACCTGGCCCCCCAACGAAAGTCAAATAAAGAATCGAACACACATTGTTGAATGTAATACATTTTTAGTACAAAACATTCACAGGGTTAGGGTTAGGGTTAGGGTGTTGTAAAGTGCTTGATATGCATAACAGTCCTGTGTCAAACTTGACAAAACTTGGGTACACCCTTAACAGCTGACGATGCATGTATTGTGCAATAAATATGCCATAAAATTTAACACGAAATGGGTAAAAACAAGAACATCCCAATAAAAACACATAAAACGTTTTAAACTTTTTTTTTTTTAATTTAGCAATCATGTCCACGAAGTCTCTCATTTTATTCTGTAACGCTGTTGCAGTCTCCTTAATTTTTTCAAGCTCTGAGCAGCATTGTAGAGCCTCTGTTGTCATTTTTGCGAGAGTGCAACTATGTAAAACATGATCTGTTTAAAAAATAGACAAAAATAAAGTAAATGTGAAGCACCTAGATGAGGTCATCATATAGAAACATTTGGTGTCCAGTTTATCTTAAATAACTCTAGAGTTAATACCTACCCTGTTCTTATGCTCTTTTGCCCTAGGCTCTTCTTCTTCCTCCTGTCCTCCTCCGATGCTGTTGCCGATGATTCTGCCGGTCTCCGGTCTCTGCAGCTTACTATATATCCATTAGGGGTGTGAACGCATGATGACGTCATTGAGAGGTCATGGCCCTAATGTATATATATTAAGCTGCAGAGACCAGAGACGGGCAGAATCAATGGCAACAGCATCGGAGGAGGACAGGAGGAAAAAGAAGAGCCTAGGGCAAAAGAGCAGACAACATAAGAGCATAAGATTGGACAGCAGAAGAGTGGAGCGGAGAAGATCCAAAGAGCAGAGTGGAGAAGACCAGATGAACTGCACATCTGATCGCATGTAATATCGGAGCGCACTGCTCCTTCATTACATGCGATCGGATGTTCAGGGCTAAATCAGCCATACACTTTGTATGGCTAAATTCGCACTGCACCCGCACAAAAGTCGCACATGATGCATTTATTCAGCCGCATCAGGATTGGATCGCACAGTGGTTCACACTTGTGTGATCCGATCCTGTGCGAAATGTCACATCGCACTGCGATATGCGATAAAACTGGGGGGGTCTTTAACATTTCATTGACACCCCCAGCATCTCGCATATGGCAGTGTGAACTGCCAGATGTCCGTTTGCCATGCGGGAACAGGCTGTGAATTTTCAGCCTTCCCGCATCGCACAAGTGTGACCCGGCACTGAAGCTCCAACATTACATGCAATTGCCGCAGAAGCAAAAGTGTGAGCCAGCACTAAATATAACCTGTATTTTAGTAGACTGATTGCCACTAAGGTCACAGATATTATAGTGCATTCAGTGTACTAGTGAATATAACTTGTTAGATGTCCACTGGTCTTGAAGGCACAAACATTTTTTCCCCATAATAATTCCACACACAATCAAAACTGCTTTCATTAACATGCAAATCTGTGAATAGGACAGCCATCATACATTTTGTGCTTCTTTACACAGCTTTAGACCTGGCCCCCCAACGAAAGTCAAATAAAGAATCGAACACACATTGTTGAATGTAATACATTTTTAGTACAAAACATTCACAGGGTTAGGGTTAGGGTTAGGGTGTTGTAAAGTGCTTGATATGCATAACAGTCCTGTGTCAAACTTGACAAAACTTGGGTACACCCTTAACAGCTGACGATGCATGTATTGTGCAATAAATATGCCATAAAATTTAACACGAAATGGGTAAAAACAAGAACATCCCAATAAAAACACATAAAACGTTTTAAACTTTTTTTTTTTTAATTTAGCAATCATGTCCACGAAGTCTCTCATTTTATTCTGTAACGCTGTTGCAGTCTCCTTAATTTTTTCAAGCTCTGAGCAGCATTGTAGAGCCTCTGTTGTCATTTTTGCGAGAGTGCAACTATGTAAAACATGATCTGTTTAAAAAATAGACAAAAATAAAGTAAATGTGAAGCACCTAGATGAGGTCATCATATAGAAACATTTGGTGTCCAGTTTATCTTAAATAACTCTAGAGTTAATACCTACCCTGTTCTTATGCTCTTTTGCCCTAGGCTCTTCTTCTTCCTCCTGTCCTCCTCCGATGCTGTTGCCGATGATTCTGCCGGTCTCCGGTCTCTGCAGCTTACTATATATCCATTAGGGGTGTGAACGCATGATGACGTCATTGAGAGGTCATGGCCCTAATGTATATATATTAAGCTGCAGAGACCAGAGACGGGCAGAATCAATGGCAACAGCATCGGAGGAGGACAGGAGGAAAAAGAAGAGCCTAGGGCAAAAGAGCAGACAACATAAGAGCATAAGATTGGACAGCAGAAGAGTGGAGCGGAGAAGATCCAAAGAGCAGAGTGGAGAAGACCAGATGAACTGCACATCTGATCGCATGTAATATCGGAGCGCACTGCTCCTTCATTACATGCGATCGGATGTTCAGGGCTAAATCAGCCATACACTTTGTATGGCTAAATTCGCACTGCACCCGCACAAAAGTCGCACATGATGCATTTATTCAGCCGCATCAGGATTGGATCGCACAGTGGTTCACACTTGTGTGATCCGATCCTGTGCGAAATGTCACATCGCACTGCGATATGCGATAAAACTGGGGGGGTCTTTAACATTTCATTGACACCCCCAGCATCTCGCATATGGCAGTGTGAACTGCCAGATGTCCGTTTGCCATGCGGGAACAGGCTGTGAATTTTCAGCCTTCCCGCATCGCACAAGTGTGACCCGGCACTGAAGCTCCAACATTACATGCAATTGCCGCAGAAGCAAAAGTGTGAGCCAGCACTAAATATAACCTGTATTTTAGTAGACTGATTGCCACTAAGGTCACAGATATTATAGTGCATTCAGTGTACTAGTGAATATAACTTGTTAGATGTCCACTGGTCTTGAAGGCACAAACATTTTTTCCCCATAATAATTCCACACACAATCAAAACTGCTTTCATTAACATGCAAATCTGTGAATAGGACAGCCATCATACATTTTGTGCTTCTTTACACAGCTTTAGACCTGGCCCCCCAACGAAAGTCAAATAAAGAATCGAACACACATTGTTGAATGTAATACATTTTTAGTACAAAACATTCACAGGGTTAGGGTTAGGGTTAGGGTGTTGTAAAGTGCTTGATATGCATAACAGTCCTGTGTCAAACTTGACAAAACTTGGGTACACCCTTAACAGCTGACGATGCATGTATTGTGCAATAAATATGCCATAAAATTTAACACGAAATGGGTAAAAACAAGAACATCCCAATAAAAACACATAAAACGTTTTAAACTTTTTTTTTTTTAATTTAGCAATCATGTCCACGAAGTCTCTCATTTTATTCTGTAACGCTGTTGCAGTCTCCTTAATTTTTTCAAGCTCTGAGCAGCATTGTAGAGCCTCTGTTGTCATTTTTGCGAGAGTGCAACTATGTAAAACATGATCTGTTTAAAAAATAGACAAAAATAAAGTAAATGTGAAGCACCTAGATGAGGTCATCATATAGAAACATTTGGTGTCCAGTTTATCTTAAATAACTCTAGAGTTAATACCTACCCTGTTCTTATGCTCTTTTGCCCTAGGCTCTTCTTCTTCCTCCTGTCCTCCTCCGATGCTGTTGCCGATGATTCTGCTGGTCTCCGGTCTCTGCAGCTTACTATATATCCATTAGGGGTGTGAACGCATGATGACGTCATTGAGAGGTCATGGCCCTAATGTATATATATTAGGTTCAGAGACCAGAGACGGGCAGAATCAATGGCAACAGCATCGGAGGAGGACAGGAGGAAAAAGAAGAGCCTAGGGCAAAAGAGCAGACAACATAAGAGCATAAGATTGGACAGCAGAAGAGTGGAGAGGAGAAGATCCAAAGAGCAGAGTGGAGAAGACCAGATGAAGATATTTAAGAATATTTCAGAAACGTCTCCTGTCGTTATTCACATACACTTCCTTTTATGGGGTGAATGTGTAGGGGTACTATGTACCCCATACCCATTCACATAGGGAGTGGGGTCCGGGATCTGGGGGCCACCCCTTGTTAAAGGGTGCTTCCAGATTCCTATGAGCCCCCTGGCCGCATTACCCCCCAGAACCACCAGACAGGGTTGTGGGGATGAGGCCCTTGTCCTCATCAACATGGGGGCAAGGTGCTTTTGGGTGTGGGGTGCAGAGCCCCCCCTGCCCCAAAGCAACAAGACCCCCCATGTTGAGGGCATGTGGCCTGGTGTGGTCCAGGGGGGGTTGGGTCGGCTTGCTCGTCCCCTCCCGTTTCCTGGCCTGCCAAGCTGCATGCTTGGATAAGGGTTTTGTATGGATTTTGGGGGTAACCCACGCCGTCTATTTGGTGTGGGCCTACCCTCAAACTCCATACCACACACAAAGGGCCTGCTTGGGAACTTGGGGGGGACACCCATGGCGGTTTATCCAATTTTTGTGTGTAGTTCCCCCTCAATAATCTCACAGCGCAAGTTGCCCCGCACAGTGTCATTTAAGAGCCTTATAGGCCCCCGGGCAATGCAGTGCACTGGGGCCCCACTTACATAATCATACTGAGAGAGAGAGAAATCAAGCAGCAGTCAGTCAGATTACCTTCCGCATCGGAAGCACAGAGCACATGAAGGCAGGAGGTGGGTGGAGCCATTCTGGAATAGGCGCGGAGGAGGACAAGGAAGATTCTCCTCTGCTCTGCATGCTGGGTCCTCTCTTTGGGATGTCGCTGGTTGCTAGACGCCAGTCGGCTGGTGATCCTAGCAACCAGTGTAGCTTAGACTAAAGCACCTGGCACCCGGCGGAGGTACAAACTGGTCTGGGGTAAATTGCCACCCTGCATGGGGCCCCTAGGCAAGTGGGGCCCCCAGGCAACTGCCCAGCGTGCCCATTCGGAAAGATGGCCCTGGCCCCGCAAGTCAGATCATCCTGATCCGACTTACGGTGCGACTTCCATTCAAATAAAGAGGCTCCCATAGGGAACTATTGTTTAGAAATGGAGGCTGAAAATAACGCTGATAAAAGCAACATGGCAAAACGTGCGATTACGCTAATTCTCCAAACTACTGAAAGCACGTATTTACAGCTGCTTTTTCTGGGGTCCAAACAAGCTTTGACACACATTTTTGCTCATGCCCCGTGTGCAAGGGACCTAGAAACCTGCAAACGTCTAAAACATATGTTTTATGTAAAATGTGAATCAGGTGCGCCAAACTATTTAATCATGTGTGTAATATATAATCATATAGTCACAAATCTACACAAATGAAGCTAAATTATGACAAATTTCCACTATATGATTATATAATTGACACATATTTTAAAAGCTTTGTACACCTGATTCACATTATTGAACAAACAGGTCGTTCCTTTGAAGCATGACATCAAATACAGCAAATGACAAATACACTTGAAAAAACATTAGTAAAAAACATACTTGGGCACACAACTGGCTCCCCGACACTTGCTCCATGATCCCGAACAGTCGCAGATGTGCTTGCAAGGCTGGTTGTCAAGCTGGCATGAGATTTGTCTTCTGATCTTTCCACATCCAATCCGGCTGGAGATGACACATCCCATAACTCGCATGAGGGAACATCTGCAATGTACATTTTTAAGGAAATACAACAATATAAGGTTAAACAATCATTGCAAATACACATATTTCTATTATCCCACTACCCAAAAATCTGTGCCTACCAACCTTCATGGTGCTGTGGTGGCTGCACACTTGTTTGCTCCACCATGATGCACTTGGGAAGAATGTCTTGATCTACATAATATCAAAAATGTGGCATATAATAAAAGTCACAAGAGGTAAATGTGATAGGACATGGTGCACTGCTTGATAGCTATTTTATTAAAAAATGTTAAGACATGTACATGGTTATCTCTGAAAAATATGGTACATTAATGTTTGACTCTGCATAGGAAACAATTACCTTTTGGAGAATGTGTGCCAGCATCTGGGCCCATGTCCTCTGCTTCTTCCTCCACTGTAGATGGAGCTGCCAAAGTCGCTGCACCTCTCCTCCTCCTTTCCCATTCTTTAGCTTTTACTTTGCATTTTTCTCCTATTTAAAGGTTAGAATAATAATATGGGAATAATAGGAATGTTTGCATAGAAAATTTGTGCCAAGAAAGAACATTCGTTGCAATACAATGCATATATTTTTAACTATGGCTTCCTGTCTTTTAATGTAATATACCAAAAAATCATCAATAGATCGATCTAATCACGACATGACCAATAAAATTATTAATAGTACTTTTTATATATACATTATAATCTAGACATTTTAATACAACATACACCAAATTGACCCAAAACATATTGCTTGTTAAAAAAAAAAAATTACTTTTTTTTAAGAATACGATATATGTGACCAAGCTGTTCTTGCTCACGATGTTTTAGGTCAGACCATCTTTTCCGGATTTGGTCTTTGGATCGCTCCACACCGTACTTTCTGTTTAAACATGCCACCACCTTGTCCAGAATCCGGTCTTTTCTGGCATTGGGCCTCTCATAATTCTCCAACCTGCCATCATAGTCCTGCCTCTCAAGTATGCCAACCATCTCCACCATTTCCCCCTTGGTCATAGGCAGTGGCGTAGCGTGGGGGGTGCAGGGGGGGGCGGCCGCACCGGGCGCAACATCTGGGGGGGCGCATCCTGCAGTGTCACTCTGTCTGACATTATATATATATTACTAACACGGTGTCATCACACACTGTTTGCGGCTGCCGCCATCTTTAGGCTGGGAGATAGCCGGCGGGCGCCCTATGGCTGGAAATTGCGGGTCGAGGCGGGGCGGAGCTGGACTGTGCCTCCCCTGCCCATTGGCGTAGCGTTGCAAGCCAAGCCCCGCCTGTGGGCGGCGTGTTCTGCACAGCTCAGTCAGCTCAGCGAATCAGTAGCCTTCTTTTCACTCAGCCGCCCGGCGCTGTCACAGGAATCATTCATCTCTATCTTTCCAGTTGTGGTGAGCACAGCGTGAAGAGGACTGAAGAGAGTTATGAGAGGTGAGGTGAGACCATGAGAGATGTTTTTCTGGACTGACAGACACACAAGGCATCTAGGGAGGGGGGAGGAGGAGGGGGGAGCAGCCTGGACTGGAGAGCACTGACTGCAGTAAAGTGAAAATGGAACTGTAGGGGAGGTCAGTGTAGGTGTCAGTGGGGGGTGGGTCAGTGAAGGGGGGTCAGTGTAGGTATCAGTAGGGGGGGTTAGTGAAGGGGGGGGGCAGTTTAGGTATCAGTAGGGGGGGTTAGTGTAGGGGGGGTCAGTGTAGGTATCAGTAGGGGGGGGTTAGTGAAGGGGGGGTCAGTGTAGGTATCAGTAGGGGGGGTCAGTGTAGGGGAGTCAGTAAAGGGGTCAGTGAAGGGGTCAATGTAGGGGGGGTCAGTGTAAGGGTTCAGTGAAGGGGGGTCAATATAGGGAGGGTCAGTGTAGGTGTCAGTGTGGGGGGGTCAGTGTAGGTGTCAGTGAAGGGGGGTCAGTGAAGGGGTCAATGTAGGGGGTCAAAGTAAGGGTTCAGTGAATTGGGGGTCAATGTAGGTGGGGTCAGTGTAGGTGTCAGTGTAGGGGGTCAGTTTAGGGATCAGTGTAGAGGGGGTCAGTGTAGGAGGGGGGTCAGTCTAATGGTCAGTCTAGGGGGCAGAGAAGAAGGGTCAGTGAAGGGGGGACAGTGTATGTGTCAGTGAAGGGGTCAGTGTAGGGGGGGTTCAGTCTAGGGGAGTCAGTGAAGGAGGGGCAGGGATGGAGGGGCAGGGTAGAAGGGTCAGTGAAGGAGGTTCAGTGTAGGTGTCAGTGTAGGTATCAGTGAAGGGGTCAGTGTGGGGGGGGCAGTGTAGGGGTGTAAGTGTAGGGGTCAGTGAAGGTGTCAGGTAGGTCAGTGTAGGAATCAGGAATGCCAGTGTAGGGGGTCAGTGTAGTAATAAGGTAGGTCAGTGTAGTGATCAGGGTTGGTTAGTGCAGGAATCAGGTAGGTCTGTGTAGTGGTCAGGTAGGTCTGTGTAGTGGTCAGGTAGGTCTGTGTAGGTGTCAGTATAGTAATCAGGTAGGTTAGTGTAGGAATCAGGTAAGTCTTTGTAGTGGTCAGATAGGTCTCTGTAGGTGTCAGTATAGTGATCAGGTAGGTTAGTGTAGGAAACAGGTAGGTCAGTGTAGGGGTCAGTGTAATTGTCAGGTAGGTTTGTGTAGTGATCAGGTTGGTTAGTGCAGGAATAAGGCAGGTCAGTGTAGGTGTCTGTGTAGTGGTCAGTATAGTAATCAGGTAGGTTAGTGTAGGAATAAGGTAGGTCTCTGTAGTGGTCAGCTAGGTCAGTGAAGTGGTCAGTGTAGATTTGTGTAGGGGGCGAAAATTACTTACCTTGCTCCAGGCGCTGACAACCCACGCTACGCCACTGGTCATAGGTGTAGCTTTGGGTTTTTTGGTGGCCCAACCACTTCGGCCCACACTTGTAGAACTCTCAGATCTTTGAGACATGTTTCTTGCCAAAGATTCTTCCGCCGACTCAGGTGTGTGTGTGTCGCATGCAGCGTAATCTTCGGCACGTACCCGCCCCTGCGTCCGCCCGCCACTAGAGGCGGAGTTGACGCATGCGCTGTATTTAAAGGACGCCAGATCTTTCGGTCGACGATTCGCTATTGGACACATCGTTTGTTGGAGCATGAGCGATCAGCGAATCACGACTCTTCACCACAAACAAAGGTAGGACTATTGATTCAAAAGTGTGTGTTTTTGGCCCTATACAGCTTTTATTGGGAATATGTTTATTATGTGCCAAAATACATGCTCTTTTACTATATTTTGTTTTGTGTTGTGTCTTGCAGGCATATCCTGTAATTTATAATGGTGGACAACTACACCACCCCAGAGTTTCTCCAGCTATTTATAGAGGAGTATAGGAAACTGCCCTGTTTATGGCAAATTAAATCCACAGCCTACACAAAAGGCAAATTAAGCAAGAGGCCTATAAACAATTAGTGGCCTTCTACAAGCCCGCCAATCCAAATGCAAACATAACATATATCAAACGCAAAATCAGCAGCATTCGGACTGCGTATAAACGTGAGCTGAACAAAATAGCCAAAACCACCAGGTCTGGAGCTGCTGCAGGGAAGGTCTATGTACCACGGCTGTGGTACTTTGGAAGCATGAGGTTCCTCGCAGACATGGAGGAATCCAGGCCATCCCTCTCTACGCTGCCTTCTACATCGGCAGAGGCCTCAGTTGAGCCCAGCCAGGGAGGAAGATATCCTGGAGGGCAATTTGACTCAGGTATGGCATTTCACAATATATTGTCTGCTAAAAATGTAATCATGTAACAAAATAATAAGCAAAACCATAATTGACCCTTTATGTAAACAGGGGCATAGCAAGGGGTTGGCGAGACAGGCAACCGACAGGGGCGCAGGCCAGGGGGGGGGGGGGGCGCAAAAACATTGGCAGTGTTTTAGTGATTTTGAAAAACTCCACTAAGCCTGCACACCCCGGAAACCCCCAGTTTGCATGCGGCTTCATCAGGGTGTAAAACATTGAGAGCAGCTTCATGCAGGTGTACAACATTGAGAGCAGCTGAGCCAACAGACCAGGAGACTGAGACTGCCTCTCACTGCATCCCCAGCACACCTCCGGTCTTACAAACACTGCTGTTGCCTCAGCATTCCTCCAGCTCAACCTTTTTTTTTGAACTCTAACAAACGAACAGCTCCTGCAAATGATACATCCATCCTTGCTTCCATGTCTCTGGTCTCTCACTCCGGGTCAGCAAGGCAGGTGGATTCCTCATTCCTGTTTCCCTGCACCGCTTCCCCCTCAATGCCCTACATCAAGCCCTCTGCAAGTTCATGCCCCTCTCTCTCTGCAACCCCCCTCCTCTCTCTCTCACACCCCCTCTTTGTCTCCCTCTCTCTATCTCTCACCCCTCTCTTTCTTGTTTTTCACACCTGAGACAATGATTGCCCAATAGAGAGCTCTACACTGGGCAAACAAGGGACAAATCTGAAAATTTTAAGTCCCTTTTATATTTTTTTTGGTGGTTACATTTTTACATTGATCTTGGGGGGGTTGTTGCCAAATACAGCTCCTCACCAAGGGCACTGGAGACCCTAGATACGCCACTGTATGTAAAGTCTGCTATTTGTTCAAAATAATATAACAAACATGACTTTTTATATACACTATAACATTCTAATCAATTGTTAATTTCATCAACAGGGAAGTGTCACTGAGGAGGAGGCAGGTGGCAGCCAGGAGGCAGGTGTCAGCCAGGAGGCTGTGGAGCCCTCTGTTTCTTATCAACCTCCTGTCAAACGGAGGCAAAAAAAATATTGATGATATCACCACAGAGTTCATCAGTCAGGCCACCGTAGTCCTCCGAAGGAAGCCAGAAGCCTATGAGTCATTCGGAAATCTGACTGGGAAGAAGTTAAGTGAAGTTGATTTACTCCAGCGGCAATTAGCTGAAAAGCTTATTCTGGAGGTGCTGCATAAGGCCGAAAGGGGCCGCCTGCAGGAGCACACGCACGTGTGCGATGAGCACCCATGCCCTCCACCTCCACAACACCAGCCACCACCTCGACAACTGCCACATGGCAGTCAGTGGCAATATGGGCAACATGATGCCAACATGCCCTCATGGCAGCCTGACTATAGTTATAGTCAATTATAATTTACCCTATTTTTTACCCTGTTATTTATTTTACCCCTTTTTCTATTTTACTAATTTATATTAGTCCAAATGGACCTTTTTTTATGTTTATTTTTAAAATACGGAGAGTATTGATGTTTTTTGTTTTGTTTTTATTATTTTCAAAAATAAATACGATTGAAATTAAAAAATGGCCTATCTTAATTTTTTAACATGTAGAATATTGTGCGTAACCAGCAATATATGTTTTATACATTAATTCATAAAAGAATAAAGAGACATATCAATAGTTAGATCTTTGCAGTCAAAATACAAAGATAATGGTGAAGAGTTTAAAATATTTAATTATAAAATTTGATGCAACATAAAGAATAGACAAAGCATTATCTTCATCATAACAGAACACATGCCTTTTTATTTGTAAATTATTGAATTATGAGCAGCATCTTCCTTCTTCTCACATTTATCAAGATGAGCATGTGCTCCGCATTTCACATATTTTTTGGACTGCCGCGAGACGAAAGTTCTTTCTGGATAAAATGTCTAGTTTACTTGAGAATATTCTTCCGGGACGTTATTTGGTTCCGATCATGCGTGTTCCGATTTGTAGATGTGTGTCGGCCGAAATCTGTACTGACTGGCGAACTATCGGCCGTTCTGGTGACGGCCAACAAAAATTTTAAAGTCTGCACGACAGATTCTGCTCGGCCGAAAATGCGCTGTCGGCTGTCGGAAGCATCATACTAACAAGCCTACAATCGGCCGATCGGCCGGCGGCCGAATATTTACGGCCAACAATCGGTACGTGTGTACGGGGCTTTAAATGATAGGTGACTTTGTCTGTGGGGAATGCCTGGGTAATCTTTTTCTTCTTCCTGGAAAGTCTGATCACAGTCGCTTGAAAATAGATAAGGATCCGACTTAGAGGCGACTCCCATTGAAGTCTATGTGCACAAGTCGGATAGAGGTCGCCTTGAAGTAGCACAGGAACCTTTTCTGAAGTCGGAGCGACTTCAGTAGTGCATATTAAGACGGCTCTCATTCATTTACATTGAATATGTAATGACAAGCGACTTGGGGTGACTTGAGGTCGCACACGTCACGTCTAGGTATGCACTGATCCGACTTTTTTGGACCCGATACCAATATCTGGCGTTGTGAAATTGCCGATACCGGAACCGATCCGGAGCTACACACAAAGCAAGCGGCTGCAGTACAGAGCAAAACCGTTGCTTCATGTGTACGGCTCCAACATTCACAGGCGGAGTGCATCTGATATCACTCCGCCTGTGAGCCGGACCTATACAAGAAGTAGCGGCTCCCATCCCATACTACTACTGCACCTAGTAAGGGATGGCTGAGCCGTTACCAAGCAAAAACCGGGTTGGCCAGTGGATCGGTCAATGTTGCTGATCCCCCGATCCATCTAAAATGGCCATATTGGTGCCGATATCCGATCTGAATATTGGATCGGTGCATCCCTAGTCGCGTCCCAAGTCGGAGTAGTGTGAACCGGCTCTTACGCACCACTCCATCCAAAACGTTTTATTTTGTTTTAAATACAGCAGGGAAGCCTTTGGCCCTGTTCACACTTGAGCATTTTGTTGCTTGTAGCTCGAAGCTCAAAAGCGCTCAACAAGCAAAAACCTATTGTTTTCATAAGCCCTTGTTCACACCTGAGCATCCTGTAGCTTGTAGCAAAACGCCTGTTGCTCAAAAAGTACACAAGCTACTTTTCAGGCATTGTTGCAAATGACTGAAAAGCACAACATGAGCTTCTTTCAAACTTTTTTTAGGTGTTTTGTTGCATGATTTCTGCTCCAACAGCAGCTCTCAGTCCCTTTTTAAGCAGCACTCTACATCCTTTAGTTGAAAAACGCCTAAAAAAAACACTTGACAAAAGCTGAAAAAACATGCAATTCTTTTTAAAAAAAATGCTATAAACAGCTTGGAAAAAAATACACTTAAAAAATGCTTGAAAACATGATGCTTAGGTGTGAATGTAGCCTAAAAAGCAGTTGTCAGGTGTTTATTGTCATACGTGTCTCTACTGGGGGGATTTTTGCTTACCTCCTGTAAGAAAGTGCTGGTCAGAACAGGAAGTAATATAAAATCTCCTCAAAAAGGACATTTTTAAAAGGTCTGTGAACAGATCCATGCTGTACATTATTTTTTTACTTTTTTGCTGTCTGTGCTTCCTGTCTCAGTGACCCCCAACACTGTAAAAAAGTCACAGACTTAGATGAAAACCTGACAGAAGTTTTAACTCTTGACCCACTCTAAACAAAGTTTAAAACATTGGCTAATACAGTATATATTAATACATGAACAATAATTTATAAAGATCTCTACACTAGAGCTAAAAGAGGAAAATTTGAGAAATACGGAGGGATAGAGAAATTTTGTTCCAAAACAGGAACAGTCACTTCAAATATAGGACAGCTCAGAGCTATGTAAATACATGGCCTACTGCATATAGTACTCTAATCATGCTGCAATATTTCCCTCTAGTGGTTTCATTGTATAACAACATCATGATCAATTTAATAAGTCTAACACAGGTTAGAAAGGTGCATAGGCTGCATAGGCTGCCCCAAAAGACTCCATTTAAAAGTCCATAAATAAATCCATATAGGAGAATTAATTATATGTAGTTAAAAAGTCCAGAGACTTAGGGCTGCCATCAATAGAAACAAAAACCAAGGTTCCAGTAGGCTGTGGATAAAATACAAAGGGAGAGGCACCTCTAAGAGTAGACTGTAATACACCTTAGTACACAGTTAGACATATGTAACTCACATGGAGTAGACGATAAAGGAGCTGATGTGCTCATTTATCCTCTACTCAATGTGAGTTGCATATGTCTAACTGTGTATAAAAGTGTATTACAGTCTACTCTTAGAGGCATCTCTCCCTTTGCAATTTAATAAGTATACCTACAGTATATATTATATCTAGCTAGTAGCATATCAAGTCCCCGCTCCCGGCACTGCAACATTTTTAATAAAGCAGAACTGACCTGTATCTGTGCATCACAAACCGAAAATGTTATTTAATTCATTTTTTAATATTTAAAGAAAACTCTCCCATCATTTCATATCTCCATGCTTTATTTTTTTGAGAGATTACTTTGAAAAACACCCCCTAGCATTTCTAGCTATGGCCATCAGAGTAAGATGATTCATGTAGCATTTACTTGCTGGAATCCATCTGCCCTTAGGACCATGTGCTCTCCTCCCCTCCTTAAGATGAAAGAAATAAAATGCCTATCAAGGCTCTTGGGATGTATGACAAAACTTTGGCTTAGGTCAGAAACAAAGAAGCAACTAAAGAAATGTTACAAATGTAAAGCAGGGTTCCAATCATTTTTGTGTTTATTAAAAGTCAGCAGCTACAAAAAAGTGTAGTTGCTGACTTTAATAAACACATACTCACCTGTACTACGGTCCAGCGATGCGGCCGCTTGAAGCCTCGCTCCTCTCCCTGTCCTTTCGGCGGCGCTGGCATCTCTAGTGTGGGCACCCGGCAGAGACAGCTTGCGGCTTCACTGCTGCGTGCAGTGAAAGGCCAGGCAATCTTCTGGGACGTGTCCCAGAAGATTGCAGGGAGGGAAGGGGAGAGGAGAACTTCCGCTCGAGCCGCCTAGGCGGCCCGAGCAGAAGTGGGAGCAAGTACCTGTTAATCTAGGTACCCCCCCCCCCAAAAAAAAATTACATGCCAAATGTGGCATGTCAGGGGGTCAACAGTATTTAAAGCGGAAGTTCCACTTTTGGGTGGAACTCTGCTTTAACACAAGAAAATATATCTGCGGCGGCCGATCAGCAAGCGTTTAAGGAGATGTACAACCAAAGCTCGTTTGGCTGTACTTTTCCTATGGATCCCAGGAGTGCAGATTGTACTGAAGTCCATTCTCTGCTGATGTCACAGATGTCGGTCCAGGCACTGCGTCAAGACCATGGATTCGCCAGGTGCCTGGATCGACACCTGGCTCAGCCTCTCAGCGAGCTGCTGAGAGCCTGAGGCAGCTGCTCTCCCCCACCCCCACCAAACCCCCCCACTCCAGAGCTCAGCGCAAAGGAGGGAGCAGAGCAGAGAGCTGCTGACTGTCTCTCTGCTCAGCGAGCATGCAGAACCGAGCGATAGGTGGTGTTTTATTGCTCGGTTCTCAGTGCAGAGGCGCAGGGGGACAAATGCAGCATCGAAGCGATGCTGCATCCACCTAGGTAAGTATAAATATGCAATAACCCCAAACCTCATACTTCTCTTTTAAATAGATGTACAGACCAGAGCTGGAGATAGTAAGTTTGCAGTTCTAATGTCCTTCCACCTTTCCCTGCTTTCTGTTATTGTGCTTGTATGGACTTTCTCTATAACAGTAAGCATATATCTTCGAAACATGTCGGGTTGCTAGGTTCTAGCGTTTGAGTTCCATTCTTAGCTGTCCATTGCTTGTACACTGCTTTTATGCCATTGCTTTACATTTTCTATTTTTGTACCAATAAAGTTATTGTTGAATATATATCAGCTTTTCTATTTGATATGTGCCTTTAAAGTCCCAATCAGGGGAACCCCCTCTTTTTGCTATCTGTATACAGGGATGTGGCACAACTTTAACTTAGGTCAATAGCACCCCATACATTATATTAGGTAGTAGATACCACCCCTGCCGCTCTTTTTGACCTATTGTTTCTTCCAAGTTTTTTTAGTTTTTTCTTCTTCTGTGTTAAGGCAAAAACTAATTTCTATCACATTAATATTATTTAATATCAATATTAGATTATCCAGTGTATCCCTTACATCTCCAGCCAATCACTGTTTCTTACAATGACACACGACACCACCATGTCGGGCTGGGGATGAGTGGAACAGTCTAATGGAGAAATACCAGGAGGAATTTAAACAAAAGGAATATATAGAGACAGAACTTAACTCTCTATTCTTCCAGCTCTCCAAGCTACTAGAGAGAAAATCCACATTCTTTTGGAATATCAGATCATTTCAGGAACACATTAAGGAAAAAATTAGCCCCTTTGGCCTTAGGGCGCAGGGGTTTCCCATATTGGAGGATTTAACACCTGCGTTCAAGACCAGGTGGGAGGAAGCCCTACAGCAATGCTCCGCAGCACTCATGAACCTCCTCATTGAGGAGTATACTGTGAGAGCAACTAGATTGGACGTGGATATAGCCTCCACGTGTGATAAGATTAAAAGTTTAAAAAAAACACAACACGTTTCCTCATCGTGAAGCTAAGCTCAAAGAACAGCTGGACATCTTTAACAAAAACACTCTGTTTTAAAGCTGGACATCTTTAACAAAAACACTCAAATTAAAAAACAAAAAATCTTGAACAAAGACAGAAATATATTCCAGCAGGGCAAAGCCTTTCACTGGACTATCAATAGGACCAACACCAGATTCCCCAAAAGGGACACTAACACATAACAAACTCAGCCTGCTCCCAAACAACCACTTGTCCCTAAGACAGATAAAACCCCAAGTGAGCGTCTTAAACGCCCCTATCACAATGATTCTGTTCCTGAACAGAAATCTAAAAAATCTAATGTAAAATCACAGAACAAAGAGGGTTTGTCCCTGTTTCCACCACCTATGGAGCCTCTACCATCAGACACTCCCATATCACATTCACTATCATCCACTACCACATTCAATATAAATAAATTCGAAGTTATTAAGGATCTCCACTTGTTCGCACGCAAGCTCAATTTTAAGCACATATTCCACAAAGACAACCAAAAAATTGATAAACAAGATCCAATCTTAGACACATTAATCTCTCTCCTTGAAGAGAATGAAGATCTGATAGACCGGTAGACCTGACCTGACATATTAGCTGGTATCTCCACAGACTCAATAGAGCAAAAAACAGCAAGAAATGACCTTCGTAAAAAATCAGACGCATACCCTGCAATCCAAAATGCAAATATAAACGCATTTTTGAGAATTGTGTCAAAGGAGATTGAAAAGTTGAACACACGTCCTACTTTTCAATCAAACATTTCCCAAGTGCAAAGAGAAGCAATCAATAAACTAGCCACGAACAAATCAATCACCATCAAGCAGGTGGATAAAGGTGGCAACATCGTTATTATGGATAATGCCCAGTATATACAGATGTGCACCGATATCCTAAAAAACTCGAACTGGTACAGGCGCATAACACCTGACATAGTCTCCAAATATAATTTAGAATTTTACCACCTTGTGGACACTGCCTATCTCAACAATGTTTTCCCCAAAACCAACTTGGGAATACATCCGGACCAAGTTCCCCATCACCCCGACCTTTTATGGGCTCCCCAAGGTGCACAAAAGCACCACCAATCCACCGGGGAGACCCATCATTTCAGGTCGGGGGTCCATTTTCGGATAATGCGAGCAAGCTTGTGGACGCTTATCTCCAACCATTCGTCCAAAGTTTGCCCTCATTTACAAAAGATACCATCCAATTCTTAAACAAAATCAAAGACATTTGGATCCCTCCCACCGCCTCTCTGGTTACTATTGATGTAGAGGCCCTCTACAGCTCAATACCCCATCAGAGGGGCATTGCAGCTGTCAAACACATCATATCTTGTCAGGGACAGTTAGACGTCTACAGTGAGTTTATTCTTGATTTACTCCAGTACATCCTTACCCACAATGTGTTCACTTTCAATGGCTCCCATTACCTCCAGGTGCAGGGAGTAGCGATGGGCACCTGCTGTGCCCCATCCTACGCTAACCTGTACCTGGGGGAGTGGGAGCAATCGTTTTTGAGGGATGAAACATTGTCAGTATATACTGATCACATAAACTTTTGGGCCAGATACATAGATGATGTATTTCTAATTTGGGACGGCCCCATAGAGTCACTCCGTGCGTGCCTCGCCCGCATGAATAGGAATGATTTCACTCTATCATTCACTATGAATGTTGATCCAAATCATATTACATTCCTTGATGTTGAAATCATGCGAGGAGAAAATGGTACCCTTCACAGTGGACTCTACCGGAAGCCCACTGCGGGAAATACGATCCTGCATGGATCAAGTTTCCATCCAACACCCCTTCTCCGGTCCATCCCTATTAGCCAATACCTACGGCTTAGGCGCAACTGCTCAGATCTCAAAACCTTTCAGACAGCAGCTGATGAACTCCTAAACCGTCTGCTACAGAGAGGCTACTCTAAAAAGTCCCTTAAACGAGCTTACATCGGGCTCTATCCAGTGATAGAAATAAACTACTGGCCCCTACATAAGCCAAAAATTCAGATGATAACGGCAAGCTGAGGATAATTACTCCCTACACATACCAACACTGCAAGATCAAGCAGATCGTGTCCAAACACTGGCACCTTCTGTCCTCTGATCCAGTCTTAAGTCAATATCTCTCAGACTCACCCAACTTTACCTTTAAAAGAGCCCCTGCACTCAAGGATAGGTTGGTCCGCAGTGAATTTGTTGACAGTACCTCGCTCACCTACTGCAAATACAAAGGGACCTTTATGTGTGGCAGCTGCAAATATTGCGGCTACATGCTGACACAAAGGAACCCCACATTACCCAATAGGACTATCCACAAAGCCAAACATTTTGCCAACTGTCGCACCGTTGGGGTAATCTATCTTCTACTGTGCGATTGCCAATGTTTTTACATTGGCAAAACCAAGCAGGAGCTCTGGCAACGGGCATACCGCCACATCCTGAGTATGAGGAAATCCGACCCAGACCTCCCGCTTGGTCAGCACGTAGCCACAGTGCACCTTGGCAAAATGCCCAAGATCAAATTTTTAATCTTGGGTCGTATCCACCCGGGCTCTAGAGGAGGAGACTGGAACAAAAGTCTCCTCCAACTCGAGCTCAGGTGGATATACCATCTCAGGGCCACCGAACCCCCTGGCTTGAATGGGACACTATCTTTCAAGCCCTTCCTCGAAGGGTTCAACTCTGGGGGTATGGAGACTTAACCTTCCATCATCTAGCTAAAACAGATCTTGCCTTCCTTTATCATGCCTGTCATTTATTGTTACATCTCTTTTCCATTTTTAAAGGTGTTTAATAACAACTGAAATTTATGTGTTAGAATTCTCGAGATAAGCATATATTGCTGTTCCATATTATGTCTGTGTCTACATTTGAATACTCTCTCTGCCTTATTATAATGTGGTGATGACAAATTCAGTACATACATCTATATTGTTATGCTCTATATTCTGTTCTGTAAACCCAAATGTTTTCCCCATTTTTTCCCCATTTTTTGCTTTGTTGTCATTTAGTTCCAGTGATGGGCTGTTAACATTTGGTTAAATGCTCTCTGGCGATGTGTGTATTTATATACATATAAAGTATTTTATTATTCTGTGAGGATCTCTCACTGTTAGCGTCCAGCCTTATTAGGCAAATACTGGATTGACATTGACTCAGTTGATAATATTCTACGGTCTAGGTTTTCCAAGTCACCTTTTAGGTCACTTTGTGTCCCCATGATATGGCCATCCCGGCACGGTGAGACACATCGCGCACCTAGCGATGTACATGGTTGGTCTTCACCATCCAGCGTTAGGTCCGCCCCTGACCGACGCTGAACAATTGGAAGCGGAAGTGGTTCTGCACTTCCGGTTTCGATCACCATGCCGGTGGAACGCAGGCGCCGGCCCCGCCTACGTCACGTTGTGCGTCAGCGTGACGCGCACGTGATTTGGGGGCGGGCCCGGCATCGGCGATCCAGGAAGCCCTTCCTGGACGCCAGCTGTTGCCTATGCCACTTATCAAAAACACCATTGAAAAGCACACCTCCCCCAGCACACAGACAACACATTTGTCTGCTGGTTGCTGGCTGGAGAGAATGTGCAAATAGATCTGACACCATCACAAGGTAATACAATTGTTTTTTACAATCAGGACTGATTAACCCCTTTGTTTCTAAGCCATTCCTATATAACTTAACAAGCATGGTTCACCTTTCCTGCTTTTTTCAGGAAATTAGGGTGTAATTCTAAAAGTTATTTTTGCCTATCTCTTTTTAGACTGGCTCTATTTACATTGGATGTTTAGTGGCAAGGCACTGCTCCTGGCTTCCTTTTCCTAGGACTTCAGATGACAATACATTTGTGAGACACCTACCTGACCTTACCCTTTGTGGTCCTACAACTCCAATTAGAATTACAACTATAATGACTACATACATCGCCAGTTAGATCCAGACCAACCAGATGTTTTTATTCTCTTGTACAAGCATGTAAAGCTCAGATTTGACTAACTCTGTAAGTACTCACAATCTATATACAGTCCATTTTGTGAATCATAAAAGTATTGTATATATGTAGATCCCATTATCCATGGCACTTATGCTCATATTTTTGTATATTATTAGAGTACCGCTATGAACTACCCCTGAAGAAGGAGAAAGCATATATCTTCGAAACATGTCGGGTTGCTAGGTTCTAGCGTTTGAGTTCCATTCTTATCTGTCCATTGCTTGTACACTGCTTTTATGCCATTGCTTTACATTTTCTATTTTTGTACCAATAAAGTTATTGTTGAATATATATCAGCTTTTCTATTTGATATGTGCCTTTAAAGTCCCAATCAGGGGAACCCCCTATTTTTGCTTTCTCTATAACAGTTGCTTCTTTTTAAAAGTATATTTTAAAACCAATTAGAACATTCATTCATCTTGCCCAATGTTTAAGGTTTGGGCGTAGGAAGTGAATGTGACCTGCCAGCACAAGTGACTATACACAATGTTTTGGGGTCTTTGGAGGCAGGCATGACATCTGAACTTCTGTATAGGGGTATATATACACACACATGTATGTATATATACACCTACACACATATAGGTGTAAAAATAGCAGAACACTATACTTGCGCTAATGAAATAATTAACACCAATATGTCTCCGCTCCTATCACACCTATATATGTGTATGTGTAAAATACATATAAGTGTGTGTGTATATATACCCCTATACAGAAGTTCAGATGTTTTGCCTGCCTCCAAAGACCCACAAAAAATGCCCATAAAAACGCCTGCGCCAAAAAAAAAAATGCCCAGGTGTGTTATTGCAGGCATTTTTTTGGGCATTTTTTGGGGGTCTTTGGAGGCAGGCAAAACATCTGAACTTCTGTATAGGGGTATATATACACACACACTTATATGTATTTTATACATATATAGGTGTGATAGGAGCGGAGACATATTGGTGTTAATTATTTCATTAGCGCAAGTATAGTGTTCTGCTACTTTCACACCTATATATGTGTAGGTGTATATATACATATAAGTGTGTGTGTATATATACCCCTACACAGAAGTTCTGATGTTATGCCTGCCTCCAATAACCCCCAGCTGGGAAAAAAAAATTAAAGTCAGCAGCTACATAGACTGTAGCTGCCAACTTTTAATATATAGACACTTACCTGTCCAGGGAGCCCACAATGTCAGCACCCCAGCCGATTTTCGAATCGGCTGCCGGGTGCTGCTGCCACTATTCGTTCTAAGGGAAACCGGCAGTGAAGCCTTTCGGCTTCACAGCTGGTTCCCTACTGTGCATGCGCAAAGCGCGCTGAGCATTCTAATCGGCTCTGTGGCGGGGGAAGGAGGAGGGGGACCAAACTTCTGAGGGACGGCACCGCGGCACTATGGGGAATGTCAAAAAACAGGTACCCGTTCCCTCCTCCCCCCTGAAAGGTGCAAAATGTAGCACCAGAGGGGGGGGGGGTCGAGCAGATGAGCAGAAGTTCCACTTTTGGGTGGAACTCCGCTCTAAACTGACTTTTAGGTAACATTTTCATTATCATCGAAGACCTATGAGCAGGTCTCTTGGCAGTATTACAGCCACATAGCAACCAGTTGGATTGTGCAACCTCCCTTCCCCTGAGTAAATGGCATGAGGCAGTATATGCAGGAGAGGAGTGTGGAAGTTTTGACATGGGGAGAGTATGTGCAGGAGAGGGGTTCCAGAGGGAATGTCAGCAGGCAATATATGCCAGTGAGAACTGCGGACTAGGGGGGTTGAATTACTAAAGGCAAATAGACGTTGGGGTTTATTTACTAAAGGCAAATCCACTGTGCACTGCAAGTAAACTTGGAAGTGCAGTCGCTGTAGATCTGAAGGGCATATGCAAGTGAAAAAAAACAGCATTTTTGCTTGTACATGATTCGATGATAGAAATCAGCAGAGCTTCCTCTCATTTCAGATCTTCCCCTCAGATCTACAGTGAATGCACTTCCAAGTGCACTTGTAGTGCACAGTGGATTTGCCTTTAGTAAAGAAATCCCTGTGCTCTTTGAAAGGTGCAGTTGCACTCTGCAAATGCAGTAGTTTCAGAGCTTAGTAAAGAGTACCCAATCAAGTGCAAGGAAAGTAAAAAAAAATGCATTTTTGCTACCACATGATTGGATGATGGAAGTCAGCAGAGCTTCTGCACATTTACTAAGCTCTAAAGCAGCTGCTCTTGCAGAGTGCAACTGCACTTTGCAAATTGCACAGTGTATTTGCCTTTAGTAAATGAACCCCAGTGTGAAAGTGAGGCAGCGTATGTAGAAAAGAAATGCAAAGAGCATGATAGCAGGCAATATGTGTAGAAGAATTGCAAGAACATGTCAAAGACCTGTATGTACAGCAAAAGGAGTGCAGAGGGTATACAAATGTGCAGTTTGTGCAGGAGATAGGTGCATAGGTTATTACAGCAGGCAACATGTTCAGGGCAGGGGTGCAAGAAGGTATAAGAGGGGGCAGTATGTCAAGGAGGGGTTGGTTGTCAGTATAAATGTGGGCAGTATGTGCAGTGGAGGAGTGCAGAAGGTATTACAGTGAGTCTTATGTCCAGGGAACCAGAGGGTATTATAGGAGGCAGTATGTGCAGGAGAGGAGTGCATATGGTAAGAAGATTGTTCGCAGCCTGAATTCACTGCCATTTCCACCAACTGGTCAAGGGTACCTCCCCTGTACTTCTTACCACAGAGCTTGGGCAGGGTGTACACATACCTATAGTAGAAAGACACTTCACCATTTTGAACACTCCTGTTCACCTGGCCCAAGGCCCACACTTCATGGACCAGAAGATATTCTGAAATAAAGAATTGTCCATGCCAGTTGCCTTTCTCATGCTTTTTTTTTCACAAACCCATTCTTTACTTGAATAACAAAGATTTGTTCCATAACACAGCACATTGCCAAGCTCTTTTCCCTCCTCTCTAGCAAATCTCACAACTCCAAGAACCAGAGGCTTTCACGCAGATTTTTCCTGAATATCTCATTTCATTCATTAGCTGTCCTAAATTTGGGTCTCTTCCAGACAGGAGCTTTCCTAAGCCTGCTTTCTCATCCTTCTCGCAACCTACATGTTGTCTATCTGAGACCAACTCTTCCCACACGTCTCTCTAGCTCCACCCCAATCAGACAGTATATGGCCAAAAGGGTGACCCACCCTGATGACTAATAATTTACTATACATAATCCTAACCCCTGTCTACAAGGTGAGCAGTATGTGCAAGGACAGAAGTGCAAGAGGGTAGAGGAAGGGGTAGTATGTGCAGGAGAGGAGTGTGGATAAAGGCCAGTGTGTACAGGGGAGAACTGTTGAGGGTATGGTGGTATATGCAGCAGAGGAATGTATAGGGGATATGACGGTAGGTAGTATTTGTGGGAAAGGAGCTTGGAAGGTATGGTGGCATTTAGTATTTGTTTTAAAGGAATGCTAAGTGTATGACAGCAGGTATTTTCTGGAGAGGAGTGTGGAGGGTATGATGACAGGTAGTATTTGCTGGAGAGAAGTGGGGAGAATATGATAGTGGGCAATATGTGCAGGAGATGAGTTTGGGAAGCATACATAGGGAGAATTAATAAAACGTATCTTAGACAAACTTTGTCTCAACTGGCACACAGGGGACAGAACTTGTTTCAAACCATTTTTTTAATTATTATTGTACTGTTCAGAAGTGTTTTAAAATATGAGTGGCAAAAGAGTGGAAATGGTAATTTGTACCAACAGGCCGCCACAGGGTTCCCTCCTATCTCGGTAGAAGTCTCGTCAGAGGAAACGCGTCAGAGAGGAGGCGTGTCGCGCCGCCACTCGCGTCATCTGTCCGTGCTGTAGCCGGACGTGAGTTCCCACAGGCTCAATTCATTTATGCCAGCATACACCTTGGATACATGTAAGTGCAATTGCCTATTTTTATTTAATAAATCGGGCGTAATGCACTATTGTCGACTCCATTGATTTTCTTTACATAAACGAACTGTGGAGCAATTTAAGAGACAGAGCACCACCCCATCTGCGGACCATATGACCGATAGCCAGCCTAGAGTCACATCTCGGAAAGTGGAGAGTTTAACCTTAACGCCCAACCTATCTTACATCTGGTCAGAGGCTTTTGAGTGTGCTCACATGCTGGGTGAAGGTATATGGGAAAATAGCTAACCTTGGTCTATGTGGATGAGTTATGCCATTTATACACATATATCTGGTAAGAAGCTAAACCTGCTGGTGGTGGGATTGTTTCACGTGGATGTCACTTTATGTTGAATTAAGTTTCTGCACAGAATATATCACAGAAATTTCACGGAATATCACTATCATTTGATGGACTTTATTTTGGATCTTTCACATATATGATATATTTATGGTTTATATTGTGTTTATATATCATTTTTTTTTTTTATAATATTGATTGAGGACACAGTTCAGTTTTTAGCGCACCAACCTTTTTTCACACAGGGTTACATGTGCCTTCTGTTTCCAGTTAGAGATTGATTCTGTACATAAGGATAAAGCAGGATATGCCAAATTTTGCTAATCTTGTGAAATGTTGACATGATTTTCCATGAAAGTTATTAAATGTATTTTATGCCAACCAATGTATAATTGTATGCATAGTACATTGTGCACTACAGATTGAAAAAAATTAAAAAAAAATTATATGAGCAGGCTTGATGACTTTTGCTAGCGAAACACATTGGAGAAAGAGGAATAAAGACAGGTGAGATGACATACTGGGAACTTCTGTCGCTGCATTAAAAATTTATTTTTACAGTGGTGATGTTATCAGTGTGTGACCCATTCATTTCCTTTGACAGCAAGGTAATTATCTCAGTAATATTGGGATCACTCAGAATTTTTTAAAAAGTTAGGGACACTAGGAAACATCGGGGGACCTAGAGACAGGAACACTAGCTTTTGTTCAGGCCATGGCTGAAGGAATGAGCCTAAATTAAAGTGATATTACAATTTTTTTTTTTTATTGTTAAAAATAACAAACATGTTATACTTACGTGCTCTGTGCAGCCCAGATCCTCCTTCTCTCAGGTCCCTCACCAATGCTCCTGGCTCCTTCCTCCTACCAGGAGCCCCCATGGCAAGCAGCTTGCTATGGGGGCACCTGAGCCGAGCCTGCTCGGTGTCCATTCAGACGCAGAGTCACAGCTCGGCACTGCCCCCTCTTTCTTCATTGGCTCACTGACTTTGACAGCAGCTAAAGCCAATGGTGCCTGCTGCTGTGTCTCAGCCAATCAGGAAGGAGAGATGGACAGCTGAGGCTCTCATGCAACATTGCTGGATCAAGATGGGGCTCAGATATTTATGGGGGGGGGGGCTGAGGAGGGCTGCTGCACACAGAAGGTTTTTGCATCTTGATGCATAGAATGCATTATGATAAAAAAAAAAACCTTCTGCCTTTAGAACCACTTTAAAAGGAATAGGAGATGGTCTGGGTGGCACTTTGATAGCAGCAGGTGAATAACTAGTCTTGAACAAAGTCTTGTAGGAAATCAATTAGCAACATCCCTGAAAATCTCTGATAACCCTTCTCTTTAAAGAAGCCTATCCGGCTTTTATATCTATTGACCCTTCCTTTTAAATTGTAAGCTCTAATGAGCAGGGCCCTCTGATTCCATTTGTACCAAAATGTATTGTAACTGTAATGTCTGCCTTCATTTTGTTAAGCGCTGCGCAAACTGTTGGCACTTTATAAATCCTGTATAATAATATTAATAACATGAATTCCAAGAATGTATTGTATAAACCATACCTGACCGATAGCCCTGGAAGCTGGAAATCACTGAAGAAGACACTGCTATATTAGTGATCTCCAATTGTTTCCAGGTCCCGTGCTGAGCTGCTGGCTGGATACATTCTGAAAACAGGAAGTTATCTGCTCAGCACAGGCACAATTTATAGAATCCTTTGCATTTTCTGAATGAACACAAAGTGTTCTCTGATTAAACGAGGTGGAGAAAAAGGCAGTGAAGTCGCGCTCTCTAGCTGGTCCAGAAAACGCTTTGCACAATGCATCAGTCTGGTCGATCAGTACGGGACCCGGAAGCAGGTGGAGAACCCTGGAGTAGCGGTGTCTACTTTAGTGATTTCTAGCTTCCAGAGGAATTGGCCAGGTATGGTATATACTGTACATAGTTATACTGGTCCATGCCTGGAATTATTCTTTAAAGCAGGAACTAAATGTACCAACAAGCCTGTTCTTTGGGAGTAGAGGTCAAAGCTGCATATCAGTATTTCCATGTTTATAGACATTCATTGCACATGTGTGAACCTTGCAGCTGGTCCACATCAGCATAAAGGAACAAATTCGGGGCAGTTACATGCTGACCCATGTTTCTGTGTTACAGCAAAACCACCTGCCTTTGGAAATGTTTCAAACATAGTAGGAGCACTAGTGTTGGTTTAATCTTTCCACACCCTACATGGACAGAAATGATGAACCTATATATTACCATTATCTGTTTCAAGACACAAAGGGGTGCTTAAAATATACTGTATATTTGTTTTACTTACCGATGAAGATGATATAATCCTGATTTGTTCCAGAGCTTCAGACAGGCAACCTTCAATTTCAAAATCATCTAAAGAGAACAAGTCACCTGCTCTGGACAGATCTTTCTGCTCTAAGACCAGCTGAAACAAATGGTGCATGGCTGTTACTCATTCCACAAATTAACATTTACATCCATGCATGTGTCAAGAGTTCTTTACAGTCCATTCTTTTAAGGGTTGCTGACATTCTTTGTTCAGATCTCTCTAGAAAAGAAAAACATAATTATTTTAATTAGCATACCTATTTTTTGTACTTAAATATGGCATACTCTACATTTGAACAAGGTGAGGCAATGCAAATAAACTACTAGTATTAGAATACTGGCAAAGTACTCTCAAGCATAAAGGACTGGGCTGGGACACAGGAGGGCTTTTGCCCCTTAGGCCAGTTCTCACAAGATACAGTATATTGGGCAGGTGGTTACAATTGGAGATACTTTACCATTTAGTCATTGATTTACATTAATCGACAACATTGTCTATGGCTGGAAATATTAAACTTGCTGTAGTATATGAAGGTAAACATTCTGGTACAAGCAAAACCATAGTAATCCTATAATTTTACATGCAAAACCAAATTGTATATCAATATGTATGAACACGTTGAAAAACACATTTTGCGACAAACACATATAAAATAAAGTGTGCCTTTACTTATGACAGCTTCTAAACTGCCTCCAGAACCAGTTGCATGGGTGTCTTAAAATGTTTGAACTGTTCCAATCAGGAATATTTCTGAATAGATTTGACCTTGGAGGAACGCTATGAGAACCCATCTTTAAACAAAGTCTAAAACATAATGCTTGCTCATTTACATTATTTTTTGCCATAATAATCCAAGTTACTGTACTTGTGGTAAAAGAATATGAACCTTTATTTACAGTAACTCATGTAAGTAACTCATGTGCCCCACTTGGGCAGCATTAACTGCAACTAAATATTAAACTGTTAGTCCTACACATTGACTTGGATACAGTAGGTTTTAGCCCACTTCTCCTTACAGAACAGCTTTAATATGAACTGCCTGCTTTGGGACCTCCTACAACATGTCTATAAAATTAAGGTCAGGACTTTTACATGGCCATTGCAGAACAATAATTTTTTTCTGCTTTAACCATGCTATAGCAGATTTACTTGAAATTTTAGCATCTTTGTGTGCATGACTGCTTACATGACTGATGAATGTGCTGGTAGAATTCAGAATTAATAATTCCATCAGTGATAGTTGCAAGCCATCCTGATCGAGAGGCAAAGCCGATCCAAACCATGATATCCCAACCATCATTTTTGGGTTGGAATATGCTGGGATTTGGTTCTTATGATGGAATGTAGGTTTTGCCTTTTATCAAATATATTCCCAAAATAATAGCACACTAGGAAATCCTCCCCCCCCCCCTCCTCTTGCACAATTGGCACTTTTGAGGAGCGGGTGGGGGAGCAGGTACCCAATTTTGACGGATACCTGCTCCCACTTCTGTTCCGAGCGCCCCGGCGCTCGGGAACAGAATTTCTGCTCCCTTCCTCCCTCTCCCCTGCAATTTTATGGGACACTGACAGGTCCCAGAAGACTGCATCCACCAATCCAAGATGCGCCGCACAACTCGTGCATGCGCAGTGGGCACCTGGATGTGAAGTCTCAAGCTGTCACAGCTGAGGGCCCATAGTGAAGATGCCTGCACCAACGAGGGAGGGCGGAGGATGAAGACGGCTGGGGTGATCTCACTGCTGGACTGTGGGACAGGTGAGTGGCTGTTTTTTAAAAGTCAGCAGCTAAACTTTTTGTAGCTGCTGACTTTTATTTTTTTATAGGTGGCTGGAGCTCCCCTTTAAGCAGTAAAAACTCACCCCAGCTGCTAGATTACCTTTGTTCCCTAGCAGGAAAATATATACATTCAACAACCAGCCCTTAGAAAATGTCAATTATCCTTAAAAGTTCATAAAATGTAATGCTTCTAATCCAAGTAAAAAATGTATTTTACAAAGAAATCATTGAAAGTTAAGCCAGAAAGTTTAATTTTTATCTGTCTACAGAATGTTCTAAATTTTACAAAATGGTCTTAGGCAAATTGTAGATAGGGGGCAATCTTTTTTTTAGATAGTACAGTAAAACCTTGAAATGAGAGTAACTTGGTCTGAGAGCATTTCGCAAGACAAGCAAACTTTTTTATACATTTTGACTTGATAAATATGCGATGTCTTGATATACAAGTAGCATCATGTCACAACTGAGTATAAAAGAAAAGAAAGGAGCCTCCAAGTGTAGAAACAGGGTTACATTTAATAAGGGAACAACATTTAGCAACTCACATGATTAAAACAGGCACATCTAAGAATGCAGGCATCCGGGGTAAAGCTGTCCACATAGACCATCCTCCTCACCGCCATCAACGTCATCCCTTCCACACTGCGCTCCACAAGCACTTCAAGTCTTGCTTTTAGACCACATCTGCAGTCTTCCCAATCATGACTGCAGACTGACGGCGGTAAAAGCCGGTGGTGAGGAGGATGGTCTTGCTGGATTTTGCTTCTAATCCCCTTGTGGGGGGCTGCTATTTGTGGATGGACATTTTATAGTTACACAACCTATCACATTGCTATAATCTTTTTATATGGACTAAAAACTGAAGGACTTATGAACAAATGGTTGTGGAACGAATCATCTAAACTTCCATTATTTCTTATGGGGAAATTTGCTTTGATATAAGAGTGCTTTTAATTATAAACATGTTTCTGGAACAAATTATGCTCACAATCCAGGGTTTTACTGTATTGTTTTTTTCTCTGAAACCCTGCTATGCACAACATTGTTGTACAGTGTTGTCCTTATAGTGAACTCATGATGATGACGCTGACAATCACCAATGCAACAAAGGCCTTTAGTTTCTAAAATGTTAGTCCAGGGTCTGTTGAGATCACCTGGAGTATAAAAAAAATGCCAAACAGTTATTTGTATAAAAAACAAATACCAGAATTTCTTACACCAAAACATCCACACCAAAAGCAAATGTAAACTTTCAGAAGCAAAGAAACCTCATTCTTCAAAAATATCCTCCATAAATATCTGTCTACATCAGTGGTCCCCACTGGTGGACCCCATTCCTTCCTGAGACACCAACAGTAGGGCACTATCCCTCCTACACCAACAGCACCAATGGGGCATTATTCCTCCCACTGATATGAATGATGAGGAATAATTTCTTCCACTCATATAAACCATTGGACACTATCCTCCCCCCCCCCCCGACATTAACAATGGGGCACTGTTCCTCCCACAAATACCAATGATGGGACATTTTCTACACTCACTGGCTACAGTCTGGCTCCACTAGGTTGGAAGACAGTAAACCGAACCCTTTGTTCATAAGGTTTGGAGTCTGCTGATCTAGACATATATGTGATCAAAAAAGATTCAACAGCAACAAAATTTTACAATTCTATATTTGGAAATACGGTATCATGTACCAATTAAAATCTTTATAAAAAAATGATTGTTATGCAACTGATTTTCAACACTAGGCTATTACCCTCTGTTCGTCATGATTATTTCTACAGATCCACACCATTTATTCTACATTTTCAGTACAGTACATTTGCCAGGTAATCACCAAATTTAGAATGATCTGAACCGTGGCAGCTGCACCCCAAAAAAGCAAGCAAAGGACAAAGTACAAGTCATCAGTATTTCCTGCAGGCTCCCAGCAACTGATCCTATTACCTGTTACTTATTAGAGGCATTTATATAGCGCCGACAATGTACATACTGTACATTCCCATTAGTCCCTGCCTTTGAGACGCTTACAAACTATAGTAACTATTTCACATGCATACACACATACACAGTTTTGTCATGCATCTAAGCTCTCTCACAACAAGGATCTATTAAGAGGTTTAAAGGGTTGACTGAGCTCCGCAGAGTGTAAATTCAGATCCCCACCCCCTGCTTTCTGAAAGCTCAGACAAGCTGTATAAATCTTGCACTTTGAACAGTTGTGGAGAAGACAGAACTACAGATAAACAGGTACAACTTATGTAAGAGGATTACTTGAAGCTAGGCACTTCACTGGGTATATGTATGGGGGGTTCACAACCACTTTAGGCTGGGTATACATGTACAGTCGAATGGTCCTGCTCAAAAACCAGCATTCAATTGGCCACTGCATGCAATGGCTGCAGTGCTGTTCAGTGTATTATGATGGCTGTATACCCAGCTTTAGTGGAAGGGCTGACCTACACACATTTTTCAATTTATATCCAGTTAGGTAGTTAGGTAGAACACTACATATTCAGTTAGGTAGAACACTACATATTATTGGTAATAACCTGTTGATGGATAGCTTCATAAGCACTGTCAAAAAAAAAGCACACACACATGAATAGTGCACAATCTACTGAGCATTTTCATAAACTACCCTGTTAGAACTACATAGGGTGTCCCTTGCCTGAAACTAGTGTGCAGGGCAGGACTTAAGGATTTTTAGGCTTTACTTTCTGCATGATGGCTTATGATATAGTGCATCCGGCAAGTATTCACAGCGCTTTACTTTTTCCACATTTTGTTATGGTACAGCCTTATTCCAAAATAGATTAAATTCATTATTTTCCTCAAAATTTTACAAACAATATCCCATAATGACAACGTGAAAGAAGTTTGTTTGAAATCTTTGCAAACTTATTAAAAATATAAAATTAAAATAATCACATGTACTTAAGTACTCACAGCCTTTGCCGTGACACCTAAAATTGAGCTCAGGTGCATCCTGTTTCCACTGATCAGCCTTGAGATGTTTCAACTACTTGATTGGAGTCCACCTGTGGTAAATTCAGTTGCTTGGACATGATTTGGAAAGGCACATACCTGTCTATATAAGGTACCACCATTAACAGTGCATGTCAGAGCACAAACCAAGCCCTGACGCCCAAGGAATTGCCTGTAGACCTCCGAGACAGGATTGCATCGAGGCACAGATCTGGGGAAGGGTACAGAAAAGATTCTGCAGCATTGAAGGTCCCAATAAACACAGTGGCCTCCGTCATCCATAAATTGAAGAAGTTTGGAACCACCAGAGAGAGAGAGAGGAGAACCTTCTAGAAGAACAGCCATCTCTGCAGCACTCCACCAATCAGGCCTGAATGGTAGAGTGACCAGATAGAAGCCACTCCTCAGTAAAAGGCACATGACAGCCCACCTGGAGTTTGTCAAAAGGCACCTGAAGGACTCTCAGATCATGTAAAAAAAAATTCTCTGGTCTGATGAAACAAAGATTGAACTCTTTGGCCTGAATGGCAAGCGCTATGTCTGGAGGAAACCAGGCACCGCTCATCACCTGACCAATACCATCCCTACAGTGAAGCATCATGCTGTGGGGATGTTTTTCAGTGGCAGAAACTGAGAGACTAGTCAGGATCGAGGGAAAGATGAATGCAGCAATGTACAGAAACATCCTTGATGAAAACCTGCTCCAGAGCACTGTGGACCTCAGAGTGGGGCGAAGGTTCATTTTCCAACAGGAAAATGACCTCAAGCACACAGCCAAGATAATAAAGAAGTGGCTACAGGACAACTCTATGAATGTCCTTGAGTGGCCCAGCCAGAGCCCAGATTTGAACCTGATTGAACATCTCTGGAGAGGTCTTGAAAATGGCTGTGCGCCGAAGCGCCTCATCTAACCTGATGGGGCTTGACAGGTCCTGCAAAGAAGAATGGGAGAAACTGCCCAAAAATAGATAAAAGTGAAGCCCTATGAATCCTTTTGGGTGCACTGTATGTGATTCATATGTGATTTATTAGCTAGTACAAACGGAATAAGGATGACAAACTTGGAGCTTGTAAATTTAAAAACAATTCTGCAAGGACAGCAATAGGAATTACAGTACAAAGCACAACGCTGGCAGTTACAGTATAAACACCCCTTTAGACCCATGAGTTTCAGGAATGTAGTAAAACTCATAATGTACTGCCCTTTACTCTATGTGCTGTGTTGCAGTGTCATTCATTTAAAAGTGCACAAGTACAGTATGTGCCAACTGACACAAGCATACATCAATGCGCAAAATACAGCATGTTAATAGTCAATGCTTTAAATACTATAGAAATAACTAATTCTACACCATTATTATCCAATATATACTTCTAGAATCCAACAAGAAAGAGAGCATTATACATTTTACAAATTGTATTTCAGGAAGATTAATGTTTAATTTAAGAGTGTGTTTTGTGCATACTCTGGATTTAGGAAAATACATTAACAACTGTTATCTGAGTTAATCTGTAATCTGTTTAAATTACTGAAATACTTTCCACGAATAATAGTCCTGTGTGACATTAAAATATTCAGAAGTGATCAGTCTTACACTCAGTAAAGCCAATAGACTCTGAGAAAGATTTACAAGTTTTCAAAAATGTATCATCCACATTGCATATATGTTAGCAGAGACATGTAAACAGATCTGCAATTTGCAGCATATAAAAAAAATCAAATAAAATGATATGCTTTGCAGACAAACAGTATGCAGATATGCTTAGGTATACATGTGATACCATGCACACATTTTGGGAAAATGTTTATGTAAACCAGCAACTATAGATATACAGTATAAGTGTTGTAATGTCTGGCACATGTTTTATAAATTGCTAGTTCCTTTGCTGGTATGTTCATCCTTTGGCTTCACTATGTAGTACAAAAATAAACTACAGCATGCATGTGTTGCCATCCTGCCATATGCAGGAAAAACTCCTAAATTTAGTCTGATTTGTACTCTTGCTTTGCTCATGTTGCCCCTAGGGGCGGTCTAGCTGTCAAGTCTATCTTCTGCCACTAGGTGTCACTGGCATTTCTAGCACTAGTAGAGGGAGTTACTGTAAGGCTGCATTATGAATATTTATATCTGCCCAGCCAACCACTAGGCATTTCCTTTGCCAGTGATGCATGCTGGGTAGGGGTATAAATATTAGAGGTGAACTCCTCCTTCCTCCTGGGCTCTGGTCTAGGATCAGTGCATGTGATGGAGCTGCTTTGTCAGGTCTGCCTGCCTAAAGAGGCCTATCTAGAATGGGTACTAGGTTTGCCTTCCTGGGGAAGCCTGCAAGGAAGGGAATTTAAAGTTGCTCCTAAGGAGTATAAACCAGAATGGGAGTCCTAGGTAATACAGGTAGAATCTCCTGGAGGACATCTCCTAAAATTACTATTGATGATTATGGAAAGAATACTAACACTGTAGTGTTAGTATTGAATATGGAAAAGTTCCTTCTGTATGTGACTTTATTGTGCTGGAGATCTTCCTGATTGTGAATAATAAACCTGTTTTCTGTATTTAACTAAAAGTGACTGGTGCCCTTCATTTTTTACATTTGTTCACAATCAAAACCAGGATTCCTGCCTGAGAAACTGACTGTCAACTCATCTGCTTCCGAGGGGGGTGAAAAGGAGCTACACGTGCAACTGGAAATGTCACTAAGGCCTCATGCACACTGGGGCTTTTCTAAACACCTTTCCCCTAGCTGGAGAAAAGCGGGTGCAAAAAATGCCCGTAAGGCGTTTAGGCGCGTCAAGCACTTGGGCATTTATTCATTTATTTGGCCAGAATAGTAAATATATTAATTATGGCCATCGAAATGAAGAAACACTCAAGTGCTAAAAGTTCTATACTACCTTCATGGCAGCATTTCTCGAATGTGGTCTTTAGAGAATAAAGTGGTTGTAACCCCCCACACATACCTCTTCCCTACATCCATTCAAAGTACAGAATTTATAAAGCTTGTCTAAGCTGTCGGAAAAAAAGGGGTGGATAGCTAAAGTTACACACTGCAGAGCTCAGTAAGGAAAGCTCTGAGAGCTGATTGGAGGGAAGGGACACATCCCCTTCACACAGCACAGTGGAACAGAGCTGAGCCTGGGTTCCCTCCCTGTCACCATTTTTCTCTTGGTGTCAGGAAAACTTGTCAGAAGAGACTCATGCTGATAGCAGAGGAATGAAGCAGTAGACAGAAATTACACTAAGGGGTTGATTTAATAAAGGCAAATAGAGTGCACACCTTGCAAAGTACAGTTGCACTCTGCAAGTACAATTGCTCCAGAGTTTAGCAAATAAGATGACGGTTCACTTTGCTAAGAATACCCAATCACATGCAAGGTAAATAAAATTGCACATGATTGGATGATGGAAGTCAGCAGAGTTTCTGCTCATTTACTAAGCTCTGGAACAACTTCTTTTATAGAGTGCAACTGCACTTTGCAAAGTGCACACCTAATTGAGGCATGTACACACTATAGAGGGATATGCTTTGTTCATATTTCATGTCTAAGGTTTCCAACCACTTAAAGGACTATGATTACACAAATGATCATGTAAATATTCAAGTGGTTTAGCAAGTCACAATTAGTTGATGTACTGTTAGGGTCCCATTTATAAAGTAATAGGCTACAAGATACATTAGTATTTCAGAGCTAAAATAAGCAGTTTGCAATATTTATAAAGGTATTTCATACAGGTTATTTTATGCAGTTGTCAGAGTTGTCCACCACATTTGTGCCTTAGTTCTGCATGGGAAGATTACAGCAGTGGGGGTGGGGCTTTAGAGGACAACAGATTTCTACTGAACAAGACAGAACAGAAGCACAAGAGGCACATCACACTGAAGTTAGGTAATGCCCCTTGTGCTTAGTTTGCTTTTTTTCTTTTTTCTTTTTTTTTTTTTTGTAGGTAAACCTGGACTTTACCATTTACTGTACATGAGATGAACACATGATAGTACCATTCGCCAGTATGTTTTAGTGGCTGCAGATTGCCAAATAGATGAAAAAAAATTGGAATTGTCTATTTTGCATTTAGGGTTATATTCAATGAAATTTTAGGGGGGGGGGGGTATTGGTTCTGTATGCCCTCTGTATAAGTTTGAATTGTATTTCCCTCCATGATTTTCTTATAATAGCCTGTTTAGTATGTAGCCGTATCTGCTGAAGGGTTAGCCAGGCCTCCTCGATGGAGATTTTTAAAGTGTTTGTAAAGTTATTTTTTTAATTATTATAACAAAGATGTTATACTTACAGTAGCTGTTCTGTGCAGTGGTTTTGCACAGAGCACCCCAAACCTCCTCTAATGGGGTCCCCGACCGACGCTGTCTGCTCCTCCTCTTCTCCATCTGCCCCCATAGCAAACAGATTGCTATGGGGGCAGACGTGCAGGCTCAATCCCTAGCTGAGCTGTGTGCAGCTATTGATCCATCAATGAGCCCCGCCTCCCCGCTCTCTGCTCACAGGATTTGACTGACAACATGTAACGCTCCTGCGTTTTTATTGTAAGCTGGATTTGCAGCTGCAGAATCTCCACTCAGTAGTCATGTAGAGATGTGTTGGAATACCAGATCCAACTCTCCAGACTCATCACTGTGGGCCTGTCTGCTTCAGCATACAGATATACACACACTCAATAAGATGTTCCTGGAGTGATAGGATGTATATGATAGTATGGAGGTGATGTGCTGAAGGGACAGGTGTGAGCAGTGACAGTAATGGTAAGCACTTGATAGTAATGTTCAGGAGAGTAGTAGATGGTAATAGGTAGAATGCAGATAGGTTAGTAATCATGTATGGTAACAGGTGGTAAGGACAGCAGATGACATAGACAGGATAGACTAACCCAGTGCAAGGATAGATGGTAGTAGACTCAAGAGCTAGCAATCTATGTAATAGTGCAGATGGTAGAATTAGTATGCATAGATAGTAACAGTCCTTAATGTGCAGAAGATGATAGTGTAAGTTAGTTATGGAGGATTCCCCTGTGGGGTACTTATCACTAGTAAGGTTTAGTAAGTAGAGGGGTCCAGTAGTGAGGGAGTGATCCGGTAGCGAGATACGGGATCAGTTGCGAGGTTCCGGTCTGTTCCAGGTAAAGGCAAATAGCTGGAGGTTCCGACAGCAAGACAAGGCTTGTGAGCATGTAGACACACATTGAACGAACAACGTGAGAGAGAACGCTGGCGATTGAAATAGCCGCTCAGCGGCGCTCAGCGATGACGTCATCCGTCTTAAAGGTGTATGCGTTCCACCTAACTAGAAAGGTGGGACGCAATGTTTTGAAAGGAAAATGGTAAATAAGGGTACCAAAGGTACCAGAATCTTACAGTACCCCCCCCTTAAGGCCGGCTCCGGAAGGCCTATAGCACTGGCTTCTCCGGGTATTTCGAGTGAAACCTTCGTATAAGCCTAGGTGCGTGAACATCAGAGGTATCCAACCAAGTGTCGTCTTGGGGTCCATAGTTCTTCCATCTTATGAGATATTGGAGTCTTCCTCTGTGGATACGAGAATCCAAAATCTCCTTAATCTCATATTCTTCTCCGCCTTCAACTTGTACTGGAGGTGGAGGCAAGATGGTAGGCCTTATTCCTTGATTAGGAACATGTGGCTTCAGTAGCGACACATGAAAGATGGGATGTATTTTGAGATCTGCCGGTAAGGTGAGTTGCACTGCAGCTTTTCCAATGAGTTTCTTAATTGGGAAGGGTCCCAGAAATAAAGGTCCAAGCTTTTTGCTAGGGATCTTTAATCTTAAATTTTTTGTCGATAGCCAAACGAGGTCCCCAATAGCATATTGCGGAGAAGGTCTTCTACGAAGGTCGTAGTCCCTTTTTTGTTGACTATGAGTGTGTGTGATGGTGGTATTAAGTAAATCCAGAGAGTCTTTTATTTGGGTAAGGATAATCCGAGGCTACTGGGTTACTTGATGGTAGAATGCGTGGTGGAAGAAGTGTGGGATGAAACCCATAGTTCAAGTAGAACGGACTTTGCTTAGTAGTACTGTGGGTTGCGTTGTTATAAGCAAATTCAGCCAGAGGGAGGAGGTCCACCCAATCATCCTGTAGGTATGATGTGTAGCAACGCAGATATTGTTCTATACACTGGTTGACTCTTTCAGTCTGTCCGTTGGTCTGAGGGTGGTAGGGAGAAGTGAGCTTTCGCTCAATCCGTAGTATTTGACATAGAGCTTGCCAAAATTTGGAGATGAACTGTGAACCACGGTCGGATAAAAGAGTCTTTGGAATTCCATGTAACTTGAACACATGTTTCATTAGTAGTTCCGCTGTTTGTTTAGATGAAGGTAGTCTGCGAATAGCAATGAAATGTGCCATCTTTGTCAGATGGTCCACTGACACTAGAATGGTATTAAATCCTTTGGAAGGTGGTAGTTCTACTATAAAGTCTAAGGACACAACTTCCCATGGGACCTGGGGTATTGGTAGACTGCAGAGTAGACCAGATGGTTTTGTAGTGTCAATTTTGGACCTTGCACAGATGTCACATAAAGAAACAAATTTTTGTACAGACGTCTTCATATCAGGTCACCAAAACTGCCTGGTAAGCAAATTAAGGGTTTTCGTCATACCCATATGTCCTGCCATGGGCACATCATGTGATAATTCCAAGATCTTGGTGCGCATAGTAGGGGGTATGTAGAGTTTGTCGTGGTAATAGAGGAAGCCTTCTGCATCAGTACTTAGTTGTGGTGGAGGTGAATCCAATCTTATACTGTGCAAAATCTCTTCCTTCAGGGAACGAACAACACCAATAATACGTTCATAGGGTATTATAGGAATAGAAGGGATTTCGGCGCAGTTATCTTCGGTTAATCGTGATAACGCATCCGCTTTTTTATTTTTGTCTGCAGGCGTGTAGGTCACTAGAAAGTTGAATCTTAGGAAGAATAATGACCATCGTACCTGCCGGTGGGAAAGAGTTTTGTTAGTCTGGAGGTATTGAAGGTTTTTATGATCTGTATATATGAGTATTGGTAATTGGGTACCTTCAAGTAGATGTCGCCAATTCTCCAGTGCCAGTTTTATGGCAAGCAACTCCTTTTCACCAACTGGGTAATTCACCTCTGGGCTGCTTAGTGATTTTGAGAAGAAAGCAACTGGGTGGAGTGGTGAAGTATTTGTTGGTCGTTGGGAGAGAACTGCTCCTACTGCCATATTTGACGCATCTACCTCCAGAATATATTGGAGGGATGGGTCTGGATGGCGTAGTATGGGAGCAGAAGTAAAGCTTGATTTTAACAAGCGGAAAGCTCCATTTGCTTCTTCTGACCATTTGAATGGTTTCTTTATACTTGTAAGTTGTGTGAGAGGTCTCACAATAGCAGAGAAGTTCTTGATGAACTTCCTATAGAAGTTTGAAAATCCAAGGAATCGCTGTAATGCCTTACGAGTTGTTGGTATAGGCCAATCCCGAATACAGGATATCTTGCTCATATCCATCTTGATTCCGGTTTTGGATATGATGTATCCTAAGAATAATATTTCTTCTTTATGGAATAGGCATTTTTTTAATTTCACGTATAGATTGTGTGCGAGTAATCTGGATAACACAAGTCTTACATGTTTTATATGTTCAGACAGAGATCGAGAATAGATAAGTATATCGTCCAGATATACCACAACACAGACATCAAGTAAGTCTCTAAAGATGTCGTTTATGAACCTTTGAAAAGCTGCGGGAGCATTACACAACCCGAATGGCATCACAAGATATTCGAATAATCCGCATCTGGTTCTGAATGCTGTTTTCCACTCATCTCCGTCACGGATTCGGATTAGGTTGTATGCCCCTTTTAGGTCCAATTTAGAGAAGTAAGTAGCCCCACGCACTTGTTCAATGAGTTCAGGGATGAGCGGTAAAGGATAGCGATACTTTATTGTAATGGTATTTAATTGCCTATAATCGATAATAGGCCTAAGACTTAAATCCTTATTGCGGACAAAGAAAAGTCCTGCAGCTGTGGAAGAAGTAGAGGGTCTGATGAACCCTTTTGTCAAATTCTCATCCAAGTATTCCTTGAGATGAGAGAGTTCATCCTGTGAAAGAGGATAAACATGACCGAAAGGCAATTTGCTGTTAGGGAGTAGATCGATAGTGCAATCATAATCCCTATGGGGAGGTAACACTTGAGCATTTTTCTCAAGGAATACTTCGGACAGATCCTGATAGCATAGTGGTGCAATCTCGTCTGACACCACAGACAGGATCTTTCCATAAGATGGGAGGTTACACGTAATCTCACAATAGTGAGAAGGGAAAGTTAAAGTCCGTTTTTTCCAATCTATGATTGGTTGATGTGTGTGTAACCAGGGGAGTCCCAAAATAATGGGAAAATGGGGTGAAGATAGTATATCAAAGGAGGTGGTCTCCATATGAGACTCGTTAGCAGTGACAAGGAGTGCTTGTGTCTGATTGGTGATTGGACCAGAAGATAGCGGGATACCGTTAATGAAACTAACAGAAACAGGTTTAGGTTTTGAAATAATAGGTATTTTATTTAAGGTAACAAAACGTGTATCGATATAGTTCCCACAAGATCCTGTGTCGATCATAGCCTTGGTAGTAATCCTAGTCTGGTCCCACTGTAATGTTAAATGAACAAAGAGATAAGGTTTAGAAAAGGAAGTCGTTAATCCCCCTAGCAAGACATGTGAACACTCACCCTCTTTTTTGCGGACAAAGGGACAGACGCTTATCGAATGATCCGGGGATGCGCAGTACATGCAGAGATTACTGGATCTTCTCCTGGCTCGTTCAGTAGTTGATAAAGGTGGGCGTATGGTTCCTACCTCCATAGGAGTAGGGTCAACGGCCGAAATCCGAGAAGGACTAGTCAATGGCATTCCCATTTTCTCAGCCTTTCTTTCTCGCAGTCGCCTGTCAATGTTGATACTGAGTTGTATTAAGGCATCCAAAGTGCCAGGTAAATCCGCTCGGGCGAGCTCGTCTTTAACGGCTTCTGACAACCCGAGTCTGAACTGAGTTCACAGAGATGTATCATTCCACCCTGAATCAAGGGTCCATCTTTTGAACTCTGCTACAAAGTCTTCTACAGGTCTCCTTCCTTGTTTTAAAGCCCTCAATTGGATATCAGCAGTACTCTGCCTATTGGGGTCATCATATAAACTAGCGAGTTCCGCTAGGAATAAAGGATAGGAGTTGAGAAGCTGATCATTTTTCTCAAACAGAGAGTCTGCCCAGGCCCGTGGATTACCCGTTAAGTATGAAATGACGGTACAGACTTTAATTTGATCAGTAGGGTAAGTACGAGGTTTTAGCAAAAAAAACAATTGACATGCGTTTTTGAATTCACGAAATTTTTTCCGATCACCTGTAAACACTAGAGGAGGGTTTATTTTGGGTTCAGGGGGCTGAGCAGCAGTAAGCAGGGAAAGACGGGTTAACTGCTGTCTCAGAGTCTGATTGTCTTCTTTTACTTCAGTAAGAGCAAGTATTAATGCATTTACTTGTTGTGTTAATTGTGTCACTTGAGTGGGTAATTCTGCTGAATCCATTTTTTTTTTATGGTTCGTTCAATCTGTAACGCTCCTGCGTTTTTATTGTAAGCTGGATTTGCAGCTGCAGAATCTCCACTCAGTAGTCATGTAGAGATGTGTTGGAATACCAGATCCAACTCTCCAGACTCATCACTGTGGGCCTGTCTGCTTCAGCATACAGATATACACACACTCAATAAGATGTTCCTGGAGTGATAGGATGTATATGATAGTATGGAGGTGATGTGCTGAAGGGACAGGTGTGAGCAGTGACAGTAATGGTAAGCACTTGATAGTAATGTTCAGGAGAGTAGTAGATGGTAATAGGTAGAATGCAGATAGGTTAGTAATCATGTATGGTAACAGGTGGTAAGGACAGCAGATGACATAGACAGGATAGACTAACCCAGTGCAAGGATAGATGGTAGTAGACTCAAGAGCTAGCAATCTATGTAACAGTGCAGATGGTAGAATTAGTATGCATAGATAGTAACAGTCCTTAATGTGCAGAAGATGATAGTGTAAGTTAGTTATGGAGGATTCCCCTGTGGGGTACTTATCACTAGTAAGGTTTAGTAAGTAGAGGGGTCCAGTAGTGAGGGAGTGATCCGGTAGCGAGATACGGGATCAGTTGCGAGGTTCCGGTCTGTTCCAGGTAAAGGCAAATAGCTGGAGGTTCCGACAGCAAGACAAGGCTTGTGAGCATGTAGACACACATTGAACGAACAACGTGAGAGAGAACGCTGGCGATTGAAATAGCCGCTCAGCGGCGCTCAGCGATGACGTCATCCGTCTTAAAGGTGTATGCGTTCCACCTAACTAGAAAGGTGGGACGCAATGTTTTGAAAGGAAAATGGTAAATAAGGGTACCAAAGGTACCAGAATCTTACACAACAGCAGGATCCAATGGCTCCTGCTGCTGCCCCTGTGAACAGACAGAGCTGCTGCAGACAGGCACAGTGCTGGATTGAGATTCGACTCAGGTAAATCTAAAAAAGATGAGGGGGCCATACAAACACTGGGTCATTTTTACCTTACTTTATGGAATCCTCCAAGGTAAAAATGTCCAGGCTTTAGAGCCACTTTCCCGCAGCAATTGGGGGTTTGGGCAGTTTATAAGGTCATGTAAACCTATGGTATTTTCCAAGGGTTTCTCTAGGACATGGGAAAAACCCTGGGGGAGAGTCAGATTATGTCAATGTCCAATCTTTCTGAAAGAAAAGTTTGATCTCGGTATACTGTAGAAATTGTGTAGGGGCACTGTATATTTCTGTTGCATCGCTGAAAAAGTCATGAGGCAGCCTTGGGCATTTAGGATTTGTTGGATACTCTCTATTCTCTTCGATTTACACTGCCTAAATACTGACTTGTTTGGGCTTTTTTTCATTCCCACTGAATCAGCACCACTCAGCTCAACAAGTCATGGGAAACGTGTTGAATATTGTTAAATAAAGATTGACTGCGTCTATTCAGATGCAGTATGTTTGAGTATTCTGACAGCCACGGTTGCTAGCTGTCAGAAATTGAATACAATAGCCGGTAGGGGAGATTCGTCCAGCCACACTATTAATGACGATGGAAAAATATGTTTGATTTCTTTTGCTCAGCCTGACTCTAGCTTTATTCTGCTTTTAATGTGGCATGCTTGGGCATTTTCATATATGTGTAGTGGGATATTTTGACCTTTTAGGTCAGAAATTTTACATTATGCAAGAATTGTACTTCATAATTTTCATAATGATATACAGTAGGTTTTTCTTTTCCTTGATCCAAGGGCTAATTTGTGCATTTCTAACTGTTTTCTTCTTCCTGTATTTTTTTACTTTTACGTTTCAATTTAAAAAAATAAATGTATTATTTTGTTATTACAACGCATTTTTGTTGGAAAACGCAAAATAATTCTGTTTGGCCAGAATAAGATTCAATATCTCCTTATTTCTTCAAATTTTTTAAATTTCACTTTTTCTAAGTATTTATTTGTGGGGGAAATGATGGTGTTGGTACTCAAACAAAAATGAGAACCTTTGATAGGAGTGCTGAATTTAAATATTCTAGCCAAACATATTCACAGCTCAAAATAATACCTTAGACCTAACACGTGTTAGGTAAGTATCAACAAGTACGCAGTTTGTCATATATTATGCTCTGCGAGGTCATTGAAAAAATAATGATCAGTATGTATTTTGTTACATATTACTAGTTTTGATAAACCCCAGATAGTTAAATGTGTGTTACTGTTTCATAACTTTCTAATGAAAATAATTAACTTAAAGAAAAGAAGAAGAGCACTTAAGAGCAATTACCAAAAATATTATTTATTTAGCAGGTTAGAAAAGATAACTAGATACAAATGATAATTGAAATTCTTTAACAGTGCAATAATTATGTGGGTCTCCACATTATTTTTAAGATTGGGTTTAATTTTTCTCAGATATGCATTTTGTTTTTCCAAATTTAAAGCAGGGCTCCCCCCAAAAGGGGAAGCTCCGCTTATTTGCCTCCCCCCCCCCCTCGCTGCCACATTTGGCACTTTTCGTGGGGAAGCGGGTACCTGGTTTTGACAGGTACCGCTGACTTCGCCACAGAAAACTCATCAGGAAGTTCGGCCCCCCTCCTCCTTCCCCCACTATCGGGACAATCACAAAGCGCGACGCATTTCGCGGCTTCACTGACGGTTTTCCTCACTAGAGATGCCAGTGGCAGCACCTAAGAGCCGACTGAAAAGTCAGCTTGGATGAAGACACCACTGGATTTGTGGACAGAAAGTCAGCAGATACAGTATTTGTAGTTGCTGACTTCTAATTTTTTTTGAAGGAGCCTGGAGCTCCACTTTAAGTTTGATTATCTTTGGCCTTATGTGAGGCATCCATTGGATACAAATAAAGCTCACTTTGCCTAGATTTTTTTTTAAAATAAAACTCATATAGAGTTTAGTGTCAAATAACTACAAAATTTACTATCAAGCAAACTTTTCCAGGAAACAATATGTTTGTGTCAGCAACAGGTGTGACCAGAAATGTGTGGACTGACACAGAGAACATTAGACATAATTAAGGTGTAAAGAATATAATTTATTTAAAAATAAGTGAATAACACAAATGTAAACGCACTTCCAGAAAACTATAACTGTGTAAATCCAATCAGATACCCAAACAATAGTGACACACAGCAAACAACTGCTCAAACCAAATATATACAAAACAGGATAAATGAATAGTAATAGTAACAGAGCCGGGGTCATACACGGGAGATCAAGCAGAGGGAGCTGGGAGCAAGACAGAACAGAGAGAGGGTTGCAGGAGACGGAGTAAGCAAACAGGAAGGAAGGAATCAGGCTGCAGGGTCAGGATCAGAGTCCAGGATCAGGATACAGGGACACAGGCATGCAGGTCAGGCGCACATGGAGACAATACCAAGGCAGTGAGAAGAAGCATACACAGGGTTTAAATATACTTCCTGCAACCAGCATCAGGTGATGACTGATTGCATAAGATGTTCGCTTCTGACTACTGAGAGACACCCGCTGGTGGACACTGGAACTGCAGCTTATGGATCTGGGAGCTACAGTGCCACCAGCAGGTGAGCTCTTTCCTGACAGTACCCCCCCTCTAAGGAGCGGCCTCAGGACGCTCCAAAAAACCCTAGCTAAACCAGTCCATAAAAGACAGTCATTTGCTGCACAAATCCAGAGCAAAAGTTCCTTGTAGGCTGAAGAAGTGCCGGGTTCCAAGCGAGATGCCCCATTGCCAAGATCCAACAATAGGCAAAGTGTCCCACCGCCTGGGTCAGGTGACTGACTGGGTATCCCACCGCTGAGGTCAAGCAACTGGCTGGGTGTCCTGCTGGCCAGATCCTCTGACATGTACAGAATTTGATACTTCAAGTCCCTCAGAACAGCAGGTACCCCATTGCTGGGGTCCCACGAGTTGCCTGCAGACTTAGCCATGGGGTCATGTGACAATACCAGAACTCTGACACAGAAGTGTCTCGCCATAACCAAGTAGCTTGCCTGGTTTCCAGGACTTACTCTGCACTTCAAAAGCCACCTAGGTATCTCTGAGGCACTGGTTACCTGACCCGGGTCCCCTAGTGCACCCAAAGCTGGGGCAAGCGCATCCGGATCATGGAGAGGCACAGATAGTACCCCTCCATTCCCCAGGAGCTTACCATGACCAGGGCCATGGAGGCAAATGCAGCTACTAGTTACCATGGGCATGTCCGGACCACCAGGCTTTGGAGCCATAGGAACAACACTCTGCCAGAGGGACTCAACCGAGGCAACCGACAAACGAATCTCAGGCCAAACAGGTAACCCATATAAAGCATGCGAGGACTCAGAGCTTTCAAACCCATTAGCAGGTGAACACTTTGTTTTTGCATGACAGTCCAACCGAGCAGCTGGTATTGAGTCAGTAGAACCCGGCTGGGTGGTAAGTAGAAGAGAAGTAAGATCAGGCTGGTCAATGGTAAAAGGATCATCAGACGCATGCTGGACATCAAGCATGGGATCATCAGGCTGGACATCTGTCACCGGATCAGAGGCAGAAGAAGGCAGGTTGTCAGACAGCAGATCCCTAGGGGTAGTCGTGTCATCGAGCAGCAGACCATCAGAGGCAGGCAGGTTGTTAGGGACAGGATGTCCAGAGACAGGCTGGGCATTGGGCACCTGCCCCTTTGGCTGGGCAACAGGGACCGAAACTTCAAGCTGGGCAACAGGGACCGAAACTTCAAGCTGGGCAACAGGGACCGGAACTTCAAGCTGGGCAACAGGGACCGGAACTTCAAGCTGGGCAACAGGGACCGGAACTTCAAGCTGGGCAACAGGGACCGGAACTTCAAGCTGGGCAACAGGGACCGGAACTTCAAGCTGGGCAGCAGGGACCGGAACTTCAAGCTGGGCAGCAGGGACCGGAACTTCAAGCTGGGCAGCAGGGACCAGAATTTCAAGCTGGGCAGCAGGGACCGGAACTTCAAGCTGGGCAGCAGGGACCGGAACTTCAAGCTGGGCAGCAGGGACCGGAACTTCAAGCTGGGCAGCAGGGACCAGAACTTCAAGCTGGGCAGCAGGGACCGGAACTTCAAGCTGGGCAGCAGGGACCGGAACTTCAAGCTGGGCAGCAGGGACCGGAACTTCAAGCTGGGCAGCAGGGACCGGAACTTCAAGCTGGGCAACAGGGACCGGAACTTCATGCTGGGCAGCAGGGACCGGAACTTCAAGCTGGGCAGCAGGGACCGGAACTTCAGGCTGGGCAAAAGGGACCGGAACTTCAGGCTGGGCAAAAGGGACCGGAACTTCAGGCTGGGCAAAAGGGACCAGAACTTCAGGCTGGGCAAAAGGGACCAGAACTTCAGGCTGGGCAAAAGGGACCAGAACTTCAGGCTGGACAAAAGGGACCAGAACTTCAGGCTGGAGCAGTTCGGCTGGCGTGGAAGTAGGCTGGAGCAGATCGGCTGGCGTGGAAGCAAGCTGGAGCAGATCAGCTGGCATGGAAGCAAGCTGGAGCAGATCGGCTGGCGTGGAAGCAGGCTGGAGCAGATCGGCTGGCGTGGAAGCAGGCTGGAGCAGATCGGCTGGCGTGGAAGCAGGCTGGAGCAGATCGGCTGGCGTGGAAGCAGGCTGGAGCAGATCGGCTGGCGTGGATGCAGGCAGATCGGCTGGTGTGGATGCAGGCTGGAGCAGATCGTCTGGCGTGGATGCAGGCTGGAGCAGATCGGCTGGCGTGGATGCAAGCTGGAGCAGATCGGCTGGCGTGGAAGCAGGCAGATCCGCTGGCGTGGATGCAGGATGGAGCAGATCCGCTGGCGTGAATGCAGGCAGATCAGCTAGTGTGGAAGCAAGCTGAAGCAGATCGGCTGGCGTGGAAGCAGGCTGGGGTAGATCCGCTGGCGTGGAAGTAGGCATGGATGCAGGCTGGAGCAGATCCGCTGGTGTGGATGCACAATTGGATAGTGGCAAGATTTTGCAAGTTGGGAAAAACTTTCGTTTCTTTTTGGGTTTTGCCACTGAGGTTCTGCATGTGAACACAGGGCTGTGAGTAGGGGGAGCAGCTGGTAGCAAAGAAAAGCTGGGGGATTTTGAAAAAGAGGGAGCAGTAACTAAGGGGATTTCTGAAGGATTGGTGCAGACAGTGGAGAAGAGGTAAGCTTCAAGGAGTTAAAGGCAGGGTAGGTGCAGCAAGTGGGAACAGGGTACTGACATATGGTTGGTAGAAGGGTAAACTGGGCTGCAACTGTGGTTGCTGTGGGTGATGGAGAGAGAGATGTTTGAGCAGGCAGGTGTCTAGCAGTAGGAAGGGGTTGTTGCAAACTGACTGAAGCTGAGTGCAATATATCTGTCCATGCTTGTAATAACGGTTGAACAAGATTCAGTTTACACTCTGCCTGTCTGACAAGAGACTGCACTGCATTAACCGGTTGCCGACCGCCGCACGACTATATACTGCGGCGGTCAGCCCCGGCCAGGCAGAGTGACGTATCGGTACGTCACTCGCCTGTCACTGACTTGCGAGCCTATCGCGGGTGGGCGCGCGCCCGCCGAGGCGCGCGCCCGCCGCGGCTCGTTCACAGGCAAGTCAGTGCGTGTGACCGGCGGACTCGATGTCCGCCAGTCACACTGCGATCGCTCCTGTGAAGGGAGAAAGACAGAGCAGCTTGTGTAAACAAGCTGCCTGTCAGTTCTCCCTGTGTAAAAGTAAAGATCTGACCGTTCTACTATGTAGAACGGTTGATCTTTGCTTTTACACCAATAGGAATGTCCCTACACAGTAGAAAGCACGCCCCTAGGACACACTTAACCCCTCCCTGTCCAATAAAGTTAACCCCTTCCCTGCCAGTGTCATTTTTGCAGTAACAGTGCATATGTATAGCACTGATTACTGCAGTAATGTCACTGGTAACCCCAAAAGTGTCAAAAATGTCAGTCAAGGGTCCGATCTGTCCGCCGCAATGTCGCAGTACCGAAAAAAAAAATCGCAGATCGCCGCCATTACGCGTTAAAAAAAAAACACCAAAAATGACAAAAATCTTTCTCTTTGTTAGTAAACGCGATAACTTTTGCGCAAACCAATCAAAATACGCTTTTTGCGATTTTTTTTACCAAACATAGGTAGCATAAAACAAATTGGCCAAAAAATGTTAAAAAATTTTGATTTTTACTTTTTTTTTTGGGGAATTTCATATAAAAAAATGTGAAAAATATTGTTATTTTTGCAAAATTTACGCTCTTTTTTTGTTTATAGCGCGTGATCAAAAAATCGCACAGGTGATCAAATACCACCAAAAGAAAGCTCTGTTTGTGGGAAAAAAAGGACGTCAAATTCGTTTAGGTACAGCGTCGCACGACCGCGCAATTGTCCGTTAAAGTCACGCAGTAAAAAATCGCAAAAAAACCCCTGGTCCTTTAGCAGCCAAATCCTCCGGGGCTTAAGTGGTTAATACAATCTACTAGCACCTGTTGGGAACATGCTGAATAGTGCTCAAAGAAATAAGAGGAGTCATCCTCCAATAACCATACCAGTGATTCTACCTGAGCCATACTAAAGGGGGGAGAAAAGTCATCACTTTCTTTAGGAATACTGGACAAAGCCAACTCTGCACAAACTTGAATCAATGGCTGAACATCATCAAACAGCATCCTGCCCCGATCAACTAGGGAATGAGCAAGACGAATGCATTCTAACAGCTGGTCCCTGGCCCACTCCTTTAATATCTGGCAGCAGTATTCCTTTTCCTCTGTCACCAGCAAAGAAAAGTAAATTACCTCCTCAAGATGCATCTTGCCACAAACAACAGAGCCAAGATGGCTTCTCTGTGCAGCCACTTCTGGTCAGGACTGGCCTTGGTATTCTGTCAGCAACAGGTGTGACCAGAAATGTGTGGACTGACACAGAGAACATTAGACATAATTAAGGTGTAAAGAATATAATTTATTTAAAAATAAGTGAATAACACAAATGTAAACGCACCTCCAGAAAACTATAACTGTGTAAATCCAATCAGATACCCAAACAATAGTGACACACAGCAAACAACTGCTCAAACCAAATATATACAAAACAGGATAAATGAATAGTAATAGTAACAGAGCCGGGGTCATACACGGGAGATCAAGCAGAGGGAGCTGGGAGCAAGACAGAACAGAGAGAGGGTTGCAGGAGACGGAGTAAGCAAACAGGAAGGAAGGAATCAGGCTGCAGGGTCAGGATCAGAGTCCAGGATCAGGATACAGGGACACAGGCATGCAGGTCAGGCGCACATGGAGACAATACCAAGGCAGTGAGAAGAAGCATACACAGGGTTTAAATATACTTCCTGCAACCAGCATCAGGTGATGACTGATTGCATAAGATGTTCGCTTCTGACTACTGAGAGACACCCGCTGGTGGACACTGGAACTGCAGCTTATGGATCTGGGAGCTACAGTGCCACCAGCAGGTGAGCTCTTTCCTGACAGTTTGGCAATATGGCATGCCCTTCTTCTCTCAAACCCACCCTCCTCCACCACCACATTCCCTCTGCAGCCTGTTTCCCTCTATGGAAAAATAGCCTTTACTTTAAGGGAAATGACAGCGGACCTTTGCTCACAAATTGATGATTTATCGACATTGAGTCATCCCAAATCTCACAGCTCAGGCTGAATTTTCAATTAGATAAAGCAGTGCCTCAAGCAAGCAACTACTGCTGTGTTTTCTCTTTATCTACTGTAACTCCTAGTGTTTTCCGAATCCTTTGCAATGTATTATACAGTAAAACCTTGGTTTGAGAGTAACTTGGTTTAAGAGCGCTTTGCAAGACAAGCAAAATTTATAAATACATTTTGACCTGATATACAAGCGATGTCTTGATATACAAGTAGCCTCAAGTCACAGCTGAGTATAAAAGAGAAGAGAGGCGCCTCTAAGTGTAGCAATATGGTTACATTTAATGAAGGTACAACATTTAGCAACTCACATGGTTGATGATTGGAACAGACACATCTAAGGATGCAGGCATCCGGGGTAAAGCTGTCCACATAGACCATCCTCCGCACCCCCATCTACGTCTTCCCTTCCATGCTGCCCCTTGCTTTCAGATCGCTTTAATGCAGGTTGGTCTTCCCGGTCAGGATTACAGACTGGCAGCTGGCGGTGCAGAAGATAGTCCATGTGGACAGCTTTACCCTGGATGCCTGCATACTTAGATGTGCCTGTTTTATTCATCAACCATGTGAGTTGCTAAATGTTGTACCTTCATTAAATGGAACCATATTGCTACACTTAGAGGCGCCTCTCTTCTCTTTGATACTCTGTATATCCTGCTGGATTTTGCTTCTAATCCCCTTGTGGAAGCGGCTATTTGTGGATGGATATTTTATGGTTACACAACCTATCACATTGCTATAATCTTTTTATATGGACTATAAACTGAAGGATTTATTAATAAATGGTTGTGGAACGAATCATCTGAGTTTCCATTATTTCTTATGGGGAAATTTGCTTTGATATAAGAGTGCTTTGGATTACAAGCATGCTTCTGGAACAAATTATGCTCGCAATCCAAGGTTTTACTGTATTTCTATTTGTAAAACAAAGATTATATATAAATTGTAAAAAAGATATAGATTAATAGTTTAAAAAAACTCGAAATTTTCAAGGACAAAGTACTATTTTCTAAAGTTCTCATTTAGTGCATTCCCCAATTGAATGGTAGCCCACCTACTGTTACTAAACCTGGGAGCCTGCATTCACTATATCTGGTCTCACACAGTACACAGATCACAGCCAGTGGGGCAGGGTGGGGTGAGCCGTGCTCTCTATGTTTTATGGACACAGAGAGCCAGCTCGGAAGGGAGCATGCACGAATGTCCCCATAGCAAGAGCCTTGCTACCGAGGCCCTCGGCAAGGGGGAGGGGCCCACAAAATTCTCTCTCAGCGGGAAGCGATCATGGGTGCCCGGCGGCAATCGCAGCCATCGGCCCATGCATCGGCATCCCCGCAGCCTAGAGGGAGCGTGCCAGTAGCGAGCACCATGTGCGTGACCGACATAGAGCTACGTTGTTTCATGCAGCCGAGCCAGTCTGCTGCAGTAAAACTGCGGCGGGCGGTCGGCAAGTGGTAAAAATATTTACCCTATATCCTCAGTAAGCCTCCATAATTCATTAAGATTTACTCAAACAGATGCTTTGTCTGCAAAAATCTGAATGAATTCCCGAGAAAAGTTGACAAGGCCTAAAAGTCTTCTTAAAACAACATTACGTTAGTACAGTGGTTCTCAAATCCGGTCCTCGGGACCCACCAACAGGCCAGATTTTAAGTATTACCTTGAGAAGATGCAGACTAGAATACTGCAATCACTGAGCAGCAAATGAGATCACCTGTGATGTAATTTAGTTATATTGCAAACCTGGCCTGTTGGTGGGTCCCGAGGACCGGATTTGAGAACCACTGCGTTAGTAGGTAATAGTATCGTAGGTAATAGTATGTAGTAGGTAATAGTATCTTTTAAATAGTTTTTATTCTTTTCGTCTATGGACTATCTTCCATGTATCTGGAAGGATTGACACAAAAATCTGCCATTCTCTGATCCACAGAAGAAATTAAAACTTTCATAGGATAGCTGGTAACTGCAACTTTGCTTCTCTGTATACCTTAAATGTCAAATTCTTTTCACAGAAGATAATCTATTACTGTCATTCGTAGCTGTCACACTTTGTATCCCATCCCAATATACTGTTGGGAACAATCTTGTTTATCGAGTTTATCAAGTTTTTTTTGACAGATTTTGATTGTACATCTGCGAAAAAACGTGTACACTGCTTTTTAATATGCCTTTCCTGATTATGGTGTGGGGTATGGGTTGGTTTCTCAGGCCATAAGGTGGGACTTTTACGGGCAAGTGATGGATACACAGTTGTATAAAATTATATGGCAGTTTATTGTGGATACACTTGTATATACAATAAAGATATTTTAAAAGACATTAGTGGTGATGTTTGGTGTTTGGGTTACAGACCCAAAGTGCATAGAAATGCTAAGTTTGGAAAAAGAGTTTCCGTGACAATGGTGCAGTATGTGTGACTTTTATTTTTGATGAAAAAGACTCTGTTTCTCCAGGCTGGGTTGCTTGGATGCATCACAGAGAATTCATCAAAAATGTTGACCCGACGCGTTTCGGCTAACAGGGTAGCCTTTGTCAAGGGTTTAGTGTCACCAAGTCTGTAGAAATATCAGAATTCTCATCATTTTCATATAGTGGGTTATATAATGACGGTATAATAAATACATACATTTTGACCCGTTTTTGGTGATGCTTATTCAAAATCTTAGAAGATCCGCAACGAGAACCAAATGTGAGCAACCTGCGGGTATGGTCAGTGGTAAATATTAGGAAATACTGAATAAAGCTGAATAAAGACACTAGCATTCTTGATGGTGACATCAACTTACTAGGTATTGCTCAGGTGTCCGTTTATGCCTGGGTTGGTCGATGAGATTTTTGCAGCAAATAAAACATATACATACACATATATACACGCCTATATGCATATACATATAGCGAAATACACATATGCATATATATATATATCCGCATACACACACATGTATATCTGAACGTCTGGCCAATCTGTGGGTATATAATATATATAGAGAAATTGGTATTTCAGATGTTTAAAGAAAGGAGGTGAAGGGAAATAAATTTTCCACTACTTACAGGGTGTGTTGCAAAAACACGGTTCCTAGACCGCTCAGGATAACTTGAAAGTTATTTGTTCGGTGCAAAAAATGCAGCCGTCCTCAAAGTCCATGTCTTTTATACAGGTGTTTAATGCTGGAATTACATTTGAACTCGTTTTAGACACAGGCAAGTGGCGCCAAGTATGGTGCTTTTATTGGTTTGGCAAAGTGAATAACACTTACGGTTGTTTGTATGGGTTTTTCTCCAGGTTGCGTCCGCTCTGTCTCCTCGCTTCCCTTGGTGTGAGGGTGAAGTGAGGAGACGCTGATTCCCCGGCCTTTTTAAAGCCCATCGCGCGTGCGCACTGTGTGCCGCACGTACGGAGCTTCCTGTGTGACTGACGTCATTCCCTTGTTGTGCGCACGCGCTAGTGGGGTGCGCGCGCATCGGGAGACTGGTCGCACATTATTGGCCGCCGACACGGGAGGAAGGAACTAAAATCCCGGGAGGGGGATTTTTGCGGAAGATGGTATATTCCGGGGTTCCAAGTTTAACCCCTGGTTTACACAGGGGCTTTCCGTGCCGGGTGCGTTCTTCGTGTTTGAACAGTTTCATCAAGGGTCAAATGAGTTATATCAAGCATATATGTATATATATATTGAAAGTTTATACAATAGATAAAGCTAAATATGTATTTATGTGTATAATCTAGTATCTTAAGTTTTAACAGCAGAAAAAATATACAAAAGGAAGGGAGGCCTCATTGTATCCTGGAGAGCAGGAGTTTAGAGGTCCTGTGGGAATGAAGGGGGGGGGGGGGAGAAAAAAAAGGGGGGGGGGGAAAAGTATTTGTGTATTTCTTAGGGGATTTTGACCGTGAGGTGAGTTTGGCTTATTTTAGTTTTTGGGTTTTTGGGAGGTTTAATGTTCAATCAGTTTTTCCTGATACGAAACCTTCCAGAAAAGGGCGATAGCTTGCTATTTCGTTTAGACCCGGAGGTACAGTGGCTTTTAGGCGCTGTATCCACCGTAGTTCTATTTGGAGGAGGCGTTTGTTCCAATCCCCCCCTCTATGGGGGATATGGATTCTGTCTAAAGCCATAAAGTTTATTCTGGGCATTTTGTAGCCATGTTGATACGCTACATGTCTTCCTAATGGAAGGTCGGGATTGCAAAGGTCCATACTGTTTACATGTTTTCCAATTCTTTTTCCCATTTCTTGTTTTGTTTTCCCAACATAGTATGCTCCGCATTCGCATCTCATCAAGTAGATCACTCCCTTTGTTTTGCAATTTGCAAAGTGTCTTGGTATAAATTTTTCCCCATTTGGTAATGTGGTTTCCACGCATTTCTTAATGACGTTGCATTGCGCACATGATCCACAAGGATATGTTCCTTTAGTTTTGCATGGGTCTTTTCTGATATTTTCTTTAAATTCACTGTGTATGAGGTTTTGTTGTAGGGAGCCTGCTTTGCGATATGTTATTGATGGATTTTCGGAGACCAAATGTTTTATTTTGGGGTCCTCTTTTAGGATTGGCCAGTGTTTTTGGAGAATGTTTTTTTATGGTGGGATATTCGTTGGTGTATCTTAGTATGATCCGTGTGTTGTCTTGTTCTTGTTTTTCTTTTTCTTTGTATTTTTTGCCACTTGTTTGTTTAGTTGGAAATAAGAGATGTTGTCTTTCTTGTTGATTTGCTTTGTTATAGGCTTTTCTTAGTGTAGTCTTTGTGTAGCCTCTTTTGAGTAGTCTATTTGTCAGGAGTCTTGCTTCATCCTGGAAGTCTTTATCTAGGTTGCAGTTCCGTTTGAGTCGTAGGTATTGACTATAAGGGATGGCTTTCTTGAGAGGTGTTGGATGAAAACTGGTGGCATGTAAGATCGTGTTTCCTGCTGTTTCTTTTCTGTATAGAGTTGTTCGTATAGCGCCTTCTTTTTCCTTTATAATCCAGGTGTCCAGGAAGGGAACTTTATGATTGCTGTAGTTGAGTGTGAGGAACATATTGTAGTTGTTTGTATTCATTGCTTTCAGGCATCCCTCAATTAGCTCCTCTGGTCCGTCCCATACGATCAGGATATCGTCTATATATCGTTGCCATAGTGTGATATGTTCGGTATATAGACTGTTTTCCTCTTTTGTTAGAAAGTCTCGTTCCCATGCTCCTAGGTATATGTTGGCGTAGGATGGGGCACAGCTTGTGCCCATCGCTACGCCACATGTTTGTAGATAGTAGACTCCATCAAAGGTAAAGAAGTTATGGTGGAGAATGTATTCGAGCATTTGAATAATGAAGTTATTGAATTTTAAATCGGTGTTGCTTCCTTGGCTTAATGTTTTTTTAATAACTTCTATACCCTTTTTGTGGGGGATGTTGCTATATAAAGATTCCACATCCACCGTGATTAGGAAAGCGTTTTTGGGTATGATTATGCCCTCTAATGTTTGTAGGAGGTGTACGGTGTCTTTGATGTATGAAGGTAATGTTGTAACATAAGGCCTGAGGTGTGCATCGATGACCTGACTTGTGGCTTCTGTTATGTTGCCATTTCCTGAGATAATGGGTCTTCCAGGTGGGTTTCGTTTGTTTTTGTGCACCTTTGGGAGTGCATAAAAAGTCGGTGTTCTAGGATGCTTGGTTCTCATAAAGGTCCAGAGTGTTTGTGTAATTGCCCCTTCTTGTAGGGCTCTATCTAGTTTTTGGTAGAAGTCATCTTTGAAGGAGTTGATCATTACAGGAGATATTTGTTTGTAACAGACAGGGTTATTCAGGATGTTTAGACACATTTGTTTGTATTTTTCATTACTCATGAGTACGATGTTGCCTCCTTTGTCGGCTGGTTTTATTGTAATGCCTTCAAGGTTCTGTAGTTCTTTAATTGCTGCTTTTTGTCTTCTGGTAAGGTTATTTGTCTTGTAATCTTTTTTGAGTTTTAATTTTTCTATGTCTTTAGTTGTTTCGCGAACAAATAGAGCAATCGCCGGATTCAAGTTAAGTGGAGGAAATTTTTGGGATCTTTTTTTAAATTCTGGTATTGTTTTTTCTTGAGTTGTATGATCCTCCTCTTCGTCTTCATCTCCTTCCGGTTGGTTGTCTTCGTCTGGCCAGTCCTCCAGGCCTCCTTCTTCCAGTAATATATTCAGGTCTCTGATTGCTCTGAGCTCGGCTGCCGTCAAGTTGGGTGGTTTTTCTGTCGTTGGTGTTTTTTGATACATTGTTTTGAAGAGCAGTTTTCGGGCGAATAAATTGATATCTTTTATGATTTCAAAAGTATCACACTATGGCAACGATATATAGACGATATCCTGATCGTATGGGACGGACCAGAGGAGCTAATTGAGGGATGCCTGAAAGCAATGAATACAAACAACTACAATATGTTCCTCACACTCAACTACAGCAATCATAAAGTTCCCTTCCTGGACACCTGGATTATAAAGGAAAAAGAAGGCGCTATACGAACAACTCTATACAGAAAAGAAACAGCAGGAAACACGATCTTACATGCCACCAGTTTTCATCCAACACCTCTCAAGAAAGCCATCCCTTATAGTCAATACCTACGACTCAAACGGAACTGCAACCTAGATAAAGACTTCCAGGATGAAGCAAGACTCCTGACAAATAGACTACTCAAAAGAGGCTACACAAAGACTACACTAAGAAAAGCCTATAACAAAGCAAATCAACAAGAAAGACAACATCTCTTATTTCCAACTAAACAAACAAGTGGCAAAAAATACAAAGAAAAAGAAAAACAAGAACAAGACAACACACGGATCATACTAAGATACACCAACGAATATCCCACCATAAAAAACATTCTCCAAAAACACTGGCCAATCCTAAAAGAGGACCCCAAAATAAAACATTTGGTCTCCGAAAATCCATCAATAACATATCGCAAAGCAGGCTCCCTACAACAAAACCTCATACACAGTGAATTTAAAGAAAATATCAGAAAAGACCCATGCAAAACTAAAGGAACATATCCTTGTGGATCATGTGCGCAATGCAACGTCATTAAGAAATGCGTGGAAACCACATTACCAAATGGGGAAAAATTTATACCAAGACACTTTGCAAATTGCAAAACAAAGGGAGTGATCTACTTGATGAGATGGGAATGCGGAGCATACTATGTTGGGAAAACAAAACAAGAAATGGGAAAAAGAATTGGAAAACATGTAAACAGTATGGACCTTTGCAATCCCGACCTTCCATTAGGAAGACATGTAGCGTATCAACATGGCTACAAAATGCCCAGAATAAACTTTATGGCTTTAGACAGAATCCATATCCCCCATAGAGGGGGGATTGGAACAAACGCCTCCTCCAAATAGAACTACGGTGGATACAGCGCCTAAAAGCCACCGTACCTCCGGGTCTAAACGAAATAGCAAGCTATCGCCCTTTTCTGGAAGGTTTCGTATCAGGAAAAACTGATTGAACATTAAACCTCCCAAAAACCCAAAAACTAAAATAAGCCAAACTCACCTCACGGTCAAAATCCCCTAAGAAATACACAAATACTTTTCCCCCCCCCCCCTTTTTTTCTCCCCCCCCCCCTTCATTCCCACAGGACCTCTAAACTCCTGCTCTCCAGGATACAATGAGGCCTCCCTTCCTTTTGTATATTTTTTCTGCTGTTAAAACTTAAGATACTAGATTATACACATAAATACATATTTAGCTTTATCTATTGTATAAACTTTCAATATATATATACATATATGCTTGATATAACTCATTTGACCCTTGATGAAACTGTTCAAACACGAAGAACGCACCCGGCACGGAAAGCCCCTGTGTAAACCAGGGGTTAAACTTGGAACCCCGGAATATACCATCTTCCGCAAAAATCCCCCTCCCGGGATTTTAGTTCCTTCCTCCCGTGTCGGCGGCCAATAATGTGCGACCAGTCTCCCGATGCGCGCGCACCCCACTAGCGCGTGCGCACAACAAGGGAATGACGTCAGTCACACAGGAAGCTCCGTACGTGCGGCACACAGTGCGCACGCGCGATGGGCTTTAAAAAGGCCGGGGAATCAGCGTCTCCTCACTTCACCCTCACACCGAGGGAAGCGAGGAGACAGAGCGGACGCAACCTGGAGAAAAACCCATACAAACAACCGTAAGTGTTATTCACTTTGCCAAACCAATAAAAGCACCATACTTGGCGCCACTTGCCTGTGTCTAAAACGAGTTCAAATGTAATTCCAGCATTAAACACCTGTATAAAAGACATGGACTTTGAGGACGGCTGCATTTTTTGCACCGAACAAATAACTTTCAAGTTATCCTGAGCGGTCTAGGAACCGTGTTTTTGCAACACACCCTGTAAGTAGTGGAAAATTTATTTCCCTTCACCTCCTTTCTTTAAACATCTGAAATACCAATTTCTCTATATATATTATATACCCACAGATTGGCCAGACGTTCAGATATACATGTGTGTGTATGCGGATATATATATATATGCATATGTGTATTTCGCTATATGTATATGCATATAGGCGTGTATATATGTGTATGTATATGTTTTATTTGCTGCAAAAATCTCATCGACCAACCCAGGCATAAACGGACACCTGAGCAATACCTAGTAAGTTGATGTCACCATCAAGAATGCTAGTGTCTTTATTCAGCTTTATTCAGTATTTCCTAATATTTACCACTGACCATACCCGCAGGTTGCTCACATTTGGTTCTCGTTGCGGATCTTCTAAGATTTTGAATAAGCATCACCAAAAACGGGTCAAAATGTATGTATTTATTATACCGTCATTATATAACCCACTATATGAAAATGATGAGAATTCTGATATATATGTCACTATTTCTACAGACTTGGTGACACTAAACCCTTGACAAAGGCTACCCTGTTAGCCGAAACGCGTCGGGTCAACATTTTTGATGAATTCTCTGTGATGCATCCAAGCAACCCAGCCTGGAGAAACAGAGTCTTTTTCATCAAAAATAAAAGTCACACATACTGCACCATTGTCACGGAAACTCTTTTTCCAAACTTAGCATTTCTATGCACTTTGGGTCTGTAACCCAAACACCAAACATCACCACTAATGTCTTTTAAAATATCTTTATTGTATATACAAGTGTATCCACAATAAACTGCCATATAATTTTATACAACTGTGTATCCATCACTTGCCTGTAAAAGTCCCACCTTATGGCCTGAGAAACCAACCCATACCCCACACCAAACTCTAAAGGGACGGAGGCAAAACACAACTACAAACTCTCCAGAGATCAACAAAAAAACCTCTCCATAGACCATTGGATGGATAACACATCCACTTTTCTCACGATCCCTGGAAAGCAAAACAACCCTCAAAAAACTTTTTCTTATACTTCATAAGGTCGCTCAGCAGGACCTTAACATATATCTACTATAAGCAAGCTAGGAGATCCATAAATTTCCACCCTCCAAGGCATAGAGCCTATTGGAGGAAAGGAAAATCGCATCTCCACAGCCAAAACCATCTATTGTTTTAACAATAGTCGATTCAAGGAAGAAACCCCCTCATTGATAACCATGGAGGACAAACAGGACGGAGACCTAATGGGAACTGAATGGGAAAATCTAATGTTAGCCATCCATAAAAACTTCCAAGGAAATGAACAACAAGATTCAGACATTACATCACTATTTAACAATCTCAAAAAACATCTTGAGAGAAAAGCAGCCCTACATTGGCACATAAGATCTTTTGAGAGGTACATAACGGAGGAAATCAACCCTGCTGGTTTGAGAATACAAATATTCCCAACTATGGACAACATCACTAACCAGATGAAAAAAGACTGGGAAAACGTCCTGAACGAGTGTTCAAAGAATTTAATGATACTACTTCAAGAAGAATACCTACGCCAAATAAAAAGTTTAGAAAACGATATCAAACTTATATATGAAAAACTAACACCATTAAAAAAGATTGCTCTCTACAGCGAACAAGAAAAGAAACTTAAACAACATTTAGAGGAGTACAGTAAGGAAATACTAAAAAAGAAGGAGCAAAAATATTGGAGGGACAAAAACGCATTTAGCCAAAACCGAGCCTACAAATGGTCTAATCCTAGACTAAACAGAAGAACAAACTACAGACAACCTAGAAATGCAGGACAACATTACTCATCAGACTCCTCCTCCTACGCATCGGGAACTGAACAAAGAATGATAAGAAGGAGAGACGTACAGATCCCCCCACAAATTTATGAAACTGAAGATAGAGAAGAAGAACCCTACACCCCCGAACCTACCTCAACAAATGAAGAAGAAACGTCAGCACCCCAGAAAAATCATCAAATGTTCACAAGATCATATAAGCCCAAGCAAAACCCTCCAAAAAAACAGAAAGGTTTTTTAGGGCAAACAGACCCGAAAACTCAGACGAAAACACAAAAACAGACAAAATCATAGAGATGGAAGGCGTAACCATCATAAACTTATCCTCACATACGCTAACCAAAGATCAAACAGAAGTATTGACATTAGGCTTATCCTTCTGTCCCAATAAAACATCTGATACTTTTGAAATCATAAAAGATATCAATTTATTCGCCCGAAAACTGCTCTTCAAAACAATGTATCAAAAAACACCAACGACAGAAAAACCACCCAACTTGACGGCAGCCGAGCTCAGAGCAATCAGAGACCTGAATATATTACTGGAAGAAGGAGGCCTGGAGGACTGGCCAGACGAAGACAACCAACCGGAAGGAGATGAAGACGAAGAGGAGGATCATACAACTCAAGAAAAAACAATACCAGAATTTAAAAAAAGATCCCAAAAATTTCCTCCACTTAACTTGAATCCGGCGATTGCTCTATTTGTTCGCGAAACAACTAAAGACATAGAAAAATTAAAACTCAAAAAAGATTACAAGACAAATAACCTTACCAGAAGACAAAAAGCAGCAATTAAAGAACTACAGAACCTTGAAGGCATTACAATAAAACCAGCCGACAAAGGAGGCAACATCGTACTCATGAGTAATGAAAAATACAAACAAATGTGTCTAAACATCCTGAATAACCCTGTCTGTTACAAACAAATATCTCCTGTAATGATCAACTCCTTCAAAGAAGACTTCTACCAAAAACTAGATAGAGCCCTACAAGAAGGGGCAATTACACAAACACTCTGGACCTTTATGAGAACCAAGCATCCTAGAACACCGACTTTTTATGCACTCCCAAAGGTGCACAAAAACAAACGAAACCCACCTGGAAGACCCATTATCTCAGGAAATGGCAACATAACAGAAGCCACAAGTCAGGTCATCGATGCACACCTCAGGCCTTATGTTACAACATTACCTTCATACATCAAAGACACCGTACACCTCCTACAAACATTAGAGGGCATAATCATACCCAAAAACGCTTTCCTAATCACGGTGGATGTGGAATCTTTATATAGCAACATCCCCCACAAAAAGGGTATAGAAGTTATTAAAAAAACATTAAGCCAAGGAAGCAACACCGATTTAAAATTCAATAACTTCATTATTCAAATGCTCGAATACATTCTCCACCATAACTTCTTTACCTTTGATGGAGTCTACTATCTACAAACATGTGGCGTAGCGATGGGCACAAGCTGTGCCCCATCCTACGCCAACATATACCTAGGAGCATGGGAACGAGACTTTCTAACAAAAGAGGAAAACAGTCTATATACCGAACATATCACACTATGGCAACGATATATAGACGATATCCTGATCGTATGGGACGGACCAGAGGAGCTAATTGAGGGATGCCTGAAAGCAATGAATACAAACAACTACAATATGTTCCTCACACTCAACTACAGCAATCATAAAGTTCCCTTCCTGGACACCTGGATTATAAAGGAAAAAGAAGGCGCTATACGAACAACTCTATACAGAAAAGAAACAGCAGGAAACACGATCTTACATGCCACCAGTTTTCATCCAACACCTCTCAAGAAAGCCATCCCTTATAGTCAATACCTACGACTCAAACGGAACTGCAACCTAGATAAAGACTTCCAGGATGAAGCAAGACTCCTGACAAATAGACTACTCAAAAGAGGCTACACAAAGACTACACTAAGAAAAGCCTATAACAAAGCAAATCAACAAGAAAGACAACATCTCTTATTTCCAACTAAACAAACAAGTGGCAAAAAATACAAAGAAAAAGAAAAACAAGAACAAGACAACACACGGATCATACTAAGATACACCAACGAATATCCCACCATAAAAAACATTCTCCAAAAACACTGGCCAATCCTAAAAGAGGACCCCAAAATAAAACATTTGGTCTCCGAAAATCCATCAATAACATATCGCAAAGCAGGCTCCCTACAACAAAACCTCATACACAGTGAATTTAAAGAAAATATCAGAAAAGACCCATGCAAAACTAAAGGAACATATCCTTGTGGATCATGTGCGCAATGCAACGTCATTAAGAAATGCGTGGAAACCACATTACCAAATGGGGAAAAATTTATACCAAGACACTTTGCAAATTGCAAAACAAAGGGAGTGATCTACTTGATGAGATGCGAATGCGGAGCATACTATGTTGGGAAAACAAAACAAGAAATGGGAAAAAGAATTGGAAAACATGTAAACAGTATGGACCTTTGCAATCCCGACCTTCCATTAGGAAGACATGTAGCGTATCAACATGGCTACAAAATGCCCAGAATAAACTTTATGGCTTTAGACAGAATCCATATCCCCCATAGAGGGGGGGATTGGAACAAACGCCTCCTCCAAATAGAACTACGGTGGATACAGCGCCTAAAAGCCACCGTACCTCCGGGTCTAAACGAAATAGCAAGCTATCGCCCTTTTCTGGAAGGTTTCGTATCAGGAAAAACTGATTGAACATTAAACCTCCCAAAAACCCAAAAACTAAAATAAGCCAAACTCACCTCACGGTCAAAATCCCCTAAGAAATACACAAATACTTTTCCCCCCCCCCCCTTTTTTTCTCCCCCCCCCCCCTTCATTCCCACAGGACCTCTAAACTCCTGCTCTCCAGGATACAATGAGGCCTCCCTTCCTTTTGTATATTTTTTCTGCTGTTAAAACTTAAGATACTAGATTATACACATAAATACATATTTAGCTTTATCTATTGTATAAACTTTCAATATATATATACATATATGCTTGATATAACTCATTTGACCCTTGATGAAACTGTTCAAACACGAAGAACGCACCCGGCACGGAAAGCCCCTGTGTAAACCAGGGGTTAAACTTGGAACCCCGGAATATACCATCTTCCGCAAAAATCCCCCTCCCGGGATTTTAGTTCCTTCCTCCCGTGTCGGCGGCCAATAATGTGCGACCAGTCTCCCGATGCGCGCGCACCCCACTAGCGCGTGCGCACAACAAGGGAATGACGTCAGTCACACAGGAAGCTCCGTACGTGCGGCACACAGTGCGCACGCGCGATGGGCTTTAAAAAGGCCGGGGAATCAGCGTCTCCTCACTTCACCCTCACACCGAGGGAAGCGAGGAGACAGAGCGGACGCAACCTGGAGAAAAACCCATACAAACAACCGTAAGTGTTATTCACTTTGCCAAACCAATAAAAGCACCATACTTGGCGCCACTTGCCTGTGTCTAAAACGAGTTCAAATGTAATTCCAGCATTAAACACCTGTATAAAAGACATGGACTTTGAGGACGGCTGCATTTTTTGCACCGAACAAATAACTTTCAAGTTATCCTGAGCGGTCTAGGAACCGTGTTTTTGCAACACACCCTGTAAGTAGTGGAAAATTTATTTCCCTTCACCTCCTTTCTTTAAACATCTGAAATACCAATTTCTCTATATATATTATATACCCACAGATTGGCCAGACGTTCAGATATACATGTGTGTGTATGCGGATATATATATATATGCATATGTGTATTTCGCTATATGTATATGCATATAGGCGTGTATATATGTGTATGTATATGTTTTATTTGCTGCAAAAATCTCATCGACCAACCCAGGCATAAACGGACACCTGAGCAATACCTAGTAAGTTGATGTCACCATCAAGAATGCTAGTGTCTTTATTCAGCTTTATTCAGTATTTCCTAATATTTACCACTGACCATACCCGCAGGTTGCTCACATTTGGTTCTCGTTGCGGATCTTCTAAGATTTTGAATAAGCATCACCAAAAACGGGTCAAAATGTATGTATTTATTATACCGTCATTATATAACCCACTATATGAAAATGATGAGAATTCTGATATATATGTCACTATTTCTACAGACTTGGTGACACTAAACCCTTGACAAAGGCTACCCTGTTAGCCGAAACGCGTCGGGTCAACATTTTTGATGAATTCTCTGTGATGCATCCAAGCAACCCAGCCTGGAGAAACAGAGTCTTTTTCATCAAAAATAAAAGTCACACATACTGCACCATTGTCACGGAAACTCTTTTTCCAAACTTAGCATTTCTATGCACTTTGGGTCTGTAACCCAAACACCAAACATCACCACTAATGTCTTTTAAAATATCTTTATTGTATATACAAGTGTATCCACAATAAACTGCCATATAATTTTATACAACTGTGTATCCATCACTTGCCCGTAAAAGTCCCACCTTATGGCCTGAGAAACCAACCCATACCCCACACCAAACTCTAAAGGGACGGAGGCAAAACACAACTACAAACTCTCCAGAGATCAACAAAAAAACCTCTCCATAGACCATTGGATGGATAACACATCCACTTTTCTCACGATCCCTCTAAAGCAAAACAACCCTCAAAAAACTTTTTCTTATACTTCATAAGGTCGCTCAGCAGGACCTTAACATATATCTACTATAAGCAAGCTAGGAGATCCATAAATTTCCGCCCTCCAAGGCATAGAGCCTATTGGAGGAAAGGAAAATCGCATCTCCACAGCCAAAACCATCTATTGTTTTAACAATAGTCGATTCAAGGAAGAAACCCCCTCATTGATAACCATGGAGGACAAACAGGACGGAGACCTAATGGGAACTGAATGGGAAAATCTAATGTTAGCCATCCATAAAAACTTCCAAGGAAATGAACAACAAGATTCAGACATTACATCACTATTTAACAATCTCAAAAAACATCTTGAGAGAAAAGCAGCCCTACATTGGCACATAAGATCTTTTGAGAGGTACATAACGGAGGAAATCAACCCTGCTGGTTTGAGAATACAAATATTCCCAACTATGGACAACATCACTAACCAGATGAAAAAAGACTGGGAAAACGTCCTGAACGAGTGTTCAAAGAATTTAATGATACTACTTCAAGAAGAATACCTACGCCAAATAAAAAGTTTAGAAAACGATATCAAACTTATATATGAAAAACTAACACCATTAAAAAAGATTGCTCTCTACAGCGAACAAGAAAAGAAACTTAAACAACATTTAGAGGAGTACAGTAAGGAAATACTAAAAAAGAAGGAGCAAAAATATTGGAGGGACAAAAACGCATTTAGCCAAAACCGAGCCTACAAATGGTCTAATCCTAGACTAAACAGAAGAACAAACTACAGACAACCTAGAAATGCAGGACAACATTACTCATCAGACTCCTCCTCCTACGCATCGGGAACTGAACAAAGAATGATAAGAAGGAGAGACGTACAGATCCCCCCACAAAATTATGAAACTGAAGATAGAGAAGAAGAACCCTACACCCCCGAACCTACCTCAACAAATGAAGAAGAAACGTCAGCACCCCAGAAAAATCATCAAATGTTCACAAGATCATATAAGCCCAAGCAAAACCCTCCAAAAAAACAGAAAGGTTTTTTAGGGCAAACAGACCCGAAAACTCAGACGAAAACACAAAAACAGACAAAATCATAGAGATGGAAGGCGTAACCATCATAAACTTATCCTCACATACGCTAACCAAAGATCAAACAGAAGTATTGACATTAGGCTTATCCTTCTGTCCCAATAAAACATCTGATACTTTTGAAATCATAAAAGATATCAATTTATTCGCCCGAAAACTGCTCTTCAAAACAATGTATCAAAAAACACCAACGACAGAAAAACCACCCAACTTGACGGCAGCCGAGCTCAGAGCAATCAGAGACCTGAATATATTACTGGAAGAAGGAGGCCTGGAGGACTGGCCAGACGAAGACAACCAACCGGAAGGAGATGAAGACGAAGAGGAGGATCATACAACTCAAGAAAAAACAATACCAGAATTTAAAAAAAGATCCCAAAAATTTCCTCCACTTAACTTGAATCCGGCGATTGCTCTATTTGTTCGCGAAACAACTAAAGACATAGAAAAATTAAAACTCAAAAAAGATTACAAGACAAATAACCTTACCAGAAGACAAAAAGCAGCAATTAAAGAACTACAGAACCTTGAAGGCATTACAATAAAACCAGCCGACAAAGGAGGCAACATCGTACTCATGAGTAATGAAAAATACAAACAAATGTGTCTAAACATCCTGAATAACCCTGTCTGTTACAAACAAATATCTCCTGTAATGATCAACTCCTTCAAAGAAGACTTCTACCAAAAACTAGATAGAGCCCTACAAATATGAGGGATAGATAAGGGAAGGGGAAAAAGGACACTTGGGTGAGAAGTGACACTAGGTCTAAGTACACATAATTGGCCCTCTTTTTTTTTTTTTTTTTTTTTTTTTTTTTTTTTTGCTGTATTTGTGGATGAGCCCCCGCAGGGGTCATGTGGTGATGGGTTAAAATAAAATGGAACATGTAAGAAAGAGAGGGGGAAAGAGGAGCACAATAAAGTATCAGACACAAATGGGAAATTGCAGAGGGGTTATGGCACATATTTACACAATAAGATAGGAATTTTTTTTTTTTTTTTTTTTTTTTTTTCTTTCTCTCTCCTCCGCTTTTCTCCCCTCACTTCTCGCCCCCTCTGAACCCCCTAGGGCGGGGCTCCCCTTTTTCCGGTGAAACTTTCCTCATGAGGAGGGAAACATTATGTGGACTAATAGAGGAACACTAGCAGGGGATATACAACAGAAAGAATGCACCCCCCTAGAATGGGTTGTGATGTGCCCTCAGAAGAGGGAATAGATGGGGCTTGGGAACTAGTCGGGAGGAAATAATTTCTTTTCTTTTTTCCCTTTTTTTTTTTTTTTGTTTTGTTGTTTTCTTAACTATCCTCCTCTCTGGATACAGGATATTTTTAAATGAATAAAAGGGAGAAAAACGGGAGAAACAGGGGGAAATAAGGTAATCTATTAATATGGAAGGTAACAATTGAAGAGTAAACAAGATATGGATAATATGTGATCAATAATGAATGAAATTTGGAATGTATAAGGAATATGTTGTATCATTTGTAAAATGTAAACAAGAAATGTTCCCTTTTTGTTTCTTTGGCATAAATAAATAAAATTTGAAAAAAAAAAAAGATAGAGCCCTACAAGAAGGGGCAATTACACAAACACTCTGGACCTTTATGAGAACCAAGCATCCTAGAACACCGACTTTTTATGCACTCCCAAAGGTGCACAAAAACAAACGAAACCCACCTGGAAGACCCATTATCTCAGGAAATGGCAACATAACAGAAGCCACAAGTCAGGTCATCGATGCACACCTCAGGCCTTATGTTACAACATTACCTTCATACATCAAAGACACCGTACACCTCCTACAAACATTAGAGGGCATAATCATACCCAAAAACGCTTTCCTAATCACGGTGGATGTGGAATCTTTATATAGCAACATCCCCCACAAAAAGGGTATAGAAGTTATTAAAAAAACATTAAGCCAAGGAAGCAACACCGATTTAAAATTCAATAACTTCATTATTCAAATGCTCGAATACATTCTCCACCATAACTTCTTTACCTTTGATGGAGTCTACTATCTACAAACATGTGGCGTAGCGATGGGCACAAGCTGTGCCCCATCCTACGCCAACATATACCTAGGAGCATGGGAACGAGACTTTCTAACAAAAGAGGAAAACAGTCTATATACCGAACATATCACACTATGGCAACGATATATAGACGATATCCTGATCGTATGGGACGGACCAGAGGAGCTAATTGAGGGATGCCTGAAAGCAATGAATACAAACAACTACAATATGTTCCTCACACTCAACTACAGCAATCATAAAGTTCCCTTCCTGGACACCTGGATTATAAAGGAAAAAGAAGGCGCTATACGAACAACTCTATACAGAAAAGAAACAGCAGGAAACACGATCTTACATGCCACCAGTTTTCATCCAACACCTCTCAAGAAAGCCATCCCTTATAGTCAATACCTACGACTCAAACGGAACTGCAACCTAGATAAAGACTTCCAGGATGAAGCAAGACTCCTGACAAATAGACTACTCAAAAGAGGCTACACAAAGACTACACTAAGAAAAGCCTATAACAAAGCAAATCAACAAGAAAGACAACATCTCTTATTTCCAACTAAACAAACAAGTGGCAAAAAATACAAAGAAAAAGAAAAACAAGAACAAGACAACACACGGATCATACTAAGATACACCAACGAATATCCCACCATAAAAAACATTCTCCAAAAACACTGGCCAATCCTAAAAGAGGACCCCAAAATAAAACATTTGGTCTCCGAAAATCCATCAATAACATATCGCAAAGCAGGCTCCCTACAACAAAACCTCATACACAGTGAATTTAAAGAAAATATCAGAAAAGACCCATGCAAAACTAAAGGAACATATCCTTGTGGATCATGTGCGCAATGCAACGTCATTAAGAAATGCGTGGAAACCACATTACCAAATGGGGAAAAAATTATACCAAGACACTTTGCAAATTGCAAAACAAAGGGAGTGATCTACTTGATGAGATGCGAATGCGGAGCATACTATGTTGGGAAAACAAAACAAGAAATGGGAAAAAGAATTGGAAAACATGTAAACAGTATGGACCTTTGCAATCCCGACCTTCCATTAGGAAGACATGTAGCGTATCAACATGGCTACAAAATGCCCAGAATAAACTTTATGGCTTTAGACAGAATCCATATCCCCCATAGAGGGGGGGATTGGAACAAACGCCTCCTCCAAATAGAACTACGGTGGATACAGCGCCTAAAAGCCACCGTACCTCCGGGTCTAAACGAAATAGCAAGCTATCGCCCTTTTCTGGAAGGTTTCTTATCAGGAAAAACTGATTGAACATTAAACCTCCCAAAAACCCAAAAACTAAAATAAGCCAAACTCACCTCACGGTCAAAATCCCCTAAGAAATACACAAATACTTTCCCCCCCCCCCCTTTTTTTCTCCCCCCCCCCCCTTCATTCCCACAGGACCTCTAAACTCCTGCTCTCCAGGATACAATGAGGCCTCCCTTCCTTTTGTATATTTTTTCTGCTGTTAAAACTTAAGATACTAGATTATACACATAAATACATATTTAGCTTTATCTATTGTATAAACTTTCAATATATATATACATATATGCTTGATATAACTCATTTGACCCTTGATGAAACTGTTCAAACACGAAGAACGCACCCGGGACGGAAAGCCCCTGTGTAAACCAGGGGTTAAACTTGGAACCCCGGAATATACCATCTTCCGCAAAAATCCCCCTCCCGGGATTTTAGTTCCTTCCTCCCGTGTCGGCGGCCAATAATGTGCGACCAGTCTCCCGATGCGCGCGCACCCCACTAGCGCGTGCGCACAACAAGGGAATGACGTCAGTCACACAGGAAGCTCCGTACGTGCGGCACACAGTGCGCACGCGCGATGGGCTTTAAAAAGGCCGGGGAATCAGCGTCTCCTCACTTCACCCTCACACCGAGGGAAGCGAGGAGACAGAGCGGACGCAACCTGGAGAAAAACCCATACAAACAACCGTAAGTGTTATTCACTTTGCCAAACCAATAAAAGCACCATACTTGGCGCCACTTGCCTGTGTCTAAAACGAGTTCAAATGTAATTCCAGCATTAAACACCTGTATAAAAGACATGGACTTTGAGGACGGCTGCATTTTTTGCACCGAACAAATAACTTTCAAGTTATCCTGAGCGGTCTAGGAACCGTGTTTTTGCAACACACCCTGTAAGTAGTGGAAAATTTATTTCCCTTCACCTCCTTTCTTTAAACATCTGAAATACCAATTTCTCTATATATATTATATACCCACAGATTGGCCAGACGTTCAGATATACATGTGTGTGTATGCGGATATATATATATATGCATATGTGTATTTCGCTATATGTATATGCATATAGGCGTGTATATATGTGTATGTATATGTTTTATTTGCTGCAAAAATCTCATCGACCAACCCAGGCATAAACGGACACCTGAGCAATACCTAGTAAGTTGATGTCACCATCAAGAATGCTAGTGTCTTTATTCAGCTTTATTCAGTATTTCCTAATATTTACCACTGACCATACCCGCAGGTTGCTCACATTTGGTTCTCGTTGCGGATCTTCTAAGATTTTGAATAAGCATCACCAAAAACGGGTCAAAATGTATGTATTTATTATACCGTCATTATATAACCCACTATATGAAAATGATGAGAATTCTGATATATATGTCACTATTTCTACAGACTTGGTGACACTAAACCCTTGACAAAGGCTACCCTGTTAGCCGAAACGCGTCGGGTCAACATTTTTGATGAATTCTCTGTGATGCATCCAAGCAACCCAGCCTGGAGAAACAGAGTCTTTTTCATCAAAAATAAAAGTCACACATACTGCACCATTGTCACGGAAACTCTTTTTCCAAACTTAGCATTTCTATGCACTTTGGGTCTGTAACCCAAACACCAAACATCACCACTAATGTCTTTTAAAATATCTTTATTGTATATACAAGTGTATCCACAATAAACTGCCATATAATTTTATACAACTGTGTATCCATCACTTGCCCGTAAAAGTCCCACCTTATGGCCTGAGAAACCAACCCATACCCCACACCAAACTCTAAAGGGACGGAGGCAAAACACAACTACAAACTCTCCAGAGATCAACAAAAAAACCTCGCCTTTCCTGATTATAGCAAAACCAAAGAAATTGTTTGGAGACTGATTTTCTCGTGAAACTCACAGACTGGGGCCCGCCCATGAACTACGATTGGCCAATTCCCAGAGAAAGACTCCTCCCACAACCATAGTCTTTACTCTTACCACAAATGCTTATTGCAAAATCTTTTACCAGTTGACATTTAGAAACTTCAGGTTGTGCAAAACATTTACGTTTCAATATTTGCTGGGTAGCCTCAAGAAAATTAGGACAATCTGCTACCTTTAATTTAACCACTTGCTGACCGCTCACATTAATACTACTGCGGCAGGTCAGCACCCCTGGTTCCAGCGACGTAGACCTACATCGCTGGACTCCTAGTGATCTCGGCGGTGCACGCTCGGTAGGCTCGCTACCGCTGTGTTTAGACACAGCAGGAGTCAGGCTGGAGGAGGAGAGGCGGCGATTGCCGTCTCTCTTCCCCAATTGTTGGGGGAAAGTGTGAGAAGATGTGTAAACAAAGCAGGCGGATCTTATCTGTGACAGACAGGGAGAGATCACAGAATTCAGCATAGCTGAACCTGCGATCTCTGTCTGTGTCACAGAACCCCCTCCCCCCCACACACGTCAGTAAGCATGAGGCTCACATTTAACCCCTTGATCACCAGTGTTAACCCCTTCCCTGCCAGTGTCATTAATACAGCATATTTTTAGAACTGATTACTGTAGTAATGTCACTGGTACCCCCAAAGGTGTAAAAAATGTCAGTTAGGGGTCCGATCTGTCCACCGCAATGTCGCAGTCCCGCAAAAAATCGCAGATCATCGCCATTACAAGGAAAAAAAAAACAATAAAAATTACATAAATCTTTCCCGTAGTTAGTAAACGCGATAACTTTTGCGCAAACCAATCAAAATATGTTTATTGCGATTTATTTTACCAAAAATTTGTAGCAAAAAACAAATTGGCCTAAAATGTAAAAAAATTTTGATTTTTAAATATTTTTTTTTGGGAATGTTGTTTTTTTTTTTTCAAAATTATTTTTCAAAATTTTCGCTTTTTTTTGTTTATAGTGCAAAATTAAAAATCGCACAGGTGATCAAATACCCCCAAAAGAAAGCTCTATTTGTAGGGAAAAAAAAGAACATAAATTTAGTTTGGGTACAGCGTCGCACGACTGCGCAATTGTCTGTTAAATTAAAGCAGTGCCAAATTGCAAAATATTGCCTGGTCAGTAAGGGGTTAAAATCTTCCGGTCTTAAAGTGGATAAAAATATGCTCATTGAGAATTTTTTCGTCAAAGACATGTAGCTAAATACATTTTGGCCTAAATACTGTATATGACAAAAATTTAATATATTGGATAGTTTTTAACAGTCAAAGTAGAAAATGTAAACTTTTCGTTTTTTTTTTATTAATATCGCAAAAAATAAAAAGCGCAGATGTGATCAAATACCACCAAAAGAAAGCTCTGTTTGTGGGAAAAAAAGGACGTAAATTTTGTTTGGGTACAGAATTGCATGACCGCGCAATAGTCAGTTAAATTCACGCAGTACCAAGTTGAAAAAAGTGGCCTGGTCATTGAGCAGCAAAATCTTCCGGTGCTAAAGTGGTTAATAACCAAAATCCAAGTTTGGAATCTTTTGTAAAAATTGCTCAATCATTAACTTATTGTTTCCTGCAACCTTATCTATAGGATTGTTGTTAACCACTTCTGGACCAGAAGGATTTGCCCCCTTAATGACCAGGCCATTTTTTGCGATTCGGCACTGCGTTACTTTAACGGACAATTGCGCGGTCGTGCGACGCTGTACCTAAATAAAATTGATGTCCTTTTTTCCCACAAATAGAGCTTTATTTTGGTGGTATTTGATCACCTCTGCGATTATTTTTTGAGCTATAAACAAAAAAAGAGTGACAATTCTGGGGAAAAAAAAACAATATTTTTCACATTCTGCTATATAACATTGGCAAAAATTTTTTTTAAAAAAAAGAATTTTTCTTAACATTTTAGGCCAATTTGTTTCTTTCTATATATTTTTGGTAAAAAAAAAATTTGATGTGTATGGTGTAGGTGCGCTAAAACAAGAGTGTTCCAATACACCACTCAAAAGTGATACAATGAATAAAAGTGAAACAACACAATTATATGGAGAATATTAAAATGAAAACAAAGTCCATAAATAAATATTCATAAAAGTCCCAGTGTGGTAATTCAACTTGTGAAAAAATGAAAAAAGATGTTTCTTCAATCCAAACGTGAAAAACGCACCACCAGGTGAAATTCCTCCTTACCAGACGGAAAATAAGGTGCAGATGAATCAAAATGAACTGAAACACAGCAATCCCGGGTGCTTCTAATCACCAAGTGAAACACACCAAAATAATGGCCCCTTACCAAACTGCAAACAATAAGCGCCTGTAGGTTCAGCGGCAAATGTTGTCTCCTCCACTGTATTCAACCTTAAACAAGGTATCTCTATGACCATGGGAGCTGAAGGTCCCTCAGACATGAGGTATGAAAGACAGAGTGCCAATAGTGTGATACTTCTGTATGTAAGGTTGTGGATCATATATAGAATGGTCATAGGGTGCAGCAGCTGGTCCTTCTGATGGATGGAGGGGCCCCTGGATTGTTAGGCTAACAATCCAGGGGTCCCTCCTAGCTGCAGGCACGTCGGTTCGCGCAGGAGGGGCTGCCTGCCACAGTAAAACTGCGGTGGGCGGTCGTTAACAGGTTATATACCAAGTTCTTTCCCATTTATCTAATTTGAATACAGTTCTTTCCACAATCTTATTTAATGGATTCTCTTGTAAGCTTTGTTCTGCCCTATGTATGTGTTTGGAATTGCCACATGTAATAATACACATTTTCTTTCCACTTTCAGGGCTTAAATATTCATAAAAGATAACAATTATTTACATTTAGCAATAAATTGTTGTTTCTTTGCTAAACATTTTGTTGTCAACATTCTGGCACTGATTAATAAACCACTGCATGTCTGTATTCCATATATGGAATGTATCAATTCCCGATAGTACAGGGGCATGTTTATACTTCTGAGCTTGAGATGTTAACCATTCAATTTTATCTGCCTATATGAACAAACACATTCACCCCTGTTAAGAATGACAGTCCCGTGCGCACTTAACCACTTAAGCCCCGGAGGATTTAGCTGCTCAAAGACCAGGCCCTATTTTGCGATTCGGCGCTGCGTGAATTTAACGGACAATTGCGTGGTCGTGCGACGCTGTACCAAAATAAAATTGATGTTCTTTTTTTCCCACAAACAGAGCTTTCTTTTGGTGGTATTTGATCACCTGTACTATTTTTTTTTTTTCTTGCGCTATAATGACAATATTTTTCACATTTTTTTATATGAAATTCTCAAAAAAATGTAAAAATCTAAATTTTTTAACATTTTAGGCCAATTTGTTTTCTGCTACATATTTTTGGTAAAAAAAAATCGCAATAAGCGTATTTTGATTGTTTTTTTTTTTAACTAGTAATGCGGAGATCTGCGATTTTTTTTGCGGGACTGCGACATTGCGGTGGACAGATTGGACCCTTGACTGACATTTTTGACACTTTTGGGAGTACCAGTGACCTTACTACAGTAATCAGTGCTATAAATATGCACTGTTACTGTCAAAATGACGCTGGCAGGGCAGGGGTTAACTTTATTGGTGATTAAGGGGTTAAGTGTGTTGCCCTAGGGGCGTGGCTTGTTAGATCATCACAGAGACATAAGATCCTACATAGCAGGATCGCATAGCCTCTGTGATGATCTAAGGGAGAATGACAGACGGCTGTGTTTACATCAGCCGTCTGTCTTTCTCCCTGTCCTGAGGGAGATCGCGAGTGGCCGGAGGACAACGGAGCCGCCGGTCACACGCGCAGGGATGGCAGGAAATGAGTGGGGGCGAAAGCACGCCGCCGGCAGCGCACGCTCGCCCCCTACAGGCTCGTGGGCGAGTGACGTGCCCATACGTCACTTTGCCCAGGAGAGGCTGACTGCCGCAGTATATAGTCGTGCGGAAGTCGTCAAGTGGTTAAAGAAAAACAAGAGATGAGTAGTGTCTTTTTTTGCTTTTGCCTTTTGTTCTTTCATTTGTCTTTCTACTTCTGTCTTCAATATTCACAATCCAACTTCCAAACGTGCCTCATCCAAAGGGAACATCTGCTGGGTTTCCTGTAATGGTGGGCTTTAAAAAATAATGTGTAGTCTTAGTCCCATTTAAAGCCCTATCCTCGGGCCTCCAACCCAATATCCTGTGAGAACGACTCACGTGTCCTGGCATTCTCTGCTTCCTCTGGCAGGGACTATAACCTTGGCAGAAATCTTCACGTACGTAGCGTCACACTTTCCTAAACAGAAGCCTTCCCGGATCTAATAATACTTGAAGAAAACTGTCCAGATGACAATGTCAATTAACCTCGTACAAGCCGGGTCTTTTGTCTTTTGTTCTTTTTTTTCTTCTGCTTTCTGTACCCCAAGCTGTTAATAAGTGAGAAAACAGACCAAAACTTGACCACCTGTAGCAGGATGGTTAACTGGAATCAAGGATGAATATACTTCATCCAGGTCCACATTCCTCACCAAAATGTTCAAATAGACTTCTCACGCCATGATTAGGGTTGAGCGAACACCTAGATGTCCGTGTTCGACGGGTTCGGCCGAACTTTAAAAAAAAGTCCGGGTCCGTGTCCCGGACTTTTACCGAACTTTTCCCGGACACCGAACCCCATTGAAGTCAATGGGGACCCGAACTTTAAGGCACTAAAATGGCTCTAAAACACCAAAGGAAAGGGCTAGAGTGCTGCAAATGGCAGCAAAACGTAATTAAGAGCATGGCAAGTGCTCTGCAAACAAATGTGGATAGGGAAATAACTTAAAACAACAAAAAAAAACAGAAAAATAAAACAATGTTCTTCTTCATCTCTGAAGGACGAGGCCCATATGGAGTAGGAGGGAGGTTGAGGTGGTGGTGGATGTGGCGGTGACTAGACATATGCCGGTTTTCGGTAATTCGATATATCGCGGTATTGCATAGCCACGGTATTGTTATTGTGGCATTTTTAAAATACCGAGTTTCTCTGTCAAGTCTGCCTGACTTGTGAATTGATACATTTCAGTGAGCTGGATGACTCATTCACTCACTCAGCTAACACCTTTCAGCATTAAGTCTCCTAACTATAAACAAAAATGATTACATTTGTATCTTTTCCTTCCCTCTGCCAGGGAGAAAGGAAGTTTAACCTCTTAAAGACTGGATCTTTTTCTGACACTTGCTGTTTGCAAGTTAAAATCATTTTTTTTTTTGCTAGAAAAGTACTTAGAACCCCCAAACATTTTATATATTTTTTTAGCAGAGACCCTACAGAATAAAATGGCGATTGTTGTAATATTTTATGTCACACTGTATTTGCGCAGCAGTCTTTCAAACGCAATGATTAGACTTTAATGAATAAAAAAAAAAAAAAAAACGTAACAGTAAAGTTATCCCAATTTTTTTTTTTTTTGTTACACAGAGAATCGTGAGAGAATCGTGATCTTTATTCCAAGCTAAAAAATCGTGATTCTCATTTTGGCCAGAATCGTGCAGCTCTAATAAATATATATATACACACACACACGCCTAGCAGCCCACATTACATTATTATATAGCCATCAAGCAGTGTCTGGCCTACCTGGTGATGACTGGTCCTGGCGCTCTGATCCGATGGCCTGGTCTTTAAAGGGGCAAATCCTTGCGATCCAGAAGTGGTTAAACCTGCAGGAGGACCGGTGTTTTTATCTATTAATGACTTTACTATTGCTTTAGGCCTGGTTCACATGTATGCGGGTTGGTGGTTCACATGTATGCGGGTTGGCGGTTCACATGTATGCGGGTTGGCGGCCCACATTTGCACAGGCATAGCAGCCCATTGATTTGAACGGGCTGCTATGCCCTCATTTTCCGCAGAAAAAAGGTGCATGCAGCATTTTTTTTAAATTCAGTGGCCTTGAAATCCATCCTGCTTTTGCACCATGCGACTAACCTGCAGTTCCTGCTCTGGCAAGCTTTCTGCATTTTTTGTATACGTGGGCACGGCATTTAAAAATAAACAGTTTGCGTGTGCAGCAACGGCAGGTAAGTCGCATGGTGCAAAAGAAGGATGGATTTCATGGCCACTGCATTTTTTTAAATTCTGCATGCACCTTTTTTCAGCTGAAAACGCAGGCATAGCAGCTCAAGCCCATTCACATCAATGGGCTGCTATGCCTGTGCAAATGTGGGCCCCCAACCCGCATACATGTGAACCAGGCCTAAAGCAATAGTAAAGTCATTAATAGATAAAAACACCGGTCCTCCTGCAGGTTTAACCAATTAATGACTTTACTATTGCTTTAGGCCTGGTTCACATGTATGCGGGTTGGGGGCCCACATTTGCACAGGCATAGCAGCCCATTGATGTGAATGGGCTTGAGCTGCTATGCCTGCGTTTTCAGCTGAAAAAAGGTGCATGCAGAATTTAAAAAAATGCAGTGGCCATGAAATCCATCCTTCTTTTGCACCATGCGACTTACCTGCCGTTGCTGCACACGCAAACTGTTTATTTTTAAATGCCGTGCCCACGTATACAAAAAATGCAGAAAGCTTGCCAGAGCAGGAACTGCAGGTTAGTCGCATGGTGCAAAAGCAGGATGGATTTCAAGGCCACTGAATTTTAAAAAAATGCTGCATGCACCTTTTTTCTGCGGAAAATGAGGGCATAGCAGCCCATTCAAATCAATGGGCTGCTATGCCTGTGCAAATGTGAACCACCAACCCGCATACATGTGAACCAGGCCTAAAGCAATAGTAAAGTAATTTATAAACAACACCTCCTTCAGGTTTAACCACTTCTTGACCACAAGGATTTGCCCTCTTAATGACCAGGCCATCGGATCGGAGCCGAGCGCCAGAACCAGTTATCACCAGTTAGGCCAGACACTGCTTGATGACCTATTTTAGGCCTGGTTCACAGAGTCTGTACTGACTGACTATATAATAATGTGCATAAGTGAACCAAAGCCCCTAAATTCAGCAATGAAATTGAAGTGAGGTGGAAATTTAATAATTTAAATTTAATAATAGAATACCGTGATAATACCGTATACCGTGGCAAAACCTTAATCAATTAATCGCAGCATGAAAATCTGATACCGTCACAAGCCTAGCGGTGACATAGGCGTGCGCACAGGGTGTGCTGGGTGTGCCTGGGCACACCCTAATCACCTAGGGCACATAGCATTGCCAGTGAGGAGATGGGAAAGATCTCCCTGGGACCTGCTCTGCTCTATTTCTCCTTGCCTACAGGTACATGGCCCCGATACATTACTCTCCCTGCTGGCAAACACATGCATGTGTATTTCAACTTTGGGGTGCACACCTTAATGCAATAGGCTGCGCAAACCTATGGGCGGTGTAGGTGGAAGCGGCGGTGGAGGAGGACCAGGGCCGGATTAACAGCATCATGGGCTTGGTGCTGAGGATTTTGAAGGGCCTTAAGGGCCGTGCCTTGCCATGCACCCAGAGGAGGAAGGGTGCAGCCATGCATGCCTAATTCAACATGGGATGCTGTCTCTGAAGCCCATAAACACATCCATGCATCGCCAACTGTCCCTCCTTGTCCGGCCTTCACGCTGTGTGGGGAGGTTCTGAGGGTGCTGCCTGGGGAAGCGAGCATAGAAGCCAGACTTCTGTGTTTACAAGTGACAGAAGAGCGGTAACAGTGAATATGGCCAACCCGGGGCCTATATAAAAGGTAGGGGCCTGGAGCTGCAGCTCCAATAGCCCCTACATTAATCTGGCCCTGAGGAGGAGGACGAGGTAGCCAACACTGCTTCTTTTCAAAAATTTTAAATGAGGGTACACCCCAAAAGAGTGAGAAAGAGCAAAAATGGAACAATGGGTGGGTAAGGTCGGTATCCATTGCTATTCTGCATAAGGTACGGAAAAGTCCCGTGGGATCCATGCCTGGTTCATTTTAATGAACGTGAGCTTGTCCACATTGTCTCTGGACAGGCGGCTGCGCTTGTCTGTTATAACGCCCCCAGCCGTGCTAAATACCCGTTCAGATAATACACTGGCTGCAGGGCACGCCAGCACCTCCAAGGCGTAAAGGGCAAGCTCAAGCCATGTGCCCAATTTGGAGACCCAGAAGTTGAAGGGGGCAGACCCGTCATTCACTACATGTAGGCGTGTGCACACATACTGCTCCACCATGTTGGTAAAATGCTGCCTCCTGCTAAGACGTTCCATCTGAGCTGCTGGTGCTGCTGTTTGTTGTGGCGTGCTGACAAAGCTTTTCCACATTTCGGCCATGCTAACCCTGCCTTCTGAGGTGCTGGCGGTGCCCTGGTTGCGTTGGCGACCTCCTCCTCCTCCTCCTCTGCCTTGTGCTTCCACTGTGGCCCCGCTGTCAGATGGGAATGCCAGCAGCATGGCGTCTACCAGCGTGCGCTTGTACTCGCGCATCTTGCGATCGCGCTCCAGTGAGTGAATTAAGGACGGTACGTTGTCCTTGTAACGGGGATCCAGCAGCGTGGCCACCCAGTAATCAGCACAAGTTAGAATGTGGGCAACTCGGCGGTCGTTGTGGAGACACTGCAGCATGTAATCGCTCATGTGTGCCAGGCTGCCCAGAGGCAACGAAAGGCTGTCCTCTGTGGGAGGTGTATCGTCCGTGTCCTCTGTATCCCCCCAGCCACGCACCAGTGATGGCCATGAGCTGGCCTGGGTGCCACCCTGCTGTGAACATGGTTCCATCTCCTCCTCCAGCTCCTCCTCCTCCTCATCCTCCTCATCCTCCAGAACTGTGCCCCTGCTGGACAATTGCGTCCCTGGCGTTTGCGTGTGCAGGAACCCACCCTCGGAGCCCCTTGCGAATGACTGCCCTGAAAGCCTTGGAAATGTTACCTCTTCATCCTCCTCCTCCTCCTCATCCTGTGCCACATCCTCTTCCATCATCGCCCGAATTGTTTTTTCAAGGAGGCATAGAAGTGGGATAGTTAAGCTGAGAACGGCGTCATTGCCACTGGCCATGTTGGTGGAGTACTCAAAACAGCGCAACAAGGCACACAGGTCTCGCATGGAGGCCCAGTTAAATTAAATAGCGGAATAGAAAATATGATCCAAAAAAAGTGTATGTATATCACACGTACACAACCACACTGGGCCCCAATTACTATTGTTTGTACCCCTAAAAGGCTAGATGAGGAGTAGGGGGAGTATGGAACAGGCAGCACCCTCAAACCTTCAGAAGTATGAGATGAACCCCAACAACTTGGAAAGGTGGATCTCTCTCACACGTACCGACACAGACTATCCCGCAATTCAATTGATCCTCAAAGGTTTTTATTGAATAGCGGAATAGGAAATATGATCAAAAAAAGTGTATGTATCTCGCACGTACACAACCACACTAGGCCCCAATTACTATTGTTTGTACCCCTAAAAGGCTAGATGAGGAGTAGGGGGGGTATGGAACAGGCAGCACCCTCAAACCTTCAGAAGTATGAGATGAACCCCAACAACTTGGAAAGGTGGATCTCTCTCACACGTACCGACACAGACTATCCCCCAATTTAACTGATCCCCAAAGGTTTTTGATTAAATAGCGGAATAGAAAATATGATCCAAAAAAAGTGTATGTATATCACACGTACACAACCACACTAGGCCCCAATTACTATTGTTTGTACCCCTAAAAGGCTAGGAGTAGGGGGAGTATGGAACAGGCAGCACCCTCAAACCTTCAGAAGTATGAGATGAACCCCAACAACTTGGAAAGGTGGATCTCTCTCACACGTACCGACACAGACTATCCCGCAATTCAATTGATCCTCAAAGGTTTTTATTGAATAGCGGAATAGGAAATATGATCAAAAAAAGTGTATGTATCTCGCACGTACACAACCACACTAGGCCCCAATTACTATTGTTTGTACCCCTAAAAGGCTAGATGAGGAGTAGGGGGGGTATGGAACAGGCAGCACCCTCAAACCTTCAGAAGTATGAGATGAACCCCAACAACTTGGAAAGGTGGATCTCTCTCACACGTACCAACACAGACTATCCCCCAATTTAACTGATCCCCAAAGGTTTTTGATTAAATAGCGGAATAGAAAATATGATCCCAAAAAAGTGTATGTATATCACACGTACACAACCACACTAGGCCCCAATTACTATTGTTTGTACCCCTAAAAGGCTAGGAGTAGGGGGAGTATGGAACAGGCAGCACCCTCAAACCTTCAGAAGTATGAGATGAACCCCAACAACTTGGAAAGGTGGATCTCTCTCACACGTACCAACACAGACTATCCCCCAATTTAACTGATCCCCAAAGGTTTTTGATTAAATAGCGGAATAGAAAATATGATCCCAAAAAAGTGTATGTATATCACACGTACACAACCACACTAGGCCCCAATTACTATTGTTTGTACCCCTAAAAGGCTAGGAGTAGGGGGAGTATGGAACAGGCAGCACCCTCAAACCTTCAGAAGTATGAGATGAACCCCAACAACTTGGAAAGGTGGATCTCTCTCACACGTACCAACACAGACTATCCCCCAATTTAACTGATCCCCAAAGGTTTTTGATTAAATAGCGGAATAGAAAATATGATCCCAAAAAAGTGTATGTATATCACACGTACACAACCACACTAGGCCCCAATTACTATTGTTTGTACCCCTAAAAGGCTAGGAGTAGGGGGAGTATGGAACAGGCAGCACCCTCAAACCTTCAGAAGTATGAGATGAACCCCAACAACTTGGAAAGGTGGATCTCTCTCACACGTACCAACACAGACTATCCCCCAATTTAACTGATCCCCAAAGGTTTTTGATTAAATAGCGGAATAGAAAATATGATCCCAAAAAAGTGTATGTATATCACACGTACACAACCACACTAGGCCCCAATTACTATTGTTTGTACCCCTAAAAGGCTAGGAGTAGGGGGAGTATGGAACAGGCAGCACCCTCAAACCTTCAGAAGTATGAGATGAACCCCAACAACTTGGAAAGGTGGATCTCTCTCACACGTACCAACACAGACTATCCCCCAATTTAACTGATCCCCAAAGGTTTTTGATTAAATAGCGGAATAGAAAATATGATCCCAAAAAAGTGTATGTATATCACACGTACACAACCACACTAGGCCCCAATTACTATTGTTTGTACCCCTAAAAGGCTAGGAGTAGGGGGAGTATGGAACAGGCAGCACCCTCAAACCTTCAGAAGTATGAGATGAACCCCAACAACTTGGAAAGGTGGATCTCTCTCACACGTACCAACACAGACTATCCCCCAATTTAACTGATCCCCAAAGGTTTTTGATTAAATAGCGGAATATAAAATATGATCCCAAAAAAGTGTATGTATATCACACGTACACAACCACACTAGGCCCCAATTACTATTGTTTGTACCCCTAAAAGGCTAGGAGTAGGGGGAGTATGGAACAGGCAGCACCCTCAAACCTTCAGAAGTATGAGATGAACCCCAACAACTTGGAAAGGTGGATCTCTCTCACACGTACCAACACAGACTATCCCCCAATTTAACTGATCCCCAAAGGTTTTTGATTAAATAGCGGAATAGAAAATATGATCCCAAAAAAGTGTATGTATATCACACGTACACAACCACACTAGGCCCCAATTACTATTGTTTGTACCCCTAAAAGGCTAGGAGTAGGGGGAGTATGGAACAGGCAGCACCCTCAAACCTTCAGAAGTATGAGATGAACCCCAACAACTTGGAAAGGTGGATCTCTCTCACACGTACCAACACAGACTATCCCCCAATTTAACTGATCCCCAAAGGTTTTTGATTAAATAGCGGAATAGAAAATATGATCCCAAAAAAGTGTATGTATATCACACGTACACAACCACACTAGGCCCCAATTACTATTGTTTGTACCCCTAAAAGGCTAGGAGTAGGGGGAGTATGGAACAGGCAGCACCCTCAAACCTTCAGAAGTATGAGATGAACCCCAACAACTTGGAAAGGTGGATCTCTCTCACACGTACCAACACAGACTATCCCCCAATTTAACTGATCCCCAAAGGTTTTTGATTAAATAGCGGAATAGAAAATATGATCCCAAAAAAGTGTATGTATATCACACGTACACAACCACACTAGGCCCCAATTACTATTGTTTGTACCCCTAAAAGGCTAGGAGTAGGGGGAGTATGGAACAGGCAGCACCCTCAAACCTTCAGAAGTATGAGATGAACCCCAACAACTTGGAAAGGTGGATCTCTCTCACACGTACCAACACAGACTATCCCCCAATTTAACTGATCCCCAAAGGTTTTTGATTAAATAGCGGAATAGAAAATATGATCCCAAAAAAGTGTATGTATATCACACGTACACAACCACACTAGGCCCCAATTACTATTGTTTGTACCCCTAAAAGGCTAGGAGTAGGGGGAGTATGGAACAGGCAGCACCCTCAAACCTTCAGAAGTATGAGATGAACCCCAACAACTTGGAAAGGTGGATCTCTCTCACACGTACCAACACAGACTATCCCCCAATTTAACTGATCCCCAAAGGTTTTTGATTAAATAGCGGAATAGAAAATATGATCCCAAAAAAGTGTATGTATATCACACGTACACAACCACACTAGGCCCCAATTACTATTGTTTGTACCCCTAAAAGGCTAGGAGTAGGGGGAGTATGGAACAGGCAGCACCCTCAAACCTTCAGAAGTATGAGATGAACCCCAACAACTTGGAAAGGTGGATCTCTCTCACACGTACCAACACAGACTATCCCCCAATTTAACTGATCCCCAAAGGTTTTTGATTAAATAGCGGAATAGAAAATATGATCCCAAAAAAGTGTATGTATATCACACGTACACAACCACACTAGGCCCCAATTACTATTGTTTGTACCCCTAAAAGGCTAGGAGTAGGGGGAGTATGGAACAGGCAGCACCCTCAAACCTTCAGAAGTATGAGATGAACCCCAACAACTTGGAAAGGTGGATCTCTCTCACACGTACCAACACAGACTATCCCCCAATTTAACTGATCCCCAAAGGTTTTTGATTAAATAGCAGAATAGAAAATATGATCCCAAAAAAGTGTATGTATATCACACGTACACAACCACACTAGGCCCCAATTACTATTGTTTGTACCCCTAAAAGGCTAGGAGTAGGGGGAGTATGGAACAGGCAGCACCCTCAAACCTTCAGAAGTATGAGATGAACCCCAACAACTTGGAAAGGTGGATCTCTCTCACACGTACCAACACAGACTATCCCCCAATTTAACTGATCCCCAAAGGTTTTTGATTAAATAGCGGAATATAAAATATGATCCCAAAAAAGTGTATGTATATCACACGTACACAACCACACTAGGCCCCAATTACTATTGTTTGTACCCCTAAAAGGCTAGGAGTAGGGGGAGTATGGAACAGGCAGCACCCTCAAACCTTCAGAAGTATGAGATGAACCCCAACAACTTGGAAAGGTGGATCTCTCTCACACGTACCAACACAGACTATCCCCCAATTTAACTGATCCCCAAAGGTTTTTGATTAAATAGCGGAATAGAAAATATGATCCCAAAAAAGTGTATGTATATCACACGTACACAACCACACTAGGCCCCAATTACTATTGTTTGTACCCCTAAAAGGCTAGGAGTAGGGGGAGTATGGAACAGGCAGCACCCTCAAACCTTCAGAAGTATGAGATGAACCCCAACAACTTGGAAAGGTGGATCTCTCTCACACGTACCAACACAGACTATCCCCCAATTTAACTGATCCCCAAAGGTTTTTGATTAAATAGCGGAATAGAAAATATGATCCCAAAAAAGTGTATGTATATCACACGTACACAACCACACTAGGCCCCAATTACTATTGTTTGTACCCCTAAAAGGCTAGGAGTAGGGGGAGTATGGAACAGGCAGCACCCTCAAACCTTCAGAAGTATGAGATGAACCCCAACAACTTGGAAAGGTGGATCTCTCTCACACGTACCAACACAGACTATCCCCCAATTTAACTGATCCCCAGAGGTTTTTGATTAAATAGCGGAATAGAAAATATGATCCCAAAAAAGTGTATGTATATCACACGTACACAACCACACTAGGCCCCAATTACTATTGTTTGTACCCCTAAAAGGCTAGGAGTAGGGGGAGTATGGAACAGGCAGCACCCTCAAACCTTCAGAAGTATGAGATGAACCCCAACAACTTGGAAAGGTGGATCTCTCTCACACGTACCAACACAGACTATCCCCCAATTTAACTGATCCCCAAAGGTTTTTGATTAAATAGCGGAATAGAAAATATGATCCCAAAAAAGTGTATGTATATCACACGTACACAACCACACTAGGCCCCAATTACTATTGTTTGTACCCCTAAAAGGCTAGGAGTAGGGGGAGTATGGAACAGGCAGCACCCTCAAACCTTCAGAAGTATGAGATGAACCCCAACAACTTGGAAAGGTGGATCTCTCTCACACGTACCAACACAGACTATCCCCCAATTTAACTGATCCCCAAAGGTTTTTGATTAAATAGCGGAATAGAAAATATGATCCCAAAAAAGTGTATGTATATCACACGTACACAACCACACTAGGCCCCAATTACTATTGTTTGTACCCCTAAAAGGCTAGGAGTAGGGGGAGTATGGAACAGGCAGCACCCTCAAACCTTCAGAAGTATGAGATGAACCCCAACAACTTGGAAAGGTGGATCTCTCTCACACGTACCAACACAGACTATCCCCCAATTTAACTGATCCCCAAAGGTTTTTGATTAAATAGCGGAATAGAAAATATGATCCCAAAAAAGTGTATGTATATCACACGTACACAACCACACTAGGACCCAATTACTATTGTTTGTACCCCTAAAAGGCTAGGAGTAGGGGGAGTATGGAACAGGCAGCACCCTCAAACCTTCAGAAGTATGAGATGAACCCCAACAACTTGGAAAGGTGGATCTCTCTCACACGTACCAACACAGACTATCCCCCAATTTAACTGATCCCCAGAGGTTTTTGATTAAATAGCGGAATAGAAAATATGATCCCAAAAAAGTGTATGTATATCACACGTACACAACCACACTAGGCCCCAATTACTATTGTTTGTACCCCTAAAAGGCTAGGAGTAGGGGGAGTATGGAACAGGCAGCACCCTCAAACCTTCAGAAGTATGAGATGAACCCCAACAACTTGGAAAGGTGGATCTCTCTCACACGTACCAACACAGACTATCCCCCAATTTAACTGATCCCCAAAGGTTTTTGATTAAATAGCGGAATAGAAAATATGATCCCAAAAAAGTGTATGTATATCACACGTACACAACCACACTAGGCCCCAATTACTATTGTTTGTACCCCTAAAAGGCTAGATGAGGAGTAGGGGGAGTATGGAACAGGCAGCACCCTCAAACCTTCAGTATGAGATTGTGTTCACTGTACCCCACAAAGATTGAGTTCACTGCACCCCACAATGATTGTGTTCACTGCACCCCACAAAGATTGTGTTCACTGCACCTCACAAAGATTGTGTTCACTGTACCCCCCAAAGATTGTGTTCACTGCACCCCACAAAGATTCTGTTCACTGTACCCCACAAAGATTGTGTTCACTGCACCCCAAAAAGATTGTGTTCACTGCACCCCAAAAAGGATGTTGTTCACTGCACCCCAAAAAGGATGTTGTTCACTCCACCCCAAAAAGATTGTGTTCACTGCACCCCACAAAGATTGTGTTCACTGCACCCCAAAAAGATTGTGTTCACTGCACCCCAAAAATGATTTTGTTCACTGCACCCCAAAAAGGATTTTGTTCACTGCACCCCAAAAAGGATGTTGTTCACTCCACCCCAAAAAGATTGTGTTCACTGCACCCCAAAAAGATTGTGTTCACTGCACCCCACAAAGGATTTTGTTCACTGCACCCCAAAAAGATTGTGTTCACTGCACCCCAAAAAGGATGTTGTTCACTGCACCCCAAAAAGGATTTTGTTCACTGCACCCCAAAAAGATTGTGTTCACTGCACCCCACAAAGGATTTTGTTCACTGCACCCCACAAAGATTGTGTTCACTGCACACCAAAAAGGATTGTGTTCACTGCACCCCAAAAAGATTTTGTTCACTGCACCCCAAAAAGATTGTGTTCACTGCAGCCCAAAAAGATTGTGTTCACTGCAGCCCAAAAAGATTGTGTTCACTGCAGCCCAAAAAGATTGTGTTCACTGCAGCTCACACACAGAAAAATGGATGTGGATCACTGACACCTGCCTATCTCCAATCCCACACCACACAGCAATATCGATTGTAGTTTGTAGAACACAGTTTCCCTAAAATTCAGCAGACTCTGTCCCTAACAGGATTGAGAAGAGATCGTAGATCAGGATTGAGTGCAGACCCCACCCCCCACACAGCAATATCGATTGTAGTTTGTAGAAGACACTGACCCTATATAATTCAGCAGACTCTATCCCTAAAATGCCTACAACTCGCCCTGCCTAAACACTCCGACCTGTCCCTCAATTCTATCCGGACACAAATGGTTTTTTCCTGCCTATCTTTCCCTAATCAGCAGCCAGCACGTTGATGTGTGCTCTGTCCCTGAATCTAAGCAGCATAATGACGCCGCTGCGGCTGCCTCGAACTTATAAAGACTTGGTCACATGCTTCAGACGGCCAATCACAGCTACTGAGACATTTGCAGGCATGGCTGGGATGGCTTAAGGCACACCAGTTAAACGATTGTTGATTGGCTGTTGAAAGCCCGCCATGAAAAGAGCGCCAAAGCATGCAAAACCCGGAAATAAAACGACCGAACACGGATTTTTACCCGAACATACAGTAAAGTGTCCGTGTCCGTGTTCGGGTACAAAAAATCCAATTATTCGGTACGAACACGAATAATACAGTCCGTGTTCGCTCAACACTAGCCATGATACTTCAGGAAAGTTGTTTATTTTCTTAAGTATAGCAAAACGTACGAAAACAGAATAAAACAAAATTGGACAGAAGGAGAGAGAGATATTGCGTGTCCTCAGAGTGTAAGGTGTTATTTTCTCTTCTCTGCTTAATCTGTAGATATAGTTGTCTTTTATACTATATGTAAAGACGATGTCAGCAAAAAGTGTGTCTCAAGAAGGTAGTAATTCTAAATATAAAAGTAACACCCACTTTTGCATATATGGTTTGAATCTATAGTAAGACACAACTCCACCTAACATACTGACATAGAAACTCAGAATAGAAATACATACATGGCAAAATGGTTTCTCTGTCTTTCATAAAGACAAAATGAAGTAAAATATTACAATATAGCATTCATATGTACTGTATTTCAGAGACTTTTATCATTTTAAATAATAATAAACTCTGAATCTCTAACAGAGACAATGAGGGAGCTAGCGGACGTCACATTGCTGGAGAGGAGGTAAATGCAGGATGCTTTAGTTCCACTTTAACTTTCTCCCAATTTTAAAACCTTAACACTCAACTCCCAATCCTGATATAATCCCAAAAGGTAATTTTTAAAGTGGACTAAACTAAAAAAAAAAAAAAATAGGATTTTCTATGTTATATGGTATGTATGAATGTGAGTTAGGGACCTTAGATTGAAAGCTCCTTGAGGGCAGGGACTGATGTGAATGTGCAGTATATATATATATATATATATATATATATATATATATATCAAACACTGCATTAGATTGATGATGAAACTATAGAAGTACCTGTATTAAATTAATTAATAACATGGAACTCTTAGAAATGTCAATTGAGTCTAAGCAGTGACATGAAATTCTAATTTTTTTTAATTCCACCTGAAAGGTAGCATTGAACTTTCTGGTTTGTGAGAGTGGCTAGGCACTCCTATGCCTACAGCCTCACAGCTGCATAACTGCAGTGGGAGATCTAAAACACTGTTGCGTCTGACTGTCAGTCTCACAACATTTGTTGATGTCACTGTTGTGCTGCTTACTTCTCTCCTTGCTAGAGGCTCTGACACGAAGAAGCAAAATCCTGTAAATACCAAGATGGTCATCTCGACACAGAAACACGGTGCAAAGAAAAGGAATGGCAAGTCAGTAATTGGGAATAGACCAGCTACAGTGATGTCACGGGCAATACTGGGGATTAGTCTTTTACGCTCTGTCTGCCTTTCTGGACACAGTTTCCACATTTGAATTCCTCTTTTGTATATATTATGGCAATAGCTAAGGTGTATGCATTGACAAAACCTCACCAGAACAAGTGTCTTCATTGGAAATTTTAAGTTATTCTCTTGGTCTGGTGACAACTGTAACATTTTTTGCTTTCCTGTCACTTTCTGTCTAAGGGCCCATGCACACTGGCTTAAAGCGGAGTTCCACCCTGGGAAATTTTTTTTTAATAAAAATACCCCCGGGACAGTCAGGGCTAGTTCATTCCACAATGGCTAGCCTCTGATCTGTCCCGGGTTGCACTTACCTTTTAGAAGAAATACTTACCTTGAAAATGTATTGTCCAGTGCTGCCATCTCAGGTGTGGGCAGCTTGAAGCCAGCGCGATCCTCTTCTGTGTCCTCTTCCGTCTTCTTCGGTCCCACGATGCACTGCACCGGCCCCGCCGTCACTTCCGGTGTTTCAGCGTCATCCCTGCACAGCTTCTGGGCATGCCCAGAAGCTGTTTAGCAAGGTATGACGGCGCCTGCACCGGAACTGACGTCGGGGCCGGTGCAGGTGCATTGATTCCTGGGAGCGATGACGTTCAGCTCCCAGGAATCAATGCAAGCTAGGAAGTGACGAATCGCCGTGGCCGCCGAGGGGAGGAAGAGGATGTAAGGTAAGTATATTTTCTTCTAAACCAGGTAAGTAAAAAAAAAAAAAATTGCGATTATCCATTTGTTTTTCAGGTGACCCGGAGCGAGAAGATGGAGGTAAGTATAATTTTAGGGTGGAACTCCGCTTTAAAGCTGAACTCCATATTTCGATACACTTTACATAGTTTGAGCCAGCTTGGCCCAAATAAACGATGTCCCTCACTAACATGCAAGGCTGCTGGATGTGCAGTATAAACTGTATGTAGCTGAAGCTACATACAGCATACCGAACTGTCTTCTGGGTTTAAGCTGAGACTTCCAGTCTCATACCAGGAACTCAGTAGAGTTTATCACAGTGGCGCTCAGCCATTCACAGAAAGTGATGTATTCTATCAATAAATACAAAGCATCCTCTGATTGAAGTCAGAGAGGCGGGCTGATGATGTCTCAACCTCTGACTCAGCCAATCAGAGGGAGCTTTGTATTCATTGATCGAATACATAGCTTTCTCTGAATGGCTGAGAGCCACTGTGATCGCCTCTACTGTGTTCAGGGTATGAGACTGGAAGTCCTGGAACACAGCATGGAAATGCTGTATGTAGCCTCAGCTACAAACAGTTCATACCATTCATCCAGCGGCCTCACATGTTAGTGAGGGACGTCGTTTGTTTGGGACAATATGTAAAGTGTATCCAAAGATGGAGTTTGGCTTTAAAAAACACTGCTTCTACAGGAGTTTTGGGTTTTACCTGTAGAAGCAGCTCAATGTATGTCCATGCACATTACGACATTTAGAGGCATATTTTAAGCTCAGCATTTAGAGGAGGGAAAAAAAAGTACCTAAATGTTTGTAAAAATAATACACTCTATATGAGCTTTTCTTTAAACCCAGTGCGCAAGGAAACTTAGTGATAATGGTTTCTAGGATGAATAGAAAGGAGAAGATTAGAGACATTTATAAACATGTAATGGCTCCTAAACAACTTCCATTCTATCCAATGCTAAAATAAATACATTTAAAAAAATAAATGTAACTTTGCTACGTGAAAATAATTTTCCAGTAAGAAAACAAATGGCCATCTATTAACCTACTGCAGCTTTTTCACAGGAATCTGTGGAATGCAGATTAAACCCACTTCATGACACTGTCATGTGATCATAATAAATACCAATGCCTCAAGCCAGAAAAAGGCTGGGACATCAGACTACAGTATAGGCAGTAGCTTTTTATTAGCTAATAGAATTAATGTCTTTATTGCACGCATCAGAAAAAAGTAGCAATATGCAAAGAACAATGAAACAAAGAAGTGTTCATTATCTCACTTTCACTATATTATTAAAAGAATAAAAATATAAAGATCAATTATCCAAAAATGGCATAATGAAAACTGTATAAATTATGAGAAAATTATGACTATCTATATGGCATTCCAGAATGTTGCACGATAGCTTTTAGTGGTAATTACAGAAGATTAATGTCCTATATACTGTAAGACTAAACCAAACATGAAATGGAAACAATAAAAGAGGCACATGTAACACTGTGCAGAGGGCAGAGATGGTAAAAGGAGCTCAGGACATAAAATATGCATTTGGCCCTGCTGTAGTCACAGCACTTTTCCCACTTTATTCACCAAAGTAATACCTCCTCAAGCTCTTACCCAGCATGAAAGGAATCCATCTGATGTCCAGAGGCTCTACAATACCCCCTATCACTGCTCCACCCTCCCCACTATCACAGCTCCACAATACCCACTATCACTTCTCTACATTCCCCCCTATCACTGCTCCACCCTCCCCACTATCACTGCTTCACCCTCCCCACTATCACAGCTCCACAATACCCACTATCACTTCTCTACATTCCCCCCTATCACTGCTCCACCCTCCCCACTATCACTGCTCCAAAATACCCACTATCACTACTCCACAATATCCACTAACACTGCTCCACAAAATCCCCTATCACTGCTCCACAATACCCACTATCACTGCTCCACAATACCCACTATCACTGCTCCACAGTATCCATTATCACTGCTCCACAAAATCCCATATCACTGCTCCACATTCCCCACTATCACTGCTCCACACTCCCCACTATCACTGCTCCACAATACCCGCAATCACTGCTCCACAATACCCGCTATCACTGCTCCACAAAATCCCTTATCACTGCTCCACACTCCCCACTATCACTGCTCCACAATACCCATAATTACTACTACACAATACCCACAATCACTGCTCCACAATACCTACTATCACTGCTTCACAATACCCACTATCACTGCTCCACACTCCCCATTATCACTGTTACACAATGCCTGCAATCACTGCTCCACAATACTCACTATCACTGCTCCACACTCCCCACTATCACTGCTCCACACTACCCACTATCACTGCTCCACACTACCCACTATCACTGCTCCACACTCCCCACTATCACTGCTCCACACTCCCCACTATCACTGCTCCACACTACCCACTATCACTGCTCCACACTACCCACTATCACTGCTCCACACTCCCCACTATCACTGCTCCACAATACCCACTATCACTGCTTCACACTCCCTACTATCACTGCTCCACACTACCCACTATCACTGCTCCACACTCCCCACTATCACTGCTCCACAATACCCACTATCACTGCTCCACACTACCCACTATCACTGCTCCACACTACCCACTATCACTGCTCCACAATAACCGCTATCACTGCTCCACAATAACCGCTATCACTGCTCCACAATACCCCCTATCACTGCTCAACACTATCACTGCTTCACAATACCCACTATCACTGCTCCACAATACCCCATATCACTACTCCACGCTCCCCACTATCACTGCTCCACAATACCCACTATCACTGCTCTACAATACCCACTATCACTGCTCCATAATACCCACTATCACTGCTCCACAATACTCCCTATAACTGCTCCATAATACCCCCTATCACTGCTCCACACTCCCCAACATCACTCCTCCACAATACCCCTATGACTACTCCACCCTCCCACTAACACTGCTCTACAACATCCACTATCACCGCTCCACAATACCCACTACCACTGCTCCACAATATCTACTGTGACTGCTCCACAATACCCCCTATCACTGCTCCAGACTCTCCACAATCACTGCTTTACAATACCAACTGTCACTGCTCCACAATACCCACTACCACTGCTCCACAGTACCTACTGTCACTGCTCCACAATACCCCTATCACTGCTCCAGACTCTCCACAATCACTGCTTTACAATACCCACTATCACTGCTCCACAATACCCCCTATCACTGCTTTACACTCCCTACTATCACTGCTCCACAATACCCCCTATCACTGCTTCACACTCCCCACTATCACTGCTTCACAATACCCCCTATCACTGCTCCACACTCCCCACTAACACTGATCCATAATACCCATTATCACTGCTCCACAATACCCACTATCACTGCTCCACAATACCCACTATCACTGCTCCACAATACCCCCTATCACTGCTTCACACTCCCCACTATCACAGCTTCACAATACCCACTATCACTGCTCCACACTCCCCACCAACACTGATCCACAATACCCACTATCACTGCTCCACAATAGGCCCTATAACTGCTTCACAATACCCCCTATCACTGCTCCACACTCCCCATTATCACTGCTCCACACTCCCCACTATCACTGCTCCGCTATACCCACTGTCACTGCTCCACAATACCCACTATTACTGCTTCACAATACCCACTATCACTGCTCTACAATACCCATATCACAGCTCCACAATACCCCATATCATTACTCCACACTCCCCACTATCATTGCTCCACAATACCCACTATCAATGCTCCACAATACCCACTATCATTTCTCCACAATACCCACTATCACTGCTTCACACTCCCCACTATCACTGCTCCACAATACCCACTATCACTGCTCCAAAATACCCCCTATCACTCTTTCACAATACCCACTATCATTGCTCCACAATACCCACTATCACTGCTTCACACTCCCCACTATCACTGCTCCACAATACCCCCTATCACTCCTTCACAATACCCACTATCACTACTCCACAATACCCACTATCACTGCTCCACACTCCCGAATATTACAGCTCCACAATACGCCCTATCACTGCTCTGCCTCCCCACTATCACTGCTTCACGATACCCACTATCACTGCTCCACAATACCCACTATCACTGCTCCACACTCCCCAATATTACAGCTCTACAATACCCCCTATCACTCCTTCGCCTCCCCACAATCACTGCTTCACAATACCCACTATCACTGATCTGCAATACCCACTATCACTGCTCTAAACTCCCTACTATCTCTGCTCCACACTCCCTTCTATCACTGCTCCACAATAGCCACTTTCACTGGTCCACAATACCCACCACAATAGCCACTATCACTGCTCTACAATACCCATATCACAGCTCCACAATACCCCATATCATTACTCCACACTCCCCACTATCACTGCTCCACAATACCCACTATCACTGCTCCACAATACCCACTATCATTGCTCCACAATACCCCCTATCACTGCTTCACACTCCCCACTATCACTGCTCCACAATACGCCCTATCACTGCCCCAAAATACCCCCTATCACTCCTTCACAATACCCACTATCACTGCTCCACAATACCCACTATCACTGCTCCACACTCCCCAATATTACAGCTCCACAATAAGCCCTATCACTGCTCTGCCTCCCCACTATCACTGCTTCACGATACCCACTATCACTGCTCCACAATACCCACTATCACTGCTCCACACTCCCCAATATTACAGCTCTACAATACCCCCTATCACTGCTTCGCCTCCCCACTATCACTGCTTCACAATACCCACTATCACTGATCTGCAATACCCACTATCACTGCGCTAAACTCCCTACTATCTCTGCTCCACACTCCCTTCTATCACTGCTCCACAATACCCTTAACATTGCTCCACAGTACCCACCATCACTGCTCCACAATAGCCACTTTCACTGCTCCACAATACCCACTATCACTGCTCCACAATACCCACTATCATTGCTCCACAATACCCCCTATCACTGCTTCACACTCCCCACTATCACTGCTCCACAATACGCCCTATCACTGCTCCATAATACCCCCTATCACTTCTTCACAATACCCACTATCACTGCTCCACAATACCCACTATCACTGCTCCACACTCCCCAATATTACAGCTCCACAATACGCCCTATCACTGCTCTGCCTCCCCACTATCACTGCTTCACGATACCCACTATCACTGCTCCACACTCCCCAATATTACAGCTCTACAATACCCCCTATCACTGCTTCGCCTCCCCACTATCACTGCTTCACAGTACAAACTATCACTGATCTGCAATACCCACTATCACTGCTCTAAACTCCCTACTATCTCTGCTCCACACTCCCTTCTATCACTGCTCCACAATACCCTTAACATTGCTCCACAGTACCCACCATCACTGCTCCACAATAGCCACTTTCACTGCTCCACAATACCCACCATCACTGCTCCACAATAGCCACTATCACTGCTCTACAATACCCATATCACTGCTCCACAATACCCCATGTCATTACTCCACACTCCCCACTATCACTGCTCCACAATACCCCCTATTACTGCTTCACACTCCTCACTATCACTGCTCCACAATAAGCCCTATCACTGCTCCAAAATACCCCCTATCACTCCTTCACAATACCCACTATCACTGCTCCACAATACCCACTATCACTGCTCCACAATACCCACTATCACTGCTCCACACTCCCCAATATTACAGCTCCACAATACGCCCTATCACTGCTCTGCCTCCCCACTATCACTGCTTCACGATACCCACTATCACTGCTCCACAATACCCACTATCACTGCTCCACACTCCCCAATATTACAGCTCTACAATACCCCCTATCACTGCTTCGCCTTCCCACTATCACTGCTTCACAATACCCACTGTCACTGATCTGCAATACCCACTATCACTGCTCTAAACTCCCTTCTATCACTGCTCCACAATACCCTTAACATTGCTCCACAGTACCCACCATCACTGCTCCACAATAGCCACTATCACTGCTCCACAATACCCACCATCACTGCTCCACAATGCCCACTATCACTGCTCCACACTCCCCGATATCACTGCTCCACACTCCCTACTACTGCATCACTGCTCTACACTCCAAACTATCACTACTCTACACTCCCTACTATCACTGCTCCTCAACACCCACTCTTACTGCTCCACACACTCTATTATAACTGCTCCACACTCCTCACCATTATTGCTCCACACTCCTCACTATTACTGCTCCACGATCATTCCTGTCACTGCAAGGAATGACCATTTATTTTGTTGCAAACTTTCCAATCTCAATCTAAATTTTGACCAAATTGTCCATAATTTGCAGTACCACATAGCAAATTTACCAACAACTAATTAAAAAAACAAATCAAGCACCGTGTATAAGAGCTTTGTAATTGAAATAAAGTCAGGTCACCCTCCATCGCTGTAGCAGCTTCTCAGTTTATGAATGGACTTGTGTTTGTAAACAAATCAATGCAAAGCACTCTGTGGTGAACAACCATTGTCCTCATATGACCTGCTCCCATTCATTTGAATAGATTTGTTTTACCTTCGAGCCCATTCTATTTATAACTGACAGAAATGACACCACACCATTCATCCACATATATTCAGCGCACCCCATAATGCACCCCTATACACTAAGCACATACACAAACTACCCCTTATATTCATTGACACTTGTAAGGCAGTAGGCCCAAAGGCTATTTCCCTGGTTTCTCTTGGACAGGAAGCTCCATTCATTTATTACACATCACTTCCCTTCTCCTCCCAATGCTGAGCCCTTTCACGTTTTACGCTTCATGCTAACGCTTCAGGTTTTATTCTGTTAGACTTACCTGAAAACAAAGCCCTCCAGCCTCAGTCACCACTCCATCCTCACCTGGTCTTCCTTCTGGGTTTGCAAGCTTCGGCGATATGAATGGCCGAGCTGGCAATGGCATCATGCGCAGGAGTCACTGTTTACGCCATGGCTGTGAAGCAATGGCACGGGTATGCCGTTCTTTCAGAGCGAATGCACTGGTGACTTCACCGACTGCATCTAAAGTAAGTATCTCCTAAATGGTGCCAGAGATATTTACTGTACCTATACCTATAGGTAAGCCTTATTATAGGCTTACCTATAGGTAAAAATCATACAATGGATTTTACTCTGACTTTAATTCTAAAGTGACACTAAACCGTTGTTTGAAAAAAAAAAATTATGTTCAAGTACAAATTCTTATCTCAGAAAAGTGCTCTCAGCTTCCTCCAAATTTCTTCTTTTTGTTTTTTTGCTGCTGTGATCTTACTTCCTGTTAGAGGATGGCTACGTTCACTCTCCATGGTCCTATTGTATGTATGGAAAATGGGGTGGTCTGGTGCGCTAAACAAATATAGTGCCAAAATAACATATGTGATTACAATAAATCAATATTGTGACAACCAATATATAGGGTATATAATCAAATACACCAATTGCAAATGAGAAAGAAAAAACCTAAAAAGGGTACAAATGAACAAATAAAGTCCACAGTGTATTATCCGTGCTTCAAATGTAAACAAAAGTCCATGTGACAATCCAAAGATGAAGGTCAAAATCAGTGCTCAGTGACACACTTCAATCCCACCACCACATTGTGGTGTGGTGACATGTAGTGCGGTGGGTTACATTGTGGTGACATGTAGTGCGGTGGGTTACATTGTGGTGTGGTGACATGTGGTGCGGTGGGTTGCGCTGTGGTGACATGTAGTGCGGTGGGTTACATTGTGGTGTGGTGACATGTGGTGCGGTGGGTTGCGCTGTGGTGACATGTAGTGCGGTGGGTTACATTGTGGTGTGGTGACATGTAGTGTGGTGGGTTGCGGTGTGGTGACATGTAGTGCGGTGGGTTACATTGTGGTGTGGTGACATGTAGTCACCATAGAGGATTAGCCTCTTACCAGAAAATAGGGATATAATAGCGGAATATTGAACACCTGGAAGTGATAACACCCCTGTCCCATATAGGAAGGATCACACGCCTGTATGTCTCTGTAGCCAGAGACAACTATAGCCTCTTACCAGATATGCATATATAACAGAGTGTGTGAAAGCTCCTGTTGATGGATCTCCTCTCTATGGTCTCAAGGGATGCCACAAATACACTCCTCTCCTCTTCTAAAAACTCCCCCGCAGGTTTTATTATGCAGTTGGAAGAACAAGAGAAGGAAGCCAATAGTGCATTATCCTTTTACACTTTATTAAGAAAAAAACGATTGCACTTACATGTATAAGATGACAAAATAGCTGTTTTCACTCGTATGCTTCCGGCCGCCTGCAGTGCGGACTGCAGCTGAAGGATGTGACGGTACGGCGCCTCCCCTATGACGCGTTTCCCCCGACAGGGCATCAACCGATACAGGAGGGTGCCCTCGCCGTCACTTCCGCATTTTTATGTGTTGTGAGAATAGCTCTTCCGGTGTCTGCAACGTATGACCGGATGTGGCCATTCCGGAAGCTATTTTGCCCTTACTTCCTCCCCAGAATTAAAATATAAAAATATATGTAAGAACATAGCTTCCTTCCCTTGCTTGCACCCAAGATGGACTAGGGACTGTGGACTATAGGATTTGTAGTGTGCATAAAGCAGTGCACATGACCACAATTAACATGCACTATTAAAAAAAAATTGAATTTTTGGTGGAGCTTACAGAGGGTTACAAGGAGTAGGAAGAACACAATAAAAATGATTTACTGAAAAATAGATTACAGGGCCATTAGGTAGTGTATGGATTATTTTTTGAGAAGAAGGATATTGTTTAGTGTCACTTTAAGACCTATTTTTAGAACATGTACCTTTTTATTCAGTAGGTGCATCTGCTACCTTAATGTGAACCTGTGATCAGATTTATGCATTCTGAAGTATTTACAAATTCTGAACAAGCAGTAAATCACTTTAAAACAAAACCTAATTTATCTCTTTATGTTTAAGCATTGTGGACACAGGTTCATAACACAGGTACAGGCGGTGCCCGGGTTACAAACATCCGACTTACAAACAACTCCTACTTACAAATGGAGGGAGACAGCAGGAAGTGAGAGGAAATCTCCTCTAGGAAGGGAAATTCACTCCTGTAAGAGTGGAATTGTAGGCCACACTCCCGCATAATCTCACTTAACTTAACTAGAATAATAACACTGACCCCAGTTTTGGCAAAGAAAAGGCCGCGGCACTCTTTATTGGTTTAAATAAATAAATTAAATCATAACAATTACTTTGAATAGTTAAATCATTCAATTCAATTGAATCATCAATTACTTGCTTGTAAAAACACTCAAACTGAAATAACTTATAATTGCTCAGTTATAAAACAACTCGAGCAACAATAAACATAAAATACCATACGAAATACAATGTCCCCCCTAGTATACTAGGGTGACCCAACCACACAAAGGTGCACGCGACAAAGGGAGGGGGGGCGGGGAACTTTCTTCTTTGTGCTCTTCGGTGCAAAAGGAAGCACCCCAGCCCAAACCAAGCTTATAAAGCCTCTGCCCCAGCTTGCTAGAACCTTCCCTGCACACCGATTGGCGGATACCTGCTGTATGCTCAGGTAAAATTAACCTCCTACTAGCCTAAACCTGTAAACCTATACCCCTATGCTTACCTGACAGAACTGCTAATGGTGGCCACAATCCCACACAAGTGGCCACATAATGTGCCCCCTTTTATATGGAATTGTAGGCCACACTCCCGCATAATCTCACTTAACTTAACTAGAATAATAACACTGACCCCAGTTTTGGCAAAGAAAAGGCCGCGGCACTCTTTATTGGTTTAAATAAATAAATTAAATCATAACAATTACTTTGAATAGTTAAATCATTCAATTCAATTGAATCATCAATTACTTGCTTGTAAAAACACTCAAACTGAAATAACTTATAATTGCTCAGTTATAAAACAACTCGAGCAACAATAAACATAAAATACCATACGAAATACAATGTCCCCACCAGCCGGGCTTGAGCAACAAGGACGGCCCTACCCCACCACCGCGGCCCTTTCAATGCTACACTGCAGCCCTAGATTTAAAATATCAATCCCCACATCTGAAAGGTGAATGCCATCCTGGCGATAGAGCCCCTGGATGCCACCCTCCAGATCCACATGCCTATAGGACAAGCCGCCAATAGACGGCATAAACTTTTCCATTGCCCTATTTACCCTTTTCCTCATCTTCTCCATGACTTTCCTCTGCGATGAGGAAAGCCAAGGAAGCCGAGGAACTATTTCAGAAAATACCACCACTGTCCCTGGAGACGAGAGGGAAAATAAATGCAAATCTCTCTTAATCTTAAATAGTAAGTCCAAAGTTTTAATATTACCAAGGTCATTACCCCCAGCGTGAATAACCACGATGGACGGAGGAGGCCAAACTTGGAACAATCTAGACAAATGAAAGTACAGCTGGTGCCACTGCAAGCCTCTAATTCCTTTCCAAAATAATTTAAACTCCAGAGGTAGTGCTAAATTTGTACTGTAAATACGATGTGAAGCTCTTTTCCTCGCCCAAAAAATGAATGAGTGGCCCAAGATCCAGACTGTTCGCTGAAAACCTGAAGGATTCAAATAAACAAGTTAGTCCTTACATACACTTTAAAACATTTTGATTTCCACCTTCCCATACTTTGTATTACCCTGTCCGAAAATCCCCTTCTAGCTGCCTCTGATGCTGCCCCTATCCTGAATGAATGTGAGGAAAACCTAAAATTTTTTAAGCCCAGCCGCTCTAAGCATTTCCGTAAAACAAAATCGAATTGATATTTTGTGAGTGGAGTGGAATCCATGTGGACCAAAAAAACGCCCACCACCAACCAAATTGATTGACTATGCCCAACGGGCAAACACCCTGATTATGCTGAGCCTTAATAGTAATTGCCACACCTCTCCCCAGAGTGTCCGACTTTGAGCGACGTAACCAAATCTGGACATCTTCCCTGCCTACCACTACCTGATCATATAAAAGGCCTCCCTCAGTCTTATTTGACAAAGGTAGCAGCTCAGAGATGCGGAGCGCCTCAAAAAAGGTCAATACAAAAGCCATTCTGAACAACAGTGCTTCATAGTCAGAATTACACACTAATGAGGTCATACCGCAGATATCCCCCAATAACTCAATAGAAATAGGTCTCCTGTCATCTGTTACCGCCACCTTCCTCCTATAACCTTTCAATGCTTGCTGTACCGAAAAATAGGTCGTACAAGCCGGAAAACCTTTCAGGCGGCAGAAAAAAGAGATGCCCGCCAATGTCTTACGTAAATAACTATAAGACAGTTTCCGCTGCATCAAAGAACCCATAAACTCCAGAACCAGACATTCCTCCGGTCGACCCTCCATCTTGCCCTTTGCCTCCATGAAAGCCAATCAACTCTTCCAGGCAGCAGAATAACTCGCCCATGTTCTGGGGGCCACTGATCCCTCGATCGACCTCTCGACTAAATCCCAACAACTGTCCAAACTCGGCTCGGAATCTCGGTACCTTTTTCGTCCGCCTCCGGCAACAGCTGGCGAAACGGTCCATCTGAAACCGAGATAGCGCATCGGCCAGATTATTCAAGACACCCGGTGTGTGTTTCGCCTTAAGCTATACATTGAGCTGTAAACACAAAAGGACAATCCTCCTGAGCACTCTAATCACACAAATGGACTTGGATGAGAGGCAGTTCACCGCGAACAAGACCCCTTTGTTGACAGTTTCCACCAGAATCCTTCTATTCGCGAAACATGCACCCCACAGTTCCAACGCCACTAAGATGGGGAACAGCTCCAACAAAACCACGTTTTTTGTCAGCTTTCCACTTTTCCATGACTCCAGCCATCCTGCACAACACCAATGCGTCTGCCATATGGCCCCAAAGCCTCTAGAGCCCGCCACATCTGTAAACAAACGAAAGTCAAGGGCAAAAATGAAATCCTCCTGAAAAAATGAACGACCATTATACACCTTGAGAAATTCCGCCCAAACAGCCAAATCCTCCCGGTCACTAGTCAATCTGATGTGGGAAAAGGGGGCCTTCAAGCCCGAAGTAGACAAGTAAAGGCGCCTTGAAAACACCCTACCCATGGGCATAATTCTGCATGCAAACGCTAACAAACCCAAGAAAGACTGCATCTCCTTCAATAGGACCTTCCTCCTCGACATAAACAACCGCACCAGAGATTTCAGCTTTGCCACCTTATCCACAGGTAAACAGAACTCCATACGATCCGTATCAATGTGAATGTCCATAAAAATTATTTTTGTAGTATTCAAGCAAGTTTTTTCCTCCGCCAGAGGAACCCCAAAATCTTCCGCCACTCCCCTAAAGATTTGCAACAAACTAAGACAATCCACAGAATCTGGTGGGCCCACGAACAAAAATCGTCCAGGTAATGCAAAACTCCCACACTACCCGACTTAGCCGCTACCACCCAGTGCAAAAAGAAGAGAACGCCTCAAAGTAGGCACATGACACAGAACATCTCATAGGGAGGCTTTTGTCAAAGAAGTACATACCTTCCAGCTTAAAGCCCAAAGAATTAAATGCCACAGGTGATATAGGCAAAAGACGAAACGCGTACTTTATGTCCGCCTTCGCTAACAATGCCCCTTGGCCAAACAGCCTTATCATAGCAATGGCTTCTTCAAACGTGGCATATGACACTGAAGACAAATCTCCATCAATGTCGTCAATCAGTGAGCTTCCTTTCGGGTAAGAGAGGTGGTGTATGACACGGAATTCATTCAGCTCTTTTTTGGGGACCACTCCAAGTGGAGAAACACGAAAACTATCAAAAGGCGGATGCTCAAAAGGACCTGCCACCCTACCCAGCTCGATTTCCTTAAAAATCTTGTCCCTAACTACCTGTGGGAAGTTTTCCACCGACTTCAGATTGACAACCTCTGTACATCCTTTCCCTACAAATGGGGGCAAAGGGAAACCCTTCTCAAAACCTTCAATGAGAAAACTGGCCCTCTCCCTGTTTGGGTATCTGTCCAACCATGGAAGCATTCTTTCCAGCCTCACAAGCGTGCAGGCTTTTTGGAAAAAATATCCTTTGGAACTTGCCCCGACCCTACCGTAGCATTTTTTCTAAAGCACTTACTCACTGGATGTGGGCCAGAGCAAAATGAACATTCATGCTTAGAACGGCAAGCCGCATTCCAACGACATTGACTTTCGTTGAATGCGAAACAACAACCTTTGCGATAAGCTGCATTCTGAGTGTTCACCACCGGCTGCCTAGCAGGATTCTGCCTCTGCGGGGACATCAAGTTCAGCCAAAGGCCGACATCCTTCATACCCCATCTTAAAGAGGGGTGGACTGACAGCTTCTGACGAAAAGATTTGTCGTAATAGTACCAGCCCAGCCCCCCAAAGCTCTTGTAAGCTTCCAAGATAAAATCGAGGTGCCGAAATAGGCCCCCACACCCCTCAGGGTGCTTCTCAGCCATCAACCCCGCAAATATACAAAACGCCTGCAACCAGTTATGGAATGACCTAGGGGCCCCCCTGCGCCGCTCCTCATCCTGTTTGTCGTCTCTTTTATCAGTCCTAACCGACAGCTCCTTATGAGCAGGTAACAGTGTTAACAAATCGACAAACTCGCCCTTCCATATTTTTTCCTTAAGCCCAACACTCAAGTGGTAGCCCAGAGGTGACATCTCACATGGCATCGCGCCCTTCATACACACCTCAGGCACACCGCTACCTCCCAGCAATGGTGCATGCGCGGACAAAACATTATTTTCCTTAGATAAACTTTGACTAATATTACTATGAGCGAAATTATCACCATAAGGAATGGAGACAGTAGATACTGCAGGTGAGAAATTAAGTTCACAGCTTGGCTGCTGCTGAACAGACACAACAGGCTTAACAGGCACAGGAGAAACAGCAGGGGAGACACGAGAAAAAGATTGCACCAAAGAAGATAAAGAGTTAATTAATATAGACAGATTCTGTACATTGCACAACTCACCAGCTGCTGGGGGGAGAACAGGCTGCTACTCAGCTTCCTCCAGCAGCACACTGTCAGATGCTCCTGTTGTCTCATGCTGCGCTGTAGCCACTCCCACAGCAGGTGTTCTTGAAACTACAGGGATAATTCTCTGTGGAGATGGCAGACGCCTTCTCTTCCTCTCTGGGTCTGCCTGTTAGTTTTCAGCCCGCCCTCCGCCGCCCCTTCTTGGAGACAGGGAGGCTCGTCTTCTTTTAGATGCTTGGCGCATGTGCGCCTGGGACGTCTTCACCGCCATGACAACGCATGGCAGCTCTCCTGCAGGTACACACGCCGGCTTCTCAGGTGTCTTCTCTCTCTCTGCAGGCGCTTCTGCCTGTGAAGGAGCAGGGTGAACTTCAACCGCAACTTGCTCTGTAATTCCAGACATAGAGAGACAATGCCGCAGCCAGGCTTCTCCCCCCGCACTCTCTGCCTTCTCAATCAGCTGCTTCAACAAGGCCTCCATGACAGCAGGTAAGAAAAAACCTCCTGGACTACTTCTGCTGAACTTTCTTCTTTGTGCTCTTCGGTGCAAAAGGAAGCACCCCAGCCCAAACCAAGCTTATAAAGCCTCTGCCCCAGCTTGCTAGAACCTTCCCTGCACACCGATTGGCGGATACCTGCTGTATGCTCAGGTAAAATTAACCTCCTACTAGCCTAAACCTGTAAACCTATACCCCTATGCTTACCTGACAGAACTGCTAATGGTGGCCACAATCCCACACAAGTGGCCACATAATGTGCCCCCTTTTATATTCTCATGAGAAAAAGGTTTCTCCACTGAAGCTTTATCGCCAATCCTTGTTTTCCTAACAATCCAAAAGTTTCAAAATCCAGTTGTCAAAGGGACAGAAAGTGAGGAGAAATCTTCTGAACAGGGGTACAGACAGAAAAACAAATGTTACAGGGGTGTTAACCTTTCCCTGTGCTATCCAAAAAAAACAAAAAAATATTATTTTGGCTGGAGCTACACTTAAAAAATGTACCTGTTCTGACTTGCAAACAAATTCAACTCATGATCAAACCTACAGACCCTATCTTGTTTGTAACCTGGGGACCGCCTGTACTGGGTCTCCTATGGGAGCATAATCCTGCAGCCTGTCAGCCCTCTAATGTAAACAATCAACAGGTGTTACCAATGCCTAGTACACACGATGACAAAATCGGACGAAAAATACCACATTTGGGGCGATTTTGCGATAATCTGATTGTTAATACACCGCTTTCAAGAGCCGATCACGTCAGTTTATGCGTAAATATACGAAGGGACAAACGCAAAAATGTTTCTCTTGCAATAACAGCAAGAACAATTTTCGTGCAATTAGTATGGTATTTGTATGAAAAAAATATTGTGTGACCAAGAACACACATGTTCTGAAATGAAAGAATACATTACCAATTGTAATTTACAATACAATACATTATATCACCTCTGAATTCATATTCTGTCATATATGGGAATATTTGTAACTTTAGTAACCTATTGGTTTTCGATATGACACTAGCATGCATAAAAAAAAAAAAATGGATGATTATTCATTGGATATTCTTATGTTGTGTACGAGGCTTAAGCTTTTAGCCCTAATTCCGATGGGTGTAGACACCTATAGCCCATGAATGAGCGTCTTGCTTGTACGGCTTCAACCGCCAGGCTTTGCACACAGGCAACACACTCATGTCTCTGGCGATGCAGCCGCTGCACTGATACAGACAGTTGTGCCCATTTGACAGTTGTGTGGGTGAGTGGCCCCGAACACAGATCATCAGCATTCAAGACCCCTCACTAGCATATGCTTGGTTGTCAAATTGGGACAAGCATTTTTGTCCATGCAGCCACTGTGTCCCCATAGACATATCCCTATAGACATGAATGGGCAGTTAAGGCTGCATAAACAAGGTGCATATTCACGGACTACATCAGAGTCCGTGAATATGCACCGTGAATATGTTAGCATCAGAGTGAGGCCTTAGAAACCAACTGAAAACCAAAATCTAGGAACTTTGTTGTAACATATTAAAAACTTCTAGAGAGGTCACAAAGAGCTTGTTTAAAGCTCCTTTACTGTTCATTAGGAATATATAAATAGTTTAATACTGATAACCAAAAATATCATATATTGCAGTTCATTAGTTCTAGGCTGCATTTTTTTTCTGTTTTCAAGCTTCTTTGCTACGCTTGGTAAACCTGCACATAACACACTTCCTGTCCCTGGGAGGCGATGTCACTCCTTCACTGTATCTATGGAGGGAGCCATGTTTTCACCCTATGCTGCTCTTCTAATATGGACTACCAACATATCTGTATCTCTTCATCTCCGTTACAAGGGGGCAGGGCAATTGGTAGTTATACTAATATACTTGTAATATACTACATTTTTGTTCTCGGGTGTAGTCATTTTTTAAACCTCCTGTGCCTCCAGAGCAACTTTTGATGTTCTCATATGGTCTAGGTAGTATTCTAATATACTACTGTATGTACCATGGCTTTATATGCGCATTTCTCTTTGCCTTTTAAGCCATACAGTATAGCAAGTTTAAATAGTTCCTATAACATAGTATACCAGAAGCAAACAGACTGGTATATAAATAAGTAAAATCATTTCATATAAAGTTTGCACCTTTGTTTTATATAGGCGGTTTTAAAAGAAGTAGAATATAAAAAGTAAGATTAATTTGGGAGTTTATGGTCTACTTTCCATGTAATAAGGTTTGCTACACTGCATGAAAAGCAATTTAAAAAAGACAAGCCAAAGGAGCAATTGTTTCACAAAGAAATTGATATTTTATATCCTACACATATTTTACATCCTCATAACAGTGACCTATACAGTATATTTCATTATATATGATACAATAAGATGTGAAATCTATTGCATCTACATTTTTCCCAAGGTCAAATTGATCAAAAAGCCCTAGCATACATCTAAGATTACAATGACAGCTTGGATGAAAGGAAGAGAAACAATGATGCTGAATGACAATATCTGGGGATTAGTAAACTATGAATGATTATCAAATCCATCTGCAAGCAGAGGCTATTATATGAACATGGGTATAGTATTCGATATGTAGAACATTTGGACCAAAATGTTATTGCTTAGAAAATGACTACATTTTCCAAATACTGTGCCAATTTTATTTATCAAAGCATAAAACTGTGTTTTTTTGCACTTTACTAACATACAATTTTACAAATTACTCATCAAAATTGTAAGATGTCTAACAGTGTGTTCTAGAAAATATGCAATGCAGCCAAAAGTACATGAAACAAATTCCCATTATTCAGCCAGTGTGAGTTTTGTAATCATATTAAATGATGGTATGTCTAATTGCTAAAGTAGAATTCCATTAAAAATATTTTAGAATGTGATTTTAGGTTAGAACTGCTTTAGGTAGTGATGTCTATGTCCCCATTGGGAGCACTGCTCTTATCTCCAGTCATCTAGAGATGCCTGTATGAATAAATCTGTTCAAAAGGACACAACGTCACTTTTAAAAATACTTTTTATTTTTTAAGGGAAAGGAAACTTTGACACCTTTGTTACGGTTCATTGCCATCTACACCCCCTAATGTTCCTTCATTTTTAGCCATGGAAACAAAAATCTGGACATGAAAATCAACAAAAATGTAACTATTTTAATTTAAGAAAACTCTTGCAAACTCCACCCAAAGCTAAAAAGAAAGCTTTGCTATAAATCAGATTCCATTACCCTTCATGGAATGATATGATCGTGATAAAACAAACAATTTCATTCTTGTGCCTACTGTTCCAGATGGGTAAGAATCTAGACCTGCTGCTTAATGGTCATGTTCGTCTAGGCCAGGACCTGCTGTATAGACCTATCTCCCTTGCATCTTTCTAGCAGATCAGAGCATGCATAAGGAGATGTATGATAGTTACATTACTAATAATTATCAGACTGGAACGGATTACATGGAGTCCAGGAGAAATGGGACTACTTAAAAGGTGCATTATTGAAGGCAACAGAAAATTGCATTAGACTTGTCAGTAAAAGCAAAAAAAGGAAGAGACCACTGTGGTACTCAGCAGAAGTGGCCCAAATCATTAAAAATAAAAAGCTAGCATTTTGTAATTATAAAAAAACCCAGAGCAATGAAGATAAGGAAATCTACAAGATTAGGCAGAAAGAGGCCAAGCAAGTTATAAGAACTTCTAAAGCGCAGGCAGAAGAAAAACTAGCTCAGTCTATGAAAAAGGGGGATAAGACATTCTTCAGATATATAAATGAAAAAAGGAAATTAAAACAAGGAATAACCAATATAAAAACAAAGGACAGAAGGTATGTAGAAGAGAATAAAGGACTAGCCGACTGCCTTAATGAATACTTCTGTTCAGTTTTTACAGAAGAAAAAGAAGGAGAAGGACCTCCACTTGAAAGGATGACTAATGAATCGTTTGATGCATGTGTCTTTACAGAGGAAGACGTTCTAAGATTGCTGTCTAAAGTGAAGACAAATAAGTCACAGGGTCCTGATGAGATACACCCAAAATTCTTAAAAGAGCTTAGTGGTGAGCTGGCAAAACCATTAACAGATTTATTTAACCAATCATTAGTAACAGGAGTCGTCCCGGAAGATTGGAAATTGGCAAATGTCGTGCCCATTCACAAGAAAGGTAGTAGGGAGGAATTGAGCAACTATAGACCAGTGAGTCTGACATCAACAGTAGGCAAATTAATGGAAACCCTATTAAAGGATAGGATTGTGGAACATCTTAAATCCCATGGATTGCAAGATGAAAAACAACATGGGTTTACTTCAGGGAGATCATGTCAAACAAATCTTATAGATTTTTTTGACTGGGTGACTAAAATAATAGACGGTGGAGGTGCAGTAGACATTGCATATCTAGATTTTAGTAAGGCTTTTGACACTGTCCCACATAGAAGACTTATCAATAAACTGCAGTCATTGAGCATGGACTCCCATATTGTTGAGTGGATTAGGCAGTGGCTGAGTGACAGACAACAGAGGGTTGTAGTCAATGGAGAACATTCAGAACAAGGTCATGTTACCAGTGGGGTACCTCAGGGATCTGTACTGGGACCAATTTTGTTTAATATCTTCATAAGCGATATTGCAAAAGGCCTCGATGGTAAGGTTTGTCTTTTTGCTGATGACACAAAGATATGTAACAGGGTTGATGTTCCTGGAGGGAAACACCAAATGGAAAAGGATTTAGGAAAACTAGAAGAATGGTCAGAACTCTGGCAACTGAAATTTAATGTGGATAAGTGCAAGATAATGCACCCGGGGCGTAAAAACCCTAGGGCAGAATATAGAATATTTGACACAGTCCTGACCTCAGTATCTGAGGAAAGGGATTTAGGAGTAATTATTTCAGAAGACTTAAAGGTGGGAAGACAATGTAATAGAGCAGCACGAAATGCCAGCAGAATGCTTGGATGTATAGGGAGAGGTATAAGCAGTAGAAAGAGAGAAGTGCTTATGCCGCTGTACAGAACACTGGTGAGACCTCACTTGGAGTATTGTGCGCAGTACTGGAGGCCATATCTCCAGAAGGATATAGATACTCTAGAGAGAATTCAGAGAAGAGCTACTAAACTAGTACATGGATTGCAGGAAAAAAACTTACCAGGAAAGGTTAAAGGACCTTAACATGTATAGCTTGGAAGAAAGAAGAGACAGAGGGGATATGATAGAAACTTTTAAATACATAAAGGGAATCAACTCGGTAAAGGAGGAGAGCATATTTAAAAGAAGAAAAACTACCACAAGAGGACACAGTTTTAAATTAGAGGGGCAAAGGTTTAAAAGTAATATGAGGAAGTATAACTTTACTGAGAGAGTAGTGGATGCATGGAATAACCTTCCTGCAGAAGTGGTAGCTGCAAATACAGTGAAGGAGTTTAAGCATGCATGGGATAGGCATAAGGCTATCCTTCATATAAGATAGGGCCAGGGACTATTCATAGGATTCAGATATATTGGGCAGACTAGATGGGCCAAATGGTTCTTATCTGCCAACACATTCTATGTTTCTATGTTTCTATAATGTTATTTACCTAAGCCCATTTCCTGAATCCAGAAACAGAGATTGGTGACATTAATCTGTTTATTTAGAATTCTATGACAACTTTCAAGTGGGGATGGGCTCTGGCATGTTCGGGATCCCACCTGCCCGATCCCGCCAGGAAGCCGACACTGCACACGACTAATCACAGGCAGTGAGACATTTCCCGATCTGTGCAGCTGTGGATCGGGAAATGTCTCACTGCCTGTAATGAGCCGTGTGCAGTGTCGGCTTCCTGGCGGAATCGGGCAGGTGGGATCCTGAACATGCCCCTAGCCCGTTTCTACTTTCAAGTTAGTAGTACACATTGAGGTTGATTTACCAAAATTGAAGAATGCAAAATCTAGTGCAACTATGCATTGTAGCCAATCAGCTTCTAACTTCAGCTTGTTCAATTAAACTTTGACAAAAAGAAAAACTGGAAGCTGATTGGTTTTTATGCAGAGCTGTATTGTATTTTGCACTTTCTAGTTTTAGTAAATCAACCCCTTTAAGTTGTAAAAAGAGTTGGTATTTTTAAAAATATATAAGTGTAATCTATCACTAACCAGTATCTCCTTCGCAGGCTCAGAATTAGGCATATATCGACATATTTCCCAGTGACAGTGCGGAAACACAATAGTTTATCACTTAGCATTGCTGAAGCCACACCATGGAGCATATTTATAAAGAAGATGGTTAATCAATTGCAGTAGTCTAAAAACCCATTCATTAGGAAGAATAATACGCAGTGAATATATTGTGAATGTCACATTCACTGTGTTCTAAATATTCCTAATGTAATTCTAATACAAATAATGTACGTATCTGTAAAAAAGCCAAACAATTTAAGTTTAATTCTACAAAGCCATTAAATATATAATGCTCTTATTTGTTTTATAAATAGTCACATACATAAAGCAGATGTAATACATTTACTTACTTTAACACATGTGTGACTGGCATATGAAATTCTTGGTGCTTATGTAACTTTGCCAAAAAAGCTGCTTTTTACTGTGGGAAATTTGGGACAATGACTTGAGTTTCTTTTCAATAAACTAACTGAAAGGACTTACGTCTGTCTTAGCTCACTTTAAATTCACAGGGTGATCCAAAGAAATAATGGAATACAGATCGCCATGCAACTTCACTATAGCTAGAGAAAACTATTAGAACATTTTTGGTACATACTAGGAAAAGCATATAATTAAAATATAATCAGTATTTAACCTAAAAGGTTTGTATAACTGTCACTTGCACTGCCACTTGTAACATGATCAAAGTGTATTAATTACAACTGCTTTCTCATGTAGCAATACAATTAAACAGAACCATAAAACAAAATGTATTCCACCTGTCCTAAATTTAAGTATAGCAGGTTCATACTCTCCATACTTACATTTTTCAGAGCCCCTTTTTTTTTCCTTTCCAGAGTGTTTATGAATCCACAGTATTCAATTACTGTAAAAAGTGATCTGTCAAAAATAATTTTGCATCCATTCCACCAGTTTGTCTGTACACAACGAAGAGAGCCTGAAAAGTGCCTGTAGATGCATTGGTGCCTTCCATTACAGTGGTCTGAATACCCCCTGAAAGCCCCTGCGTCTGGTATGTGAGAATGAGTCTGCTGGCTCACAGTATTGTCTGTCAAACCAAGCAAAGGCTATTTAGTTACCCTGGAGTTCTCATGTGGAATCAAGCAAACAAAAGTCTTCTCTTCCCTCTTCTCAGCTCAATTCGGAACCATTTCAGAGACATTAGAAGGGATACAGGAAAGCCTAAAATACATTAAGTTGTTTTAAGCAGCTTGTGGTATGCCACAGTTTTAATTATTAACTAAAGTAGAACAATTCATGTTAATTAATAACATGGTGTGCAATGATGTGGTTTCTAAAAGTATTAATAAAACAAGTAATAATTATACTTGGGAATTTGGATTTTTCTAGTAAATTATTCATTCTGTGACTATTTCACATTACTGCAATAGACCATAAACTTTGCTCTCTACTATCCAATTTCAGGCTCATGCCTAAATAAAAGTGATCAGGAAAAGGTAATAGATGCTGTGTCTATGTCACCCAGGTTTCTCACATACATAAGGTGAGGGGCTCCAAGGTTTATAGGGACATGGAAAAAAACATAATTTTTGTTGTCTCAGATCCTAATAGGTTTTGCTCTGGGTCATGGAGTCCGACGGCTTTATGGAGCTTTGATGGGGACACTAGTAGCCTACTGGGGCGCTATATTATTAATTTTATTGTGTCCGATGTTGGGTTTTAAAGTTCACTAAACTAATGGAAGCATAATTATTAGCTAGACGGTTGTCAGGAAGGGCATGCCAGTAGACAACAGGGTTCCTCTAGACCAATGGTTCTCGGGACCCACTAACAGGCCAGGTTTGCAAGATAACTAAATCACATCACAGGTGATCTCATTTGCTGCTCAGTGATTGCAGTATTCTAGTCTGCATCTCCCCAAGGTAATACTTAAAATCTGGCCGGTTAGTGGGTCCTGAGGACCAGAGTTGAGAACCACCACTCTAGACAGAGTTCTGTGCCTCTTCACATGCTAATTAATGCTTCCTCTTGTAGATGTAGGAATTTGGCTAATACTTATGCGCATGTATATAGGTTTGCGCATTGGTGTGCACACACAGGTGCATCTGCGTGCTAACGTGCACTTGTGACAGATGTTGGGCTATTTAAACTGTGTCGGTGCTCAGGATCAGTGCTGCTTTGTCTTTCATCCTTCCCTGTTTACTGTGACCCTGTAATTCTTTATCCTGATTCCGTTTGCTGACCTGGCTTGTCTGAACTCCGCCTGCACTGACTCTGGCTTGTACTTGACTTTCGCTTCTGTCTTGCTTCTTTTCCGCTGATTGGCTCCTGACCCGGCTTGTATCCAGACCATACTCTCTACCTGATCTGTCCTGCCAGTGTATGACCCAGCTTGCCTGACTCTGCTAATCTTTCTGAGGTTTCCAGTACATGCCTTATATTCTGCTGTTCTACAGTCTGCTACCAGTGCATGCCTCACCTTCCCTCTGTCGCCAGTACCAGCCTACTTCAGTCTGCCATCCACCAGCTTTCTACCTGCCCACTTGCTTCACTGAAGACCACTGATGACCTCTATTGCCTGGCATGGATACCCGCTCTGCTACTGGCAAGACCTACAGGCCCTCATGCCACCCTGCACTCCTGCATCTTATATTTACACTACCAAGGGCCCTGAGTCAGAGGTGTAAGAGAGGCCTTCCTCATCATATCAGGCTCTGCTACAATGTACGTGGTAAAGGTGCTATTAATACATATTTGCCAATAACCTCAGGCACACTGCTCCTAGTAAAATGAAGGCTGCTCTATCAGAGCAGAAAGTAAAAAGAACATGTTTCCCCTCATAGTAACAATTGATAATTTCTTCTATCAGCACTACGATTGATCACAGAACATCTATGAAGTTTGACACCACTGGGGAAATTTCTTCTCACTTCCTGTCTTGGTTCCCCTTCTTATAAAAATTGTTTTTAAAGTTTTCTGAGCCCCTATTGGAGAGATTTCACCTCACTTCTTATCTAGGTGAGCACTGTCAGTCGTGCAGGAAATTTATAAAGTCCACAACCACAAAAGTCCATATAAAACATCCAGAGAAGGTATTGATACAGTAGTTCACGTATACCTCAAAGGCGTGAAGAGACCATCACCAACACCTGATCACACTGCTTCTTACCCTCCAATATGGACCCTCACAACAAGGGTCAAATGCACAGTGGAGAGCAATCCAGTGTTATCTCCAGCAGTATTACCCCACCTCTAGGGCTCTCTCTGACATTTCCACCACAGCATAGGTCTCATATAAAGATAAAAAATACACTCTTCATGATGTAGAAGTCCCAAACATATTTACAGTTAAATCAAAAGAGTCACACTCACATTCTGAAGGTTTAAATTAGCATCTCTTATTAAAACGTCTGGTGTTTTCTAACCCACAAGATGGCTAGCGCGTCCCGCCATGTAGTCACATCACACATCTCCAACTCCTCCCTACGCATTTATCATTAACTGACGCAATCAGGGGTGTGGCTAGATAGACCCTATGGCACTATATATACAGTACACGAGACGGTTTGTGCAAATCAGCATATATATATATATATATATATATATATATATATATATATATATATATATATATATTTATTTTTTTTTTTTTACTGTATCTTTTTTTTTATCACTTTTATTGCTATCACAAGCGATGAGCAACATCCCTTGTGAAAAGCATGGGCAGTGATAGGTCCTCCTTATGCAGAGATCTGGGGTCTCTCAAGATCGGTTTGATCTGATGCATGCACATGGCTTGTCTACATAAGACCAAAACTGTAAGTGAAGAAATCCTGGTCACTTCCGGTTTCTAACGCCACACAGTGGGAGAAACAAAATCCATTCCTTTCACTGTGTCTCTGGAAACAGATGCCGCTGGTCGCATCCTTACCGCGCTCCCTGATCGCTCAGGAGAGCTCGGTAAAGACTGTGTTTTTTTAGCCGCTTGGATTACTTTTACTGAACTGATTACTTTTTTGACTGAAAAAAATTATATCTCGGTCATTATTGCAGCAATGACCGAGATATAACCTTTCCTTCTCCCTGTTCTCCCAGCAGGGGGGCACAGGGAGCCGTCCCTGTCGGAAGAACACAGTGAATATTGCTAGCGGCTATAGCTGCTGGTAATAATTGCATCCTAAAAATTTGACATGCTGGTTGTACCCAACCAAATTACTTCCTTATTGTACTCATTTGCTGGTTGTAACTTTCGTAAGCAGGCCAATGAAAGTTTGCTATGTGGGCATCCAAGCCTAGTCACAGCTCCCTGTCTCTATTCAGACACAGGACTGTGGCCCGGCCCCGCCCCCTCTCTCTCCTGATTGGCTGACTGACTTTGAATGACAGCAGTGGGAGCCAATTGCGCAGCCCTGCTGTCTCAGCCAATAAGGAGAGGAGTCCCAGGCAGCTGAGAGACTCCTGCAACATCGCAGGATAAAGATGGGCTCAGGTAGGTATTAGGGGTGGCTGAGGGGGCTTCTGCACACAGAAGGCTTTTTTAGCCAAAAGGAGTTGTAAAGGCGGAAGGTTTTTTTTTATCTTAATGCATTCTTTGTATTAAGATCAAAAGCTGTGCTGTGTGCAGCAGCCTCCCCTCAACCCCCTAATACTTACCTGAGCCCCCTCCCTATCCAGCGATGTCCAGGAGTTTCTCAGCTGTCCGTAACTCTCCTTCCTGATTGGCAGAGACACAGCCGTGGTGCTATTGGCTCCCGCGGCTGTCAATTAAAGTCAATTAGCCAATCAGGAGAGAGGGGGTGGGGCTGAACAGCAGCTCAGTTTCTGAATGAACACACTGAGCTGCAGCTCGGCTCTGGTGCCCCCCATAGCAAGCTGCTTGCTGTGGGGGCACTCAACAATGGGGGAGGGGCCAGAAACAGGTAAGAGGGACCCAAGAAGAGGAGGATCTGGGCTGCCCTCTGCAAAACCACTTCATAGGGCACGTAATTATAGCATGTTTGTTATTAAAAAAAAAAAATTAAAAAAGAGACTTGACAATCACTTAATGCATAGACTAAATAAAAACCTTCTGCCTTTTACTATCCCTTTAAATATTTATTTTTGTTGTGTCTTCTCCCTTGACATTCTTTGACTCAGGTGTTTGAAGCTTTGCAACTATTTTGTAACTATCTTTACACGTTTTAATATTGTAACAATTTTGTATACTTTGTTTTTGTTTTCACTTATGGGACACCCATTGAGAGTGAGGGAGCCTAATCCTTTTCTTTCCAGATATTATGGAGTTAATTCTTTACATTCTTTGCTCCTCTTCTCTTACTGGGTGTTGCCCATATATTGTGCTGTTTCACAGTAATGTTCGTTATGACTAAGGCCCTTTTGCACTGAAATGTGTCAACAGTTTCTCTGCGAGCTTTGTGGACCCTGTGGATGGTTTAAATAAAGAAGATTTTATTGCAGTCTGCTGGAGGTGCTGATCGAAGTGTCTTCAAGTTACCTTGGCAGTGTGCGGCTGTTGGTCTAGCACTCACTTGTCTGCTTCCATCGGATTCCGACTGTCAGCACTGATTTGTATATTTAAAAAAAGTTGCCTATGGAAATTTAGAAATACCGTAGTTTGGTGTTGTTCCACAATTTTAAAGCATGAGATGTTCGGTATCTATTGACTCGGCATAACATCATCTCTTTTATATTTTACCAAACAGTTGGGTATTATATTGTGTTTTCATGCATTAAAATTTCCTAAGTCCCTTACATTTGAAAAACCACTGTACAAATATCGTGTGACATAAAAAAATTGTACCCATCATTCCATTCTCTAGGCCTCTGCTTACAAAAAAAAATATATATATATATATATATATATATATATATATATATAATGTTTGAGGATTCTAGCAAAAAAAAAAAAAAAAAAGACGATTTTTGCATGTAGGAGAGAAGTGTCGGAATCGGCCTGGTGTTGAAGTGATTAAATATGGAAATATGGTGAGTGTAGCCCCAAGGCTACTTCCCACAGCTTCAACCGGATATCCTATTCATTGAATAAACTTAGTACACTAGTCTGAACTTTATGTAAATAGAATTATTCAAAGCAAATTGCCTTTTTTTTATCTGGTTATTTTAAATGTAAAATGACAATAAGGAAGACAATCTACACCCTTTAGGGGTCTTTTGCCTGTGACTTTCACGCTGCAGTAACACAGATAGCTGTGTGCCCTGTGTTGCTCTGTAGTTCTGAAAGCTTAAATTCCACCTGGCCAGTAAAAATTGTCATTGGTATTATTTGGAATGTGATCCTAAGTGGCAACCCTAGCTGGTAGTCCTGGTCAATAGATGCGAATAGGACCCTGTTGGCTAAAATGCAGCAAGCTAGGCTTGGTGGAGTAAAGCACAGTAATGGGAAGAAACACTCCAGAAACAAACTCATTTTGATATGCCTTTTGCCAGCACAGCAGAATGCATGGAAACAAGGACCCTGTGAACAAGCTTTTAGGGCTTGTTCACACCAGCCTGCACTCAGAAAAGCGTTGGGGCTTGTGTACCTTGTACATCATATGTAAATATTAGTGTTGAGCCGAACACCCCCCTGTTTGGTTCGCACCAGAAAATCTCAAACAGGGGAAATGTTCTAGCGAACATGAGAACTCCATGTGTGGGGTTTCCCCTAAAATCCATACCAGACCCTTATCCGAGTGCCCCCCACCTCCTGAACTATACCGGGCCACATGCCCTCAACATGCGGGGTGGGTGCTGTGGGCAGGGGGGCTCTGCCCCCCAACCCCAAAGCACCTTGCCCCCATGTTGATTGGGACAGGGGTCTCTTCCCAACAACCATGAGCTGTGGTTGTGGGGGTCTGCGGGGGGAGGCTTATCGGAATCTGGAAACCCCCTTTAAGAAGGGGCCCCCAGATCCCAGCCCCCCCAATGTGAATGGATATCGGGTACATTGTACCCCTACTCATTCACCAAAAAAGTGTACAAAAAAATAAAGACAAAAGCCAGTTTGGAAAAGTCCTTCATTAAAAAATAAAAATAAAAAAATAGTGTCCCCCGATGATCAGTCGCCCGCAAGCCCGAAAAATTAAAAAAAAAAAAAGCTCCTGCTTCTCCGGACGCTTCCCACGCTATGAGCTGTTTTGAGTTTGACAGCTCTTTTATAGGGATCTGAAGTCACGAGCTGCCCCACAGTGCACTGCTCAGGTGCAGTGAATAAATTACATGACATCAGTATTTTATTCACTGTACCTGACCAGTGCATTGTGGGCGGCTTTTGACATCAGATGCCTACAAAAAAGCTGTCAAACTCAAAACAGCTCATAGTGCGGGAAGCGTCCATGAGGCAGGAGCTTCTTTTTTTTCTATTTTTCTGGCAGGCGGGTGACTGATCATCGGGGGGACACTATTTTTTTTTTAATAAAGGACTTTTCCAAAACTGGCTTTTGTCTTTATTTTTTTTGTACACTTTTTTGGTTAATGGGTAGGGGTACGATGCATTCACATGGGGGGCGGGATCTGGGGGCCCCTTTGTTAACAGGGGCTTCCAGATTCCAATAAGCCTCCCCCCGAAGACCCCCACAACCACAGCCCGCGGTTTTCGGGAAGAGACCCCTGTCCCCACGCCGTTTTTTTTTTTTAATTTTGGCGCAGGGTTTCCCTTAAAATCCATACCAGACCCAAGGGGCCTGGTATGGACTGGGGGGGGGGGCATTAAATTTTTTCAGCTATACTGACATAAACTATATAAACGGAAGTGCCTATATATATATATATATATATATATATATATATATATATATATATAACTTTGTGGTATACTGGGTGGTGTAGGTGGTAGAAAACCAGGCTTGCAATTGAGATGGCAATTTTACCCCCAAAATGACACTTCAAATGTATATATTGCAAGGCATTGTGACACACTGCGGTGAGTGTGCTGTGTAACAATGCATCCGTTTTTTGCAGCCCACCACGCCTTGACACAGTGTTGTGGTGTGTACAAGGTACAAAAAAAACATTTTTTGTAAGTATAACTGATTTGAGACGTGATTCAGAAATATGTGGCACCACATCCAACAAATACTGGACAAAGAAAAAAGTAGAAATGATATATAGGACTTTAACCATTTCCCACCCACCCACCGTCAAATGACGGCGGAGCGGTGCGGCTATTGTTCTGGGACGCCGTCATATGATGGCGCACCAGAACAGCCTCTCTCGCGTGCCCACGGGGGCACACAGTGGGGTGATCAAGTCATTGGCTCTTTACCCATGTGATCCAATCACAGTCAGTCACATGTAAATGAGGAAGTGCCGTTTATCGGCTCTCCTCGCCTCACACTGTCAGGGTGTGTGGTGAGGAGAGCCAAACTGCAGCTCCTCCTCAAAGGGGCACCTAGAAAAGGTAATCAGGGCACTGATGTTCAGTGCTCTGATTACAGAAAAGCTCAAAAACAGTTGCCACCATCAGTGCCCACAGTGCCCACTATCAGTGCCCACAGTGCCCACAATCAGTGCCCATAGTGTTGCCAGTCAGTGCCTGCTCATCTGTGCTGCCCATCAGTGTCCATCAGTGTCACCCATCAGTGCCGCCTGTCAGTACTCATCAGTGCCGCCAGTCAGTGCCCATCAGTGCCGCCCATCAGTGCCGCCTATCAGTGCCCATCAGTGCCACCTCTCGGTGCCCATCAGTGCTCATCAGTGCCGCCTATGAGTGCCACCTATCAGTGCCCATTAGTGTGGCATATTAGTACCTCCTCATCAGTGCCACCTCATCAGTGCCCATAAGTGCCACCTCATCAGTGCCCATCAGTGCAGCCTATCAGTGCCGCCTCATCAGTGCACATCAGTGAAGGAGAAAAATTACTTATTTTCAAAATGTACTCACAGAAAATAAGAAAAACTTTTTTTTTTTCAAAATTTTCTGTCTCTTTTTTCTTTTCTTTTTTTTGTAAGAAATAAAAAACCCAGCAGTGAATAAATACCACCAAAAGAAAGCTCTATTTGTGTGAAAAAAAATGATAAAAATTTCATATGGGTACAGTGTTGCATGACCATGTCATTCAAATTGTGACAGCTCTGAAAGCTGAAAATTGGCATGGGCAGGAAGGGGGTGAAAGTGCACTGTATTAGTAGTTAAAGGTTGCCACCAGTAATCCCATGAGGAAACACACAAATGAACTGGTATGTGATAGAAAGACACACACACAGAGTCTGCGATGATCTTAAGAGAATCCAGGCCGAACAGGAGACTCACACATCATACGCCAATGGATCGCTACGCGTTTTCGCATATAGATTCCCTTTAGGGGATCTTATTGGTACTGGGAGATATAGTATTACTATTACATAATTACATAATGCAAAAATGCATATCTCTGTTTTTACATTTTTTTAAAAATAGTTTATGATATTTTTGAATCTTCAATGTTCAATAAATGTAACAACAATATCAATTCAAAGATAGCAAAGATATCAATTCAAAGATAGCAATTAAAAAATAGCATATGCTTACATCAATAAATCATATAGTGCTCAAAAGGTACCTACCCAAATCCCAGAGGGGAAAAGAAAGGTACATGAAGCACCCAAACCAGTGCGGTGACAGAGGGAGGGTCCTATACAAATCAATTTCAGAGGGGGATGTATACACCAAGCACTCTATAGCCAAATACTATAATAGGAGTCTCGTCCTGGGGCCATATACACCTAAAAAAAATGTATAATGTTGGTATGGGTCAGTGGATAGATACACAAGGTTATTCAGATGGAGAAATCTCCCCCATGTATCAAAGGGGAATAAGAGGTACTCACATTTCCACAGATGCTAGACAATAACATCTATATGCCACAGATCAGTAACTATAACGAATATTACAATGTCTGAAATTTATCAACATATAAACACACAATGTATCAGACTCACTTTCAGAGCAGCCACAGATGGTGAATACATTTCTATCCAACAGTTAGTATATCGTCCCTCCAAACTTGGGGGTTCCCCGTATACCGGCTTCTCTCTAAGTGTATAAATAAAACAGTTCCCAATGAGTCCCAGAAATAAGGGATTGACTTTAACGCCTCCAATAACCTTCCCAATCATGGTACTAGAACTGACCTTGTGGGATATAGGACCACTGCCCCTGCTGGTGCCGATCCTCTCTGCAAGATACCCCTCCACCCCTTCAACTTGAGGGCTTGAGATGCGTCCACTCGAGCCATCACCGTCCCCATATATATATATACAGTATATATACACAGTATATACAGTAGGAGGAGAAAAAAGAATGGCTCCCAATAGTGGAACTCCTTCCTCTAGCTCGCTGTGCTGACTGCGTTGCGCGAGAACGTGAGTGGGTATGTTTCCGGATATGCGCAGAAAAGCAGTGTTTATTTTGTAAGTGAACTTGTGTTGTACTTGCGTTGGGCTGCTTAAGTATGTCTAGAATTCTACTTTAAATCTGTTATAAAGATTAAAGTGGTTGTAAACCCCAGTCATGAAATTTGAACTAACACATACACTAAATTACAAAACGTATTAGGATACCCACCTTTACATGCTCATGAACTTTAATGGCATCCCAGTCTTAGTCTCTAGAGTTCAATATTGAGTTGGCCCACCGTTTGCAGCTATAACAGCCTGCAAGCAGGAGCCGAGCTGGGCCTGGTGGCGCTCACTGCGTGATGTCACCGCGACTCAGAGGCAAAGGCGGAAGTCTCAAACCCAGGACCATAAACCAGCCTGGAACACATGAAGGAGACGTTCAGCCATAGTTCCCTAAGTGGACCCAGCAGTCAATACCGATCATCATCGAATTACACTGGTATGGTACAGCAACAGTTTTTATTGGCTTTATTGTCTCCAATTGTATTTTAACCCTTACATATTTCAATAAATGGTGTCTTATATCCATCAGCTTGTTCATCAGCATTTTGACAACACCAATATCCGGACAGTGCTGTTCTCTTCTTTTGGTTGTTTGTTGGCTGATTATCAGTACTCAATTTGACAACAGCACCGATTTGGTTTGGAATTTCTTACAGTATAGGGGCCGCAGTGTCAGCGCTGGAACTTTTGTTGCAACTTTCTCATAAAAACAAAACATTAACAGGTTCCTCCATCCACACAATTGACCTGGATGGAGGAATCCCCAAACTCCCCCAGACATTGTATTCTGCCTGCTTGTCTGATTGGCCTATTATAGGCTTACCTGTAGGTACAATAACAAAAAAGGACTTTACTTCCTCTTTAAGGGTTCCTTTCACTGGAACTAAGGGGCCAAGCCCAACCCCTGAAAAACAACCCCCCAGCATAATCCTCCCTCCACCAAATGATTTGGACCAGTGCACAAACCAAGGTCCATAAAGACATGGATGAGTGAGTTTGGGGTGGAGGAACTTGACTGGCCTGAACAGAGTACTGACCTCAACCCAATAGAACGCCTTTTCGGATGAATTAGGGTGGAGACTGCGAAGCCAGGCCTTCTCGTCCAACATCAGTGCCTGACCTCACAAATGCGCTTCTGGAAGAATAGTCAAACATTTCCATAGACACTCTCCTAAACCTTGTGGACAGCCTTCCCAGAAGAGTTGAAGCTGTTATAGCTACAAAGGGTGGACCAATTCAATATTGAACTCCATGGACTAAGACCAGTATGCCATTCAAGTTAATCTGCGTGTGAAGGCAGGTGTCCCAATACTTTTGACAATATAGTGTATTCTGCAAAGAAGAATGGGAAAAATGCCACTCTCTAGATGTGCAAAGCTGGTAGGGACATCCCCAAAAAGACTTGGAGCTGTAATTGCAGCGAAAGGTGGTTCTACAATGGGGGCTGAATACAAATGCACGCTACACTTTTCACATATTTATTTGTAAAAAAAAAAAAACTTTGAAAACCATTTATCATTTTCCTTTCACTCCACAATGTTGTGCCACCTTGTGTTGGTTTATCACAAAAAAATCCCATTAAAATACATTTATGTTTTTGGCTGTAATATAACAAAATGCGGAACATTTCAAAGGGTATGAATACTTTTTCAAGGCCTTGTACATCCCCTCCAGGCACAGCAAGCTCTCCTTTGTGACAGAGATATTTTTAGATCAAAGAAGACTTCTGTTATGTGAGCGCCCAGCCCTGTGTCCTCCTATGTATATGTACATGTACAGTGTATACAGGATCCACAGCCAGCTCTCCTCTGTGACAGCGATAAAAGAAGATTTCATGCTATGTGAGCATCCAGCCCTGTGTCCACCTATGTACAGTATCTCACAAAAGTGAGTACACCCCCCACATTTTTGTTAATATTTTATTATATCTTTTCATGTGACAACACTGAAGAAATTATACTTGGTACAATGTAAAGTAGTGAGTGTACAGCTTCTATATGCCTGGGTTCCCACTGGGGCTACATGTCAGGCGACTTAGCCGCCTGACGTGTAACACTCTATTCAGTGCAATGGAACCGTTCTAATCGGAGCAATCCAAGTTGCTCCAACTTAGAAAAAGGTTCCTGCACTACTTTGGGGGTGACTTGCATTGACTTCTATTAGAGAAGTCATTTGCAAGCCACGATGAAGTCCCGCTGCATGGGCGGCTTCAGAGTCAGGCGACATTGAAGCCGCCCCCAGTGTGAACCGAGCCTTACAGTGTGAATTTGCTGTCCCCTTAAAATAACTCAACACGCAGCCATCACTGTCTAAACTGCTGAAAACAAAAGTGAGTACACCGCTAAGTGAAAATGTCCAAATTGGGCCCAATTAGCCATTTTCCCTTCCCAATGTCATGTGACTCGTTGGTGTTACAAGGTCTCAGGTGTGAATGGGGAGCAGGAGTGTTGAATTTGATGTTATCGCTCTCACTCTCTCATACTGGCCACTGCTGGAAGTTCAACATGGCACCTCATGGCAAAGAACTCTCTGAGGAATTGAAAAAAAAAAGAATTGTTTGTCTACATAAAGATGGCCTAGTCTATAAGAAGATTACCAAAACCCTGAAACAGCTGCAGCGCGGTAGCCAAGACCATACAGTAATTTAACAGGACAGGATCCACTCAGAACAGGCCTCCCATGGTTGACCAAGGAAAGTTAAGTGCATGTGCTCAGCGTCATATCCAGAGGTTGTCTTTGGGAAATAGATGTATGAGTGCAGCCAGCATTGCTGCAGAGGTTGAAGGGGTGGGGGGTCAGCCTGTCAGTGCTCAGACCATACGCCACACACTGCATCAAATTGGTCTGCATGGCTGTCGTCCCAGAAGAAAGCCTCTTCTAAAGATGATGCACAAGAAACCCTGCAAACTGTTTGCTGAAAACAAACAGACTAAGGACATGGATTACTGAAACCATGTCCTGTGGTCTGATGAGACCAAGACACATTTATCTGGTTCAGATGGTGTTGAGTAGGGCTGAACGATATTGGATGTTCACATGAAGCGGCACGTGAGTAGCAGCATAGCGAACCAATACAGTGGCGGCTGGTGCGTGGGGCGCAGGGGCGCCGCCCCCCCTATCCATGCGTCCCGCGCCCCACATGTAGCATGGAGTTTAATGGGGTTTTTTTTTCTGAATCACCTGATAAGAGCCAGAGGCTCTAATAGGCTTCAGAAAAGGGTGGACCCGGGGAGCAGAGCACTGCGCCCTAGCCCACCTATTTGTGTGACAATAGCGAATGAAAATTCACTATTGTCACAAGGATCCTCCTCCTGGCCAATCAGGATGCGGGTCCGAGACCCGCTTCCCGATTGGACGAAAGGCGAACCCATGCCATTGGCCGAGGAGGAGGCGGGAGGACTCGAGCAGACGCGGGGGACTGAGGAGAAGCCGCCGCTTCAGGTAAGTGCACTGGTCTGCACGGCATGCTGGTCTCTCTGCATTGAAAGGGGGCACGTTGGTCACTCTGCATTGAAAGGGGGCACACTGGTTACTCTGCATTGAAAGGGGGCACGCTGGTCACTCTGCATTGAAAGGGGCACGCTGGTCACTCTGAATTGAAAGGGGGCACGCTGGTCACTCTGCATTGAAAGGGGACATGCTGGTCACTCTGCATTGAAGGGGGCATGCTGGTCTCTCTGCATTGAAAGGGGGCACGCTGTGGTCACTCTGCATTGAAAGGGGAAACGCTGTGGTCACTCTGCATTGAAAGGGGAAATGCTGTGGTCACTCTGCATTGAAAGGGGGCACGCTGTGGTCACTCTGCATTGAAAGGGGGCATGCTGGTCACTCTGCATTGAAAGGGGGCACGCTGGTCACTCTGCATTGAAAGGGGGCACGCTGGTCACTCTGCATTGAAAGGGGGCACGCTGTGGTCACTCTGCATTGAAGGGGGCACGGTGTGGTCACTCTGCATTGAAAGGGGGAACACTGGTCACTCTGCATTGAAAGGGGGCACGGCACGCTGGTCACTCTGCATTGAAAGGGGGCACACTGGTCACTCTGCATTGAAGGGGGCACACTGGTCACACTGCATTGAAAGGGGGCACGATGGTCACTCTGCATTGAAGGGGGCATGGCACGCTGGTCACTCTGCATTGAAGGGGGCATGATGGTCTCTCTGCATTGAAGGGGGCACACTGGTCACTCTGCATTGAAAGGGGGAAAGCTGGTCACTCTTCATTGAAAGGGGGCACGCTGGTCACTCTTCATTGAAAGGGGGCACAGTGGTCACTCTGCATTAAAAGGGGGCACGCTGGTCACTCTGCATTAAAAGGGGGCACTCTGTGGTCACTCTGCATTGAAGAGGGCATGGTGTGGTCACTCTGCATTGAAAGGGGGCACGCTGGTCTCTCTGCATTGAAAGGGGCACGGCACGCTGGTCACTCTGCATTGAAGGGGGCACGCTGGTCACTATGCATTGAAAGGGGGCACGCTGGTCACTCTGCATTGAAGGGGCATGGCACGCTGGTCACTCTGCATTGAAGGGGCATGGCACGCTGGTCACTCTGCATTGAAAGGGGGCACAATGGTCACTCTGCATTGAAGGGAGCACGGCACGCTGGTCATTCTGCATTGAAGGGGGCACGATGGTCTCTCTGCATTGAAGGGGGCACGATGGTCTCTCTGCATTGAAGGGGGCAGGCTGGTCATTCTGCATTGAAAGGGGGAACACTGGTCACTCTGCATTGAAAGGGGGCACGCTGGTCACTCTGCATTAAAATGGGGCAGGCTGGTCACTCTGCATTGAAAGGGGGCACAATGGTCACTCTGCATTGAAGGGGGCACACTATACATTGATTACTGAAGACCCCTTTCACACTTTTGTGACCTCAAAGTCACGCAATTTTTTTTACAGCGTTTTTTGCCGCAAAGCAATGCCTATTACATATTTCTGTTTGCGCCCCCCCCCACCAAAAAAAAATTTGAGCACCAGCCGCCACTGCCAATCACGCGTGCCTGCACACGTGATTGGTTCACTGTGCTGCTGCTCATGACGTGATTGGTTTGTTGTGCCGCTGCTCACGGCGCTCACCGCTCAGTCACAGCCAACATTCACAACATTCATCACTACTAAAAATGCGCGACAAAGAGGATCCGCCGTAAAAAAAACTATCGCAATATATATTGTTGGGAAAAAAAATATTGCATTGTGATTTTTTTTCAATATCGTGCAGCCCTAGTGTTGAGTGTGTGTGGCGGCAACTAGGTGAAGAGTACAAAGACAAGTGTGTCTTGCCAACAGTCAAGCATGGTGGTGGAAGTGTCATGGTCTGGGGCTGCATGAGTGCTGCTGGCACTGGGGAGCTACAGTTCATTGAGGGAACCATGAATGCCAACATGTACTGTGATATACTGAAGCAGAGCATTATCCCCTCCCTTTGGAGACTGGGCTGTAGGGCAGTATTCCAACATGATAACGACCCCAAACACCTCCAAGACGACCACTGCCTTGCTAAAGAAGCTGAGGGTAAAATTGATGGACTGGCCAAGCATGTCTCCAGACCTAAACCCTATTGAGCATCTGTGGGGCATCCTCAAATGGAAGGTGGAGGAGCGCAAGGTCTCTAACATCCACCAGCTCCGTGATGTCGTCATGGAGGAGTGAAAGAGGACTCCAGTGGCAACCTGTGACGCTCTGGTGAACTCCATGCCCATGAGGGTTAAGGCAGTGCTGGAAAATAATGGTGGCCACACAAAAAATTGACACTTTGGGCCCAATTTGGACATTTGCACTTAGAGGTGTACTCACTTTTGTTGCCAGCGGTTTAGACATTAACCACTTAACGACCGCCCAACGACTATTTACGTCGGCCGTTTAAACCGAAATACTGGTGTTATGGCAGCAGATAGCTGCCATAACCCTGGTATTTTTTTAAACGGCGGGCGGTTGGCTTTCCGATAAGGGTGACCCCAGCGGATTCGCAACGGGATCACCCTTCCGGGGTGGCGGAAGAGGTGCCCCCCCTCCCGCCGTGTCCCGGTAATTTTCCCCGCCGGAAGCGGATCCTCACAGACAGGATGTTGAGTGAGGGCAAGCGTGCCCTCACTCGACTCTAAGGTCTTGGAGGACCGGAGCGAACGGCAAACGTCGTTGCCTAGCAACCGGTTTAAAGGTCCCCTATTTTTTTCATCTTTTAGTGTACTTGTGAGATCTGAGGACTTTTTGACCCCCAGATCTCACAAAAAAGAGGTCCTGTCATGCCTATTTCTATTACAAGTAATGTTTACATTCCTTGTAATAGGAATAAAAATGATCACATTTTTTTTTTTAAAAACGGTGTAAAAATAAAAAATAATAAATAAAATAAATAGTAAAAAAAAAAATGAAAGCACCCTGTCCCCGTTAGCTCGCGCGCAGAAGCGAACGCATATGTAAACGGTGTTCAAACCACACATGTGAGGTATCGCCGCGATCGTTAGAGCGGGAGAAATAATTTGAGCCCTAGATTCCCTCTGTAACGCTAAGATGGCAAGCTGTAAACATTTTTAAAGTGTCGCCTATAGGGATTTTTAAGTACCAAAATTTGTCGCCATTCCGTGAGCGTGCGCAATTTTGAAGCATGACATGTTGGGTATCTATTTACACGGCGTAACATTATCTTTCACATTATGGAAAAAAATTGGGCTAACTTTACTGGTTTCTTATTTTTAAATTCAAAAAAGTTAATTTTTTCCAAAAAAAATTGCTTTTGGAAGACCGCTGCGCAAATACGGTGTGATAAAAAATATTGCAATAATATCCGTTTAATTCTCTAGGGTCTCTGAAAAAAATATATATATAATGTTTGGGGGTTCTAAGTAGGTTTTTAGCAAAAAAAAAATTATTTTAACTTGTAAACACTGAGTGTTAATGGCTTAATGGTTAATGGCTGTGTGTTGTTATTTTGAGGAGACAGCAAATTTACACTGTCTGTACACTCACTACTTTACATTGTAGCCAAGTGTCATTTCTTCAGTGTTGTCACATGAAAAGATATAAAATATTTACAAAAATGTGAGGGGTGTACTGACTTTTGTGAGATACTATATATATATGTAGTGTATACAGGATGCACATCAGACAGCTCTCTGTCCTCGTGACTACTCTGTGCTGACGTACACAGGGACACGCTGCTTGGAGCGGGGAACGAACTCGGGGGCGGGGATTTCTCCGGCTTCATCCAATGAGAGGATGATCATCCGGTCTCCAGGTGTCGCTCAGGGAGACGGTGCAGGGTGGTAGAGCGGTGCGCCCGCTGAATGTGGGGCCCTGTGTCCCTGAGCGGGAGAGCGGCGGCCCTGCAGTCCGAGGACAAGGAGGTGGTGGTGGTGTGATGGCGGACGGGGGGCCCCAATGGCTTCCTGTGCTCGGTGGGGTGAACGTGTCCCGGGCTGAGGCGAAGCGGCTGCTGTGCCCTTACGGCAGCGGTTGGATCTGGCGGCTGCTGGAGCAGTGTGTGGAGAACAGCTGGGAGTACTGGAGTGTCATCATCGGACTGGTGTCCATCGTCTGCTTCCTCTTCGCTGCATTACCGTAATTATCCCGCATTACCGTAATTATCCTGTGTGTCTGCCTGGGAGAGTCCTCTGTGTACATGATGGGGGGGGGGAACTACAACTACCAGCAGAGGGAGACGCTCAGAAATGACCCCTGTTTTCTCTGCTTGTCACTGCAGTTCTCCCAGTTGTTTTTATAGCATAGGACGCCTGACAGGTTATTTTTTGCACTCTGTGTACTTTTTGGGGAAATGATCTTGTTTCAGAATCTAAGGTGTGTACAGACTATAAGAAAAACAGGAGAACAATTCTGTACAAGGCATGAAACATTCTGAAGGGCAATCCAAATTTATTTGTGGTACATAAACAGAACTACCAATTTTCCTTTAACTGCTTGCTGACCACCCCATAACAGTTTAACTGCTACAGGGCGGCAGCTGTGCGCCGGATCACGTGTATATACATGATCCAGCTAGGGCGTGTGCATGGGCCGGCGGCGGCTCGCACCCGATGTGATCACACATGGACTTGATGTTGCCCGTCACCCACCAGTATACAGGCAGAACGGAGATCTGTCTTTGTAAACAAGGTACATCACCGGTCTGTCAGTAGGGAAGGCATTGATCCTGTGTTCCTGCAAAGCAGAGACCTCGTGTTTTATCAGATTACCGCTACCCATCAGATTGTGTAACGGAAGTGACGTCCTGAGCAAAAAATACTTAACTGCGCATGCGCTATGGATTCCAAGGCGTTATGCGTTCTAAACACTTCACGATCTGACAGTTTGCGATAATCTGTTTGACATTTTAGCAGTACAGTGAGCATGTATAAATAAATATAGTATATTGATGTCTGTGATGCTGTTTAATTTTGAAAGCGTAACAGCCCATTCAGACTGGCGCGATCTGACTTCGAGGGGCGACCTGTGAAGTGCACCGCGACTTCGGCGCGACTTGCAGGGACTTCACATAATGGAAGTCTATGCAAGTTGCTCCCAGGTCGCCCCAAAGTAGTACAGGACCCTTTTTCAAAGTCGGAGCGACTTGTGTCGCTCCTTTTAGAACGGGTCCTGTACTATTCAATTGCAAGCGACCGACCGCGACTTTGACAAGTCGCGCTAGTCTGAATGGACTCTAAAGGTTTAGCGCTGAGCAGTGCGGGGTGTACCAACATGGCCACCGCCAACTTCCTACTGCTGCCATCCAGCTTCTTTCAAAATGTAACATCAAAACAGCATCACAGATGTCAATACACTATACTTATTTATATACGTTCACTTTATTGCTAAAATTACTCTGAAATTCAAGATGTAGCTGTGTGTATAGTAAGATGTCCACACGGGTGTTCTATCACATTTCTGCTACTCATCAGATCATGAAGTGTTTGGAACGCATAGCGCCGTGGAATGCATAGCGCATGCGCAGTAAGTATTTTTTGGTCAGAACATCCCTTCCGATCTGACAGGTAGGGGTAATCTGATAGAACATCGGATCTTTGCCTTACCTTAGTTAAAGCACTTCCCTAAGTACACAAAATCACTAGCTAGGCATGCAGTTAACTCTTTGATCGACCCTGATTTTGACCACTTCCTACCCAGTGTCATTAGTACAGTGACAGTGCACACTGCATATTCTTGATCACTGTAATAATGTTGCTGGTCTCCAAAAAGTGTCAGTGTTCAAATTGTCCGCCACAATATCTCAGTCCCACTATAAGGCACTGATCGCCACCATTACTATAATAAATAAATAACCTACAGTTTGTAGACACTATGGCTTTTGCGCAAACCAATCAATATAGGCTTATTGGGATTTTTTTTTCCAAAAATATGTAGCCGAATACCTATTGGTCTAAACTGATAAAGAAATTTAGATTTTTTTTTTTTTTCCAATTCATTTTTATAGGATATGTTTTTATAGCAGAATATAAAAAAAGATATATATATATTAGTGATGCACTGAAATTTTGGTCGAAAATGGGCTTATTCCATTTCGGCCGAAAATGGGTTAAATATGCCGATACTAAAGATGGCCGCCGCGGGCGCAGCGCAGGTTTAAAAAACCTGCCTCTGGCCGGCGGCCCGCCTCCTGGTGATGTCACTACTACTGCGATCCGTGCATGAATGAACTAACACACCGGGCGGGCGATCGGCCTTTAATAGCTATTACTATGTGATCGCTTCACTTCCCTGTCAGCGGAGATACATGCCTGCCTACACTGCTGAGATCTAACATCTGATAGCAGTCACTGAGAGTCTCCAGTACAAGCTAAGTGAACTGTCTGCCAGGTGCTGGGGGAATTCTCCCCTGTCAAAGTACATCAGAAAAGTGCGTTTCAAAAAACCTGCCTCTGGCCGGCGGCCCGCCTCCCGGTGAGGTCACTACTACTACGATCTGTGCATGAATGAACTAACACACCGGGCGGGCTGGCGATTGGCCGCTAATAGCTATAAGTATGTGAGCGCCTCACTTCCCTGTCATGCATGTATCTCCGCTGACAGGGAAGTGAAGGGCTCACATAGTTATAACTATTAGCGGCCTGCATTTTCGGTTTCAGCCCAGAATTTTCATTTCGCTGCATCCCTAATAAATAAATAAATAAATAAATAAATAAATATATAATTATATATATATATATATATATATATATATATATATATATATATATATATATATATATATATATAATTATATATAAATAAATATATATATATAAAAATCTTTTTTTTTTTTTTTTTTTTTTTTTGTTCATTAACAAAATGCAGAGGTGATTGAATACATTTTATCTAGGTACAGTGTCACATGACTGCTTAATTGTCAGTTAAAGTAACGCAGTGCCCTATCACAAAAAATGGCCTGTTCAGGAAGTGGGGTCAGTCTTCCAGTGGTTAATGTGTACTGTTTTGGTACAAGAAACATTGCATACGAAAGATGAAGCCCGATCAGAAACCTAAAAAAAAAAAATCCTTTGTCTTATTAGAATTTTCGTTCGGTTAGTACCATCCTTGGTTTTGACCTGCTGTGAAACATCGAGGGAAAACAGGACAATTGTTCACCTAATTTTCTTATAGTATGTATAGAGGAAATCTCTCAAAGTGATGGGAATGCTCCTGTTAAGGTGACCCCCCACACTATACAATCTGTATAATTTCCTTTAGGGCTGTTTCAAACAGAGCTGCTCAGTTCCATTCAGCAGGTGATCAGTGAAGAGATTCCTGCTGAATCGGGGTTCAACAGAACAGATGTTTAGTTTGTGTCCACGTTTACACAGTTTCACACATGTGAAAATGCAGGCGTTTTGTCAATGCATGGGAGTGTCATTAAGAATTAATTGCTCAGGGTACAGGACACCTTTCCTAAGAAAAGTTCATATTCCCATCGCACACGGGCCGATCCGGTGAAGAGATCCACGGGCCGATCCGGTTTTGCTCTTTACATAGCATGTGAGGGAGCAGAGAACAGCTGTCAAAGAAAAAAAAAGTCTCCTGCAAATGCCTTTCAACTCTCCCAGTTAAAGAGGAAGTAAACCCTCCTCTGACACTTTTTTACCTATAGGTAAACCTATGATAAGGCTTACCTATAGGTACTGTAAATATCTCCTAAACATGTACCGTTTAGGAGATATTTACCTTACATGCAGCCAGTGACGTCACTGGCGCATGCGCTCTGAAGGAACGGCCGCTGGTGCCGTTTCTTCAGAGCCCCGTGCCGTGACCGTTGGCTCCCACGCGCGTGCACGGGAGTGACGTCACCGCGGCTCCGGCCAATCAGATGGCCGGAAGACGAGCGACTGGACATGTCCCCCGTCATACAGGTGAGCGGGCGGCACGGCGGGGGCTCGTTCTTAGGTAAGTATGTCATAATGCGATGCATACTAGCTCGTTATGGGTTTCTCTTTCAGGTTGCAGCAAAAAAAAAAAAAAAGTTTTGAGGGTTTACAACCTCTTTAAGTAACCACAATGATTACAATGTATCTTTTCGTTCTGTCTGCTGGAGTAGGGAAGTTTAACCTCTTAAAGACTAAACCCATGATATTTTAAACTTTGAATGCAAAATTGTTATAAGGTATCTGCCGATACCGATCCGGAAGTATTTTTTTGCTATAAGCTCACAAAACAGTACTTCCGGATCGGAATCGGGATCGGCGATTTCACAAAGCAAAAAATCGGCATTGAGACCAAAAAAGTCGGATCGGTGCATCCCTAAGGGCTCTTTCACACGGTCCGCCTCCGTAGGCGGATCCGTGTTGCTCAGCAGGGATCGATCCGCGATCCCCGCTGAGCCGGCGGATGACAGCTCCGTCTCCGCTTGCAGAGGGGGATCGGATGAGAGCGGACCGCTTGTCCGCTCTCATCAGATCCGCTCCGCTCCGATTACTGAACGGATGGAAAAATAGGGTTTCCATCCGTCCAGATTTCACGCACAGGATCGGATGCGGGTGTCAGCGGAGGTGTCTCCGCTGACACCCGCTGCCCCATAGAGCTGCATGGAGGATCCGATCAGATCCACCTAAAAAACTGACAGGCGGATCTGATCGGATCGCCCGTGTGAAAGAGCCCTAATTGTTAGTGCTCAAATCAACATAAACACAAATATTCAAACTATAAAAATTCAACACCACTAGTGATGTGCAACAAACTAAAAATAATTGTTAAAAAAATAAAATGTCTATTAACAAATCCATTCCGTGCTAGAAGTGATATCTTGCGTATAATCGCTTATATGGTGATTCACCCAAGTTTAACGTGCCTATATCCACCACCTTCCAAAATGTCACACTCACCAAATGGCAGTGTAGTAAGAGCCTGGTCAATGAGTGGGTCTTTAGTCCCCTTTTTGGATCTTTCCTGCGGTCCCATGTTTTTGTTCCACCAGATTTTATGATCACTTCAACAAGCTCCCCTCTCATACACTCGCGCAATGGTGGCTATTTATCTGATTACATAACATCCAAATATTTAATCAAAAACCTATTAAAGGTTACACTCGCATGTACAAGTGCCCTTAGACTGGCACTAAGTCTATCCAGCAATCCGCTAAGCCTGTATGACCACCGCTCCATCCGATGAAGCTGGCATGCAATCCAAGCCTCTGTTTTAGTACAGGTCAGGAACTGGAAGTAGCGTCAGCATCACTCCATCAGCCTCAATACATTTCGCAATAATTGTGCATCATCAAGAAGCTTCCTGATTCCAATTATTTGGTGTGACATTTTGGAAGGTGGTGGTTATTGGCACGTTAAACCTGGGTGAATCACCATATTAGCAATTATATGCAAGGTATCTCTGCTGGCACGGAATCGATTTGTTAATGGACATTTTATTTTGATAACCCTATTAATTTTTGGTTTCTTACACATCACTAGTGGTGTTGGAATTTTATGGTTTGAATATTTGTTTGTGTTGATTTGAGCACTAATAATTTGCGTATTGGTTAGCTCAGCTACTTGTAGATTTATTTCGTTAAGACCCCGTTCACACTGGGGCGACCTGTCAGGCCACCTGGTCGCCTGACAAGTCGCTGTGGGTCGCCTGCCATAGAGCAGCACAGGACCCGTTCTAATAGGAGCGACACAAGTCGCTCCGACTTAGAAAAAGGGTCCTGAGCTTTTTTGGGGCGACCCGGAGCGACCTGCATTGACTTCAATGATATGAAGTCCGTGCCGGCCGCTCCGAGGTCGCGGTGCGAGCTGCGCACCGGGACTTCACAGGTCGCCCCGGCAAGTCGGGTCGCCCCAGTGTGAACGGGGTCTTATACTTTCACTTTTTAGTGAAGTCACTTTAGCTGCAGCAAACCACATATTTCTTGTATTTTCACTATTTGTTTTTTGCCAGTGACACACAAAAAATATATATTTTTTCCAGGCTGGTGATTTAAAGAAGCTCCGGACCCTTTTTCTAAGTCGGAGTGACTTGTGTCTCTCTTATTAGAACGGGTCCGCAGCTTCTCTATGGAAGGCGACCTGTCAGGCGACCAGGTCGCCCCAGTGTGAACGGGGGCTTAAGGGCTTGTTCACTCCTGAGGCTCTGCTGCTACCCCTCTGCAATGGAACAAATTCAGAGGGTGTTTGACAGACGGTGAGGAGGCAGCAGTTTGCCTACTTACTACCTGCTTTAACCCTCAAAATGCCAACCCATCATGCCATGACAGTGTCCATAGGATGCAGTTGTAGCTTTGCCCCACCCACTTGAATATGTCTCGTTCAGCAGCTGTGCTGTCTGGCGAATGCTACAGCTTGGGTATAGCCCTGAGGGGATGTCTTTGCTGTGGTGGGTGGGTAAGGGGGGGGCATAAAAGCATGGCTCAGCCCCCTGCTTTTTGTGTCCCCAAGTGAATGATCACTAAGGCTAGGTTCACACCTATGCAGGTTGCAGTTTATGCATTTTCCCTGTATGTTTATGTGGGGTTTTTTTTTAACATGTTTGCAAGCGTTTTTGGGAGGCGTATATTATGTGGAAGAAACCAGGAGAAACGCATACAAAAAAAAAAAAACGCTAGCACTGCGTTTTTTTTTTTTTTTTTTTTTTTTTTTTTGTGTTTCTGCTTCATTTACATTGAAGCCTAAGGAACCAAAAAATGCAATCTGCCGTTGGCAAAAAAGTTGCTGACCCTTTTTAAAACTGCACCAATTGAAAACGCACATATGTGAATGTGAGCCACAGGAAATCATATTAAATGGACTGTATTGTGTTAATGAAAAATGCACAAGTGTGAACCTAGCCTTGAAGTAGACCTTGCAGGAAGAATGTGTTTGATATTGTGAATTGTAAGAGTTTTAGGCCTCTTTCACATGGGGCAGACTCCATCGTGGTCAGCTCACAGATCTTCTGCTGATTGGAGCCGAGCAGACGGTAGACCCGTTCGTGTCCGTTCAGCTTCTGCAGTGCGGACATGGGACAGAGCCAGCTCTGCTGTATGGATGACCAGAAGTTAACAGACTCCACTGTCTGCTTATACCCGGCTATCGTAAGATCTACCTAAACAGAAGAGAATCCCCTTCCCTGAGGTAAATAGGTGTACAAGTTTGTTTACCTCCTCCTGTTCATAGGGATGAACGGACCTTTCGATCAGGACTGCCTGAAAAACTGACAGGCAGACCTGATTGGACCCACCGTGTGAAAGGGGCCGTTCTCCTACAATATCACTAACTTCTGGCTGGCCTTAAAGTGTATCTGTAAAAAAAAAAAAAAAGGGGGGGGGGGGTTTCCCCTTTACTGTAATAATGCTTTACCAGATAGGCCAAGGAAAATCTGCAACAGGTAAACACCACAATAAAAAGCTGACAAGATCTAGTATTCTCATAAGTAACGTAAAGCAGAACTTTTCCCATAACCACTTGATAAATAATGTTCTTTAGCAAGGAACATACATTCCACAATAATAATTATGCTACCAAAATAAATATTTGCTGTAAATTGCCTCCAGCATTGTTTCTGTTTCTTTTTGATGGAGGCTGCCATTTTTCTGAAGGCCAGAGCCCCTGAACAGCAGTAAATCATAAATTGGAACTAAACCCATCAATTTTTACAGTTTCAAAAAAAGTTACGTTCCTGGCATGCCAGGATTGCTAACTGTCACATTTGCCTGTGTCCTCAACCAAACCATTAAACCGGTGTCATAACTGATCACATGTGCATCACCATGGCAGATCAAACAGAAGCAGCTTCCCTGACTCTAAAGGATAGGCGGGTTTATTTCCACTTTAAGGCTTTCAGCAGATCAACCTCTACAAGCTCAGCAGTGCCTAAAATAAAGAGCAACTGAGCATGTGCAGAGCAGGGTGATACAGTGTCTTAACCACTTAAGGACCGGAAGGTTTTACCCCCCTTAATGACCAGACCATTTTTTGTGATACGGCACTGCGTTAATTTAACTGACAATTGCGCGTGTGATGCTGTACCCCAAAAAAATTAGAGCCCCACAAATAGAGCTTTCTTTTGGTGGTATTTGATCACACCTGCGTTTTTTTTTTTTTTTTTTTTTTTTTTTTTTTGCGCTATAAACAAAAAAAGAGCAACACTTCTCAGTGAAAAAAACTTTTTTTTTTTTTTTTACTTTTTGCTATAAAACATTCCCAATAATAAAAAAAAAATAAAAATGTTTCCATCATTTTAGGCCAATATGTATTGTGCTACATATTTTTGGTAACAAAAAAATCCCAATAAGTATATATCGATTGGTTTGCACAAAAGTTATCGCGTCTACAAACTAGAGGAAAGATTTATGTCATTTTTTATTATTATTTTTTTTTTTTTTTTGAGGGACTACGACTTTGCGGCGGACAGATCAGACACCTAAATTACATTTTATAGGGGACCAGTGACATTACTACAGTAATCCGTGCTAAAAATATGCATTGTTACTGTACTAATGACACTGGCAGGGAAGGGGTTAACACCAGGGCGATCAAAGGGTTAAATGTGTGCCGAGGGGGTGTGCCGAGGGGGTGCTTTCTATCTGTGTGGGGGATGGGCTAAACTCTGCCTCTGGATGCAGTGGTACTCTGTGCTATGGCTGCATACACACTGGAAAGTTTTCTACGGCCAGAACCTCCGGTTCAGTCTCGAATTGCATGTCACCTCTTGTATAAGCAGTTACATGTGAATAGTGTTGGTGCTGGCCATTGATTTTATATAGAGTATTCAACTGTCTGTGGCACTGCAGGCTTTTCACACAAAAAAGCAGGCTGCATGGAGGTGGTCTTTCTGCCGGCAGGAATCGCCGATCTTCAACGGCAACTGTCCCTGTAAAAAGGCCTTAAGACCGCATTCACACTGAAGCTGCACGACTCCTGCACGACTTCGGGGGCGACCTGTGAAGTCCCGTTCACCGCGACTTCGGCACGACTTGCACGGACTTCACATAATGGAAGTCAATGCAAGTCGCCTCCAGGTCACCCCAAATTGGTACAGGACCCTTTTTCTATGTCGGAGCGACTTGTGTCGCTCCTATAAGAACGGCTCCTGTACCAGTCAATGGACCGCGAGGGACCGCGACTTGTCAGGCTGACAAGTCGCCTGACAAGTTGCGGCAGTGTGAATGAAGCCTATGTTCACTGTTTTGTTCCACTATACATTTTGATGCAAAACATGTCGTGAGCTAAAACAGCAAGACACAAAATATCTCATGTGGCTAATTGATGTGACTTTTAGGCCTCTTGCACACTGCAGCTTAAAAATGCTCAGTACAGCGTTTTTTTTTTCTGAGCTAAAATAGAGCCCATTCATTCTTAATGTGCCTATGCACACAACCGCGTAAATGAGCGCCGCGTTTTCTTCAGTAAGAACAAAATAGAAAAATCTGCATTTTTGGTCAGTAATTTGCGCCTGATGCGTGCAAAAACGCGCGAATGCGCTCAAATGACCCAAAATGTCAATTGAATATCCAGAACGCTAGAATAAATTTGCGCGCAATTACGCGCATTTGCGCGAATTCGCGAAAATGCGTGCATTACAATTACGCCAGAAAACGTAGATGCTCTAACAGGAGTATCGTGTGTAAGGTGCCTAAAGAGGAAGTAAACCCTCTGCAAGTTGTACCTATAGGTAAGCCTTATCATAGGCTTACCTATAGGTACTGTAAATATCTCCTAAACATGAACCGTTTAGGAGCTATTTTTACTTTGCATGCAGCCAGTGACATCACTGGCGCATGCGCTCTGAAGGAACGGCAGCTCGTGCCGTTCCTTCAGAGCCCTGTGCCGTGACCGTCGGCTCCCGCGTGCATGTGCGGGAGTGACGTCATTGCGGCTTCAGACAATCTGATGGCCTGATGCCGCAAACCCGGAAGAAGGGCAACATAACATGTCATCCGTGAGACAGGTGAGCAGTCGGCACTTCAGGGCTTCGTTCTAAGGTAAGTATTTCATAATGAGCTAGTATGCGATGCATACTAGCTCATTGTGTGTTTGTCTTTCAGGTGTTCGTTTTTTTAAAAAAAAAAAATTCTGAGTTTTACAACCTCTTTAATGTGGGTTGGAAGTTTAACACATTAGCGTGTATTTTCCATCTAATACCTGTGTCTTGAAGTTCCTTCCTATGTAATTTGTTTTAACACAAACAATCCTTCTTTTTTTTTTTTTTTCTTCTTTTTCCAGCCAACTATATGTTTCTTACAAGAATGGAAAAGTTGACCAAGCACTTTCCCTAGGGTTTCTGTTATGTTGGTTGGGAGGGGACTTTACAAACCTTGTAGGCTGCTATCTGACCAAACAACTGCCAATACAGGTAAACCTTTATACTATAAAGTGTTTCATCCTTACTGTAAAATGCTGGCTTATTTAAAATATTAGAATCTTATATAAATGCTAACTGAAGTGTGCTGAAAAAATTCAGACCCAATCACATGTCCTCATTTGACAGACATGCAGGGGCAAGTTGTATTTACCTTTTTTTTTTTTTTTTTTTTTTCCCATTGCCCTTCTTTCTTAATGCTGGACTCCTGGATTGTTTTTTTAAAAAAAAGTTACCCTTGCAGTGGGTGCCCCTGGGGTAAAAGCTTGTTAAGTGTAACAGTAGAGTAACAGATTGTAAAACATTATTCCTTGCTGTGGCACTCTCTTCTTTTTGCTCTTGGTTGTGGGTGAGCCCTCCCTGTCCTTGAATAGAATGCAGGACTATAGGTCCTACATTTTATATGTGATGTCAGAGTGCAACTGCTGAATAGAGTACCAAATAGAAGAGGCTTTGGAGGCCCCCCCCCCCCCCTCCCCAGGGCCCAAGTTTATAAAGCATTCTCCCTTCCAGTGAGGCTGTGCTTGCAATGCAAAGGTAAACTGCTCGTTCAGTCTAGGGGGACAGTGAAAGCACTTTTACCTACCTAATCCTCCACACCGTGGCAGACTGCGCTTCTTCAAGGGCTGGCAGTGGGCTATACCTTGGTATGTTCAGGTCCAGTGAAGGACTATAGACTACCACAGCATGAGAGAGAAGAGGCTGCAGGGACCAATCTACCAGTGCAGTGGAGCTGAGTTTTGGGTAAGTAAATCTGGTTCAGTAAGTAGCTGTCCCCCCCCTGGAGGGTTTCGGGGTGGACGTGGGCCCCTCCCTGGGAAGGTCAGACCCCCGGGCTCCCCTCCCTCCCTCCCAGTTCGTCTCACCCCCCCAGCTCAGTGGTCTATTGCGGCCTGTGCCCCCCATCTGCCCATTGCAAAAAAAGGCGGCCATGTTTTTTGGAGTCAGATTGCAGGTGATTCAGTGGTGGGAAGCCCTTCCTCAGCCTCTAGTGCTGGTACAGGGATATTCCTCTTCCTGATCGCCGCATGGTGCGCAGATAGTGCAAGCTGTGTGCTGACCGGTGGTGGTGAGTGCCTTGTGGGGTTTTCTCTCCCTCTTTCTGCTATTACAGCTGTAGTGCTGTGCTGGGCCTTGTTGTGCCGACCAGTGCAGTGGGGTGTCCCTTGCAATGTTTTTACACTTTTTTTCTTTTTTGTTCGGGTTCCCCTCTCCATTCAGGGAGTCCCTGAAGCATGTTTTACCACCTGATCCCCTCTCAGAGGCTGTCAGGCTGTCTGGAGCCCCACAACTGACTGCACTGATGGCAGTCATGGAGTCTTTGGTGTCCAAAGTGGACTTGGTCCTGGGCAAATCGGCTAGCAAAAAGGGTCCCCTGCTTTCACCTGCTTCCTCTGTCTCATCAGATCCAGAGGCTGATTCAGCCGCAGCGGATGCAAGTTACCTTTCGGGGTCTGTGTTCATGCACCCTGTGTGCTCGGATAGTGAGGATGGTTCCTCTAGCCACACATGAAAAGGCGCTAGTGGATGCACTGATTGCATCAGTGCGGGAAACCTTACATATGGAAGATGCGACTAACGCAGCATTAGTCACGTGTCACCTTTGGCACCCACAGGTTCTCCAAAGCTGCGAGGGTGTTCCCCTTTCCCGCTGCCTTTGACAACATTGTCTCAAAACAGTGGGGGGCCCCAAAATACACTTTTGCAATCCCTAAGCTTTTTGCAATGCTCTACCCTTAGGAGGAGTCCCTCCTTAAAAAAAATGGATGGTACCTCTGGTAGTGGCCTCTCCAGTTTCCAGGTTGAATGAAGCCACTGTAATACCGGTTGAAGAGTCCCCGGTCTTCTCAGATTCGGCTGATAGGAGGTCGGAGGCCTTGATCCCCATATGCTCACTGTGGCTGGGTCGGCATTTAGGCTGGTGTTTACCATCACCCTGGTGTCACAAGCTATGACTAAATGGGCCAAAATTTTACGCTGGGACCTGGAGGAGAAATCGCTCCTTCCTGCTTTTGTGGAGCTGGCGAATCAGTTGGTCCAAGGGCTACAGGTTGTCTGTGGATGCCGCTCCCCTGATTTCTAGACTGTCTCAGCAGTGGTCCTGTGGCGCATTATCTGGCTGAAATGCTGGTCTGTGGACCAGGCTTCTAAGAAGGCATTTAATGATCTTCCATTCATGGGGATAGACTGTTTTGGAGCTTCCTTGGATGATATCATTGAAGGCCTCACAGGGGGAAAGAGTATTCTTCTTCCTCAGGCTTCCAAGGGTAAGGAGTCCCGTTGCAGACGGGGACCTTCCTTTTCAGCTCCCAAGCGGCCTTTTTATCCCTCAGGATCTCAAGATAAGGGATCTAAACCCTTGAGGGCTTTCACTGGGGGGGTCCAAGAAGTCTTGGTCGGGCAAAACGAGAGCTGCGGATAAAAATTCCTCCAATTGAAGGGTCGCTCTCGCCCGTATAGGGGGTGGGGGGGGGGCGTCTTTGCTGTTTTCCGGATCCATGGACCTTCCTAATCAAGGCCATGGGTGAGGAGCATTATCACTTTGTGGCGTTACCCTTTTGGTCTCGCTTCTACTCTTCGGGTCTTCTACTCTTCGGGTCTTCACAAAAGTGTTGGCCCCAGTTCTAGCATTACTGCGTCAGCGGGGGACCGCTTTACTGGGGTACCTGGATGATTTGGTTTTGTGAGCACTGCTCTGTTGGCCAACTTGGAGAATACTCTGCAAATGCTGAGGGAGTTTGGTTGGATTCTGAATCTTCAGAAGTCTGCTCTGGTCCCGTCCCCGGGCCTGGACTGTCTGGGTCTGACTCTGGACTCGGTCTTGGCCAGAGTGTTCCTTCCTCTGGAAAAACTTCACAAGTTGCAGGAGGCAATTCGCCTTCTGTTTTCCAGCAAACGGTCATCTCTACGGGCTTGCATGCGGGTGCTGGGCCTGATGGTGTCTACCTTTTTTGAGGCGCTTCCGTTTGCACAGTTCCACATGAGATCTCTGCAAAAGGAGAATCTGGTGAGGTGGACGATCTGATCTTGTTGAGCCGGAACACGAGGGGGTCCCTGGTTTGGTGGCTTCGTTCTCCGGCACTTCTTCTGGGAAAATAATTTCTTCCCCTGTATTGGACAGTAGTTACCACGGATGTCAGCCTATTAGGGTGGGGAGACGCCATCAATGTACTGGAGCTCTGAGCGATCAGACTTTGGATCATTGGACAAGTCATCTCCAAGGGTGTCCGTTGTGGATCCTATCGAACAATGTCACGGCCCATGGCCTATGTCAATCACCAAGGGGGAACAAGAAGTGTTCTGGTGGCTCGGGAAGTAGCTGGCATTCTAAGGTGGGCAGAACGGTTCGTTCCAGCCCTATCTGCTCTGCTCTAGGAGTGGAAAATTGGCAGGCGGACTATATCAGTTGACTGGCATTAGATCAAGGAGAATGGTCTTCATCCGGAGGTGTTCCATTAATTGTGTTTCCGGTGGGGGACACTCGAGGTGGATCTGTTGGCCTCTCGCCTCAACAGAAAAGTACAGAGGTTTGTGGCTCAGTCTTGGGATCCTCTAGCTGACGCCACAGACGCCTTAGTGGCTCCCTGGAGTCAGTATAGTCTGATATACGCCTTTCCTCCTCTAAAGCTTTTGCTGAGACTCCTGCACAGGATCAAGATGGAAGGAATTCTGGTCATCCTAGTGGCTCCAGACTGGCCTCACCAGACTTGGTACGCTGATCTGGTACAGCTGGTCGCCGATGCTCTTTGGAAAGTTCATCTCGGGAAAGATCTGCTGTCCCTTATCTTCCATCCTGCTTTGACGGCTTGGCTGAAAGCCAGGTGCTAAAGGATAGAGGGTTGTCTTAATTGGTGATTCCTATGCTTTTAAAGCTAGAAAATTTACTTCCAGGAAGATTTACCATCGTACTTGGAAGACATGCATTGCATGATGTTAATTCCTAGGAGTTCACCCTTGCTCCTTTTCGGTGACTCGGATCTTGGCCTTCCTCCATCAAGGGGTTGAGCAGCATCTGGCCTTGAGTACCATCAAAGGCCAGGTCTCGGCCTTGGCAATCTTCTTTCAACGTCTGTTGGCCACAAGCTCCTTGGTGCGTACCTTTCTCCAGGGATTGAGACACTTGGTTCCCCTGGTGCAGTCTTCATTGTCGCCGTTTGACCTCCATTTGGTGTTGTCAGTTCTCCAGAAACCTTCCGTTTGAAAACATTTGGGAGATTCCCCTGCTTACGTTGTCCCAGAAGGTGGCCTTTTTGGTGGCTATTACTTCTGCGTGCAGGGTGTCTGAGCTGGCGGCGCTGTCTTGTCGTTCACCTTACCTAGTGGTTCACAGTAATCAGGTGGTTCTTCGGCCATATCCATTGTTCCTTCTAAAGGTCAGCTCCGATTTTCATCTGAATGAAAACATTGTGTTGCCCTCCCTGTGTCCCAAGTCTTAAGCATTCTAAGGAAGAAGTGGCCTTGCATTTCCTGGATATGGTTTGGGCAATTAGGGTGCACCTCGCAGCTACGGAGTCGTTTCGGAAGTCAGACTCACTATTCGTCCTTACGGATGGACCTTGCAAGGGGCTGGCTGCTTCTGCTGCGACCATTTCCAGATGGATCAGACAGACGGTGGTTCAGGCTTTGTTATATTAAGGGTCAGGTTCCTCATTTCCCTGTCAGGACACACCCTACTCGGGCACTTAGTGCCTCCTGGGCCTTCCATCATCCGGCGTCAGTGGTACAGGTTTGCAAGGCCACCTGGTCATCTGTGCACACATTCACAATGTTTTAAAAAGTGGATGTGTTGGCATCTGCGGATGCTTCTTTTGGCCGCAAAGTTTTGCAGGCTGCTATTTAGAGGACTTGTCCTTTTGAGCGTGTGTGTTTTTTTTTTTTTTTTTTTTTTTTTTTTTACCAGGTGAGCTCCAAGTTACCTGGTTGGCTATGTTTAGCCTTGGAAGTTTGTTTTCTGCTGTTCCCACCCCTCATGTTTTACACTGCTTTGGGATGCCCCTACGGTTGTGAAGATGAAGAGCTGTGCCTGTCAATGAACGAAAGCGAAAATGTGATTTACCGTAAAATCTATTTCTCTGATGTTCATTGACGCAAACAGCACCCGCCCCTCTTTGGAGTTGGGTTTTTTTCTTCGGACACTGCTTGTTACAAAACTGATAACCTATAGCAGGAATTTGGAGTATACCCCCAGGGACTGTCCCATAGGTGTGCTCAAGCTTGTTTCTCTGCCTGGTTTCCTACTCCTGTAGGGGGCAGTATAACCTTACGGTCATGAAGATGAGGGGCTGTGTCCTTCAGTGAACATCATAGAAATGGATTTTACGGTAAATCAAAAATCCCATTTTTTTTTTTTTTCTAGAGTTCTGGATTTAATGAGCACTTAACCCTTGCAATGTGGGTTTTTTATGCTGTCTAGAGTGACCTATCATTTTTGAGTATTTTATCTTTTAAAGTGTTACTAAACCCACAACTGTAAAATCAGTCTGTATATGCCGTAAAACATGCTTGTTATACTCACTGTAGAACCTAAGGGGTTAATCATCTGCATTGTGTAAAAAGGCTGTTTGATCCTGTCTTCTCTGTTCCTCCCCTTCCACTGACTCCAGAACATTTCTGGATAAGACAGAGCCTTTAGAATCAGGCTGCACATGTTCAATTTGGTGTGTCTCTAGAGAGATTTTTTTTTTTTTTTTCTTGGGAGTGTGCATGTAATCAGCACAGGGCCATTTGGCACTGCCCTGACAGAGGATCAGGGGTCCTGGATCCTGATAGGACAGCTCAGTGCATTATGAAAACTTCTCCTACAACCTTTTACTAGGAGCTGATAGAAGTCACAAGACTTATATACTGCTGATGAGAAGGTATTTAGCATTTTATATTTACGCAGATCAGATATAGTGAATGCAGGCTCCTCGGTTTAGTAACACTTTTTAAGTTTACACTTCTTTTTAAAATCAAATGTTTCACATCTGTTCTAATAAGATGTACCTAATAAAGTGGTAAAGTTGTCAGTGAGTGTATACCTTGCTAGTACTTGGTTGTACCCCCTCTTTGCCTTCAAAACTACCTTACTTCTTTGCAGCATACTTGGTGTTGAAAATATTCCTCAGAGATTTTGGTCCATATTGACATGATGGCATCAAGCAGTTGCTGAAGATGTCTCAGCTGCAAATCCATGATGCGAATCTCCCATGCCAAAATATATATTTATAATCTCCCTCCCAGAACTATAGTATCGCACTGTAGCTGTCTTTTGGCTATAGCGTGGTAATAAAGTGGTTATGGAAGAGGGGGAAAAAGTGGATTTTGCTTACAGTGCGAGGTCAATTTTTAAGTCTCTGCTGCATGAGCTATACAAATATATCTGCTTGAAAAGAAGCTCTAAATTGATAGAACAGTATAGCTCTTTTGTAATAAAGGGAATCTGCCCCCAAACAAGGCAGTTGGACATACAAAATGGTACTCATGGGAATAGACTCTGGGAGGCGTGTTTTGCAGGTTTGTCTTTGATTACAAGCTTTATTTGAGAGTTGCTTTAATTTAAATGGTGTAAAAGAGCAACATGCATTTCAAAAACCATTTTCCAGGACCACATTCGCCCCAACCTTCCAAATTCTTTTTTGCATCAGCCAAGTTCCTGACAAATCCAAAACAAGAGACATGTTACTGCTAAACTATGGCATTTGGTTAAAAGGTCTGACTGGATTTTCTTTAGACTATTTTTTTTTTTTTCTTTTTTTCTTTACAGATTGTCGCTGCCATTTTTTATGTAAACATGGATCTTATAATGATTTCACAGTTTACCTACTACAAATTGAAAAACAAAAGCATGAAAGGTAACGCATTTCCACTACATTTCTATTTTTACACTTGTTTGTCAAAACTGTATTGAAAATGCCCGCTTCATATTGTGCAATGCCTTTCTTCGTTTTATGTGAGCAGCAAAATTATTTTCTTTCTCCTCCATTGAGGGACACAGAAATTCAGAGACTAAAGCTGCTTACAGAAGGACTGGACATTGGGAAACAAAAAATGATGAGCAAGCCAAGCGTAACTATTCCTACTCCTCGCATGCCTCAGTTTTTCCCCCTGCTGCTCTTGATCACAAAGACACGTGGGACTTTCCTCTGTTCCTGTTTCCATGGTTATTGTTTTGTGGTTTTTGAGTATTAGGCCTAGCCTTGTACCTTGAGCTACTTTGTGTTCAGCCTTGCAGTGCAATATGTCCAGTTCTAGACACATCGGGAAGAGCCCCACTGTACCAGGTGCCTCCAGCTCACCACTCCACTGTTGAGGGCTGCCTGTAAGATGCCCCATGAGATGCCTGACTCTGACAACCTGAATTTTTTACCTCTGCTAAAGTCTTTGCAATTCTGAGTCTGCCTTAGACGGGTTGACATAGTTACCTCCTCGGCTCGATCTTGGGAGAATGTTACCTTGCATTTGCTTGCTGACTTTGCTTGCTGATTCCTGCAGAATCTTTATCTGATCTGCTTCCTACTTCAGTATCCTCTGAAGTTGACCATACACTAGTTGAATTTTTGTTTTAAACCTTTTTATGGAAATTTTGAAGAAAAAAAAAAGTTTGTCAGAGTATTTGATCTTGCTATCATTGAGTCATCAATTTGTTTTGAAAGCCCTTACAATTGCATCCAGACCTTCATTGGGGATCCTGGAAGAACCCTGACAAACTGGTTGTCCTTCCTAAGCAGCCGTCCGCTTTGTATCCATTTGAGGAGGGCTTTGTGGATCTATAAGTATCGCATCCCACCAAGCGTTGATTGTCAATCTAGTGGAGGATGCACTTCTTTTTAAGGACCCCATCGAAAAGCCGCTAGTGTCCCTTTCTAGAACTCTGTCGGCAGTGGCAAAAGTACCCATCTGTCCAGCAGAAAAAGCCTAATTCTTTGGAAGGGCACATTCTTCATCAGAGGCTAAAAATAATCCTTTCCTTTTACTCCCAAGGTTTAACCTTTTTAAATCCAAGCCTAAGTCTGGATTCCAGCCCTCTTGCAAACTTTGAACTTTCAATTCCTCGAAACCCTCAGATAAATCCTCTTTAGAGTGAGGTGATGTCTGGTAGCGCTTGTGGTGGAGGTTTCCAGGGGCTACAAGCTCGAATTTTGTTCACATCTCAATCCTTGATTCATTACCGTAACTGACCGCCTGGGTGCTTCTGCCAAGATACAGCTTCCTCCTCTCTGGAACCAAGAGCAAGGTATTACAGCTGAGCATTGCACACAGGAACTAGATGACATTTGCTTGGGTGCAAACTGTAACTGACATTATTGTAATTACACGAGCTTGATCACATTTTCCTAAACCACGCAAACTTAAAAAAGTAATATCAGTACATTTAACAGTGATCTACTCAATTTGTAATATAATTAACAGCTAATCGTGATATAATTAACAGCTAATCAACAGCCAGGCACCCAAACTTTGATTAGTCGGGGAATGTCCAACCCAGACAATCCAGCACCAAGCCCACAGAAAAACAAAAGTACATTACTCATGTTGTCTGTCAGGTGTTTGGCTTTCATTTGTGTAATCTGTTAATTACAAGAGTCCTCATTAGACAAAACTCATACAATGTTCCAGCAGTCTGAAAAAGTGAAATTAATTTATCTTACTTTTCTTGTGGGATTTTGTTGATAAACATTTCTGTCCCAAAGCGTTGCTTCAAAATTGAGGACTCATGTCGATTCAGAAGGCGTTTGAAGCCTTTTAACGCCCCCCCCCCCCATTCAAGTGCATGGTAACGATTCCCAAACTCTCTGGCAGGCAGTTGCGGGGCGTTAAGATTTGTTTTTCTCTTACGTCCTCTGCTGACAGTCACCGCCCACTCATACAGTCTTCACCAATGGGTATTGACCTCTTATCCATAGGAGCAAGCTAGGCATAAGACTTGTTAAAAACAAAGTAATTTACATAGACACACCTATGGGGGGCTGTCCCACTGGTTCAATACCCCCCTGCTATCAGCCATCCCAACTCAGTTTGTCTTCTGCCTAGTTCGGAGTCAGATAGGCTCTCCCTGTGCTGGGGCTACAGTCTCAGCCTTATTCTTCTGTTTTTATGATTTTATTTCTAAAAAATGTGTTTTTTCTTTACATTACTAGCTTAGTTTATTTTATCAGCGTTTAGTTAGTCACTTCTTCAAGATGATGACGGCGTGGCGGAGCTGGGAGTCGCACTGGTCGTCCTGGTGTTCCAGGACAGAGGGCCTTATGGAATCCCAGCCCGCCATCGAGTGTTTAGCGGGCTATGTGTTTGCCCTGGCTTCGCAAACGACCCATCCCTGTCCTCAGGGATGCAGCCGGCGAGGTGGCTACCTCGCCTGGACGCCTTATCCACGGTTCTCCATGCACTGCTAGCGTCCTGCGTTTTTGGCTGACGGCACCCCTGCCATCTGAGGGTGGGAGGTTTCCCGTCGATGAGAGGCACCCCACGCCATCGGGTACAGTAAGTACACTCTGTGTGGGGCCTCTGTCTGGGGCTGGCAGTCCTGTGTGTCTGTGTTACCCCCTCATGTCTGTGCATTTTTTGGGCTCCCTGATCCCGGTCGCTGCGGGGGCTCTCACAGCTGGTACGCTATGTGGGTTTGTGGAGGTCCCTCTCCTATGTCACTTTATGGTGCTTTTGGAGGTGCAGACACGTGCGGCGACTGCTGCGGCGTTAAAAACCGCTGGTCCGCCATTTTAGGTGTGGGCAGCATGCTGGCCTCACTGTGGGCACTTATACAGCAGTGCATGTAGTGTATTTTGGCGCCTTGCGGCGCCATCTTGTGTGTGGCAATATGTTTTGTTCTGAGCACGTCGGCGGCCATTTTCCCGAAGCCTCCCATTACGGTCTATTGGCAACCATTTTTCCTTGGTCTAAAGTTCATAGTTCAGCCTATTGCGATGACATCACTTCCTCTTTCTGCACAGAGGAGATCGGCAGGTGTGTAGGTAACACTTGTGGGGTCTGTCTTGCTGTCTTTTTTGTGGGATACCTCTGGCTGTCAGTTATTCCTGCTTGGGGGTCGCTTTGCATAGTCCCTCATAGCGGTGTACTGCGGGGGATCGCAGTGCGCTTAAAGGGCCAGTACCTTGAAAAAAAAAAAATGTATTATGGAGTCCCAGGACAACAAATCCCCCCCCCCCCCCCCCAGCTTTGTTGGATAGTTCAGGGTCCTCTGAATCCTCTGCTCTGACCACTCTGTCTGCTGCACTTGCGACTTTGTCATCACAGGTGGATTTTCTGATGTCCGCACAGGGTGCTAGAAAAAGCCCTAGGCTCTCTTTTTTCTTCTGATTCTGAGTCTGACATGGTTGCCATAGGTAGCGTGCCCCTTGAAGGGTCTCGCTCTTCTCAGTCTGAAGGAGAGGCGGAGGTTGTGGGGGTGGATGATTCCCCCCCTGGGACGGCCGAAGACCGCGCAGCTATGGATGCGCTGATCCTTTCCGTTAAGGAAACACTATATATTTAGAGGATGAGCCCAATCCTCCGGGGATAGTGTCCTCTTGGTACACGCAGATCCCGTATGGCGGCGCAGGTTTTTCCTTGCCCCGCTGAGTTTCATGCAACTATAAATGAACAATGGCGTAACTTAAAGCGCACTTTTGTGGTGCCCAAAAAGTTTCAACTTCTTTACCCCTTTACTTCTCCTACGGATTCGCGCTGGTGTGTGGCTCCTCAAGTGGATCACACTGTGGCCAGGTTAAACAAGGCCACTCTGGTACCCACGAGGATTCTCCGGTGTTTAGGGATTCTACGGATAGGAGGCTGGAATCACTTGCCCGCCATGCTTACATGGTGGCGGGTTCCATGCTGAAACCTATTTTCGCCTCTGTCATGGTGGCTCAAGCGGTGGCGGATTGGACCAAGGTGCTCAGACGCACCCTCGTGGCTGATTCTGCTCCCCCTGCTACGCTGGAGATGGTGAACCAGATTTATCAAGGGGTCATGTACTTGTGCGATGCGGCTTGAATGAGGCCCCGTTAGCTGCGCGTCTATCCAGTGTCGCGGTGCTTAACCGTCACCTGATTTGGCTGAAAAGTTGGTCGGCTGACCAGACTTCTAGGAAAACGGTGTCTGTCATTCCATTTGCCGGGTCTCGCCTTTTTGGGGAATCCCTGGATGAGTTGGTTAAGGGTGTCACTGGAGGCAAAAGCACACTGTTGCCCCAGAATCCTAGGGGTAAGTCCTTCTGCGGTAAGCGGGGTCCCTCCTTTAAACCAAATCAGCGGTCCTTTCGTGCCTTCCAAGCAGCAGGACAAGGGGAAACCCTTCAAGGGCCAGGGTGGCCAGAGAAAGCCCTGGGCGGGAAAACCAAAGGCCGCCCAGGCTGGTGCGGAGGCCCAGTCCGCCACTGCCTGAAGGGGCGCCCTCACCAATTTCTGGGGTGGGGGGACGTCTGCGTGGTTTCCTTCAACCTTGGCTGCTCCGTATTCCGGACAGGTGGGTTCAGGAAATCATTCGATCAGGTTACAAGATCGAATTCCTTTCGCGACCGGCGGACAGATTCTTTCCCTCAAATCTTCATTTGACCCCAGATCGGTTGCAAGATCTTCATCGGGCGGTGCAGGATCTGCTCGCCCAGGGGGTAATTGTCCCGGTGCCACATCGGGACAGGTTTCGGGGGGTTTTACTCAAATCTGTTCACGGTGCCCAGAAAGGAGGGCAAGGTGCGTCCGATTCTGGACTTGAAAGCTGTGAACCGCTTTGTGCGCGTTCAAAAGTTCCACATGGAATCGCTCCGCTTGGTGGTGGCCTCTTTGAGTCCGGAAGATTTCCTGGCCTCCATCGACCTGAAGGATGCGTATTTACACATCCCCCATATTCGAGGGTCATCAGAGGTACCTCTGATTCGCTATCGCGGAGGAACACTATCAGTTTGTGGCGTTGCCTTTCGGTCTCGCTTCGGCTCCAAGGGTGTTTACCAAAGTGCTGGCTCCTGTTCTGGGCCTGTTGCAGGCACAGGGCATTGCGGTCTTGGGATATCTGGACGATCTCCTGTTAAGATCAAGTGCCAGTCAGTCTGATGGGCGATCTGTCCACTACGGTTCAGACACTCCAGGAGTTCGGATGGACCATCAACGTTCAGAAGTCGACTTTGTCTCCTTCAGTTCGTCTCCCATAATTGGGAATGGTTCTGGACTCCGCCCAAGCGAAGGTGTTTCTGCCGGAGGACAAGCCCTGGACCCTGCAGAACGAGGTCAGGTCCCTCAGGGACAACGAATTCTCGTCACTCAGGACCTGTATGCGGTCCCTGGGATTGATGGTGTCGGCCTTCGAGGCGATACCGTTTGCGCAGTTTCACGCGCGGTCTCTCCAAGTGGAGATACTGGCCAGATGGGACAGGCTTTCTCAGTCCTTGGACCTGAGGGTGTCTCTGAGTCACCAGACCAGATTGGATCTTTTGTGGTGGCTCCAGTCTCCGTCCGTAGCGGAAGGGAAATCCTTCCGGCCGTTGCTGTGGATAGTGCTTACCACGGATGCCAGCCTGTCGGGCTGGGGTGGCGTCCTGGGTAACCTGTCTGCCCAGGGCACTTGGTCGGTGGAGTCCTCTCTTCCGATCAACATCTTGGAATTGAGAGCGATCAGGCTGTGCCTGCTCCATTGGTCTGGTCAGATCATCTTCAGGGCCGCCCTGTACGGGTGCAGACGGACAATGCCACTGCGGTGGCTTACATCAACCATCAAGGGGGCACCAGGAGTGCCTGGGCGGCCCAGGAAGTGACCAGCATTCTGTCTTGGGCCGAGACTCGCGTCCCAGCGATCTCGGCAGTTCACATTCCGGGTGTGGAGAATTGGCAGGCCGATTTTTATTTGAGCTGCCAGACCCTGGACCAGGGAGAATGGTCCCTACACCCGGAGGTGTTTAAAATGCTGTGTGCGAAATGGGGATCCCCGGATGTGGATCTGTTCGCGTCCCGGTTAAACAACAAGGTGGGAAGGTTCGTGTCAAGAACGCGCGATCCGTTGGCAGACGCCTCGGATGCACTGGTGGTGCCTTGGCACCGATATCGTCTGCTGTATGCCTTTCCTCCGATTCAGTTGTTTTCCAGGTTCCTTCGCAGGTTGGTCTCGGAACCCACGTTGGTGATTCTGTTGGCACCGGACTGGCTGCGCCGGTCTTGGTACGCGGACATCATTCAACTAGCCGTCGAGCCTCCATGTCGGCTCCCGTTACAGGACGATCTTCTGTCTCAGGGACCGATCTTCCATCCTGCTTTACAGTCGCTGGCTTTAACGGCGTGGCTGTTGAAAGCCAGGTCCTGAGAGACCGGTCTCTCCTCAGAGGTCATTCCTACCTTGCTCAAAGCACGGAAGGCCTCGTCTGGTAAGATTTATTACCGTACCTGGAAGGCTTATTTTGCCTGGTGTGAGCCAGGGGCTTTCCTTCTCGTTCCTACTCGGTGGCGAGGGTGTTGGCCTTCCTGCAATCTGGAGTGGACCAGCGTCTTGCGTTGACCATGATTAAGGGCCAGGTATCTGCACTGGCCGTCCTTTTCCAGCGTCCCATGGCGTCTAACTCGTTAATTCGCACCTTTATTCAAGGTGTGCGTCATTTGGCCCCTCCTCGGAGGGCGCCTCTACCTCCACGGGACTTGAACTTGGTTCTGTCCATTCTACAACATTCTCCTCCTTTTGAAAACATCAGGAAAATTTCTTTGCCTCTGCTGTCTAAGAAGGTTGCCTTTCTAGTGGCGATCACTTCTGGCCGCAGAGTGTCAGAGTTGGCGGCTTTGTACTGCCGCTCCCCTTACCTGGTGGTTCATAAGGATAAGGTGGTCTTGCAACCAAACCAGTCCTTCCTTCCAAAGGTGGTTTCTGATTTTCACCTTAATGAGGACATTGTTTTGCCTTCGCTCTGTGCGATTCCCAAACATCCTAAGGAGTTTGCTTTGCATTCCTTGGATTTTGTCAGGGCGATCAGAGTTTACCTATCGTCCACTGAATCCTTTCAGAAGTCGGATTCTCTTTTTGTCCTTTCTGAGGAACCTCGGAAGGGTATGGCTGCGTCCTGCGGCGACCATTTCAAAATGGATCAGACAGGCAATTGAACAGGCCTATTTGATTAAGGAACGGGTTCCGCCCTTCCCTGTCAAGGCTCACTCTACCAGAGCGGTGAGTGCGTCCTGGGCCCTCCGGCATCAGGCTTCGTGGCCCAGGTGTGCAAGGCTGCGACTTGGTCGTCTGTGCACACCTTTTCAAAGTTCTATAAACTTGATGTTCTGGCATCAGCAGATGCCTCTTTTGGCCGCAAAGTTCTGTGTGCAGCAGTGCCTTAAGGGGGCCCTAGTTTTGCAGGGCCTGCCCCTGACTGTTGGGGGTGTTTCCCCCCTTGTTTTATTTGCTTTCCTGGGTTGTTGCTCCAGTTGAGCTTTTATGTTACCGGAGGATACCTTTCTGATCATGTAAGGTTCCTTTCTCTGATGTGGGTGCTGCGTTGCCTTTCTGACGGTTGCGTTTTCCCACCCCTCCTGTCTACACTGCTTTGGGACATCCCATTGGTGAAGACTGTATGAGTGGGCGGCGGTTGTCAGAGGACGTAAGAAAACGGAATTTTTGTAAAATCTTACCGTAAAATTCCTTTCTCTGAGTCTTCTGACAGTCGCCGCCCCGCCCCTCTATTTGGGGTTCTTTGGACTTTTAACTGCTTGCTACCAAACTGAGTTGGGATGGCTGATAGCAAGGGGGTATTGGACCAGTGGGACAGCCCCCATAGGTGTGTCTATGTAAGACGTGTTTTTAACAAGTCTTATGCCTAGCTTTCTCCTATGGATAAGAGGTCAATACCCATAAGACTGTATGAGTGGGTGGCGACTGTCAGAGGACTCGGAGAAAGGAATTTTACGGTAAGATTTTACAAAAATTCCGTTATTTCCTGTAATGGAATAAGCATTTGTGGAGTGGTTTTATAACACATTATCCCTCATCAAACACTTCAAAACTGCTCATAGGGCATTTGGAGAGCATATTTAACTTAACGTTTGTAAAACACCAGTCTTAACAACCATACTAAAGCTATAAGAGCATTTGTTGAGCATTAGAAATTTAGTCAAGTGTGAACAAACCCTTATTGCCTGTTGGCTGTGGACTACTTGCAAGGTATGAACAAACTCAGAGTCAATTTTAGTGCCCACAATTAAGCAGTGACTGGGTTGGCCGCGACATATGCCCACCGGACGGGGGCTGGCCTGCGAGTTAAATGCCCCGCGAGGTCGCATATGACTGGGTCTTGGCCCGAGTCGCAGCTTTCCTCCTGGCCATTCCAATAGTGAGGGCTTCTGTCTGGAGCAGTTCCTGCCTGGTTTCTGGTGTGGTGAGTAGCTGCCCCCCCCCCTCTCCCCCTGGAGGGTTTTGGGGTGGACGTGGGACCCTCCTTGGGACGGTCAGACCCCCGGGTTCCCCTACTTCCCCCCTCAGGCACCCTCCTAATGTGTCTCTCCCCCCCCCCCCCCCATCCCTACTTGGGCTGAGGCTGTGTGGATGGTCTGGCCACCTCCTGGGGTGGGGGCAGGGCGCTATGCTGGCGTGGGGGGTATGCGACCGGACGATCGGCTGTGCATAGGGGGGGGGGTTGTACCTAGTGGGGGCTCCTGCCAGGACTCCCTGTCCTTGAGGCCTAGGGATCCCTCCTGCATCCCTGGGTGCCACGTGGGGCCGCCTTCTTGTAGCCTGTGTGCTTCGATGCCCGACGGTCAGGTTTGTGTATTCTGGCCGCTATTTTGCGCTGGTTTGCCATTGAAAATAGTGGCGGTCATGTCTCCTGGATCCTTTAGTTTCCTGATCGTCGCTCGTGCAGTGCAGATTCTCCTGGTGGCTGTGGTGCCTGGTTTCTGCGGGGTGGTGAGTCTGGTGGGGTCCTGTCCCTCTCTACGGAGGATCGATTGGTGCTCTGTGACTGGCAACCGGGTGGTGCTGCCAGAGCAGTGGGGGTTGTCCCTTAGCAGTGTTTTACACTTTTTTTTTTTTTGGGGTCCCCCTGGTGACTCATGAAGTCTTTGGAGCACATCTCCCCACCTGATTTCCCCCCCCCCCCCCCTCTCCGTGGCTGCGGAGCCCTTCGGGTCCCATGCATCCATCAATGCACTGACGGTGGTCCTGGAGTCCCTTGTGGAGGTGGTTTTTGGGCGACAGGCTGGCATAAAAGCGCCCCCCTGCCTCATCTGTCTCCTCAGATCCTGAATCGATTTGGCCGCCGCGGACATGGGTCACCCTGCTGTGTCTGCGACTAAGTGCCCTGAATCCTCAGATAGTGAGGATTATTCTGCACTTCTGTAACTCCCCAGAAAAAGGCTCTGGTGGTCGCACTGATTGTATCTGTGCTTGAGACTTTTAGGTTGGAGGGACACAGCTATAGGTGCAGGTTCCCTTTGGCACAAGCCATCCAGAGCGGCAAATTCGTTTTCTTTTCCCTCCTATTTTGGCAGAATTGTCGCTGAGGAGTTTGTGACGACCAATGCTTCCCATTGGGGTCCCTAAGCAAGTTGCTAGGCGATACCCCTATGAGGAATCCCTTTTTAAGAAGTGGACTATTCCGCAGGTGGTGGACCCTCCAGTTTCCAGATTAAGGAAGGCAACCATGATTCCGGTTTTAAGAGTCCCCGGCCTTTAAGGACCCAGCTGACAGGAAGCCGGAGGCAGTGGCCCGCAATTTGTACACCCTGGCTGGTTCGGCACTGAGACATATTCACCATTGCCCTGGTGTCGCAGACTTTGACTGAGTGAGCTAAGCTTTTACGCCGTGACCTGAAGGCGGGGGGTAGCTTCCCCCTGCCTTTGTTGAGCTGGTGGACCTGCTGGTCCAGGGGCTGCACTTTATCTGTGGTGCCTTTTTTGGATGCGGCTACCCCTAGTGGCTCGGGTCTGTTTCGGCAGTGGTCCTTTGGCGTGTCTTTTGGCTCAAATGCTGGTCTGCGGACCAGACTTCTAACCAGATCTTTCCTTTTGATGAGATCGCCTGTTTGGTGCTACCCTTGATGACATCATTAAAGGTCTCACAGTGGGGGAAAGAGTACCTTTTTCTTCTGTAGGCTATTGAGGGCAAGGACCCTCCATTTGTAGATGTGGGCCTTTCTTCTCGGCTCATAGGAAGTTGTTTCGTACCTCCAGGATAGACCTACAAGGGATCAGAGCCCTTCGGGGCCTCCTCTGGAGGATCCAAGCGAACTTGGTCTGGCAAGTCAAGTGCAAGCTTCTTTAAAACTGTGGACAAGGCCCCTTCAGCAGGAAGGTGCGCTTCCACCTGTATCTGAGGTGGGGGTATAGCTTCACTGGTTCCCGAACCCGTGGACTTCCCTGGTATGAGAACAAGTGGGTCCATGAGGTCATTTGGTCCGGCCACATATTTGAGTTTCTTACCCTCTGGTAAGGTTTTGCCTTCTGATGTGCGACTGTCCCAGGTCTGCTTACAGGCTCTTTTTTGGGCTGTTCAAGACCTTTACGGGTGATAGTCCCAGTTCCGACTTTGGAATGCTTTCAGGGGTTTTACTGTCCCTGGGAAGTGAGGTCCAGAATTGGACATACCTGCCTTAAGGCCCTGAACTGCTTTGTGCGGGCGCAGAAGTTCAGATTAGAATCTGTTTGCACGGGTGTGGCTTTCCTGCATCAGGGGGATTTTCTTGCCTCCATCAACATCAAGGGTGCTTACCTTCACATTCCAATATGTGTTGGTCTCTAGCGCTTCTTCCGCTTTGTCATGGGAGAGGAGCATTATCAGTTTGGCGTTTTACCCTTTGGTCTTCCCTCTGCTCCTCGGGTGTTCACAAAAGTGTTGGCTCTGGTGCTTGCATTGTTATGCCAATGGGGGATCGCGGTACTGGGCTACTTGGACATACTCCTTCTGTGAACGAAGTCTCCTACTGCTCTGGTGGAAAGCCTGGAAATCGCCATAAGAGCTTGAGGGAGATTGGCTGAATTCTGAATTTTCAGAAGCCTGCTCTGATTCCGTCCACAAGCTGGACTATCTGGGTCTGACTCTGGACTCGGCCTTAGCCAGAGTGCTCCTTCCTCTGGACAAAACTACAGGCTACAATTTGTCTTCGGCTGTCCAGCAGATGGTCATCCCTCCGGACTTGCATGCGGGTGCTGGGCCTGATGGTGACTACCTTTCTAGGCAGTTCCTTTTGCACAGTTCCAGAAAAGGTCTCTGCAAGGGAGATTCTGCCCAAATGGGACCAGAATCAGTAGTCTCTGGTTCCTGCCCTTGTATTGGACAGTGGTAACCACGGATTCCAACCTGTCCGGTTGGGGAGGTGTCCTCTGCAAATATTCTGCTCAGGGGATCTGGACACTGGAAGAGTCCAGACTACTGATCAATGTCTTGGAACTCTGAGTGATCAGACTGTGCCTGGAACATTGGACAGATCGTCTTCAGGGATGTCCAGTGCGTATTTAATTGGACAATGCCACGGCCGTGGCTTATGTCAGTCACCAGGGAGGGACACAAGAAGTGTACTGGCAGGTTTGGAGGTAGCCGGCATTCTAAGGTGGGCAGATCGATTTGTTCCAGCCCTCTGTCGTATACATTCCCTGAGTGGAAAACTGGCAGGCGGATTACCTTTTTAATAAGCAGGCATTGGACCAAGGGGAGTGGTCCCTTCATCCGGAGGTGTCTCCGGTGGGGCATCCCCGAGGTGAATCAATTGGCTTCCTGGCTCAACCGAAAGGTGCAGATGTTTGTGGCTCGGTCACAGATGCACTGGTGGCCCCGTGGGGTTAGTATCGTCTGATTTTCGCCTTCCCTCCTTTCAAGCTTCTGCCAAGACTTCTACGCAGGATCAAGGCAGAAGAGATTCAGGTCATCTTAGTGGCCCTGGACTCACCTCAGCAGGCTTGGTACGCGTATGTGGTGCTGCTGGTCGCCGACGTTCCTTGGAAGCTTCCTCTCAGGGAGGATCTGCTGTCCCAAGGACCAATCTTCCGTCCTGCATTACAGTCGTTAGCCTGTGTTTTCAAGGCTGTTAAAAGCTAGGAAACCTACTTCTAGGAAGATCTATGGTAGTAAGTGGAAGATGTACATTACGTGGTGTGAGTCTGTTGGGGTTCATCCTCGCTCTTGTTCAGTGGCTCAGATCTTTACCTTCCTTCAACGGGGGTTTGAGCAGAAACTGGCCTTGAGTACTATCAAAGGTCAGGTGTTGACCTTAGTGGTCTTATTTCAAAAGCCTTTGGCCACAAACTCCCTGGTGTATAATTTGCTTCAGGGAGTTAGGCACTTGACACCTCCAGTGCAGTCTCTGTTGCTGCCTTGGGACCTTGATTTGGTGCTCTTAGCTCTCCAGAAGCCTCATTTTGAGAATCTTCGGGAGATTCCCCTGCTTACGCTGTCCCAGAAGGTGGCCTTTTTGGGTGGCTTTCACCTCTGTGCGCAGGGTGTCGGAATTGGTGGCGTTATCCTGTCTTTCACCCTACTTGGTGGTTCACAGAGATAAGGTGGTTCTTCGCCCCTTCCAAAGGTTGTCTCTGATTTTCATTTGAATGAAGACTTTGTGTTGCCTTCCCTGTGTCCCAGACCAAAACATCTGAAGAAAATTCCCTTGCATGCCTTGGATGTGGTCTGAACAATTGGGGTGTACCTGGCAGCTACTGAGTCTTTTAGGAAGTCAGACTCACTATTTGTGTTCACGGATGGGCCTCGGAAAGGGTTTTCCCTCCCCTCTGTGGAGTTGTAATTCTGACACTGCTTGTAACAAAACGGAGTACCTATAGCAGAGAGAGGGAGTATACCCCCTGGGACTGCCCATAGGCAGAGCAAGACCTTCTTCCTTTTTTTTTTTTTTTTTTTTTGCCTAGGGTCCTACTACTGTAGGGGACAGTATAACCCAATGGTTATGAAGATCAGGAGCTGTGTCTGTCAATGAACATCAGAGAAATTGATTTTACGGTAAGTCAAAAATCCCATTATTTTCATTTGCATTTTCTTTCTTATCCTCTGAGGGTTCTAAAGGAGTCTTTTATATCTTATCTATATCTTATATATATATTTTTTTTTTTTTTTTTTTGGTGTACAAAACTGAGGCATGCTGAGAGAAAGTGGAGTTGCCCTGGACTTTTTTTTTTTTTTTTTTTTTTTTTTTTTTGTTTTACCTTCTCATAGGTGGCAGGATAACTGGACAGTCTCTGAATTCATGTGTCCCTCAACAGACCACAAGAAATTGATATTTTGGCAAGTACAAAAATCCCATTATCCACAAGAGAAAAATTGGAACAAACAGAATTTCTCTTATGTCCTCCGACAGTCGCCGCCCACTTCATATTCATCACCAATGGGGTTATGTCCTTTATTCCGTAGGAGTAGCTAGGCAATAGAATATGTTAGTACAAAGACTTTTAACATATCCCACCCCCAGGGGGTGGTCCCCTCAGTACATAACCCTCCACTTCCTGTATCCAACTCAGTTTCATTTGTCTAGCTGTCAGGAGTAGCTGGAAGTTTCTGTGCTGGGGCACCTTGTCTCAGCTCTCTTTCCTTTCTTTGGATTTTATTTGAGTTTTTTTCTCTCTTTCTTGTTAGCTGTTATTTTACCAGCGTTAGTTAGTTCTTCTGATGAAGAGGATCATGCGGGCTGCGTCTCGGGCTGACCCCCCTGGTAGCAGGCTGTGGGTCAGTGGCTTCTCAGCCCGCCATCGAGCGTTCAGTCAGGTATCGCTCCTGAGTTATCTGAACGACCCATCCCTGTTCCGTGCAGGGATGCTAGGTGAGGTGGCTACCTCACTGGACGCTGTGCGGTTTCTCAACCCACCTTCTGATGCGTCCTGGATGCGACTCTCCCTGCCTCATGTGCAGCGGTTTTTTCGCCTGTGCGGGTCCCCCACGCCATGTGAGAGGTAAGTGCATTTATGTGGGGACCTGTCTGTCTGGGGGGTGTCAGTCTGGGACTGTGTACCTTGCCCTGTGTTCACACTATTACGTTTTCCCTATCTCTCACATTGCAAGCTGTGGGCTGCAGGAGGGGGGGCTGGCTGCACTCTGTGTCAGTTTTCTGTTTGTGTGAACGGCTGTGTGCTGTGGGGCTTGAGGTTCTCATGCTTGGGGCACATTACAGCGCCGCTGCGGCGGTTTACCATGTTCCTTTTTTTGGGCAGATGGTGTGTTTTACTTCTCCCTCATGGGGTGTGGGAGCGGCAGTTTCGGCGCCAAACGGCGCCATTTTGACTGCGATCGCTCCGGCCGCATGTTTTACATGCATGGCGGTCTTTTTCTTGTAGCCTCCATAGGCTTTCATAGAGCGCCCTGTATGCCAGCATTTCCTTTCCTTCAGGAGCACCGCAGGCAGCAGCAGCAGCACCGATCTCTCCAGGTTCATTTCTTTTTATTCCCTGTATCCTGCCTTGGTATACTTGTCCCTGTGGGGGTCCCTTGTGTGGGATGCTTGGTGTGAGTGGGCTACGATCGCAGCGCTCTCTTAAAGGGGCGGTCACCCATTTATTTTTGCTGTTACAAGGGCATGGATTTTCAGGAATACTAGTTTCCTGCCAATTTAGGGGGAAGCCAGGGGACTGCGGTTTCCCCCCCCCCCCGGGGGGGGGATTTGGCTGCGATTGTGGCTAGCCTTGCGACTCAGGTGCAAATGCTGGTGGTTGCTCAATCCTCTAAAAGGCCCAGAGTTTTCAATTTCCTCTGTTTTAAGAGGGTGATGGTACTGGGGCTGCTGGGGCAGAGATCTCCTTATCGGGGTCTCGTTCCTCCCGGGACCTTATAGGGTCAGTAATGGAGGCTGAGGTAGAGGGGGTTGATAATTCTCCCCCTGGCTCGTCTGAAGAGCTTGCGCTCATGGATGAATTGGTTGCTTCTATCATGCAAACTCTGCGTTTGGAGGAGGACACATGTCCTCCTGCTGCCTTGGCGGCTTATGGGACGCAGAAAAGTCGCATATCATCGCAGATGTTTCCATGCACTGATGATTTTCAGCGCGCTGTGAAAGAACGATGGCGTAATATACGCAAACCTTTTGCTGTGCCAAGTAGGTTCAAGCTGCGCTATCCTTTTACGCCCGCTACTGATGGGCGTTGGTGTGTCCCACCTCCGGTGGACCAGGCGTTAGCAGTTTTGAACAAGTCCACTGCGATTCCTGCTGCAGACACCCCGGTGTTCCGGGATGCCGCGGACAAGAGGATGGAGTCCTTTGCCCGTCGTACCTGTTCTGTTATGGGTTCTATGTTGAAAGCTTTATTGCTTCACTTATGGCGGCCCAGGCGGTCGCGAACTGGACGCAGGTGCTTAGGCGTGTCCTGGGGGCTGATTCTGCCCCCCAGGCGACTTTGGATATGGTGGATCAAATCCACCAGGGTGTCATGTATCTGTGTGATGCGGACCTGGATATGGTTCCGTTGGCTACACGTGTACACAGTGTGGCGGTGTTATCTCGCCGCCTGGTTTGGTTGGAGTGTTGGTCTGTGGATCAATCTTCACGTAGGACCTTGGCCAATCTGCCGTTTGATGGTTCTCGCCTTTTTGGCGAATCCCTGGATGCCCTAATTAAAGGGGTCATGGGGGGTAAGAGCACGCTCTTACCTCAATCCCACTAGACGAAGACGGCTCCTGGAAAACAGAATGATTTCTTTCGGCCCCCTCAGGGGTCCTTTCGTGCCTTTCGGTCACATTTTTGGGACAAGCTGTCCAAGGGTCAAGGCTCCCGCAAGAAGCTGTGGGCAGGTAAGCAAAGGTCCGGCCAATCCGGTTCTGCGGCCCACTACAGTGCGGCCTGAAGGGGCGCCCTCACCCACTTCACAGGAAATCGTTCGATCTGGCCACTAGATCGAGTTTCTCTCTCGGCCGGAGAGCAGATTTTTTCCCTCAAGTCTTCTGTTATCCCCGGAGCGTTTGCGGGACCTGCATCTAGCGGTGCAGGACCTGAGGGCTCAGGGAGTGGTGGTCCCGGGGTCTCATCGGGACAGATTTCGGGGGTTCTATTCCAATCTGCTCACCGTGCCCAGGAAGGAGGGCAAGGTGCGTCCGATTCTGGACTTGAAGGCGCTGTACCGCCTTGTGCGGGTGCGCAAGTTCCGCATGGAATCCCTGCGGTCGGTGGTGGCTGCCCTGGTTCCGGGGGAGTTCATGGCTTCCATCGACTTGCAAGATGCGTGTCTTCACATCCCGATTTTCGAGGGTCACCAGAGGTACCTTCGATTCGCCATAGCGGAAGATCATTACCGATTTGTGGCGTTGCCTTTTGGTCTCGCCTCTGCTCCAAGGGTGTTCACCAGAGTGCTGGCACCGGTTCTGGCTTTGTTGAGGGCCCAGGGCATTTCGGTTCTGGGGTATCTGGACGATATTCTGGTTCGGTCTGCGACCAGCCAGAGTCTGGAGAAGGATCTGTCCGTCACGTTGCAGACTCTGCAGAAGTTTGGTTGGACGATCAATTTTCCAAAGTCGACATTGTGCCCATCGGTTCGGATTTCTTACCTGGGTATGATTCTGGACTCTGTCCAGGCGTAGGTCTTCCTGCCGGAAGAAAAACTCGCAGCTCTTCAGGAGGCAGTCAGGTCCCTCAGGGATGTTCCATCTTCGTCCATTCGGACGTGCATGCGGTGTCTGGGATTGATGGTCTCGGCTTTCGAGGCGATTTCCCTTCGCCCAGTTTCACACGCGGGATCTCCAAGCGGAGATATTGTCCAGGTGGGACGGGCGTCCGCAGTCTCTGGATCTCCAGATGTCATTGAGTTCTCAGACCAGAAGGGATCTTCTGTGGTGGCTTCTATCCCCCTCAGTATCGGGGGGCAAGTCTTTTCGTCCCCTTTCGTGGACGGTGATCACCACGGACGCCAGCCTGTCGGGCTGGGGTGGTGTTCTGGGCGTTCTGTCCACCCAGGGTGTTTGGTCGACGGAGGAATCCTCCTTTCCGATCAACGTTCTGGAACTGCGAGCGATACTCCTCTGTCTTCGTCGTTGGACGGACAATCTTCACGGCTACCCGGTTCGGGTGCAGACGGACAATGCCACGGCGGTGACTTACATCAATCACCAAGGGGGCACCAGGAGTGCCCGGGCGGCTCGAGAAGTGGCCGCGATTCTGTCTTGGCCCGAGACGCATGTCCCGGCAATATCGGCAGGTCACATTCCGGGGGTGAAAATTTGGCAGGCGGATTATCTGAGCCGTCGAACCCTGGACCAGGGAGAATGGTCCCTTCACCCGGCTGTCTTCCAGATGTTGTGCGCGAGGTGGGGTCTTCCGGAGGTAGACCTGTTCGCGTCTCGTCTGAACTACAAAGTACCACGGTTCGTGGCAAGGAGTGCGATCCTCGGGCAGACGCGTCGGACGCGTTGGTTGCCCCGTGGCATCAGTACCGACTGATGTATGCGTTCCCGCCGATTCAATTGCTGTCCAGGTTCCTTCGCGGAACCGACCACGGTGATTCTTGTGGCACCGGACTGGCCTCGCCGGTCCTGGGACGCAGACCTCGTAAATCCGGCGATCGACGCCCCGTGGCGTCTGCCTCTTCGAGAAGTTCTTCTGTCGCAAGGACCGATCTTCCATCCTGCTTTACAGTCGCTGGCCTTGACGGCCTGGCTGTTAAAACCGAGGTCCTGAAGAACAGGGGTCTTTCCCCTGAGTTCATTCACACCTTAATAAATGCGAGGAAGTCTTCCTCGGGGAAGGTTTATTACCGTACTTGGAAGGCGTATTTTGCCTGGTGCGTATCCAGGGGTTTCTCTCCTGACACTTATTCGGTGTCTAGGGTGTTGCCCTTCCTTCAGACGGGTGTTGACCAGCGTCTGGCGCTGGCCACGATCAAGGGTCAGGTGTCTGCTTTGGCCATTCTTTTTCGACGGCCTGTGGCATCTGATTCTTTGGTTAGCACTTTTGTGCGGGGGGTACGTCATCTGATCCCTCCTAGGAGGGAACCTCTTACCCCTTGGGACTTGAATCTAGTTCTATCAGTGTTGCAGCGTGCTCCTTTTGAAAGGTTCAGGGAGATCTCGCTGTCTTTGTTATCCAAGAAGGTCGCCTTTTTGGTGGCTATCACCTCGACTCGACGAGTGTCGGGGCTGGCAGCCTTGTCCTACAAGTCTCCGTGTCTGGTTGTGCATTTGGACAAGGTGGTCTTGCGACCTAACCCTTCTTTTCTTCCAAAAAGGGTTTCGGACTTTCATCTCAATGTGGACATTGTCAAACCTTTGCTTTGCGCGAAGCCAAAGCATCCGACGGAGGTGTTGCTTCACTCCTTGGATGTTGTCCGGGCGATTAGAGTCTATTTCACATCGACTGAGTCTTCTCGCAAGTCGGATGCCTTGTTTGTTCTTCCGGGAGGTCCTCGGAAGGGCATGGCGGCGTCGGCTTCTACAATCGCCAAATGGATCAGACGGACCATTGATCAGGCCTATGCTTTGAGGGGGAAAGTTCCCCCTGTACCTGTGAAGGCGCACTCTACCAGATCTCTGAGTATGTCTTGGGCCTGTCGTCATGGGGCCTCTGTGGCCCAGGTGTGTGAGGCGGCGACTTGGTCGACCGTACACACTTTCACGATATTCTACAGAGTAGATGTTCAGGCATCGGCTGATGCTTCCTTTGGCCGCAAGGTTCTTAGTGCGGCAGTTCCCTAGAGCCCTTGTTACGGGTTCTTTGGCTTTTTGGGATTTTTTGTTTTTTCCCTGGGTTTTCTTGCTCCTGTTGAGCGAGTGTTTTGTTCTTATGCCCAACTGGTTTCCTTCCTTTGGTAAGGTTCCTTTCTCTGATGGGGAGACGGCGTTGCCTTGGGCGCGGCTGTGTTCTTCCCACCCCTTATGTTTACACTGCTTTGGGACATCCCCATTGGTGATGAATATGAAGTGGGCGGCGACTGTCGGAGGACGTAAGAGAAAACTGAATTTTTGTAAAATCTTACCTGTAAAATTCCTTTCTCTGAGTCCTCCGACAGTCGCCGCCCCCGCCCCTCTTTTGGGGTTTTGATGTACTCTCTACTGCTATTCCACTGAAACTGAGTTGGATGCAGGAAGTGGAGGGTTATGTACTGAGGGGACCACCCCCTGGGGGTGGGATATGTTAAGTCTTTGTACTAACATATTCTATTGCCTAGCTACTCCTACGGAATAAAGGACATAACCCCATTGGTGATGAATATGAAGTGGGCGGCGACTGTCGGAGGACTCAGAGAAAGGAATTTTACAGGTAAGATTTTACAAAAATTCCGTTTTTTACAAGATCTAACTGTTCGTGTGTGCTTGCTTGTTGACCTATTGCATGTTTTGTATACACTTCCATTCCCATGCACCTGCTTTCAATGCTAAATTTATTGGATATTATCAGATTTCACATTTTGGATTTAAACAGCTGAAAAAAAAAACTGCCCCTGAACACTACAGCCATACAGCTAGGTTTTAAAACCATTCTCAACCTAATTCTTTTTCTAAAAAGAAAAACATTTTATACTTGCCATGGTTTTGCACAAGGCAGCCCCGAAACTCCTTTTCTGGGGTCTCCTGTCAGCGTCTGTTCCTCCTCTTGTTCCTTCCCCTAGCAACCTGATTTGTTGTGTTGTCATCACTGCAGCTCAAAGGAACTTTGAATCAAGTTAGGTGCAGGATTGTGGACCTAAACCGCATCAGGGAGGCAGTAATCACTGGTCTCAAATAAGCATGTCCTATGATACTTAGATAATGCGCCCCATGATAAGCAACAACTTTGCCTTGCCAACTCCAATGTCTGCAGATTCTTACTCTGGAAAACTTTGCCAATGTTGAGTTTTGTTTTTTGGGGGAAGGGGGGGGGGTAGCTTGTGTTACCTTTTTTACAAATGTTTTAATTTATTTTTTTTCTTGCAGGTAGTGGAAGCCTTAAAGGAATGTGCATTGCTTGGGTCCTCCTATTTATTACATTGTCCATAATACTCCCTAGTCAACTGCTTCTGAGGAGCTTTGAGAAAACTGCAGATCTAGAAGTAGATCAGGTAACCCAAACCTAAAAGTGATACTGTTAAAGTATATTTACATCTTCTTCCTTCTTTTTTTTTTTTTTTCTTTTGATATAACAGTTGTTAAGGAAGTATTTCTTTAAATTTACAGATTTCCCTTTTGCTATAGAATTTTGGTGAAGTGTTCTGTCTAATGTCCTGTTCATGCCTAAAAAGGGCTATTAGAAAATACCCTTCGCAATGAAAACAATCTTTCAGTGGAACTGTCAACAAATGTGTTCTGCTTCACCTTGACAGATGAATCAGCAGTTGGAGATTGGCACAAGTGGTTACATTGAAACCTGTAGCAAAAAAACAGATTCAGAGTCAAAGGCACGTTTACTGTATATTAAAACAAAAATGAAGGTGGTTGGTTTTCATTAAAAAATGAATACATACATACATACATACATACATACATACATACATACATACATACATACATTCGGGATCGACTGATTATTTGAGGCCGATATTCACTTTTTTGAAGTAACAGCCACAAACTTGCTAATTATTGCTTTAAATGGTTGTGTGGTCAGATTTTTAAAAAAATGACCGTATTCAAAACAGCCAAACTTGGTGTTTAAAGCTTTTATAAGTGCAAAAGAGGGGTTTGGGGTCTTACATTCCTTGTGACTGCAATAAAAGTGATCAAATAAATAAAAGGACAGTATAAAAATCAAAACTTTTTTTTTTTTCGAATCAAAAAAAAAGATTGAGAAATCACACATTGAAACATACAAAACGCAGCCAAAAAGATCAGCAAAGAAGGCACAAATTGGTTTACAGATCCATCTAGCCAGGCACCCAGATCCAGGCATAGAGAGCGGCAATTCAGAGGCGAGGCTCACGGTGATCAAAGCAACAAACGTTCTAGTATCAGGTCCGTGGGAGCCATGCCAGGAGAATTCAGCCAAACCCCCCAGATCTTTAGGAATTTGGACGGGTAACCCCTGTGTTGGTAGATACATTTTTCCATGCGCAGAGTGGATCCTTACTGCTCCAACCACATCTTGCAGGTCAGGGGTTCTTGCGAAATCCACTGCCTAAGTCTAAGCAGTCGAGCCTGGAACAATGCCCGAGCCGCAGCCTCCCTTAGATATCTATCCTGAACCACGTGAATGTCCAAACCCAAAACCCTATTGACAGTGGAGGTCACAGCCGACCAATACCGATGCAACTTCGGACATCTCCACAATAAGTGTATTAAATCCCTCACATTCCTCTCACATCTATTGCACACATTGTCGGGTTGGAGGCCCATGGCATGAAGCCTCACAGGGGTATGGTGAACCCGCGGGAGAATGCACAGTTGCGAGACCTAAAAATCAAAACTTTAAATGTGCAGAATATCGGCAAATATCGCGCAGAATATCGGCAAATAATATCGGCCAGAAGTGTGGCTGAAAAATCTGTATCGGCCCTGAAAAACGATGTTGGTCGATCCCAAATATATATATATTTTCTATAATAGCAAGTTAGAAATAGTGCATGCATACACAATTGCAACATTATGGGGTTTATTTACTAAAACTGGAGTGCAAAATCTGGTGCAGCTCTGCATAGAAACCAATCCGCTTTCAGTTATTTTGTCAAAACTTAATTAAATAGGCTGAAGTTAGATACTGGTTTGGCTACCATGCACAGATGCACCAGATTTTGCACTCTTCAGTTTTAGTAAATCAACCCCAGTGGGTGACTCTGAATCTGACCTGACCTTTGCCAAGCTCTAAAATTTAGGGTGGAAAATGTAACCTGTTCCAGCAGCTGCAGCCATTAATAGGGGGTGCAATGCTTTTTCTAGGTTTCTTGGGGGAAAAAAAAAAATAAAATAAGTTCTATATCCCCCCCCCCCCCATTTACATTTTCCTTGACTTGCACTTTAAACACATGTATGGTAAGCTTAAACGGAGTGATCATGGTACTGCATCTGACATTAACTTTCTCTTCTCTCTAGAAGGAGACATCTTTGTTAGGCATCATCCAGCATCTGCATCCTTAGCTGAGATGCTGGCTCAGTGATGACAATTATGTATATACGGTTACTTGCCCAGCTCATGGCTGTGTATATGATTGTCTGACACAGATCAAGCCCTGCTGCAGCCTAGTAGGCCCCTTTCACACTTGTTCAACCTAAAAGTTGCATGATTTTTCCGCAATTTTCACTGGACTTGAAGCAATGCCTATGTCTTTGGACCTCCAAAACGCATTAAAATCGGCCCAAAGTAGAGCAGAGACTACTTTGAAGTGGTTGCGACTTGAAGTCATACAGATATGAACGGTACTCAATGGAAATCATGGAGTATGACTTGTCATGTGACTTTGCAGTCCCAAATCGCAGGACAAGTCGCACAAGTGTGAAAGGGGCCTTACCTGTTGACTTGCTACAAAGTTACAATGTTGCTATCTGAGCATGGGGAGAAGGGGTATATACTGAGGAAATGGTTTCCTCCTGCCTGCAACAGGCTTATGACATGATCTCACCATAGGCAGGGTCAGGTAGGAGCTTAAAAAATGGTTTGTAATTGAATTGTTTAAAGGTACACCTCTTTTTAAAAATGATTGAGTTGTGTTTTTTATTTATATAGACTTTTAAAGTTACTGAAAGGTCCACTTTAATGAAAATATTAATGTTACTCAATTTATTATAGAAAGCACTTGGCATTACCGAAATGTCCGGATTCATTTGTGGATATGTTTCCTCTGTGTTTTATTTGGGTTCTCGTTTTCCCCAACTCTATAAAAATGTAAGTGTCTTTTTTACATTTTATGAGGTTCTTGCTCAGAATGGCTGGGTTGTATGCTGTGTGACACTTGTGATACTGTCATTCTTACATTGCTAATGTGAGTATACAGACTCCTATTTATTTATATTTCTTCTACAGTTCCAGAGGAAATCTACAGAGGGAACCTCCTATATGTTGTTTGTATTGGCAATGCTTGGAAACGTCACATACGGATTAAGTCTTGTTTTGAAGTTACCTGCTGTTCGACACACTAAGAACCAATATATTATGCACCATTTGCCTTGGCTGATTGGCAGCTTTGGTGTTCTTGTCCTGGACTTTTTCGTATCCTTTTTGTATGTGTAAGATAAATTGAATATATATTTTGCATACACTACATACTTGTATCAATTTGTAAATACATTTTAAGAGGAATCTGATGCTGCAGCGCTGTTAAGTATCAGAAAAGTATTTTTATTGCACAGGCTATTAAATGCATGCCTTTCTCCCAGTCAGGTAAGGGTTCATTCTGATTGTTTCTGCCAATATTCTGCCTGCCTTGTAAATAGTCTGTGGTGCCCTGCACGGATGTTTAGGGATGTAAAGTCTGTACTTGCATCTTTACATCTTTAACACTTTCATGACCACCTAGACCGGGGATCTCCAAACTGCCACCCTCCAGCTGTTGTGGAACTACACTTCCCATGAGACATGACTAGGCCATGATGGGATTTGTAGTTCCTGAACAACTGGAGGGCCATAGTTTGGAGACCCCTGACCTAGACCAACTTTAGCAGTGCCAGTTAAAAAGCAAGTAAACCCTAACAATGAACTTTTAGTTATTTGCTTTGTTTTGTCTGTTAAATATACAATTTATTGTTTGCTTGATAAAGCTTTACCTGCATTTTTAGATGGCATGGTAAGCTGTGTTCAGAGTGATTTTGGGAAGTATTTCTGAGCCCAAGCAGTGATGTTCATCACAGAATCATGCTTGTTTTTAATGTAGTGCAGTCTAAGGGCCCAAAGATCATGAGAATCCAGTACTGCGTTTCCACCTTGTCCCTTGCACACACAGATTTCTCCAGATTCTCTGAATTGTTTGATATTATGTACAGTAGATGATGATGGGTTTAAAGTGTTTGCAATTTTACATTGAGAAACATTGCTCTGAAATTTGCCAACATTTTTTTAGATGCAACTCTACAGATGTTGAACCTTTGTCCATCTTTTATACCTGCTCATGTTACTGACCTGTTGTCAGCTAACCTGACTAGTTGTGAATTGTTCTTCCAGTTCTTCCTTGTTAGTACCTCCTTACTTTGCCAGCTTTTTTTACTTCCCTGTCCCAATTCTTTAAAGCCTAGTACACACGCAACGAATTTCCGCCGACCGGTCGTCCGTCTTTTGTCCAGAGTGGTGTTTTGTTGGTTGGAATGTGCCTAGACTGCACACGAATTTTCCCGCACGACAAAATTCTACTTCAGAAGTGATGTCATGTGTTGGATTGCTTTCTTTGTGTTCTTTCTTCTCTGAGCATGCCCAGTCTTGCTCATAAGATTTTTCCCTGTCGAAATCTGTACTGACTGCACGAAAATCGGACGTGTTTTGACGGAGGACAAAAATTTAATAGTCAGCACACCAGATTTTTTTCGGCCGAAAAGTCGGAGTCGGTTGTCTGAAGCATCATACTAACAAGCCGAAAATCGGCAGATGGGTCGTCGGACGAAAATTCCCGGCCGAATTTCGACTCGTGTGTATGGGCCTTTAGATGTGCTGCTGCCATCAGTTTCAAAATTACCTTTTTTATGGTACGTTTTCTTAGTTTTAACATTTTGATATGTTTTCTGTTGTGAATAAAATAAGAGTTTGAGATTTGCAAAGCATCGCATTCGGTTTTTATGTAAATTTTTCACAGCGTCCCAGCTTTTTTTTTTTTTTTTTTGGAATTGGCATTGTAAAATGGTGCCATAAATATAAGCCTTTGATGTGCATGTGTGTTTGTGTGTTTTTTTTTTTTTTAAGACACTGCTAAACTTGGTTAGAGCAACTAGGCATCAATGACCTCTGGTTAAATATAGGCAACAAAGATGCCTCTTTTTTAAAGAGGTCCATCCAAACATTTTAAGAGTTGCTGTAGTCATCCAGAAAACAAGGTCCACTTTGTCCTGTCTTTCTAGGTGGTGTTGATCCTAAGCTAGCATGGTCAACGGCATGTCATCAGCCTCCTCTCCCCTTTGAGCATGCAGCTAATATGTACTGACTGGTATTTTTAATGATCATGAAAATACTTCAGTTTTAGAAAGACACAGAATCAACAAAACCAGGGCAGTTACTTGAAACTTGACTTAAAGTGTTGTTAAACCCACAACAGTAAAATCAGTGTGTATATGCAGTAAAGCATGCTTGTTATACACACTGTAGAACCTAAGGGATAAATCCTCTGCATTGTGTAAAAAGGCAGCTTGATCCTGTATGCACAGATCCTCCCCCTTCTTCCACTGACTCTAGAACATGTCCGGATAGGACGGAGCCTTTGGAGTCAGGCTGCAAATGCTCAGTTTGGTGTCTATTGCTTGAGAGGTTTTTTTTTTTTTTTTTTTCTTGGGGGAGTGCATGTGATCAGCACTGTCCAGACAGGTCAGGGGTCCTAGATCCTGATAGGACAGCAAATGAAGTAGGAAATCTCCTCTTACAAGCTTTAGCAGGAACTGATAGAAGTCACAAGGTTGCTTTATACTGCTGATGAGAAAAGGTATTTAGCCATTTAGTTTTACTAAATTAGTTGCATTTCCATGCACTGTGTGAGACCAGATATAGTGAATGCAGGGTCCTGGGTTTAGTTACATTTTAAAGCGAAACTTTACCTATAACCACTTGATTAAAAAAAAATAACATTCTTTTAGCAAGCAATATACATTACACGTTAAAAATTATGCTACAAAAATTCGTGTGTGCTGTAAATTGCCTCCAGTATTGCTCCAGTTTCTTCTTGCTGGAAGCCCAGAGCCCCTGAACAGCAGCAAATCCTAAAGCACGACTAAACATATCGATTTTCATTCCATGGAATGTAATTTGTGTCCTCAACAAAACTGAAAGAATCAAATGGCTGGTGTCCTAACTGATCATGTGCAGCGCCATGGCGGTTTCAGATCAAACTGAAGCAGCTTCCTTGGCTGTAAACGATAGGAGGGTTAATTCCACTTTAAAGCCTAGTACACACGGGCTGAATGTTGGGCGACCTTGGCCGGCCAACATTCGACCCGTGTGTATGGAAGTGGGTCCAACAGAAGCTGGCAGTTTGGCTGGCTTCTGTTGGACATGAATACTGGAAAATCAGAGGCCGACTGGCTCCCAATCAGTGCTCTCAGCTGATTGGGCTGAGCTGTCTTTAATCGAGGAAACTAACTCTACAAATTTGGCACTGCCTATAAAAGAGAGCAACTGAGCATGTGCAGAGCAGGGTGAGACAGTGTATTACTCGATTTTAAACAGTATAGGCACCTATTTTTAATGTTTTAGATAGCTATACCTGCAAAAGGGGCCACACTGAAGTGATCAATCAGGACATCATTTTCTGACTAAAGTTCCACTTTAAAGCAGTTGTAAAGTCAAAAGGTTTTTTATCTTAATGCATTAAGATCAAAAGCCTTCTGTGTGAAGCAGCCTCCCCAGAAGCCCCTAACACGTACCTGAGGTCCCCCTCTGTCCAGCGATGCCCATGAGTATCTCAGCCTTTCCGAGATTCTTCCTCCTGATTGACTGAGACACAGCAGTAGCACCATTGACTCCCCTCTGCTGTCAATCAAAGTCAGCCAGCCAATCAGGAGAGAGAAGTAGGTGGGTCTGGTTCGGGTGCTCCGTGTCCGAATGGGCACACAGAGCTGTGACTCGGCTCGGGTGCCGCCATAGTAAGCTGCTTACTGTGGGGGCACTCAACAGGAGGGAGGGGCCAGGATCACAGAAGAGGGACCCATGAAGAGGAGGATCCAGGCTGCTCTGTGCAAATCTACTGCAACAGCAAGCAAGTATACCATGTTTGTTATTTTTATTGGGGGAAAAAACGAACTTTACAATCACTTTATGTTCTGACCTGCCTCCTCCAATTTCACATCACTGTTGGTTGTTCGTGAGATCTCTCCTCATAATTTCGTGAGATCTCTCCTCATAATGTAGGGTGAACTTAAGTGTAGGTTCTTTTTAATACAGAACTTCTTGTGTGAATGTATACAGAGTACTTTCCTCAACAACGAGCAGATGACTGCACAGTTCATTTTATATCGAAAGCACAAGACAAGACAGTCCAACTTGTTGGCCCTGGAAGTGGAACCTTTGCTTGTAGATGAAGAGGAAACCTGAAGTCTCTCGCCTACTGGTGTATCTCATCTATATTTTTGTTTACATTTATTTCCTGTGTTAATAAACATATTTAGATAACTTATATAATTATTCAGATGTCCTATCAGAATCCCTTTGACTGAAGGGGTGCCATCTTCAAAAATATGTGTATATATTTTAGTTATATTTTTAAATTTCATTTTGGCAGGGATGTAAATATGCAAGATTCCTTGAGAAGAAAATATAGGCCTGTGTATATATTTTTAATTTATGTTAATGTTTAGACCCCGTTCACACTGGGGCGAGCCGACTTTGCCGGGCGACCTGTGAAGTCGCAGCTCGCACCGCGACCTAGGAGCGGCCGGCACGGACTTCATAAAATTGAAGTCAATGCAGGTCGCTCCGGGTCGCCCAAAAGAAGCTCCGGACCCTTTTTCTAAGTCGGAGCGACTTGTGTCGCTCCTATTAGAACGGGTCCACAGCTTCTCTATGGCAGGCGACCTACGGCGACCAGGTCGCCTGACAGGTCGCCCCAGTGTGAACCGGCTCTTAGAAGTATACAGTTGGTAGTTGTAAACATGCAATTTTGCACAATTCATTTTAAACCTATACATTCTAATTTTTGTTGACACTGCAGGTACATACTGTTACTTACAATTGCTTATTTACAATCATTTCAGTACTTGGGTATCCATCACTAGGTAATTTGCACTGCCTTCAACTCAAGTGGGCGGAGCTGCATTAATTGCATCAATCACACAATGTATTTCTAACCACTCCGTTTTAATTGTGCATCAAGGGAAAGTATTGTCAATATCTAGCTTATTATTTGGTGAATGGTTTTAGTGAAAGCCACCTTGATAAAGTCACCTTGATGATCTAAGATAAAACCCTTGTAAGGTTTTTGGCAACTGATTAGTTATACAGTCTTTTTATTTTATACCAAAGCTTGATCTGTGTATCACACCTAAAGTTACATGAATATTTTGATAACGTGGTTTATCCAGTTTTAGATATGATTGAAAAAGCAATGCATTGAATACCAAAGCTTGATCTGTGTCTACATTGGGTTTGCTAAGCAAGTGGTTATAACAAGTCACACCTAAAATTACATGAATATTTTGGTAATGCCAGTTCATCCAGTTTTAGAAATATAAACTGGCCCTAGTTTTAAAGCAGCAAAGCAGTGTACCAGTGAGAATTTAGTTTATTTTGGCCCGTTTGCCCTAAAAACTAATATCTAATTTGCATGAGTAACTGTTTTTTGCACCATGTAACTAAAAGGCCAGGGTGATTTTGGACATTCAGTTCCACTTAACCATTATATTTTCCAACTGGCAGCTTATGGGTGTTTTTTCTGGTGGAGTGCCATGGATGAGGTTTATGAAGAGGGTTTAACTTGCATTCCCTTTAGAGTAACAAACATTGTTTATTCAGTAAGACTAGTAGAACATAAATCTTTTCATATATTAGGATAACTAGGAGTTTTATTTTTATTTGTATTATATGTACAGTATGTATAATGTACGGTACATGTATGGGTCCACTGTACAAGAAATAGCTCTATGTAAATTGTAACTGAACATTATAGATCTGATGTTAAAATGTTTTAACTGGTGACAGAGAACCGGTTTTATCGTGGCAGCTTAGTAATTTTTCAGCAGGCTTAACCACTTTTATTTGCATACAGTTGTTCTCTGTAGATAGCAATCAGTTCTTTCTGTAGAATATAAAGGTGAATTGTTTGCTATACAGTATGTACAAAAGGAAAGGCTGTTTACTTGATGTTAAAACAAACCCTAGCTCTAAAGTTGTAATCTTGATCAATCAAGCATTGGGGAATTACAGTAGACGGATAATGTGAGCATACAGTTACAATAGCTATTAGCAAGTTTTGCAAATTTCCGGTTCCAAGTCATGAATTGAAAACAGAATATCTGGTAATTTACCTTCTTTGTTAGTGCCGGTGTCATCACTATCTTCCTTTTAGGCCCCCATTCACACATGAGTGTTTTGCAGCTCGAGTTCTTATGCACCCAATTGTTGAACAAGTACAGAAGATTCATTTGAGTATTTTTAGGCCTATAGACTTCAATGGGAGCACCTGACAACAGTGCGTTTTTTCAGGCCCTCTCATAAGTGTGTGGGGCCAGAAATGCACAATCATGCTGTAGAGAAGCTCCTGTACTGCTTTTTCACATCCCAAAATGCACAAAAAAAGCCTTTCACAATTCACCTGAATGCCCTATGCTCAAGTGTGAATCTAGCCTTACTTTGAACACAACAGCACATTGTAGCAGGAACTGCTTTTTACAGCTATTTTTTTTTTTTTTACTCCTAATGCCTGCCTAAGTTAAGCATCCCCCTGTTTTAGGTTATATTAAATATTACAATTAAAATTAGTTTGAAGAGTTTCCTTAATTGTAAATGTCAGTTTTTTTTTGGTTAAGTGAATATTATTGTAGTTTTTTTTCAGCCATGCATTTCAATATATTAATATTCTAATCTTAGTGTAATATAAGGAAATATTGTATCTAATGGTTCAATTTATCTGTGGCAATAGCCAGAGTTCATTGATACTATAGTAAAACTATTTGGGGGATTTTTAGATTAAAGTATACCTGTCATTAACTGATCCAGGAAACAAAATTTTGAATGGAAGACTTCTTATCACCAGATGCTGATCGTTGCTCTTTTTTGTTGTTGTTTTTTTAAGCCATTTTTGTATAGCATATTTATGTGGAATGCTGAGGCACAGAATACCACCTGCCCAACTACTGGTGTCTAGAAGTTTTGTTCCAACGCATCTTGAATCTGGATGAGTGACCACCTTTTAATGTAAAAGTAATTCCTACATAGACGATTCTGTGAGATCTCCATTAGTAAATGGTCATTACAATGACACAATGTTACACGTGTTACAATACGTGTTGGCCTACAGCTTGATGCATTTCCATTGATTTCAATTGTATGCATAAAAATGTATAAATAATAATTGTATAAAATATTTAGTAAAACACTTTATAAACTTGTAAACTACAAAAAGATTTGTATACATTTCCAAAATACCCTTATAGTGTCCACATGAGAAGGCATTTTTCTTGAAAGAGAATGTAGTGACCCATGTCGGAATGCACATCAGTACAACATTAACTAGAAGAATAGAACGTGTCTGATACGAGCACCATAGGAAATCAATAACCCATAATGCTTGTATCATATCTAAAATAGGCAAGCACAGAGTTGGATTAAGCTTTGCTGGCTCAGTAGTGCAACAATCCCACTTACCGGCATGCACTTTTTTTGGCGTGTTTTGGAGCAGCACCATTCACTTGAATGGTCTCCCCTTATCCCCAAAAACCTGTCAAGTGGCTCCTGTAACCTTTTTTGGAGTCAACTTTTGGTGTGTTTTTGGACAGTGCAATTTTTCACGTGACAAACTTTTTTTTTTTTTTTTTTTTCCACACATTTGAAGTGTCCCTAAAAGTGAATGCCACCCAAACGCACATTGCGTATCGGTGTGACAGGCCTTACTATTGCAGAGGAGAATGAGCAGGGTGTTTCTAGTTGCATATAAGTATACTAACCTTTTTCATTTGAGCCAGTTCATTTACATGCTACTTCATGATGAGAAAATAACCTCTGTATGAAGCATCTTTGCTCTGCCAACCAGCACTGGTCAATGGAATGGGCTCCTTAACAGAATCCTGTACTGGGAATATATAGGGGGGTCTATATTGGTGACCACCCCTGCTGATTACTTGTTCCCTGGCTGTTATTTTGGTCTAGTAACTTGAGAATTGTATGTGTCACTGACTTTACACAGATATGTACACCTAGAAGGCCTAACTTTTATACCCCTGCATGCCTGTTCTGGGTCATTGGGGTTGATTTACTAAAGGAAAATGGCCTGTTCACTTTGCAAGGGAACTTTCCCATAACTTAGTGAATGTGGTAATAAATGTTGCTTTGTAAAGCATACCAAATCATATGCAAAAAAAAAAAACTTTCTTGTACATGATTGAATGATGGAAGTACAAGCTCCCCCTCACCCTTCATTCACTAAGCCAAGGGAAAATCCCCTTGCCAAGTGAGCAGCCTATTTTCCTTAGTAAATAAAACTGTGTTGTCTCCAACTATTTTCTCCTGTATAGTCCTTTTGAAAACAAAATCATTATATTAAAAGCACTTAAATAATTCAAATACATTTCTAAATTGGTGCGATGTTTAATTTTCTATGTCAATGATTTTTTTAAGGCATTTTGTATTTTATTAACCTGCTGTATGAACATTTATTGAATAATATGTTCTGACTGCCAAATGAGCTTAATAGAATGCATACCATGACTAATGCACTGTTTGGCTTCACATTCCAATGGCAGCCATTTAGTGAGTCTAGGCCTGCCTTTACCATTTCTATGTAACTGACTTGGTTTAAAGGTGTATTTTTGACCAATTTTATGCATAACAGAAGCAGCTATTTTTTTTCCAACCTGCAACAACATTTCACATATCAACATATCTGATCACAAGGATGCTTACTGATCTACAGTGCAAAACTATTTTTCTCTTACGTCCTCCGACAGTCGCCGCCTCTTCATATTCTTCATAATGGGGTAATTGACCTTTGCTCCGTAGGAGTAGCTAGGCAACAGAATATGTCAATATTAAAGCTTTTAACATATCCCACCTCCAGGGGGTGGTCCCCTCAGTCAATACCCTCCTACTTCCTGTATCCATACCTCAGTTTCATTGTCTAGCTTGTCAGGAGTAGCTTGATGTCCCTATGCTGGGCCATTTTGTCTCAGCCTTTTATCTTCTTTTTTAAATTTTATTTGAGTTTTTTTCTCTCTTTGCTTAGCTGTTACTTTTGTCAGCATTAGTTAGGTCTTCTGATGAAGAGGATCGCGCGGGCTGGGTCTCGGGCTAGCCCCCCTGGTCGCAGGTTGTGGGTCAGTGGCTTCTCAGCCTGCCATCGAGCGTTCAGTCAGGTATTTTTCCTTGCATATGTGAACGACCCATCCCTGTTCGCTGCAGGGATGCTATGGTGAGGTGGCTACCTCACTGGACGCCATGCGGTTTCGCACCGCAGTTCTGCTGCGTCCTGACTGCGACTCTCCCTGTCCCATGTGCAGTGGCTTGATCGCTTGTGCGGGTTCCCCACGCCATTTAGGAGGTAAGTGTATCTGTGTGGGGACCTGTCTGTTTGGGGGGTGTCAGTCTGGGACTGTGTAACCCTGCCTCTGTTCACACTATTGGACTCCCTATCTGTCTTGGCTGCATTCTGTGGGCTGCAAGGAGGGGGGCTATGCTGCACTGTTTCTGTGTCAGACTGTGTGCTGCTTTTTTTACTGTGTGACAGGCTGTATGCTGCAGGGTATGATTGGATCGTGTTTATGCATACATGCGGCCGCTGCTGCGGTCCGCCATTGTTTTAATATACTGCACGTGTACTGGTGTTTTCACTGTATGTGGGGAGCGGCGTTTTCGGCGCCAAGCGCCGCCATTTTGGCGGCAATCGCTCCGGCCTCATGCTAACACTGCAGGCGGCCATTTTTTTGTAGCCTTCCATAGGCTTTAATAGAGCGGCCTGTATTGCATCACTTCCTTTTCCCTGGGCGCACCGATCGAGGCAGCAGCAGCAGTGGTCTCTCCAGGTTTTTATCCTCTCTATTCCTGTAATCCTTGCCTGAGTTTGTGCTTTTCCCTGTGGGGGTCAAAAAGCTGGTGTGTGTGTGCGGTGGGCTGCGCTCGCCGCGCTTTTAAAGGGGCAGTTACCCTTTGTTCTTCTGCAAACTTTTGGGGGCATGGATTCTCAGGAAAGCAAATTTCCTCTCACTTTGGTGGGAGGCCAAGGGGCTGCTGTTTCCCCCCCAGGGGGTGATTTGGCTGCTGTTGTGGCTAACCTTGCTGCTCAGGTGCAAATGCTTGTGGCTGCTCAATCCACAAAACGGCCCAGAGTTTCCTCTGATTCAGAGGGTGATGGTGATGGGGCTGCTATGGCTGGGGTCTCCTTATCGGGGTCCCGTTCCTCCCTGGATCTTGTGGGGTCTGAAGTGGAGGCTGAGGTTGAAGGGGTTGATAATTCCCCCCCTGGCTCATCTGAAGAGCTTGCACTCATGGATGACTTGGTTGCTTCTATCAAACAAACCCTGCGATTGCAGGATGAGCCATGTCCTCCTGCTGTCCTGGCCTCTTATGGGACGCAGCGGAGATGCAAATCATCGCAGGTTTTTCCTTGCACTGAAGATTTTCAGCGCGCTGTTAGTGAACAATGGCGCAATATACGGAAGTCTTTTGCTGTGCCTAGTAGGTTCAAGCTGCGTTATCCTTTCACGCCCGCTACTGATGAACGTTGGTGTGTGCCACCTCCGGTGGATCACGCGGTGGCGGTTTTGAATAAGTCCACTGCGATTCCTGCTGAGGATACCCCGGTGTTTCGGGATGCCACGGACAGGAGGCTGGAGTCTCTTGCCCGTCATACTTATTTGGTTACCGGTTCTATGCTAAAAGCTATTTTTGCTTCACTTATGGCAGCTCAGGCGGTCGCGAATTGGACGCAGGTACTTCGGCGCGTCCTGGTGGCTGACTCTGCCCCTCCGGCAACGCTGGCTATGGTGGATCAAATCCATCAGGGAGTCATGTATTTGTGTGATGCGGACTTGGATATAGTCCTGTTGGCTGCACGTGTGCACAGCGTGGCGGTGTTGTCACGCCGCCTGGTTTGGCTGAAGTGTTGGTCTGTGGATCAATCTTCACGAAAAACCTTGGCTAATCTACCCTATACTGGATCTCGCCTTTTTGGCGAATCCTTGGATACACTGATAAAGGGGATTACGGGTGGTAAGAGCACGCTCTTGCCCCAATCCCACAAGGCTAAATGCACAATGCTCCTGGTAAGAAGCATACTTCTTTTCGACCCTCTCAGGGGTCCTTTTCGTGCCTTTCGGTCGCATTATAAGGGCAAGCCCCTCAAAGGTCAAGGCTCTCAAAAGAAGCCGTGGACAGGTAAGCAGAAGTCCGGCCAGTCCGAATCCGCTGCCCATAACAATGCGGCCTGAAGGGGCGCCCTCACCCAGTTCTGGGGTGGGGGGACGCTTGCTCGGTTTTCTTCAACCCTGGCTGGCCCGTGTTCGGGACAGGTGGGTTCAGGAAATCGTTCGATCTGGCTACAAGATCGAGTTTCTCTCTCTCGGCCGAAAAGCAGATTTTTTCCCTCAAATCTTCAACTGTCTCCGGAGCGTTTGCGGGATCTGCACCTGGCGGTGCGGGACCTGCGGGCTCAGGGAGTGGTGGTTCCGGTGCCTCATCGGGACAGATTTCGGGGGTTCTATTCCAATCTGTTCACCGTGCCCAGGAAGGAGGGCAAGGTGCGTCCAATTCTGGACCTAAAGGTTCTGAACCGCTTTGTGCGGGTTCGCAAGTTCCGCATGGAATCCCTGCGGTCGGTGGTGGCTGCCCTGGTTCCGGGGGAATTCATGGCCTCCGTCGACTTGAAGGATGCGTACCTTCACATCCCCATTTTCGAGGGTCACCAGAGGTACCTTCGATTCGCAATTGCGGAGGATCATTACCAATTCGTGGCGCTACCTTTTGGTCTCGCTTCGGCTCCACGGGTGTTCACCAAGGTGCTTGCACCGGTTCTGGCTTTGTTGAGAGCCCAGGGCATCTCTGTCCTGGGGTATCTGGACGACATTCTGGTTCGGTCTGCGACCAGCCAGGGTCTGGTGAAGGACCTGTCCGTCACGATGCAGACTCTGCAGGAGTTTGGTTGGACGATAAACTTTCTAAAATCGACGCTGTGCCCGTCGGTTCGTCTACCCTACCTGGGTATGATTCTGGACTCGGTCCAGGCGAAGGTCTTCCTACCGGACGACAAACTCGGGACTCTTCAGGAAGAAGTCAGGTCCCTCAGGGACGTTCCGTGCTCGTCCATCCGGACGTGCATGCGCTGTTTGGGATTGATGGTCTCAGCTTTCGAGGCGATTCCCTTCGCCCAGTTTCACACGCGGGGTCTCCAAGCGGAGATCCTATCCAGGTGGGACGGGCGACCGCAATCTCTGGATCTCCGGAGTCATCGCACCAGCAGGGATCTTCTGTGGTGGCTCCAGTCCCCGACGGTGTCGGGGGGCAAGTCTTTTCGTCCTCTCTCATGGACGGTGGTCACCACGGATGCCAGTCTATCGGGCTGGGGTGGTGTTCTGGGCGTTCTGTCCGCCCAGGGAACTTGGTCGGAGGAGGAATCTTCCCTTCCGATCAACATTCTGGAATTGCGAGCGATAAATCTCTGCCTTCGACGTTGGACGGACGGGCTGCAGGGCCGTCCGGTTCGGGTGCAGACGGACAATGCCATGGCGGTGGCCTACATCAACCACCAAGGGGGCACCAGGAGTGCCCAAGCGGCTCGGGAGGTGGCCGACATTCTGTCTTGGGCCGAGACACACGTCCCGGCGATATCGGCGGTTCACATTCCGGGGGTGGAGAACTGGCAGGCGGATTATCTGAGTCGCCAGACCCTGGACCAGGGGGAATGGTCCCTCCACCCGGATGTCTTCCAGATGTTGTGCGCGAAGTGGGGTCTTCCGGAGGTGGACCTGTTCGCGTCTCGTCTGAACAATAAGGTGAAAAGGTTCGTGGCAAGGACACGCGATCCTCGGTCAGACGCGTTGGTGGCTCCGTGGCATCAGTACCGACTGATGTATGCCTTTCCACCGATTCAGCTGCTGTCCAGGTTCCTTCGCAGGTTGAACTCGGACCCGCACGCGGTGATTCTTGTGGCACCGGACTGGCCTTGCCGGTCCTGGTACGCAGACCTCGTGAATCTGACGGTCGACGTCCCGTGGCGTCTGCCTCTTCGAGAGGATCTCCTGTCTCAAGGACCAATATTCCATCCTGCTTTCCAGTCGCTGGCTTTGACGGCCTGGCTGTTGAAACCGAGGTCCTGAAGGATAGGGGTCTCTCCCCTGAGGTCATTCACACTTTGATCAACGCGAGGAAGTCTTCCTCGGGGAAGGTCTATTACCGTACTTGGAAGGCCTATTTTGCATGGTGTGAGTCCAGGGGGTATTCCCCTCGCACGTACTCGGTGTCTAGGGTGTTGTCCTTCCTTCAGACGGGTGTTGACCAGCGTTTGGCGCTGGCTACGATCAAGGGTCAGGTGTCTGCGTTGGCCGTTCTTTTTCAACGTCATGTGGCATCTAACTCCTTGGTTAGCACTTTTGTTCAAGGGGTGCGACATCTAGTCCCTCCGAGGAGGGAACCTCTGCCTCCTTGGGACTTGAATCTTGTTCTGTCCGTGTTACAACATGCTCCTTTTGAACAGATCAGGAAGATCTCGTTGTCTATGTTGTCCAAGAAGGTCGCCTTTTTGGTGGCGATCACTTCGGCTCGCAGGGTTTCGGAGCTGGCAGCCTTGTCCTGCAGGTCTCCGTATCTGGTCGTTCACTTGGATAAGGTGGTCTTGCGACCTAACCCTTCTTTTCTTCCGAAGAGGATTTCGGAATTTCACCTCAATGAGGACATTGTCTTGCCTTCGCTCTGCGCGAAACCTAAACATCCGAAGGAGGTGGATTTGCACTCCCTGGATGTTGTTCGGGCGATCAGGGTTTACCTGAAATCGACTGAATCTTTTCGCAAGTCGGATTCCTTATTTGTCCTTCCAGAGGGTCCTCGGAAGGGAATGGCGGCGTCGGCTTCTACCATCGCCAAATGGATCAGACAGACCATTGAACAGGTATATGCTTTGAAGGGGAAAGTTCCTCCTATGCCTGTGAAGGCGCACTCTACCAGATCTCTGAGTAGGTCTTGGGCCTGTCATCATCGGGCTTCTGTGGCCCAGGTGTGTAAGGCGGCAACTTGGTCGTCCGTTCACACCTTCTCAAAATTCTACAAGGTGGATGTTCAGGCATCGGCAGATGCTTCCTTTGGCCGCAAGGTTCTTAGTGCGGCAGTTCTTTAAGGTCCCTTGTTTGGACCCTTGGCTGTTTGGGATGTGTTTTTCATCCCTAGGTTATTTGTTTTTTCCTGGGTTGTTGCTTCTGTTGAGCAAGTTTTTTCATGCTGCCCAGCTGGTTCCTTCCTTTGGTAAGGTTCCTTTCTCTGATGTGGAGACGGCGTTGCCTTAGGCGCGGCTGCGTTTCCCACCCCTCATGTTTGCACTGCTTTGGGACGTCCCTATTGTGACGAATATTTAGAGGCGGCGACTGTCGGAGGACGTAAGAGAAAACAGAATTTTTGTAAAATCTTACCTGTAAAATTCCTTTCTGAGTCCTCCGACAGTCCCCGCCCCCGCCCCTCTTTTGGGGTTTGGTTGTATACTCTACTGCTATTCTACTGAAACTGAGGTATGGATACAGGAAGTAGGAGGGTATTGACTGAGGGGACCACCCCCTGGGGGTGGGATATGTTAAAAGCTTTAATATTGACATATTCTGTTGCCTAGCTACTCCTACGGAACAAAGGTCAATTACCCCATTGTGACGAATATGAAGAGGCGGCGACTGTCGGAGGACTCAGAGAAAGGAATTTTACAGGTAAGATTTTACAAAAAATTCCGTTATTGTGAATAGGTATGCTCTTAAATGTATGTTCATCCCACAGAATTTCTGTGATAACTACACTATGACAACTGATATTGTCTAAATTCTTCAAAAATGTTTGGATTTGCTTTTCTATTTTTTACATGATGATGTTAGCAGTTATGAAATTCTGCATATTGTGACCAAGTCTGTTACTTCTCACTTATGTTTTTTTGATGTATATAATACATTTCTTTCTTTTTTTATTTTTTTTTTTAATATGTACTTGTTGGTAACATACATGCTAACTGGCATAGTATGTGTTACATAATATTTAAATAAGAAACTTTATTTCAGTGGCTACTGTGTAATACACTTTGACATAATACACTGGGATGTTATTTGTGCTCCATGTGTTGTGCTAAGCTCCGTTCTTTTCACTGCAGGGTGAACACTTTTTTTATCCTGTAGCCTTGGGGTTTATTTACTAAAGCTGGGGAGTGCAAAATCAGGCTCATTTCTGCATAGAAACCAATAAGCTTCCAGGTTTTATTGCCAAAGCTTAATTGAACTAGCTGAGGTTAGAAGCAGATTGGAAAGTGCAAAATCAGGCTCACTTCAGGATAGAAACCAGTTTTAGTAAATAAACCCCCTTGTCATGTGCTGTCTTCTTCTACACAGGGATCAATAAAAATCCTTGGGGCAGTAACTGTTGATTTCTGCCCAGCTTTCAGTGAGGTGAACGGAGCACAAATGTAACCCTTCATGGAAAAGCCTGTACTCCTAGTTCACTGAAACACATGGAAAATGGCTAACTTCATAAAGCAAACTTCTGTAAAGCAGTAGCTGTCTGTTGATTTAATCAATGCATCGGTTGACACTCGGGCCAAGTACCAGCCTGCTAAGTCTTGTGACATTTAAAACTTGAGTGTGGATTACTGTATTTAGCAATAACTGCTTGTAAATAGAGCTGCAATGCTAAACTATTTAATTAAAATTATTCTATTAAAGCTGGGGGTGTATGTCTGTCTTTTTTATATTCTACAGCTTGTTTTGTTTTAGTTTGAAATTAAATATGCAGTGTGAAAAATCCTTATTTTTATTTGGTAAAACTTTCAAAATCTCTTATCGATATGTGTAATGTGAAAAATTATCTACAATATTTCCTCAGAGCATCGGGTGTAATGGTGTATGTAAATACAATTCTAAATTTCTGATGTCCTAATGGGCTAACCTAAGATTAGCTTATGTTAAATTGACTTGCTGAACTGGTATGTAAAGCCCTTAATTAGGCAGATTTTGTTTGTGATGTATTACATGTGTTCTGTCACTGTCATTTAACTGACAGATATATAAATGGGATTATGAGGGCCTTTCTTTTAGTAAATGTTATGTAATACCCATTATCACAACTGTAGTCTTAAAACTGGCCAAAGACCCCAGATATTTTCAGGCTAAAGGTTTTATTTTTATTTATTTTTTTTGCACATTAATAACTTTTCTTGTGTGATGTCTATCTAATTTATCCACTTAGTGATTACTTCACTGTCTTTAAAGATTATGTAACAGGATTATATCCTAAGTATTTGGGCTAATTTCGATGACCTTGTTTTGTGAACCTGTAACAGTGTGAGCCTTCCAAATCCTGAAGCATTATGGATGTAGCCAAGGCCCATTGCACGAATTCCAAAAAAAAAAATGCCATTACCTATTGTGTTGGTGAAACATTTCATTTTTTTTTTTTTAATTTCTATGGACACCATTTCAATTCAAAAGTCAAGGCTGTTTAACATTAGATGGGCTTGGGAATGTAAGCATTATTACTTGCATGCATTTTAGATAATGATGCAATGTGATTTTGTAGCTCTCCATTTAATTATCTTAATGGGAACATGACAGTCACTTCTGAAACTGCAATGTGCAGTCACCTGTTCTTGAATGGTGTACTGTACACGTGATTAAATACATTTTTTTTTTATTAGTGTACAGAACCCATATAGGGGGTGATAAACATGTGCACAAATAGGGAATTGAACTCCAAAACCAGATAAATAAATCATCATGACAAGCAAATTTTGTATTTCAGTGGCCCAAATACTGCAGCAGACTGAACTAAGGATATTGCAATTTCAAGACAACAGTTCTACCAAACAAGTCATCCTGGTTTTGAATGATCATGGTAGACAAATCTAAATATTGTCCCAGAGACCATTTACTTAGACATTGGACCAGGTATAGGAAATGTAAGCAGTGTTATGCACTATTCATAATAGTGTTGTTGGGAGAGCATAAGACAGCTTTTGGATCAGAAGGCTGTAATACAATGCTCAAAAAATTTAAAGGAACACTTTGAAATCATATTGGATCTCAATGGGGAAAATTATGTTGAATATACTGACATGGACTGAGTAATGTGGTGGACCTGCCAATTCTAGTGTTGCATGGCAAATGCCAATCGAGCTCTACAGGGCCCATTAGAGGACATCAGGCCCTAAGGTCACCCTCATGAAGTCTTTTTCTGATTATTTTTTTTAAAGACCTTTACACCAGTGGCTTGCTGGAGGTTATTTTGTAGGGCTCTGGCAGTGCTCTTCCTGTTCCTCCTTACATAAAGGTCCTGCTGATGGGTTAAGGACCTTCTACGGCCCTGCTCAGCTTTCCTAGAGTGACTACCTGTCTCCTGGAATCTCCTCCATGCTCTTGAGACTGTGCTGGGAGACACAACAAACCTTCTGCCAATGGCAAGTATTGATGTGCCATCCTGGAGGAGTTGGACTGCCTGTGCAACCTCTAATAGGGTCCAGGTATCGCTTCATGCTACCAGTAGTGACACTGACCCTAGCCAAGTGCAAAACTAGTGAAAAGCAGAAAAGATGACTAGAGGAAAGCAATGTCAGTGGCCTCAACCTGTAAAACCATTCCTGTTTTTGAGAAGATAAATTCGAATTCTGTGTTTTAAACCTGGGATCTTGCCAACATCCCTGATGAATATGGAACAACAATAACCCCTGAGGATTGGGACTTTCAACGGCAAGAATCAGGACTTGAGTATGAAAAAATATAAATTTTATTCCACATATAATAAAGATAAATTGTACATAATCACATCTCAAGTATATAATAAAAACAAGGTCATAGATACGTCTTGGAACCAGAAGGGTCTGAGGTGTCTGGATCGGACTAGACGCGTTTCGGTCCAAATGCCTTTCTCAATGGTCCACAAAACACCAGAGCTCAGACTAGGAGCATAAAAGGTAACAATGAGTATAATACAAAAAATGGGTATAAGGTTAAATTTAACATGTATTAAACAATGTTAAGAGCGATATAACACAAAATTCATTATACATAGTGTTTGTCGTATTTAAATGTAACAAAGAGGGGGGGCAAAAAATGCCTCTATAATTACGTACCAGATATGTAAGACCTCTGTGAAATCCAGGACGTGAGACCAAAAAGATGGGCCTTGGTGGATGAGAAAAAGGCCTTCAATTGACTATGGCCGCCAAGGGTATGTGCTAATCAAATTAGGTCTATACAGGATAGACTAAAATTGAATCCTTAATTTTTGAATTAAAAAAAGCGGTAGAAAAGAAAACCAATCTATACCTTCATATTGATAATTTCGAAACATATAATAGAGAAAACCTCAATCCCCTAGGCCTACGAGTCCAAATCTTTCCAACTATTGAGGATCTCGATGAAATCTTCAAATCCAAATGGGAGGCAAATCTACAATTATGTTCAAAGAACATGATGTGCCTCCTCATTGAAGAATATCATAAGAGAATAAAGGGATTAGACCTGACCATCGAGAAACTCTATGAACAATTAGAGACACATTTGGACACCCCAAAATTTACTAATTTGGAAAACAATATAAAAAACCAATTAGATAAAAATATCAAACTGAACATTAACAAAAAGGAGCAAAAACTTTGCAGGGACAGAATAGCCTTCCGTGACAAAAAGGCCTATAAATGGCATCAACGACAAACACAACCTCGCCCTAAAAGACGCGACTTAACTAGAGCCGATCATAATTTAGGCTCGAATTCATCTATAAACTCTTCACTGTCTTCATCTTCACTACCCACCCTCAATAGGGGCAAACAAGTGAAAACAAAAAGATCCTTTGCCCAAGATGACAACACAAATGCAAGTAAACGCCCCCCAACTCCTTCAGGGCCCCCACTCCCATCAGATACACGACGTTTAGCTCACATGAACTTACCGGTCAAAAACACATTAGAAACCAAACACATAGCAATTACAGATACCACGCATGCCATGGCCGCAGATAACACGGATTTTGAGGATCACTCATGAAACTCAACCCCTACTAGTGATGACAGCGACATCATTAATCTTTCAGATTACACTCTGTCACCAGCCCAAATATCTTTACTGCGGAAAGGCCTCACTTTTTGTCCCACCACTGATATAGACAAATTCACTTTCAAAAAAGATCTAAATCTATTTGCTCGAAAAATTCTTTTACAAAGTCAACACGCTCAGAAACATAACCCCAAACTACTGCAACCCAAAACCAAAAAATTAGAAACGGAAGCTTTAGATACACTAATTGCCTTACTAGAGGAACAAGATGGTTTAGATCTAATAGACAGGATTGACTTGGATTCGTTATTAAACGAACATCCTCAATCTGGTGCAACAAACCGCTTTCAAAAAAAATCAGACAAATTTCCTGCTCTAAATAGTAATACCAATCTGGCAGCTTTTGTCATGTTGGTATCCCAAGACATTGAGAAAATCAAACTTTCTCCTCAGACTCAAGCTTCTAATCTCAGTCTAGAAGAAAACCAGGCACTTACTGCCCTCACCAAACAATTACAATTGACTATCAAGCCCTCCGACAAGGGGGGCAACATAGTCGTTATGCATAACCAACAATACGCCAATATGTGCTGGAAAATTCTTAATAACTCAACCTGGTATCACAAAATATCCAGAACAACCATTGATAAGTATTTTGCAGAATTCTATGCCTTGGTGGACAATGGTTACTTAACGGGTTGCATAGATAAAACCACTTGGGATTATTTGAGAATCAAATTCCCCACTATTCCTACCTTTTATAGTTTGCCTAAAGTCCACAAAAATAAAAACGACCCGCCTGGACGACCCATCGTCTCGGGTAGGGGCAGTATATCAGAAAACTTAAGCAGGTATGTGGACAGCAAACTGTATCCATTCGTGCAAACTCTTCCTTCCTTTGTTAAGGATACCATACACCTCCTTCAATTGTTGGAGGGCATGTCGATCCCTGCGGATGCCCTGCTGGTGGCCATAGATGTTGAAGCACTATACAGCTCCATCCCCCACCAGCAGGGTATCCGCACGGTCGCACATGCCCTCACACAATCCAACTCAGATTCCCCAGCCACACAAAAATTTATTCTACAATCACTTGAATACATTCTTACTCGTAATGTATTCTCTTTTGATGGTTCCCATTTCCTCCAGGTACAGGGCGTTGCGATGGGGACATGTTGTGCCCCATCGTACGCCAACCTGTACCTGGGGGAGTGGGAACGCTCTTTCCTCTCCGAGGAACAACATTCGAAATACACTCAGCACATATTGGCTTGGCATAGGTACATTGACGATGTACTCATTGTCTGGACAGGCAATGAGGAATCGCTTCTAGAATGTGTTCATTCTATGAACAGAAACAACTTTAACCTCTCATTCACCCTCAGTTATAATAGCAATTCCATTGACTTTCTGGACATCACAATCAATAAAAATCAATTAGGAAACATTACTACCACACTATTCAGAAAACCCACCGCCGCCAATACAGTACTTTACGCAACTAGTGCTCATCCAGCTCCTTTAATAAAGTCTATCCCCTACGGGCAATATTTGCGACTTAGACGCAATTGCTCTGAAGACCACATTTTCAAGTTGGAAGCAGATAAACTTAGAAAAAGATTGACCTCTAGAGGCTACACACAAACTTGCCTCAAAAAGGCCTATCGTAGGGCCAAATCGCAACAACGACAAGACCTCATATTCAAAAAATCGATCAAAACTTCACGTGACAACAATCAGATTCAACATCAGGCACGTATTATAACCTCGTACACGAAACAATATGACAGAGTCTATAATGTCCTTAACAAATACTGGCATTTACTCACATGTGATCCACACCTTAATCCCTTTGTTACTGACCAACCGGCGATAACTTATCGCAAGACCCGTTCACTCAAGGACAAGTTAGTTAAAAGTGAATACACAGGTGAATTTCGCCAAGATCCATGTAAACGCCTAGGAACTTTTAAGTGTGGAGGGTGCAATATATGCCAATACATTTGTACAGACCCCAATATAATCTTGCCTAATGGCTCCCCATATAGACCTCTACATTTTTCCAATTGTCAAACGATAGGAGTGGTCTATCTCCTCCTCTGCTGCTGTGGGTGCTTTTATGTCGGGAAGACAAAAAATGAATTCCATAAACGAGCTCAACGACATATTACATGTATGCGCCAACGCAATCCTGATCTCCCTCTTGGGAGACATGTTCTGACCACACACAGCGGTATTTTCCCACGCTGTTTTTTTGTCATCCTTGACCGTGTGCACCCCAGCAGCAGAGGAGGAGATTGGGACAAAACCCTTCTACAGAGGGAATCCAGATGGATTCACAACCTGAGAGCTACCATCCCCCCAGGACTCAACGAAAACATTAGTTTCAAGCCCTTCCTTGAAGGGTTTTCATCAGGGGGATGGGATCCATAATCTATCTGTGGTTAAATGACAACACTACGCGATAATGCTCCTCTGTGCAATATCTGTTTCATTCTAAAATTACCAAAAGTCAATACTCAAAACATATGTGATAGGATTTCTTTTTTCCTTCCCATTTATATATATAGAACTAATCAATTTTTCCACATCACTCAATATACAAGTACCACTTGGTGGTCACTCAATATACCCTCCTTGCAGTAGCTTGTTTGCTCTGATTTTTCATTTGAGTGCTATTTCAAAGTATTCAATATCAATCCACATCTTTCTTTTATATTTGCCCTTTTTTATGTAAATATGTGGCCATTCAATACACCTTTCCTGCAGTGGTTTTTTTTGCTCCTGTCCCTATTGAATGTTATTGCAAAATATCCATTATTAATTGATATCCGCCTTTTCATTTTTGTATCTTTATGTAAACATAGAGTTTGCCTTGTTTATATGTCTATAGTCTTGGCTTTGTCCCCTTAGTTGCAGCTTAGTATCAGTGACACTACATGCTCCCCGCACAGATTCTCCCCCCGGCGCACATGGGGGCGTTCCCCCGCCCCGTCACCGGTCACCTGATCCCGCCATTGGCGGAATTCAGACCCGGACATTGTGCGTCGGCGTGCCCGGAACGCACGCCGCGGCCAACCCTGTGTGGGCGGCGTCGGTGCGCTCCAGACACGGGGGACCTCTATTGGTCCGCACTCGCCCTGGGAGGAGACCGGACGGAGGCTCCGGCGCATGCGCCGGCGTACTTAATGGCGGACCGCGCTCTATTCAGAGCACGCCGCCATTACTCTTATGCACAGACCTATACAGGTAAGTTACTTTCTCCCTGGATTTTCGAAAATTGCCCATAGGACCCGCTTTTGTTATAACACTCTTACCAATACTTATTCTTGGCATTTGGGCACCCTTTGAAACTTTTACTGGGACTATTTTCCTTTCACTTAGCCATTTCTATCTCTGATTCCTAGGATATCTGTTTTCTGCCATTGAATTCTGGCTAATATTCATTCCGATACCTGTGCACCCTTTGATACTCCTATTAGCACCACTTTTTCTCCTATTCAGTAACTTCTTTTCCATCCCATTGTATTTACTCCTTATCTATTCCATTCCATTGTATCTACTCCTTATCTATTTACCCTCTGATATCCCTCATGATTTCAGGCTTGACATATTCCATGTCAACAGGGATGCATGGCTGGACACGTCCCAGCATCATAAATCCATCGGGGGACATACCTACCCTACTACTATTTTACAGGTATTCTGTACCCACAATATTCTGTCCTACTCTCCCCTTTTATTTTCCATGATAGACAGACTTCATTTAATTTTTCTTCTATATCTTTTCATAACTTTTTAGATGACCTGTGCGTTTCTGACCTCATTCTGGAGATCCTCGTGGGATTTTCTGTCCGTGGAGCTCTTTTCTCACTGTCATTTGCCATACCACCGTGTATTTGGCTTATAAATATTGAATTCTCCCCTGGAAACCCATACAAATATCAACATATTGCTTTAGTCTATCCTGTATAGACCTAATTTGATTAGCACATACCCTTGGCGGCCATAGTCAATTGAAGGCCTTTTTCTCATCCACCAAGGCCCATCTTTTTGGTCTCACGTCCTGGATTTCACAGAGGTCTTACATATCTGGTACGTAATTATAGAGGCATTTTTTGCCCCCCCTCTTTGTTACATTTAAATACGACAAACACTATGTATAATGAATTTTGTGTTATATCGCTCTTAACATTGTTTAATACATGTTAAATTTAACCTTATACCCATTTTTTGTATTATACTCATTGTTACCTTTTATGCTCCTAGTCTGAGCTCTGGTGTTTTGTGGACCATTGAGAAAGGCATTTGGACCGAAACGCGTCTAGTCCGATCCAGACACCTCAGACCCTTCTGGTTCCAAGACGTATCTATGACCTTGTTTTTATTATATACTTGAGATGTGATTATGTACAATTTATCTTTATTATATGTGGAATAAAATTTATATTTTTTCATACTCAAGTCCTGATTCTTGCCGTTGAAAGTCCCAATCCTCAGGGGTTATTGTTGTTCCATATTCCTGTTTTTGAGGTGGTCTCATTGTTGCCCATCTGTGCAATCATTTTTAGCTGCTTTCTGTGTTAATGAAATTAGCAACCCCCCCTCTGCTAACTGACCAGATCAATATCCCAGGAATTTACTTGAATTGATGCTATACTCTGATTAAAAAGTGTTCCTTTAATTTTTTTTTGAGCAGTGTATTTTTTCTTTTTTTAAACCCCTTCTCTACCAAGGTACATTTATAAATGGTATGGTAAACAAGGGGTCAAAAGCAAGCTTACAGCTGCGACTGCAACCCCACACTTAGTGTGGACAGCCACAAGCATGGGCTTTTAGATAAGTGATCTGTGTGGCTCTGGAACTGCCCAAACACTTTTAAGGGGATCTGAAAGTGTGTGTATATGTCCCACCCCCTGTCGTCAGCTCCTGCAATAATTGCCATGCTCGGTTTCCCTGGGGAGCACAGGACTGCTGGAAATGGCTTCTGTAGAGAAAGTAGGTGATCTAGGACATCAGTTCCCTGATATTCCTCCTTGTCATCAGTCCTGTGCTAGCAATGACATTTAATAAAAAAATGAAAATGTGTAGCATTCATTTTATTAAAATAAAAATGGGAAAATAAAAATCACCCCTGTCTTCTGTGCATAGGTCTCATGTGTGTATGGTTAAACTGATAACTTGTAAAGGATTTGAAAGTATTACTGCTGTAGCTTGTTGCCATTTCACTGGTGTGCACAATTTTGAGTCTTTAACATGTTTGGTATCTATTTACTTAGTGCAACCCTATCTTTTATTTTTCCAAAAAGGGTATTATATTTGCATGTACTAAATTCAGCCCCCCCCCCCCAAAAAAAAAGCGCCTTGTTGCAATGTTGATGGAGATAAGGACCTGCCCGGTGGTTGTGTGGGGGGGCTTATCGGAATTTAGAATCTAAAAATTACAGTAGGCAGTTTTTTGACAATTTCTTTATTTAAAAAAAATAAGTGTCCCCCAGTGCAGATTCATCGTTAATCATGATGCCCATCAACCAGAAAAAAGCAAGGAAAAACTCGGGTCTTGACAAAGGGTCTTGCTGTTGTCTGCCAGCTCTTAAATATCTAAGGGATGGGGCCACCCAGTAATGTTGGGGAACTGTCCCCTTCTGACATCACCGACCCAGCATGCCCTTGGTCGATGGGGGCTGAGCCACCTGGTGATGTCACTTTAAGTTATTTAGGAGCTGACAGACAGCGGGAAGCCTTCATCTGGACTAGAGGGGTTTTTTTTTTTTTTTTTTTCTGGTCGAGGATGGCAGCAAGCATCATGATTAACAATGAATCTACACTGGGGACATTATTTAAAAAAAAAAAAAAAAAAAAAAAGAAAGAATTGTCAAAAACTTGTGTTTTTATTTACTTTTTATACTCTTGTGGTAAATGAGTAGGGGCCCTATGTACGGATGTGGGGCTGGATCTGCGGGACAATTAAAAATGTTGCTGGCTTTTGAAAATCCATGCTATGTTTACATTCAGCTGTCAGTGAGGAAACCCGCTGACCGCAAATGAGTAATCGATTATTAAGGATGCAGTGGCCTGCTTCCCAGCCCACTCCTTAATAACTAGCTATTCTTCACACACAATTCAAATCGGTTGATCAATTTTTGACCAATTAGAATTAAAATCGTTCTGAAAATGTGGAATTCGTTAGGAAATAAAGAAACTAAAAGTTTTCGATTCAGCATTTCCAGCCACTTTGTAGAGCACAAACAAAATGATCACATTAGTAAAAGCTTAAGTCACAGGGTAAAGTTTCAATTGAAATCGCACAATTTTTAAGTCACCCAAGTGTGAATGGACTCTAAATATCAAGTCAATCCAATACTGATAAATTAGAGGGATGTACGTGGGATGAAGCTTTGTCAGTTATTTAACAGGTTTTGGTAGCACTCATCTATAAATTAGGAAAAATCTTATGTTTTGCTTTCCTTTAAAAAAAAAAAAACGTATTAAAGTCTAGACAGTTAATGGATATGGCAAAACATTTACCAGCATTGCTTAGCCAAAATAAAATCCAGTATGTATTACACTACAAAAAAGTGTGTTCACCAGATCACCAAATGGTACCTAATGTCACATAAAGGCCCGCAGCTGCAAGCTAAAAGCAGAGTAATGGAGATTAATATCAATAAGCAATAAAGAAGAAAAGAAACAGATTTGTTTTAGTACCACTTGACTTTCAATTGGCTGTAAATTATAGAAAACGCAGAGCCTAAAATTGGTATTGGTAAATACATGTGGCTGCATCTGTGCATCTGATGCTTGATCCCTGACCTGACCTGTTGTGACCTTTGACCTCAAAGTGTGATCTTGCCCTATGCCTTTTTATGTATTCACATGAAATTTAAAACAAAAGCAATTGGTGCTACACAAATGTAAATGAGCTGCAGATTTTTTTTTTTTTTTTTAAATGCATCGTTACGTGGCAAAAATATGGAACAACCATTAAGATGTCTGAAGAAAGGTAATCATCAAATCTCACAATCAAAATCCGCAATCCACAAATCATTTTGGGATAACCTGTGCCAAGAAGAAAGTAATTGATGAAGCCACCCATATTACATTGTATGGTTTGATAAAGACATGGATTTGTAATAACGTAGTTGATATTGGATCGCTGAATCAAAAATATTTGTTATCTGAGTTGTCTTTTCATAGACAGATCTTTTACTAAGAAATTGTAGGATGTGTCCATTTTGGTTCAAAATGTTGTATTTTGGGTTTCCACTGAGACTTTTCTCCTTAACTCCAAGGGGCATTCTATAGTTTTATGCTAGTTGTCAGTTTTAAAATGCACTAGTTTGCATGACCTACCTCTTGATATTCACACAGTTGACATATGCTCTTGCATTTTGTCAGGACTGAAAATATTACTAAATTAATGCAACCTCTGCTACCCAAGTTTATAAGTTCAGATTGTTTGTTTTTAACTGTACCTGAATGCAACTCAAGTCAGCTTTATCAAGTGACTAAAATAGTCTTAAGAAAACACTTGTATACATAAAAAATAGTGCGCTTCTGGTTACTATGCAAGAAATTAAATACTGAAAATGTATCTATATACACAGAACAAAATTATAAATGCAACACTTGTTTTGCCCCCTGGTTTTCAGGAGCTGAACTCAAAGATCTAAGACTTTTTCTATGTACACAAAAGGCCTATTTCCTTCAAATATTGTTCACAAATCTGGCTAAATCTGTGTTTGTGAGCACTTCTCATTTGCCATGAAAATCCATCTACCCCACTGATATGGCATGTCAAGATGCTGATTAGACAGCATGATTATTGTACAGGTGTGCCTTAGGCTGGCCACAATAAAGGCCACTTTAACCAGTCAGTATCTGGTGTGACCACCATTTGCCTCACGCAGTGCAACACACCTCCTTCACCTAGAGTTGATCAGGTTGTTGATTGTGGCCTGTTGGAATGTTGCTCCACTCCTCTTCAATGGCTGTGTGAAGTTGCTGGATATACGCCAATCCAGAGCATCCCAAACATGCTCAATGGGTGACATGTCCGGTGAGTATGCTGGCCATGCAAGAACTGGGATGTTTTCAGCTTCCAGTAATTGTGTACAGATCCTTGCAACATGGGGCTGTGCATTATCGTGCTGCAACATGAGGTGATGGTCATGGATGAATGGCAAAACAATGGCCCTCAGGATCTTGTCACGGTATCTCAGTGCATTCTAAATGCCATCAATAAAATGCACCTGTGTTCATTGTCCATAACATATGCCTGCCCATACCATAACCCCACCGCCACCATGGGTCACTCGATCCACAACATTGACATCAGCAAACCGCTCACCCACACGACACCATACACGCTGTCTGCCATCTGCCCTGTACAGTGTAGACATTCCTGCAGTCAGCATGCCAATTGCACGCCCCCTTGTGACATCTGTGGCATTGTGCTGTGTGATAATACTGCACATTTTAGAGTGGCCTTTTATTGTAGTCAGTCTAAGGCACACCTGTGCAATAATCATGCTGTCTAATCAGCATCTTGATGTGTCACACCTGTGAGGTGGATGGATTATCTTAGCAAAGGAGAAGTGCTCACTAACAGATTTAACCAGATTTGTGAACAATATTTGAGAGAATGAGGCCTTTTGTGTACATAGAAAAAGTCTTAGATCTTTGAATTCAGCTCATGAAATATAGGAGCAAAAACAAAAGCGTTACGTTTTATAATTTTGTTTCGTGTACAATCAAACAGTAAATGTAATATTGCATAAGGTTCAATATGGAAATAAGTCCATGTGCCATTAGCAAAGAAATTGTGATGATGACGTGTATTCACTCTGTGGACTCTCTATGGGGGGGGGGGGGGGGGGTTCTGATGACCAGAGATCTCCTTACATTAGAGTTCCCATTTACACCAGAATCTCCACAGAGTTCCCCCTTTACACCATGGACTGCAGAGTTCCTCCTTGCGCTGTAAGGGGGAACTCTGAAGTAAGGAGGAATTCTAATATAAGGGGAATTCTGCAGAGCGTGATTTAAGGGGGGCAGTGGTGACCAGAGACCCCCCTTATATCATGGTCTGCAGTATTCCCCCTGACATCATTGTCTGCAGTGTTGCCTTTTACATCAGGGTCTACAGAGTTCCCCTTGTAATTTGAGGGGGGACCCAGTGGACTCTGATGTAATGGGGAACTCTGTGGACTCTTAAATAGGGAATGCGGGAGAGAGACTAATTTTAGGGCGAACCCTGTGGACTCTCATATAAAGGGGAACTCTGATGTAAGGGGGACACTGTTGCAAGGGGGATTCAGATGTGAACAGAGGATTCATTCTGACTGTTGCACTTATGTGTTGTGAATATGTTGTTTTGTATGGTACATACTCCTGACCCCTGCACTCTATACATTATTTTGTTTAATAAATAGTCCTGACCAAAGTGTTCTTTGTCCCATCAGTTGCTGGTTTTAATAAAGTTCTTCTTTATGGTCAGTTCAGACAGTTAGTCATTTTTTTGTGTACCTGAAAGCGCATGTAATGGAAACGTTTCGTTTTTTTTTAAATTGATCCTTTGCCCTGAGGGTTACAGTATTTGTGTCTGTGAGGCTGTCAGTTGTGGTACAGTAATTAGGAATATGTTGTGGGTACAAGAACTGTTGTATGTGTGCAGTGTATATAACAACTAGTTACAGATTGTGTTTAATGATCCTCTTTCGGCCCCTCCCACTGTTAGCTAAAAGCTGGCCATACATACTGATCACCTTTGTTTTCATCATTTTATCAACTTCTTTTTCTGTTTCATCCCTGGGTGCTCTGTTTCTTTTGTAATCCTAGTCATGCTCATGTTTTGTCACTCTCTGTTTTGAGTTTTTATGTATACAGTCAGCAGATTACTTTTGGGTATTGTTAATATTTACATATTGTTTATTCTTCTTAAATATTGATTGTCCTGGCTTATAATAGCAATTTCTGTCTATATTTCAGGATGTCAGTAAACAATGTTCTCCGTCAGTAAATGTCATGTGTCGTTAGTAAAAAAAAAAAAAGTCGCAGGAGGTTGGCAACACTGATGTACAGTATTTGTATTAAAAAACAAGTCACCAGTGGCAGCCCCTTATTTCTACCCTCACAGCTTCTGTTTGGACCAGCTTTACATAGACTTCAGCTTTGTTTAACCTACTATGGACCGCCCTATGCAGATATACTGCGGCAGGGTGGCCCTCCTGCGTGAAATCATGTACCTGCATGTGATTTTATGCACTGGATCTGGGGTGCGTTGGACACAGCAGGAGCCAATCAACAGGTCCGGCGGACGCGATGTCCGCCAGGGCACACCGATCATTCTCAGGAGAGGCAGAACAGTGGTCTGCCTATATAAACAAGGTAGACCGCTGTTCTGTGAGAGGGCAGGATGGAGATCTTGTGTTCCTGCTAAGCAGGAACACGGATTTCTGTCTTTCTCCAGTCAAAGCATCCCCCACACAGTTAGAAAGCACTCCTAAGGAGCACATTTAACACTTCGATTGCCCCTTATTTTAACCCCTTACCTGCCAGTGTTATCAGTACAGTGACTGCATTTTTTTTTAGCACTGATCACTGTATTAGTGTCACTGGTCCCCAAAAAGTGTCACTTTGTGCCAGATTTGTCTGCTGCAATGTCTCAGTCTCGCAAAAAATCATTGGTCGCCGCCATTACTATTGAAAAAAATAAAATAAATTCAGTAAATATATCCCTTAGTTTGTAGAGGATAAAACCTTTGTCCAAACCAATCAATTTACACTTATTAGGATTTTTCATGCGCTTATAGCTGTGCACAGCATATTCTGTAATACATGTCAAAGGGCAAAATGTAGCTACTGCTGTGGGTCCTGGGAGCCACAACAACTTGTGCATTGTACTCTGTTTTAGGTATTGACCGATTATCGGAGGCTGATATTCACTTTTTTTGAAGTATCGGTATTGGCCACAAACTTGCCAATATGACCGATATGGCTTCAAGTGGTTGTACCGGAGTGATGCCTGCAGCTACAGGCATCTCCTCAGTACCGTTTTTTTTAGAGCCATTGGTTGGCTTTCATGTATTGACAACCGATGCGGCTGAGCAGTCGCAGGAGCAGGAGGGGACATCGCCCCCCCCCCCCCAAACCCCCCGTCCTATCCCACCGGGAGTTCTGAGCAACCAGCCAGCATGTCTACCGGCTGGCCAAAGACCCGACCAAAACCGCATTCAGCTCTGATCGGGTCTCTGATATAAAAACCCGGAAGCATTGTCATGACACCTTAAAGGCGCCAGATTAAAAAAATACAGCATTCAAAACAGCCAAACATGGCGTTTTGAATGCTTTTAAGTGCAGAGGGAGGGTTTGGGGTCTTTTAGACCCCAGATGCTTCCATAAAGAGTACCTGTCACTGCCTATTACTGTCACAAGGGATGTTTACATCCCTTGTGACTGCAAAAAATGTGATTAAAAAAAAAATGTTTTAAAAGGACAGTGTATAAATAAAAACTTTAAATGTGCAGAATATCGGCAACTTATAGCGACTATAGGGCTGAAGGGTGGCCAGAAAATCAGTATCGGCCCTGAAAAAACAATATTGGTCGATCCCTACTCTGTATGATTGCACGGCTGTGTGAAAGAGCTCTAAGGGCACATTCAAAATAGGTTATCAGATATCAAGCTTACCCTCTTGCTCCAATACGTTGCCATTGACTGAAAACATTTTTTATGGTCAGTGATTGTTTGTGAGTTAAAGGCAAAACCTTTTCTTTCTTTTTTTTTAAGTTTTGTATAGAGTGGTGATGGATAATAACACCTATTAGGTTTTTATTTCTTTCTGTGACCCCATTAGGGAGATTTATAAAAACAAAGAAAAGCCCTACAACACTTGCGGAAGAATTTGCAAGATTTCTTCCACCTTAACTGCACCCTGGATGTTTCCCCTTCCACTTTGTGGAACACGCACAAAGCGTTCATTTGGGGTCTACTGATCCAATTAGGCTCTCGGTTAAAAAAACGGCGCAACTCTGCTCTCCAGCGCCTTACTGAAGAAATCCATTCCCTTGATGAGCTGAACAAAACTTCCCCGACCCCAATGTATGCTTCTCGGCTGACGTCTCTCCGCATGGACCTCCGCAGACTGTTAACCGAGCAGCATGATAAAATGCTAGCGCGAATTCGCGCGAACTACTACTCTTCCCATAATAAAGCTGGCAAATTCCTGGCTTCTCGCCTCAAAGCTAGACGGCTTCAGACTAAAATAGACTCCATTCTGCACCCGCATACCCACGAGAGACACACTCACCCTCAAAATATAGCTGACGCTTTCGCGGATTATTATAGTGCCCTCTATAATCTGAATGCTGATGACTCTACACCGCAACCCACAGATGCTGACATACAGGCCTTCCTTCAGCGCCTCCACCTCCCATCACTCTAGACGGATGCGCTATCGCTTCTCAATAGCCCCATCACCCCCGCAGAACTGTCTAAAACTCTCAAATCAATGCCATCTAACAAATCCCCGGGGCCAGATGGCCTGACTAACGAATACTACACAGCCATGCATGATATACTTCCCCTCACATGTTGACCCTTTTCGCACAAGCCATAGACACAGGACATATGCCCCCCGAAATGCTGCAGGCTCATATCACCACCCTACCTAAACCTGGAAAACCACCCACTACCCCGGCAAACTTTAGGCCAATCTCTCTACTAAACACGGACGTAAAAATTTATGCTAAAGTCATAGCGAATCGCCTAGCCACGGTCCTACCATCTCTGGTGGGGGCTGATCAGATGGGATTTGTCCAGGGTCACCAGGCGTGTGGTGAACCTGATGCATTATGCGGAGCGCACTCGGACGCCTTCTCTGCTCTTGTCCATAGACGAGGAGAAGGCGTTCTACGGCGTTCATTGGGGATACATGCGAGCTGTCTTGCAGAGATTCGGTTTCTCTGGCCCCATCGTATCTGCCATCCTTACGCTTTATTCAAATCCCTCCGCTAGGGTGCTGTCGGCCGGCACACTCTCTAAAGCATTTTCCATCTCTAATGGTACGCGCCAGGGTTGTCCACTCTCCCCCCTTATGTTCAATCTCCTGATTGAGCCGTTAGCAGCGCAATTAAGGCAAAGCCCATTAGTATCAGGATCTAAATTCCCTAGCTCCCATCACGTCATCACGCTTTTTGCAGATGACGTTATTCTGAGTCTCACAAACCCTACAGTTTCCTTGCCTGCCACCCACAACATTCTTCAGTCTTTCAGTAAAATTTCATACTATAAGGTTAATTTCAGCAAATCGGTGATACTGAATATGGGGGTCCACCCGACTGCCCGCTCCCACTTGCAGAATGTCCTACCGTACACGTGGTCCAATCAACCCCTACACTATTTAGGTATAGATTTAACATTCCCTACTTCAAACATGGTCACCACTAACATGTCCCCTCTTATTAAATCGATCGCCTCGGACGTCACCAAGCTCAAGACTGTCGAATTATCTTGGATAGGTTGCATAGCCGCGTTTAAAATGGTTTGTTTACCTAAAATCCTGTATATTTTCCGCACCCTGCCCATCCCTTTTCCCAAGAAAAGCATCCTTCCCTTAACTAAAATGTTACATACATTCGTTTGGCAAAAGAAAAGGGCTAGATGTGCGCATATTCACATGATTAAACACAGATCGGTAGGAGGCCTAGGGCTCCCAGATATACTTGACTACTACAATGCATCCCGCCTAGCGACATTGCGACACTGGTTTACAGAACTTCCTACTACGCCGTGGGTCTCTGTTGAGTCTACCATGTCCAAAGCTACCACCCTCTTTAACCTGCTGTTAGCAGACATGTGGAAACCATTGGATACGCAGACTCTGCCCTTACCCACACAAGCCACACTGGCATCATGGCGATCTTTCCTCGCACAGCTTCCTACTACCTCTGTATGCAAACATGTCCCGCTTCATAGTTACATAGTTACATAGTAGGTGAGGTTGAATAAAGACAATAGTCCATCCAGTTCAACCTGTGTAGGTGTGTGTGGCTGTACTCATCTCACATACCCCTGAATGTTCTGATCCTTGAGATGTAAGTCTAAGAGTCTTTTGAAAGCCACCATACTACCCGCAGAAACCACCTCTTGTGGTAGAGAATTCCACAATCTTGTAGCCCTAACAGTAAAGAACCCCCCACGTTGCCTGTGGTTAAAACGCTTCTCCTCTAATCGCATTGTATGCCCTCGAGTCCTCATGCAATCCCTTCGAATGAACAGCTTTTTTTCTAAGCTGGGATCCCCATTAAGATATTTATAAATTGCTATCATGTCCCCCCTCAGACGTCTTTTCTCCAGGGAGAATAAATTGAGCGATTGTAGACGCTCTTCATAGTCAAGGTCCTCCAATCCCCTAATTAGTTTAGTTGCCCTTCTCTGGACTCTCTCCAGCTCCAACACATCCCTCCTGAGGACTGGCGACCAGAACTGGACAGAATACTCCAGATGCGGTCGGACCAGAGTTTTATAAAGTGGAAGGATTATAGTCTTATCTCTGGAATACATCCCTTTCTTTATGCATGCTAATATTCTGCTGGCTTTGGCAGCTGCCACTTGACATTGCATGCTGTTGCCTAATCTATCATCAACCAAGACTCCCAGATCCTTCTCCATTTTTGATTCCCCCAAGGGTTCCCCTCCTAACGTGTATTGTGTTTTTATGTTTTTAGTCCCCAAGTGCAAAACCTTACACTTCTCCACGTTAAACCTCATTTGCCATGTCGTTGCCCACTCTGTAATTTTGTCCAGGTCATTCTGTAGGATATCTGCTTCATGCTGTGCAGTTATTGCCCTGGCCAATTTTGTGTCATCTGCAAAAACTGATAACGCACTACTGATCCCGTCCTCAATGCGGTTTATGAATAAATTGAACAAGGTTGGTCCCAGGACTGAGCCCTGGGGCACCCGGCTTACAACCTCAGACCAGTCTGAGTATGCGCTGTTTATTACCACCCTTTGGACACGCCCTTTAAGCCAATTCCGTATCCAAGAGCAAACTCTGCTGTCGATACCTGCAGACCTTATTTTATAAATTAAGCGCTTGTGGGGAACTGTATCAAACGCCTTAGCGAAATCCAAGTACACCACATCCACTGGTCTCCCCCTATCTAGCTCACAGCTTACCTCCTCGTAGAATGCTAAGAGATTGGTTTCAATTGCCACATTGGATACGTTACTTCCATACACCAATATCTCCAAATTTCAGGCAGCCGGCATCAACACCATAGACCAGCTCTTCCAATCCAACTCCCTCAAACCGTTCGAGAATTTACGGCTAGAATTCAACTTACCCCCACAGGCACTCTACGCATACAATAGCCTGGCAAGTTTCATGCGCAAACACCCTCCTCCTGTAATTACTCTCCCTATGCAAATATGGCAATTCCTCACATCCCCCTCTTTCCCAATGAAAGGTACATCTTTATTTTACAATCTCCTCGGTCACAAACTAGAATTTTCAAAGTCTCCTCATGTGTTAACATGGGAGAGGGAACTTCAAACATCTTTCTCTGAGGCTCAATGGAAACTTGCCATACGCAGCTCTTATAAATCCACCCAATGTGTGAATCATTGGGAACAAACCCAGAAAATTCTTACCCGCTGGTATCTGACACCATATCGACTCTCAAAAATTGATGACTCCCCGAGCCCTTTATGCTGGCGTAACTGCGACCAAGTAGGGTCGTTATTACATGTTTTCTGGCCTGTCTAGTTTCTGGAGAAAGATGTTTGAGGTCCTGTCCACTACTACTGGTATTCTCAAGCTGCCCGACCCTGCTCTGGCCCTCCTCTCGTTGGGTCTGGATACTTTCCCACCCTCCTTGAGGACAGTCTCCGTACATATACTAGTAGCGGCCAAGACGGTCATAGCACGCCACTGGAGACAGCCCATCGCACCTTCCCACACGGAAGCAATCCGCCTAGTAAACTTGCAGTGCTCTATGGAAAAGGCGCATTCTTATTCTAAATCCCGGGGTCCAAAATTCTACAAGGAGTGGCAAGCTTGGATGCAAAGCCCGTATTTCTCCCCTGCACCTGGTTAATGTCCGCGTTGCAGATTAACTTTCCTCTTTTTTTTTTAATTACGGTTATGGTTCTCGTTCTGACATTGGTGCATATGCAATACTATACATATATTGTCTGCATATGTGTAAATTTTCATGTGTATTTTCTTATCTATACTCTTGATACGGTTACTTCATGTTGAATACGAATTTGGTTTATTTTCTTGTATTCTGTATATTTCAATAAAAATCTATTGAAAGTAAAAACAAAGAAAAGTGACAGCAGAAAAAAGACAGAGTAAATCCATTTTTTTTTTTTTTAGTTTTTGTTATTTTTTTTTCTTTTCGTTAACTTTTTTGTTCACCCTCTCTGTTTGCCCTGTTTACCAATATTGCTGAAAGTGAAAAGAAATCTAAATTGTGCCCAGAAATGTAATAAAATAGGAAACATCTTTCATGTAGACACTAGTTTTGGTGACCTAGTGGGCCCCAAGTGATTCCCTCAATTTGTAGATATTTTCTCTCACTTCTTATTTTGGCTATGGGACAGTAAGTGAAGGGAAATCATGCCAATGGGACACAGGGGTTATAACCCTCCCTTACTTTGTCCAAAATTGAAAAAAAAAACAAACTATAAATGGTACTGAAGAAACCTTTCCGACAAAAAAAAACATAGAGCCTGACTTACTATACTGCAAATGCTACTTGACTGTCCTACTGACCCTCTGGGTCCAGGGCCACTTATCCAAAGAAAGCATGCAAATGGGTTCTTCTACCTTTGCTCTTGGTTTCTGATATGTTAGTGACTCAGAAAGTACTGAAGTTAGAGGATTAGTATAACAACCTGAAAACGAATAGTTTCAGAAGAAGGCCAGCTGTGGTAGTCTCCTTGTTTCTGCCCAGTGATGTTTGCATGAAACGATAGGATCAGCAAATATGGGGGCCTCAATTTTTCACGACACGTTAACTGTTGTATGCATTCTACAGTTTGATCACTAGATGGCAGGATTGTAATTCAAAATAACTAAAGAAACCAAACAGCTATATACAATCAAGAAAAGCTGATAGAAGGAAACTTCACAAATTTTGCTCAGGAACCCTTTGAGGATGAGTGCTGTTGTCATATGTGTTATAGAAAATTTTACGGCCACTCTACAGTGTAACTTGTAATGATTATACATCATTGATAACACCATTAAAGACCTTCGATCACAAGCACTTTGATGGATGAAGCACACACTTCCTGAATGTCCCAAGCAATTATAAGCATTGTTCACATTTGATTACATGGTATACCAATTGTTTTGCTCAGAAAGCCAATGGGCCAATCAAATTAAAGCAAAACTGTTTTGACTAAAGAAATTCTGTGTGTAGCATAGGACCTGGAATTTATAATCTCGGAGGTGCTTAACCTGTTTCATTTTGTGGAATAAATTCGGATATTCCAAGCAGCAGTAAGTCAGCTTAATTATACAAAACAGGACTGATTATTTTCAAATAATATGAAACACTTTATAGAAAATGTGTACTTTTAAGAAGGGTAAATCTACTACGGACAACATCAGCAAGGCTGAGACCCACATGTGACTCAAAGGCACCTAGTGGGAGACTCTTTGAGGTAATTTTAGCCTGCCAAGTGATTGTCATATAACTAAACAGTTTTGGTTAAATAGGAAAAAAACTATTCATTTTCTGATCTGCTTATCCCCCACTGGCTATTTGAAGTTAACCCAAGCTGGGGTAAAATTTTCTTTTTAATAAATTGCACTCTCTTTTTTCATTTAGGCTTCATAGCGGATGGAAGGTTACAGCATGTCACAACATGCATTAAAACAATCAAACAAAATAATTCCTAAACACTCAAAGCTGTTGTGATATGTATTTATGAGTCAGACAATGGGACATACTAAAGGAGTCCTTTTTGCCCAAGGGAAATTAAAACAAATAGAAATTTCCTCTGAACCCTTTGGGAGACTCGGCACACACCAGGGTGAAAAATGCAAAATCAGCCCCAGTACATTTTACTGCCACGGTCTGATGCCTAAACAGACAAAGGATCGTTCTCTTTAGTCAGCCTAGTGCTGTTTTTCAAACCAATTCTGCGGCCAAATGACAAAAGGCTCAGATTCCTGGGAGGATATCTGCAGATGACACAAAGTATATTCTTTAAACTTTTATGTTACATGTTATCTATTTTTCATTAAAGCGGAACTCTGGGCAAATTACTAAATGTAAAGTTAAATTACTTCTCTGCACACTATACTAATGCTGAGCTAAATAGCCCGGACCAGCATCGGATTGGTCAGAGAAGGAACAGCACAACATTGATTTGATGACTTGTCTCCCCCATCTCAGAAAGCTGCCATTCTTAAAGTGTTTGTAAAGGTTCAGGATTTATTTATTTTTAAATATTAAACATGTCATACTTACCTGCTGTGTGCAATGGTTTTGCACAGAGCAGCCCTGATCCTCCTCTTCTCGGGTCCCCTGCCTACGCTCCTGGCCCCTTCCTACTGCTGAGTGCCCTTACAGCAAGCTGCTTGCTCTGGGGCACACATGTGTGCTCCCTCCGGAGGCTCTGTGTGTTTATGAGACACTGCCCACTGCCAATGGCTCCTGCTGCTGTGTCTCAGTCAATGAGGAGACAGAGACTCAGGAGAGCTTCAGCTCTCTTGCACATCTCTGGATTGGGCTTGTTCTTGGGCTCAGGTGATAAAAAAGGGGGGCTGATGGGGAGAGCTTCACACTGAACATTGTGCATGAAGGTTAAAAAACCTTCCGCCTGTAGAACCACTTTAAATAGACAGAACTTAACACTAGAAATTAACACCTTGTTGTAATTTTGCCTGTTGGACTCCTACACACCGTAGCAGTCTTATAATACCTTTGTTTCCATATACCATCCAGATATATATATGTTTTACCACCGCCGCTGGTTTATGTGGACCCGGTATATACCATCTGCCCTGGTCTGGTGGTCCTATCCCAGTCAAACTGCTCCACCGTTAAAATAAAATGGTCTCATCCATGTACCCATTACACTCATTTAGTTTTGAACACAACCTAGAGGATCCTCAAGCTATGGAGCTCTATAAACACAACCCCATCTCTCTTTATCGTTCTCGCCCTCTATGTAAACACCAAGTTTGTATCTTAACTGCACAGCCCTTGGGAGTTAATCCCTACATTACACACCCCCGTCCTGGGGGGCTGTACCTCATGAGCCTTGTGATTTACAATTGTGTGAACACTTCTACATTCACATGTTTCTGAACATGAGGTTTATATCTCTTATATATATACATGGCTATGCACACGTGGTACTAAATGTCACACACATATATTTTTATGCTCTATATATGCATACATTATATATATATACAGTGGGTACGGAAAGTATTCAGACCCCCTTAATTTTTCACTCTTTGTTATATTGCAGCCATTTGCTAAAATCATTTAGGTTCATTCTTCTTCCTCATGAATGTACACATAGCACCCCATACTGACAGAAAAACACAGAATTTTTGACATTGTTGCAGATTTATTAAAAAAGAAAAACTGAAATATCACATGGTCCTAAGTATTCAGACCCTTTGCTCAGTATTTAGTAGAAGCCCCTTTTGATCTAATACAGCCAGGAGTCTTTTTGGGAAAGATGCAACAAGTCTTTCACACCTGGATTTGGGGATCCTCTGCCATTCCTCCTTGCAGATCCTCTCCAGTTCTGTCAGGTTGGATGGTAAACGTTGGTGGACAGCCATTTTTAGGTCTCTCCAGAGATGCTCAATTGGGTTTAAGTCAGGGCTCTGGCTGGGCCATTCAAGAACAGTCACGGAGTTGTTGTGAAGCCACTCCTTCGTTATTTTAGCTGTGTGCTTAGGGTCATTGTCTTGTTGGAAGGTAAACCTTCGGCCCAGTCTGAGGTCCAGAGCACTATGGAGAAGGTTTTTGTCCAGGATATCCCTGTACTTGGCCGCATTCATCTTTCCCTCGATTGCAACCAGTCGTCCTGTCCCTGCAGCTGAAAAACACCCCCACAGCATGATGCTGCCACCACCATGCTTCACTGTTGGGACTGTATTGGACAGGTGATGAGCAGTGCCTGGTTTTCTCCACACATACCGCTTAGAATTAAGGCCAAAAAGTTCTATTTTGGTCTCATCAGACCAGAGAATCTTATTTCTCACCATCTTGGAGTCCTTCAGGTGTTTTTTAGCAAACTCCATGCGGGCTTTCATGTGTCTTACACTGAGGAGAGGCTTCCGTCGAGCCACTCTGCCATAAAGCCCCGACTGGTGGAGGGCTGCAGTGATGGTTGACTTTCTACAACTTTCTCCCATCTCCTGACTGCATCTCTGGAGCTTAGCCACAGTGATCTTTGCATTCTTCTTTACCTCTCTCACCAAGGCTCTTCTCCCCCGATAGCTCAGTTTGGCCGGACGGCCAGCTCTAGGAAGGGTTCTGGTCGTCCCAAACGTCTTCCATTTGAGGATTATGGAGGCCACTGTGCTCTTAGGAACCTTAAGTGCAGCAGAAATCTTTTTGTAACCTTGGCCAGATCTGTGCCTTGCCACAATTCTGTCTCTGAGCTCTTCAGGCAGTTCCTTTGACCTCATGATTCTCATTTGCTCTGACATGCATTGTGATCTGGAAGGTCTTATATAGACAGGTGTGTGGCTTTCCTAATCAAGTCCAATCAGTATAATCAAACACAGCTGGACTCAAATGAAGGTGTAGAACCATCTCAAGGATGATCAGAAGAAATGGAAAGCTCCTGTGTTAAATATATGAGTGTCACAGCAAAGGGTCTGAATACTTAGGACCATGTGATATTTCAGTTTTTCTTTTTTAATAAATCTGCAACAATGTCAACAATTCTGTGTTTTTCTGTCAGTATGGGGTGCTATGTGTACATTCATGAGGAAGAAGAATGAACCTAAATGATTTTAGCAAATGGCTGCAATATAACAAAGAGTGAAAAATTTAAGGGGGTCTGAATACTTTCCGTACCCACTGTATACTGTATATATAATTTTTTTATGAATTTGCCGATGTATAGCCTTTATGTATTCTTCATGTGTTTCGTTATGCATCTTGTATAATATATATACATATATTTTTTTTATATATTCTTTTCTTTATGTTTTATTTTCTATATATTTCTTATGAATTGTCCTAATATTGTTTTATACATTGCTATCAGCCCCCTCTACACTTGGAGACTACTTAGTATTCTCTTTATATCCATTGATATAGATACCTTTTTATGTAGGTTATCGTTCTAACTCTGGAAAAGGCCACCTTTTTGGCCCCTTTTGCACATACCTTTCTATACACACATTCATAAATTGTTAGCGCTGCCCCCTCTCGCCCATTACACGCTCCGCCGGCTATGTATACCGGTTCCAAGATGGCCCCTTCAGAGCCTGATGAAGGAGCATGCATGTTCCTGTACGCTCGCTCCTCCTGCCTTCTTCTGTGACATCACCCGCGCCTCTGCACGGACCCGGGTGCTGTGGAAACATAACTGCTCACCAGAAGACGCTGACAGCCATCAGCGCATCGCTACAGCCGCCTCGATCACCCATCACAAGCCTAGAGAGACCTAGCAGATGACTAAATCTACATGTATCATGCTGGCTAACCTTTTATTTTTGTGAGTGCATTACCTTTTATCTCTCAATAAATTGTATATGCTACACTTAGTAGGCACTGCTTTTTGCTTTCTCCTTTCTGCAGAGCCTCTCCTTGCTTCCGCTGGCAGCCACTAAGTATAGCCCTGCCCACTTGGATTACCGTATTGGACAACTGTTCTGGACTATCCCATTATTTGATTTATCTCCAACAGTTTCCTTACTGTATACCAGCTGTTCTGCTCACGCTAGTAGAGCGCAATATAACATATTTAATGGATTTATATCTATGCGCCACCAAACGAGAAATAAAGGACGGGAGAGGAAAATGAAAATATATAAACGGAACACCAGAGGTACGCAGCTAGTTCAGTAGTGTCCCCACATACAATGCAATAGTAAAAGAAGTAGAACCAGCGCAAACCCCTTAGAAAGGGTGAACCATTAGAAAGATAATATATAGCAGTGTAAAAGATAAATATCCGTATTAAACCACTAAAAAGTAAATAATGAATAAATATAGTAAAATACAATAGCTCATCGAATATAAAGTGACAAAGTGCAAAACGGTGTTCAATTTATCTTGAGGTGATCCGATAAAAATAAATATAAAGTGACTTGTATGAAGACAAAAAGCTTATTTTGTGCAGAAATGAGCGGTTGCACAAGTTCCACTAGGAGAGAACCAGTCAATAGCTCCAACTGAACCAATTAATATATATGAAAACTACAATATGCGCCCTATGAAGGGTGAACCAATGGGTTTTTCAATGTGCGGTGAAACCCAAAATAAACATGCTGTAAGGAGCTAATTGCTGGGGTTCTATGAAGAAGAATCAATCAAGAGGCTCCGAATATATAACAAAGAAAAATGGGTGCCCTATAAAGAGTGAACCACAGAATAGATTCTTCAGAAATTGTGATAGGTCAAAATAATCAAACAGGTGATGAGGATATGGTGAATATACAATAAAAATAAGGAAAATTTGTGCAAAAAAAAAAAATTATTAAAGTGAATGCCCTATGAAGGGTGAACCAACTGCCCACTCTTCTGGGGATGTGAAAAGCCACAGGGTGTGTAAAAACTGAAAAGTGTCCCAATCGTGATAATATGTCACGATATTCAAGCAAAAGTTCAATCAGTGAATGTTCACAAAATGGAAAGGTGAAGTTCATCAACAGTGTAGTTTAAAAATAAAATCCAGTGCTCCCAGTGCCAGTGTTAAGTGAATCAGGATTCTTCACAATAGGTGAAATGGCCGCTCACCTCACTTAACACTCATATGAGCGTTTCCAGGTGTCTCATGTCAACCTGTGGACTGATGGGTGGAGGTGTTTTCCAAAAATATGGGGGTCTTCACGAGATCGATCAAATATAGGGAGCCAGGTCCGGGTCTCCTATGTAGCTTTCTGGTGTGGCAGTTTGCTAGGTAGACTAATAGACACTCAGATACGAGAGGCGAGATGAAAGAAGGGTCTCATAATGTAGTAAGCCTCATACTCGGATTATTCACATAATAAGTAAAAACATTGCACTCACATTTATCGGAGAATTAGCAGGCACAATCGGTAATCACAAAAAACACCGCCAATGCGGTTTCCAACGCTGTACTAAGCTACTTCCGGTCTCGGCCGTAGACCTGGAAGTGACGTCACCACGGCGTCCCGACGCGTTGCGCAACGAATCACGTTACTTTTTCAAAAGAAAGTTTTTTTTAACTTTTTGAAATCATTATGTGGTGCTAAGTAATCTGTATGGAATTTGGTAATTATAATAGGAAAAGAAGTAAAATGGATCCCACGCAGCCAGCAACAATAACCCCCCCCAAGCAAAAATAGGTCCCCCCACAATAACAGACACCCCCAACAATAACAAATCCTCCCAGAATCATGAGACCACTTGCAACAAAATACAGCCTTGCAACAACAGACCCCACAAGCAACAATGGATTTCTCAGCAGCCAGCATTAATAGACCTTCCAGCAGCCAGCTACAATGGACCCACTCCTCAACAGTAGACCACCAGTTGACCACCAGCAACATAAGACCCCCCCAGCAACAATAAACCCTTCCCTTAACTATAGATACCTCTAACAACAATAGATCCCCCAGCAGCCAGCAACAATAGACTCCTCCATCAACAGAAGATCCCTCCCAGCAACAATTGACCCACTAGCAACATAAGGCCCCCCCCAGCAACAATAGGTTCCCCTGCAGCTGGCATCATTGGACCCTTCAGCACACCCCACTACCCCCTGACATTACATACATTCAGTGCTAGAGGTACCATAACTGCATTCCCCTGTGTTCCCTCTGAAAAAAAGCCCTGTGTAAAATACATTTAAAGCGTAACTCCAGCAGTTATCTTTGCCAATTGGTTCAGCTTGGTACAATGTAATTGTCCATATATGATATTGGGAAGGCTGCTGGGAATGCCAAAATCACTATAGTAGCCTACACTACATACAGTGATAGACACAATCTTTTGGGTCCTGCTCAAGTAGCTTTGCGTATTGACCAAAATAAGTCACACACTTGCTACTGCTGTCATTTATAAAACACCTTGCATTTTTTTTAAATGAATACAAGGCATTTTCTGATTGAATGAGGGTAGTTTATGATGTCCTCCACCTCTTGTTCTCTCCACCGTGTCCATTCAGAGAACATCCTGAATTTTTTTGAAAAAAATACAAGGTGTTCTCTGTTTGACGGCAGTGCCAAGCAAGCGACCCCCTGCATTCAGTGTGTAGATGGAATGACCCTTGAGCAGAACTTTCTAAATTGCATCTATCATTGTATGTAGCATGGGCTACAACACTGGTTTTCTGCATCCCCAGTGGCAGTGCTGGCAGCACTCATGCAGCCCCAGACCATGACACTCCCACCACTATGCTTGACTGTAGGCAAGACACACTTGACTTTGTACTCACCTGGTTGCCGCCACACACAGTTTCAAGGTCTTGGCAATCTTCTTATAGCCTAGGCCATCTTTATGTAGAGCAACAATTCTTTTTTTCAGATCCTCAGAGAGTTCTTTGCCATGAGGTGCCACGTTGAGCTTCCAGTGAGAGTGATAACACCAAATTTAACACACCTGCTTCCCATTCACACCTGAGACCTTGTAACACTAATGAGTCACATGACACCGGGGAGTGAAAATGGCTAATTGGGCTCAATTTGGACATTTCCCCTTAGGGGTGTACTCACTTTTGCTGCCAGCGGTTTAGACATTAACCACTTTAGGACTGAGCCCATTTTTGACACATGTTGTTTACAAGTTAAAATCAGTATTTTTTGCTAGAAAACTAATTCTAACCCAAAAACATTATATATATTTTTTCTTTAACAAAGACTCTGGAGAATAAAATGGCGGTCATTGCAATATTTTTTGTCACGCGGTATTTGCGCAGCGGTCTTTCAAAAAACATTTTTGCGGGAAAATTACATTTTACTGCATTTAAAAAAAAAACTAAACAGTAAAGTTAGCCCATTTTTTTTGTATATTGTGAAAGATGATGTCACGCTGAGTAAATAGATACCCAACATGTTACCGTTTAGACCCATGGAATGGCGACAAACTACGGTCAATAAAAATCTCCATAGGCGACGCTTTAAAAATCTTTAACGGTTACCAGTTCAGAGTTAGAGTGTAGCTCTTTTTTTTTTAATTATTACTCTCGCTCTGGCAATCAAGGCGATACCTCACATGTGTGGTTTGAACAGTGATTTCCGTATACGTTTTATTTCATGCGCAAGCTCACGGCGACGGGGGCGGTTAAAACATTTTTTTCCCCTATTTATTTATTTATTTATTTTTAATTTTAGCACAGGTTTTATAAAAAAAAAAAAAATCTGATCACTTTTATTGCTGTCACAAGCAATGTAAATATCCCTTGTGACAGCAATAGGCAGTGACAGGTATTCTTTATGGAGGGATCGGGGGTCTCAAAAGACCCCCAAACCCTTCCACTGCACTTCAATGTATTCAAAATGCCGAAAACTGCATTTTTTAATGCTGTCACTTTTTAAATTCGGCGCCTTTAGCAGCCGAGCAACCCGGACATGACGTCATGACGCCTCCGGGTTACGTCATCGGAGACCTGATCGAAGCTGCATCCAGCCGGATGCGCCGGCTGGTTGCCCAGGTGTCCTGGTGGGATGGGAGACCCGGGCAGAGCCGCGGAAGGCAGCGGGAGTGGGGGCGTCCCCTCCCGCTTGCTGGGGTAACGATTGAGCGGCTCCCGAACCTCATTGGTCATTACCGCCTGAAAGCCGACAACTGGCTCTAAAAAATGGTACCGGGATAATGCCTCTAGCTGCAGCCAGGTACAGCCACTTATTGTTGTGGTAAGTGGTTAATGGCTGTGTGTTGAGTTATTTTGAGGGGACAGCAAATTTACACTGTTATACAAGCTGTACACCCACTACATTGTAGCAAAGTGTCATTTCTTCACTGTTGTCACATGAAAAGATATAATAAAATATTTACAACAATGTGAGGGGTGTACTTACTTTTGTGAGATACTGTATATATATGTTTGCTACAGCTATCCCACAAACCTCTCCTTATTACGGAGAGTAATGATATATGACTGCTGCTTTAGTCAATAGGTAAACATTTAGAGCTTTATTTGTAAATGTTTTCACATAGCTTTCTCCAAGGATTCTCACATTTTTCCAATTGAATTCAATTAGAAAAATGTGTGAGTCTTGGGAGAAAGCTATGGGAATCTTGTGAGAAAACCTTTATAAATGGATCCCATACTGTGTCGGCTTGAGTTGCAGATTTGTGTTTCGTAATGATAAAGGATGGATTATATAAGGCCACAAATACCATTACTGGTGTGATCTGTAGCTACTAAATATGCAATGCCTAACAAGCAAACCTTGTTAGGCAGAGAACAGACAGCTATCACTGTCATGTCGTCACTAAAATGGAAATGGTATTTCATCTTTGGGAAACAAGGGTTGTATAGGAGGAAAAGTATACACTAAGTCCAAACAGGCCAGATCGTAATCTTGATAACACAATATCATGGAGCTTACATCAACCCCAAATTAAGGTGGAAAGTCACTTACAGTGTTTGTAAACCCAAGAACAAACATTCAATGTATTACAATTTAACATGTCTTAGATGTGGTGGCTGAATTCGATTTTATATTTTAGGCTTTTTTCGCATCTGATCGTCCTACCAATTATACACTTCCAACGTTTTCCATATTGTATTTACTTGGGATCCTTTTTACTTAGTTATACCTGCATTCGCCATTCAGATCCCTTGCTGATGCTGTTTCTGTCTGTGAGGGCTGTTAGTTCAGTGCCATTTGTTAGCCCTCACAGTCTGACGTTTATCCTCTTATGGTCCCTGAGAGGACCCCTTCCCTGCCTGGCCAATGGGAATTTTTCACATTATGCAGGTAGAGACATGATAAACAGAGAGCAGAAGGACCAGTGCTGGATGATCATTTGACCACAGCTTAAGGTAAGGAAAAGGGATGATGACTTCTCTGATGAAACTAAAAATGAAATGTTTTACTGCTCCTTGTACCTTGATGATTCAGTGGCAGAAGCCTTATAATGAAGCTTTCTACACAGGACATTGCTTTGAGTAGACCACATATCTCCTTTGAGCCTCTCTCATTTCATCCCTGCTAGAAAGCTGTGGGTTAGCCTTTAGAAGAGTGAGAACCTGTAATACTTCCTTTATTGGTACAAATGTAGGAACACCTACCCTCATCTCTATACATTGGGTGAGTTGTTCTATAGTTAACAAAAGTATCCTGGGCAGGGCTGACAACACTTCTCGATATTGGACTGCCAAATGCACAGCACAGCACTTGATTTCTGGCAGCATCAATATGTATTTTTTATTTTTTTTTTGCATTTATCATACACATATAACAAAATGCTTTTGATAGTATAATAAACAGACAAAATAGGAGCAAATAGGTAAAAGTCATTGTTAAGGTTTACATACATTGGTTGCTGAAGTTTTCCACCACTAGGGTCCACAGAGGGTCCTTTAGACTTAAGGGACTGGCATCGTGTCGCCAATGAGAGTCTTGTGAAGTAATTACAGAGTTTAGAAGCATTTTTTTTCTGTCCATAGTTAGGCTTTAACATTTGGTCTGGTGAACAACCGATCAAATGCTGTATTTGTCCCCCTCTGCCTCTATTTTGAGAACTGAGTGATCAAAGACCCCTGATCGCTCAGTTCTTGGTCTTCGGTGAGCAGAGAGTGGTGACTGTCAGCGCTCACTGGAGTGCTGGACTGTAGAGGGGGAGGGAGCGGCTGGCTCAGGCTCTGAGTGGCACACTGAGAGGCTGAGCTAGCTGCTTGTCAAGCATCTGGGCAGATCCCGACATTATTGAGTCTGGACCAGCTCTGTGACTTCAGCCACCAGTGGTCTTTAGCCCACTGTCGGCTGAACTTGAGCCACAGGAGTGCAGAACTAAGTGCACTCCTGTGACTCACAGGAGAAGTATGGCCAAAAGAGCTTTAAAGGATAAGTTCACCTTTGGGAACATGTTACATGTTCCAACCGCTTTTAGAGTGGAATATGTAACATGTTCCCAGTGCTGCAGCCGCTGTCCGATGCCTGCACTCCCTGTGACAGCAGTACGGGGAGAATTTCCCCGTACTAGCTGTCACTCTTTGAAATCAGCACAGTCGAGCGGGGCCCCACCCACAGGGCCGCGTAATTTATTCACACAGCTCTGTGTATGAATAAGCTACAAGCCCCGACATCCTTTCTGGCTGTCAGCTTGTAGTTCTCAATGGACTACCACAACGCTGTGGAGCGCCGTGGTAATCCATTGATTCTTCTTGTCAGATTGTATCTGCCTGCCCACACAGGATGTACAGCCACACAGATACACTGACAGATCTGAAGGAGATCTGCTGATCGCTGGTGCAATGCTTTACAGACTCAAAAAAAAAAATCACGTTTTTTTACCTGCAAAAAAAATTTGCATTTATTTTATTTTTTTTTCACAAAAAGTGAACTTACTCTTTTGGTGTATATTGTACATCAGGACTGCTACCAGCTGTAAAGGCATTTTACAATGCTTATTGAACGACACAGTCACTGTCACTGAAAAAGCCCTGTTTTTGTGCAGCAATGATAGCTGCAATAGAAAATAAATGAATTTAAAAAAGTTTTCTATTTCTTTATTTTTAGGTTATTTATGGTGTAGGCAACAAAACAAGCACTTTATTATGAATGACCATTGTGATATTGTACTAAGCAGAACCATGGACATAACCCAGTAGATGAAACACAAATTTGTATGTTTTTTTTATCAGTGTCAGTTTCTTTTCTTGTCTGGGATTTTTACATATGGGAGGGACAGGGCATGGAGGCTAATTCATTATACATTGCTATTACTGATGATGATCTTGCAGGATTCTCTTAAAAAATATTTTTAAACTTTATAGGCAGTGGTGGGCCATCCTTACAGGGGCACCACCCCCTAATCCATGGGCCCGGCCCCTAATCTACATGCAGGGCAGAGGACGCATTGGATTCCAATGGGTCTTTTTTTTTTTTTTTTAGAAGCACATGATTAGAGCCGGAGGCTCTAATTGGCTTCAAAAGGGGTGAAGCCCACCCAGTTGTGTGTCATTAGCGAATTACTATTCGTTAATGTCTCCTTGTTTCTCCTCACGGCCAATCAGGAAGCGGGTCCTGAATTCCGATTGGCCGGGAGTCCTAAGACCCGATTGGCTGCGAGTCCTAACTCCTGATTGGCCAGGAGGAGAATTGACTGCCAGGACTCTCCCGGAGGAGACGCAGGGGTGAAGATACCACCTGCATGGGGTAAGTGCAGGGGTTGGCAAGGGGCCGGGCAGGCGATCGAATAACGGGGGGGTTCTGTGGTTGGCTGGCTGGGGGGGCTGTGGGCCGCCCCCCAAGTAAATTAAGCACCAGCGGCCACTGTTTATAGCCAAAACATCTTTTGTGTTTATTAGAAAGTGTAAGGGCGGGTTAACGCCTCTGTCAGTCTAATTTTTGCTGTCTGTGTCTTGTTGGGGGATTTCTTTCCCCCTTACTTCCTGTCCTGGAGACACAACAGTAAGTGAGAGCCAATCTTGGAAACGCAAGAGAAATTCCGCTATTAGACAGTTGTCACTTGAACAGGTATCCCTATAAAAATATTTCACCTTACCTCTTGTTCTTGTGACAACTGTAAAATTGTGGATTTCCCATCACATTTTGTCTTGGTGACAATGGTCAAAGAACCTCTGTAGTGGAAACACAGACAGTAAAAGAAACCTTATAATAAGGAAAATATATGAGCACTAGCATGGATGCATTATAAGTATTTGCTCTTAAAAATAACAATAACTATCAATGGGAGCTAATACCTTTAGAATAGAAGTGGAAAACGTGTAATTTATATTTCAATTTTTACTGATTATAACACTAACTAATATTCAGATTTTTTAAAAGAATCTTGAAAATTCCATTTCTAGCCACGAGATGAAATCTCAATAGTATTAACATATATATGCAAATTAAATAAAATGTGTCACATTAATGCAGGTTGTGTATAAGTGTAAAAGTAATCCTAGAAATTCTTAGAGTGTTGCATACCACTCCTTACCTCCAACCTGTCACTGGTTGTCAGGTTGCTGTCAGCTTCACAGTGTCACCAGTTGCTAGGATGCTGTTGGCTGTGTGCCCCACAGTCTCCTAGCAACCAGTGCCACTATGTATCTGACAGCCTCCTAGCAATGACTGACACAGTAGCAAGTGTGGAAGGTAGGGGGTGGCACTTGTAAAGATATGCACAGTAGGGCCCTTCTCTGAACACTCTGGTCTGTCTCTGTATGCCAATGTAGTGTTGGTCTTAACGATCTCCAGTTTCATTATTTAAGAACTGGCAGTAATTCTCTTTTGAGTTTGTCACAGCATTAACAACACTTAATGAAGGTGATGCAAATAAGAATTACCTGAATCTGTTGCACCTGTTATAACTCTTAGGAAAACTGTTGCAAGGCTATCATGAATTAGGCACAGGACTTTTACCGAATGCCCTCAATATCTCTAAAGAGTATATATAGAGGAATAACAATATTCTGTGTAAAGCCAGGCAGTATTGTAAAGTTATTTACAATTGTGGTCCCCCTTAAAATTCATAAAATACCCTTATCCCTGCATGCAACCTAGGTGGCCAGAAAAGGTGGGCAGCAAACATAAACTGACCCCATTCAATACCAGGAGAGGATGATACCTTGAACCGTGGGAGGGTACCTTCCCCCATTCCCCTTGCAGGGCATCTGGTCCCAAAGCTGAACAGACAAAAGTCTCACCCCAAATTCTGGCCCCCAAAAGGAAAGTGAGGGTCTTAGGGTGGGTGAATTATCAGAATCTAGAAGCCCCATTTAGAATATCTTCTCCTTTATTACGTTGGGATTTAGTAAATATGCACTATATATTACGTTGTAGAGGTTCCTTCTGGAAATCAAGCTTTATTTTTGGGTTTAATAGAAAAGATAATATTGTTAACAAATCTCATACTGTTTACTTATCAGCTTACTGCAAGTTGTATGTCCCATTTCCTAATAAATGTCAAGAATATAACATCTATGCTGTCTTCTCCCTATCTATACTTAATATACGAATACCGTAAATGAGCCTACTGTGTATAGGAACATACTTTCCCAAAGCTGATTATGCTCGGAATGTTCCAAATTATACTTTGTTTTTTTTTCCTTGTTTATTTAAAAAAAAAAAAAAACTAAACCAAACATAACCATGTTAATTATTGTCAGAGATTGATTAATGCTTATTGTAATATTTTGGTGCTGAAATGTTGTGTACATGATGTCTTTTCTCACAAGAACTGCACAGGTTAATATTTATGTGAGGAAAACAATATCTCCTGCAGTCAGCAATCCTTTTTCTGGTCATACGATATTCATATAGTAAAGGGGTTCTGACAATGATGGATCTGCTCAGGAAACTTCATAGCGCTTGATTGTGTTTGTATTTCCAATTCCCTCTATTTCCCTGCGTGTGTTTCCACATTGGAAGAATGACCTTAATCTGACTCTTCAAAAACTGTTTCAGAAATGAAACATTTCTTTAAGTTTCCTTAGATAGATAGATAGATAGATAGATAGATAGATAGATAGATAGATAGATAGATAGATAGATAGATAGATAGATAGATAGATAGATAGATAGATAGATAGATAAAACAAATTGAGGCTTCAATTATACCAGTTCTGCTTTGGAATCCCTGTGTGTCATTAAGAATTATTGCATGAAAACAGCATGATTTTGCAGTGGATAAAAATAAATATACAAAAGGGATTCCATAAGTAAAACCACCTCCGTTATAGCACTTGTGGTCAATGTGGGCTCCAAAGGGATCTCAAAGGTGAGAGGGATAGGTGGCGCTGCCTAGGGGGAGAGTAGTGGGTTATGATTCGGTCTGGTCAACTACAACCAGAAAAAAAATGTTTAATTATAAAAAGAGAAATGTGTATAACCTTTTGGTTATATTTGAGGGAGGCTGCAGCCAGTTACTGACCATAGCGCGGAATCTTTTTTACATTACAGGATCTCAATACATATTTCCAGGAAATTTTACTTATGTGAAAAAGTAAAATGGAGCAGGTTTTGTCCTAACTGTCAACAAAACATTGGAGTGGCATGCCTTGCAAAGTGTATGTATATGGTTACCCAAGCTTTGGATAGTGTAGTGAAGTGTTATCACCCCTGTTGGGTATTGCTCTCTGTTTACCTATTACCAGTGTTTCTCAACTCAGGTCCTCAGGGCACACTAACAGGCCAGGTTTGCAAGAAAACTGAAATACATCACAGGGGATATAATTTGCTGTTGAAGGATTGCAGTATTCTAGTCTGCATCTCCCCAAGGTAATACTTAAAATCTGGCCTGTTAGTTTGCCCTGAGAACCAGAGTTGAGAAACACTGAGCTTGTCCCGGAGACCAATGTCACTGAGACATGAAGTGAGGGGAAATCCAAAATTTAAGAGTTGTAACAAAAACAAGATGTGGGGGAAAATCTTCCAATGGGGACACTTGTTCCGGTGACTCAAGACTTCCTTTCGTTTTCTGTTGTATTTCCTGAAAGAAAATCTCTCCAATGGTACACAGAAAATAAAGAATAAACCACTAGGTTTTAACCCTTCTGTATTCTGTCCAAAACAAAAATATTTGGCTACACATAGACTTTTAGTAAGCCAACACTTCGAATACTATGTGTGATATATATATATATATATATATATATATATATATACAGTATATATATATATACAGTATCTCACAAAAGCCATTAATGTCTAATCCGCTGGCAACAAAAGTGAGTACATCCCTAAGAGAAAATGTCTAAATTGGGCCCAATAAGCCATTTTCCTTCCCCTGTGTCATGTGACTCCTTAGTGTTACAAGGTCTAATGTGTGAATGAGGAGCAGGTGTGTTACATTTTGTCTTATCCCTCTCACTCTCTCATACTGGTCACTGGAAGTTCAACATGGCATCTCATGGCAAAGAACTCTCTGAGCATCTGAAAAAAAGAATTGTTGCTCTACATAAAGGTGGCCTAGGCTATAAGAAGATTGCCAAGACCCTGGAACTAAAGATGATGCACAAGAAAGCTGAAGACAAGCAGACTAAGGACATGGATTACCGGAACCGTGTCCTGTGGTCTGATGAGACCAAGATAAACCTATTTGGTTCAGATGGTTTCAAGAGTGTGTGGTGGCAACCTGGTGAGGAGTACAGTCAAGCTTGATGGTGGGAGTGTCATGGTCTGGGGCTGCATGAGTTCTGCCCGCACTGGGGAGCTACAGTTCATTGAGGGAACCATGAATGCCAGCATATACTGTGACATACTGAAGCAGAATATCCCCTCCCTTCAGGGTTTGGGCTGCAGGGCAGTATTCCAACATGATAACTACCCTAAACACATCTCCAAGATGACCACTGCCTTGCTAAAGAAGCTGAGGGTAAAGGTGATGAACTGGCCAAGCATGTCTCTAGACCTAAACCCTATTGAGCATATGTGGGGCATCCTCAAACGGAAGGTGGAGGAGTGTCAGGTCTCTAACATCCACCAGCTCCCTGATGTCGTCTTGGAGGAATGGAAGAGGACTCCAGTCGCAACCTGTGAAGTTCTGGTGAACTCCATGCCCAAGAGGGTTAAGGCAGTGCTGGAAAATAATGGTGACCACACAAAATATTGACAGTTTGGGCCCAATTTGGACATTTTGACTTAGGGATGTACTCACTTTAGTTGCCAGCGGCTTAGACATTAATGGCTGTGGGTTGAGTTATTTTGAGGGGACAGAAAATTTACACTGTTATAAAAGCTGTACACTCACTACTTTGTAGCAAAGTATAATTTCCTATTTCTTCAGTGTTGCCACATTAAAAGATACAATAATATATATACAAAAATGTGAGGGGTGTACTCACTTTTGTGAGATACTGTGTATGTATATATATATATATATATATATACAGTATATACAGTTCAGATGGTGTCAGGCCTGTGTGGCGGCAACCAGGTGAGGAGTACAAAGACAAGTGTGTCTTGCCTACAGTCAAGCATTATGGTGGGAGTGTCATGGTCTGGGGCTGCATGAGTGCTGCTGGCACTGGGAAGCTACAGTTCATTGAAGAAACCATAAATGCCAACATATACTGTCACATACTGAAGCAGAGCATGATCCCCTCTTTTCGGAGACTGGGCCGCAGGGCAGTATTCCAACATGATAACGACCCCAAACATACCTCCAAGATGACCACTGCCTTGCTTGAGAAGCTGAGGGTAAAGATGATGGACTGGCCAAGCATGTCTCCAGATCTAAACCCTATTGAGCATCTGTGGGGCATCTTCAAAGGGGAGTTGGAGGAGCGCAAGGTCTCTAACATCCACCAGCTCCATGATGTCATCATGGAGGTGTGGAAGAGGACTTCAGTGGCAACCTGTGAAGCTCTGGTGAACTCCTTGCCCAAGAGGGTTAAGGCAGTGCTGAAAAATAATGGTGGCCACACAAAATATTGACACTTTGGGCCCAATTTGGACATTTTCACTTACGGGTGAACTCACTTTTACTGCCAGTGGATTAGACATTAATGGATGTGTGTTGAGTTATTTTGAGGGGACAGCAAATTTACACTGTTATGCAAGCTGTACACTTACCACTGTACATTGTAGCAAAGTATAATTTCTTCAGTGTTTTCACATGAAAAGATGTGAGGGGTGTACTCACTTTTGTGAGATACTGTATATGTGTGTTTATGTGTGTGTATATATATATAGTATATTATGTTTATATGGTTGCATAATTATTTTTTGGTAATAGATATGTAGTCAGAACACCATCTAGAAAAAGTCCAAGGAGTTCAACTATATACATATGGTATGATCACAATGAGACATCACATACATTTCTTTTAGATCTCATAATATTTCATAAACAGGTGCGATCGGTACTTTGTTGGTGTTTCCTTTGACCATCCATCAGAAATCATCCTTTAATCTATCCGTCCACTGTTTGCCAAAATCAAATTGGTTTTTATGGTTTGCTGTTCTCTGTACTTCATCATCACTTCATGTTTTATAAAAATAAGCGTTCTGGTGCACACATTTAAATATTGGTATAGCATCAAGAAACCTTTTATTTATTTATTTATTTTTGTATGTATGCATGTATTTACTTATGGTTTTGTTTAGCTCATATGTAGGGTCTGTAGGTACACAGCTGTAGTAAAAAATCTTTTAGATATAACACAGAACAGAATCATGTACTAACACTAATGTAACATATATTGACTGTTTGCCATTTATTTACATAGTTACATAGTTAGTGAGGTTGAAAAAAGACACCAGTCCATCCAGTTCAACCTATGATGTGTGTGTGCGTTTGATGTTAACCATACATTGTGTACCGCTGTATATTGTGGTCTTTAAGGTGCCCGTCTAATAGTTTTTTGAAACTATTGATGCTCCTGGCTGATACCACTGCTTGTGGAAGAGAATTCCACATCCCCACAGCTCTGACAGCAAAGAACCTCCTACGTATTTTAAGGTTAAACCATTTTTCCTCTAGTTTTAGTGAGTTGCCACGTGTCTTATTGTATTCCCTTTCTCTGAATAGTTTGTTCCTTATGCTCGGGTCACCAGTACAATATTTGTACATTGATATCATATCCCTTCTCAAGCGCCTCTTTCTTTTCCAGAGAGAATAAGTTCAATGCTTGTAGTCTTTCCTCATAGCTGATGTCCTCCATTCCCCTAATTATTTTTGTTGCCCTTCTCTGGACTTTCTCCAGTTCCAGCACATCCTTCCTGAGGACCGGTGCCCAGAACTGGACAGCATACTCCAGATGTGGCCAGACCAGAGTCTTGTAGAGTGGGAGAATAATCTCTTTATTTCTGGAGTGAATCCCCTTTTTTATACATGCCAGTATTATGTTGGCTTTGCTTGCAGCAGCTTGGCATTGCATGCCCCTGCCAAGCCTGTTGTCCACTAGGACCCCCAGGTCCTTTTCCATCTTAGATTCACCCAGAGGTCCCCCCCCCCTAGTGAGTATCTTGCGTTCGTATTTCTGATGCCCAAGTGCATTACCTTACATTTTTCAACATTAAACCTCATCTGCCATGTAGTTGCCCACCCCATTATTTTGTTCAGGTCTGCTTGTAAGGTTACCACGTTCTGCATAGAAGTTATTGTCCTGCTTAGTTTAGTATCATCCGCAAATACCGAGATTGTGCTGGATATCCCCTCCTCTAGATCGTTTATGAATAAATTAAACAGGATTGGCCCCAGGACAGAACCTTGGGGGACCCCACTTTCCACACCCACCCAATCTGAGTACTCCCCATTTATCACCACCCTCTGGACTCTCCCCTGGAGCCAATTCTCTATCCAGGTACTCACCTTATGGTCCATACCTACGTACCTTAGTTTGTACAGTATTATCAACATTAAAGTGGTTGTGTTTTTTAATTTAAAATGTTTTTTAAATTAACATAATAAACATGTTATACTCACCTGCTCTGTGTAATGCTATTGCACAGAGCAGGCCCTTTTCTTCCTCTAGGGGGTCCCCCGCTGGCACTCTATGCTCCTCCTGTTCTGTTTGTGCCCCAATAGCAAGCCATGTGCTATAGGGGCACAAATGCAGACGCACTTCTGAGTTGGACTGTGTGCATCCATAGACACATGGAGTGCAGCTTGGTCCCGCTCCCACTCCCTTCTTACTGAATTTGACTGACAGCAGTAAGAGCCAATGGCCTAAAGGGCCTAAAAAAATCCAAAAAGCTCTCCAACCGAATGAGTGCATAGCATGGTACAGCCTTATTAGAGCAGAAAAAATAATTACTATATTTGCACTACACAGCAGCATTACCGTATGTGTATCTGGCTGATTGAACATAAGGGAATGATTTGTATAGCTCTGCCAACTTTCCTGAAATGAGGAAAAGTCCTCTTATTCTTGGTATATGTAATGAAATAAATCATGTGTATATCTGCTTTTGTAAGAAGGTCTAACCTGACAGAGGTCTTGAAACCACTGTTCTAAGATAAAGCACAAATAATTCATAGAGTGTCTACGACACATTTGAGAATTTTGTACTGCCTCCTCATTACAAATGTTGATGCTTGCTCCAAATGAATGTACCTGTTGATAACCTAAGGAACTAATGGACATTCTGTCCACTATGCAGCTGAGCTTACTCCCTGCTGCTGCAACTGACACACAGACAATACAGCAGTTAGAGGAGTTTTGTAGCTGGGTGGGCAGAGCCTGATGGAGATTCAGAGACACAAATTCCACATCACGTCTACTTCCCTCGTGATTGAGAGCAGGCAGTGGGAGAATTCTGTAGGCAATAGACAGCCCGCTGTTGGCTATGGAATTTGCCCACTGCCTGCTAGTCCATCAGCTCCCCATCACCCATATGGAAGAAAAATGTATTTCCAATATATTTAGGGAAAAAATATTTTGAAATATATTGAATATGGCCAAAATTGTAGCATTTCAAATATATTTCCTATATATTTGGGAAAAATAAAAAATGTTTTTTAAAATATATTTTAAATATATTTTTCTTCCATGTGGGCAGGCTTTGCCCACTGTCAGAATCACTCATTGCTAGGAACATGGCACTGTGATGCCAACAACATCCTTGACCACCAGTGACAGGTGGGAAGGAAGTACCTGCAGCAAACATACTGCCGGCTACAAAGCGTAAAGAAACGGGCATTCTGCCAGTCTCTCTCCGCCAGCTTAGAGCTGGTCCTGATTATATAGGAACTGGAGGCCATTTTTTTTTGGTGCAGGCATAGTTGTTGATAAATCCGCCAAAACTGGCGTCAGGGTTTTGTGAATATGACGCTAGACTTTTTGGAGGACCACACCGCTAGAAAAATTGTGCAAATGTTTTTTTAAATTCCCCCACTGAAAGGTGTTCTATCGGGTTGAGGTCAGGACTCTGTGCAGGCCAGTCAAGTTCATCGGCCCCAAACTCACTCATTCATGTCTTTATGGACCTTACTTTGTGCACTGGTGCATAGTAATGTTGGAACAGGAAGGGCCAACTCCAAACAGCCTTCCCAGAAGAGTTGAAGCTGTTATAGCTGCAAACGGTGGGCCAACCCAATATTGAACCCTACGGACTAAGACTGGGATGCCATTGTGTGTCTAAAGGTAGGCATTCCAATACTTTCGACTATATATATATATATATATATATATATATATATATATATATATATATACATTTCCAATAGAACTGATTGCTGTTTTCATTTATTTGTAAAAAAAATCATTTCACACAGATGATGTTTGGTGTAATCTGGGAGTGTGGTCTGTTATCCTGAAAATTAGATTGGGAACCTGGCACTGAGAGGGTGCAATTTAAAGTTAAACATATCTGCATTTTTCCCTAAAAAAAAACAAAACATTTGTACTTGTCCCAGTAGCCACTGTATACATGTCAAATTATTTTGTTACAGCATTTTCCCCTGCAACCACCTCTGAGTACATCTTGTCTGAAAAACTAGCTCCTGTAAAGAGGGATTGCTCTTTCAGTTCAATGAAGAGCAGATGCACCACCTCCATACAGCACACTCTAGTGATAGACGACTGCTACACTGCCCCTTGGTGGTGAACAGGAATAGAATACCCAGTTAACAGAAAAGATGGATACAAAAACAGACAGAAAATAATGTTGGAAACAGGATTTATTTGCAGAAAAGGTATCCCATGATTTTGACATTTTCATGGCAGGGAAAAGTATAAATTCATAATGGTTAGTTAATAAAATGCATCAGGAAGTAGACGTCGGTCTGCTTTCTCCAAAATTAGGACATTTGTGTTTTATTCTACCCTTCTCCTAAAAAACATATACTGTTATGTAATTTTGTCCCATACTTTGATGGATAAAAAAATTACCATTGTTAACTCCCCATAAAACTGTATATAATAATGTACATCTTTTCTGTTGCATCTAGATGGCATAGGATTAGAAGAATTTGAATATCTTCTGTTTTAATTCACACGTTTCATCATCTTGTTAGAATGAAAGTGAGCAGAACTTTCTGGATGTTTTTCAAAAAGCTTGGAATCGTCATTTTCTTTTTTCATCATCATTTGAGCTAGCTCCTTGCTCTAGAAAAGAAAACAAATGGCATGAAATATGAACCATAGAGGCTGCTGGGAGATGCTCAGGTGCAGTTCATGCAATATTAAACATCTTAAGTGCTACAACTAAACAGAGCAAACAAATAAGTTACTGACCATTCTCCCGCACAGTCGACACCTCTCTCAGTAAAGTTTTATGGAAGTCTTTCTAGTATCCTATGAAGTCATAATGTGTTTTAGTGGGGATCAAGATTTCATTGCACTTACTGGTCATAATGCCAGGTAACAATTATAATAATTTATAAACAGCAAATTCACTGTAGCCACTATTAAGTACACAACATAAACAATGTCGTAGAGGATACAATAATCAGAATGGTTTTTATAAAATATAGAGGATAATATCCAGCAACTAGATATACACATTATGGTGTTAATATTTCATTCCCAATAGCATCTCAAAGTACAGAACTGAAATCCAAATATTTTTTTCTAAGAGTAGCATGTCCAGTAAATGGAGGTTAAAAATGAAAAAGCAATATGACTTGGTTTGCAATAAGTAAATCCGGGAACAAGTCACGAAGACAGCAAGAGCTCATCTTAACTCACAACTTTCAGATTACCATGATAATTGCAGCAATGACTTCATGTAATTGATTAATACATCAACTGACAATCTGGAATGCACTTTGGATAAGAGATACACCCTTCCCATTTGCATAGCACTAATGCATTCTGCTTAATATTATTTTGTATCCCAATGTCTCTAGATATCTCCTACAGTATATCTGCTTTCATTTTGAACATTTGTTTTTACCTTAATTGAGTTTCTAAATTCAGTTAAGCAAGTATTATTAAATAGAAAACTCATTTTTGTAAATCAAATATTTAGTCTCTTATTATTTATGTGGCTTTTTTCCACTAATATTTGGATAGATATGTAAAGGTGATCTGTCTAACATTAATAATCTCATCAATTCATGTTAACATGTTATACATTTTAAAGGCGGAACTCCAGCAATAGTAAGTTAATCGTGAAAACAAAAAACAGAAATGAATTTTGAAAAGCATATAACAAATAATTTTCAGATAAACATTAGAGTTATGAGTATATAGAAAAAGTGAAACTCTACCATGGTTTCCATTTGATAGTTTGAGGTAAATAGTAATGATTCATAGCTCTTATAGAAAACCAAAAATGTACTTTATTTGTAAGCTTGGCCAATTACCACTTGTACGGTCTGTATTCCACAATTGGTGAGTCGCTAGCATACAGTAATTTATACCATTATGTATTTGATGGTCCTTCTCTTAATTGTAATAGTCATGGGCATTACCCATTTTTGATCTGCTGTTGCCATGGTCCTGCACGTGGTCAGTTATAACATCAGCCATTTGATGGCTTGAAATTACAGTTGAGACCACAAGCAATTGTGAAAGTTATCATTCCTGGCATGCCTTCAATGGAGCTGTTTTGGGAAACTACTAAATCAATTACCTTGTCTTTATTACAATTCTCATCTGCTAAGCAGTAGCAACTGTCAGACTTCAAGTGACCTCCTACCCCTGAAATTTCTGCTAAAGTGCCCTGGTACACTTTTCTTTGCGCTAGTTAAAAATTTTGGTGGCTGCAATTTTAGCTTTGTTGGATTTGTGACAGACACAGGATGGGGTTCTACAGCTGCCTTGAGTGAATATGGGCTTCTGATGTGTTATTGTACTTTTAAGGAGGTAGGAGCTACCTCCAAGGTATGTGTCAGGGAATTCCTGTGAGACGCGCATTCATCCATGCGCATTCGCACGTACGCACGCACAATGGCGCTTGGCGCTAGATGAGCTCATTCTCATTCCCATTTCCTTTGCTGACTGATCTTCAGCTGTATCTCATGACCTGATTATACCTGTATGCTTTCCTGTTGCTGACTTGGCGTGTTCTGGACTTGATACAAAGGAAAGAGATACACTGCTCAAGGTAATGGGAAGCTTGATGACCAACAGCGGTGCTCGCCCCAGCTCGCCTCCGTGGATAGTCAGTAATGAAAAGAAATGGCTGCACTCAGATGTTGTCAAAATCCAGGTTTATTGGACATCCCAATGTGGCAAAAAAGTGGCAAGGTAGACGCGTTTCACACACTAAGATGTGTGCTTAATCATTACATTACAACATTACACTTGTAATGATTAAGCACACATCTTAGTGTGTGAAACGCGTCTACCTTGCCACTTTTTTGCCACATTGGGATGTCCAATAAACCTTGATTTTGGCAACATCTGAGTGCAGCCATTTCTTTTCATTACAGTGTTCTGGACTTGACCTTGGATTCTGCTTCTAGCTCTCTGCTAAACCTGACCCGGCTCCATCCCGGACTTTGGCTCTGCTTATGAATTGGTACCCCGCTGCACCGCCTGTTGATGACCCTGGCTTTCCTGCAACTCTGACTCTGTCTCTGACTTTGACTCTCAGAGCTACCCGAGTGCTTGCCTGGCTGTCCGCTGCACCCGTCTCATACATCGCTGCATGTTTCAGTTTCCGGAATCCGGACAAGTTGTCTATTCTGAACCATCAACAACCACAGGCACTCGTGTCCCTCCTGTCCCTTGACACCCGCTGTCTCACCTTCAGTGGGGTCTGGGCGGGAGATATAAGAGAGGCCGACCTTGTCAATTCAGTCTCCTTCCAGGTACGTGACAGCATGCCTGCTGTTATTGTTTTTATTGCTAACTTGTCTTAGGTTGGTTTTCTGCCCAGAGTTAGAGAAGTGTGAAAGAAGAGGACCCCACATGACATGTGACTGGCCAGGAGACCCATGGAAAAAAGGTATTTCCAGTGTGTGCTAGCGATGGAAGTTGGACTTTAAAATGAACTATTAGGATCAATGCATCAGCCCAGTTGTGTCTTGACCTATAAAGGAAGGCTGTCTTAAAAGAAATAAAATGTCTGCCCAAAAAACATAATGAATGTTGTGGGTCAGTGACGTGGAAAGTGTTGATGTCATAAGACGGCTAGGTAAAATGCATTTTCAGAAGGTCTGCAATGGCAGTCCGAAATTTCTACCGTGACAAGTTTTCTTTAAACATTTAACTTGTTATCATTATAAGTGGGAAATGACCCCATGATTCAGGTCCAGTTGAGATGTAGTGAATTACACTGAGACATTGCAGAACATAATTAGGTTTAACTGGAGTCAACACAAGGGTAATGCCCACGTGCAAAACCCAGTACGCTAAATGTATTTACATGGGGTATGAATTTGGTTACATTGACTTTATTGTACAAACTACAGGCAGAGAGTGGCTTGTAAATTAATGTTTCTCAAATACTTGCAGCTGATTTGGCAGGATTAAATCATTTCGTCCATGATCCATCTCTTTAGTGTCACATCAGATGACTGATGATTAATTGGAATCACCAGGTGGCTGCATATATTACAGATGCTTTTCAATTGACTGAGGTGACCCAATAGCAATAGGTTAACTCTGAGCTTTCCTATCCTATTTTCCATCTAATTTCAACATATGACTGTCATTTGTTTGTTTTTTTCAAGAGGCAGTGAGGTTTCCTCCACAAAATGAGAGAAATACAATGGCAAGTAGATTAAATATAAAAGAGTCTCATTGCCTCTAATATAATTTGCAAGCACACAGTTATAGACAAGTGTGTTCTGCTCGCCAAGATAAACAATGCTAATTGTAACATACTCTGCCAAAAGACTTTAAAGCCTACTGAGAATCGCTGCTTAGTCTTATTAAAATGGGCTGAAAAAAAGTCACTTATCTGCATTGTCGTGTTTTTAATATAAATATCTTTTTTAGGGAAATGCACACTTCCTGATCAGAAATATTAATGTGTTTTCTCTTGGGTTAGCATACGGCACTCTCAGATAAAAATTGTATCATAAAATATATAAGTGTTTTACAAGCTAAACATATCTCTAATGTTAGAAATAGGATAATGTGAAAGTTACAGCAACCCACAGGAACCAATCAAACGAGTCAATTAAAGGCAAACTCTAAATGTCTGTAACAGGTTACTGCCCTTTGCTCATAACTGTTTAACTTAAAGTGGCTGTAAACCTCAGACATGTAATATGAACAAAGCATATCCCTCTATCGTGTGTACTTGTCTCAATAAGGGAGCACTAAGTGTAATTTCTGTCTGCTACTTTGTTCCTCTGCTATCAGCATGAGTCACTTCTGGCAAGTTTTCCTGACACCAAGAGAAAAATAGTGACAGGGGAGGGATCTCCAGAAGATTGACAACCTCAGCTCTGTTCCTGTGTGCTGTGTGAAGGAGGGATGTCCCTTCCCCCCAATCAGCTCTCTGAGCTCACCCCACTGACCTCTGCAGATTGTGACTTCAGCTCTCCGCCCCTGCTTTCTGAAGACTGCAAATTAAAATATATTCAGCACTTTGAAATGATGTGGAGGAGAGAAGACTGCAGATAGACAAGTACAACTTATGTAGGAGGATATGTTTCATCTCTGTGTATCACTTGAGACCACACTGGGTATATGAAAGGGTTTAAAAACACTTTAAAGTGGACTTAAAAAGTAATTATCAAATATAATTATCTCTTTCGCAGGTTCTGGCCACACAGCCTAGAGGAGGGTGACATAACACTCATTCTGGGAAAATCCTGGGGAATACTGGCAAAAAAGTCACAAGACACTTCTTGGACTATGCTGTAAATTAATCTCGCAAACAATTTGGGCTTTTCTGCATTTCCTAGGATCTTGTCACAACGAAGCTACTGGAAAGGTAAATATAGTATTAGCTTTTTTTATCCTACAGGTTCTTTTTATTCTTTGCAGAGTTTTGCAATGGGGGGGGGGGGGACATTCAAAAGGCAGAATTTTCTGCTAGTGCAAGGTCTTTAAACACCCACTACAGCAAGAAAATAAACGATCAGGGGAATTAAAAATGGCCCTAGCACCACTTTTCTGGTAGTAGTTCCTTTAAGAACTACCTGAACCTAATTCAGCCAAGCATATGAACCAGTGTTTGTAACATAACCAACATGTGCAGCAAATTCAGGTAATTTTTACTACCGCCAAATCTATTGCTATGGCAGTGACAAATCCTTAAAACATTACTCTATTCAGGAATTTGTCAGCATTTAAGGTGATTGTAAAGTGTTTTTTTCCTTAAATAACAAACATATACTTATCTGCTCTGTGCAATGGTTTTGCTATGGGGCCACTCTTGTGCTCGATCCTGAGCCAGGCTCTCCATGTTTATTGACACACAGAGCACAGCTTGGCCCCACCACCCCCTGCTCTGTCCTTATAGGCTGTGGTTGACAATAGCAGGAGCCAATGGCTCTCACTGGTGCCTCCATGTCCAGGGAGGAGACAGCCACTACTCCTGGGCACGGCGCTGGATTGAGATCGGGCTCAGTTAAGTATTTAAGAGAGGGTGGGCAGAGGATGCATTAAGCTGTAAAAAACCTTCTGCCTTTTCAACCACTTTAAAAACAACTCTTAGGTGGTGTACAAAGATTATCTAGTACTTAGAGGGGGCCGTGCCTGTGTTGTGAAGCTGTCGTATCTGTAGCAGATTTCCACTCAGTTCTGTATCCTCTGCCGCATTGAGCGTTCAGCTGGGAGATTCCCCACCCTCCTTCCCTAGTGTAGATATGGACACTTTCAGAGCTGCGCACTGACAGAGTTCTACCCAGTAATTGTATGTGGCTAATCACAGTTTTCAGTAAAATAACTCTTTTTTTTCCCCCTTAATTTACTTGCCTTTATTTAAATGTTTCACCATGTAGGACCAAGCTGTTCAACAAAATAATTGTTACAAAGGCTAGGACAAATTATATTACCCTGACAGAGATGCTTACTATTCATTATTTTTATTCTTTTATATGATTTGGACCTTTTTTCCAAAGAAAAACTATAGATAGAGTTAAGGTTAATGTTACATACATTAAAACAGAACTATACTGCATCTTAGTGCCACAAACCAAAAACACGATTTGATTAACTTTTATTATTCAAAGCAAACATACCCATCCATCCATGTCTCCATGCTTTATTTTGCTGAGAAATTACTTTGAAAAACACCCCCTAGCATTTCTAGTCGTGGCCGTCCTAATTAAGTGCAGGTGATTCATGTAGAACCTACAAGGGATAGACCAATATGGTTTTTCCAGGGCCGATACCGATATTTTGGTCACAACGTATCGATATGGGCCGATAATCTGCACATTCAATCACACATCCAATGCAGAGTGACCAGTGCCCCCATTCAATGCAGAGTGACCAGTGCCCCCATTCAATGCAGAGTGACCAGTACCCCTATTCAATGCAGAGTGACCAGTGCCCCCATTCAATGCACAGTGACCAGTGCCCCCATCAATGCAGAGTGACCAGTGCATGGGGATTAGAGCGCCGCCTGATTACACAGAGCAGGGTTCTTCTACTTACCCAGCGCGGGCGCTGTCATACGAAGTCCCACCTCCTGGACCAGTGTACTGTCTATCATAGGTAGGACTCGGTCCAGGAGGTGGGACTTCGTATGACAGCGCCGGCGCCGGGTAAGCAGAAGAATCCTGCTTTTTGTGTTTTCAGGTGGCGCTCTAATCCCCACCCCCCCTTCCCCTCCGGAGGCAGAACTATCGGTCATAACGGACAAGTTTGTGGCCGATAGCGATACTTGGAAAAAAGTGAATATCGCCCGCCGATTATCGATCAATTCAATAATTGGTTGATCCCTAGCACCTACTTCCTGCAATCCCTCCTTCCTTTAGCTCAGGCATGCAGACAGGAGGGTGTGCTTAGCTGAGAAAACCCCTCCTCCCCTTCTCCCATTTTAGAAAATTCATAGGATGTATAAAATTATTTTTCAAATGAAAAATGTAAAAAAAAGAGATTAAAGTGATTGTAAACGATCACCTTGAAAAATAACCCAATGAAAGGCAAAACCTTTGTGTATAGATAGAAAAACAAAATCATTATAAATACCTTGTTTCCCTTTTTTATAAGTAATCACATTTCCTATGGCTCCAGCTGCATAAGAGCTGGGGGGAGGAGAAGCAGCAGCACACCGAGCTTCCCAGTGAATGGCTGTGCAGTGGGGGCATGTCAGGACAAGTCTGATTATTGGAGGAGGGAGGGCTGAGTTCCCTAGCATAGCTAGAGAATTGACCACGGTGTTTTCTCCTGCCTAGTCTGGTCAGTTTTTAATAGGAAAGCAGAGGGACTGGCGGTAACACCAGAGATTTAACACAAAGGAAGCAATACAAAGAGAACAAGATACCTTCTCATACAAGTACTTGGTATAGCAGGCACATATCAGGAATATGAAGTGTTGGAGTAACAAACGTTTTAAAGCAAGTAAATATGATTTACTTTCCTATCTGTTTACTAATGCTGCAAGCATAAGGATTACAAATAGTCAATGTTTTTTATTTTTCTTAATGTGATTAAGAGAGTGAAGTTCCGCTTTAAATTTGTTAAAAAAATACATGTCCATCGAAGACTACCCTATCCACAAGGTGACAATGCTTTTAAGTGATGTGACTTCAGGGCAAACAATGTTGTCACCCAGTTAAAAACAGTAGAAACATAACAGATCTATTGGTAGAATAAAGAGGTAACTAAACTATGTAACTGGGGGACTGCTGTGTAAATCTTAGGGACAGGTGGCATCTTATGTCATTTTTTATGTTACCTATAGTTCAATTTTAAAAATAAGCTGTAATATTTTAGTTCCAGGACAAGGAATAACACTTGACCATAGACAGTTCCCCTGCCTGCCTCAAATGGATCCTAAAAACATGTATCAGTGGTAGTGCTAACAAAATAACGGAGTGGGCAACTACATGGCAGATGAGGTTTAATGTTGAAAAATGTAAAGTAATGCACTTGGGGGGGGGGGCCAGAAACCAGAAAGCAAGCTAGGGGGGGGGGGGAACCTCTGGGTGAGTCTAGGATGGAAAAAGACTTGGGGGTACTGGTAGACAACAGGCTTGGCAGTGTCATGCAATGCCAAGCCGCTGCAAGCAAAGCCAACAGAATACTGGGATGTATAAAAAAGGGGATTCACTCCAGAAATAAAGAGATTATTCTCCCACTCTACAAGACTCTGGTCCGGCCACATCTGGAGTATGCTGTCCAGTTCTTGGCCCGGTCCTCAGGAAGGATGTGCTGGAACTGGAGAGAGTCCAGAGAAGGGCAACAAAAATAATTAGGGGAATGGAGGACATCAGCTATGAGGAAAGACTACAAGCACTGAACCTATTCTCTCTGGAGAAGAGACGATTGAGGGGGGGATATGATATCAATGTACAACTACTGTACTGGCGACCCTAGCATAAGGAAAAAACTATTCAGAGGAAGGGAATACAATAAGACACGCGGCCACTCACTAAAACTAGAGGAAAGGCGGTTTAACCTTAAAATGCGTAAGGGGTTCTTCACTGTAAGAGCGGTAAGGATGTGGAATTCTCTTCCACAAGCAGTCGTATCAGCAGGAAGCGTTGATAGTTTAAAAAAACTATTAGATGGGCACCTTAGAGACCACAACATACAGGGGTATACAGGTCCTTCTCAAAAAATTAGCATATTGTGATAAAGTTCATTATTTTCTGTAATGTACTGATAAACATTAGACTTTCATATATTTTAGATTCATTACACACAACTGAAGTAGTGCAAGCTTTTTATTGTTTTAATATTGATGATTTTGGCATACAGCTCATGAAAACCCAAAATTCCTATCTCAAAATATTAGCATATTTCATCCGACCAATAAAAGAAAAGTGTTTTTAATACAAAAAAAATGTTAACCTTCAAAAAATTATGTTCAGTTATGCACTCAATACTTGGTCGGGAATCCTTTTGCAGAAATGACTGCTTCAATGCGGCGTGGCATGGAGGCAATCAGCCTGTGGCACTGCTGAGGTGTTATGGAGGTCCAGGATGCTTCGATAGCGGCCTTGAGCTCATCCAGAGTGTTGGGTCTTGCGTCTCTCAACTTTCTCTTCACAACATCCCACAGATTCTCTATGGGGTTCAGGTCAGGAGAGTTGACTAATTAACTCTAAACACCTGCAAAAGATTCCTGAGGCTTTTAAAAACTCACAGCCTGGTTCATTACTCAAAACCGCAATCATGGGTAAGACTGCCGACCTGACTGCTGTCCAGAAGGCCATCATTGACACCCTCAAGCAAGAGGGTAAGACACAGAAAGAAATTTCTGAACGAATAGGCTGTTCCCAGAGTGCTGTATCAAGGCACCTCAGTGGGAAGTCTGTGGGAAGGAAAAAGTGTGGCAGAAAACGCTGCACAACAATAAAAGGTGACCGGACCCTGAGGAAGACTGGGGAGAGGGAAATGCCAAAATGCCTGAAGTCCAGTGTCAAGTACCCACAGTCAGTGATGGTCTGGGGTGCCATGTCAGCTGCTGGTGTTGGTCCACTGTGTTTTATCAAGGGCAGGGTCAATGCAGCTAGCTATCAGGAGATTTTGGAGCACTTCATGCTTCCATCTGCTGAAAAGCTTTATGGAGATGAAGATTTAATTTTTCAGCACGACCTGGCACCTGCTCACAGTGCCAAAACCACTGGTAAATGGTTTACTGACCATGGTATTACTGTGCTCAATTGGCCTGCCAACTCTCCTGACCTGAACCCCATAGAGAATCTGTGGGATGTTGTGAAGAGAAAGTTGAGAGACGCAAGACCCAACACTCTGGATGAGCTCAAGGCCGCTATCGAAGCATCCTGGGCCTCCATAACACCTCAGCAGTGCCACAGGCTGATTGCCTCCATGCCACGCCGCATTGAAGCAGTCATTTATGCAAAAGGATTCCCGACCAAGTATTGAGTGCATAACTGAACATAATTTTTTGAAGGTTGACTTTTTTTGTATTAAAAACACTTTTCTTTTATTGGTCGGATGAAATATGCTAATTTTTTGAGATAGGAATTTTGGGTTTTCATGAGCTGTATGCCAAAATCATCAATATTAAAACAATAAAAGGCTTGCACTACTTCAGTTGTGTGTAATGAATCTAAAATATATGAAAGTCTAATGTTTATCAGTACATTACAGAAAATAATGAACTTTATCACAATATGCTAATTTTTTTAGAAGGACCTGTACAATGTACGGTTAACAGCAAACACACACACACACATCATAGGTTGAACTGGATGGACTGATGTCTTTTTTCAACCTCAGTAACTATGTAACTATGTAAGGTCTTTCTTGATTGAATAGCACACATTTCCAGCATAGATCAAATTATTATTACAGCACTATTTTTTTTTTTATATCTAAAGGCTCAATATCACTTTGTATCATAAGTTTTGTAAAGTTGGTCATGAAGTTGGAATCTAATTATTCTGTGGTTTGGTAAAAAAAAAAAAAAAAAACTCCATCTGGTTTATTTATTTTCCACCCATACAGGCTATTCACATAGCTCCCAACTGTCCCTGATTTTGAGGGACTGTCCCTGATTTGGAACAAAGTCCCTCTATCCCACTTTCCCCCTCATTTGTCCCTCATTTTGGTCTGATCTACTGTATATAGTTGTATATAAAATGCACTTTTTATCTTTCAAAAAGTGTTTCCCAGTGTTAAACCTTTCCCCCAAATGCTAAATTACTGCATTTGTAAATTTCAAAAGCCAGTAAAAAAGGAATAGTAGTGGTAAAGAAAAAAAAGCACTTGTAGATTTAACTAAAACATTTTTTTGTAAAATTCTCCTTTAAGGGGGCGTGGCAGGGGGTGTGTCCTATGCCTACATTCTTTTGATAATAGGTGTCCCTCATTTCCATATCAAAAAGTTGGGGAGTTTGTATTCATACCTGATCCTGCTTCCTTTGGTGATCCACACCACACTGTGCAAGGAATGAAACGCCAGGCTGACTTTTAGATATGAATAGCCCATATTTCTGAAATGCTTGAGAATCAAGGCAGCTCCTAGAAACACATAAAAACACAGAAATATTGTATAAATGGGAATTTTATACCTTCAACACAGATATGTTTTATAGTCTATCACCATCTGCTGTGTAAATAGCACAGTGGTGTAGGTCTGTTAATGAACTGCAAGGGTATGAATGTAATTATGCATGATGGTAGCTTGGTTATCCACTGAAGTTCTATGAATTTAAATTTCCCTCTTGGGCTGTATGCTTGTGAAGACAGTGGAAGTTTGTGACTTGAAGGTGGTAATAAAGGGGGGAATAAAGCCTAAAGAAAGAAAACTAATGTAGCCAGCACATCTAAGAACTGGTAAGCTACAATATACTTATTTTGTCTCTTTGAATTTAATACATTTTATTATATGGACATTTTTGGTACGATAATATGAATTGCACTTTTGCTATTGAGGCTTGCTATAGTTAGCTACTGTAATATAAGTTTGTTACTCATTTATAATATTTACCTTTACTGTCCAATTTCTTCTAATTTAACTAGGCAAATAATATATTAGAATTTGTTAAGAGCCATCTTTAAGAGAATAATCTTTTTCAGTAAATTGTTTCCTACATAAAATAAGACATATTTTAATAACTAATGTTATATATTATACAATTCATTTGCATTCTGCATGTTGATGAAATTCAATTAAAGATAAAAGCGTCCAAGATCAATGTGTATCTATTTACTTACACCATTTTGAAAGTGCCCAATGATTCTTTTAAGTTGAAACAATAATATGCAAAAATGGCCAGTCAATGTGAAACTTACAAAGGTGATTTCTGTTCAATAAAGTTGTGGCCTAAGGTTTGCAAAAATTACCATAATATATAAATAAGTTCTACAGGGAGTAAATTGTAACACTTCAAGGCAAGAAATGTTAATTGTTCGCCGTGTTTGTTAAAGGTAAATACCTATAAAATCTGAACTCTTTTATTTAGAAAAGGCTCAGGAGGCATGACCTACCTGATGTATGTCTCTGTTTTTCACCCTGGCATGCACGTTGTGCATCAGACTTCCATGCTACCTAAATCACTATAGTTACTGATATCCTTATTTCATCAACATGACTCTGAGCCTGCAAAGAAGGTCAAGACTTCACTGGTTCAAGACTTATCATCAGGAGGTGGCATTTCCACCCAAAAGCCATTTGAAACTGGAAATTATAGAATTAGGTAAATTGGTATTATACTCAGGGAAAAAACACTCTTGAAATTCCACTTCCCAGCCTGCTTATACTTACCTTTGTCATGCTCCCCTGTTTCTCCCTAGTAGGCAGGTGACATTCTTTAAAGTGATAATAAAGGTTCACATTTTATTTTTTTAAACTAACAAACATGTTACTCTTACCTGCTATGTGTAATAGTTTTGCACAGAGCAGCTCCGATCCTCCTTTTCTAGGGTGCCCCACTGCTGCTTTATGTGCTTTCCCCCTTCAAGTACCCAGCAAGCTGCTTGCTAGGGGGGTATTCATATGGGTTCTATCCTTAGCTGCACTCCTATCTATTGACATGAACTGTGCGGCTCGGCGTCAACCCCCCCCCCCGCTCCCTCGTCACGTCACTGGATTTGATACAAAGCAGTGGGAGTCAATGGATGTCACTGCTTTCACACAGTCTAGTGAGGAGGGAAAGCAAGAGCACAGCACTGGACTGAGATTGGGCTCAGGTAAGAATTTGGGATGGGGGGAACTGCAGCTAAAAGGTTTTTTACCCTAATGCAGAGAATGCATTTAGGTACAAAACCTTTATTCTTTAGAACCACTTAAATATAAATTGAATGACTGATGTTAACACCATGGTAATTCCCTGACTGGGCTGTTCCTAAGGAGGTTGTAACCCTAAAAAAAAAAAACAAAAAAAAAAAAATACATCCTGTTCCTTTAAAGCATGTTAAATCGCACAGTGCTTGTGAGGTGTCATTTGTCACTTTCTATGTTGTAATTTACCTGGTTGATCCTGCCAGTTCCTGTGTCCCCCTTAGTGTGCTGACCATGGTAATAAAGGCTGCTGATTCATGATACTGTGGTCAGTTTACATGCCTCCGTCATCCCGCTGCTCTCCCTCTCCCCCTCTCTCCCTGCCTGTCAGATCAGAAGTCTGTGTATGAGCTGTCTTCTCTGCCCCCCCCCCCCCCCAATTCCTGAAACTTTGTCGTCTGGCAGAAAAGTTAGTAATTTCACTTCCTGCCAGCCCCTCTGTAATACCAGGATGCACTACACAGTGTATGTTTTTTTAAAACTCTGGAGCTAAATACCATTTTTCACATGGCTGGCTGGCTGATGTCAGAGGGGAAACTCAGCCCCTCCCACTGTAGTCCTTAGCTCGAGGAAGGAGAGCGGCGGGCGGTGACCGCACATTTGCAATTTGGATAAAGGTAATTGGCTGCAGAATTTTTAAAAATCACACACTGTGTAGTACATCTTGTTATTACAGAGGGGCTGGCAGGAATTGGAATAACTGAATTTATAACCACTTTAAATGCAATGTAGAGAAAGTGAATACAGGTATATGTCTTCTTCCATTGCTGATTTTAGTTAATGACATATAAATAGTTTTCTATAAAAAGGGAAAAAAGAACAGAAAAATGAACACATGGGGAAGCAGTTGGGCTTTGTTTGTTGGCTACTTTGGGGTTCTGTGGTTCCTCCTCAAAAGCAAGCATGTACATGCTATCATGAAGTGCTGGAATGCATATGCAATCTAAAGCCAGCTTTATAATATATTATGAAAACAGGAAAGAGAGAGCGAGAAAGTGTAAGCTGAAGAGCAACAGATAGCTGGAAAAGAGTGAAAGAGGAAAACAGAGGGCCAACAGACCAAGGTTTAAGACAGAAAGATGGATCGAGTGAAAATGTTGCTTTGACATGTAAATTATGATCCCTTAACATAGAACTATTCAAAATGACTTTCCTCATTGTAGTCTTCCAGTTCGCACAGAGCTGACTATCACTAAAACTAAAACAATATGGTTGGGAATAAATATTGTATTTTACTGTTCAGTTACAGATTTGGACATGCAAATATAGTTAGTCATCAAAAAAAACTAAACAAAGAATAAAATACTTCTCTGGAGTTAAAGTTCCAAACAGAGGTTGAGTTTTTTCTGTTTGATATTTATGTGGAAATAAACACTTTTTTCTGTGCTTCATTAGTGGATAGTAATACTATTAGCAACAGCAATACTGATAATAAAAACCATAATAATAATAATATTAGTAAAAATTTTAGTAGATAATACTGTTAAATTCTTTAGTGGCCAAAACGTTGATTGACTAATTGGAAACTTTACAGTATCTAACTGGCTCTACAACACTCAGTCGAAGGATATAAGCTACAAAACAATATCTTTCTAAATGTGGGAGGTTTGTTTGCAGGCTGTATTACTAAAGGAGCAGAGGTGCATATTGCGTGTTTACTGTATGAGCCCCTAGTTGTGGTCCAGAAATGTGCTTGGAACGTACACTCTTTAAATTCCCTTATTACTCCATATGACAAATGTTTGTGCAGGCAGCAGATTAACATATCTGTTGTAAACAGGTACATGAAATTTTTGCATGGAGGGCATATTGAAGATGGGATGTCCATAATGCCAACATTCAGTTGATGTTCAACCAATTGCTAGCTAGGTCACTACTCGCTGTGCAGTTGACAGTGTCATAGCAATGGAAGACTCCCCAGACCCATTAAATGCCAGCCGGGAGAATCTCTAGCCAATAGCTGAAAGTAAACAAAGGGTACAGGGATGCAGACGATGTCATTGCCTAAATATGGCTATGGCTGATTGGGACCAGGGATGAGTTATAAGTTGCAATGATGGCAGTTGCCATCAGCTTTATACCAATCAGGGAGCCCTGTACAGGACGCCGTAACATTCATGACAGCTTCCCAGGACCAAAATGCTATGCTCTGAGCACTGGTGGCACTCTGCAGGCAACATCAAAACAGAAGCGGTTTTAGCTGAAATAGCTAGCTATAATGTGTTGGAACATTGACATTTGTGAGGAAGTTGTAAGGATCATAGAGGCTGCATTTTTGTAAGCAGTGAATTAGAGATAGTTGACATCCAACCCCAATCCAGCAGGACAGACCTTAAGCCATTATTAATACAGAGGATGAAGAAATTATCTTCTGTTTGGTTATATATTAGGAAAATTCCTGTTGGTGTGCAGAACTACTTCTTGAGGTACTGACAAGTACTGATATTACTTGCAAATAAAATACAGAGGAGAGCACCATAAGAGCTTTGGCAGTACACCAATAAATTTACCCTGAGCCAGGAAAAGTAAAATAAAAGCTCACAACTGTTCAGTCTTAAACCTTTTCGGGGACATGCTGGATTAGCTGGATGGACTGGGAACAAGAGGGTGTGGCTATGCTGGAGAAGCAGTCCACAGAAATGTGTGCAAAAGATCTGGTCCTAAACAGCTTGAGAGGATCTAGGAAAAACATAAAGTGGTGTATTTTCAAGCCAAATAATAAAAATACAATTGAAATGCATACGGTATATGCCAGCACTGCATTATAATTTACACACACCAGCCACATTGCATAACCATAAAGGTTAAACTCATATTTGCTTTTAAAGCTTTGTAGTTTTCTCTTCCAGCTTTTTCAGTGGGATTTTAAGAAACATTATTAAACTGCTGAGAGCCTCAATTTTGGAAGGCGAATATTGCTAAAGCTGTTTTTTTTTATTTTAAATAGACTAAGGCATTAATGAACAAATAATTTAACTGGAGCTGGGCTTTACATGATATTAGAGTAATTGAGATAAAAAATAGCATAAAAGCATGTTTGACTTTCATCCTTCGAATACCATCTGGCTGGAACTAACAGTGTTGGACATGTTTTTTTAGAAAAACAACATAGCAAGAAAAACTTTTTGCCTATGTTGTTAAGAAACCTCTGGCAAGAAAGGACAGGGTCAGTGCCATCAACCAGGAAGCGGGTATTTGCAATACCTAGCACCCAAGATATTTTTGAAGTGCCACAGTACAATGCTCTATGTGTGCTACAATGCTGTACAATGCTGATGTCAGACCCTTAAGAAGATGTCATTTGATTTTGAATGCAAAGTTATTTATGTAGAGGTTACATAGTTACATAGTAGGTGAGGTTAAATAAAGACAATAGTCCATCTACTATCTGAGCTACAGATGACGCTGTGTCCACAGCGAAACGCGTCTAGCCATTGGCCGAGAGGCAGCCACGTGACTTCCGGTTGGGGTAGCGAACGCTGAGGAGCAGCTCACCACCGCACCGAGATTAGGAATATGTTATAGGCGCAAAACTGTTTATGTTTGTGAGTATCCCTTTGTAAGTTTTAATGGAATAAAGTATATTTTAAACGGTCCTCACTATGTTGAGCATTTTATTTCCATGAGGACTATCGGGATTACTACACTCAGGAAAAGGATCGCTTCCAGCCCACAGCACAACCAGCCCTACAGGAGCCATAGGAACATCAGCTCATTCTGCTTCAAATCAACCACCTAGTGGTAAGTAGATACCCAAAGGGGGAGACCCTGAAGCAACAAGGAATAAGCAACAAGCTCCTGTTTTTTACTAAAGGACTAGTTTATGGACTGTATACCATGCACTTTGGTTGCACTTTACTTATGAGTTTTACTTATGAGTTTTACATTGTAATATCTGCACAGTTATATTGCTTATTTGCACAGTTTTGATTGCTTATTTGCACAGGGTTTAGACCTTATTAGCACTTTATTTATTTATCAATTTATTCGAGCAACACAGATCAGTTTTAAAGAACACTGCATATTTATTTCAGTATTTATATATTTATTAGCAGCGCTGCAATCACTGACCCACATTCACAAAAGCACCAGCACTTTTCTTGCAGCAGGCAGCTAATTGCACATATTTTTTTGACTTATACACACTCCTACAGCGCGAGGTCCACAGTCTTATAATAGTCCATCTAGTTCAACCTGTGTAGGTGTGTGTGGCTGTAATCATCTCACATACCCCTGAATGTTCTGATCCTTGAGATGTAAGTCTAAGAGTCTTTTGAAAGCCACCATACTACCCGCAGAAACCACCTCTTGTGGTAGAGAATTCCACAATCTTGTTGCCTTAACAGTAAAGAACCCCCCACGTTGCCTGAGGTTAAAACGCTTCTCCTCTAATCGCATTGTATGCCCTCGAGTCCTCATGCAATCCCTTCGAATGAACAGCTTTTTTTCTAAGCTGGGATCCCCATTAAGATATTTATAAATTGCTATCATGTCCCCCCTCAGACGTCTCTTCTCCAGGGAGAATAAATCGAGCGATTGTAGACGCTCTTCATAGTCAAGGTCCTCCAATCCCCTAATTAGTTTAGTTGCCCTTCTCTGGACTCTCTCCAGCTCCAACACATCCCTCCTGAGGACTGGCGACCAGAACTGGACAGAATACTCCAGATGCGGTCGGACCAGAGTTTTATAAAGTGGAAGGATTATAGTCTTATCTCTGGAATACATCCCTTTCTTTATGCATGCTAATATTCTGCTGGCTTTGGCAGCTGCCGCTTGACATTGCATGCTGTTGCCTAATCTATCATCAACCAAGACTCCCAGATCCTTCTCCATTTTTGATTCCCCCAAGGGTTCCCCTCCTAACGTGTATTGTGTTTTTATGTTTTTAGTCCCCAAGTGCAAAACCTTACACTTCTCCACGTTAAACCTCATTTGCCATGTCGTTGCCCACTCTGTAATTTTGTTCAGGTCATTCTGTAGGATATCTGCTTCATGTTGTGAAGTTATTGCCCTGGCCAATTTTGTGTCATCTGCAAAAACTGATATCGAACTACTGATCCCGACCTCAATGTTGTTTATGAATAAATTGAACAAGGTTGGTCCCAAGACTGAGCCTTGGGGGACCCCGCTTACCACCTCAGACCAGTCTGAGTATGCGCTGTTTATTACTACCCTTTGGACACGCCTTTTAAGCCAGTTCCGTATCCAAGAGCAAACCCTGCTATCGATACCTGCAGACCTTATTTTATAAATTAAGCGCTTGTGGGGAACTGTATCAAACGCCTTAGCGAAATCCAAGTACACCACATCCACTGGTCTCCCCCTATCAAGCTCACAGCTCACCTCCTCGTAGAATGTTAAGAGCTTGGTTTGACAAGAACGCCCATTTGTAAACCCGTGCTGATTACTGCTGGTATATATAGATATTTTTATTAAAAAAAAAAAATCAATCCTATGCAATAGACATGTAGAGAGATGTCACCACCCTACTCCACTCTGAAAATCTCTGGCCTCTGGAACTCTGGGTTCCGACCAACCACACTTTATGAAATCAATAGGAAAGTAGAAAGTCACACAATGATGACATCAGACCAACATTATTGTTGGTCTGATGTCATCATTAGACCAACAATAACGTTGGTCAACAATAATGACCCGGACAACAATAATGATCTGGACATAACACACTGCAGCCCTACATAGGACTAACCCTCTCTAACTTTTCACCCAATAGAGTCTTGATCACAGAGATAGTGGGATCAGGGAGGAAAAACTATTTCCTACAGTCAATGCAACTTAAGTCTTAAAGTGATATATATACTATCCAAACATCAAATCACAAGAAGCCACAACATACTCTCAAACTAATATAAAGTTGTAGTTACATATCCCAAGACAAGGTTCATTGCACATTAAGACATTTTAGTTAGTTAATAAAGTGGTTTTATAGGCTGGAATTTTTTATAAAATAACAAACATGTTATACTTACTTTTTCTATGCAATGGTATTGCACAGAGCTGTTGTGAACCTCCACTTCTGTGGTCCTCAACTCCTCCTCTTTTGTGTCTGCCACCATAGCAAACTGCTTGTTATGGGGGCAGACATGCAGGCTAGTTCCTGAGCCAGGTTGTGTGGGTCCATAGACACACACAGCACGACTTGGCCCTGCCCCACTCCCTCCTCACAGGAATTGATTGACAGCAACAGGAGCCAATGGGAGGAAGAGAGGAGAACACTGCTGCAGAAGGGCACAGCGTTGGATTGGGAAAGGACTTGGGTAAGTATAGGGGGCGATACTACTACTGGGACATTTTTTACCGTAATGCAGGGAAAGCATTAGGGTAAAAAATGTCTACCCTTTAGAAACACTTTAAAACAGTAAGTGCATTACAAAGGCCATTCTGAAAAGACTGCAGCAGTGCAACAGTCAGGAACCCCCTTGATTTACCTTAAAGCAGCAAGAGTTCAAATAGTTCCTCATATGTAAGATGGATGAGTCTGATTTTGCTGTTTAACTTTATTCCTTCTGGCAAATCACTAGATGCCGCTTTTAAAGGCAGGCTTTTAGGAACTTTTGTACCTCAGCTTTTCTGTGTGTGAGAAACAGCAAGAACTATATAGTGGATTTTCTTACCTCTCCTGCTTTGCGTGCAAGTATTCAGAGGGGGTTCTGGGACCACCAGACTGTAAAAATAAAGTAGTAGGTTGGCCTGATGAGTCACAGCAGTGCCACAACCAAAAACTAAAGCCCCGAGCAGGTCGATTTTTTGCTCCCCTTATGTATTTCAAGTCCAATTTTTAGTTCTTACTGCAGTCAAAAATAATAATTTTCTAGATGTACGTATGAACTGACCTGAAGCCTAAAAAGCATGGCTTTATTTTTCTATCCATTATTAGAAGAACCTAGATTTCAGATATATTATCAAACTTTAGGTATAACTAAAGACAAAACTTTTGTTTGTTTTGGATAAAGTGGAGATAGATTAGAACCCCTGTCAGTTTTTTTTTTTTTTGCTGTCTGTGACCTTGTTAACCACTTGCCGACTGCCGCACGACTATTTACGTCGGCAGTCAGTCCCCCACAGGCAAAACGACGTAGGGCTACGTAGCTACCCTGTAAGGGTTTTGGGAGCGAGCGCGCGTGCCGCTCTGTCACGGACCCCCCCGTGCATGTGCCCGGCGGACCCGATGTCCGCCGGGCACTCGCGAAAGGCAGGCGGCTAATGTAAACAAAGCCGCCTGTCACTCTCCACTGTGTAAGAATGGTGATCAAACGGTTCTACTATGTAGGACCGTTGATCACTGTTCTTACACATCAAGCCACAGCCAATTACAGTTAGAAACACGCCCCTAGGGACACACTTAACCCTTCCCTCTCAAAAAAATGTAATCCCTTCACTGCCAGTGTCATTTTTACAGTAACAGTGCATATGTATAGCACTGATTACTGCAGTAATGTCACTGGTAACCCCAAAAGTGTCAAAAATGTCAGTCAAGGGTCCGATCTGTCCGCCGCAGTGTCGCAGTCCTGCAAAAAAAAAAATCGCAGATCGCCGCCATTACGCGTTAAAAAAAAAACAACAAAAATTACAAAAATCTTTCCCTTTGTTAGTAAACGCAATAACTTTTGCGCAAACCAATCAAAATACGCTTTTTGCGATTTTTTTTTACCAAACATATGGTAAAAAAAAATTGGCCTAAAATGTTAAAAAATTTCGATTTTTACAATTTTTTGGGGAATTTCATATAAAAAAATGTGAAAAATATTGTTATTTTTGCAAAATTGACGCTCTTTTTTGTTTTAACGCACATGATCAAAAACGCACAGGTGATCAAATACCACCAAAAGAAATGTCTGTTTGTGGGAAAAAAAGGACGCCAAATTCATTTACATACAGCGTCGCACGGCCGCGCAATTGTCCGTTAAAGTCACGCAGTGCCGAATCGCAAAATAGGCCCTGGTCAGGAAGGGGGTAAAATCTTCCGGGGCTTAAGTGGTTAAGAAGATTCACACTCTCTATTTGTCCTGTTTACCATTATCATTGAAAGTTAAAGTTAAAGAAATTCCCAAATTTTGGGTTGTCCCCAAAAAAGTAATAGAGGGGAATCTTCCAATGGGGACACTAGTTCTGGTGACCTAAGGGGCTCCAAAGAATCGCCTTCATTTTCAGGGATTTCCTTTCACTTCCTGTTTGGCTATGGGACAGGAAGTAAAGTGAAATCTCTGCAATGGGACACAGATGTGGAAAAAAAATCTGACAGGGGTTAAAACCCTCCCCTTACTCTAAAATGAAAAAAAAAAAAAGTTTACCTATAGTCCTACTTTAAATAATAATAAATGGTTTATCTTCCTTTAAAGCAGAATTTTACTGTCTCAATCAACATACTATTTTAATCCTGTTGCTACAATTAGTAAATAGATAGGAAGGTCTATTGTATTTATTTGTTTTAAACATTTTTTTTTTTTTACATTTCTTCAGTTGCTTCCTGGTTTATGTCCTAGGCCAAAACAATGTCATACATCCCAGAACTCATCATAGGCATTTTTTTTTTATCTGGAATGCCTGCATGCCTACCAGAGCTAAAGGCAGAAGGATTCCCGGAAGTAAAAGGAAGTACATGCTACATGAATCATCTGCCCTTACTCAAGATGGCAGCAACAAGAAATGCTAGGAAAATTGATTTCTCAAAAAAAAAAAAAAGAATGAAGACGTGCATGGATGGGTGAGTTTGCTTTAAATATTAAAAATTAATCAAATAAGGGCTCTTTCACACGGGCGTTCAGATCAGATCCGCTTGTCAGTTTTTTAGGCGGATCTGATCGGATGCCCCATTCAGCCCTATGGAGCAGCGGATGTCAGCAGTGACATCTCTGCTGACACCCGCTGCCATCCGCATCCGATCCTGTCCGTGAAATCCGGACGGATGGAAACCCTATTTTCCATCCGTCCTGGGGATCGGATTGGATGGCATCGGATGAGAGCGGACAGGCGGTCTGCTCTCATCCGATTCCCCATAGAGAGCAGCCGGGCTCTGACACCTCCCTCTCCGCACACAGTGCGGAGACGGAGCTGTCATCCGCCGGCTCAGCGGAGATCGGCGGATCGATCCCTGCTGAGCAGAGCACGGTCCGCAACGGAATGCGGACCGTGTGAAAGGGGCCTAACATGTTTGGTTTGTGGTGTTCCGATACAGGTAAATTCCACTTTAATGCTAAGCAGACTAATAAGATTGATTGCCTGGGCCCAAAAACGTTTAATATTCAAAATAACATTTGCTCTGAAGGTCCTAATACTATATATTCAGACTTGAGAATTATACCCTCTATTTGTACAAGCAAACCCTTTTACTGTCCAGGAAGAGATATTACTGTATTAATCTCCTAATACTAGTTAAAAAAAAATCACCTAGACTGACAAAAACTGATTTAATATAAAAAAATTAACTGAGCATTGTAAATTATGTAATGTTTTCTTTTTTTTTTTTTTTTAAATGTACCTTTTTTTTGGAATAAATGTCTAATTTCTATATTTATCTTCCCTTTCCTTAAAGGTTTTGAAATGTCACTCGAAAAGTTTTTTTCTGGTTCACTGTGCTCCACAGAGACCTGTCAAAAATTATGGGCAAATCATATATTGTACTGGAGCTGTGATGGAAAATAGTGTGATTTGGGTTGTTCATGACCTGGTAGGTTACAGCTATTGTTATGATGTTCACATTTTCATGCATATACAAAAGCCAGACTTATATGACTTATACTATTTTATCATTCTTTACTGGCAATGTGTGATTAAAATATATATTGTAGATAAAGTTAGTCAAGTTGAAATTGTGGAAGTTATTATCATTATTATTGTTCTCATTGCTTTCTGTGGTACTGAAATCTTCCATATTGCTATATGAAGAAAAACTTCACAGACAGTAGTTTGATCAGATAATTAGTCTTTCTGTGATGGATGTCAGTATATCATGTAAATGTGCTTGTGCATATACTATGTGGCCAAAAATGTGTAAACACCTGACCAACCCACTTATATTAGATTGTTAGACTTTCCATTAGAAATCATGAGCATTAGGCAAGGCCATACACGGTTCTAATCTTGGCCGGTTCAGCAGGAACTGGCTGAGATTCGAATCCTGTATCGGCAGGCTGAGTGTACCAAGTTGATCAATCGATCAACTTGGGTACAACCAGCATGTCAGGTTTTACCTGCACTTATCCCTAGCAGCTGCTATAGCTGCTAGCAATAATTACTGTATTCTCCTGCCCTCCCCCGCCCCCTGCCGGGAAAAAACAGTGGCCCGGCAGGAGGAATTCCCGCATCAACACTGTCTATGTTGATGGGGAATTCAAGCAAATTTCTTTTCTGCAAACCGTGGTTGCAGGAAAGAAATTATGGCCATCCTTAAAGTGTAATTCAAGGATAAAGCTAGATAATTTTAAAACGACTCCCTCCCCTTCTTAAAACCTACTCTGAGTAACCTGTGTAAGCAAGATCCTTATATACACCTATTTTCAGGACGCTCTGGTCTGGTAAAATGATCTCCCTTGTGTCAGTGAGCGCTGGCTGCTGGGGAGAGGAGAGACCAATCAACAATGACTGACAATGCCTTGGAGTAGTGATGTCACCCATAGGCTTATTATGGCCCATTATCACTTCCTTCTCTCCCCTGTACCTGCTGCTGGCTGGGGAGCCGGTGACCTGACCAGAAAGGCCTGAAACTAGGTAGGTATACAGATCTTTCTTACACAGGTTAATCAGAACAGGTGTTAGGAAGGGGAAGGGGGAGAGAGCATTTTAAGAATAGTTAACTTTATCCTGGAATTCCACTTTAAGGTAGAAATAAAGGCACAACTTTTTTTTTTTTTTTGGATAAAGTAAACGAAGTTTAGAGTAGAGTAGAGTTATAACCTCTGTCAGTTGTTTTTGCTATATGTATCACTTTGGGGGGGAGTTCTCTTCACTTCTTGCCCCATAGCCAAAACAAGAATCCCGCCAAAGTGAGGGAATCCCTGGTAGTCACCAGGGTCACTAGAACTAGTGTCCTCATTGGAAAATTGCTCCTCATATACTGTTCTGGGGACAACCCAAAATTTGGAATTGTCTTCACTCTCTGTGATAACAGACGGCAATAAAACCATGACAGGTGTTCTAATTCCTTTCCACTCTATCCCAAGCTAGAAAAAAATTCCTTTAGTCATATTTTAATACGGGGTTCCCCTACACTATCCAACAATTCCTGGTTACTCACTGTGCTCAGTGGTTTGATTCACCTGGGCCCCTACATTCCTCTGGCGACAGGACCCAAAGTGCATTGAAATCAACACTACTGGAAATGTTGGATTCTGCAGGATCTTCTGTTGGTGGGAGAGGTGAGTTTTCAGTATCGTGGCAGAGAACAGATCCCTTGTTTTTTTAGCCAAATTTTTTTTAAATGAAGTTATGCATCACTATTTAAAATAATGTATACAAATCTGACATGCATCTAACATATTTCTGCTGTGCCCTTTGCTGTTATATTCTGTTGCTTGTTCCACATGCAACCTCCTCAGTACTTTATTTACTCTGAAAATCATTAGGTATTTTACTCCAGTGTGTTTGATCCCGCTCAGCTATACAATTATGTTACTAATAAAAATGTAAAGTAAGTAATGGGGATATATGTGAATGGGGAAATATTACCTCCTCAAAGACTCTATAAAATGTTACAGTATGTGCCTAATGGAGGATGAAAAAGAAACATCCTGAGCTGTCAACTATATCAGTAGAGACTTGTGCGCTATGCTTTATAAAGTGTTAGAAATGCTGCCCCATAGGATCAAACCAGTAGAAATAATGGAAGCCAAAATTCTTCAGATAATTGAATGCCTCCCCTGGAGTTTGCCATACAGTAGGTCATAGTCACCTCATTTGTACCTATATTGTCTCTGTTTGTGTCTGTGAGGTCTGTCATTTTGCCTGCACTCTGTCTATCCATCTGCTGCTGGCTATTAATGACAGTACGTTGAATGTAACAAAACACTTTCAGCCTCTTTCCCCCTGTAATTTTGTATGGCTTTCATTAGTTATAATATTATTGCAGCACAATGCCATAGTCTTGTAATATGAGTTATCCAAATAAAGAATTATCCTTATTCACTGTAACATACACAAGAACAGTGTAGATTTAGGAAAAGTGTTTATTATAACTGACCTTTAATGGAGGTGTAACCTTGATCACTAAAATCTCATAGAAGCCTTAACATGGTAATAGAATTTTAAAAGCTATTTTTAATATTCCTAAAATGTGCAGCATTAATTAAAATATTACCTTGTAATTCTGCCTTGTTCCTGTTAAAGAATGACAACACTTTCTTACTGTCTCTCAGTTGTGCTCCTGCATCATTACTCTGTCACATGGGATTCCGGTGGAGACTACAAGAGGTCATATTAACACACAGCAGGTACGATCCACTGTTGTCACCATCGTGGAACCCACCCTCACAAATTTCACACTGAATTGCTGTACAGATCAGGAACAAATACACAAAGGTCACCAAGATTCAAGTAAAGGCGGGTATAAACACTTAGTTTTTTTTTTTTTATCATTCAGCTGGTGGGCTTAATGAAAAAAACAAACAGGTTTCTGCATCCACAGCAGTGAGGTGGATGGAGGAATCCTTCCCACTGCAACATTGCATTCTGACAGCAGGGATTAATCACTCTCAGAATACGCCAATTGACTGCAGGCGCTGATCAATGAAGGTTTTCCAACATGGCCGTTCGAAAGACATTGATCTACCACTCAACTTCTGTCACACAGAGAGGGCCAGTTAAACTGGCCGAATTTCAATCCACATGTACCCACCTTTAGAATACACACATCTTGCATACTTAGAATTACACCCTAAAACACATTCTGCTATGCCTCCCAAGTATGAGGATACCACATGTGTGCCTAAATGGATAGAAGGGCCCAAAATTCAAGTAGCACCTTTGGGTTTTAAAGGAGTATGAATTACACATCTTATATCCTGACTACCTATCACATTTCTGGAGGCTCTGAAGCACCACGATTGTGTGGAAACATCCGCAAAATGACCTCGTTTTGGAAAGAAAACACCCCAAGGTATATTCTAAGAGACATAATGAGTCTTCTGAAGACCTAATTTTTTTTGCCACAAGTTTTCGGAAAACGCAGAATGAGTCTTTTAAAACTGTCATTTTTTGCTACAAGTTTTTGGAAAATGCAGGAAATAAAATGAAAATTATTATTATTTTTTTTTTTTACACAAAATTGTCAGTTAATAAGCTATTTCTAACACACATCATAGCCATACTTAGAATTACACACTAAAACAAATCTCCTACTCCTCCCAAGTATGGGAATACCACATATGTGAGACCTTTTCACAGCCTAGCCACACAGAGGGCCCCAAAATCCAAGGAGCACCTTCAGGATTTCTAGGGGCATAAATTATGCATCTAATTTCCTGACTACCTATCACATTTTTGGAGGTCCTGGAGCACCAGGACAAGGAAACACCAATAAAATTTTAGAAAGCAATTACCGCAAGGTTTTTTCTAAAGGCATAGTGAGTCTTCTGAAGACCTAATATTTTTGGAAAATGCGTAATGAAAATGAAAAGTTTTCAATTAAATAAGATATTTCTCTCACACAGCATGGGCATACTTAAAATTACACTTTAAAACACATTCTGCTACTCCTTCTGAGTATGGCGATAGCAATGTGAGACTTTTTCAATGTTTGGACTGGCTTTATACTGAACATTGTATCTTGCGTATCACACAAATTAACCAATTGTACCAAAACCAATATACTTGAATGGTCGCTTCTATGCGAGTGGTCAGAGAATATAGCTTAGTGTAGTATCACCTATAGCAGTCCTATAAACCAAGCAAGCCTAGACAACTGGTACATTGCTGCCCACAGGAATGCCATGCTCACTGTCCAGGAAGTACAGTAGGCTAAAGCAAAAGAGTTCCTGTGGTTCCAGGAGTGCAGTTGTCCACAGGGGATGGCTGGGACTAGTGTCTCGCAGGAATGTAGTCAGTGGGATGAGCAGATTATCAGGTCCGTTCAGCTGCAGGCAGAGACATAGTCAGAAAACACGTAAAGGATTGGTACTGTCAATAGGCAGAAATGTGATCAAAAAGCAGTTATATGATAGTAGATGCTGTGGCTGCAATGCTTTGCATTGCAACTGCTGTGGCAGATAGTATACCCCCTGTACTCCCACTGATCGTGACCTATTCAAGTGGGGTTGCTTGTGCAGGATCTGGAGTAAAGCTGGTGGTGAGGAGGTAATACAATGCCTCCTCACTGACTGTCAGATGCTTTCTGAAGAGCGATCTGAATATGCATGGCTCTTCAGAGAGCATCGCACACGTGAACAAGTCCCTATGATGACACAGTGATTGCTGTGGTGATGATCAGGGACACCGTGACTGCTGTGGCGGTGATCAGCTATGGTGTAACTGGTGTGGCAGTGATCAGGGAGACTGTAACTGGTGTGGTGTCGATCAGGGACACTGTAACTGGTGTAGCGGTGATCAGGGACACCGTAAGGCCCCTTTCATATGACCGGGTTGGTGCAGCTAAAATCTGTGGATTCTTGCTTCTGGAATGAGCTATGCGATCAGCAGTGGCGTCCAGGCTCAGACATCTGTCCCTATCCACAGCTAACCACTTTGTGTATGGCTAAATGCGAACTGTAGCAGCCACTATCAGCCCACTATTAGTTAAAAGGGCTCAGTGGCCACCAGTTATTCCAGCAGCAAGAATCCACAGAACTGATGTGGCAGTGGTCAGGGACACTGCAATTGGTGTGACAGTAATTAGGGACACTGACTGGTGAAAGTTTATAAAATATACACTGCTCAAAAAGATTAAAGGAACAGTTTTTAATCAGAGTATAGCATCAAGTCAATTAAACTCCTGGGAAATTGATCTGGTCAGTTTAGTAGCAGTGGAGGGCACTGGCATTTTTTTCCCTACTCATCTTTTCTGACTTTTTCAATAGTTATGCATTTGGCTAGGGTCAGTGTCACTACTGGTAGCATTAGGTGATACCTGGACCCTATAGAAGTTGCACAGGCGCTCCAACTCCTCAAGGATGGCACATCAATCATCGTGCCATTGCCAAAAGGTTTGCTGTGTCTCCCAGCACAGTCTCAAGAGCATGGAGGAGATTCCAGGAGAAAGGCAGTTACTCTAGGAGAGCTTGACAGGGCCATAGAAGGTCCTTAACCCATCAGCAGGACTGGTATTTGCTCCTTTGTACAAGGAGGAACAGGAAGAGCACTGCCAGGGGCCTACAAAATGACCTCCATCAGGCTATTGGTGTAAATGTCTCTGACTAAACAATCAGAAACAGACTTCATGAGGGTGGCCTGAGGGCCTGACGTGTTCTAGTGGGCCCTGTGCTCACTGCCTGGCACCATGGAGCTTGACTGGAATTTGCCATAGAACACCAGAATTGGCAGGTCCGCCACTTGTGCTCTGTGCTTTTCACAGATGAGAGAGCGGGTTCATCCTGAGCACATGTGACAGACGTGAAAGGGTCTGGAGAAGCCATGGAGAACATTATACTGTCTGTAACATCATTCAGCATGACCAGTTTGGTGGGGGGTCAGTGATGCCTGGTAAGGCATATCCATGGAGGGATTCACAGACTTCTACAGGCTATAAAATAGCACATTGATTGACATTAGGTATCAGGATGAAATCCTTGGACCCATTGTCAGACCCTATGCCGGTGCTGTGGTCCTGGGTTCCTGAGTTCCTGGAGGATGAAGAAATTAATACCATTGAAAGGTCCCCATGCTCGCCTGACCTAAATCCAATAGAACACCTCTGGGACATTAGGTTTTGGTCCATCCGATGCCTCCAGGTTGCACCTCCATCTGTTCAGTAACTCAGTGATGCCCTGGTCCATATCTGGGAGGAAATACCCCAAGACTCCCTCTGTCGTCTCATTCGGAGCATGCCCAGACATTGACAGGCATGCATACAAGCACGTGGGGGCCATAAAAACTACTGAGTACCATTTGAAGTTACTGCAATGAAAATTCAGCAAAATGGACTAGCCTGCTGCATTTTTTTCTTTTTCAGTTAGATTTTTTCGGAGTGTCATTGAATTCAGCTCTCTGTAGGTTGATAATTTTGATTTCCATTAAACAATGTGGCATCCTTTTGTTCCTAACATATAGATATACAGCATAATATTTTTCCCTATTGAGATCTGATGTGTTTTTAAAGTATCCCTTTAATTTTCTTGAGCAGTGTGTATATATATATATATATATATATATATATATATATATATATATATACACACTATATACAGTGCCTTGCGAAAGTATTCGGCCCCCTTGAACTTTGCAACCTTTTGCCACATTTCAGGCTTCAAACATAAAGATATAAAACTGCAATTTTTTGTGAAGAATCAACAACACGTGGGACACAATCATAAAGTGGAACAAAATTTATTGGATATTTCAAACTTTGTTAACAAATAAAAAACTGAAATATTGGGCGTGCAAAATTGTTCAGCCCCTTTACTTTCAGTGCAGCAAACTCTCTCCAGAAGTTCAGTGAGGATCTCTGAATGATCCAATGTTGACCTAAATGACTGATGATAAATAGAATCCACCTGTGTGTAATCAAGTCTCCGTATAAATGCACCTGCACTGTGATAGTCTCAGAGGTCCGTTTAAAGCGCAGAGAGCATCATGAAACAAGGAACACACCAGGCAGGTCCGAGATACTGTTGTGGAGAAGTTTAAAGCCGGATTTGGATACAAAAAGATTTCCCAAGCTTTAAACATCCCAAGGAGCACTGTGCAAGCGATAATATTGAAATGGAAGGAGTATTAGACCACTGCAAATCTACGAAGACCTGGCCGCCCCTCTAAACTTTCAGCTCATACAAGGAGAAGACTGATCAGAGATGCAGCCATGATCACTCTGGATGAATTGCAGAGATCTACAGCTGAGGTGGGAGACTCTGTCCATAGGACAACAATCAGTCGTATACTGCACAAATCTGGCCTTTATGGAAGAGTGGCAAGAAGAAAGCCATTTCTTAAAGATATCCATAAAAACTGTTGTTTAAAGTTTGCCACAAGCCACCTGGGAGTCACACCAAACATGTGGAAGAAGGTGCTCTAGTCAGATGAAACCAAAATCGAACTTTTTGGCAACAATGCAAAACTTTATGTTTGGCGTAAAAGCAACACAGCTCATCACCCTGAACAAACCATCCCCACTGTCAAACATGGTGGTGGCAACATCATGGTTTGGGCCTGCTTTTCTTCAGCAGGGACAGGGAAGATGGTTAAAATTGATGGGAAGATGGATGGAGCCAAATACAGGACCATTCTGGAAGAAAACCTGATGGAGTCTGCAAAAGACCTGAGACTGGGACAGAGATTTGTCTTCCAACAAGACAATGATCCAAAGCATAAAGCAAAATCTACAATAGAATGGTTCACAAATAAACATATCCAGGTGTTAGAATGGCCAAGTCAAAGTCCAGACCTGAATCCAATCGAGAATCTGTGGAAAGAACTGAAAACTGCTGTTCACAAACGCTCTCCCTCCAACCTCAGTGAGCTCGAGCTGTTTTGCAAGGAGGAATGGGCAAAAATTTCAGTCTCTCAATGTGCAAAACTGATAGAGACATACCCCAAGCCACTTACAGCTGTAATCACAGCAAAAGGTGGCGCTACAAAGTATTAACTTAAGGGGGCTGAATAATTTTGCACGCCCAATTTTTCAGTTTTTTATTTGTTAAAAAAGTTTGAAATATCCAATAAATTTCATTCCACTTTATGATTGTGTCCCACTTGTTGATTCTTCACAAAAAATTACAGTTTTATATCTTAACGTTTGAAGCCTGAAATGTGGCAAAAGGTCGCAAAGTTCAAGGGGGCCGAATACTTTCGCAAGGCACTGTATATATATCTATATGTGTATATAGTATTTTTTTCCATTTTTATAGTTTTTTTCTTACAATTTTATTATTGTTTTTACAACTTTGTTTTACATAATGTCACCAGAATAGTGCAGTGTCACTTTAGGAAGGTGATCAGGATTTGTTTTGTTTTTTACACTGTGATTGCTTGTTACAGTGATGACCACTGTAACAGCTATCATTTTAACTGTCATGAATGGCTTTCTTTCATGACTATTATTTTACTCTTGTTTTCTGTTGTGATTGGTCACAGCTTTTACATGGTACAGGGGCTTCTGTGATTGGCTCTGTACACCATGTGATCACTGATGGAGCTTTCTTTTGGTGGTATTTGATCACCTCTGCGATTTTGATTTTTTGCGCTATAAACAAAAAAAGAGCGACAATTCGGAAAAAAAAAACAATATTTTTCACAATCTGCTATATAACATTCCCAAAAAATAAAAATGCAAAAAACTAATTTTTTCATCATTTTAGGCCAATTTTTTCTCTGCTACATATTTTTGGTAAAAAAAAAAAAAAAATAGCAATAAGCCTATTTTGATTGGTTTGTGCAAAAGTTATCGCGTCTACTAACTACGGCAAAGATTTATGTAATTTTGATTGTTTTTTTTTACTAGTAATGGCGGCGGCGTTATGTGATTTTTAGCGGGACTGCGACATTGCAGTGGACAGATCGGACCCCTAACTGACATTTTTGACACTTTTGGGAGGACCCGTGACATTACTACAGTAATCAGTGTTAAAAATATGCACTGTTACTGTAATAATGACACTGGCAGGGAAGGGGTTAACACTGTGGGTGATCAAGAGGTTAAATGTGTACTTAGGAGCGTGTTTCTATCTGTATGAGGGTTGGGCTTTTAAAATGATCACAGGAACATGTAATCCTATATAGCAGGATCACAGGGGTGATCATTCCAGATATAAGTATGGTCAGCTGTGTTTACAACACTGAAAAAAATATAAAGGGGTTTGTTCCTAAATTGGCCTCTAATAAAATAGTAATGTCACACTCAAGGGTATCTCAATAGGTACCTATTGATCCCAATATACATGGCACAAAAACAAAGTGTGTGAATTGGGTGGAAATAAAGATATAAATCCAACCCAACTTCACCAAAAGGAGGTGATCAAATATAGGTACCAATGATACACAAAGATAACTGAGGTGCTGTGAAAATATGAAAAATATTTATTGGGCACTTATGCCTGGTGAAAGAACTGGACACATATATGGACACAAGACACAATATAAAATCAATTAAAAAACAAGAAGTGAACATGTATTAGTCTGGAACCAAGAACATAGAAATGGTAGTGCGGTTCAAAGCATGAGGTGGGGCTACCATGCAAACTAGGGGGTATAAGATTCTCCGGTCATGCAAAAGTCCTTGGCACAGCGAAAAATGATCCTGTGTGACAAAAAGTGTTGAACGGATACACTGTGGCAAGACCAACAATCAAAAAGAAAAAATAGATTAGATCCTCTGGAGCAGATCCTGGGTCTTAATAAAGTGATAGTTGGTTATCCGGTCATGATACTGTGCTGTTGTTCCATAATGGGAATGTAAAAAATTCCTCCAAAGTTGAAATTGGGGCACAGTTGGTAATGATATCACTGAAAAGCAAAAATGCCCAAGATAGTGTGATCCCCTCCAATGAGAGTCGTTAGGTCTGATGCTGGGGGCATGAGCTGTCCACAGGGTTATCGAACAACAGACACAAGTATGTGCTGGATGCCAAATGGTAAAGTCCTCCGTGCTAAGAAGTAAATGAACAATGCACAGTAATGTGTAAGGTCCAAGTGGAGCAAGTATCATTGGTACCTATATTTGATCACCTCCTTTTGGTGAAGTTGGGTTGGATTTATATCTTTATTTCCACCCAATTCACACACTTTGTTTTTGTGCCGTGTTTACAACACTGTCCTTCTCTCTCAGCAGGGAGCGATTGAGGGTGGCAGGCGGCAATCGGAGCCGCCAGCCCCGTGCATCAGAGTCCCCTCTGCTGAGTGGGGATGGGAGCTCACTAGCGCGCGCTCGCTCCTAGCTGCAGGCATGCGACTGACGTAGGGTTACGTCGGTTCACGCAGGAGGGCCGCCCTGCCACAGTATATCTGCAGCGGGCGGTCCGAAAGAGGTTAAGTATTACCTTGGGGGGATGCAGACTAGAATACTGCAATCACTGAGGAGCAAATGATATCAACTGTGATGTATTTCAGTTTTCTTGCAAACCTGGCCTGTGCCCTGAGGACTGGAGTTGAGAAACACTGTTCTAAATGATACCAGTCCTCCTATACAGTGAAGTTAGCTCTTCAAAAGTAACATAAATAACTATATATATATATATATATATATATATATAGTAGCAATATTTTTCAACACACAGCTGGCTTCCTAGCTGTTTGTAGAGCCCACCCCCAGACTGGAGATTGGCAGGTTCTCCCACAGTAGTACAGAGGCTTAAAGTCACACAAGCACAGTCCTATGCACACCAACAGTTCAGACTCAGTCTAGGTGATGTCTTTAACAGGAGGGGGGTTTTAGGGTCACAGGATGCTCCAAAACAATCAGTAACCATGATCAGAAGGAAAAAACTCTTCGCTAATCTTTCAGTAGCACCTTTCTGGAGGTAGTAGGGAATGCCCCGTATATCTAGGACCCTATAGCAGCAGTCCGTAAAACCACTTCTTGTACTTAGTTCACTTAAGGCACTTGCACAACTATCAGTCCCCAGCAAGGTCTTTACTCACAGTGTCCCGGGAGCTGTCTGTCACCCAGCATTCGCAGGTAGATCCTCAGTGAGGGAGATAACAAGATCCTTCTCCAGACCAGAACTGCAGTGTAGTGCCCTCCTGCAAATGTAATCTTTTGAAAATCTTCACCAGGCCTTCAGCCCCTTAACTGCAGAGGCGTATACTGCAGTTTCTTGTCTTAGTGGAGCTGCCTCAAGGGCCAGCAGCCCCAAGAGATCCAATACCCTCCCTTGAGGGAAAAGAACGAAATATTCAACTGATCATTTGAATCCGCCTGTCCTATACTCTAGAAACTTCTTTAGAGGCAGGTGGGAGGAATCAAACTCTCAGCTGAGGAAACCCTGAGCAGAACCACCAATCACTACTCCACTCACTACAGTGAAGCTCAAAAAAATAAAATTGACCTGGCAGCCAAAATAGAGGAGGGCGCTACAAATTAATCTTAGGCCTCATGCACACTGGTTTATTGCAAACGCTGTTTCTCCTAACAGGAGAAAATCAGAATTAGGAACTCACCTAAGCCATAATTTATCAAACAGTTTAGGAGAGTTTAGCCGCGTTTGGCATTTGGACATTTATTTATTTCATTGGGCAGCATTTACATTTTTTCTGCCCATTAAAATGAATAAATGCTCAAGTGCTAAACACGCCTAGCACTTAGGCACAATTAGACTTGTTTAGCGGCATTTGGTGTCTTTATACCCAAAAGAAGGAGCCTTCACTGCCTCTAAGTTATAATGCTCCTAAACTCCTCTAAAAGCTTATGCGTGCATGGACATATAGGGATTGATTTACTAAAACTGGAGAGTGGAAAATCTGGTGCAGCTTTGCACAGAAACCAATCAGCTTCCACTTTTTATTGTCAAAGCCTATTTGAACAAGCTGAAGTTAGAAGCTGATAGGCTACCATGCACAGCTGCCCCAGATTTTGCAATCTCTAGTTTTAGTAAATCAACCTCATAGGCTTTTATTGAGGCGCATTCAGGAGCTTAGGTAAAATGGCAAAAGCATCAGTTCAGGAGCAGCAGTGTGCATGAGGCCTTATAGTTTGCACATTGATGAATATTACCACCTCTAACTTACTTTTTATAAAGCTAAATATGCAGCTAACAAAGAAAAACATTTCTGTTCAGATGCAAGAAATTTTGTGATTGCTACTTTTAGATTTTTGAAAAATGTAATGTCTTAATTTATGGTGTAATATTCATTTTATTTTCTCTTCAGATGCTAGTGTTATAGTAAAAGTTTTATACTTCTATAGAAGTGTATTATTACTTTTATTTAGAGCCAGTTTGCACCAGAACGCAATGCAGGAAACCCGCGATCCATGCATGGTACAGAAGTACCATGTGATCTGGTTGCAGTGGGTTGCCTAAAGTAGTGCATTCACTACTTTTGCTGCACTCTGGTGTGATTTCAACCCCTTTAAATAATGAGTTGAAAACGCACTGCACCCAGATCACATGTGAATCGCAAAGGAGCACACAGCTTGTTCTTGTGCGATTCATTGTGTGAACTGACTCTCACTGTATGTTCTACGGTAAGCATTTTTTTTCCCTGTCAACTAATGTTGCATTTTCAAGAAATCCAAACATACTTTCTGAAACTGAAATCTGAACAGATGAAAACTTTAAAACTGCATTTACATGAAACAGCCACTAGAGGTCCAAAGTGAAGCACAAGTTCTGTAAAATGTTTCATCAAAAACTCATTAACAAACCCTTAAAATTGTTCCTTTGCCCTGATAGGATAAGGGTAAATGGTGGGGTATTTTCAAGTTATCCTCTCTTCAACCACATTTCTACTGATTTTGGGATGCTGGGCATTGCCACGGAGACATGTAACAATGCAAAAAAAAAAAAAAAAAACAACAGAGTGGATAAGAGGGTCTTTTCATGTGTCAAGGGCAACTTCAAAAATGCACAAATTCTTGAAATAACATGCTTGGGGATTCCTTAAGATCTCTTGCACACTGCCGCTTGAAGAAGCTTAGTACAGTTTTTTTTTTACTGAGCTAAAATACAGTCCGTTATTGGTAATGTGCCTACGTACACAGGTACATAAACAAGCGCTGCGCAATCTTCAGTAACAAAAGAATAGAAAAATCAGCATTTTTGGTCATTAATTTATGCCTCATGTGCGTGAATGCTAAATATTAAATAACAAAGAGCTGCAGATAGCTTAATGCACCACTCTCTAGAGCAGGTAAAAGCAAATGCAAATAATAGGCACCAAAATGCTCATTTGCATATTGTACAAAACGAGAATGCGAGAAAAGTTTGCGCGAATGCATACACGCGAAAATGCATGCAAATACATACAAAAAACAACTTCTGAAATTATGTCTAAAAAAGTAAATGCTCAAACAGGAGAATGATGTGCAAGAGGCCTAAAGCTGTGTCAGGTGTTAGGTAACAGTACAATTTTCATGGAAATTCTCAGCCATAGCATATATTGGCATTACATATTTGGCTGTTTCTTCTTTTACACTTAACTTGGGTGCACACAGCAGCAGTACCCCAGTCTGATTCATTTTGGTGTGGAAAAAGAGCTTTTTGGCTTCGTTCACATCTAGGCATCCCGGATTTACCATGATTCAGGATCGCAATTCTGCCCGCGATCCTGAATCACGGCAAATCATGGGATGCCCTTGCGATCCCCGTCACTTCCAAAGGCACCTCGATTTTGCAGCGATTGTGCCGCGTTCGTCCCCCGACGAATCATCATAAAATCATGCAAACAGATCGCGGGACGCCTGTCGTCCAGAAGAAGAACGCCTAGATGTGAACAGAGCCTTACAGGTAGTCTTAGCAGCAAAGCATACTTTTTCGTCAAATGGTAAGGGCTTGTGTACACAAGCAGCATCCCTTGCCCCCCTCAAAACTTGAAAACGCCACCCCCACCTAGGGTTGCCACTTCATCCCTTTAAACCAGGACACATATTAATTACACTGGTTCTGAGACTAATATAATGCACATAAGGGCACTAAGTGAGTTTATTTACTACCTTAATCAGCTAGAGAACCTGTGTATTTAATGTGTGTCCTTGTTTAAAGGGATGAGGCAGCAACCCTAACCCCACCACACCATGCATCTGTGTTTAATGCAGGGAGGTTGGAGGGAAGCCCAATGCACTAGAATGGGTTGCATCCAACGATGGTACTAGGGTTGCCACTTTATCACTTTAAAACTTAACACATTTTAATTACACAGGTTCTGTGGCTGATTAAGGTGGTAATTAAACGCATGTAGTTCCTTATCTACATTAAATTAGCCACAGAACCTGTGTAATGTTATGGGTTCAGTTTTAAAAGAATGAGGTGACAACCCTAGATGCACTCCAAAAGATGGAGGTATAATGTTTATGCAGCAGAGAAGAAAAGCATCATGGTCATGACATGTGTACAACTCCCTCCTGCTGGTTTTAGAGGTAAATACAGGCTTATCCAAAAGTCCACTTTTTGGCAATTATAAACCTGCTGGACTTGGTTTGAAAGCCACCAATGAATCATGGTTGTAAAAAAAATTCTCGAATCTGTGCACATATGTACTGGGGCTACAAATCTTAAAAGCTCAGGATTTGCCCAGAACCTATGGTAAGAGTGAACCCAAACTTCATCCCTAATAAAGGGCTATCTGCGCTCATTTTGGCTTAGAAGCCTGCATTACCTTCACTTACCTTTAATAGTCATCACCTAATTTGAGCACCTAGTACATATATTAGGCTAGGGCCACATTGGAAATTCACTATTGGTTAATCACCATAAGGAGCAGTCGATCGCTACACAGATGAAACAAATGGTAATGAAAACTACACAAGCAATGTGTAGTAGTGATTCCTCTTGCATTATAACAAGTGGCTCTAATAGTGCGCAACTGACTGATATCGCAAGCTACTACATTTTACTTGTGCGGCCTAAAGGGTTTGTAAAGGCAGAAGGCTTTTTTATCCTAATGGCTAAGACAGCAGCTCAAAACGTTTGGCTCCCACTGCTGTCAATTAAAGTCAATCAGCCAATTAGGAGAGAGAGGGGGCTGGCCAGGTCACGGCTCCATGTCTGAATGGACACAGGGAGTTGTGACTCGGCTTGGGTGCCCCCATAGCAAGCTGCTTCCTGTGGGGGCACTCAACTGGAGGGATTTATTGTTATTATTATTGGTATTTTTTAAAAAAAAAACTTTACAATCCCTTTAAACTACAATGGTCTAATAGTTCCATCTGTTCAGGGATTGATTGCTACTCTTAGCATTTAATCACCAGCAAATTAAGTAGCTTGATCGAGCTATAAAAAAGAGTCATAGACTAAAACACCTAAGCTGGGTATACACCTGCATGCTGAACGGAAAAAAACTAATTTCCCCATGCACACAAGTGAGGTGCATTGGGGACAATGTCCCCACTATGACATTGTTTTCTGACAACAGAACTCTGCTGTCAGAATACACTGATTGGCTGCAGCCATTGATCGATAAAGGTTTTCCAGCAGGGCCATTCCACAGAAGTCAATCTATCGATCAAGTTCTGTCTAACAAGGAGGGGCATGCACAGATAGAAACTCAAGGCGATCCCTGCTGTACTCACCCTTAGACAGAGCGTTTGTACTTAAAGTGGAACTTTAGGCTACCAAATAAAAATGGACTAACAGGCAGGATTTTTAATGCAGAAAAGGCCTGCTTTGTCTTTTCTTCTGCATTAAAGTTACCTACCTGCCTGTTCGCCTTGTACAATGAGCTGCGCACGTCCAGCTCAGTGTACAAATTTGACTATGCTGAAGCTGACTGCACTGCTGAGCATGCATGGTAATGACATCATCCCTGTCTGGCTAATGAAAGCGGCCGGCGATTGAGACCCAGAAGCAGTCCATCCAAAGATGTTAGCAGCCAGGCAGGGAGCTCTGGAACATCGCATTGATAGAGCCAAGGTGAGTATAGTTCCACCTTAACCACTTTAAGACCGGAAGGATTTGCCCCCTTCCTGACCAGGCCCTATTTTGGGATTCGGTGCTGCGTTACTTTAACGGACAATTGCGTGGTTGTGCAACACTGTACCCAAACGGAATTTATGTCCTTTTTTTTTCACAAATAGAGCTTTCTTTTGGCGGTATTTGATCACCTGTGTGATTTTTATTTTTTGCGCTATAAACAAAAAAATAGCGACAATTTTGAAAAAAAAATAAATAAACATTATTTTTCACATTCTGCTATATAACATTCCCAAAAAAAAATTTAAAAATCAAAATTTTTTAACATTTTAGGCCAATTTGTTTTCTGTTACATATTTTTGGGAAAAAAAATCAAAATAAGCGCATTTTGATTGGTTTGCACAAAAGTTATCGTGTCTACTAACTACGGGAAAGATTTATGTCATTTTTATTGTTTTTTTTTTTTACTAGTAATGGCGGTGATCTGCGATTTTTTGCGGGACTGCGACATTGCAGCACACAGATCGGACCCCTAACTGACATTTTTGACACTTTTGGGGGACCAGTGACATTACTACAGTAATCAGGGCTAAAAATATGCACTTTTACTGTAATAATGCCATTGGCAGGGAAGGGGTTAACCCTGTGGGTGATCAAGGGATTAAATGTGAGCCTAGGGGAGTGATTCTATCTGTGGGGGGGGCATGGCTTCTGAAATGACCATAGAGACATGTGATCCTATATAGCAGGATCACATGATCTCTATGATCATCGCAGGGAGAAGAACGGTCGGCTGTATTTACAACTGCCGACCGTCTTTCTCTCTAAGCGTGGAACCATCGTGGGTGTCAGGCAGCAATCGGAGCCGCCTGACACAGGCACCAGGTTCCCCGCTGATGATCGGGGGCGGAAGCACTCGTCCCCTAGACTCCCGAGAGTGAGCCCTATACATTTAAGGCGATTCACCCAGGAGCGGCTGCCTGCCGCAGTACATCTGTGGCGGGCGGTCGTAAAGTGGTTAAAGAGAATAAACTATACACACCTCTCTTACTAGTTTGCCATTCAGTGAATGAGTAAATGTTCACCTGACAGTATACAGAAATATTCAGTTTTGTTCAGTTAAAGGAGTTGTAAAGTCAGAAGGTTTTTTCTATTCTATGCATTAAGATAAAAATCCTTCTGTTTGTGGCAGCCTCCCCAGCACCCCTAATACTTACCTGAGCCCCATCTCTATTCAGCGATGTCTATGAATCCCTCGGCCGTCCGGGACTCTTCCTCCTGATTGGTTGAGACACAGCTGCAGCACCATTGGCTCCCATGGCTGTCAATTTAAGTCAGTTAGCCAATCGGGAGAGGGAGGTGGCAGGGCCAAACCACAGCTCTGTGTCTGAATGGACACACAGTGCTGCAGCTCGGCTTGGGTGCCCCCATAGCAAGCTGCTTGGTGTAGGGGCACTTGACAGGAGAGAGGGGCCAGGAGGAGTGAAGAGGGATCTGAGAAGAGGAGGATTGGGGCTGCTCTGTGCAAAACCAACTGCACAGGGCAGATAAGTATAACATGTTTGTTATTAAAAAAAAACAAAAAAAAAAACGACGAGACTTTACAATCACTTTATGCTGTGTAGTGGTCAATAGGAAGGAGTAAATTGTACTAATACTAGTGCTAGCCAACAACATGTTGGTTGCTATAGTTTATCACAATAGATATTTCCTTTAATAAATAAGTCTGTATAGGTTCGCATTAGTTCTCTGAAGTAGTCACCACTGATCATCACCTTGACTCCAGAAAATGTCAATTAGAAAAAGCTAAGGAGGTACTGAAAATGATATCTGAAATATATTTCTGTGCCTGTAACCTGTTGTATCGTGCTCCAGTCAAAAACGAATGGACCGTCTCTTCTAGAGACATCGCTTGAAGCCTGGGGAAAAGAAAATGGAAAAAAGAGCACATTAAAGTGGGTCTAGATTTGCCTAGGAATGACAGCTGCATATTAATCGAAAAGAATTCTGAACAATCAAAAAGCCATTTTTCTGCAAAATGTACCCCTAGAGTCCTCATCACAAAGCCAGGGAATACACTTGAAACAGGATTGATTTCATCTTAAAGGGGTGGTTTCTTTGAAAGGCTACCAACTGCAGTTGTCTTATTTGGTTTTCAAAATTACAACAAAATTGTGCCATATTGTGTCAAAAAAGAGATAATATAACAGCTTTTAAACAAATTTAGTAATTAAAGGATCAATGGAAAACAAATTAAATTCTTATGCATATGGTAAGGAACGGCATGGAATACAGAGTAGCTATCAGTAATATCTTTATATCAAACATGGCTCTGGTAACATCGCTTCCTGGAAAAAAATAGTATTACTGCGTGCAGGCAGTTACAAAGAGAATAATATTTTCTCAGTACTAGTAAAAGATGTGCTGACTTAATTTCAAATAATTCATTTAATCCAAACGTGTTCTCCTTTGTAATAACCGTTTGTTCTGATTGGCTCTGGCAACGAAATGGTATAAATCCCTTTTGGGCATTTTCTGAGAAGTCCTGTCACTTCATTAGAAGACAGATAACATCTGACACTGAAGAAGTTACTTGTACACTTGTAATCAATGTTACTTTGATGGAATATTAATGCAGTAGCTCCGATTTCAGAGTCCATTGTGTTCAATAATACACATGATATGCAAGATATTAAGGGGCACTTCTCTTCAACCTTAGTTTTAGTGTCCTGTCTGGTATTTTATATAGAGATTAAATAGGTACCAAAGCAGAACATTGACCCATAAGGTGAGATTCTAATCTGTCCAAGTGTTGCATTTACCAACTTAGTAACAGTCACAAATCACAAGTCACAAATTGATTTATCTGGCGACAAAGATAATGAACCTAGATAAACATGTGAAAATCCGCACTAGATTTATAAATTGTGTTGGAGTGAAAAGTGAAAAAAGACAGCTACTAGTACAGGTTAACAAACACAAACATTCTACAAACTGTTCACATACAAAGTGCACAGCTTGCACTTTGTATGTGAATAGTACAAAAATGATGAGCTTTGTATATTAATGAACAAAAGTTAAAGCGGTATTAGACTCAAAAACAATAAAATGATATATTGCAGCTTACTAAAACTTAGATGTGGTTTGTGCTTTAGTTTTCTCTTTTTTAATTTTTTCCCTTTATTTTATTTTTCTATTTATTTTTCTATTTATTTTAACCTTGTGATCCTGCCAATATTACCCAAATTATTTTACCAGACCAAGCTGTCTGGCAAAAGTGACAGTTAGAAGGTTAAGACAAACCATTTACCACTGACATGATTGCATTTACTGTATGTAAAACCTTTATCCTAAATGGTAACAAATGTTACTGTAACTGCCTATAAAGGGTGAGCTGGACTTTGAATCTAAATCTGTGCGAATAACACTATCCCCTCACATTGACAATGCTGCTGTCCAAAGGTGTCTCTGTTCCTCCTCTAATATAATGAAGGTGGTTACTCATAACCGAAGCCGAAGCATGAGTCTCTAATGCTCCTCCATGGAGACACCCTGAGACAGGAAGTATGTTACTGGCCAGATCACCAGGTGAAAATAAAGGCAAAAAACGTAAAAACAAAATGAATGCAGCCTCCACATTTAAAGTGTTACTAAACCCACAACAGTAAAATCTATCTGTATATGCAGTAAAGCATGCTTGTTATACTCACTGGTAAACCTAAGGGGTTAATCCTCCACATTGTGTAAGAAGGCTAAATGATCCTGTCTTCTCTGATCTTCCCCTTCTTCCACTGACCCCAAACCATCTCTTGATAAAACAGAGCCTTGGGGGCGCCCTGCACATGCTCAGTTTGGTGTGTATTGCTACAGAGTTTTTTTTTTTCTTGGGAGGGTGCATGTGATCAGCACAGGGCCAATCAGAACAGTCCGAATAGAGGGTCAGGGGTCTTGCATCCTCATAGGACAACCATGGGAGAATGAAAACTCCTCCTACAAACTTTAACCAGACACTAATAGAAGTCACAAGACTGCTCCAACTGCTGATAAGAAAAGGTATTTAGCAGTTTATATTACTAAAATAATTGCATTTTCATGTTCTGTTTACTGTGAGAGACCAGATATAATGAATATAGGGTCTTGGGTTTAGTAACACGTTAAGTATTGGTAAGCTAAATATTACACTTTTGTTTTGGGGTTTTATATCGCTTTAACACTTACATTTCCTTTTCTTTGTAGAAAAGAAAATGATTTCCATCTGTTGTTGCTGCCATAGTCCTAAAACTTTAAAGGCCAGTTGGCTCTCCATAAGTTCATTGCAATTGAAAATATATAAAGCAGGGCTGGCCCAAGGCATTGTGTTGCTTGGGTCCAAAAATTAAATGCTGCCCCGCCCAAAAAATAAAATCACACCCACCAAAAGGCACACACAATTTTTTTTTTATATCATGATAATTAAAACTAAAATGACAATTAAGTCAATTTATATGCAACAGCACCTCGTCTACATGCCCAATTATATGACATCCCATTATATTAAATTCCAAACCACAAACTCCAGTATTTTTTAGTTTGTCTGAATGTCTGACGTCATTGCGTGCACCCTCCGCCTCCTTATACTCATTAGTTTGCACTAGGGGCAGCAGTATGATATGGGGAAATGCCACCCATAATGCGCCGCAAACTGATGACACACAAAACTTCTGGAAAAAAGAATCTTGGGCTGCCCCTCTCAAAGTTCTGCCTGGGTCCATTGGACCCACCGGGACCCATGGTAGGGCCAGCCCTGATATAAAGTATATGTCCCCCACTGTGTTTAGAGATGTAGAACCTATTGCCATAGTAGCCTTAAATCCTAAGTTCAGACGCACACAGTGACATTTATCAAAACTGTCTTATTATTTGCAATTGCTAATCTGTTACTTTGTGCAAAATGTATAGATAGATGTATTGTCTTTATAACATTTGTATAATAAATGAACTGCTATAAAAATGAGCAGATTTGTGTGTGTCTAAAATGTGCACCTCTAGGTTCTGTGACAGTTGAATTTCATTGTTAAATCAGTGCTTGCTGTTGCGGCACAATTGGGAAAATAGGTTTGCAGTTTCTAATTGACCACACAATCATGCAGAACGAAATCTGTCACTTTGGTCACAAAACACTTAAAAGACTTAAAGATTAATATAGACATTTTATGCTCGCAAACTAAAATATAATTAATAATCAACTGCATTAACAAATATCCCCCACTGTCTGCATGGATTATGTTCTCACCATGTTCACACAGGGGTTGATTTACTACAGGCAAATAGACTTTCCATATTTTAGGGAAAGTTGCACTCTGCAAAGGAATTTTCCTTAGAGCTTAGTGAATGAAGGGAAGCTGTGCTGCAAACCATCATCCAATCATGTGCAAGCGAAAATACTGTTTTTTTTCCCTTGCACATGATAGGCTATTTTTTTGATAGTGAAATGTCACCACGTTCACTAATATCTAGGGAAAATGCCTTTTGCAAAGTGAACCGCCTATTTGCCTTTGGTAAATCACATGGTATTATTGGCAGTATACAACTGTACAGCTGTAGATATTAAAACGAAATAATAAATAATAATAGGAATCCATACCGACGGTCTTTGATTCTACCTAGATGTTTTTTTTTTTTTTCAATGTTTAATTATTTCATTTTTTACCCATCCTATAAATGTTCCATGGGACCAACATGTCTTCACGTCCTGACTAATTTTAAGGATTTATGTAGCAAACATTTAGTCAATTATAGCTTAGTGGTATGCACTTCAAAGTTAGTTGTTTAACTCCATGTTAATTACAGATGTCCTAAACTTTGTCATGACCCGGCTCCCTCGTAAAAAGCGGCATGGCAGCAACTTTGTAGACAGTTTTATTTACAATATCCTCGTTTTTTCTTTTTTTTTTTTTTTTTTAAACAGGGACTTTTTCATTAGGCTCTGCAAACAATTCAAATCAAAGAGGAACTGAAAGCATGCACTTCACAGTCTTTGACTAAACTTTCATAATTGTGCTAATTTGGGTTATTTAGTGGCGCTACCATAAAAGGTTCACACTGCGGTCTGTTCAAACAAACAGCCCTCCACACGCACATCCCAAGACCAGAATAAACCAGCGGAGGGGCCGGAGTGCCAACTATGGTCATTTGAAATGTATACAAAATTTATTGGTTCAAGTGCCAAGAAAAACATTCTAATCAGTCAGTTTCCTCTCATTAAATGTTAATTAGTTTGACATAAGCTTCCTGCAGAGGAAAGTACTGGGTACTTACACATCATTAAGAGAGAGATGAATTGCAATAGCAATAGAGGACAAAAAAGGAAAAAAAAAAAAAGATAGGCAAAGGAAAGAAAAATAAAGTCTGCATTTGGAGAAAGGCCTACCCTTTTTGCTTGGAAGCTCTTCCTGAACAAGCCTCAGAAGATGCTGAAACACAAACAAGATTACATTGGATTACCTCATATGATCAGACTCTCTTCTCAAAGCAAATGAAACAATAGCGCAAACCAATTAAATAATTTCCTCCTCATTTTATATAGCTTGAATTATTTCCAATATCTTACAGTACCCCTTTACAACTGGAAAACAACCATATTAACCTTTGTTCCGCACCACACCTGCAGCATTCTTGGGTGCAAAGGGTCACTGACATAGAAGCAATTACTGCATGCGCAAAGGGTGTTTAGCTATGCAAAGACTGCATCGCCTTCTATTTTTATTCTGCGTGCCCGCTGTAGTCTGCTTAATTAAACACAATACTATAAAAACAATAGCACTGAGTTTCATTAACAAAACAAGATAATTTATTCCTCCTACTGGACATTTTTGGGAGAGCTGAGAACTGATAAAAGTGACAAAATGACTTAATTAATGTCATGGTCACACTGTTTCAGTTTATGGAAGGAAAGGTCTTTGTAGTAGGAATGAGTTTAGGAATAATAGGTTTTAATTGGTTGATAAAGCAGAACTCTGGCCCAAACGATGATTTTTGTGTTTTGAAACCTTCAAGAGGTTTAGTACCTTTATCATGGTTTTATCGCAGTTTCTTGGACAGATTTTCCACAGTTTCCTGTACTGGAAACACAACAGGAAGTAAAGATGTCTTCTTAAAGTAGAACCAAAGGCATTTTTTTTTCATTTTGTATCACTTAAGGAAGGGTTATAACCCCTGTCAAGTGTTTTTGCCATCTGTTTTCCACTGGGAAGAGTTCTTCTCACTTCCTGTTCCATAGCCAAAACAGGAAGTGATAGAAAAACCCTCCAAAGCTAGGGAATCCCTGGTTGTTACCAGGGTCACCAGAACTAGTGCCCCCATGGAAAGATTTCTCCTCTATTCCTGTTCTGGGGAAATTTGAGGTTTTTTTCTCAATATCAATGATAATGGTAAATATGACAAATAAAGGAGGGTGAATCTCCCTAGTGGGTCACAGACAGCAAAAAAAAAAAAACCTGATAGGTGTGCTAAGCTATCTCCACTCTAATTATAACTAAAAACCTTTTAACTACTTGCCGCCTGCCCACCATCAAATGACGGCAGAGCGGTGCTGCTCTCGTTCTGGGACGCCGTCATATGACGGCGCAGCAGAACAGTCTCTCTCGCGTGCCCGTGGGGGCACGCAGTGCGGCAATCGTGGCCATGCAGTGTTGCTAGGACATGGCACAACCCCAATCTTGGTAAAGAGCCAATGACATGGCTCTTTACCCATGTGATCGGCTGTGTCCAATCACAGCCGGTCACATGTAAATCAGGAAGTGCCCTTTATCGGCTCTCCTCGCCTCACACTGTCAGAGTGTGTGGCGAGGAGAGCCAATCAGTGGCTCTTCCTCAAAGGGGAGCCTAGGAAAGGTAATCAGGCTGCCCATCAGTGTTCATCAATGCCACCCGTCAGTGCCCATCAGTGCGGCCCGTCAGTGCCCATCAGTGCGGCCCGTTAGTGCCGCCTATCAGTGCTCATTAGTGCCACCTATCAGTGCCCATCAGTGCGGCATATTAGTACCTCCTCATTAGGGCCACCTCATCAGTGCCCATAAGTGCCACCTCATCAGTGCCCATCAGTGCAGCCTATCAGTGCCTAACAGTGCCGCCTCATCAGCGCACATCAGTGAAGGAGAAAAATCACTTATTTTCAAAATTTACTCACAGAAAATAAGAAAAACTTTTTTTTTTTCAAAATTTTCAGATTTTTCTTTTTTTTTGTAAGAAATAAAAAACCCAGCAGTGATTAAATACCACCAAAAGAAAGCTCTATTTGTGTGAAAAAAATTATAACAATTTCATATGGGTACAATGTAGCATGAACGTGCAATTGTAATTCAAAATGTGACAATGCTGAAAGCTGAAAATTGGCCTGAGCAGGAAGGGGGTGAAAGTGCACTGTATTGAAGTGGTTGATTCGTTTTTGATTGGAGTGTAAAAAGGAGCAGAGAGCAGAGGGACACTTCTTCAAGGGCAGACAGACAGCTAAAAAACAGATTCTCCACTCTATTCACAAATAAAGCTAAACTGTAGAGTTATATGTACAGTACAATGCAAACGCAACATATGGTATAAAGAGCAATTAACCACGGCATGTTTAATTGGTCTGGCAGATCTAAGGTTGGGTTATAGATGGACAGATTTTAACCACTTCAATACTGGATACCTTCACCCCCTACCTGATCAGGTCAATTTTCAGTTTTCAGTGCTGAATGACAATTGCTTGGTCGTGCAACACTGTGCCCATATTAAATTTTGATCATTTTTTTCACACATATAGAACTTTTCTTTTTGCTAAACAAATGAAAAAAGACTCAAAATTTTGATTTAATCTGAGTTTATTATTACTTTAAAAAAGAAATTATTACATGCACACACAGACAATGTACCTAAAGGGTATAATACAATCATATTCTGGCATAAAGAATCTTAAAGTTAATGCTCTCTTCAAAAATAAATAATCGGAAATATCCCAGGGCTTTTAAATTATGGAAGATTAAGCTCCCCCCCCTTTTTTTATTATAATGCCTGATGCTTACCTTGATCTTTCTATTATATGTCCTGAAAGGTCCTAGGTGACAATATTGCTCTGTTTATCTCAGACATTTGGATATTATTGGTATTGGTATTACAGGAATCAAATGAGAATGTTTTTCTTTTTTTTTCTTTTTGAGAAAAGTTTGGGTTACATCCGTAAAGCTACATCTGTTTTTTCTGGACCTCTCCAGATCGGTCAGTTTTCTGTACTGTACAAAGAGGAGAGAGCCTTGATAGGTAATATTTAGAATTTTATTGGAGTTCTTACTAATGGTCTGAACATGATTTGATCTAAGATGCTAGATGGATATACAGTGCCTTGCGAAAGTATTCGGCCCCCTTGAACTTTTCGACCTTTTGCCACATTTCAGGCTTCAAACATAAAGATATAAAACTGTAATTTTTTGTGAAGAATCAACAACAAGTGGGACACAATCATGAAGGGGAACGAAATTTATTGGATATTTCAAAATTTTTTAACAAATAAAAAACTGAAACATTGGGCGTGCAAAATTATTCAGCCCCCTTAAGTTAATACTTTGTAGCGCCACCTTTTGCGGCGATTACAGCTGTAAGTCGCTTGGGGTATGTCTCTATCAGTTTTGCACATCGGGAGACTGAAATTTTTGCCAATTCCTCCTTGCAAAACAGCTCAAGCTCAGTGAGGTTGGATAGAGAGAGTTTGTGAACAGCAGTTTTCAGTTCTTTCCACAGATTCTCGATTGGATTCAGGTCTGGACTTTGACTTGGCCATTCTAACACCTGGATATGTTTATTTGTGAACCATTCCATTGTAGATTTTGCTTTATGTTTTGGATCATTGTCTTATTGGAAGACAAATCTCCGTCCCAGTCTCAGGTCTTTTGCAGACTCCACCAGGTTTTCTTCCAGAATGGTCCTGTATTTGGCTCCATCCATCTTCCCATCAATTTTAACCATCTTCCCTGTCCCTGCTGAAGAAAAGCAGGCCCAAACCATGATGCTGCCACCACGTTTGACAGTGGGGATGGTGTGTTCAGGGTGATGAGCTGTGTTGCTTTTACGCCAAACATAACGTTTTGCATTGTTGCCAAAAAGTTTGATTTTGGTTTCATCTGACCAGAGCACCTTCTTCCACATGTTTGGTGTGTCTCCCAGGTGGCTTGTGGCAAACTTTAAACGACACTTTTTATGGATATCTTTAAGAAATGGCTTTCTTCTTGCCACTCTTCCATATAGGCCAGATTTGTGCAGTATACGACTGATTGTTGTCCTCTGGACAGAGTCTCCCACCTCAGCTGTAGATCTCTGCAGTTCATCCAGAGTGACCATGGGCCTCTTGGCTGCATCTCTGATCAGTCTTCTCCTTGTATGAGCTGAAAGTTTAGAGGGACGGCCCGGTCTTCGTAGATTTGCAGTGGTCTGATACTCCTTCCATTTCAATTTTATCGCTTGCACAGTGCTCCTTGGGATGTTTAAAGCTTGGAAAATCTTTTTGTATCCAAATCCGGCTTTAAACTTCTCCACAACAGTATCTCGGACCTGCCTGGTGTGTTCCTTGTTCTTCATGATGCTCTCTGCGCTTTAAACGGACCTCTGAGACTATCACAGTGCAGGTGCATTTATACGGAGACTTGATTACACACAGGTGGATTCTATTTATCATCATTAGTCATTTAGGTCAACATTGGATCATTCAGAGATCCTCACTGAACTTCTGGAGAGAGTTTGCTGCACTAAAAGTAAAGGGGCTGAATAATTTTGCACGCCCAATTTTTCAGATTTTATTTGTTAAAAAAGTTTGAAATATCCAATACATTTCGTTCCACTTCATGATTGTGTCCCACTTGTTGTTGATTCTTCACAAAAAATTACAGTTTTATATCTTTATGTTTGAAGCCTGAAATGTGGCAAAAGGTTGCAAAGTTCAAGGGGGCCGAATACTTTCGCAGGGCACTGTAATAATGATATTCCCTTTTCCATTTGCCTCCCTAGGAAATATATAATATATATATATATATATATATATTTTTTTTTTTTTTTTCTTTTTTTTTTGACAATTTATTTGTAGTTTTTTTTTATGGTCCTGGTGAGGCACCTGGGGGTATGTTTCTGATATCCTGCTCTGTATGACTGGTAAGAAGCATGACTAGAGAGGGTTTATCTGTCTAAAGGAATTAATGATAGCAATATGTAACACGTTGTATTATTAATTATTACTGCTTATCTTTAGATATGGAAGTTATATGTTATTATTATTCATTTTAGAGCTGTTTTTTTTTATAATTATTTTTGTATTTCTCTCTATTCATCAAAATCTTCAGAATTGCCCAGGTTGGCTCCTGCTGTTTGCTTTTCTTCCCTGTTTAGACCTGCTCCCCACTTAGGGATCACTCTGCTCCCCTGGTAGGGATTTTGGCGTAGTGGTGTTTTTTTTTTCCACCTTTAAAAGATTGAAAATTTTGAACATTTTTTTTTTTTATTTCTCTTTTTTAAAATTTTGCAAATAAGTAACTGTTCTCATTCACAGATGTGTGCTGATGAGGCTGCACTGATGGCACTGATGGCACTGATAGGCTGCACTGATGGGCACTGATGAGGTTGCACTGATATGTGGCACTGATGGGCACTAATAGGTGGCACTTATGGGGCTGCACTGATAATCAGTGCCCTTATTATCTGTGTAAATGTCCCATGTCACACTTACCGGTTACCGGCTCTGCTTTCCTCATGCTATATCCACATGTGAGGAAAGTACTGCAGATAACCGGCAAGTCTGTTTACATTGTGATCAGCTGGGATTGGACACAGCTGATCACATAGTAAAGGGCCGCTGTGATTGGCCATTTACCACAATCTGTGATCAGTTGTGTCTGAAGGATACAATGATCAAAGAGCTTGTTGGATACACAACCCAGGGCAGAGCTACGCTGTAGCCGTCTTTCTGCTATAGCACAAATGAGGAGGTTAAAGAACATTCAAATACCCACCGTTGTAATTTTCAAATGCTGGATTCTAGCACAGTTTTCCGAGTATGGCACTATCTCCAATGTGTGCCCAGTGAACCCCTTGATATAGAAAAGGTAATGACTGATTGCAGAGATTTTACAAAAAGCTGGGATGTTTTTACAATCAACTTCATTTTCCTAATTGTTTTATCTCAATTACAATTTTTTGCCATTAATGTAAAGGCTAAGTTCACCTTTACATAAGAATAAACAAATGAATAAATACACGTATTTTTTCAGGAAAAAAATGTGCATTTATTATTTTTTTTATGGGTGCTTGCAAACCACTGTAACCCTGATCAATAAACCTTGGGTGCAAAATCAGGCTTCTTTACATTCTCCCTCCAGTTTAGGGGAGGGAAGGGGAGGGCTGGGTGTATTTAAATACATCCAGTGTTTAAACTTGTGATCACTGGCATTGGTTTACATTACCAGGCACATGCAGTAAGGACATTTTTAAATGTCCACTTATAGTAATGCTTGCCCGGACCAGATGCTTTAATAGCAATGACTGATTGTGAGGTGGTTAAAAAAAAAATTTTCATGCATTGGACTATAACCAAATGTGGTTACTATAATACAGTATTTTTCCCTATAGTGGTACTTTAATGTGAACCACAGTAAGATACAGACATCATACAATGTGTACAGCCCCTATTAGAGTTTACCTTACGTTACATAGTTACATAGTTGGTAAGGTTTAAATATAGACTCCAGTTCAACCTATGTTAACATTAAATGGATTGGAAGAGCAGCTTCAGAAGTAAAATTAATTTGGGTGATAAATGAACTTTGAAGGCTGTAAATGGGTAATTGGGCAATCCTCTTCTTTCAGCCTCCTGCTTCCAACCACATCTTTTTATTGTACAGTAAAACCTTGGATTGCGAGCATAATTCGTTCTGGAAACATGCTTGTAATCCAAAGCACTCTTATATCAAAGCAAATTTCCCCATAAGTAATAATGGAAACTCAGATGATTCGTTCCACAACCATTTATTCATAAGTCCTTCAGTTTATAGTCCATATAAAAAGATTATAGCAATGTGATAGGTTGTGTAACCATAAAATGTCCATCCACAAATGGCAGCCTCCACAAGGGGATTAGAAGCAAAATCCAGCAGGAGCAACAGAGTATAAAAGAGAAGAGAGGTGCCTTTAAGACTCCATTCACACCTGATAGTATAGTTTTCAGGTGTTTTTTTTTTGGGTGTTTTTCAGGCATTTTTTTCAAGCCTTTGGAGGCAGGCATTGACATCTAACAAAAATGCTTGTAATCTGCCAAAAAAAAAAAAAAAAAAAGCTCATGTACTTTTTTGAGCTTCATGCATTTTGCTTCAGGCAACAAAACGCTTGTGAACATGGGCTATTGAAATTAATATATTTTTCTTGTTGGGCATTTTGAGACTTCAGAGATGAACGTTTTACAAGCTGAAAAATGCTCAGGTGTGAACAGGGCCTTAGTATGGCAATATGATTACATTTACTGAAGGTACAAGATTTAACTCATATGGTTAATGATTAAAAGAGGAACATCTACATTTGCAGGCATCCGGGGTAAAGATGCCCACATAGACCGTCCTCCACACTGCTGGCTCTCACCGCTGTCTATCTGCAATCCCTTCAGTAGAGCGATGTGAAAGCGAGGCTTGAAGCGCTCGCGGAGCGCAGAGTGGAAGGGATGACGTAGATGGCGGTGGGAGGACGGTCTATGTGGACAGCTTTACCCCAAATGCCTGCATTATTACATGTGCCTGTTTTAATCATTAACCATGTGAGTTGCTAAATGTTGTACCTTCAATAAATGTAACCATATTGCTACATTTAGAGGCACCTCTCTTCTCTTTTATACTCAATTGTGACATGACGCTACATGTATATAAAGACATCGCTTGTTTATCAAGTCAAAGTTTTAAAAAAAATTTTGCTTGTCTTGCAAAACGCTCTCAAACCAAGTTATTCTCAATCCAAAGTTTTACTGTTCTTAGAATGAGGAATTTGTTTTAAGACTATGATGGAGATTTACTAGGAGCGTGCAAAATCTGGTGCAGCTCCGCATAGAAACTGATCAGCGTCTAGGTTATATTGCCAAAGCTTAATTGAAAAAGCCGAAGTTAGAAGCTGATTGACTACCATGCACACCAGATTCTGAGTGCTCCAATTTTAGTAAATCTCCTCCATTGTCTACAGCATCTTTTTAAAACAAGCTGCTTAGCATGCTCATCTTAATCCAACTTGTGCTGCTATATGATGTGCAACTATAGTTTATCAATATCTACTACTATCTCTGTGACATCATAAAGAACCAGCAGTGCCTGGACAGGGCATGTTTTGTTGTGGACTGTGCACACCGGTATAATGTTTTTTTGGCACAATGACCATTTAAATTAGTTAAAACAGAGACTTAAAAAAATACAACACATTAAAAATGCATTTTGGTACAAAGTGTACTAACATATGCATGTCTGGTGTGAGCCCAACCACATATCTCACCATGGTTTTTGTTCATTTTGTTCTACATGGTTTTTCTAATTCTCCCTGCACACACCACACACTAATGGTGTTTAGCAGACAATGCCTTACAGATGCGTCAGGAAAAAGGCAGTAAGGGATAGACAGAATAAATGCTGTTGAAACACTTAACCTTTGCCAGATTTCACAACTAGCTATGACATTACAACTTTGCTAAAATTACAAATGGAACTGCTAATCCTTTTGAGGTTGATGGAAGCAGCTTTGGTATCTGCTGCTTTTTTGCACACATCTGTCCCTCTTTATAGAATTTCCTTCTCCTAATGCACAGTGAAGTTTGACTCAAACTCTAATAGCCATGTTTATCCAAGGAAAAATGTCAGTTTGTTTTTTCTTCAAATAACAAAATGATTTCTGACCTTTATCCCACTTATGTAGCTGCTTGTTAATGGTGCATTATAACACACAGCTAAAGTAAAACAAACACAAGCATTTATTATATATTACAGTATGTTAGCGCATAGGAAATGGAGCAAGACAGGAAGATGAAGTACGTAGGAAATTGGACACAATATAAAACTGACACACAATCTTAGGAAGTGCTATCAGGTTACAAGTATATGGAATCCCTTCAGATAAATAATTCAAAGGGGAGCCATATTAGTAAGAAACACAGGAACTGGGCAACTCCGCTAGGCACTGTGTCTGTAATTAAGAATTACATTGTAAGCAAGCCAGCGTGTTAATCCTATTCATTTCTGGAGGAGGTGGCTGCAGTTACTACTATTGCCATTGTCCTTGGCACTTTCCATTTGTCTTCGTGAAGAGAAGGAATCCTGCTAATTATGATAATAATGATGTTCATGTTTTTTTTTTTTTCGTTTGCCTTATTATGAAATGGATTATCCCATCTCAAGATGTTTACACGTGTATCTCTCTTGTGCTGAGATACAAGGCATCTTACTTGTGCTACGCTATAAGGCATTATCATGCTGCTTTAATCCAGTACAATTGTTGACAACTACAGATATGCTATAGTCTTATCTTTATCTTTCCTTACCCAAAGTGATATTGACTTTGGGTATTGATGTGAATGTTGGGACTAGCAATCTGCAAGGAAAAGGGGCTCCAGAGACAAATAGAAAAGGAAAACATTCTAAGCTTGCTAAACACAATAGATGTAAAAGAAGATGAAGCCCTCTAAAGATAATATCACCCGTGACCCTTAAATCACATATCAGGTGTGTGAAATATTGATCCAACAATATAATAATATTAAAAGTTCATAAGTTCATATGCTCCTGCTGACGAGCGTGGTGCGAAACGGCCATTGAGCAACATTTTACATGCCTGAGGTCCATCCACCATTCTGACACAGTTTGGCGTCAGTAGATGTAAGTTTGTGGATACCAGCATCTTATGTCTGTGCAATTTATGTATGTGGATTGTATTGCTTTTAAATGCTTTTTAAGATTGTACTGCTTGGCATTACCAGTAAATACTACACTATAAGCTTTTTTTCTGACTTTGGTGGTTCATTTTATTGGATGAGAGCAAGCATTTCCTTTGATGTCCATGAGAAGGGGTTTGGAGAGAGTTGTTACTAGGGATGATCGAACGGTTCGGGTCCACCATTGGTTCGGCCCGAACATTGGGTGTTCGAGGTTCGGCCGAATTTAGAACTTTTTGCCCAAAAAGTTTGGAATTCGGCAACCAGAACCGACCAAAATGCAATGCTTCAGGAAATGGGCTTTAAAAGCCCGTGATTGGACCAGAACCATTAGCAAAAGCCAATTGAGGGGACAGGAGAATGCTAGGAATGTGATTGGAGTGACTAGGGGGTCCCTAGACCAATCATTAGTGAATACGCCCCCCAGTATATAAGATAGCCCCCGCCATATTCCTAGCATTGTTATACTGGACATGTAAGAGAGTGGAAGCAGTTCTGTTAATTTTACTTTAAAAGTGTCATTTAGCATTTATTAGTGTGAGGAAAGGGATATCTAGTGTAGCTAGAGTGCTCCTTTACACTTAAGTTAGCTTCAAAAGATTCGTTTCTGTAGGGAAAGTGTTAAGTGTAAGGGGATCGTAGTGTAGTGTAGGGTTAACTGACAGTGACTGCTATGGAAGGGTGACAAAACCCTTCCATAGCAGGGTGACCGCTATAGAGAAATGATCATTTCTCTGAGTTGCTTCGGGACAGGAATATGGCTTCTCACCAGCAAGCATTTTTCATGCTGCAGGGGTTGCCACTGCCAGTGCTTTTTTGAGGACATTTTTGATGTCAGACATGACATCTGAACATGTGTATAGGGGGTATATATACACATATATGTCTGTATGTATACCCCTAGACATATATAGGTGTGATAGTAGCAGAAATATATGCTTGCGCTAATGAAATCATTTACAGTAATATATTTCTGCTACTATCACACCTATATATGGCTAGGTGTCTATATACATATAATTATGTGTGTATATATACCACTATACACAAGTTCAGATGTTTTGCCTGCCTCAAAAGAACCCCAAAAAATGCCAAAAAAACGCTAGCGTCAAAAAAAAATGCCCAGGTGTGTTTTTGCTGGCATTTTTTGGGGGGTTTTGGAGGCAGGCAAAACATCTGAACTTGTGTATAGTGGTGTATATACACACATACATATATTTGTATACACACCTAGACATATATAGGTGTGATAGTAGCAGAAATATACGCTTGCGCTAATGAAATCATTTACAGTAATATATTTCTGCTACTATCACACCTATATATGGCTAGGTGTCTATATACATTTAATTATGTGTGTATATATACCACTATACACAAGTTCAGATGTTTTGCCTGCCTCAAAAGAACCCCAAAAAATGCCAAAAAAAAACGCTAGCGTCAAAACAAAAATGCCCAGGTGTGTTTTTGCTGGCATTTTTTGGGGGGTTTTGGAGGCAGGCAAAACATCTGAACTTGTGTATAGTGGTGTATATACACACATACATATACTTATATACACACCTAGACATATATAGGTGTGATAGTAGCAGAAATATATTCTTGCGCTAATGAAATCATTTACAGTAATATATTTCTGCTACTATCACACCTATATATGGCTAGGTGTCTATATACATATAATTATGTGTGTATATATACCACTATACACAAGTTCAGATGTTTTGCCTGCCTCAAAAGAACCCCAAAAAATGCCAAAAAAAACGCTAGCGTCAAAAAAAGAAAATACCCAGGTGTGTTTTTGCTGGCATTTTTTGGGGGTTTTTGGAGGCAGGCAAAACATCTGAACTTGTGCACAGTACCACTATACACAAGTTCAGATGTTTTTCCTGACTGCAAAGAACCCAAAAAAATGCCTGCTATTAAACCGGCAAGGTGTGAAAGCCGAGAAGAGAAGCCAACCCCCTGTGCTGAAAGTGTTCTAATACAAACAATCCTTTTTTTATGGTTCTGGACATGTTACAGAGCTGAAACTTCACAGGTACACCTTTTAGACCTCCCAGATACAAAATCACACAAAAAAGTTCTTAAAAATTGGCATTTTTGATAAAAAAGCCAATTATTGAAAAAAAAAAAAGAGATTTTTTGATTTTTACTTTGGATTTCGTATCTGGGGGGTCTAAAAAGTGTACATGTGAAGTTTCAGCTCTGTAGCATGTCCAGAACCATAAAAAAAAAAAAGATTGTTTGTATTAGAACACTTTCAGCACAGGGGGTTGGCTTCTCGGTTTTCACACCTTGCCGGTTTAATAGCAGGCATTTTTTTGGGTTCTTTGCAGTCAGGAAAAACATCTGAACTTGTGTATAGTGGTACTGTGCACAAGTTCTGATGTTTTGCCTGCCTCCAAAAACTCCCAAAAAATGCCAACAAAAACACACCTGGGCATTTTTTTTTTTTGACGCTAGCGTTTTTTTGGCATTTTGTGGGGTTCTTTTGAGGCAGGCAAAACATCTGAACTTGTGTATAGTGGTATATATACACACATAATTATATGTATATAGAAACCTAGCCATATATAGGTGTGATAGTAGCAGAAATATATTACTGTAAATGATTTCATTAGCGCAAGCATATATTTTTGCTACTATCACACCTATATATGTCTAGGTGTGTATATAAATATACAGTGGGTACGGAAAGTATTCAGACCCCCTTAAATTTTTCACTCTTTGTTATATTGCAGCCATTTGCTAAAATCATTTAAGTTCATTCTTCTTCCTCATGAATGTACACATAGCACCCCATACTGACAGAAAAACACAGAATTGTTGACATTGTTGCAGATTTATTAAAAAAGAAAAACTGAAATATCACATGGTCCTAAGTATTCAGACCCTTTGCTCAGTATTTAGTAGAAGCCCCCTTTTGATCTAATACAGCCAGGAGTCTTTTTGGGAAAGATGCAACAAGTCTTTCACACCTGGATTTGGGGATCCTCTGCCATTCCTCCTTGCAGATCCTCTCCAGTTCTGTCAGGTTGGATGGTAAACGTTGGTGGACAGCCATTTTTAGGTCTCTCCAGAGATGCTCAATTGGGTTTAAGTCAGGGCTCTGGCTGGGCCATTCAAGAACAGTCACGGAGTTGTTGTGAAGCCACTCCTTCGTTATTTTAGCTGTGTGCTTAGGGTCATTGTCTTGTTGGAAGGTAAATTTTCGGCCCAGTCTGAGGTCCAGAGCACTCTGGAGAAGGTTTTTGTCCAGGATATCCCTGTACTTGGCCGCATTCATCTTTCCCTCGATTGCAACCAGTCGTCCTGTCCCTGCAGCTGAAAAACACCCCCACAGCATGAATGCTGCCACCACCATGCTTCACTGTTGGGACTGTATTGGACAGGTGATGAGCAGTGCCTGGTTTTCCCCACACATACCGCTTAGAATTAAGGCCAAAAAGTTCTATTTTGGTCTCATCAGACCAGAGAATCTTATTTCTCACCATCTTGGAGTCCTTCAGGTGTTTTTTAGCAAACTCCATGCAGGCTTTCATGTGTCTTACACTGAGGAGAGGCTTCCGTCGGGCCACTCTGCCATAAAGCCCCGACTGGTGGAGGGCTGCAGTGATGGTTGACTTTCTACAACTTTCTCCCATCTCCTGACTGCATCTCTGGAGCTCAGCCACAGTGAACTTTGGGTTCTTCTTTACCTCTCTCACCAAGGCTCTTCTCCCCCGATAGCTCAGTTTGGCCGGACGGCCAGCTCTAGGAAGGGTTCTGGTCATCCCAAACGTCTTCCATTTGAGGATTATGGAGGCCACTGTGCTCTTAGGAACCTTAAGTGCAGCAGAAATCTTTTTGTAACCTTGGCCAGATCTGTGCCTTGCCACAATTCTGTCTCTGAGATCTTCAGGCAGTTCCTTTGACCTCATGATTCTCATTTGCTCTGACATGCATTGTGATCTGGAAGGTCTTATATAGACAGGTGTGTGGCTTTCCTAATCAAGTCCAATCAGTATAATCAAACACAGCTGGACTCAAATGAAGGTGTAGAACCATCTCAAGGATGATCAGAAGAAATGGAAAGCACCTGAGTTAAATATATGAGTGTCACAGCAAAGGGTCTGAATACTTAGGACCATGTGATATTTCAGTTTTTCTTTTTTAATAAATCTGCAACAATGTCAACAATTCTGTGTTTTTCTGTCAGTATGGGGTGCTATGTGTACATTCATGAGGAAGAAGAATGAACTTAAATGATTTTAGAAAATGGCTGCAATATAACAAAGAGTGAAAAATTTAAGGGGGTCTGAATACTTTCCGTACCCACTGTATGTATGTGTGTATATACACCACTATACACAAGTTCAGATGTTTTGCCTGCCTCAAAAGAACCCAAAAAAAACGCTAGCGTCAAAAAAAAATGCCCAGGTGTGTTTTTGCTGGCATTTTTTGGGGGTTTTTGGAGGCAGGCAAAAATTCAGAACTTGTGCACAGTACCACTATACACAAGTTCAGATGTTTTTCCTGACTGCAAAGAACCCAAAAAAATGCCTGCTATTAAACCAGCAAGGTGTGAAAACTCCTGTGCTGAAAGTGTTCTAATACAAACAATCTTTTTTTTATGGTTCAGGACATGCTACAGAGCTGAAACTTCACATGTACACTTTTTAGACCCCCCAGATACGAAATCCAAAGTAAAAATCAAAAAATCTCTTTTTTTTTTTTTTAAATTTTTCAATAATTGGCTTTTTTATTAAAAATGAGGGCATGACCCAGAACCCTAGGGACTTTTTAGGGGCATTTATTGGGTTTTAGGGCTTAAAAATTGTGTTTTTTGATTACCGAAGTTCGGGTCCCATTGATTTCAATGGGGTTCTGAAATCCGGGCTGAACTTTCGGGAAGTTCGGATGTTCTGGCCGAACCGAACTTTTCAAAAGTTCGATCATCCCTAGTTGTTACCTGGTGTATTGTAATTGGATACTGCATGTACTTCCCATGAGGAGAACCATAAAGTAACAGGCGTGTTTTGCTGTTCTAAATGTTAGACAGCATCTTGGTCTGGAGAGTTTGCATTCTTCAAGTATGGTGAGGCAAGACAAAATGGTGGAGGACTTTTTTAATTGTCACTACAGTCATTAACTTTAGAGCTTTTAATACCATTTTTACTGTTGGATTAATATTTCACACACCTTATATGTGACTTAAGGCTGATATCATCTTTAGAGCGCTGCATCTTCTTTTACATGTATGATACAGTGTTTTGTATATCTACGCTGATTGTATGCTGACATACACTATTTTGAGTAAACTCAATAGATGGCAATGGCAGTTAGGAGAATATTTGAATGACTAAAGCCAGCTGTAGACGTTGTAGAGCGCCATCAGATAAACAGACATCATCTCACCATATTCAGGCATCTGTGTATGTGAACAGGTCTCTAAACATCATAATGGCTGTGTGGGTTTAGCTTATGGAGTAAATTGGGCGAAAGAACATTGCTGACAACCTATATAACCGTTTTATCAGGGAGAGATCAATAGTGATCAGATGTTTTTTAACCTCTTTGAAGCAAGATAAATTGAGCGGGTGTGCCTGTGAGTAGTTCATAGATACCTTTAACAATACACCTCAGCTTCCCAACTAGGGCCCAGTAGACACAAAACATGAGAATGAGGGAATGGGGTGCATGCTACATTTGCTATTTTCAGGCGCCTATTGCAAAGAGAGAGTATTGCATGTATTGGATAATGTATTTAAAGCGGAGTTCCACCCCAAAATGAAAGTTCATTCCATCTTCTTGGTCCGGGTCACCTGAAAAACAAATGGATAATCGCAATTTTTTTTTTTTACTTACCTTGTTTAGAAGATAATATACTTACCTTACTTCCTCTTCCTCCCCTCGGCGGCCACGGTGAGTCGTCACTTCCTGGCTTGCAATGATTCCTGAGAGCTGAACGTCATCGCTCCCAGGAATCAATGCGCCTGCACCGGCCCCGACATCAGTTCCGGTGCAGGCGCCGTCATACCTTGCTAAACAGCTTCTGGGCATGCCCAGAAGCTGTGCAGGGATGACGCTGCCGACCCGGAAGTGACGACCGGCGCAGTGCATTGTGGGACTGAAGAGGACGGAAGAGGACGCAGAAAAGGAACGCGCTGGATTCAAGCTGCCCACACCTGAGATGGCAGCGCTGGAGAAGACATTTTCAAGGTAAATATTTCTTCTTGCAGGTAAGTGCAACCCGGGACAGTTTAGAGGCTATCCATTGTGGAATGCACTAGCCCTGACTGTCCCGGGGGTATTTTTATGTATTTTTTTGTTTTTTAGGTGGAACTCCGCTTTAAGAAAAGTTCCACATGGTGTTTGTTGCCTTATGAGTTTAGGTGTAATCTCCCTTACCGTGTTGTGATGATGAGGAGTTATGTATAAATCTCCATCAGTAATTGTAATATTAATGTAAATATATATATGTACGAGATATTGAGTTTTGATTTTACATTTAGTTGATATAGGATTATCAATTATATGAAAATGTGTGACTTCAGTCTGCAGTCAGTAGTAGGAATCCAGTCTAACAAGTCCATTTAAAATGCATGCCTGAGCTACCAGGGGGCAACTGTTATTTACATTTAAACACATACTGATAGTATCACCCTGTAATTTAATTTACGGAGAGCCAGACTTCCTGGGGCCAATGAAACTAGGATGAATAGACTATGTCCTGTCCGCCCTTATTTCAAGTCTCCATATCAAAGAACTCTCATTAAGATATGCAATGAAGATTGACTATCGGTTGAAGGGTTGGACAATAGGCCCGGGAGATGAACAGGTTCTCCCCCCAACAGAGAACCTAGGGGAGGGGGAATTTGTCCTATCCTGAACGGGATACGCCCACAGGGAGGAACAGGGCATGATAGCTGAAACACTCAGAATAGCCCTATACAAGGCAATGCAATATGGTTCTATATCAGCAAGGTGGAAATAGAGTGACTTCCTGTTTTGGCATGGCAGTCCAGGAGGAAACACTCTAGTGAAGGGTAACTATGAAGGTTTAAGGTTTACATTGTTTGTCCTCTTTGTGTCGGTCGTAGTGTGTTTGTATATGAGTATATACTCTCTATTTGTTCAGTTAAACTAGGAATATTTTACATTTTGTAGTATGTACAATACTTAGATTGTTGTAAATTAAGTTAGGCTTTCAAACTATATACCAATAAATAATTGCTGTATTAAAGCTTTCATTCATAGTCAAAGAACTCTCATTTTTAACCCAAATATTGTCTGAGGTAAATTATATCTCATATCTTTCGGGTAACAGTGTTAAAAAAAAGTAGACTGCAGTATATTTTCACTGTATATGTTGAAGCAGCTATGGTTTTACTAATACCTTCACACCATGGAGAATGCAAAAGTTTGGACCAACACAACGACTGTAGGAGCTCCTTGTGCTCATGTGAGTCCTTTACCTTGAGCAGTGTCATTTTACAGAAGACAACAGTATAGACATGGACAATTTTTTGCACAGTTAGGATTATTCTCCAACAATGCCTATATTATCACGTATGTTTAACATTGTACATAATACTATTTCTGTATCCAGCCATCAAATTTCCAATCAACAACTACCTGGTCAGTGTGAGATGTCTACAAACTGAATGTTGACAGACATTGGTTTTCACCTGCCAGCAACATCTTATATTCCTGAGAGTAGGTAAACATTGTGCAGTAGATCCATGTGCACCTGAACTTTTCATTGTTCTCTTTAAGAGTAATATTTTCACTGTGATTAATTTTTAGTAATCTTGGAGGAACACAGTGTGAGTGTTGGGTTTTTTTTCTGTCTCCAAAGGGCAGGAATGCATGCCTTGGCTGCATTCACGAGATGAATTAGCATTGTTTTTCTTGTATAAATGTCTAGGAAGGTACAAAAGATGTAGCAAATTATTTACTCGATCAATCCCCAGATCACAGTCTGTCAGTTTTTTAATAGCGGTCTTAAACTGGTACCAAAAGCCCTGTCGTTTTTTTGCATGTCCAAGATATATGATGAAACATGCCCACAGCCTTCCCGCATTGCAAGCAGAGGTTGGATGACTGGTCGTACATTTTACGTACGACTGATGGGACTTTGTACCAGCTGCTCAAGACCTTATAACCCAGTTCCTGATATTTATTCGCTATAGAAGAGTATTGAGTGCAATAAAGAATATCTGCCCTTTGAGCAGAAGAAAATGTGGTCTCAAGATCCCTCTCCCATTAAAACAAGAAAAATAAACCAACAGCTGAATGAAAAGTTTATAAGCGGTCGAGACTGTATGGAAAGATGGACCAGAGGCCACACAGCGACGCTCAAAGGACGATTCCAGTTTCAGGGAAGGACTCCTAAGGACAGAGGACATAGACAGGACATTTTCAGCCACTATTAACCAGCTCTTTGCTAAAGGGACACAGATCAAAAGCAACAACAGTTTTGATCATATCACAGTGTCAATTCATCAATTGAAAGCGTTTGCAATTTTCTAAAAATTGTCCTGTATACTGCCAGCATAAGTCTTTAGCAAAGCAGATCAAAATGGCTGTTTTAAAGGGAAACAGTCATAAACAAATGTCATAGACCCCCCAAACTAAATGTTTGTACTTGTGTACTATAAAGATCAGACTGACATGGAACTTTTATATACAGGTAATCAGTGTTTAAGGTGCCATGCTGTGGACATTCAAAAACTTGCATATTCTTAACCACTTGCTGACCACATACTGTACATGTACGGCGGCAGAGTGGCTCTCCCAGGCAAAACCACGTATGGATACGTCATTTGCCTAGGACGAGCTAGGGGGGAAGCCGATGCGTGTGTCAGGTGGCTCTGATTGCCGCCTGACACCCGCGATCGTTCCCCCCTGAGAGAGAAGGATGGTCGGCTGTTGTAAACACAGCCGACCATCCTTCTCTCTGGGATGATCACAGAGCTCATGTGATCCTGCTATATAGGATCACATGTCTCTATGGTCATCTCAGAAGCCCAACCCCCATACAGTTAGAATCACTCCCCTAGGGTCACATTTAACCCCTTGATCACCTATACTTTTAACCCCTTCCCTGCCAGTGTCATTATTACAGTAACAGTGCATATTTTTAGCACTGATTACTGTAGTAATGTCAATGGTACCCCCAAAAGTGTCAAAAATGTCAGTCAGGGGTCTGATCTGTCTGCTGCAATGTCGCAGTCCCGCAAAAAAATGCAGATCGCCGCCATTACTAGTAAAGAAACTTTAAAAATGACATAAATCTTTCCCGTATTTAGTAGATGCGATAACTTTTGCGCAAACCAATAAAAATACGCTTATTGCGATTTTTTTTACCAAAGATATGTTGCAGAAAACACATTGAGAATGCCATATGGCAGAATGTGAAAAATATTGTTTTTTTTTTACAATTGTCACTTTTTTTGTTTATAGCGCAAAAAATAAAAATAGCACAGGTGATCAAATACCACCAAAAGAAAGCTCTATTTGTGGGGACAAAAGGACGTTAATTATATTTGGGTACAGTGTCGCACGACTGCGCAATATAACGCAGTGCTGAATCGCAAAATAGGGCATGGTCGTTTAGGGGGCAAATCCCTCTGGTCCAAAACTGGTTAAAAAGTAGCAAAAACAGTTTAGACTGGGTTCAGACCTATGCACTACATTAACTAATGCTGTATGTTGTTTCAAGTGGCAATTGCTGCAAACCGCAACTTTGAAAATATTGTGAAGCTTTTCACCTAAAAAGTAGCAGGAGCTTCTTTTGGGCGACAAATGCACATAGAGCAGCCCATTGAAGTGAATGGGATGCCCTTATTCACGACACACAGAATCACGTGAAAATCTCCCAAACAAATTGTGAGCGGGAGCAGAAGTTCCTGCTACGCGAAGTAAGTATGGGGCCATAATGTGGGTTAACATACTAAATTCCATTAACCTCCCTGGCGGTATGATTCTTTTGGATTTTAGGTGCTGAAAGCGGTACCATTATTTTGCATGTAATTCTTGTGAATGAGCAGCCCAAACCAACTGTATACATTTATTATATATAATATATATATATATATATATGTATATATACATATTATATATATATATATATATATATATAATGTATACAGTTGGTTTGGGCTGCTCATTCACAAGAATTACTTATATATATATATATATACATATATATACATGTATATACGTATATATATATATATATATATATATATATATATATGTGTGTATATATATATATATATATTTACATAAAAAGTACAGTAAAACTGCAGGAAAGGGCACTGGGGGCAATGTAATGTGACTATATTTTATTTTGAATGGTATCAATGTGTTTGGTGTGCTTTACATTTGAATTTGCCTCCGGTTCCACCCCCCGGCGGACGTCACGTTCATCACTCATGTTTCCTTGCCCGGCTCCCCATTTTCTTGTGGGTACTCTTGTCTCTTCAGCTCCCGGATCAGACGTTGGCACCCCACCTCATGGCAGCATTTCTCAATCTGATTTGGCCCAATACAGACCTACTTATATACTCCTGATGAGTGGGCATATTAGACCCACGAAACGCGTAGAGTTTACAATACAAGATATACCCAATACTATGCTACACGGATGCTGCAATGCTGTCATCATGCGCAATTTGCTGCTATTTTGTCAATTGTTTTCTACATGCTGTACATGTTTTGTAACTATACTTATGGCTATACATTTATATCGATTGTATGCTTTTACTCTACTAATAAATTTTACTCTTTGACTCTTCATGACTATTGTGGCAACCTCATATAAAGTCCCGCCTGGGCGACCGTTCTCTTGTCTTTATGTGTGTATATATATATATATATATTTACATAAAAAGTACAGTAAAACTGCAGGAAAGGGCACTGGGGGCAATGTAATGTGACTATATTTTATTTTGAATGGTATCAATGTGTTTGGTGTGCTTTACATTTGAATTTGCCTCCGGTTCCACCCCCCGGCGGACGTCACGTCGCCGGAGACGGAAGCCGGGGCTCGCAGACGATCGGGAGGAAGCTCCGCCGCCGCATACCGCCCGCATTCTTCGCTGGATCCCGGAGAAAAGGTAAGTAAAACCTCTACCAGGATCCATCGATCTTCCTAGCGCTACCCCGAGTGTGGCTCAGGGTTACCGCTTTTGGCTCTAAAATCTAACCCCGAGTCACGCTCGGGAATACCGCTAGGAAGGTTAATTGTAAATGGGCCACCAATGCACAGAAGGGACACAGCTGTGTTTTTAGTGTGCTAAAATGCAGAATTGCTGTGTTGATTTGTGTCCATTCAAAGTAAAACTTGCTGTAAACAAATCCTTATTTTCATTTCAGCAGTTCAGCTCATTTTCCTTCCCCCTTGCAGCAATGACTTGGCAGCTGGCTAGCCTTCTAATCTCTTATCTAAACCCAGAGGGTGAACAGGAAAAAAGGGAGAGTTCTGAGGCCTAACGTGAACACCTTCAGTGCTTCTATTGTAAATTTGAGGACTGATTGCTCCACAGTGTCTGCAGCTACAGCGAGAGCTTGTTTTAAAAACGTATTTACTGCTTGTTATGAATATGCAAATATTTGGATATACATAGCCTGGTCACAGTTCTATATGAAGGGGCCTTAGGATAAAGTTGTGTGACATTAAATAAACGTTATCACTGCCCTTTAAGTGATATTTATTAATTGACACTACCTGCCCTGAGTCTGCACGTTCTCCCTGTGCCTGTGTGTGTTTCCTCCAGGTACTCCAATTTCCTCCCACACTCCAAAGACATGCTGGTAGGTTAATTGGCTCCTGTCTAAATTGGTCCTAGTATGTGTATGTATGAATTTGAGTTAGGGACCTTAGATTGTAAGCTCTTTGAGAGCAGGGACTGATGTGAATATGCAATATACTGTATATGTAAAGCGCACAAATTGATGGTGCTATGTAATACCTTAAATAAAATAAATAAATAAATAAAATAAATTAAAAAATACACATTTTTTGGTAACATTATGAATGGAAATTCATTCACAATAGAAATAAAATAATACAAACTTCCAACGGACTTTAGTAGAAATATGCCCTGTTTAACGTTATGAAAAGATTATTTAAAACATTAAAAGTGCAGTATTGTTGTTTTCACCCATTTTAATACTTGAGTTTGTATGCTAACAAAATGCATAAAACCTTTTGTATGCTAGGTGTTTTACATTCTAATTCTGACTGTTGTAGTCATTAAATTATTAATAAAATTAATTATAAAGTATTGCCATCAAATGCATTAAAAATATGTCTTGAATGGCATATTGGTCTTTTCTGGTTAGAATTATAACAGGGTTGTGTACAGTGGATTACTCAACAATTCTGGTGCTAAAAGGAACTGGGAGATAAGAATTTAGGGTACATTTCATGCCTATTAAGAGACACTGTACCTTGCTTTTTTACATTCATATTATGACGCATGTTACACTCCAAAAGGGATAACACATAAATCTTGGAAATTTAATAATCTGTTTTTTTTTTTTGTTTTTTTTATAACATGTGGTTGTACCATGCATATCTTTTTTAATTTTTTCAATGTAAATGTCCAAACTGTTCATAATTATTTGCTACAACATAGGCTTTTACTTTCAATAAAGCCTAATGAGCAGTTTCCGTTCAGTTAATGATCACATTTACAAATCTACAATCAATTAGCTGGTTTATGCAAGAAGTATTGGGTTTACTTCCTTTAAAAAATAAATGACCCATGGCTCTTCATAGTCTGTTTGTTATAATTAGCATACTGTCTTTTAAAGAGGACAGTGTGTTTTCTGTTCATTAACAGTAATACTACCTTGGCATACAATCAGTCCCCATGATCTAAAAGCACCAAGGACGCCAAATTATCCTCTCTACTAGGACAAAATCAATTAACACCACTAGGGATGTCATTATTGTCACATTAAGTCACCTGATAGCCACAAGGGAAAACAAAATGATTTCTGGAATTTGTAATGTTAGAGGTCTAAAACCAGACACGAGCAGTTAAAGAGAATCCTGGAGCCGCTTTAAATATAACAAGCAGGCAAGTCGAAAATATTTTTTAAATAGAATTTGTTTATATGCTCCCATTAACTTGGCACTTATGCAAGTTATTGATTATTATGCTGTGGTATGCAAAGCATCTGTATAGTTAGCATACAGTAAAGGAAAAGGAAAGCAAAGTAAATTGGCAAGTAATGGCAATGCTGATACAATTGAAAATATCCAAACTGGAAAGCAGTTAGATTTTTATTGGGTTTTAAGTTTGTATATTTACCTCCTTTGTAATGTGATATTATTGGGTTAAAAGTCGGCAAGTGCTGTTTAAAAAATAAAATATTGGTTGCTAATATCAACATTTTCAAACCTCATTCTGCACTGATTTACATCTGTAATCAAAGGCCAAGATACTCGGGCAATAGCCAAAACCTATTCTGCAGTGTAACAAAGAATCCCAAATCCCATATTCGATTAACAGCAATGAAGTTGTGGATGTCTGTGGGCTAGATTATGTAAAAATAGTTGTATTACAACTAAGGTTTCCTATTTTCCAGGGTTCCTACAATTTAGGAAGACACCTGGTTTGTAGACATGCACCTATACCATTTAGTCTGTGTTAAGAGTGAAGCACTTTATTGAACACGAATATGCTCAGTGCACTGTGACAGTTCTTGGCAAGAAGTCTCTTGATCTCTTGAGTCACCTCCTATTTTTGATTTTTTAATTCTTGCTTTGTTCTAGTTGTGATTGCAGCTTGCCTTCTGGGTTGTGCTGTCTGTCTGCTCACCGGCAGTTGACAACAGTGGGGTAAACGTGAGCGCCATTAACTGGGAAAAATCATAAAAGCAAACCCTTAAGGCTTGGACCTGGGCACTGGAGATAGCAACAACGATGGCAGCATCATTGTTGCCTCTGCTTGGGGAACCCACATTTTCAATATGATCCTACAAAAAATCCACAAAAGACCTATTTATTGTTGCAGTTTTACTGACTGACTGTAAGAAAAGCGGCATGATTCAATAAAGTTGCCGATGATTTTGTAAAAATACAAGCCAAACTTTTCAGCCCAACACAAGTTATATGCATGATTATAAGAATATATCCATGTAATATAGTAACAATTCAATTACAGTATTTCCTGCAACATCCGTAAACAGTGATTTGGAAGGCTGTTGTGTAAGTCATTTAAACTGCACTGCTAAACAATGCTCAATTCTGTTGTAATGTAAGCCAAAACTACATATGACTTTTATAATTTTCTGTCCTACTTCAGGGGGTATTTAATTAAGTCTATCCTGTCTAACATGATCTGATGTCATTGAACAAGGATATGTTCTTTGTTAGCGGAGCTCTTACTTTCAGACTCCTCTGTGTATTTGATACCATGGTAACAGAACAGTAAGCTAAAGCCAATGAGATAATGAGATATTCTCGTTGTAATTGTGCTTCATGAGGGCACCAGTTCCCAAGGGTGCTATGTGACAGCCTTACAACTGCTAATAGAATTTACAAAACACACAAATATTAGTAGGAAGCCAATTGCAACAAAAACCATGCAAACACGTGTGGTGTGTTGGATCTTCTCTGCTCTGTAAATTAAGTTGGGCACATGTATGCATCGCTCACTCTGAAGCATTATTTTAATGACTATCATTACATCTAAATCATGAAAACTTCAAGGAACTTCAGGTTTGAAACGAACTAACCAGCCCGTGAGCTGCATTATAATTATGTCTACATGCTACAGGCAGAGACATGCTGTATAGTGATCAGCAGAGCTGAGCTCTTGAATATTTTATTTAGAGAATAGCCTGTAAATATAGATAGATTGATCACATTGTACCTGTCAGTGTTACAGATTCTGCATAGATGGCAATTAAAACTGGATGCCAGGTGTACATTCCCTGCGCCTGCCAAGCAATCCTCACAAGTCAAAAGGGGTGCTTTGAGTTGACACACGCCTTGCATTCCACCATGGTAGTATAAATCCTTCATAAAGCACCTCCAAGCTGTAATGGTTTGTTCACTCATTATTGTCCATTCATTCATCATTCCTTCATCCATTCATTAATTTTGCTTGCATACCTTTATTTTCCCCTAAATCAGAACCTCATTCTGTTCTTTAAAAAAAAATATAACAATGGTGGCCCTCTAGGTATATATTTGCACCAGGCCCCTGAAGCTGGATGGGCCCATGGTAGGACCCCTGCTATCAATGGATGTATGGATGGAGGCTTCTGTTTGTGTTTGCTGTCTCCTTATTTTCCTGGCTCTTTAAGATGTATGTTCATATCCAGGATTGGTTAGTTCTGGCCCTGGGCCAATCTATGATTGTGGTCCAGTAAACGGCAACATTGGAAAGTAACAATCATGGTATGTCAGTACATTTCTGCTCCTGTAGAAATTTTGTATTTGAAAGAATAATGCAATTACTGATACTAGTGAAACAATATTTCAAAGGGCCAGTGATATAATTTAATTTGCTCTAGGTTGGCTGTTCTCAGGACTGAGGGAGGTCCACTCCATTTCAGTGTTGACCCTAAAATCAACCTAACCTTTGATAAAACATTTCTAAGGTAACAGTGCTTTAGTATAGGATAGGGATGAGGTTTGGGTTTGCCAATACCATGGGTTTGAGTCAAATAATGCAGGTTTGAGATTCACGGCCCTGGCGAATGTATATTGCAAATGTACATTACCAAAAGTGTTGGGACGCCTGCCTTTACATGCACATGACCATCCCAGTCTTGGACAGCAGGGTTCAATATTGAGTTGGCTCACTCTTTGCAGCTATAACAGCTTCAACTATTCTGGGAAGGTTATATACAAGGTTTAGGAGTATGTCTATGGGAATGTTTGACCATTCTTCCAGAAGTGCATTTGTAAGGTCAGGCACTGATGTGGATGAGAAGGCCGGGCTCGCAGTCCCCGCACTAATTCATCCCAAAGGTGTTCTATCGGGTTGAGGTCAGGACTTTGTGGAGGCTAGTCAAGTTCCTCCACCCCAAACTCACTCATCTGTGTCTTTATGGACATTGCTTTGTGTGTGTATGATGCTGTAGCTGTCCCACGTTGGCTCTAAGCCTGAGAACTGATCGATCACATGACTACTGATTGCTTAGCTCTTGGTCTTCTTGGAGCAAAAAAAGCTCACTGCCAGTCACTGCTCTATGTACTGCCCCTTCGGCACTCTCCGCTCTGCCCCTCTAGCATTCACTAAAGCACTGGGCATGAGAGGGGCCAGGAAAAGCTGGTTTCATCTCTCAGCTGGGTGAGAGGCAGAGCCAGCTGTCAATCAGGCAGTTGGGTAAATCCCAATAATATGATCAGGATCCAAGACCACTCATGTGACGTGACGCCGCCGCGACTACTAATTGTGGCGGCGTTTACACGTGAGTGTTTATGCATGTTTTGTACTTACTGATTGAGATCCTTGGAGTAAGTGGATATTAGAGTCAGTGTTTCTGGTTTCCGTGCTATGTGTTTCCTGGTACTCCCTGCTATGTTCACTGGATTGTAATTGGCGCAATATTACATTCCATCTGGTAAGTTTGCACTGCATGTGGAGAAGATGGAGTGATGTACTGAATATTTTATGTTTGCTACCATCATTGGTGTCCCTTTCTTATTCATTCCAATTAATATCTTGATGATATACTACATTATGAGTTTTTCCTTTTAATTTTTCATTGTATGGTGGTGGGAGAGACGCAGCCACTCATCAGTAACACCGGGCTCCTTCTGAAGATCCACATAGGCACCTTCAGTGTAATCAATTAAGTGAGCTACTTTCTTCTGTTTGGTGAGTGGCCATTTTTCCCATACTTCTACATATGAAGGACGGTTTCACTTGACCCTTTTTTAGACTTTTTCATGGTCACATATATCAGTGGTTGATTTTTACATGTATCATTACCCTAAGGAGGATCTTTGCACTTTAATTGCTGATCACCAGTTATAGTATGTGTTGTTTATTAGCGCTGCAATTTTTGTATATGTTTTCAAAAGAGGTTTGTGTGTTTTTTCTCAATTGTTAGCCGCTTTTACCATAACCAGCGCTGATCTTTTCTTTTCATAAATTGGATCCTTCCAGAGCCTGGAGCGGCTCTGCTACATCAGCTGACAGCGTGTAATAGCCTGATATTAACTAACTCTGGGACACAAGAAAGTAACAGTAAGTGCATTTCTGAGACCTAAGAGAAGTAAAGCCAAAAAAAAAAAGCTATGGTCATGATTCTCTTTTAACTTTTGTTGATAGAGCCTTTTTTCTTAAGGTTAATCTGCGAAGCAAATAAAATCGGGCTTTTGTTTCAGAGGTGGTATTTAGGGTTTTTTATTTCTTTTTGGGGTTTATTGGTTTTTATTTTGTGTTGCTGGGGCAATTTTTAAGTTTGGACACCTTAAGGGGGAGTATTCACTTGTTAATAACCATCTTTTCTTGTTGCTGCTTTTTGTTAGTTGCATGCCACTGCATCATTTGAACAAAATAAATAAGTGCACATAAACCACCTCACATTACATCATTCACAAGCACTGCACTCCCTATCCCCATTGTTTAAATAAAAGTTAGTCATTCACCAGTTAGGTCTATTATCCCTGAAAAAAAAAAACCTGTCCTGACGATTTTACACTGCAGTATTTTAATTCTTATAGTAAAGCCCCAGTCTGTGCTTTACGGCTGCAACTAACGATTATTTACATAATCAATTAGTTGACCAATCATATTGGGTAAATATATAAATAGCCAGCTATATGGCTGGGGAACAAAACATCGAATCCACTATGAGAATAACAGATAAAAGAGATACAGTATATATACTATTAGAGGTTGAATCTGGTGCATATCATCAGACTCAGAGATCAAAATGTTTATGTAAATAAAAGAAAATATAAAAAAGACCTAAAACACTGTTTTGCAGATTTTCAGGCAGGATTATAATATAATATTATACATGAAAGAGTCCCTTGTCATAGGCAGGTTGCTTGATACAAGCTACCTGTGCCTGCTGTCACTTATGCTGGCCATACATAAACAACTTTTTCCTTTGAAAATGTTACAGTAATTTTAAGAATGTTTGTTCCATTTTATAATCAATAATGTTTTCAACTCGACGTTTGTTTTTGGCCACAGTCACAGAAAAATTTGAAGGAGTAGAATAGAAAACTTTTGTTTATCGAACACATTTTCAGACAGTGTATGTGGTTCTTGTTCAGAAATTACATTCATTGTAAAAATTAATGTTAAAAGAAATTCAGATTTGTTCATTCATCGAATGTAGAAAGAATTTTCATATACATATTTTCGTCCGAAAATCGATTTGTGTATTGCCAGCATTTTAGCAGCAGCAGCCTGTTTTTTTTTTTTTTTTTTTAATCACCTCTCATGATGAGGTTTAAAAAAACAAAAATTAGCCTTTTATAGTACAAAAACAGCAGATAATCACTACTGTAAAGGGTTAATTTATACCGTAAAACAATTAAAGTAATAATATATATATATATATATATATATATATATATATATATACACTGTATATATATATATATATATATATATATATATATATATATAACCTAGGGGTATTTTAACTGGGAGTCAGACATGAAGCTACATAAAGAGTGGAGGTGGGGATATAAATCATTTTATATTAATGTTAAACTAGACTTTTTTGCATGAATATAATCACTTTAAATAATTTTAATAAAAAGGAACAGCAAAGGCGCTTCTAAGTGCAGTAGTTACAGGTGCTTTATTGCCTCAAGGAGATAAAAAACACTTACTAGAAAGGAAACAGTAGGTGCGCAAGCTCATTAAACTAATGAAAGTCATTGGGTCACTGTGGTGTCCAGGAGCTGTTCGGCAGATTGTATCCTTGTGAGGGGTCTCTGTGTCGGTGGCAGCACTGATGGGAAGGATCCTGGGCCAGCCAGCAATAGAGAACCATGGAGGGTGGAAACCCCAACCGCCTGGTCTCACTTTGCCCATTTTTTGCTCATTGATTGGCATATACCATTGCCGCAAGCCCCTTTGCAAAACTTGCCGGTTTGTCAAGCATGGACAAAAGGAATTTCACACCAAAGGTAAAACCTACCCTAATAAGGAATTTCATACATGCTCATCTGATTACGTGGTTTATTCCTTGACCTGTACCTGCAACCTACTTTAACTGGGAAGCACCATCAGAACGTTATGTAAACGCTTTGGCAAACATCGCCGCTTCATTCCTGAAGGAAAGGATATACATAGTATGCCTAGACATTTCACTAATAGCCTGAGAGTTTGGATTATCGAGACAATGCCCAGAGACCTCCCTTCGTCTGAGCGATTTCGCAAACTGTGCCAGAGGGAGACCTTCTTGATTTTTGCATTCAATGTTTTGTCCCCTGGGGGCCTAAACAAGGAACTAGAAACCCATACATTATTGTAAAAAAATCAGTACTGTATTTCTTCCATCTTGACCCTAATTTCCAATAAATTCCAGTTTTTTACTTTCAGGCTTCAAAACATATCTCTTCCTATACTTACAGAGACACGGACTAAGGCACCAAGCTGTCTATCTAAGTCTGCATATCATAGAGAGTTTAGAGATATAGCCCATTTTTATATTATACTATTTTATTATTATTTTTTTTTTCCATTACCATAATTCTCAGTTTTGCACCACCAATTCCTTATTTCTTCTCATTTAATATATAATGTCCCCATGTGATTGTATAGGAGATTATAGAAATATATTCCTGTATCCCCACTGGTTACTACATTATTATTATTTTTTTTGTCTATTTCTCTATTTTTGCACTCTTTTGCCTGTATTCCATTTATGTTATATCCTTTGTGTCATTTCCCATAATTTTTAATGTTATTCAGTTTGAAACTTCATTACATGTCCCATAATTTGTTATGCACCCATTTCATTCTTGGAGATTAGCAGTCACCGAAGGGTTTCTGTATCGCTTCTCGGATCACAGCCCCACCCCGCTGTTATAAAAAATCTCTCTCTCACTGTCCATTACCCTCGGCATGAGGAAGGAGCCAATGGGCATGCTCCGAAACGCGTCCTGTCCCCTCTGATGTCACTTCCGGGTCCTGCGTTTCACGCTGGATTCGACAGCGTGCATTGCTCTTCCTACTTCCACCCTCCATGGTTCTCCACTGCTGGCCAGCCTAGGATCCTCCACATCAGTACTGCCACCGACACAGAGACCTGTCACAGGGATACAACCCGCTGAACACCCGCTGGAAACCTCCTGGACACCGCTGTGACCCAGTGACTTTCATGACTTTAATGAGCTTGCACACCTACTGTTTCCAGTAAGTGTTTTTATCTCCTTGAGGCAATAAAGCACCTGTAAATGCTGCACTTAGAAGCGCCTTTGCTTTTTCTTTTTGTTTCTATTAGAGAGCTACTTCCCTCTCCTTGAAGTACTGCTGAAGTGTGCATCTCAGGACTACCTGCCCCCTTTTCTAACCCCCCAGGGTGGTCCCGTGCTAGCCATTCCCCCCAGAGTGCCCTGTTTTCTATTGTCTAAACCATTTTAATGCTCAATACTGATAAACCTTTACTTTAAATTTCATTGCAATGCCTTATATTACCTCCAGTCTACCAGCCTCCAGCTTCTATGGGTTCAGATCCTGATTTTCCCTGCACAGAGCCCTAAAGAGATTGTAAACCATGTTTTTTTTTTAAAGAAACTTGTCACACTTACCTGCTCTGTGCAATGTTTTACACAGAACAGCCCTGATTCTCCTCTTCTGGGATCCCCCACCTGCGCTTCTGTCTCCTCCTACCTTCAGAGTGGTCCTATAGCAAGGTGGAAAGTATAATATATATTGCCCCTACAGCAAGGTAAGAAAACTTCTGCCTTTAGAATCACTCACTTCCTTCTCCCTACATGTCTCATGATGCATTGCCCCTCACACATTTACATTCACAAGTTTTCAGGCACTTACGGACATGTATGGATGGTGTACTGAGCTTTTTGTCTAATGCATTAGATTTCCTGATATGTGAACAAATAATGCATTCTAACGAATTGACTAACCAACTAATCGATTATGAAAATAGTTGACAACTATTTTCATAATCGATTATAATCAATTATGTTGATTAGTTGCTTCAGCCCTACTGTGCTCTTTATCTCTAGTACAATTAGGCCTAGTTTTTCTATTTAAAATTGTTCTGCTTTTTACACTGCTGGGGCAGCTTCTGTATATTAATTCAGGTAGTAGAATACCTGACATACTCTTTCGGGTTTATTTACTAAAAGAAAATCTTCTGTGCACTACAAGTTCACTGCAAGTGCACTTGGAAGTGCAGTCGCTGTAGATCTGAGAGGGCATGCAAAAAAAAAAAAAAATAGCATTTTTGCTTGCACATGATTGGATGATAGATTTCAGATCTTCCCCTCAGATCTACAGCGACTGCACTTCCAAGTGCACAGTGGATTTGCCTTTAGTAAATAACCCCCCCCCCCCCCCCCCGGTCTCTAGTAAATTTTGGCCAATTCTCTCTCATTAAAATGCCCTGCTGCTGGCTAGTTTTACATTATGGACTGATCTATATCCGCTTTGATGAGAAAGCATGTGTCTCTGTTACCTTTATTAGCCTTTTATTTACTGAAATGAATCTGATTGGGGAGCTGCTTCTGTATCTACTCAAGCTAATTGTAAAAAAAAAAACTTCAGCACTGGCATGTAAAGAAACTGCTGCCTGCTATAGCATGCACATGGCCTCCATGACATTGCCCAGCTTCCCATTTCTTTGTTTTTTACAGTAGTCCTAAAAGTTTAGATTTTAACAAGATTTGCTCCAATTATCATCATTAGGATTCACCTGTAAGTGTGGATAAGGTTTGACAAACACTTGAAAAATCAAATCCGAGTTGATTCGTCCATCAGTATTATAAAACTCCATGGTGTGCTTGCGTTAGTCTTCAAAGTGCTACTTTTGTGCCTGTGGAGCCACCACTGGATATTGATCCTTGTATAAATGGGGCTTCAACTTATTCCAAAGTCAAGATTAAGCCCCTCTCCTTCAATGATGGAACTCTGTGCCTGTCAGGGGGTAAGGCTTAGTGTTGGGATCTTGTCTTTGGAAAATTGAGGTCCTATGTAAAGCCTGGGTTGGGACTAGCATCCATGCAGCTTTACAGAGATACAGGAAATAATTTGAAGACTAATACAAGTACGTTCAGGCACCACAAGGTCTCCACATTCTATTCAGGACTGTTGTTGCCTTAGAATTGATTTAGGCCAGATCAGTTTCACCTTAACTTTTAACAAAACAGTGACCCAAGAGGTTACTAAGATACCTATGCAATAAATGTATTAATTATTAGCGATAATCAAGCTGTATATGGGATGGAGTCACATGGAGGAATTTTGGTGGCTATTGGGATAATATATATATATATATATATATATATATAACAGCTCAAAAAAATTAAAGGAACACTTTGAAAACACATCCGATCTCAATGGCGAAAAAAATGTCATGCTGGTTATCTATACTGATATGGACTGGGTAATGTGTTAGGAACGAAAGCATGAAACATCATTTGATGGAAATTAAAATGATCAACCTACAGAGGGCTGGATTCAAAGACACCCCCACGAAAATCTCATTGCAGCAACTCAAAATGGTACTCAGTAGATTGTATAGCCTCCCTCATGCTTGTATGCATGCCTGACAATGTCGGGGCATGCTCCTAATGAGATGACCGATGGGGTTCTGGGGGATTTCCTTCTGGATCAGGGCATCACTGAGCTCCTGAACAGACTGAGGTGAAACCTGAAGGCATCGGATGGACCGTAACATAATGTCCCAGAGGTGTTCTATTGGATTTAGGTCAGGCGAGTGTGGGGGCCATTCAATGAACTCAAGTACGGTACTTCATGTAAAACCATTTCTGTTTGGAGGTTGTCTCATTGTTGCCCATCTAGTGCACCTGTTGGTAAATTCATTAGCACCATTAAATAAATAGTGTTGAGCAGTGTATATATATATATATATATATATATACACGTATATCTTGTTGAATGGTGGAGGGAAATTAGGGACCTGTAAAAACCCATGTACATACATACAAATTCCATTCAAAGAATATCCCTTGTGGGAATTTACCCAGGGCCTCAAAACTGCAATACCATAAAAAACAACCACTAAGCCACTATGATCACGGATCATTTTGTTTTCTATAGTCTTCTACAAAAGCCTGCCTGGTAATAGGCATGCTTACACTGTAAACTGCTATGAAAATGATGGGTCTAGATAAAATAATAACATTTTACATCTACATTTCTGACTTGTCTAGTTTTTGATTTAGGATAGCACCCTGTTTAGGATGAATCATAAAATATATCAATGCAACAAACACAAAAAAGTTGTATACCATTGACTGTTTATCAGTATGTCATGCATTAGATTATCAGTATGCAATATATTGTATTAGATTTATCTTTATTATGGTAACAAGGGTTACATTAACCTTTCCCGTTTATATACCACCAATACACACATTTCTTTATAATATGTTATTGTGTCAGTATAGTTTTACTCTAATAAAAGTATATGTCGCTGCCATTTATAGTGGTACGGGAAGTATAGTATTAAAGTAGATTAACATTTACAATTGAAATACTGTATTTTCATATATTCTTGGAGCGATGGATACAAGAGTAAAGTATTGTTTATTTAGTATAAACAGTCAGCTGTGCAGACTTTATGCATAATGCAGGGATGAGATTTACATGCAGGCATTAAATCCATTTATATCATTTACAGGCAACCTCTGATGTTGAAAGGAGAAAAGAGCAAATACAAATTTATCCTGATAGAACAAATGGTAACTATTTTCAGATGCCTGCATCAACAAGATGCACAGGTTAGTGTGAAGTGTGATAAAAGGGATGTAGCAGAGAACTGTTGTGCAAATGCAAGTCTAATGACATTAAAGAGAGTGGAAAAGCTTGATTTCATTTGGAGTGACATGGAACATACACAAATGCAAAGTCTTAGCAATTCACTCACTTTTCCGTAGTCTGTGCTCCACTGGAATGCTTCTACTTATACATGCAGATTGATGTGCAGACCGTAAAAGACTGGAAATGAAAACAAGATGAAAAGTTGAAGACTTAACATAATCTTGAATTTATGGATAAAATAATCAAGGTTAGTGATAGAGTAATGCTAGAACTGCATAAACATAGACTTGACTTACAGTACTTGTATATTATATTATATAGATAATACAGATCAGATGAGTTAGTGACCATAGCTCAAGCATAATATGTAAAGCATATTTAAGGCAACTCCAATCAAAACAAGTCATTAGTAAATCTCCTCCTAAACTGATACAGATCCCATGACCCCACTCAAGAGATCTCCCCTACAGTGACAATGTTTTTTCAGACCTCTCTATCTGTATGTTGAATATGCCACCCAAAATACATGCTACATATAGTTCTTTAGATATCCTAAAAGGGCACATTAACTGCATTACTGTTATTCCTTACTCCACATCTAGCTGTGTTCTCCATGGCATTGATGCTCAATTAGAAATCTGCGTTTTACATGGGAGCCCACAGTGCTTCTCCTGTGCTTGAGTGCTAATCATTTATAGGATTCCTGTGCTGAGAGAAATATGGAGCTTGCCATTACTGACCTTGTTTTGATAATTCTAGTTATCTGGCGGTGTCTGGTTTATATTTTCTAACACTAACTCAGAACAAGCATGTACTGTAGATCAGAAAGTGAAGTCAGAACTCTGCTTGTTACAGTATGGTGTTTCTTAAGACAATTGATCAGCATGACCGCTAGTGGGAGGGCTATATAGGTACATTCGAGCATGAGAGGTTTTTGTATGTTCCGGCAGAACGTTCTTGTACGTTTTTGTACGTTCCTGTGTGTTTCCGGCAGACCTTCCATTTCAACAAGCTGCCAAGCACACAGGAATGCACAAAAAGTATGGCAGACACAATTTTTTAAATTTTGTCACACCAAACCGCATGTTGCTGTGGTACAATGCGTTTCTGTAGCCATGAACCCACCTGTGTTTGCTAGATGTGTAGGAGCAGGCACGTGTGGGGGGGGGAGGGTGTTTGACCACCTGCCCCTTTGCCCCTTGATGCCCAAAGTGCCCTTTTGTCAAGGCAGACATCCCAAGTCTCCAGCAAAGTGCTGAAGTATCTCGTGAGGTGCAGGAGTCTCCCCCATTTGGGCTGTGGCTCTCTGACACCCGCAAGTGCTGCGCAATGTCCCAGCTGCTGGCTGTCAGCTGTCAGCATATCCCCAATTCAGAATGGAGCTGATGCTTCCTGTGTAGTTCCGGCTCATCCTGTCACAGGCGGAGTGATATTAAATGCACTCCACCTGCGAGAGGAGAGATACAGGAAGCATCGGCTCTGCATGCTTCTTCTAGCGCCACTCCTCATACTCTGGTGTTGAGGTGTCTCAGAGGAGCCAGCATTTCCCACCAGCAGTACCAGCCAGCGGTAACCACCAGCAGTACCCACCAGCAGTACCAGCCAGCAGTACCCACCAGCAGTACCAGCCAGCAGTACCCACCAGCAGTACCAGCCAGCAAGTTTACCGCAGTGCACCCATGTGAAAGCAGCCCTAGGCCTCTTTCACATGATCGGTCTGTGCATTAGCGTGTGTATATTGTTGCAATTTGTTTTTTCAAACCTAGTTGTGTTCTGTCATAATAAAATGTCATGTCCTTGTTCATACATGTATGAACAAGGACATGACATTTTCTGGCTGCCCAAGTCACATGTACTTGGGGTGCAACTAGCCCCCAGCACATAATTGTAAATATCCCAGCTTGTGCAGTGTTTCTAACTCCTACATTTGTCTGCCCTATCAATACAGAATCATCCATATCGATACGCGTATCAGGAAGGAATGCGTCATGATTAGTGTTGAGCGAACACGGACTGTATTATTCGTGTTCGTACCGAATAATTGGATTTTTTGTACCCGAACATGGACATGGACACTTTACTGTATGTTCGGGTAAAAATCCGTGTTCGGTCGTTTTATTTCCGGGTTTTGCATGCTTTGGCGCTCTTTTCATGGCGGGCTTTCAACAGCCAATCAACAATCGTTTAACTGGTGTGCCTTAAGCCATCCCAGCCATGCCTGCAAATGTCTCAGTAGCTGTGATTGGCCGTCTGAAGCATGTGACCAAGTCTTTATAAGTTCCAGGCAGCCGCAGCGTCTTCATTCTGCTGCTTAGATCAGGGACAGAGCACACATCAACGTGCTGGCTGCTGATTAGGGAAAGACAGGCAGGAAAAAAACATTTGTGTCCGGATAGAATTGAGGGACAGGTCGGAGTGTTTAGGCAGGGCGAGTTGTAGGCATTTTAGGGATAGAGTCTGCTGAATTATAGGGTCAGTGTCTTCTACAAAGTACAATCGATATTGCTGTGTGGGGGGTGGGGTGACTCTGCACTCAATCCTGATCTACGATCTCTTCTCAATCCTGTTAGGGAGAGGCTGCTGCTGCTGAATTTTAGGGAAACTGTGTTCTACAAACTACAATCGATATTGCTGTGTGGTGTGGGATAGGAGATAGGCAGGTGTCAGTGATCCACATCCATTTTTCTGTGTGTGAGCTGCAGTGAACACAATCTTTTTGGGGTGCAGTGAACACAATCTTTTTGGGGTGCAGTGAACAACGTCCTTTTTGGGGTGCAGTGAACAAAATCTTTTTGGGGTGCAGTGAACAAAATCCTTTTTGGGGTGCAGTGAACAACATCCTTTTTGGGGTGCAGTGAACACAATCTTTTTGGGGTGCAGTGAACAAAATCCTTTGTGGGGTGCAGTGAACACAATCTTTGTGGGGTGCAGTGAACACAATCTTTTTGGGGTGCAGTGAAAAACATCCTTTTTGGGGTGCAGTGAACACAATCTTTGTGGGGTGCAGTGAACACAATCTTTTTGGGGTGCAGTGAACAAAATCCTTTTTGGGGTGCAGTGAACACAATCTTTGTGGGGTGCAGTGAACACAATCTTTTTGGGGTGGAGTGAACAAAATCCTTTTTGGGGTGCAGTGAACAACATCCTTTTTGGGGTGCAGTGAACAAAATCCGTTTTGGGGTGCAGTGAACACAATCTTTTTGGGGTGCAGTGAACAAAATCCTTTGTGGGGTGCAGTGAACACAATCTTTTTGGGGTGGAGTGAACAAAATCCTTTTTGGGGTGCAGTGAACAACATCCTTTTTGGGGTGCAGTGAACAAAATCCGTTTTGGGGTGCAGTGAACACAATCTTTTTGGGGTGCAGTGAACAAAATCCTTTTTGGGGTGCAGTGAACAACATCCTTTTTGGGGTGCAGTGAACAAAATCCTTTTTGGGGTGCAGTGAACACAATCTTTTTGGGAGGCAGTGAACAAAATCCTTTGTGGGGTGCAGTGAACACAATCTTTGTGGGGTACAGTGAACAGAATCTTTGTGGGGTGCAGTGAACACAATCTTTGGGGGGTACAGTGAACACAATCTTTTGGGGTGCAGTGAACAAAATCCTTTGTGGGGTGCAGTGAACACAATCTTTGGGGGGTACAGTGAACACAATCTTTTTGGGGTGCAGTGAACAAAATCCTTTGTGGGGTGCAGTGAACACAATCTTTGTGGGGTGCAGTGAACACAATCTTTTTGGGGTGCAGTGAACAAAATCCTTTTTGGGGTGCAGTAAACAACATCCTTTTTGGGGTGCAGTGAACACAATCTTTTTGGGGTGCAGTGAACAAAATCCTTTGTGGGGTGCAGTGAACACAATCTTTGTGGGGTACAGTGAACAGAATCTTTGTGGGGTGCAGTGAACACAATCTTTGGGGGGTACAGTGAACACAATCTTTTTGGGGTGCAGTGAACAAAATCCTTTGTGGGGTGCAGTGAACACAATCTTTGGGGGGTACAGTGAACACAATCTTTTTGGGGTGCAGTGAACAAAATCCTTTGTGGGGTGCAGTGAACACAATCTTTGTGGGGTGCAGTGAACACAATCTTTTTGGGGTGCAGTGAACAAAATCCTTTTTGGGGTGCAGTGAACAACATCCTTTTTGGGGTGCAGTGAACACAATCTTTTTGGGGTGCAGTGAACAAAATCCTTTGTGGGGTGCAGTGAACACAATCTTTGTGGGGTACAGGGAACAGAATCTTTGTGGGGTGCAGTGAACACAATCTTTGGGGGGTACAGTGAACACAATCTTTTTGGGGTGCAGTGAACAAAATCCTTTTAGGGTGCAGTGAACACAATCTTTGTGGGGTGCAGTGAACAAAATCCTTTTTGAGGTGCTGCAGTGAACACAATCTTTGTGGGGTGCAGTGAACACAATCTTTGTGGGGTACAGTGAACACAATCTCATACTTCTGAAGATTTGAGGGTGCTGCCTGTTCCATACTCCTCCTCCTACTGCTCAACCATCCTTTTAGGGGTACAAACAATAGTAATTGGGGCCTAGTGTGGTGGTGTACGTGTGAGATACATACACTTTCTTTTTGATCATATTTTCTATTCCGCTATTCAATTAAAACCTTTGGGGATCAATTAAATTGCGTGATAGTCTGTGTCGGTACGTGTGAGATCCACCTTTCCAAGTTTTTGGGGTTCATCTCATACTTCTGAAGATTTGAGGGTGCTGCCTGTTCCATACTCCTCCTCCTACTGCTCAACCATCCTTTTAGGGGTACAAACAATAGTAATTGGGGCCTAGTGTGGTGGTGTACGTGTGAGATACATACACTTTCTCTTTGATCATATTTTCTATTCCGCTATTCAATTAAATCCTTTGGGGATCAATTAAATTGCGTGATAGTCTGTGTCGGTACATGTGAGATCCACCTTTCCAAGTTTTTGGGGTTCATCTCATACTTCTGAAGATTTGAGGGTGCTGCCTGTTCCATACTCCTCCTCCTACTGCTCAACCATCCTTTCAGGGGTACAAACAATAGTAATTGGGGCCTAGTGTGGTGGTGTACGTGTGAGATACATACACTTTATTTTTGATCATATTTTCTATTCCGCTATTCAATTTAAACCTTTGGGGATCAATTAAATTGCGTGATAGTCTGTGTCGGTACGTGTGAGATCCACCTTTCCAAGTTTTTGGGGTTCATCTCATACTTCTGAAGATTTGAGGGTGCTGCCTGTTCCATACTCCTCCTCCTACTGCTCAACCATCCTTTTAGGGGTACAAACAATAGTAATTGGGGCCTAGTGTGGTGGTGTACGTGCGAGATACATACACTTTTTTTGATCATATTTCCTATTCCGCTATTCAATAAAAACCTTTGAGGATCAATTGAATTGCGGGATAGTCTGTGTCGGTACGTGTGAGATCCACCTTTCCAAGTTTTTGAGGTTCATCTCATACTTCTGAAGATTTGAGGGTGCTGTCTGTTCCATACTCCTCCTACTCCTCATCCATCCTTTTAGGGGTAGAAACAATAGTAATTGGGGCCTAGTGTGGTTTTGTACGTGCGAGATACATACACTTTTTTGGATCATATTTCCTATTCCGCTATTCAATAAAAACCTTTCTAGGGCAAGATCTTAAATTACAGAAATATGAGGAGACCGTCAAATAAGGGCCGTGGCCTGGGTCGTGGTGCTGCTGGTAGAGCTCCTGTTGCAAGGAGAGGACGTGGTCGATCTGTGCCAGCTACACGCACAAGTGAAACACCTTCCTCAAGTGTGAGTAGGCGACAGAACCTGCATCAGTATTTGGTAGGGCATCATACGCCCCTAGAAGTGATGAGTAGGGTTGAGCGGACACCTAGATGTCCGTGTTCGACGGGTTCGGCCGAACTTTAAAAAAAAGTCCGGGTCCGTGTCCCGGACTTTTACCGAACTTTTCCCGGACACCGAACCCCATTGAAGTCAATGGGGACCCGAACTTTAAGGCACTAAAATGGCTCTAAAACACCAAAGGAAAGGGCTAGAGTGCTGCAAATGGCAGCAAAACGTAATTAAGAGCATGGCAAGTGCTCTGCAAACAAATGTGGATAGGGAAATAACTTAAAACAACAAAAAAAACCAGAAAAATAAAACAATGTTCTTCTTCATCTCTGAAGGACGAGGCCCATATGGAGTAGGAGGGAGGTTGAGGTGGTGGTGGATGTGGCGGTGACATAGGCGTGCGCACAGGGTGTGCTGGGTGTGCCTGGGCACACCCTAATCACCTAGGGCACATAGCATTGCCAGTGAGGAGATGGGAAAGATCTCCCTGGGACCTGCTCTGCTCTATTTCTCCTTGCCTACAGGTACATGGCCCCGATACATTACTCTCCCTGCTGGCAAACACATGCATGTGTATTTCAACTTTGGGGTGCACACCTTAATGCAATAGGCTGCGCACACCTATGGGCGGTGTAGGTGGAAGCGGCGGTGGAGGAGGACCAGGGCCGGATTAACAGCATCATGGGCTTGGTGCTGAGGATTTTGAAGGGCCTTAGGGCCGTGCCTTGCCATGCACCCAGAGGAGGAAGGGTGCAGCCATGCATGCCTAATTCAACATGGGATGCTGTCTCTGAAGCCCATAAACACATCCATGCATCGCCAACTGTCCCTCCTTGTCCGGCCTTCACGCTGTGTGGGGAGGTTCTGAGGGTGCTGCCTGGGGAAGCGAGCATAGAAGCCAGACTTCTGTGTTTACAAGTGACAGAAGAGCGGTAACAGTGAATATGGCCAACCCGGGGCCTATATAAAAGGTAGGGGCCTGGAGCTGCAGCTCCAATAGCCCCTACATTAATCTGGCCCTGAGGAGGAGGACGAGGTAGCCAACACTGCTTCTTTTCACAAATTTTAAATGAGGGTACACCCCAAAAGAGTGAGAAAGAGCAAAAATGGAACAATGGGTGGGTAAGGTCGGTATCCATTGCTATTCTGCATAAGGTACGGAAAAGTCCCGTGGGATCCATGCCTGGTTCATTTTAATGAACGTGAGCTTGTCCACATTGTCTCTGGACAGGCGGCTGCGCTTGTCTGTTATAACGCCCCCAGCCGTGCTAAATACCCGTTCAGATAATACACTGGCTGCAGGGCACGCCAGCACCTCCAAGGCGTAAAGGGCAAGCTCAGGCCATGTGCCCAATTTGGAGACCCAGAAGTTGAAGGGGGCAGACCCGTCATTCACTACATGTAGGCGTGTGCACACATACTGCTCCACCATGTTGGTAAAATGCTGCCTCCTGCTAAGACGTTCCATCTGAGCTGCTGGTGCTGCTGTTTGTTGTGGCGTGTTGACAAAGCTTTTCCACATTTCGGCCATGCTAACCCTGCCTTCTGAGGTGCTGGCGGTGCCCTGGTTGCGTTGGCGACCTCCTCCTCCTCCTCCTCTGCCTTGTGCTTCCACTGTGGCCCCGCTGTCAGATGGGAATGCCAGCAGCATGGCGTCTACCAGCGTGCGCTTGTACTCGCGCATCTTGCGATCGCGCTCCAGTGAGTGAATTAAGGACGGTACGTTGTCCTTGTAACGGGGATCCAGCAGCGTGGCCACCCAGTAATCAGCACAAGTTAGAATGTGGGCAACTCGGCGGTCGTTGTGGAGACACTGCAGCATGTAATCGCTCATGTGTGCCAGGCTGCCCAGAGGCAACGAAAGGCTGTCCTCTGTGGGAGGTGTATGGTCCGTGTCCTCTGTATCCCCCCAGCCACGCACCAGTGATGGCCATGAGCTGGCCTGGGTGCCACCCTGCTGTGAACATGGTTCCATCTCCTCCTCCAGCTCCTCCTCCTCCTCATCCTCCTCATCCTCCAGAACTGTGCCCCTGCTGGACAATTGCGTCCCTGGCGTTTGCGTGTGCAGGAACCCACCCTCGGAGCCCCTTGCGAATGACTGCCCTGAAAGCCTTGGAAATGTTACCTCTTCATCCTCCTCCTCCTCCTCATCCTGTGCCACATCCTCTTCCATCATCGCCCGAATTGTTTTTTCAAGGAGGCATAGAAGTGGGATAGTTAAGCTGAGAACGGCGTCATTGCCACTGGCCATGTTGGTGGAGTACTCAAAACAGCGCAACAAGGCACACAGGTCTCGCATGGAGGCCCAGTTATTGGTGGTGAAGTGGTGCTGTTCCGCAGAGCGACTCACGCGTGCGTGCTGCAGCTGAAACTCCACTATGGCCTGCTGCTGCTCGCACAGTCTTTCCAGCATGTGCAAGGTGGAGTTCCACCTTGTGGGCACGTCACATATGAGGCGGTGAGCGGGAAGGCCGAAGTTACGCTGCAGCGCTGCCAGGCGAGCAGCAGCAGGGTGAGAACGCCGAAAGTGCGCACAAACGGCCCGCACTTTCTGCAGCAGCTCTGACATATCGGGGTAGTTTTTAAGGAACCTCTGCACCACCAAATTCAGCACATGCGCCAGGCAAGGGATGTGCGTCAAACCGGCTAGGCCCAGAGCTGCTATGAGATTTCGCCCGTTATCGCACACCACCAGGCCGGGCTTGAGGCTCGCTGGCAGCAACCACTCATTTGTCTGCTGTTCCATGCTCCTCCACAACTCCTGCGCGGTGTGTGGTTTGTCCCCCAAACAGGCAAGTTGTAAAACTGCCTGCTGTCGTTTACCCCTGGCCGTGCTGAAGTTGGTGGTGAAGGTGTTACGCTGTCCGGATGAGGAGGCGGTAGAGGATGAGGAAGCGGAGTAGGAGGAGTTAGGAACAGGAGGCAAACTGAAGCGCCCTGCAATCCTCGGTGGTGGAAGGACATGCGCCAAATTGCTATCCGCCTCAGGCCCATCCGCCACTGCATTTACCCAGTGTGCCGTTAGGGAGATATAACGCCCCTGACCGTGCTTACTGGTCCACGTATCCGTAGTTAGGTGGACCTTGGCACAGATGGCGTTGCGCAGTGCACACCTGATTTTTTCCCCCACTTGGTTGTGCAGGGAAGGGATGGCTTGCCTGGAAAAGTAGTGGCGGCTGGGCACGACGTACTGTGGGACAGCCACCGACATAAGGTTTTTAAAACTGTGCGTCTCCACCAGACGGAATGACAGCATTTCAAAGGCCAATAATTTTGAAATGCTGGCATTCAGGGCCAGGGATCGCGGGTGGGTAGGGGGGTACTTCCTCTTCCTCTCAAGTGTTTGGGAGATGGAAAGCTGAACGCTTCCACGGGACATTGTGGAGATGGTTGTTGGTGACCCAGGTGGTGGTGTTGCTGACAGATCGTCTGTTTGCGGGGTGGCAGGTGCCGGTATCACTACAGATGTGGCTGGAGCGGCCGAGACTGCAGCAGAAGAGGAAGCAGGATGAGCCAGAGACGTTTCTTGGTTTTAAAGGTGTGTACTCCACTGCAGCTCGTGCTTTGCACTTAGATGCCTGATCATGCAGGTTGTGCTCAGGTTGAGAAGGTTCATGCCTCGCTTCAAGCTCTGATTGCACAGGGTGCAAACCACTCGTGTCCTGTCATCAGCACATTTTCTAAAGAACTTCCACGCTAGAGAACTCCTTTGAGCTGACTTTGGTGCGCTCGTTCCCTTGCTGCGTTGGGCAGTAGCGGGCGTAGTGTCTAGGGCACGGCCGCTCCGCTTCTGCACCCTGCTCCCTCTTCTGCTGTGCTGGTGGCTCTGTGCGACCACCGCCTCTTCCTCCAAACTACTCAGTTCACCTGCATGACGTTCATTCCATGTGGGGTCGAGGACCTCATCGTCCTCCACATCATCTTCCACCCAGTCTTCACCCCTGCCCTCCTTGTCGGTCTCCACAATGCTGAACGCCGCAGCAGTTGGCACCTGCGTTTCGTCATCATCGGAGACGTGCTGCGATGATCCTTGCATGTACTCATCTTGAGAAATAAGTGGTTGGGCATCGCTGCACTCAATCTCTTCCACTTCTGGGGCAGGGCTAGGTGGATGGCCCTGGGAAACCCTGCTGACAGAGTCCTCAAAAAGAATAAGAGACTGCTGTATGGCTTGGGGCTCAGACTGCTGGCCTGATTTGCAAGGGGGTGAGGTGAAAGACGGTTGGACATTGGCTGCAGGTGCCAACTCTGACCTTTCTGCAGTAGACTGGGTGGGAGACAATGTGAAGGAACTGGAGGCACTGTCAGCAGCAAACCAATCTACTATCGCCTCAACTTGTTCTGGCCTCATCACTTCTAGGGGCGTTTGATGCCCTACCAAATACTGATGCAGGTTCTGTCGCCTACTCACACTTGAGGAAGGTGTTTCACTTGTGCGTGTAGCTGGCACAGATCGACCATGTCCTCTCCTTGCAACAGGAGCTCTACCAGCAGCACCACGACCCAGGCCACGGCCCTTATTTGACGGTCTCCTCATATTTCTGTAATTTAAGATCTTGCCCTAGAAAGGTTTTTATTGAATAGCGGAATAGAAAATATGATCCAAAAAAAGTGTATGTATATCACACGTACACAACCACACTAGGCCCCAATTACTATTGTTTGTACCCCTAAAAGGCTAGATGAGGAGTAGGGGGAGTATGGAACAGGCAGCACCCTCAAACCTTCAGAAGTATGAGATGAACCCCAACAACTTGGAAAGGTGGATCTCTCTCACACGTACCGACACAGACTATCCCGCAATTCAATTGATCCTCAAAGGTTTTTATTGAATAGCGGAATAGGAAATATGATCAAAAAAAGTGTATGTATCTCGCACGTACACAACCACACTAGGCCCCAATTACTATTGTTTGTACCCCTAAAAGGCTAGATGAGGAGTAGGGGGGGTATGGAACAGGCAGCACCCTCAAACCTTCAGAAGTATGAGATGAACCCCAACAACTTGGAAAGGTGGATCTCTCTCACACGTACCGACACAGACTATCCCGCAATTCAATTGATCCTCAAAGGTTTTTATTGAATAGCGGAATAGGAAATATGATCAAAAAAAGTGTATGTATCTCGCACGTACACAACCACACTAGGCCCCAATTACTATTGTTTGTACCCCTAAAAGGCTAGATGAGGAGTAGGGGGGGTATGGAACAGGCAGCACCCTCAAACCTTCAGAAGTATGAGATGAACCCCAACAACTTGGAAAGGTGGATCTCTCTCACACGTACCGACACAGACTATCCCGCAATTCAATTGATCCTCAAAGGTTTTTATTGAATAGCGGAATAGGAAATATGATCAAAAAAAGTGTATGTATCTCGCACGTACACAACCACACTAGGCCCCAATTACTATTGTTTGTACCCCTAAAAGGCTAGATGAGGAGTAGGGGGGGTATGGAACAGGCAGCACCCTCAAACCTTCAGAAGTATGAGATGAACCCCAACAACTTGGAAAGGTGGATCTCTCTCACACGTACCGACACAGACTATCCCGCAATTCAATTGATCCTCAAAGGTTTTTATTGAATAGCGGAATAGGAAATATGATCAAAAAAAGTGTATGTATCTCGCACGTACACAACCACACTAGGCCCCAATTACTATTGTTTGTACCCCTAAAAGGCTAGATGAGGAGTAGGGGGGGTATGGAACAGGCAGCACCCTCAAACCTTCAGAAGTATGAGATGAACCCCAACAACTTGGAAAGGTGGATCTCTCTCACACGTACCGACACAGACTATCCCGCAATTCAATTGATCCTCAAAGGTTTTTATTGAATAGCGGAATAGGAAATATGATCAAAAAAAGTGTATGTATCTCGCACGTACTCAACCACACTAGGCCCCAATTACTATTGTTTGTACCCCTAAAAGGCTAGATGAGGAGTAGGGGGGGTATGGAACAGGCAGCACCCTCAAACCTTCAGAAGTATGAGATGAACCCCAACAACTTGGAAAGGTGGATCTCTCTCACACGTACCGACACAGACTATCCCGCAATTCAATTGATCCTCAAAGGTTTTTATTGAATAGCGGAATAGGAAATATGATCAAAAAAAGTGTATGTATCTCGCACGTACACAACCACACTAGGCCCCAATTACTATTGTTTGTACCCCTAAAAGGCTAGATGAGGAGTAGGGGGGGTATGGAACAGGCAGCACCCTCAAACCTTCAGAAGTATGAGATGAACCCCAACAACTTGGAAAGGTGGATCTCTCTCACACGTACCGACACAGACTATCCCGCAATTCAATTGATCCTCAAAGGTTTTTATTGAATAGCGGAATAGGAAATATGATCAAAAAAAGTGTATGTATCTCGCACGTACACAACCACACTAGGCCCCAATTACTATTGTTTGTACCCCTAAAAGGCTAGATGAGGAGTAGGGGGGGTATGGAACAGGCAGCACCCTCAAACCTTCAGAAGTATGAGATGAACCCCAACAACTTGGAAAGGTGGATCTCTCTCACACGTACCGACACAGACTATCCCGCAATTCAATTGATCCTCAAAGGTTTTTATTGAATAGCGGAATAGGAAATATGATCAAAAAAAGTGTATGTATCTCGCACGTACACAACCACACTAGGCCCCAATTACTATTGTTTGTACCCCTAAAAGGCTAGATGAGGAGTAGGGGGGGTATGGAACAGGCAGCACCCTCAAACCTTCAGAAGTATGAGATGAACCCCAACAACTTGGAAAGGTGGATCTCTCTCACACGTACCGACACAGACTATCCCGCAATTCAATTGATCCTCAAAGGTTTTTATTGAATAGCGGAATAGGAAATATGATCAAAAAAAGTGTATGTATCTCGCACGTACACAACCACACTAGGCCCCAATTACTATTGTTTGTACCCCTAAAAGGCTAGATGAGGAGTAGGGGGGGTATGGAACAGGCAGCACCCTCAAACCTTCAGAAGTATGAGATGAACCCCAACAACTTGGAAAGGTGGATCTCTCTCACACGTACCGACACAGACTATCCCGCAATTCAATTGATCCTCAAAGGTTTTTATTGAATAGCGGAATAGGAAATATGATCAAAAAAAGTGTATGTATCTCGCACGTACACAACCACACTAGGCCCCAATTACTATTGTTTGTACCCCTAAAAGGCTAGATGAGGAGTAGGGGGGGTATGGAACAGGCAGCACCCTCAAACCTTCAGAAGTATGAGATGAACCCCAACAACTTGGAAAGGTGGATCTCTCTCACACGTACCGACACAGACTATCCCGCAATTCAATTGATCCTCAAAGGTTTTTATTGAATAGCGGAATAGGAAATATGATCAAAAAAAGTGTATGTATCTCGCACGTACACAACCACACTAGGCCCCAATTACTATTGTTTGTACCCCTAAAAGGCTAGATGAGGAGTAGGGGGGGTATGGAACAGGCAGCACCCTCAAACCTTCAGAAGTATGAGATGAACCCCAACAACTTGGAAAGGTGGATCTCTCTCACACGTACCGACACAGACTATCCCGCAATTCAATTGATCCTCAAAGGTTTTTATTGAATAGCGGAATAGGAAATATGATCAAAAAAAGTGTATGTATCTCGCACGTACACAACCACACTAGGCCCCAATTACTATTGTTTGTACCCCTAAAAGGCTAGATGAGGAGTAGGGGGGGTATGGAACAGGCAGCACCCTCAAACCTTCAGAAGTATGAGATGAACCCCAACAACTTGGAAAGGTGGATCTCTCTCACACGTACCGACACAGACTATCCCGCAATTCAATTGATCCTCAAAGGTTTTTATTGAATAGCGGAATAGGAAATATGATCAAAAAAAGTGTATGTATCTCGCACGTACACAACCACACTAGGCCCCAATTACTATTGTTTGTACCCCTAAAAGGCTAGATGAGGAGTAGGGGGGGTATGGAACAGGCAGCACCCTCAAACCTTCAGAAGTATGAGATGAACCCCAACAACTTGGAAAGGTGGATCTCTCTCACACGTACCGACACAGACTATCCCGCAATTCAATTGATCCTCAAAGGTTTTTATTGAATAGCGGAATAGGAAATATGATCAAAAAAAGTGTATGTATCTCGCACGTACACAACCACACTAGGCCCCAATTACTATTGTTTGTACCCCTAAAAGGCTAGATGAGGAGTAGGGGGGGTATGGAACAGGCAGCACCCTCAAACCTTCAGAAGTATGAGATGAACCCCAACAACTTGGAAAGGTGGATCTCTCTCACACGTACCGACACAGACTATCCCGCAATTCAATTGATCCTCAAAGGTTTTTATTGAATAGCGGAATAGGAAATATGATCAAAAAAAGTGTATGTATCTCGCACGTACACAACCACACTAGGCCCCAATTACTATTGTTTGTACCCCTAAAAGGCTAGATGAGGAGTAGGGGGGGTATGGAACAGGCAGCACCCTCAAACCTTCAGAAGTATGAGATGAACCCCAACAACTTGGAAAGGTGGATCTCTCTCACACGTACCGACACAGACTATCCCGCAATTCAATTGATCCTCAAAGGTTTTTATTGAATAGCGGAATAGGAAATATGATCAAAAAAAGTGTATGTATCTCGCACGTACACAACCACACTAGGCCCCAATTACTATTGTTTGTACCCCTAAAAGGCTAGATGAGGAGTAGGGGGGGTATGGAACAGGCAGCACCCTCAAACCTTCAGAAGTATGAGATGAACCCCAACAACTTGGAAAGGTGGATCTCTCTCACACGTACCGACACAGACTATCCCGCAATTCAATTGATCCTCAAAGGTTTTTATTGAATAGCGGAATAGGAAATATGATCAAAAAAAGTGTATGTATCTCGCACGTACACAACCACACTAGGCCCCAATTACTATTGTTTGTACCCCTAAAAGGCTAGATGAGGAGTAGGGGGGGTATGGAACAGGCAGCACCCTCAAACCTTCAGAAGTATGAGATGAACCCCAACAACTTGGAAAGGTGGATCTCTCTCACACGTACCGACACAGACTATCCCGCAATTCAATTGATCCTCAAAGGTTTTTATTGAATAGCGGAATAGGAAATATGATCAAAAAAAGTGTATGTATCTCGCACGTACACAACCACACTAGGCCCCAATTACTATTGTTTGTACCCCTAAAAGGCTAGATGAGGAGTAGGGGGGGTATGGAACAGGCAGCACCCTCAAACCTTCAGAAGTATGAGATGAACCCCAACAACTTGGAAAGGTGGATCTCTCTTACACGTACCGACACAGACTATCCCGCAATTCAATTGATCCTCAAAGGTTTTTATTGAATAGCGGAATAGGAAATATGATCAAAAAAAGTGTATGTATCTCGCACGTACACAACCACACTAGGCCCCAATTACTATTGTTTGTACCCCTAAAAGGCTAGATGAGGAGTAGGGGGGGTATGGAACAGGCAGCACCCTCAAACCTTCAGAAGTATGAGATGAACCCCAACAACTTGGAAAGGTGGATCTCTCTCACACGTACCAACACAGACTATCCCCCAATTTAACTGATCCCCAAAGGTTTTTGATTAAATAGCGGAATAGAAAATATGATCCCAAAAAAGTGTATGTATATCACACGTACACAACCACACTAGGCCCCAATTACTATTGTTTGTACCCCTAAAAGGCTAGGAGTAGGGGGAGTATGGAACAGGCAGCACCCTCAAACCTTCAGAAGTATGAGATGAACCCCAACAACTTGGAAAGGTGGATCTCTCTCACACGTACCAACACAGACTATCCCCCAATTTAACTGATCCCCAAAGGTTTTTGATTAAATAGCGGAATAGAAAATATGATCCCAAAAAAGTGTATGTATATCACACGTACACAACCACACTAGGCCCCAATTACTATTGTTTGTACCCCTAAAAGGCTAGGAGTAGGGGGAGTATGGAACAGGCAGCACCCTCAAACCTTCAGAAGTATGAGATGAACCCCAACAACTTGGAAAGGTGGATCTCTCTCACACGTACCAACACAGACTATCCCCCAATTTAACTGATCCCCAAAGGTTTTTGATTAAATAGCGGAATAGAAAATATGATCCCAAAAAAGTGTATGTATATCACACGTACACAACCACACTAGGCCCCAATTACTATTGTTTGTACCCCTAAAAGGCTAGGAGTAGGGGGAGTATGGAACAGGCAGCACCCTCAAACCTTCAGAAGTATGAGATGAACCTCAACAACTTGGAAAGGTGGATCTCTCTCACACGTACCAACACAGACTATCCCCCAATTTAACTGATCCCCAAAGGTTTTTGATTAAATAGCGGAATAGAAAATATGATCCCAAAAAAGTGTATGTATATCACACGTACACAACCACACTAGGCCCCAATTACTATTGTTTGTACCCCTAAAAGGCTAGGAGTAGGGGGAGTATGGAACAGGCAGCACCCTCAAACCTTCAGAAGTATGAGATGAACCCCAACAACTTGGAAAGGTGGATCTCTCTCACACGTACCAACACAGACTATCCCCCAATTTAACTGATCCCCAAAGGTTTTTGATTAAATAGCGGAATAGAAAATATGATCCCAAAAAAGTGTATGTATATCACACGTACACAACCACACTAGGCCCCAATTACTATTGTTTGTACCCCTAAAAGGCTAGGAGTAGGGGGAGTATGGAACAGGCAGCACCCTCAAACCTTCAGAAGTATGAGATGAACCCCAACAACTTGGAAAGGTGGATCTCTCTCACACGTACCAACACAGACTATCCCCCAATTTAACTGATCCCCAAAGGTTTTTGATTAAATAGCGGAATAGAAAATATGATCCCAAAAAAGTGTATGTATATCACACGTACACAACCACACTAGGCCCCAATTACTATTGTTTGTACCCCTAAAAGGCTAGGAGTAGGGGGAGTATGGAACAGGCAGCACCCTCAAACCTTCAGAAGTATGAGATGAACCCCAACAACTTGGAAAGGTGGATCTCTCTCACACGTACCAACACAGACTATCCCCCAATTTAACTGATCCCCAAAGGTTTTTGATTAAATAGCGGAATAGAAAATATGATCCCAAAAAAGTGTATGTATATCACACGTACACAACCACACTAGGCCCCAATTACTATTGTTTGTACCCCTAAAAGGCTAGGAGTAGGGGGAGTATGGAACAGGCAGCACCCTCAAACCTTCAGAAGTATGAGATGAACCCCAACAACTTGGAAAGGTGGATCTCTCTCACACGTACCAACACAGACTATCCCCCAATTTAACTGATCCCCAAAGGTTTTTGATTAAATAGCGGAATAGAAAATATGATCCCAAAAAAGTGTATGTATATCACACGTACACAACCACACTAGGCCCCAATTACTATTGTTTGTACCCCTAAAAGGCTAGGAGTAGGGGGAGTATGGAACAGGCAGCACCCTCAAACCTTCAGAAGTATGAGATGAACCCCAACAACTTGGAAAGGTGGATCTCTCTCACACGTACCAACACAGACTATCCCCCAATTTAACTGATCCCCAAAGGTTTTTGATTAAATAGCGGAATAGAAAATATGATCCCAAAAAAGTGTATGTATATCACACGTACACAACCACACTAGGCCCCAATTACTATTGTTTGTACCCCTAAAAGGCTAGGAGTAGGGGGAGTATGGAACAGGCAGCACCCTCAAACCTTCAGAAGTATGAGATGAACCCCAACAACTTGGAAAGGTGGATCTCTCTCACACGTACCAACACAGACTATCCCCCAATTTAACTGATCCCCAAAGGTTTTTGATTAAATAGCGGAATAGAAAATATGATCCCAAAAAAGTGTATGTATATCACACGTACACAACCACACTAGGCCCCAATTACTATTGTTTGTACCCCTAAAAGGCTAGGAGTAGGGGGAGTATGGAACAGGCAGCACCCTCAAACCTTCAGAAGTATGAGATGAACCCCAACAACTTGGAAAGGTGGATCTCTCTCACACGTACCAACACAGACTATCCCCCAATTTAACTGATCCCCAAAGGTTTTTGATTAAATAGCGGAATAGAAAATATGATCCCAAAAAAGTGTATGTATATCACACGTACACAACCACACTAGGCCCCAATTACTATTGTTTGTACCCCTAAAAGGCTAGGAGTAGGGGGAGTATGGAACAGGCAGCACCCTCAAACCTTCAGAAGTATGAGATGAACCCCAACAACTTGGAAAGGTGGATCTCTCTCACACGTACCAACACAGACTATCCCCCAATTTAACTGATCCCCAAAGGTTTTTGATTAAATAGCGGAATAGAAAATATGATCCCAAAAAAGTGTATGTATATCACACGTACACAACCACACTAGGCCCCAATTACTATTGTTTGTACCCCTAAAAGGCTAGGAGTAGGGGGAGTATGGAACAGGCAGCACCCTCAAACCTTCAGAAGTATGAGATGAACCCCAACAACTTGGAAAGGTGGATCTCTCTCACACGTACCAACACAGACTATCCCCCAATTTAACTGATCCCCAAAGGTTTTTGATTAAATAGCGGAATAGAAAATATGATCCCAAAAAAGTGTATGTATATCACACGTACACAACCACACTAGGCCCCAATTACTATTGTTTGTACCCCTAAAAGGCTAGGAGTAGGGGGAGTATGGAACAGGCAGCACCCTCAAACCTTCAGAAGTATGAGATGAACCCCAACAACTTGGAAAGGTGGATCTCTCTCACACGTACCAACACAGACTATCCCCCAATTTAACTGATCCCCAAAGGTTTTTGATTAAATAGCGGAATAGAAAATATGATCCCAAAAAAGTGTATGTATATCACACGTACACAACCACACTAGGCCCCAATTACTATTGTTTGTACCCCTAAAAGGCTAGATGAGGAGTAGGGGGAGTATGGAACAGGCAGCACCCTCAAACCTTCAGTATGAGATTGTGTTCACTGTACCCCACAAAGATTGAGTTCACTGCACCCCACAATGATTGTGTTCACTGCACCCCACAAAGATTGTGTTCACTGCACCTCACAAAGATTGTGTTCACTGTACCCCCCAAAGATTGTGTTCACTGCACCCCACAAAGATTCTGTTCACTGTACCCCACAAAGATTGTGTTCACTGCACCCCAAAAAGATTGTGTTCACTGCACCCCAAAAAGGATGTTGTTCACTGCACCCCAAAAAGGATGTTGTTCACTCCACCCCAAAAAGATTGTGTTCACTGCACCCCACAAAGATTGTGTTCACTGCACCCCAAAAAGATTGTGTTCACTGCACCCCAAAAAGGATTTTGTTCACTGCACCCCAAAAAGGATGTTGTTCACTCCACCCCAAAAAGATTGTGTTCACTGCACCCCAAAAAGATTGTGTTCACTGCACCCCACAAAGGATTTTGTTCACTGCACCCCAAAAAGATTGTGTTCACTGCACCCCAAAAAGGATGTTGTTCACTGCACCCCAAAAAGGATTTTGTTCACTGCACCCCAAAAAGATTGTGTTCACTGCACCCCACAAAGGATTTTGTTCACTGCACCCCACAAAGATTGTGTTCACTGCACACCAAAAAGGATTGTGTTCACTGCACCCCAAAAAGATTTTGTTCACTGCACCCCAAAAAGATTGTGTTCACTGCAGCCCAAAAAGATTGTGTTCACTGCAGCCCAAAAAGATTGTGTTCACTGCAGCCCAAAAAGATTGTGTTCACTGCAGCCCAAAAAGATTGTGTTCACTGCAGCTCACACACAGAAAAATGGATGTGGATCACTGACACCTGCCTATCTCCAATCCCACACCACACAGCAATATCGATTGTAGTTTGTAGAACACAGTTTCCCTAAAATTCAGCAGACTCTGTCCCTAACAGGATTGAGAAGAGATCGTAGATCAGGATTGAGTGCAGACCCCACCCCCCACACAGCAATATCGATTGTAGTTTGTAGAAGACACTGACCCTATATAATTCAGCAGACTCTATCCCTAAAATGCCTACAACTCGCCCTGCCTAAACACTCCGACCTGTCCCTCAATTCTATCCGGACACAAATGGTTTTTTCCTGCCTATCTTTCCCTAATCAGCAGCCAGCACGTTGATGTGTGCTCTGTCCCTGAATCTAAGCAGCATAATGACGCCGCTGCGGCTGCCTCGAACTTATAAAGACTTGGTCACATGCTTCAGACGGCCAATCACAGCTACTGAGACATTTGCAGGCATGGCTGGGATGGCTTAAGGCACACCAGTTAAACGATTGTTGATTGGCTGTTGAAAGCCCGCCATGAAAAGAGCGCCAAAGCATGCAAAACCCGGAAATAAAACGACCGAACACGGATTTTTACCCGAACATACAGTAAAGTGTCCGTGTCCGTGTTCGGGTACAAAAAATCCAATTATTCGGTACGAACACGAATAATACAGTCCGTGTTCGCTCAACACTAGTGATGAGGCCAGAACAAGTGGAGGCGATAGTAGATTGGTTTGCTGCTGACAGTGCCTCCAGTTCCTTCACATTGTCTCCCACCCAGTCTACTGCAGAAAGGTCACAGTTGGCACCTGCAGCCGATGTCCAACCGTCTTTCACCTCACCCCCTTGCAAATCAGGCAAGCAGTCTGAGCCCCAAGCCATACAGCAGTCTCTTCTTCTTTTTGATGACTCTGTCAGCAGGGTTTCTCAGGGCCATCCACCTAGCCCTGCCCCAGAAGTGGAAGAGATTGAGTGCAGCGATGCCCAACCACTTATTTCTCAAGATGAGTACATGCAAGGATCATCGCAGCACGTCTCCGATGATGACGAAACGCAGGTGCCAACTGCTGCGGCGTTCAGCATTGTGGAGACCGACAAGGAGGGCAGGGGTGAAGACTGGGTGGAAGATGATGTGGAGGACGATGAGGTCCTCGACCCCACATGGAATGAACGTCATGCAGGTGACCTGAGTAGTTTGGAGGAAGAGGCGGTGGTCGCACAGAGCCACCAGCACAGCAGAAGAGGGAGCAGGGTGCAGAAGCGGAGTGGCCGTGCCCTAGACACTACGCCCTCTACTGCCCAACGCAGCAAGGGAACGAGCGCACCAAAGTCAGCTCAAAGGAGTTCTCTAGCGTGGAAGTTCTTTAGAAAATGTGCTGATGACAGGACACGAGTGGTTTGCACCCTGTGCAATCAGAGCTTGAAGCGAGGCATAAACCTTCTCAACCTGAGCACAACCTGCATGATCAGGCATCTAAGTGCAAAGCACGAGCTGCAGTGGAGTACACAACTTCAAAACCAAGAAACGTCTCTGGCTCATCCTGCTTCCTCTTCTGCTGCAGTCTCGGCCGCTCCAGCCACATCTGTAGTGATACCGGCACCTGCCACCCCGCAAACAGACGATCTGTCAGCAACACCACCACCTAGGTCACCAACAACCATCTCCACAATGTCCCGTGGAAGCGTTCAGCTTTCCATCTCCCAAACACTTGAGAGGAAGAGGAAGTACCCCCCTACCCACCCGCGATCCCTGGCCCTGAATGCCAGCATTTCAAAATTATTGGCCTTTGAAATGCTGTCATTCCGTCTGGTGGAGACGCACAGTTTTAAAAACCTTATGTCAGTGGCTGTCCCACAGTACGTCGTGCCCAGCCGCCACTACTTTTCCAGGCAAGCCATCCCTTCCCTGCACAACCAAGTGGGGGAAAAAATCAGGTGTGCACTGCGCAACGCCATCTGTGCCAAGGTCCACCTAACTACCGATACGTGGACCAGTAAGCACGGTCAGGGGCGTTATATCTCCCTAACGGCACACTGGGTAAATGCAGTGGCGGATGGGCCTGAGGCGGATAGCAATTTGGCGCATGTCCTTCCACCACCGAGGATTGCAGGGCGCTTCAGTTTGCCTCCTGTTCCTAACTCCTCCTACTCCGCTTCCTCATCCTCTACCGCCTCCTCATCCGGACAGCGTAACACCTTCACCACCAACTTCAGCACGGCCAGGGGTAAACGACAGCAGGCAGTTTTACAACCTGCCTGTTTGGGGGACAAACCACACACCGCGCAGGAGTTGTGGAGGAGCATGGAACAGCAGACAAATGAGTGGTTGCTGCCAGCGAGCCTCAAGCCCGGCCTGGGCGAAATCTCATAGCAGCTCTGGGCCTAGCCGGTTTGACGCACATCCCTTGCCTGGCGCATGTGCTGAATTTGGTGGTGCAGAGGTTCCTTAAAAACTACCCCGATATGTCAGAGCTGCTGCAGAAAGTGCGGGCCATTTGTGCGCACTTTCGGCGTTCTCACCCTGCTGCTGCTCGCCTGGCAGCGCTGCAGTGTAACTTCGGCCTTCCCGCTCACCGCCTCATATGTGACGTGCCCACAAGGTGGAACTCCACCTTGCACATGCTGGAAAGACTGTGCGAGCAGCAGCAGGCCATAGTGGAGTTTCAGCTGCAGCACGCACGCGTGAGTCGCTCTGCGGAACAGCACCACTTCACCACCAATAACTGGGCCTCCATGCGAGACCTGTGTGCCTTGTTGCGCTGTTTTGAGTACTCCACCAACATGGCCAGTGGCAATGACGCCGTTCTCAGCTTAACTATCCCACTTCTATGCCTCCTTGAAAAAACAATTCGGGCGATGATGGAAGAGGATGTGGCACAGGATGAGGAGGAGGAGGAGGATGAAGAGGTAACATTTCCAAGGCTTTCAGGGCAGTCATTCGCAAGGGGCTCCGAGGGTGGGTTCCTGCACACACAAACGCCAGGGACACAATTGTCCAGCAGGGGCACAGTTCTGGAGGATGAGGAGGATGAGGAGGAGCTGGAGGAGGAGATGGAAACATGTTCACAGCAGGGTGGCACCCAGGCCAGCTCATGGCCATCACTGGTGCGTGGCTGGGGGGATACAGAGGACACGGACGATACACCTCCCACAGAGGACAGCCTTTTGTTGCCTCTGGGCAGCCTGGCACACATGAGCGATTACATGCTGCAGTGTCTCCACAACGACCGCCGAGTTGCCCACATTCTAACTTGTGCTGATTACTGGGTGGCCACGCTGCTGGATCCCCGTTACAAGGACAACGTACTGTCCTTAATTCACTCACTGGAGCGCGATCGCAAGATGCACGAGTACAAGCGCACGCTGGTAGACGCCATGCTGCTGGCATTCCCATCTGACAGCGGGGCCGCAGTGGAAGCACAAGGCAGAGGAGGAGGAGGAGGAGGTCGCCAACGCAACCAGGGCACCGCCAGCACCTCAGAAGGCAGGGTTAGCATGGCCGAAATGTGGAAAAGCTTTGTCAGCATGCCACAACAAACAGCAGCACCAGCAGCTCAGATGGAACGTCTTAGCAGGAGACAGCATTTTACCAACATGGTGGAGCAGCAGTGTGCACACGCCTACATGTAGTGAATGAGGGGTCTGCCCCCTTCAACTTCTGGGTCTCCAAATTGGGCACATGGCCTGAGCTTGCCCTTTACGCCTTGGAGGTGCTGGCGTGCCCTGCAGCCAGTGTATTATCTGAACGGGTATTTAGCACGGCTGGGGGCGTTATAACAGACAAGCGCAGCCGCCTGTCCAGAGACAATGTGGACAAGCTCACGTTCATTAAAATGAACCAGGCATGGATCCCACGGGACTTTTCCGTACCTTGTGCAGAATAGCAATGGATACCGACCTTACCCACCCATTGTTACATTTTTGCTCTTTCTCACTCTTTTGGGGTGTACCCTCATTTGAAAAGAAGCAGTGTTGGCTACCTCGTCCTCCTCCTCAGGGCCAGATTAACGTAGGGGCTATTGGAGCTGCAGCTCCAGGCCCCTACCTTTTATATAGGCCCCGGGTTGGCCATATTCACTGTTACCGCTCTTCTGTCACTTGTAAACACAGAAGTCTGGCTTCTATGCTCGCTTCCCCAGGCAGCACCCTCAGAACCTTCCCACACAGCGCGAAGGCCGGACAAGGAGGGACAGTTGGCGATGCATGGATGTGTTTATGGGCTTCAGAGACAGCATCCCATGTTGAATTAGGCATGCATGGCTGCACCCTTCCTCCTCTGGGTGCATGGCAAGGCACGGCCCTTAAGGCCCTTCAAAATCCTCAGCACCAAGCCCATGATGCTCTTAATCCGGCCCTGGTCCTCCTCCACCGCCGCTTCCACCTACACCGCCCATAGGTGTGCGCAGCCTATTGCATTAAGGTGTGCACCCCAAAGTTGAAATACACATGCATGTGTTTGCCAGCAAGGAGAGTAATATATCGGGGCCATGTACCTGTAGGCAAAGAGAAATAGAGCAGAGCAGGTCCGAGGGAGATCTTTCCCATCTCCTCACTGGCAATGCTATGTGCCCTAGGTGATTAGGGTGTGCCCAGGCACACCCGGCACACCCTGTGCGCATGCCTATGTCACCGCCACATCCACCACCACCTCAACCTCCCTCCTACTCCATATGGGCCTCGTCCTTCAGAGATGAAGAAGAACATTGTTTTATTTTTCTGTTTTTTTTTTGTTGTTTTAAGTTATTTCCCTATCCACATTTGTTTGCAGAGCACTTGCCATGCTCTTAATTACGTTTTGCTGCCATTTGCAGCACTCTAGCCCTTTCCTTTGGTGTTTTAGAGCCATTTTAGTGCCTTAAAGTTCGGGTCCCCATTGACTTCAATGGGGTTCGGTGTCCGGGAAAAGTTCGGTAAAAGTCCGGGACACGGACCCGGACTTTTTTTTAAAGTTCGGCCGAACCCGTCGAACACGGACATCTAGGTGTCCGCTCAACCCTAGTCATGATACATTGCTGTATTGATATTTTGATCACAGCCATATTTAAAGCCCTGTTCCATGTGCCCCTTTTATACTTTGAGCACCTGCCCCTCCAAAGGTCTTTGCATGACCCTGTGTAGGAGTGCGATTAAAGCCGAGTTCCAGGCAAAAAGATAACTCTCCAACAAACAACTGACCCCCCCCCCTTCTTTTTTGGATATTTTTTTTCTTTTTGGTACCTTTTTTGCATTTTTCTTCGGGACTTCTGTCTTATGTTGCCGCAGCAAGGTACGTCACTTCAGCAAATGCATCCGGCCTTCCTCCTTCCCCCCTGCTGCCTTCTGGGACCTATGTGTTGATGACAGGACCATTCAAAAAGTGCAGCGTGACTCATGCATGCGCAGTAGGCAACCGACAGTGAAGCCTTCAGGTTTCCCTTACTTGCAATGCCAACACATGTACCTGAAGCCAATGGACAGAACGGCTTGGGGTGTCGACAGCGCAGGCTCCCTAGACAGGTAAGTGTCCTTATATTAAAAGTCAGCAGCTACAGTATTTGTAGCTTCTGACTTTTAATTTTTTTTTTCCCCAGGCTGGAACTCCGCTTTAAGAATTAATGCCACACACTTGTATCTGCAGAAGACAGCATGTTTCCGGGAGGTGCGGGAAAAAGCCCACTCTTATTTTCATTTTCCCACACCACAAGTGGTGTGGACTGGCCCTTACCAACTACTAATTTAGTGAATAAAAGAATGATTGTTTATTGTTCATATTGCTTTTGTAACAGGTAGATAGGGAATATACTGGATCTGAACATAATCCTTGGCTTACCAGTGTGGCACCTGGTAAGCATATTGAAATCTGTAGAAAGGTAGCTAGTACACATGTGTAAAGAAAAAAAAACAAAAACCTTTAACTCAAGGCCTCAATAAGAGTGCATAATATTTCATGATGTTTCTGGTGTCACAATACTCTTTCACAAGCGGTAACACAAACCGAAAATAAAACAGTACTGATTGAGCTTTTCAAAGGCAGCTGTCTCGAAGGTGTACAACAGAGCAGAACATAAAAAAACACCTCACCAAAACCAATAAAAAATTAAATAATAAAGTGTAGCACAACTACATATCAAAAATAAAATTCAGAAAATGAAAATATATATGCATAGAAAAGTTCCATGTCCTAAGAAATATTTCTAATCTCCACCGTGACAAAAATTGAGGCATCCTTCATCTTCACACCTTAAAGAAATCTCTTTAACACCCGGCATTCCACCTCATGTGTACACAGTCTGTTCATCTCCTCCTATCTACCTACATCAGGGGCTGGTATAAGGATGTGGACTCCAACTCCTGGCCCCTCTTGAATTCATAAACAGCTCACAGACATATCATGTGTAAAAAAACAGAAGAGGGGAAACTAATAGTGCTCACTGTATTTATTTAAACTCTGCTAAAAAAAAAAAAAAAAACATTAAAACTGCTCTTACGAAAAGAGAAGTACCACACATACTAGTATCAGGATTTGTACATTGAGCAATAGTCAAGGTGTTCTATTGATCTCACAACCCAGCAATTCCAATATGGCCACATAGTGATGTCATTGGCTAGGCTCCACCCTATACGTGTTATGTCTGGGGGCCAGACTTCATCAATAGGCTTCTGGTGGAGTGTTATTATATACAGTGAGCACTATTAGTTTCCCCTCTTCTCTTTTATACACATAATATGTCTGTGAGCTGTTTAGGAATTTTGAGAGGGACCAGAAGTTGCAGTTTACATCCTCATACCAGCCCCCGATGCTGGTAGATTTAAGCGCTTTTTTACCTCAATGCTTGCAAAGTGGTCTTAGAGGAGAGCAGACTGTATCCACATTCCACACAAGGTGGAATGCATGGGTGTTACAGAGATTTATTTGATGTGAAGATTAAGGACACCTCAGTTTTTGTCACATTGGTGATTAGAGATCTTTCTCAGGACATTAGACTTTTCTATGCATATATATTTTCAATTTCTGAATTTTATTTTTGATATGTAGTTGCGCTGCACTTTATTACTTTTTTTATTGGTATTAGTTAGAGGGTGTTGGTGAAATCACTCTAACAGTGTCAAGCATGCAACTTGCTTTCACACACTGTGATACATACATGCATACATATTTATGTGTTGACTGTGCAGGCTGTATTTGACACTGTATTGGCAGGGATCCACTATAAGGGCAGGGATGAACAGTGGATGGGCATAAGTGACATAAGATGATTCCCATAATACCAAATGAAATTACTAGTACATATGACTTCAATTAACATCATAATACAATTGTAGATATCAGCATACATGAATTGCTGTAGATTAACCCTGTATTATCAATGACTAAAAACGTTGGGGTTGATTTTCTAAAGACAAAAAGGCTGTTTACTTTTCAAGGGGATTTTTCTTTAGCTTATTGAATGAGATGAAGCTCTGCTGACTTCCATCATCCAGTCGTGTTCAAGAAAACATCATGTTTTTTTTCTATGCATGTGATGAGGTATTCTTCGCACATTTCTTAAAGTATATGTCCACCTTTACCTTATAAAACAACCCATTCATTTTTTAAAAAGGCATATATATATATATATATATATATATATATATATATATATATATATATATTCTTTTTTTAAAAAGTGATCACAAAATCTCCGTTTTCAACAGTATAAGGGGCTTAGAGAGGTTGGGGTGGAGAAACAGCAGTACACTGATCGACCCATTGGATGGCTTTGCAGGTAAGGAATTCCACCACATGTCTGATCATTGGAGGACAGGCAGGCTATTCTCCCAGCACAGACAGAAAACTGACCATATGGTGATGGATGTGCTCTCATGCCCAGCAGGGTCAGTTTGAAATAGAAAAGTAGGGGAACTGACAGAAACACAGGTATCTCACACAAAAAAGCACTACAAAGAGGACAGGATATGGTTTGACACAATACATGGTGCAACGGACCCATATCAGGTATATTAAATTTTGGGGAATCATACTCTTTAACCTTCCTAGCGGTATTCCCGAGTGTGGCTCGGGGTTAAATTTCAGTGCCAAAAGCGTTAACCCCAAGCCACACTCGGGGTACCGCTAAGAAGATCACTGGATCCTGTAAGAGAGGGTACTCACCTTGTCCCCGGGATCCATCGATGTATCCCGGCAGTGTGCGGCGGCCGGATCTTCCTTCCGATGCTCTGTGCCCCGGCTTCCGTCTTCTGCGACGTTACGCTCGCAGGGGGGTGGAACCGGCAGCAAATTCAAATAGTAAAACACACCAAACACACTGATACATTACAAAATAAAATAAATTCACATTTGTTTGCCCCCCAGTGCCCTTTCCCGCAGTTTTACTGTATTTTTTATGTATAAATATATATATATATATATATATATATATATATATATATATACACACATATATATATATATATATATGATATATATATATATATATATATATATATATGTATACGTGTGTGTGTGTATATACATATATATATATATATATATATATATATATATATATATATATATATATATATATATATGTATGTATACGTGTGTGTGTGTATATACATATATATATATATATATATATACACATACAGTATATATGGATACATACATACTTATTTATAGTTATTTATTATATTATAATTTATGATTTTGTGTTTCAAACTTTATCATACCCGAGATGTTATAAAGAAGAACGCACAGTAAAAAAAATTCATATGTAAATAGTTGGTTTGGGCTGCTCATTCTTAGGAATTATATGCAAAATAATAGTACCGCTTTCAGCACCTAAAATCAGAAAGAATCATACCGCCAGGGAGGTTAAGCTAATAGAAAATTTGCTTGCAAAGTGAACAGCTTATTTTTCTTTAGTAAATCAATCCGGATGTCTGATCTAACAAATTCAGACTCCAATTGTACAACCACATTGGTAGACATAGGGTGTGATGTAATATTATTGGAATGAGCTTAAACATATTTGTAAAATGATCATCCACCTGTCTTCTTAGGACAAAAGCTTCAGTGTGTTGTCCAATGAAAATATCATAGACAGACTCCTATATGGTTTTTATATATATTATGCCATATTTGGGTGGATTTCAAGCAATAAACATAAAACAACAAAAATATTGCACTGATGAATTAAAGTGTTAGATTTAAGGATACGTTCAGATTAAAGTGGCACTGAAGGTAAAATCCAAAATGGCATCTATAATGCAGTCAGTCACTATTATTAACAAAGCAGTGTTTGTTAGTTTTTAGTCTCTTGTACAAAGTTTTTATATCTGTTGACCCTGCTGTTTTTTTCAACTTTATTTAAAGATGTACAGCAAAAGTGGAAGTCAGAGGACTGAGCACCCCTACCAGTATTCAACACTGGTAGGGGTGCTTACGATGGCAAATTTTACCCTTTTACCCATTTAGTTAAAACCTTTATTCCAAAAGGAAAGAAAAAAAAATTATATATATATATATATATATATATATATATATATATATATGTATATGCTTAAAAAGTGTTAGCTGGAGTTAGGCTTTCATTTTTAATTATTTTTGGAACCTTATTTTTATTGTTTTCTGCCATGCAGGGCTCAATAGAAAACAAAAACACTCCCCACAAAACAACAACCCCCACGCCCCTACCAGACACAACCTAATGAAGTACTTCAATGTCATTGGATGTTATTTATCCGTCAGAAATAAAGAATAACATTTCCACATAAAAAAAGCATAACCAGAGACACGTGTAGTTTCCCTATAATATCATAGGCAATCACAAACGTATCCCTCCAGAGGAGAGCACCCCAAACAATGAGGGCCTAAGGACCAGAGGTATAAATTTCATCAAGAGAGAATATTATGCAACAAATGAGTGATAGAACTCTAGCTCAGTTCAACCCGCAACCATAGGTTTTAATTTTTTAAGACACTTGTATAAAGTTCATCTAAGGCCGGCCATAGACAATTTGAGGCTGAACACACCAAGTTGATTGATCGATGCCAGATTCACTTCCGATTATTGCAAGCGGCTGCTGTAGCTGCTAGTGATAATCACTATCATCTCCCAGTGGGGGTGGCTTTTCCTGCCCGCCCCAAGACAATTGCTCAGCAGGAGGGATCCCCATGTCAACACTGTCTGTCTACGGCCTGCCTAAGTCTACTGATCCATTTAAAACTACTCTCTCCAGACAATGCTGCAATCCAAGTGTGTCTTTGCTGCTCCTCCATAGATAGAGGAGTCACCCTAACACAGGAAGTGTGCTACTGGCTGGATCACCAGGTGAAAATAAAGGATAAACTACAAAAAATAAAATGAGGCAGCAACAACGTCCAAGGATCGGTAAACTGCAATATATTATGGGGTTTTTTTTTTAGGTTTAAATATCGTTTACAAATTAGGTTTAGGAACTAGGTTAAGGCATGGGCTCACATTAAGAGTTGCGTTTAGGGAAAAACCAGGGGGACCAAAGGAACCCACGCAACTCTAACCTACCCTAAACTAACCCCTAAGATTTGTTCCAATGGCGGTGCAAAGTAAAGTATTTTTCAGATCAAGGTATAATAAATAAATGCATAAGAGAAAGAAAAGGAGGCGCAAGTGCATTACCCGTGGTCACCATATAAAATGTTTTATTAAAATGCCAAATGCATACTCACAGATGAGAAGAATGTAAAATCGCATTAAAAGATTCCACCACAGATGGAATGGAACACGTCCTTGTAGATGAGACCACTAACGTGTTTCGGGAGTCAAGCTCCCTTCATTGGAGCTCTGATGAAGGGAGCTTGACTCCTGAAACGCGTTAGCAGTCTCATCTACAAGGACATGTTCCATTCCATCTGTGGTGGAATCTTTTAATGCCATTTTACATTCTTCTCGTCTGTGAGTATGCATTTGGCATTTTGATAAAACATTTTATATGGTGACCACAGGTAATGCACTAGGTGTTGCGCCTCCTTTTCTTTCTCTTATGCATTCAAGTTGGAGTTCCCCGCCTGAGGAGAGCAGCAGGAGTGTTTGCTGGCATGCATAGGTGAGCCTCATGCAATTTTCATACAGAGGGCATAAGCCAGATATATATGCTTTACCTTTTTATTTTCTATCTGTGTACCATTAAAAAAACTACCCTCTACTTTCTGTCCCAGAGAGACGCAAAAATAAGTTAGTGGAAACCGTCCCACCTGAGAGGAACCAATTGGAACCTTTCCCTTCACTTCTTGTTCTGGGGACAACTCTAATATTTTGGATTTCTCTCAATTTCTTTCTCTGTGACAGGTGTCACTAGTAAAAAATAAAGGGGGAATCTCCCAAAAGGGGTCATAGAAAGCAAAAAGAACAAAATTCTAACCCTTCCCCACTCTATCCAAGTCTAAAAAAAGGTTTTGCCTAGGGATACACTTTCAGCTAAACAAAAATTAGTACTGCAGTTGTGTTTTAATGACAGCTATATACAACTCTATGTCAAAATTAGCATCTTTGCAAGTATAATTGCTAATAATATAATTTACCAGCATTTATCAGCGATAACATATACATATACCATTATATTATATTATATTATATTATATTATATTATATTATATTATATTATATTATTCATATACCAGTATACTCAATAGTCAATGAGGCTGATTTACTAAATCACTCACCTTGCACTTTGGGTATTTTTCCTTAGCTTAATGAATGAGGCAAAGTTCTGCTGACTTCCATAATCCAATCACATGCAAGAAAAAATACTGTTTTGGTTTTCCTTGCTTGTGATTGGGTATTCTTTGCAAAGTGATTTTATTTACCTCATTCACTAAGCTAATGGAATATTCTCTTGCAAAGTGAACAGTCTTTAGTAAATCAAGCCCAACATGTAAGCAAGATGATACCGGTGTGCTTAATGGCTTTAGGTTGCCCCTATGTATCACTTACCTTAGAATGTTGAAACCTTGATGTTGATTTCATGTGGCACCTCCATAGTTGGCAAGCACACCTCTCAATTGCTGATGCATAAAACTACGTCTCACTACATGACCCAAGGAGTTAATTATCCTTCACATGCTGGGCTCTAATATTATTTTTCCCTCATTTGTGCAAAAAAAGTCCTAGAGCCAGTGCCATGGCAGTTGTCCTCATACAGTCTGTGTGATAGATAGATAGATAGATAGATAGATAGATAGATAGATAGATAGATAGATAGATAGATAGATAGATAGATAGATAGATAGATAGATAGATAGATAGATAGATAGATAGATAGATAGATAGATAGATAGATAGATAGATAGATAGATAGATAGATAGATAGATAGATAGATAGATAGATAGATAGATTTGGAATTACCAGAATTAAAATTCGAATTAATTAGAATGAATGCGTGCAAGCTGGAAGTATGTAGCTTACTCTGTGGCAGAGAGGGCTCCTGTAGAGACAGCTAAGTGCACCTCTAGCATGCCCAGTATGGTTTTTTCTTTAAAAGAAATGCTGATTGCGGTGAAGCCCTGAGATGTGGCAGCTAAGCAAAAACATTGGATGACAGTTGTTTAGTTGGAAACCTAATTCTACGAAATAATGCTGAGGTAAGCACTATCTGTATACCACTAGAATGTGCAATTGTGCATATTTGAAAACAATGAAAAATAGGACAAGGTCTACAGAACAGATGCTTTCTGTCTATCCTACAAATGTAACATTTTTCCCATGCCATGTTATTCTTTTGCTTGTTTCAAGCAGTATTAAACCCAAAAGGAACCAGTTCTTATATTAAGGTTTACCAATCCTTAGATGTGATGACTGGTGATCCAGCCAGAAAGTCTTTTGTTTTTCACAATCTCCAGCTCTCCAGCAGAATATATCAGTTTATACATGCAAAGCCTTTATCTCAATATAATAAAAAAAAAAACAGTTTGCTGTAACTGATTATAAAGTGTGAGCTTCAGTTTGGCTCAATTTGTTAGTATATCTAAATCTGCTAATACATTTAAACCCCCCCCCCGGAGACTGGCAATTCTGCTGTCTCCTATGTTCATTCCTACAGAGTTGTGTCTTAGGCCCCTTTCACACATGCTGTCCGTTTGTCCGTTTTTCATCCATCCGTTGACGGATGAAAAACGGACATCAATGCATCTCTATGTAAAAACGGATGACAACTGATGATCATCAGTTAACATCTGTTTTCATCCACTTCCGTCAATGTCCGTTTTTTTGAACGGATGAATGCCCTATTTTTCATCCGTCAAAAAAACGGATCGGACGAAAAACGGATGACAACGGATGAAAAACGGATGTCAACTGATGACAACGGATGACAACGGATGAAAAACTGATGTCAACTGATGACAACGGATGAAAAACGGACGACAACGGATGAAAAACGGATGAAAAACGGATAACAACTGACGAAAAACGGATGAAAAACTGATGACAACTGACGAAAAACGGATGAAAAACTGATGAAAACCGGATGAAAAACTGATACATTTGACGTGACTGAACTGATGAACTGAACGGACCGTATGTGTGAAAGGGGCCTTACTAATACAGGAGATTTGTTACTGGCCAGATCACCAGGTGGAAACAGAGGGAACAAAGCAAAAGAAAACAGATGCAGCCACCACATTTAATGAATGGTAAGATGCAATATACTACATTTTTGGTTTAGAGATTAATGCCTCTTTCAATTTTGTTCCAAAAACATACTAGTAGAATCATTTACTTGCGCTTAAACTGGCCGTACTCAATTGTCTGTATGTGGTAGTAAGTTCCGTGGGGACAGGAACTGATGTGAATCATCTGTGTACCTTATAAAGCACTGAATAGTTGCTGGCACTGTTTTTCATATTTAGAATAAATAAAGTTATTAAAGGAAAGATTTACCTTTTGAAAATGTTACGTGTTACACCCATATTTAGGGTGTAACGTGTTACCTGTTCAACCTTTCCCTGCTCTCCCCCTTAGCCCCCTACCCTGTGCCAAGGGGTGGGGGTTGCTCTCCCCCACAGCAGCAGCTTAAAATCAGCTTTGGGCTCACCCTGCAGGGATCTGTGAATGAATAAACTACAAGTTCCATCACATACAGACGGACAGATCTGTAGTAATAGCCTGTAAGTGTGCTAATCAGCGCTTGTAGTCCATTTACACTTCTTACAGCTCTGAAACTGACAGTGCATACAGACATACGGGCACGTTGCTGTAGGCAGTGTCTGGAGGAGCCTGACATTGCACCCCTGATCCATTGATCGCGGGTGCAATGCTCTGCAGGCTTCTGTGAAAAAATAATGAATGCAAAAAATGTTATCTGCAAAAATATGTGCATTTAATACATTTTTCATAAAGGTAAACTTAGCACTTAACCTTCTTAGCGGTATTCCCGAGCGTGGCTCGGGGTTAAATTTCAGAGCCAAAAGCGGTAACCCCGAGCCACACTCGAGGTACCGCCAGAAGCATCGCTGGATCCTGTAAAAGAGGTTTCTTACCTTGTCACCAGGATCCAGCGATGTGTCTCGGCGGTGTCTTGCGGCGGATCTTCCTCCCGATCCTCTCCGTGCCCCGGCTTCCGTCTCCTGCGACGTGACGTTGGCAGGGGGGTGGAACCGGCGGCAAATTCAAATGTAAAAACACATCAAACACACTGATACCATTCAAAATAAAATAAATTCACATTACATTGCCCCCCAGTGCCCTTTCTTGCAGTTTCACTGTACTTTTTATGTAAATATATATATATATAATTATACATATATATACGTATATATATGTATATATATATATATATATATATATATATATATATATATATATACACACATACATATATATATATATATATATATATATATATATATATATATATATACGTATATATATATATACATACGTAATTCTTGTGAATGAGCAGCCCAAACCAACTGTATACATTATATATATATATATATATATATATATATATATATATATATATATATATATGTATATATATACTGTATATATATATATATATATATATATATATATATATATATAATATATGTATACATACATATATATATATATATATATATATAATATATATAATAAATGTATACAGTTGGTTTGGGCTGCTCATTCACAAGAATTACATGCAAAATAATGGTACCGCTTTCAGCACCTAAAATCCAAAAGAATCATACCACCAGGGAGGTTAAAAAAAAATACAAAGTTTTTTTCAAACCCAGCATTCACATCTACTTAAGTTTGTTTGTTGAGGAAAGCTGAATAAAAATCATTAAAAAGGATCTTCAGCCTTTTTACAAAAAAGTCAGGGGCGTAACTACAGGGGTTGCAATCGCAACTGGGCCCCATGCTCCAGGGGGTCTTTGCGGCTCCCCTGTACACCTGGATATGAGGGGTGGTGGGGCAGCATGTAAAGAAATCACTGTTCTCCTTTTTCCTCCTGTAGCTGCAGGAGGAAAATGGAGGAGATTGGTTTCTTTGTATGCTGCCCCGCCTCTCCTTCTATCCAGTTCACTTGTGTTCTGCTGTCTCTTGGCCCCTGTGCGCTCCTCTGGCCCCTCCACTGTGCTCCCTCTCCTGCCGGCTGCTGCAGGGGATGTGTCACAATAGAGAACCAGGAAGGGGTCAGTAAATATGTAATTTACCAGCTCCTTCCTTTTCTGAATGGACAGAGTCATAGTCAGTGACATTGTAAAAAAATAAAGTAAAATGATAAAAAATAATACCAATAAAATACCAAAAAATTAAAACTACTGACTCGAGTGGGTGAACTTCCAGGATGGCAAAGGTCACACTTGCAACCAGGCCCTGGCATTCCACCACCGTGGGGAGGCCCCGAGATCAGTGGGAAGAGCCCCAGGCTTGAAGGGAAGGGCCCCGGCCAGGGATCCAGGGGGCCCTTCATGGTTTCTTGCAACGGGGCCCTGAAGGGTCTAGTTACGCCTCTGAAAAAAGTACTGTAGCTGCTGAGTTTTAATACAAGACATTGCCATCCTCACCCAGGCTAAATCTTCGCTGATCTTCAGGTCGGCTGCACTGTACTATGTGAATGCTCCCACAGCCTTATAGGATCTGTGATGTGTCCAAAGAAGTTGCAGGCAGGAGGGCAAAATTCCACTGGAATCGTCTAGGCTATCAGACTGGAAGTGGGAGCGGGTACCTACCACAACTAGGTACCCACCCCCCCCCAAAAAAAAATGCCTAGAGGTGTTAAAGGAGGGGTGACACAAAGCATAACTACCCCCTTAGAGTGAAGTTCTGCTGTAAGTATAAAGAGGAAAAATGCAAACAAATTGGGGTTGATTTACTAAAAAAGAGAGTGTAAAACCTGGTGCAGCTGTGCATGGTAGCCAATTAGTTTCCAGGTTTTATTGTCAAAGCTTAATTGAACTAGCTGAAGTTAGAAGCTGATTGGCTACCATGATTTTGTACTCTCCAGTTATAGTAAATCAACCCCATAGTCAGTGGCAGCTGGTGCTCAAAATTTTTTTTTGGGGGGGGGGGGCGCAAACAGAAAAATGTAATAGGCATTGCTTTGCGGCAAAAAATGCTGTAAAAAATTGCGTGACTTTGAGGTCACAAAAGTGTGAAAGGGGTCTTCAGTAATTAAGGTATAGCATGCCCCCTTTCAATGCACAGAGACCAGCATGCCCCCTTTCAATGCAGAGAGACCAGCGTGCCCCCTTTCAATGCACAGAGATCAGCCTTCCCCCTTTCAATGCACAGAGATCAGCGTGCCCCCTTTCAATGCAGAGAGACCAGCATGCCACCTTTCAATGCAGAGATGCCAGCGTGCCCCCTTTCAATGCAGAGATACCAGCGTGCCCCCTTCAATGCAGATATCATCGTGCCCCCTTTCAATGCACAGAGACCAGCGTACCCCCTTCAATGCAGAGATTATCGCGCCCCCTTTCAATGCAGAGATGTCAGCGTGTCCCCTTTCAATGCAGAGATGCCAGCGTGCCCCCTTTCAATGCAGAGGTGCCAGGGTGCCCCCTTTCAATGCAGAGGTGCCAGGGTGCCCCCTTTCAATGCAGAGATACCAGCGTGCCCCCTTTCAATGCAGAGATGCCAGCATACCCTCTTTCAATGCAGAGATACCAGCGTGCCCCCTTTCAATGCAGAGATGCCAGTGTGCCCCCTTTCAATGCAGAGATACCAGCGTGCCCCCTTTCAATGCAGAATGACCAGCGTGTCCCCTTTCAATGCAGAGATACCAGCATGCCCCCTTTCAATGCAGAGATGCCAGCGTGCCCCCTTTCAATGCAGAGATGCCAACATGCCCCCTTTCAATGCAGAGATCATTGTGCCCCCTTTCAATGCAGAGTGACCAGCTTAAGCGTGCCACCTGTGAGACCAGTGCACTTACCTCAGGCAGCAGCGGCTTCTCCTCAGTCCCCCGGCGTCTCCTCGAGTACTCAGTCCTCCCGCCTCCTCCTCTGCCAATGGCATTGGGTTTGCCTTTCCGCCAATCAAGAAACAGGAGGACCCACTTCCTGATTGGCCAGGAGGAGGATCCGTGTGACAATAGCGAATTTTTATTCGCTATTGTCACACAATGGGTGAACTCGGGGTGCACTGCTCTGCGCCCTGGGTCCTCCCTTTGCTGAAGCCTATTAGAGCCTCTGGCTTTAATTAGGTGATTAAAAAAAAAAGCCCCATTGAACTTCATGCGTCCGGCACCCCACATGTAGATTAGGGGGCCAGACGCATGGATAGGGGGGGTGGTGCCCCTGCGCCACCAACGCACCGGCCGCCACTGCCCATAGTGATGTTATATTTAAATAGTCTTACTTCCAAATACAGAAAAGTGGGAATAACTTATGTAGCTTAACCCAATATTTTTTTTTCCATTATGTTACTTTTCATAAGGTAACTGAACAGGCTCATATCACCTTCCTATTTGGAATTTACAGGTTAAACAATGCATGTATGAATTTTAACTGCTGCTGAGGATCTTCATGTATGTAAACAAAAAATCTTATGTGGGACTTATATATACAGTAACTTTAATTATCTGTTGTTGTTATTAATATTTTAGTAGTAGTATTATTTTTTTTTCTTATACTTATGTCTTATATTCCTAACTTATTTTACCTAGTTAGTGAGGTTGAAAAATATTAACAGTACATTGTATACCCCTGTATGTAGTGGTCTTTAAGGTGCCTATCTAATAGTTTTTTGAAACTATCGATGCTTCCTGCTGATACTACTGCTTGTGGAAGAGAATTCCACATCCTTACTGCTCTGACAGTAAAGAACCCTTTACACAGTTTAAGGTTAAACTGCTTCTCTTCTAATTTTATTGAGTGGCCATGTGTCTTATTGAATTCCCTTTTGCTGAAAAGTTTGTTCCCTATGCTAGGGTCACCAGTACGGTGTTTGTACATTGATATCATATCCCCTCTCAATCGTCTCTTCTCCATAGAGAAAAAGTTTAATGCTTGTAGTCTTTCCTCATAGCTGATGTACTCCATTCCCCTAATTATCTTTGTTGCCCTTCTCTGGACTCTCTACAGTTCCAGGACATCCTTTCTGAGGACCATTGCCCAGAACTGGACGGCATACTCCAGATGTGGCCAGACTAGAGTCTTGTAGAGTGGGAGAATAATCCTTTTATCTCTGGAGTGAATCCCCTTTTTTATACATGCCAGTATTCTATTGGCTTTGCTTGCATCAGCTCGGCATTGCAAGCCACTGCTAAGCTTGTTGTCTACGAGGACCCCCAGGTCCATTTCCATCTTAAATTCACCCAGAGGTTCTCCCCCTAGCGAGTAGCTTGCGTTCGTATTTCTGACACCCAAGTGCATTACCTTACATTTTTCAACATTAAACCTCATTTGCCATGTAGTTGCCCAGCCCATTATTTTTTCAGGTCTGCTTGTAAGGTTTCCACGTCTTGTATAGAAGATATTACCCTGCTTAGCTTAGTATCGTCCGCAAATACTTAGAATTTGCTGGCTAACTCATCCTCTAGGTCATTTATGTCATATATACAATTTATGTATTAAGCTTTTGTAATGTAGTTTCTCTGAAATAATGATGATCACGCTTTACATTTTTACTAAGAAAATTTACAAGCTGAAGAATGCCCAAAAGAAAACTGATAAGGAGACACAAAAAGACACTGACCGAAAATTATTTTTAACCACTTTAGTTTTTTTAATACGTGCCTGGGAAAAATAGAATAGAATTTGGTTTACAAAAATGAACATAAAGACATACTAAAATGGTAAATAATTCTGCTTAGGTAGCCACAACATCAAGTCACTAGTTGTATTAAAGAGTTAAGTAACAGCAATCCTGTAAAAGAACACAGAACTAGCAAGAAGCTCCCTGAAAAGATTACAGATACAGAAATTGATGTTATATAAATCCCCTCCTCCCAGTGTGATCGGAATCACTATGCGTGCTTCATGTTTTCCATCAAACATCTAGGTTTTCAGAATATCTGAGTTGCATTCAAGAGAACACTAAAGTTGTCAGTCACAAAAACTTCTGAAGCTTGAGAACTTTCCATTGAAGATATTTTTTTCTTTATAACATTTTCATTTTCTTTCTCTTGAAGTTTATGTCGGTTTGGGCCATTTAGGACAACTTTACTGGGTGGCATGGCCATAAAATAGAGAACAAAGGGAAGCGTAATGACAAACTTTCATGTCTCTCGTTCATCTGGAAGAGTATGGTTTGGGTTCCCGCTTGGAAAACGTCCATCTCCCTTGAAAAACCCCCTCTAAAACATGGTCATGCTCTTAAAAGGCTTCCAATATTAAAGTAGCTTCATCACGTTGATTGCTAGTTGGTTAGAAAAGTAATCACGTAGTTCGCTGTCTACATCTGCTATTGATGATATAGATTGCTTACGTATGCACTAAAATCAGATGACATAGTTTGTCTGAAAGCCGATTAAGTTATGGAAGCTACATTAAAAAAGTTCTTATTTTATTTCTTTGTTGCTAAAAAATAGTAAAAACACATGTCATCTTAAAGGAGATACACATTTGACATTTGTCAAGTGTCAATTAAAGACACATGTCAAATTATGAAATATGAGTGGCTATCAATTTGGCCTGTCTTAATTTTGGCTGCATGTTGCATGAGATAAGAGTTTAAGAACACGCACATGACTATGAATAAAAGTCCTCTTCTCCTTATGTTACTTTTATAATTTATATTTACCTGTCACATAGTTTCACTAATACGTTTTGACGTGTAAGGAAGGTCATTGGATAAATGTTGTAGGTTTAGAAGCTCTGCCAAGTTTTTAATGTTGTCTATGTTCCTGCTAGGAATATTCAACCATTTTATTAATCATGGTGACCATTGCTTTGAGTACAGAAAGTGATGAAAAATTCACATTTTTTTTGAGTTGTGCTGTTACAGGAGCAGACGCTCAGGAGAAAATCTTCCAATATGGAAACCTGTTATGGCCACAACTGTCTAAGGGGGATGTCCTCTTGCCAGAACTGTCTAAGGGGGATGTCCTCTTGCCAGAACTTTCTAAGGGGGATGTCCTCTGGCCAGAACTGTCTAAGGGGGATGTCCTCTGGCCAGAACTGTCTAAGGGGGATGTCCTCTTGCTTTGGATACAAGAGAAATGGCCGCACATCAAGCGATGGCTCACGATGAAAAGCTTTATTGAACAAGGATGCAAGGTACAGCAAAATGGATGGTAGACATGTTTCACGCGACTCACAGTGTGCTTGTTAGTGAACAGTTAGTGAACAAGCTTGCTGTGAGTCCTGTGAAACATGTCCACCATCCATTTTGCTGTACCTTGCATCCTTGTTCAATAAAGCCTTTCATCGTGAGCCATCACTTGGTGTGCGGCCATTTCTCTTGTATCCTGTTTGTGGCAGCGATCCGAGGTCCTGCACCCATGGCTGGCTGTGAAGTTCCAACTGCCTTACTGGTGTACATCTCTTTCTCTGCCTCTTGCTTTGGAGACATCTCCTTTTATGTTTTGCTATATCTGTTGGACAGGAAGTGAATGGAGAATCTTCCTGATGGGATGAAAAAAAAAAATCTAACCTTCCCCACTCTATCCAAAACTAAAATAATATAATAATACATTTCTATGAATGCCCTTTTCTCGAATTTTGCATTTTAATCTTACAGTCCATGTGAAGACTCTTATTTTTTGGAGTCAGAATAATAAGCATGCATGGGTTAGGGTTTGAACACTGCTTTTTGAATATGTGATAAATATTGCCAATTACTGTTCTTTCAGGTCTGTAATGTTGTCATAAATGGATGGAGAAAAAGGATTTCAATTTATATATACAGTAAAACCTTGGTTTGAGAGTAACTTGGTTTGAGAGCGCTTTGCAAGACAAGCAAATTTTTAAAATAAATTTTGACTTGATATACAAGCGATGTCTTGATATACAAGTAGCGTCATGTATAAAAAAGAAGAGAGGCGCCTCTAAAGTGTAGCAATATGGTTACATTTAATGAAGGTTCAATATTTAGCAACTCACATGGTTGATGATTAAAAAAGGCACATCTACGTATGCAGGCATCTGGGGTAAAGCTGTCCACATAGACCATCCTCTGCACAGCCATCTTCATCATCCCTTCCACGCTGCACTCCACGAGTGATTCAAAGCCTCACTTTCAGATCACTCTACTGCAGGCTATTCTTCCCGGTCAGGATTGCAGACTGACAGTGGTGAGAGCCGGTGGTTCCGAAGACGGTCTATGTGGACAGCTTTACCCCCGGATGCCTGCATACTTAGGTGTGCCTATTTTAATCATCAACCATGTGAGTTGCTAAATGTTGAACCTTCATTAAATGTAACCATATTGCTACACTTAGAGGTGCCTCTCATCTCTTATATTCTGTAGCTCTGCTAGATTTTTTCTTCTAATCCCCTTGGGAAGGCTGCATATTGTGGATGGACATTTTATGGTTACACAACCAATCACATTGCTATAATCTTTGTATATAGACTATAAACCGAAGGACTTGTGGAACGAATCACCTGAGTTTCCATTATTTCTTATGGGGAAATTCGCTTTGATATAAGAGTGCTTTGGATTACAAGCATGTTTCCAGAATGAATTATGCTCGCAATCCAAGGTTTTACTGTATTTTAAATAGACCTTCTTATGCAAGCCAGGTGTCCTGCATTGGGGGCTTGTATATCATATAGTTCAACCAATAGTTTTTTTTTTTTTTTAATCATTGTGCTCAATTGTTGATTAACTTTAAGGTTTTTTTCACAGTATATGTTCTATAATAAAATAAACCTTAAATGTTAACAAAATGTGAATGACACTAAACTAATAACTCATCAGCATTGCTTGTGGTTTTTGCCGTACCTTGATCGCGTTGGCCTGCCAAAATGGACAGTGTAAGTAGTAACCTGTGGTTTCCGATCGATGGAGGGGTCACTCAAGGATGACTCAGACACAGTGGCCATCAGATAGCTGTGTGATTGTGCTCGTCTGCAGAATAGCTCTCCCTCTCTCCCAGCTTTTGATGCCTTTGGGCTGTAGAGTGAGGACTGACCTGACAGCTGCTCATCCTGTGGGAGTCATAGAAGAAACACATGAATCTCTCTAGCCCTATGCTTTTACAACATTTTATCTGAAAGATGAACAATAAAAGTTATATATTTCTGGTATTACAGTGGGAAAAATATACTTTAAGATAGCAAAGCAAAAAATGTCCACCCCACAGGCTATAGGAAAAGCCAAATATTGCCAAAGGCTAACTCATTGAGGTACCCGCACAAACAATAAAGTCATGTTATTCTAAACACAAACTTATAGCATCTGTTTTACATGAGGATTGTATTCAGATGGCAATCCAGATATCTCAGTGTAAAGATCAGGTTTTTTTTTTTTTTTGCTGTCCACATCAATTGCATTAAAACCAGCCTTACATTTACAGGCTATTATTTTGAAAGAACAAAACAAAAGCAAAACAAAATCTATTTTAGAAATTTCTAGCAAAGAATGTCATCTAAACAGTTACACAAAACACATGCAAGGAAAAAAAAATCTTAGAAACAGCACTGATAAAAAGAGATGAACAAAAAAAAAGAAAGAAAGAAAACAATACAGTCTGATGTAAATTACAGCTAAAAAAAATAATGTTTTCAAAGTTTGGGAAATGGTTGAAAATTATAAATGACCTTTTAAATTCAGCCAATTAACACAGAAAAGCCAGCATATGAATCATGCGTTGAAAAAAGAGTTGTAACTTCTATTTGAAGGCTCACCAATAACAATAAACATTGCTTTGTAAAAAAAAAAAATGTTATTCTAGGCAAATGGTGATAATTCATCTTCTGTAAGAAAATCTGAGCTAATTGAAACAAACTTTGTAGCCTCTATTAATGCCATTTGTATATATGCCACTAGTTATAAAATGACGTTGAAAGCCGACGCTGTTCTCAACAACACCACAGTTTCCCAGTTTTATGTACTTTTTAATTTCCTCTGTGGAAAATCTGTTCTTCATAAAAAGGACTGCTAAAGAAAATGTGGAAAAAGTTGATTCATTCCATATTTACATTCCTGCTAGTACCTGGAAATGAACCAGTTAGAGCTGAGAGCTAGACCAGGAATGGTATCAGAGCTCATCTTCCTATAGGCAATGCTGACCAGACAGGAACACTAGATATCTGAGGAAGTTACCTGCACGTATACTAGATCAATTCTAATTTAGCTTTCAGATCTGAACACCTATTATTTATTTATTACAGGTACTTATATAGTGTCATCAATTTATGCAGCGCTTCACATATTTATTATACATTAACATCAGTCCCTGCTCTCAAGAAGCTTACAATCTAAGGTCCCTAACAGTGGCGGCCCATGCATAGGGGGCGCCAGAGCGCCACCCCCCCCCCCCCCCTAAAAAAAGAAAAGAAAAAAAAATGACAAAAAGAACAAATAAAGTTTTGAAGAAAAAAAATCGTGTTCGCAGGCCTATGCACTGGGCCTGGTGGCTATGGGGGGGGGGGGGGGTGGGGTTTACAACCCAGAAGAGGAGCCGATTGGCTGCCTTCTGGGGGCGTAACCTGGGCGCAGGAAAAAGCGCTGAGCCACGCCCACCTTCGTGATATCCTGGCTGTGATTGGTCCAGTCTCCAGCTCCAGCTGACTCGCAATGGGGGCGGTGCCGGTGCGTGCGTCAGTCACGCACCGTCACCGCCCGATCTCCTTCCCGCCGCCCGGACCGGAAGACAGAAGACAAGAGGAGGACGTCCACGGCGCTGCTCGTCTCGGTTCCCGGAATCCCGCCGTCGTCAGAAGGTAAGTGATTGAAGCCGACCTGTGCCCTCACCTGTGCCATGCCTGTACCATCACCTGTGCCATGCCTATGCCATCACCTGTGCCATCACCTGTGCCATGCCTATGCCATCACCTGTGCCATCACCTGTGCCATGCCTATGCCATCACCTGTGCCATGCCTATGCCATCACCTGTGCCAACACCTGTGCCATGCCTATGCCATCACCTGTGCCATGCCTATGCCATCACATGTGCCATCACCTGTGCCATGTCTATGCCATCACCTGTGCCATGCCTATGCCATCACCTGTGCCATCACCTGTGCCATGCCTATGCCATCACCTGTGCCATGTCTATGCCATCACCTGTGCCTTCACCTGTGCCATGCCTATGCCATCACCTGTGCCATGCCTATGCCATCACCTGTGCCATCACCTGTGCCATACCTATGCCATCACCTGTACCATGCCTATGCCATCACATGTGCCATCACCTGTGCCATGCCTATGCCATCACCTGTGCCATACCTATGCCATCACCTGTGCCATGCCTATGCCATCACCTGTGCCATGCCTATGCCATCACCTGTGCCATGCCTATGCCATCACCTGTGCCATCACCTGTGCCATGCCTATGCCATCACCTGTGCCATGCCTATGCCATCACCTGTGCCATGCCTATGTCATCACCTGTGCCATCACCTGTGCCATGCCTATGCCATCACCTGTGCCATGCCTATGCCATCACCTGTGCCATCACCTGTGCCATGCCTATGCCATCACCTGTGCCATCACCTGTGCCATGCCTATACCATCACCTGTGCCATGCCTGTACCATGACCTCAAAGTCATGCAATTTTTTTACCGCGTTTTTGCCGCGAAGCAATACCTATTACATTTTTCTTTTTGCGCCCCCCCCCCCCCCCAAAATTTTGAGCACCAGCCACCACTGGTCCCTAACTCACATATACACATACTAGGGTCAATTTAGACAGGATCCAATTAGCCTAGCAGCATGTTGTCGGAGGAAACTAGAGTACCTGGAGGAAATCTGCACAGGGAGAGCAAGCAAGCTCCAATCAGGTAGTGTCATGGTTGGGATTTGAACCTATGACCCTATGACTCTGGTGCTGCTAGGCAGAGGTGGGGGACTTGAGTCACATGACTTGACTTAAATCTGACTTAAGTCACCAGTTTGAGCACTTGAGCCTTGCTTGACTAAAATTAATAAAAGACTTGACTTGACTTTGACTTGGTATTCATGACTTGAGACTTGACTTTGACTTGAGACATATGACTCGAAATGACTTTATTTTTTTAAGTTAATAAATATTTGCATTTTCTCAAGATGTGTTAAAGCAAAATAATGTGCCTGTTATGTTTCTGACACCACAGTCCCTTAAAATACCTCAGTGTGTTCTGATTTTTAGGACACTGGCTGTTGAACAATGGAAATACTTAACATGTTTTTAGTGACTGCGGTGTTGAAACATGACGGGACGAAGGATTTTAAGCTGTTTGGGCATTCAAAGTGTTTGTTTGTTTGTTGAAAATAAAACAAAACCTTTCCTGTCCACTGACTTTTAACTGATTTATAGGTGAAAATTGGGGTAGATCAGTATTTTGACTTGATTTGTTACTTGACCAAAATAAATGACTTGACTTGACTTGCTTGACTTCTAGCAGGGACTCGACTTGACTTGCTTGCTTTTCGCCACAGTAACTTGGGACTTTCTTGAGACTTGAAGGTTAAGACTCGAGACTTACTCCCATGTCTGCTGCTAGGCATAATGGCTAGCCACTTGTTGCCTGCACAATGGCTAAGTGGTTAGCACCACTACCTGGCAGCACTAGGGTTGTTGGTTCAAATCCCAGTCATGGAACACTTCAACCTAGAGGTAGCATATACATGTGCATCAACACCAGGGGAAAAAAATAAATAAATAATGCCACAGCTATCTTTCCAGATATTTATGTTAAAATTATTTTTCAAACTGTGGTATATGTTCCCATCATCCATTTAACACCAGCTATAATTTTAAAGGAAATATTCATCTTTGTTACAAAAAAATGATAATTCTCTACCTCCAAAATAAATTTGCATTTATTTATTTTTTTTACTAGGAGCCTGCAAAGCATTGCACCCCAGCAAATTGCGAATGCAATGCAGGACTCTTGCAGACTGTCAGTACAAGCTGTGTGCTCCTACTTCATATGAGTTGGCAGTTACACAATGACAAGTAGAAACAAACTACCTAGAGCGCTTAACAACACCCTGGTAGTTCATTAAGAACTACTATCTGATAGCCGAAAAGGCTGTCGGTACTTGCAGTTCTCCCATTCGCAGAACTTTGTGAATGTATGAAATGGCTGTGTGAGCGGAGCCCCACACGGCCACTTTTTTAAAACAATTGTGACAGCTAGTTTGGGGAGAAGATCCATGGCCTGCTGTCACTAGAGGCAGCGGGTCAGGGAGAGGCTGCAGTAGTGGGAACATGTTAAATGTTCCACCCTAAAAACAAGCAGAACATGTAACATGTTCCCAAATAGATATCTTGTTGCAGTAGCTTTCAGCAAACCATGTTACATTTATTTGTGATGACATCCCAACACACCTTGTTAAGGAACATTTGCTGTTAACAGGGATTTCCTGTTAGCCAGCTGGCTCAGAGATCTGTGCATGCGCATATATCTGCTTGTGGCCTTGAACATAGTGAAATCTAGGCATGTGTGTGCGGGCAGGAATGCACGCAGATGTGTGCATGCCGAGAATCAATTTTGTGGTCAGACCACCTGTTTAAAGGATGCTCCAACTTGGGCCTCATGCACATTGGACGTTATCAAAATGCCAGTAGAAAGGTGTAGCTGTAGAAGGAGTTTTTCAGCTTTTTTGTAGTAGCGTTTTTTTAGCTTTTTTCAGCTGTAGCGTTTTTTAGCTTTTTTTTTGCAAACCTATACTCCCACAAAAGCTTCTGGGTTTTTTCCAGCCAGAAAACGCCCCTGCCAAGAACTGCTGATAACAGCCTATGTGTGCACGAACACATAGAAAAACATGCTGGGGAGTTTACTGGCTGCAGAAAAAATGCCTGATGCCAAAAACAGCAGCTTTGAAAACGTCCAGTGTGCATGAGACCTTATTGTCAGTGTTGACTGGTCTTCATCGTGTTTCTACCTTCTTGACCTCCTGGCCTGATTTTAGATCCTGCTCCGTATTATCAGCCAACCAGTTTTAGACTATGACTTTGTCCCCATAGCTTGATTTAGCTTTTGATTTTGTACTGCATTGCCTGCTCATTACTGACCACGACTTGTGATTTCACTACTGCTTCACATCATTGCCAAATGCCTGATTGCACCACGTCCAGATTCAGCTGCTGACTTGTATAGTCCTGCTACCTGCCTGAATCTTCAGACAAGCCAGATTCCCCCCTTATCTTCTGCTAGTTCTGCTAATTCTTCACCTGACACTCTTGCCCACATGTTGTCCTGGATCTTCCTGGTTAGCATCTCCAGTTTGGAGTTCTGTGTACTACATTTTCCAGCACTTGTGTTCCTCCTGTCCCTTTGTACCCTCTAACTCACTTTCAGAGGCCCAAAAGAGTAACATTCAAGGCATGCCATGCTCTCAACTGAACAGTCAAGCCATCAAATGGTTAGTGTAATAGCTAATCGCATGTGCAGCACCATGGCAACTGCTGATCAAGTAGAAGCTAAGATAGCCGCTTACTTGGCTGTAAAAGAATAGGAGGGTTTATTTCCACTTTAAGCTGGTCTGCGGGCTGAACAAAATAAAACTAAAAAATAGCTCCATTCACATTAAAGTGCACAGATGCGCAAATCTCCCACTCAAAGTGATCGTAAAGTCACATTTTTTTTTTTTTTTAACCACTTAAGCCCCGGAGGATTTGGCTGCTAAACGACCAGGGGGTATTTTGCGATTCGGCACTGCGTGACTTTAACACACAATTGCGCGGTCGTGCGACTCTGTACCTAAACGAATTTGGCGTCCTTTTTTTCCCATAAACAGAGCTTTCTTTTGGCGGTATTTGATCACCTGTGCGATTTTTTGATCACGCGCTATAAACAAAAAAAGAGCGTCAATTTTGCAAAAATAGCAATATTTTTCCCTTTTTTTTATATGAAATTCCCCCAAAAAAAATGTAAAAATCAAAATTTTTTAACATTTTCGGCCAATTTGTTCTATGCTACCTATGTTTGGTAAAAAAAATCGCAAAAAGTGTATTTTGATTGGTTTGCGCAAAAGTTATTGCGTTTACTGACTAAGGGAAAGATTTTTGTCATTTTTGTTGTTTTTTTTTTTAACGCGTAATGGCGGCGATCTGCGATTTTTTTTGCGGTACTGCGACATTGGGGCGGACAGATCGGACCCTTGACTGACATTTTTGACACTTTTGGGGTTACCAGTGACATTTCTACAGTAATCAGTGCTATATATATGCACTGTTACTGTAAAAATACACTGGTAGTGAAGGGGTTAACTTTATTTGAGAGGGAGGGGCTGTGTGTGTCCCTAGGGGCGTGATTCTTACTGTGATTGGCTGTGGCTTCAGCTGTATGCAGAGTGATCAATGGATCTACATAGTAGATCCATATGATCAGCTCTCATACAGAGGGGAGAATGACAGGCAGCTTGTTTACACAAGCTGCCTGACTTTCTCCCTCTCCCCCGCCGATCGCAGAGTGGCCGGCGGACATCGGGTCCGCCGGTCACACGCGCGGGGGGGTCCGTGACCACGCGGGAGCGGGAGCGCGCCTCCGGCGGCGCGCGCTCGCTCCCTAGACCCTCACAAGCTAGTGACGTAGCCCTACGTCACTTTGCCTGTGAGGGGCTGACCGCCGACGTAGATCGGCGTGCGGCGGTCGGCAAGTGGTTATATAACAAATATGCTATCCTTACCTCCTCTGTGCAGTTGGTTTTGTATAGAGCAGCCCAGATCCTTCTCTTCTCGGGTCCCTCGTTCCTGCTCCAAGCCCCTCCTTCCTATCGAGTGCCCCCAGAGCAAGCAACTTGCTATGGGGGCACCTGAGCTGAGCTGCAGCTCCGTGTGTCCTTTCAGACATGGAGCAGCTGTTCGGCCCGGCCCCATCTCTCTCCTGATTGGCTCACTGACTTTGATTGACAGCCGCGGGAGCCAATGGCTGTATCTCAGCTAATCAGGAGGGAGAGTCCCAGGGCGGCCAAGGGACATCGCTGTACAGAGAGGGGGCAAAGGTATGTATTAGGGGGTGCTGGGGAGACTGCTACACACAGAAGGTTTTCTTTATCCTAATGCATAGAATTCATTAAGATAAAAACCTTTCTGACTTTAAAACTCCTTTAAGCTATTGTATATGTATGCTGTACATGTATGCAGGCACTAATTGGCTCAAAATTTTCCACCCAGTTATTTTCATTTTTCAGTTGCATGATATTGGATATAAATGGTGCCAACAGGGCTACCTACTGATTGAATTTCCTATGGTTCATAAGGAATAATGAGCAGCTTTACAATAGATGCTGCTCCTAGATGTTCTAAAGTTTTAATTTGCAGCTGAAAAAACTGGCCCTTATATACTGATTTGGGGTGGTATTTTTCCCTGTGGACCCCCACTGGAGTCAATCTTTTTTGGAGGCTACAGACCAATGTGTGAATGCTATATAGAACAAAAAGTGTGTCTGGACAGCCATGCAAATATTTATTGAAAAGAGGATAAAGCACCACAGCATACAGAGATATGGATCAAAGACAACTGACGCGTTTCGCACTACAAACAGTGCTTAATCATAGCTATTGCTATTAAATATAGCATATAATGTGTGAATGCTGTCTACGCAGACACATACAAGTGACCTAATTAACAGTGGTTCCCTTTTTTTTTTATAATACTTGTAATGGGTAAAAAAAACAACTTCAATTTGCTGATGTGACAGTGCTTGTCAGGGACTCAGACGCCGCTGGGCAGCCTACGATCCATCTAGGCGAGTGCGCATGCGTGTGCGTCATGTCGCACATCGTACCAACCCAGCCTCCTCTTAAGGATCGCTCACCCTCTCATCCAGTGCTGGATTATCGTCAGCTTCCTGTTTCCTGTTTCCTGCTTCCTGCTTCCTGTTTCCTGTTGTGACCCCGGCCTGCTCCACGGACTTGTCTCTGCCTGTTTGCTTGTGTACCAACCCCGGCTTTCTCCACGGACTTGTCTCTGCCTGATAACCTGTGTACCGACCCCGGCTTGCTCTACGGATCTGCTTCTGCCTGCTAACTTGTGTACTGACCCCGGCATGCTGTTACTTGGACTGACCACACGTGTATGACCCCCGGCCTGGCATTTACCACTGCACTGCTTGCTTTCACTGGAGCTTCTCAGAAGGGACCCGGATATCCCTCTCAGCCATCCACCTGCACCACCACAAGCATCCAGTGCTACTTGGGTCGCGTCACCTCCTGTCTCACTTCCAGGGGTGATTCGCACCGAGCTGCAAGGGAAGCCCTCTCAGCACATCGGCCTCCACCCAGTGATCTGACAGTATAATCCAGCCATGTCAGAGGCCGACAGAGGCGCTTCCCAGCTCGAGGCACTGTGTCAGCAAGTTTCCAGTCTGACCCAAGCAGTTCAAAGACTGCAGGATGGCTACTTCCAGCTGGAGGGTCGAGTATTAAATCTTGCAGGCTCACCACCTCCTGCTAACCCCAATCAACCTCCTGCCAGCTCGGTGCCTGTCTCTCCTCCGCAAGGACCAGTCACGGCTACCACACCTGAACCCAGGGTCCCCACTCCTGAACGCTTTCGTGGGGAGCGAAGAAAATTCAGGTCTTTTAAAAACGCCTGTCTTCTGTACTTGGCACTTCAACCTAGAACCTTCTCTTCCGAGACGGTCAAAGTGGGGTTTATAATCTCTCTGCTGGCTGAAGAGCCCCAGACCTGGGCTCATAACCTCCTGGAGCAAAAGAGTCCAGCCCTGAATTCCGTGACCTCTTTCTTTGAGGCCATGGCCCAACTATATGAGGATCCGCAACGTACAGTCACGGCCGAATCCGCTCTGCACGCCCTACAGCAGAATAAACGTCCTGTGGAGGATTACACCGTTGACTTCCGCCGATGGGCCGCGGACACGGACTGGAATGAGGCAGCCCTTAAGTACCAGTACCGACATGGACTGTCTGAAGCCCTTAAGGACGAACTAGCTCGGGTAGAGGCCCCCGCATCTCTGGAAGACCTGATCTCGCTAGCGATTCAGCTGGACAGGCGCTTGCGGGAGAGACGCTCGGAGCGTCTTCAAGGGGCTCGGCCCACCTGGGTAATGCCCAAGGTTCCACTTGCTGCCTCACCGCATCCTGAGCCTTTTTCCACCACGGGACCTGAGGGGGAGCCTATGCAAATAGGGCTGATCCGTTCCTCTTTGACCCCTGAAGAGAGGCAACGTCGACGCCAGGCCAATCTCTGCCTTTACTGTGGGGAATCCGGCCACTTCTTGCGCAGCTGCCCAGTAAGGCCCAGTAAGTGCTACACCCGACCTCTGCTGAATTGTCAAATTGCCAAACCATCCCCTGCTCATCTGGTTCTCCCTGTCTCTTTACAGGTAGCAGAAGAGAAGATTCCGCTCCTGGCAATCATTGACTCTGGGGCAAGCAGCTGCTTCTTGGACCACTCACTAGCCAAGAGATTGGGTGTCCCTCTGCAAGCCAAGAAGCAACAACTCCATATCCTGTTAGCGGATGGCACCCTGCCCAGTTCTGGACCAGTCAGTGAAGAGACACACCCTATCTTCACCACAACAGACTCCCATCACCAAGAGTTCCTTTGCTTCGATGTCCTGTCCTCACCTATGTTTCCTATCATCTTAGGACTTCCTTGGCTTCAGGCCCATAATCCGCAAATTGATTGGGTTAATAAAAAGGTCGCCTTTACCTCTAACTATTGTCTGAATCATTGCCTTCCTTCAGGATCCAATATCCCTGCTGCCTGCCTGGCCGTCGGTCCAGTATCGGATCTTCCCGAAAACGTCCCCACAGTCTATGGGGAATTCACAGACGTTTTCGACAAGAAAAAGGCCGAAGCTCTTCCTCCGCACAGACCCTACGACTGTCCTATCGAGCTTCTTCCAGGTGCAGAGATTCCTTTCGGGAGGATATTCCCTCTGTCAGAAAAAGAATTGGAGACCCTCCGAGTCTATGTTAATGAAAACCTGGAAAAAGGTTTTATTCGCCCCTCTTCTTCACCAGCAGGAGCGGGCATATTCTTTGTGGAAAAGAAGGACGGTACCCTCAGACCCTGTGTGGACTACAGGGAACTTAATAAGATCACTATTAAAAATCGGTACCCTCTACCCCTTATTCCAGAACTGTTCCAACGCTTCCGCTCAGCCCGGGTCTTCACAAAATTGGATCTCCGCGGAGCTTACAACCTGGTCCGCATCCGGAAGGGGGATGAATGGAAAACGGCCTTTAGAACTCGTTTTGGCCATTTCGAGTACTTGGTCATGCCCTTCGGGCTATGTAATGCTCCGGCCACCTTCCAACATCTGGTCAACGATATCTTCCGGGAATTTCTGGATAACTTTCTCATCGTCTACCTGGACGATATACTCATCTTTTCTCCCAACCTCGAGCTCCACCGGGTCCATGTTAAGAGAGTACTGTCTACCCTAAGGGAACATGGTCTTTATGTAAAGGCAGAAAAGTGTGAGTTCGAAAAGAGCTCCATCCAATTCCTGTGGCTTATTATTTCCACCAACGGCATTTCCATGGACCCACAAAAGGTGAAGTCCATCCTGGAATGGCCAGCCCCCACCGATAAGAAGGGGGTCCAACGATTCGTGGGGTTTGCCAACTTCTATAGAAGATTTATAAAAGGATTCTCCACAATTATTTCACCTATTACCCAGCTGACTCGTCAACAGGTGCGTTTCCATTGGTCGCAAGATGCTCAAATGGCTTTCGACAAGTTAAAAACCTTGTTTATCTCGGCACCTATTCTTCAGCATCCTGACCCAACCATGGCCTATGTGCTTGAAGTAGATGCATCAGAAATAGCCACTGGAGCAATTCTGTCTCAACGTCTAGGCCCAAAGGCCCTTCTTCACCCCGTTGCCTTTTTCTCCCGGAAAATGACTCCTCCTGAGAGGAACTATGATGTGGGGGACCGGGAACTTCTGGCCATAAAATGCGCCTTGGAGGAATGGCGATACCTACTGGAAGGGGCTGCTCATCCCATCATGATTTACACAGACCACAAAAACCTGGAGTATCTCAGGACAGCTAAACGCCTGAGACCCCGTCAGGCCCGATGGGCCTTATTCTTTTCTCGATTTAACTTTCACCTAACCTACAGACCAGGATCAAAGAATGGGAAGGCAGACGCCCTTTCCCGGATGTTTCCAGACATTCCAAATACGACTGAGCCTAACACCATTCTTTCGGCTCAAAATTTTTTACTTATCCAGACTGATTTACGGTCAGCAATCCAGCAAGCTTCCGTTCACTGTATAGAGCCGGGTGTCTCTTCCTTGAGACGACAAGAAGGATTCTTATGGTACCGTGAAAAGATCTTTGTCCCAGCACAAGCTAGACTACAGGTCTTGGAAACCTTACACGACCACAAGCTGGCCGGCCATTTCGGGGTCAAGAAGACGTGTGAGCTCATTCAGCATCTCTTCTGGTGGCCAAATCTGGTCCGGGACTGTACCAACTATGTAAGTTCATGTGTCACGTGCCAGCGGAATAAGGGAGCTAAAACTAAATCCTGGGGTCTACTGAGACCACTGCCAATCCCTGAACAACCATGGAAGGGAATCTCTATGGACTTCATAGTGGAACTGCCACCCTCGGAAGGGTTTACCACCGTTCTGGTGGTTGTAGACCGTCTCTCTAAGATGGCTCACTTTCTGCCCATGATGGGCACACCCTCTGCAGTTGACACAGCCAATGCCTTTATAAAAGAAGTGGTCAGGCTACACGGACTCCCGGACAGTATAGTCTCAGATAGAGGTGTTCAGTTCACTTCCAAGTTCTGGAGAGAACTCTGTAAGTCTCTGTCTATTGAGGTTTGCCTATCGTCTGCCTATCATCCGCAGAGTAATGGGCAAACCGAACGAACCAATCAGACCCTTGAACAGTATCTGCGTTGCTTCTGTACCTGCTCTCAAGATAACTGGGTCCCGCTTCTTCCCTGCGCGGAGTTTGCATATAACAACTCTTTGCACTCTGCAACTAACCAGACTCCGTTTTGGGCAAACTACGGGTTCCATCCATCCTTTTTACCCAACATCTTACCTGAGTCATTAGTTCCTGCAGTACAGGATCGGATAACTACCATTAAAACCAATTATCGACTGCTACAGGATAACATCGCAAAAGCGCAACAGGAGTACAAAAGATTCCACGATCTCGGGAAAAAGGAAAATCCTGCATTTAAGATTGGGGATGAAGTCTGGCTCTCCTCAATCAACCTAAAGATCTCATGTCCTTCTAAGAAATTAGGACCAAGGTTTATCGGACCCTTCAAGATCAGGAGGATCATCAACCCTGTGGCCTTTGAACTGACCCTACCAGGCTCCTACAAGATTCATCCGGTGTTCCATGCTTCCCTGCTGAAGCCTGCAATGCCTAGTCCCTTCCCAGGGAGGGAAGAGCCGCCTCCACCCCCAATCACGGTGGAGGGGGAATCGGAATTCGAGGTCGAGTCCATCCTGGATTGTCGGAAGAAGGGTAATTCTACGCAATACTTAATCAAATGGAAAGGTTACCCCCCTGAGGACAATTCATGGGAACCTGTAAGTAACATTCACGCCCCTAAACTCATAAAAGAATTCCATGACAAGTTCCCTGAAAAACAAGCCCAGTTGGGCATCCGGAGGCTGCCCTTTGGGGGGGGGGCACTGTCAGGGACTCAGACGCCGCTGGGCAGCCTACGATCCATCTAGGCGAGTGCGCATGCGTGTGCGTCATGTCGCACATCGTACCAACCCAGCCTCCTCTTAAGGATCGCTCACCCTCTCATCCAGTGCTGGATTATCGTCAGCTTCCTGTTTCCTGTTTCCTGCTTCCTGCTTCCTGTTTCCTGTTGTGACCCCGGCCTGCTCCAGGGACTTGTCTCTGCCTGTTTGCTTGTGTACCGACCCCGGCTTTCTCCACGGACTTGTCTCTGCCTGATAACCTGTGTACCGACCCCGGCTTGCTCTACGGATCTGCTTCTGCCTGCTAACTTGTGTACTGACCCCGGCTTGCTGTTACTTGGACTGACCACACGTGTATGACCCCCGGCCTGGCATTTACCACTGCACTGCTTGCTTTCACTGGAGCTTCTCAGAAGGGACCCGGATATCCCTCTCAGCCATCCACCTGCACCACCACAAGCATCCAGTGCTACTTGGGTCGCGTCACCTCCTGTCTCACTTCCAGGGGTGATTCGCACCGAGCTGCAAGGGAAGCCCTCTCAGCACATCGGCCTCCACCCAGTGATCTGACAGTGCTACAGGGTGTGAGCTCAGACAGGTTCCTCAAGTCTGCAAAATTTTCTGAATGACCATGCACTTTGCTGGCACAATCACTGGGACATGTAGTCGTAATGAATGTATTCTGCTGACTTATGTTATTATGTTATAGTAAAATTATGTTATTACACGTGTTCCCCAACAGGACGTTCCGGGAAATAGTACACAGGAAGAGGGAGGGTGCAGTTACATAATGGAAGAAAATACATTTTATGAATGGTTTATGAGGACATTTTTTACTATACTGTAATAAGCAAATGATTACTAATCTGTTGGTTTTTAAACAAAAGAGGCTTTAGTACTACTTTAATTTAACTTTCTAAAACACAGCTACAGTGTTTTCTGGATAGCATTAGTAGCTAACTGATTACACTTGTTGCCTGGAAATTTCTTTAAAGTGACAGCCATCATTAGTAATTTAGTATTAAAATCTGTATTCTGAACATTGGAGCTCAAGGGTTCCTTAAAGGCTTTAAGTAAGAAGGTCTCCGCTTTTTAAATGATTTTGTAAACGATTTTTGAATGCAACCCTCTTCAAAGGAGTGCTTTCAGCAAAGATTAAAAATGCTGTTTAAATGCTTTGTAAATGCTTGTGGAAAGCAATTGACTTCAGGATAATGTTTTAAGCTAAGATTTAAAAAAACACTGTGTGTACAAAGCCTAAAGCAATAAGCAATAATGCTTGCATTTATATTATTAAATATAAACTGTTACCTATGATGAAAAGCACTATAAAATAACGTGTACAGTATAATACCTCTACCTAGCAGAAAGCAAAATACAAACTTTTCAGATATCAAAAATTATTAAAATTAGGGAGGTTGATTAAAAGAATACTTTTTATAATGGGCTTAGGAACATTGCATTTACTTGGCCCTGCAGCCTCCTGGGATACTTACATTACATCACCCAGTAGGGCCAGAGGGGCGTGTCCAATGCATCATCAGTGATAGATGTCTGCAATTGGAAGAGGCAGCCAGCTGAGGAAAACCAAAATGGCTGTGCGTATGGTACCCGAACAGAGGAGCATAGCAAGACAATGCTGGAGCATTGTGGATGAGCATGTATATTGAAGAAAGCAAAGCACTACAGGTAGGAGGGAAAAAAACAGTAGTGGGGTGAGGGGAGTTGAGTACCTCTTTAACCGTATTATTAAAAATATAATATATTGCAGATTACAATCCTTAGTTGTGGTGGCTGCATTTGTTCTCTTTTTTAAGGCTAAGTACATTATCAGCAAGTACCTCTTGATCTTGTGAGGAATCTTTTGTCCTTCCTGTACACTGAACTGAAATTTCAAAGAAATGTAAGCTTTCTCAGCTAGCTTCTGGGAACTACAATGCAGTGCCCCTTCATGTAATGGAGAAGTGTAGATGGGGGTTGCTTGTAATCCAAATCAGGAGAGCTGCTAAGGATGACAGCACTACTCCTCCAAAGATACAATTCATTAAGTGAATGTTGTCACCCTAGGACAGGATCTGTGATACTGGCAGAACCACCAGTTGAAAATGAAGGGAAAAAAGGGCCTTGAGCAAGAAATCGAATGCACCACGTCTAAGGTCTAATAAGCGGAAATATATCATTTTTTTAAATTTGGGTTTGGATACACTTTAAGTATTACATCTGGCTTTGAAGCATATAGAATGAATGGGGGTTTGCTCTAACCTTACTTACTGCATACTTTGGGTGAATAACTCTGATAAAGTATAGACATATACAGAGATACATGGACATTCAAGGAAGTCGTTTTTTCAGAAGAAGGTCAGCAGTGGTAGCCCCCATATTTCTCTCTATTTCTTTTACCATATCATATGCTAGGCCATCATAAAAAAAGCAACTCTCATTAAAAAAATTGTTGCTACCTTTTGTTACATTAGAGGAAAGCAACAAAAATGTGGAAAATCATTTCATGAACCGATCACACTCCTCATTCAGAGCAAGTGGACAGATTTTCCTAATAGCTCGCCCTCATCCCATCGATGCTTACCTTCCCTCCACTGCCCTAGTGGAACCCCAAGAAAAAGGTTCTACATAAGCTGTTTGACCTTACATGGGGCTAATTACCTTCCCCTTGTCCCCACATGACAACACTCAGGCTTGGTCATTTGTTGTTCAGACACCATGCCTTGCACTGTGGGAGGAAAGGCAGAAGGCCACATGCACGCTATATCTAGAAGAACATGGTATCCACAAATACTGCAGTGTATGTGTGTGCGTGCATGTGTGTGCGTGTGTGTGCCTGCGTGTGTGTGGTTGTTTGTGAGGACAGGTTGGGGGAAGATGAGGTTTTGTATTAAAAGAACCTGTCAATTCAGGATTTATTTAAAGCTGAAGTATGGTCAAACATTGTTTAACTGTACTTCTCTTTGAGTCACAGGAGTCCATTTACTATTGTACTCCTATGACCCAGAGTAAGATGATCCCATGCTATTGCCCACTATCAATTGACGGGGCAGAGCCGTGCCAGGCTCAGGAAGGATCCTGACACTTTTTTTGTAATCCACTAGGTGCCTGATTGATGAATGGCTTTGCCTTTTAGTGCATAGCTGAAAGCCAGATCCAGCCATCCCAGCTTTTTCTCCAGCCTGGATGGAACACTGGAGGAGCAGAGCAGAGAGTGGTGACTGACAATCACTGTTCTGCACTTCAAGCAGCCTTAGAGGTGACTGATCAGTGGACAGATTAGCTAGCAATTGCTTTCCATAAGGATGGATTGTAAAAAATGGTAATTTGGTATATATGTATATATACACTGATTGGCATTTTTGTGAAAGAGTTTGTCACTAAGATTTAGAATTTATTACTTTTTGTGCCCGAATGTTTCCAGATTTTTAGGAGTTAAAAGTAATAATTTGACAAAATCACCAGTAGTAGTGTGACAACAGAAACACTACATCACCTGGCCTATGTTTAACTAAAATATCAGAGCTGGTAACAGTACATAAAATTACAGTCTTGAGTGCAGTGCACATGTCCCGATGAAGACACTTAGAAAGGCCTGACCACAGCATGCCATTGTTCTGATCTAAGTGAGAGAAGTTCTAAAATATACTCCCTGTGTTGGTACAAACACATTATTCGAATAACTCCATTATTACTGATCACCATGGAGAAAAACTGGCTCACTAATGCCAGCCTGTATTGGGTATGGCAGATTATTCAAAACCAGATCTCCCATGAATCAAATTCTCTAGCCTGAGTCACCATCATAATATTTATTATCTGTGAGTCTAGCAAGAGAACAAGATGGATAAATTAGCCTGTTGTGGATCTGATTCAAATCACTTCCCTGACTGCTTCATATAATAGTCTTAGAGAAAAAGAGACTTGAAAATAGGAAATGTTCACACAGGCTTTTAGAAGGTATTTTTGTCATGCTAAAGGGCAGAGGAAGACGGCTCCTTACCAAATTTCCACTGACAATTCATCCCTGTTTGGCCTACACACACCTCCTTAACCACTTTACCACTGGAGGATTTTCCTGCTTTACGTCCAGGAACTTTTTGCAACTTGGCACTGTGCGAATTTAACTAACAATTGGGCGGTCATGCAACGCCGTACCCAAAAGAAATTTATGTCCTTTTTTTCCCACAAACAGAGCTTTCTTTTGGTGGTATTTGATCACCTCTGCGCTTTTCATTTTTTGCGATATTAATAAAAAAATGGCGACAATTTTGAAAAAATAACAATATTTTTCTACTTTGACAGTTAAAAAATATCCAATATATTCAATTTTTGTCATATATTTAGGCCAAAATGTATTTAGCTACATGTCTTTGACAAAAAAATTCTCAATGAGCGTATTTTTAACCGCTTTAAGACCGGAAGGTTTTACCCCCTTCCTGACCAGGCCATATTTTGTGATTCGGCACTGCGCTACTTTAACGGACAATTGCACAATCGTGTGACACTGTACCCAAAGTAAATTTATGTCCTTTTTTTCCCCACAAATAGAGCTTTCTTTTAGTGGTATTTGATCACCTGTGCGTTTTTTACTTTTTGCGCTATAAACAAAAAAAGAGAGACAATTTTGAAAAAATAACAATATTTTTCACATTTTTTTATATGAAATTTCCCCCCAAAAAAATGTAAAAATCAAAATTTTTTAACATTTAAGCCATTTTTCTTTCTGCTACATATTTTTGGTAAAAAAAATCGCAATAAGCGCATTTTGATTGGTTTGCGCAAAAGTTATCGCAGCTACTAACTACGGGAAATTTATGTCATTTTTATTGTTTTTTTTTTAACTAGTAATGGCGGCGATCTGGCGACGATCTGCGATTTTTTTTGTGGGACTGCGACATTGCGGGGGACAGATCGGACCCCTGACTAACAGTTTTGACACTTTTGGGGGCACCAGTGACATTACTACAGTAATCAGTGCTAAAAAATATGCACTGTTACTGCAATAATGACACTGGCAGGGAAGGGGTTAACTTTATTGGTGATCTAGGAGTTAATTGTATGCCTGGTGCTTACTGACGTGTGTGGGGGGAGGGGATTGAGTGACACAGACACAGATCGCAAGTTCAGCTATGCTGAATCCTGTAATCTGTCCCTGCCTGTCACATAGGCTTACACAAGGTTTACACAAGCGGGCGGATCTCCACACTCGATCGGGGAAGAGCGGCGGTGATCACAGCCTCTCCTCCTCTGGCCCGACTCCCGCTGTGTCTGAATACAGTGGGAGCGAGCCTCTGGTGGCGCGCGCGCGCCGCCCACAAGCGGAGGAGTCCAGCGACATAGGTCTACGTCGCTGGACGGAATCGAGCCACTTTGCCGCAGTGCCAGCTCAGTGAGCGGTCGGCAAGTGGTTAAATATACCAAGGTACAAATGTTAGGCCTCGTGCACACTGGATGTTATTAAAACGCCAGTAGAAAGCTGTAGCTGTAGAAGTAGTTTTCCAGCTTTTTGCAGTAGTGTTTTTCAGCGTTTTTTTTTGGCTTTTTTCAGCTGTAGCTTTTTTTAGCAAAACTATACTCCCACAAAAATCTATGGCTCAAAAACATTGATAAACACAGAATAGCTGCGTTTTTTGCTGTTTTTCAGCTTTTATCAGAGTAAGAGCGTTTTTACAGCTGAAAAACTCCTCTCAAAACCCACTAGTTCTGGGGTTTTTTTCCAACCAGAAAATGCCCTTGCCAAAAACTGCTGATAACAGCCTGTGTGTGCATGGACACATAGGACAACATGCTGGGGAGTTTACTGGCTGCAGAAAAAAAATGTCTGATGCCAAAAAACAGCCGCTGTAAAAACGTCTAGCGTGGATGACGCCTTAGAGTTAAAGGGAATCATTTTCTAAGGCATTGTGGTGATCACACTTGTTAATTCCTTTTTTGGGGGGTTCAAGAATTGTGGTCTTGTTGACTCTGGACATACAGTAGAAGGAGCCAGCAGCATTGGGTTTTGCACAAGCAAGAGCAAGTAAGTAGGTAAACCAATGATATAAAAAATGGTAGAATTTTGTATTTATTTTTTCCCAGTGTCTTTGGTCCAGTTGTGTGGGCAGATCATGAATGCTGTAGAGAGCAGTGTCTTGTAATGACATGGTGCCTCTCTGAAGCATTCTCCTGTGGGTCTGGGGTGGGGGTGGGGGTGGGGGTGGGGGGCAGGACTTTAATGAATGGGTGAGTCTGCAGGGGACAGTGTTGGGGATCAAGTAAGCATAGCAACCTGAGATAATCTGTCTTATATTTCAAAACATAGCTGGGCCTCTCTGAGCAACGCCCTTGGAGTTTCAAATCAGGCTTTGTGAGGTATGAAAATGACCTACACCTACAGTAAGGACATTATTCTATTTTGGTCAAAGCTGCACAGTTTTTACTTACTGACACCCTGGATTCACAGGAAGACAGTTGAATCATATGGCACATCATTCAACCCAAAAGAGATGCAACACAGCATTAATGGATGGGTAAGTCTGAAGGGGACAGGGTCGTGGATCAGGTAAGTATAGAAGCCTGAGCTGCAGGCTGCAAATACAGCTACACTGTATTGTCAAAATTATTGTGATGCCTGCCTTTACACACACACATGAACTTTAATGACATCCCAGTCTTAGTCCGTTGTGTTCAATATTGATTTGGCCCACCCTTTGCAGCTATAACAGCTTCAACTCTTCTGGAAAGGCTTTCCACAAGGTTTAGGAGCGTGTCTATGGGAATGTTTGATTATTCTTCCAGAAGCACATTTGTGAGGTCGGGCACTGATGTTGGACTAGAAGGCCAGGCTCACAGTCTCCACTCTAATTCATCCCAAAGGTGTTCAAATGGGTTGAGATCCGGACTCAGTGCAGGCCAGTCCAGTCACTCCACCCCAAACTTGCTCATCCATGTTTATATGGACCTTGCTTTATGCACTGGTCCAAATTAATTGGTGGAGGGGGAATTATGGTGCGGGGTTGTTTTTCAGGGGTTGGGCTTGGCCCCTTAGTTCTAGTGAAGGGAACTCTTAAGGCGTCAGCATACCAAGACATTTTAGACAATTTTGTGCTCCCAACTTTGGAGATGGCCCCTTCCTGTTCCAACATGACTGCACAGCAGAGCACAAAACAAGGTTCATAAAGACATGGATGAGCGAGTTTGGGGTGAAGGAACTTAACTGGCCTGCACAGAGTCCTGACCTCAACCCGATATAACACCTTTAGGTTGAATTTGAGCGGAGACTGCAAGCCAGGTCTTCTAGTCCAACATCAGTGCCTGACCTAAAAAATGCGCTTCTGAAAGAATGGTAAGAGGGCACAAGTAATAGGTGCCCTCGCACATGGGACAGGGGATGTTTAAAAAAAAAAAAAAAAAAAAAAAATTTTGTGTCAGAATTTATTTAATTCATAAGACACTGTCCCTTTAAATGTTGAGCATGGTTTTGGCGGGCTGCACAGCAGCGCGCGCCCCTCTAGAAGGTTCTGACCCAAGGCTTTATTAAGGGGTCTCTGAGGTAATCCCCCTCAGTTAGGAAGTGACTGCCTGGCGAGCTCTCCTCTCCTCAGCGGCGGTTGCGGCATTCGCTGGCTCTTCTGCCATAATGAAGACCCTTGTCCGGCAAGTATTGGAAAGAGCAGCTTTAGAAGGGGGAGAAGAATGGCTGCGGAACTGTCTCATGGTGAGCGGAGCTGAGCCTGAACAGCTGAGGGAGGAGGTGAGCAGAATGGCTGCATCTGCGGCGGCAGTGCGGGCAGAGGAGACGGCCGTGAGGAGTGTATCCCCCTCACCTCAGGCACCAGTAGCAGGGAAGGCAGGGACTAGACAGGGTCAGCGGAGCCGTCCTCCGGAGCGGCCAGCATCCTCGAGACAGGAGTCAGACAGCACAGCTGCGGGACTGTCAGAAGCTGCGGGAGGGCTGAGAAGGAGCCGAAGAGGCCCGAAGAGGAAAAGGTTTGCTTCACCATCACCGCCACCCAGTGGTGAAAGGCGGGATAACACCCGGCCTCACAGAAGCAGAATTGAGAGAGCATCTGAGGAGAGGGTTGCTAGGCAACCTAGGGAAGATAGTTCCAGTCAGGTACCAGCTGAAGAGGTTTTTCTTAGCCAGGCTTTACGTCCACAGGTGAATACAAGCAGTGCAGAAGTACAGCATATGGTGCCTCCTGTTAGCCAATCAGCTACGCTGCCGACAGGAGTTGGTGAGTTGGCACAATTGAACAATTTAAATGTTATTTTAGAATCTTTATCTAAATTTGCGAGTTTGTTGAATGTTACACCTGTTCCTGCTGTTAATGTTCCTAGTTTCAGCATACAAGGTCCTGGTAATGTATGGTCCCCAGTCAGCAATATGAATCAAGTGGCGACTGTGGTAAGTAGTGTTCCGGTCACACCTGTGTCAGATGGTGGTACCAGAGTTAGTCATTTGGCACACACGGTTCCTGAGACGTGTCTGAAGGAAGTGATGCCATGCGATATGTCGCCGCTTGGTTATCACCTCACAGCAGGGATCAAAGAGAAAATTTGGAAGGGTGAATTTATCGATTTACTTTCATTGTTGCCGTCAGCAAAGGAATTTGCTTTCAAGAATGAAAAAAAATCTGATGACGGGCAAGAAGAAAATAGGAGGCGTCCGGTTTATAGGTCATTCAATAACTGGCTTCAAGCCTTTTGCATTTATTCGTCGGTTTTGGGTGAAAAATTTCCAGAATATTGTAGTGGGTTATTCCAGCATGTGGAACATATCCTGGAAGCGTATAAGAACTTTGGTGGTCTGGGATGGTTTTATTACGATGAGTCCTTCCGACAGAAACTATCAGTTTATCCCAGCCTGAAATGGGGCATGAAGGACGTAGGCCTTTGGTTAAATTTAATTATTCCTCAAAAGTTTACGCCAACAAAACAGTCAAGTGCTGCCCCTATGGCATCCCCCTATAGGAAGGGAATTTGTTATGCGTATAATGAAACGCAGTGTAAGTGGGCAGCAGCGTGCAAATTTAAACATGAGTGCTCATTTTGTACGGGCAATCACCCAGCAATAAAATGTTTTAAGAGGGCAAGTCAGCAGAATCAGTCATCCAGGGATATTTTTCAGAAAAGCCTGCACTTCAGTGAGGCTGGAAAAAATGCTCCCGTGGCTGCAGGCATATCCAAACAAGGAGAAGGCCCAATTATTAATTAATGGTTTTCAATCAGGTTTTAAGCTTCCATCTTTTAAAGGATTGGGTTGTAAGGTTGAAAAAAATTTAAAGTCAACAGATCAATTTATAGATATAGCCAGGGAGAAGATTCGCAAGGAAATTGAGGCTGGGCGAGTAGCAGGCCCATTCTTGGACCCGCCTTTTAAGAACTTTCGCATATCTCCTCTAGGTTTGGTTCCTAAAAAGGAGCCTAACTCCTTCCGAGTAATACATCACCTGTCTTTTCCTAGAGGTGATTGGTTAAATGACGATATAGACCCTATTATATCATCAGTTTCATATACTACGTTTGATGAGGCGGTTGATATGATTAAGCAATATGGCCCTAGTGCATTATTAGCTAAGGCGGATGTTCAATCGGCATTCAGATTATTACCTATTGATCCGGAAGCCTTCAATTCCTTAGGTTTTTATTTTGATGGCTATTTCTTTTTCGACCGCTGCTTGCCGATGGGATGCTCCTTGTCCTGTGCCTATTTTGAATCCTTTGCGACTTTTCTTCAGTGGGTGATGGTTCGAGAATCGGGTTGTCAGGGGGTCTTACATTACTTGGATGATTTCCTTTTTGTGGGACCCCCTGATTCTGACATCTGCCTGTTGCTGCTAAAGCTATTTTCCCTTATTTGTAGACATTTTGGGATACCATTGGCTGAGGATAAAACGGTTTTACCTAACACTTTGATTGAATTCCTGGGTATCTCTATTAATACAGCCATTGGCGAGTGTCAGCTCCCGAGGGAAAAAATCTCTAGGATGCAGTCTACAATTAGTGAATTTTTGAGGCGAAAGAAAGTTCTCTTAAAAGAGCTTCAGTCTCTGCTAGGCCTGCTAGCATTCGCCTCGCGTATCATGCCAGTAGGTAGAATTTTTTCGAGGCGTTTGGCTCTAGCAATGTCTGGCTTTAAGTCTCCTTTGGCGCATATCCGGCTAACGGCGGAGTTAAAAGATGATCTGCGCGTTTGGTCGCGTTTTTTAAACGACTATAATGGTCGTTCATTTTTTCAAAAGGACTGGGTTTTTGCTGCTGACCTCCAGTTATTTACGGATTCAGCAGGGTCTTTAGGGTTTGGGGCCGTCTGGGACACCCATTGGTGTTGCGGGTCTTGGCCTACGTCATGGGTTGAGAGTAAATTTACTAATAATATAGTCTTATTAGAATTATTCCCGATTTTGGTTGCCCTTGAACTTTGGGGTGCTAATTTCAGGGACAGGAGAATTTTGGTACACTCGGATAACAGAGGAGTTTTGTATGCAATAAATGCTTTGTCATCAAAATCTACATTGGTACTAAAACTTCTCCGTTATCTTGTTTTCTTATGTTTGAAATTAAACATCTGGTTAAAGGTCAAATATATTCCTGGAGTGTCAAATTGCATAGCTGATTCCCTATCCCGTTTTCAGTTCTCTCGTTTCAGGGAACTTCATCCGAATGCCGATCCGGTGGGATGTCATTGCCCAGATCACCTGTGGACCTTGATTTAGATCTGGTCTTTGATGCGATAAAGTGCTCGGTGGCACCTCACACTTGGTCGGAGTATGGTTCTGCTTATCAGAGATGGTTGTTATTCTGTAATGAGATGGGTATTCCATCTGAGCCGCCTAGGGAGGGTGATATGCTAGCTTTTTTATGCACATTGATGAGACAGCAGCTATCATATAGCCACATTAACAAGATCCTAGCCGGGGTTTCATTTTTTCTGAAATTGAAGAATTATGTAGGGTTTATGAGTTTTTTCTCAATAAGACAAGCCCTCAAAGGTTATAGAAAGAGGATGTTCACCCCTGACACACGCAGACCTATATCAATTGATTTACTTAGAAGATTATGCTTGGCCTCCCCTGCTGTCTGTTTTTCGGAATATGAGGCTAGACTTTTTTCGGCAGCCTTTGTGCTTTGTTTTTTCGCTGCGCTTCGTGTTTCCGAATTGGTCTCAGACAATAGGGTGGGCCAATCAGGCCTTAATGCTAAAGAAGTCATTGTGGGTAAGGAGAAGGTTAATATTTTCATTAGCCAATCAAAAACTGATCAGTTTAGAAAAGGCCATTGGTTAGAGCTGGCAGCTTGTGGTGATCAGTATATATGTCCTTGTGCGGTTCTTAGCAGATATTTGGAGGTCAGGCCCCCCTTTTCAAATAATTTCTTTATTCATATAGATGGTTCAGTAGTCACAAAATATCAGTTTTCAGCTGTTCTAAAAAAATGTCTTAAGTATTTAGGTATGGATAAGCTTAGAATTACCGCACATTCGTTTAGGATAGGAGCGGCCACGGAAGCGGCCAGGATGGGTTTAGATGAGTCTATGATAAAAAAGTTGGGAAGGTGGGAATCGAAAAGTTTTAATCTATATATCAGACCTAATTTATCTGTTTGATCCCATAGGTGTCAAAGTTTCCGTATGGATCATTGGACACTCGTTTGTTCACTGGGCACGAAAAAGAGCTGCACACCGGTGTTATACTGAAAATTTGTCTTTTGATATTGATCATTTGCATATATTTTGGAAAGGAGTGAGAGGTCTGAGTTGGGTTAATTTGTGTGACTTGATTTATAGATTAAAAGAAGTTTGGCCAGCCCCATCCGTATTGATATTCCACTTGGGAGGGAATGATGTGGGAGTTTTGAAGTCATTAGATTTATTATTCAAGATAAAAAAGGATCTATACAATTTCAAGTTAATTTTTCCGAATTGTACAATGGTGTTTTCGGAAATTGTTCCTCGTTTGAAATGGTTGTCTTCAATGGAATTTAAGCCCTTGGAGAGGACCAGGAGGAGAGTAAATCATGCAATGGCAAAATTTATGCCATTGGTTGGTGGTTTTGCTTTCCGACACGTGGACCTTGAAGGTGGTTTCCCTGGCCTTTACAGGCAGGATGGAATCCATTTATCTGATATAGGTCTAGATATACTCAATTTAGGGTTTCAAAATAGCATAGAAATGGCCGCGGTGGTGGGGGGGCCGGCACAAGTTTGCAACTAGTCCCGGGGTTTGGGGGACTTTGGTGGTTTTAAATATGTTTATTTTCGCTCGAGTTCTGGGACTGAGCGATACAGATTTATGTTTTATAATTTTGTTGGAATTGAAAATTATTTGATGGAATTTTGAATAAATAATTATTTAATTTATTTATAACCAATAAAGTGCCGCGGCCATTTATTTATGCCAAAAAATTAATTTGTGTTTGTTTTTATTTATAGTATTAGTTTAGTTATATTATAGAAAAATACATCCTCCTGGCCCATGGTAAGAGGGCACAAGTAATAGGTGCCCTCGCACATGGGACAGGGGATGTTTAAAAAAAAAAAAAAAAATTTTGTGTCAGAATTTATTTAATTTATAAGACACTGTCCCTTTAAATGTTGAGCATGGTTTTGGCGGGCTGCACAGCAGCGCGCGCCCCTCTAGAAGGTTCTGACCCAAGGCTTTATTAAGGGGTCTCTGAGGTAATCCCCCTCAGTTAGGAAGTGACTGCCTGGCGAGCTCCCCTCCCCCCCACCCGTCGCTGGCACTTTATGTGGTAGAGTCACCCTTGGATCTAAGGGGGGACTTTGGTGGTTTTAAATATGTTTATTTTCGCTCGAGTTCTGGGATTGAGCGATACAGATTTATGTTTTATAATTTTGTTGGAATTGAAAATTATTTGATGGAATTTTGAATAAATAATTATTTAATTTATTTATAACCAATAAAGTGCCGCGGCCATTTATTTATGCCAAAAAATTAATTTGTGTTTGTTTTTATTTATAGTATTAGTTTAGTTATATTATAGAAAAATACATCCTCCTGGCCCATGGTCAAACATTCCCATAGACACACTCCTAAACCTTGCGGACAGCCTTCCAAGAAGAGTCGAAGCTGTTATAGCTGCAAAGGGTGGGCCAACTCAGTATTGAACCGTATGGACTAAGACTGGGATGCCATTAAAGTTCTTGTGCATGTAAAGGCAGGCATCCCAATACTTTTGACAATATAGACTATCTAAAGGGAAAGGAGGGGCAGATAAATGATGCTAATGCCCCATACACACGTGCAGATTATCTGCAGACTTTTGTCTGCAGACTTACCTTTTCTATGTAGTGCAAGGGCCTGCCGGATTGCATACAAATTGAAAGTGTTTAGGTTTGACCTCATATTATATGGTTTTGGTAAGTCTGCAGACAAAAGTCTGCAGATAATCTGCACGTGTGTATGGGGCATAACTCTTCTGTTCATGAGAGCTGCAGCTCTTGTGCCTGCTACAGCCAGAAAGATAGAGCTGGCTGCAGCATCCGGCATCTACAATGAATGAATTATATAGTAAACTGGAACAATCTGCACATTTAACACCGGACGGGAGTGCAGCTTTAAAGGTAAACATAAAGATGTGCTGGTAAATGGTTGAGAATAGCCTCACATATAAACTATATATCTTCCTTATGTTTAGGATCTGTGACCAACTAAGAAACGTTCCACTTTCTGTGAACATGCCAGATGATTGTTAGGATTTATATACAAATTGGTAACTTCTATACATTTTAAGGAATGCTCATTAGTGGCTTTTCTCTGCAAACCATTTGAGGACAGGCTGAAGATGCAACAGAATCTGAATTCCAAAATCTTCTTGGCAGCACATATCATGAAAACTAGGAAAGCATTCTTCCCTAGTAATTAACTATTATCATAGACTAGTTATTAGATCATAAAAAAATTATCTAGGATTCGCTAAAATAAACCTAAAGTTTTATCTGATTTTGTGCCTTAAACCAGATGCCGATGATAATAGCATTTTCCAGAGAAAGGAAATCTAAGCATGTTTCTCCTCCACTTTTAGATGTGTATATAAAGGTTTTCCTAATCATTTTGTTTAGATAATATAATTGTGGGTTTCCTTTATTTGAGCTTTGTGAAGTCTGCTACTGTTTGAAATATATAAAAAATCATTAAAACATTATACAAAAGGTAAAAAAAACAAATATACAAAATGTAAACTACACATAATATCCTACTACCTCATTAACATGTAATAAAGTGGTAGACTGTGAAAACAGAGACAAATGAATTAATACGGTTATTGAAATTGGTGATTCTAGTCTACGTACAGAAGCTTGGTAATTACAATGAAGTACAGTTCCAGCATAGTTCTGAAATGAATGACAAGCATAAAAAAAAACTGTGACTATGTAACATTTTGTAAAGTTTTAGAAGAACTTACCAGGCATCTACAGGTGCCTGAACATGCCTTTAGTGCATTGGAAACCCATAAAACCCAGGTCTCTTTAATATGCAAATTATAAATTTATCTCCAACCTACATGCTCAATGCCCATACAGAGGACCCAACCTGCCCTTTTAAAGACTTGGGCAACAACAATCCTCCATCACTGCTGCAGTGCCAATGCCAGTGCAGCATGCCAAGCAGTTACCAAAGGTTGCTACCATGCTTTGGCTTCCACTTGGTTATTTACTTAAAAAAACAGTATTTTTTAGATATGATAGCATTTATTTGCATGCATTGCATTAATCAACTACACAAACTGTACTTTAATTGGATTCTAATTATGTTATAGAGTGTGAGTAGCATACGACAAATTCTCTTAATGGGAATTTGTCATATGTCATATCCATTTCACATTAATGCAGGCGCAGTACTATCTTGTAGCTTGCTGATAAGTTGTGTTCTGGGGCCAGTGTTCCGAGTGTGGGAAGGAAGACAAGATAGGAATATGATGGGAAGAGTGGAATTTTCTAGGACTGACAAGTCAGAGTGTTTATGAGAAAGGGACGAAGTAATGGCCTACAGATAGACAGAACATTGGTGAACAGCCTCTATGAAGACGTAATGACAAACAGAATAGTTTATTCCTATTAGGAATTAACTGTATGCAGCATATAAGTAAGATTTAGCTTTGGTAACTGAAAATCATAAATACATTCCCTTATATACTTTTATTTGTCAAGTGTTTAGTGTTTCATTTAAACTTGAAAAAAAAGAAGAAGAAGAACTTGTCAGCTAAACCTTCAGCTCCGGAAGTTTTTACCACCTTCCTGACCAGGCCTTTTTTGTGATACGGCACTGCGTTGCTTTCTCTGACAATTGCGCAGTCGTGCGATACTGTACCCAAATATAATGTGGTTTTTTTTTCAATTTTTTCCCCCACAAATAGAGCTTTCTTTTTGTGGTATTTTACCCCCCTTCTGCGTTTTTTATTTTTTGTGCTATAGCCAAAAAAAGACTGACAATTTTGGAAAAAAAAACTATATTTTTTACTTTTTGCTATAAAACATATCCAATAACAAAAAATGTAAAAAATCTAATTTCTTCATAAATTTAGGCCAATATGTATTCTCTCTGGCAGAACCGAAGTCTGCTTTGTTTACAGACCGCCGTTCTGCCTCTCTACCAACGATCGTGGCGTTTCCAGCAGACACCTCATCCACCTCAAACCTGCTGATTGGCTCCCACTGTGACCAAGGAAGGTGCTCCCCAGAGCTGAGGAAGAAGATCACATACAGGTATGTGATTTTGCACTTAAGGGCTGCCCTGCCACTGTATATGTACGTGGGACAGTCCTTAAGCAGTTAATACACCTAGTCATTATTTTCTTTAATAAACTGGAATATAAGGATTAAAAAATTAGCAGTAAACCCTTTGAAATTTCCCTTAACAAGGAGTAAATCCCATCCCATCTCTATTTTAAATAAATCATGTGTCCTAGTTTATGATTACTTTGAGTAAACCAATTATAACAGAAGTTAGAGTTTGAGCTGGCAACCATTAAACTCTAGGAAAACATCAAAATACACTGTTAAAATACATTTGAGTTGCTCAACTCACCATAATATTTCTAATTTTGCTCAGCTGGCCTTTGTGAGCCAAACATCCCTACCAGACAGAACAGCCAGTTTGTGTTGATTTATGTCTGGGACAGCTTCTCCAATACTATGCTAATACACACAAGGGTTCATTTACTAAAGACAAATAGACTGCGCAGTTGTGGATCTGTGAGTTCAGTTGATCCAGAGCTTAGTAAGTGAGGGGAAGCTCTGTTAACTCTTATCAATAAATCATGTGCAAGCAAAAACACTGTTTTTTTTTTTATTTCCTTGCATGTGATTGGTTATTCTTTGTAAAATTAAGCTGTAACTCATTTACTAAGACTAAGCTCTGGAGCAATTGCAACTGCAGAGTGCAACTGCACTTGCAAAGTGCACAGTGTATTTGTCTTTACTCTTTAGTAAATCAACCACATAGTCTATCATTCAACTGTCAAAAAACTGAGCCACTACTGACTTAGATAGTTAAATGGCTGGGAGCAGGGCTAAAACTGGCAACACATGTTACAATCTGGTTGGTCACTTTAACCACTTCAGCTCCAGAAGGTTTTACCCCCTTAATGACCAGGCCATTTTTTGCAATTCGGCACTGCATTATTTTAACTAACAATCCCGCCTCGGCTCGTTCACGGACACCTCCGTGCGTGTGACCGGCGGACCCGATGTCTGCCCGTCACTCGCGATCGTCCACTGTGAAGGGAGAAAGGCAGGCGGCTAATGTAAACAAAGCCGTCTGTCGTTCTTCCCTGTGTAAAAGCACTGATCTAACGGTCCTGCTATGTAGGACCGTTGATCTGTGCTGTTACACACACAGCCACATCCCTGCACAGTTAGAAGCACACCCCTAGGGACACACTTAACCCCTCCCTCTCCTGCCAGTGTAATTTTACAGTAACAGTGCATAGTATATGTATAGCACTGATTACTGTAGTGATGTCACTGGTACCCCCAAAAGTGTCAAAAATGTCAGTCAAGGGTCCGATCTGTCCACCGCAATGTCGCAGTCCCGCAAAAAAAAAATTGCAGATCGCCGCCATTACTCGTTAAAAAAAAAAAACAACAAAAATGACAAAAATCTTTCCCTTAGTTAGTAAACGCAATAACTTTTTGCGCCAACCAATCAAAATACGCTTATTGTGATTTTTTTTTTTACCAAACAGGTAGCAGAAAACAAATTGGCCAAAAATTTTAAAAAATTTTGATTTTTACATTTTTTGGGGGGGGGGGGGGGGGGAATTTCATATAAAAAAAATTTGAAAAATATTGTTATTTTTGCAAAATTGTCGCTCTTTTTTTGATTAAAGCACAATATCAAAAAATCGCACAGGTGATCAAATACCACCAAAGAAAGCTCTATTTGTGGGAAAAAAAGGACTTCAAATTCGTTTAGGTACAGCGTCGCACGACCGCGCAATTGTCCGTTAAAGTCACGCAGTGCCGAATCGCAAAATACCCCCTGGTCAGGAAGGGGGTAAAATCTTTCGGGGCTTAAGTGGTTAAATATAAGCCTAAATATGCTTGCTAACTGTGGGGGGCTCTGTGACAGGCACAGAGAGATCGTGTGTTTCAGCTAAGCAGATCGTGTGTTTCAGCTAAGCTGAAACACACGATCTCTCTGTGCCTGTCTGACAGAAGAGCCACCTTCTTTGTTTACATAGGCAGACGGCTCTCCTATCACTTTCTCTGAATTTCACGGGAGGCCAGCAGTAATCAAGCCTGCTCCTCCCATGGTCTGGCTCGCGCTGTGTCTAATCACAGTGGGAGCGCGGCTCCAGCGGCAGGCGCAGCGCCATGACCGCGTGCACATGATTACGTACATGTACATGATTATGCGCAGCCGAGCTGCCTTGCCGCCGTAAGTCTGCATGGGGCGGTCGGCAAGTGGTTAATGTAGACCCCCACGTGCACATATACTTTTCTTTTGTTCCCCTACTCCTCTGTTATATTCTACTGGAAGGGAAAGCAAAGCACTCTGTAACCTACAAGTCACCTGAGTCATAGTTTTGAGTTGGCTATGGACTCCTTGTGTGACAGTGCTGATTGCGGTGGCATAGAGTGAGTCACACACTCCTCCATGCCCAAAAAGTACTGGGCACTCCCAGTGAGTGAGTTGCAGGAGAGTGAATGAAAGAAAGGTTAGTACATGTTGGAAAGTGTTGGGGGATTAAAGTAAACCTGTTGATTTTCCCTGAATAAGCAAAGCACAGGTTTTCCATAGATGTTTTATGATATTATAAATAAAATAAAACATAGTGTTTTTCCTCTCAAAAGAAACCTAGTACCTGTATTAAAAGTTTCCTGTATTTTTAATGCTGCCTTTAATATTCTGATTAGTAGGCAGCGCACTCCTATTTAATGTAATAAAGATGCCATTACAGGTTTTATATACATCGTTGGTCTGTTATATCACATGGGCCCAACCCAGTAGGGGACAAAATAGCTGCATGCACCTGTTTAAATTAGTTCATGGAATGAAAGAACTGCAGAAAAAGCCCAATCTTTTCTGATTGTAATATATAATACCATATGTGTTTCAGAAAGTCTGGAATTCCTTCAGTTCTAGTTGGGAAACCTCCACTAAAAAAATCTAGCTTACGTAAAACACAAACCATTTTGTAATTTAATACTATTAACAAAATGACCTTTCCATTTCAATCTACACCCAACCCCAAATGTTCAAAGTACTAATTAATTAAATGTCACTTCTTTATAGTCATTACAACACTAAGGGGTCTGCTTATAAAGCAGAGAATGTGACATTCACATACATTCTCTTGAGGAAAACCATCCAATTCTATGTGTTTTAAATTGGAGTGATTCCCTACCAGCAAATGTTTTTGAAAGTCACATTTGCTGGTTTATAAATAGATCTCTAGTAGTTTTCTATTTAAACAGAATGCCCTACAATTCCTGCCCATCTGATTTGCTTTTTCTAACATTTTTTATTTTATTTTATTTTTTTCTTCCATTTGTATTTTTTTTGGTATTTTTTTTCCCAGAACAAAAATATAATGTTTTAAAAATAACTATATTTGGTATTTACCTATTTTTAGGCAAGAGGTGGAGCATTGGGCTCTATTTCAAATGGTAAAAGGGTAACATTATTGGCTTAACAAAATCTTGTTGCTTACAAGTTTTTTTACTTTCAAATATTTTATTTTGAATACAACAAAAGCAATACAAACTGTCAAATGCAGCGACTAGTAATCAACAATGAAACAAGAGATCGATCTGAACAATGTATAATAACAATGAAGTACACAGAGGAGCATTCACTGGCCAACTAAGAACGACGACCAAAGAAAAGGCCCATTACGTGTGCTAATAAACCGGAACCAGTGATGGAGAGACTTCCCCAGATCCCCCGGGAGCCAATCGGAATCTTGTGGGGAGGAGGGGTGAACATAAAGCAATTCGGTGAGGGAACCCCTGGCCCCAAGCACCCAGGAGGGTTGCGACACATTTGGGGACCAGGCCTCTCACCAAGACATAACAGGGCTCTCAGCAGAAGAAACCCTTAGCAGGTACGGAGGCAGGTGCAATGGGAAAAAGGCTCCACAAGGAGGAGTGGGGGAAGCCCCAATCCAAAAAGCAATAAATAAAAGGGGAAAAAAAAATACAAAAATCAGACGAAATTAGTAGAAAGATCGGGGTAAGAGAGACAGCAGTAGGGAAGAAGGGATGAGTAAGCAGGACGAGGATGAAGGAAGGGAGGGAGAGTCACCGGGGGTACAGTAGGTGTGGTAGGTAAGTCAGGGAAGTCTACAAGGTTATATGCAGGTATTGAGCCCCTGGATCCCAAACAGCTTCAAACTTAGCTAATCGGTCCTGGAAGATCGCCACCATTTTTTCCTGGGCCATGATCCAAGAGATCTTCCGTTTAGCAGCAGTAAGGGAAACCGAAGGTTGTTTCCAGGACTTAGCCAACGTGAGCTTCGCGCCCAGGAGCATAAAAAACAATAGGGTGGACAAGCTCTTAGGATACGTCCATGGGAAGTCATGGAGGAAGGTGACATGAGGTGTTTGGGGGACCTGTAGGTTCGTGACTTGCCGAAGCAGGTGGAAAAATTTATTCCAAAAGAAACGGATTCTAGGGCATGTCCACCAAATGTGAATGAAGGACCCCTGGAGTTCACAACCCCTGAAACACAAGGGTGATGTGCCAGGGAACATAAGTGCCAGACGGGTCGGTACCAAATACCACCGAGTCAAAATTTTAACGTTTGCCTCAATGAGAGTCGTGTTAATGACGCCTTTGAAGGATCTATGAAACATAACGGTGCCATTCATCTAGCGAGTAAGCTGTCTGTAAATCACTTTCCCATTTGAGGGCATAAGCTGGCTTATCTAAGGGATCCATCAGGGCCACGTATATGGTTGATATGCCCTCCCTCGGCTCCGATGATTCAGAACACCACCGCTCATAGGATGTCAATCTTGGAGGTACCTGTTTGTCTGACCACATTGCATGCAGAAAATGGGAAATTTGAAAAAACCGGAACCTTTCGGAAGCCGGCATCTCAAGTTTGTTAATGCAATGGGAGAGGGAGAGTGGGCCGGAGGGCGATAGGAAATGTCCTATGCGGTACAGACCTTTGTTTGTCCACCAGTGAAAAGCTTTGACGTCATGCCCGGGCAAGAATTGGGGATGATGGAATAAATGAGTTAACGGCCTCATGGGTGAGACCAGACTAGGGAGTCGATAGATCTGTCTACATAGGCTGATAGAGTGCGATAGGGTGGGTGCCAAGATCGCAGGTTGGAGCTTAGGTGGGCACCAAGCGACATAGTCCAGTGTGTAAGTAGGGATAGCCTGCCTCTCAATGTGAACCCAGTCGGGTTTCGGACCGCGGGTATAGATCACAGAAAACTGGGCAAGCTGAGCTGCCTGATAATATTTCCACAGATTGGGTAAGGCCAATCCGCCTTGTTTCCGTTGTTGGAACAGTACCGAGCGCGAGCATCGGTAACCCTTCTTGCCCCTGCTTACAAGTTTTAAAGAAGCAGAGACCCTGGGGTTGATTTACTAAGAGCAGATAGACTGTGCAGTTGCACTCTGCAAAATAATTGCTCCAGCGCTTAGTAAATGAGCAGAAGCTTTGCTGACTTCCATCATCCAATCACGTGCAAGCAAAAACTCTTTTTTTTTTTTATTTTCCTTGCAGTTGATTGGGTATTCTTTGCAAAGTAAAACTTTTCCTTTCCTTTCCTTGCAAAGTGCACAGTTTATTTGCCTTTAGTAAATGAATCCCTTTTGATCTTAGTGCTGCTTACGTGAAATTTGTTTGAAAACATTTGTAGAGTAATTATGATTTTTTTTTATATGTGTCCTTTATATTTTAAATTTTTACCTATTGTATGTGATCTTTTTTGTATACCATTGCTTTAAATGCTTTATCTTAATTTTTTGTTTCCTTTTTTTTTGTTTCTGTGAAAAATATTGAATCTAATGAGGGACATTTTTTGGCAAATGAACTGTTTCAGATTTAGCAAAATAAATTTCCTTAACCCTCAGGAGCTATTTAAAGTTCATTGTACCCATTAAAGCCACCACAAATGAAGGCTTTTGCTCACCCCTAAGGCCCCTTTCACATGGGTGTACCGTATGTCCGTATATCACCCCATCCGTTTGCGGGTGATATACGGACATAATGTATGTCAATGGGATTGCGGATGACCATCCGCTGACATCCGATTTGCGTACTTTCAGTTCTGTTCCGCTTTTTGGAACAGAACAGAACCCTATTTTTAATTCCGTTTAAAAAACGGAAATGACGCAAAATCGGATGTCAGCGGTGTCATACGCTGACATCCGCAATCCCATAGACATACATTATGTCCATATATCATCCGCAAACGGATGGGATGATATGCGGACATATGGACCGGATGACACAAATGTCATCCGTGTCCATGAAAAAAAAAAAAAGTGCCGGAGCGGATCGCAATACGGTCCGCTCCGTGTGAAAGGGGCCTAACTCAGTTAGGAAGAGACATTCTGAAAGCAACAGCTTTTGCTGCATTTTCACATTAGAAAAGCCATATAGATCTGTGGTACTAGTCACATTATGATTTTATATAAATAGTAAAAACAAATATAAAAACATTTATTTATAAGCTTTAAAATAAAAAAATAAATAAAATACATTTGACCCAAAATATTTCAGTTTTTTTTTTAGGGTTCCACAAATAAAGTCAATCTAAAAAAAAAAAACATAGGGGACTTTCTATGATTAATTTGACATTGTAATCTCTACTCATATACAAAAGAGGTAAAAATCACATAATGGCAAGACCCAGTTGTATCTTGAAATGAAATAAAGAAAAATAAATTGTGGGTTTGTGAAAAAACTATATTGTCAACGGCTCCCATCCACCACCTGGATTTTCCAGTCCTCTCTCTTCACTAGACTTTTTTATTCCACTGAATTTTAGTCAAAATATAGTACTTAGCAATACACAATTGCGTGTGATAATGAACTGAAAGCTTGATTTCTAGATTTAGAATATAGGCGGACATAGTAAAAGGAGGAAGGATCTCAAGTTTATAGAACTTGCTATTGGAGCCTTAATGGTTTGCTTTATCATATGGGCTGACAGCCAATAATGAATATTTGGTGTTGAGTGGACATACCCTTTAACTTGTCCCCTGTAAAGCACTTGAAAACCCCTGGGAAACATGCTCTATTAATTCCAATATATCTGTCCTCACTAAACCTTTTGTCTGCACTCTACTTTTTACATCGGATCATAACTGTTCTGATAAATAATGCACTGCTGTATCACTAATGGCTTCAGCATATGTCAAGATAAGAACCTTCCCAAAAAGGATGAGTCCACAAATACAGTGTGCCAAAAGCAATTAGTGTAGCACATGGCCCACTGGCCTGAGATTGTCATACACATCACATTACATGCTGTTAAAATAATATATAGATAACCCTGCATTTAGCAGAATCTCAGCTGACATTACATATAAATGTAAATCACACATTCTCCTTTATCACTCTCTGTTAAATGAATAATGTCCGCCTGGGTGGCCAGAACATGCCACGAAGGCTTTATTTATTTATCTGCTTTCTTCCAGGAGTGCAACAAAAAAAAATTGTGTTGCAGAGCTTCTATATATACATATCCAGATTTATAGCAGTCTACTGTACCTTTTTTTTATTACACAAAAAACAAGCAATACAAGTAGCACCTAGGAAATATCTAGGAAATATCTATTCATGCCATTAATCAGAGATTGGCTTGTCATGGTTTTTATGGCTTTGATTCACAAGTATTCTATACCATTTGCCTTAGAGCCCATTCACATTAGCGTGACTTGTCAGGCGACTTGTCAGCCTGACAAGTCACGCTCGGTCGCGGTCCATTGATTAGCAAAGGACACGTTCTAATAGGAGCGACACAAGTCACTCCGACTTAGAAAAAGGGTCCTGTACTACTTTGGGGCGACCTGGAGGCGACTTTCATAGACTTCCATTATGTGAAGTCTCTGGAAGTCGTGCCGAAGTCGCGGTGCACAGCGGTGCACGGACTTCACAGGTCGCCCCCCAAAGTTGTGTCGCGCTAGTCTGAATGGGCTCTTAAACCACTGTTTTCATTTTAGGGAGTCTAGCCCAACATTCACTTCCTACCTAAAGTATCAAATCATAATCTCACTTGATCTACAGACAATGTATAATCAATATATTTGTAGAAGGATAAGATTAGTTGAAACAGTAACTCAAACCAAGTAATAAGTTTGCATCTTTTATTGGTTGAAAATTGAAGGTCAGTCAGTTGCACACAGTCTTCATTTTGCTTCCTGTGTTTTGCTTTAGAAAGATTAAGGCCCTGTTCACACATGTTGCAATAACCTGCCTCTTACAGTACTGGAAGAATCACCACAAAGACACATAGAATACAACTGTTTTCTATGTGTAAGGATACATAGAAAACAATTGTTGTCCATGTGTCTTGTTCACACCACAATGCTAGTGTCATGTGCAGTGCGGTATGTTGTGTGAAAATGCTACATGTATGCATTTTAACGGAACACAACCCCCCCCCCGTAAATGCATGTAAATGCACATCAACACAGTGCAAATCTATTGAGAAAAAAAAAAAGAAAAAGCTTTTTATTATTTTATCCCTTACAAGGACCCCTTGCAATTTAACGTGCATAAACACGTGCGGTAAAGCAAAAAAAAAAAAAAAAAAAAGGCACATCCATTTTTTGAGCACTTTCATGCATTTTTAGGCCCCTAAAGTGTTGGCTCTCTCCAGTAAAAATATACAAAATTCCAAATATGGACCACATTCATGAAATATTAAAACAGTCTTCATTACACAGTCACTATGTGCTACAACTCTGCCCAGTAGTGGTTGCCTTTACCACAAACTGGCAAATGAGTGCCCAGAACAAACTAAAAATATCATATTGCTCTACTTAGACCACATGCGACAATATACTATATTCTGGCAGTCTAATGTCCTTTTTGGACACTGGATAATCCTTGCACAAAACATGTTTTATATTGGAAGCCATCAACTTATGGAACAGTTTTTTTCCAACATGTATGATACCTCAGTGCAGGAATAAATGACATGGCCGAGATCAGATTATGGAGAATGCTACCACTTCTCAAATGTAGATATCCACCCTTTGGCCACATATATGTATATTTACTGTAAAACTAAAGGCTCCTTTATGACAGCCTAAACAATTACCAAAACCCATTACTATGTGATACACAAACCTTGTAAAGTAAAAATAAAAAAAACTTTATTTACCTTCCCTACCTGAGCCAAATCCTCCTTCATCTGTGTCTCACATGCCTTCCCCCCCCCCAGACACTGCATCTCACAGTGGGAGAGTTTAGGCAACAGAAGCAATGCTGTCAATCCAGGAAGAAGTGGGCAAGACTTGGTATGGCCAAGTGCTACAGGTTTGTAAATCAGCAGTATCAATGCTGATAGCCATGTCCCCCACAACATTTTTTTAATCCCTTTGTCTTGCAAGAAGGTACAGCCCACATGAGAGCTGCAGCATTGCTCTAAATTCAAGAGCATTGCACTATCACAGGAAGCTTCATTAGATGGACTTCACTGGCAATGAGTTTTTAGGACTTTGCAGGGAGACTAAGAGAAAACTGTAAGTGTAAATACACGTATAACTAAGTGTTGCAGCACTTTTAATGAGATACTATAGTTTCAGTTTAAGAAAATGTGTTACCTGCACTTGTCAAAAGCATACCCTAAGGCTGAGTTCACACTGTGTGCAGACGTGACTCACAGCAGGGGTCCAGCATGTCCCTATTCTTTGTTTCAGGGATAAATCAGGCCAAATTTTTGTCTGAATTTGGACCTGAAACAGAACCAAAGATGCACAGGACCCTTGTGCAATCTGCTTTGCAGGCACCCCGGAGATGTGTGAACCGGCTCCATTCAGAGCCGGTCACAATCTCCTGCTATGCAAATTGGATGCGGGAAAACCTGCATCCAATTCGCATCAGTGTCAACCCAGCCTTAATCTTTACTGATATTCCAACAATACAAGGTAGGCTCAGACTCTGTAACTTAAAAAAAAAAAAAATGTTAATTGGTATCATGTAGCGATACCAAGCTTTCCTGCACTTACCTGCAGTCAGTGCTGGGACAAGGTCATCCAGCGCCCAGGGCAAGGATGCCAAATTGTGTCCCCCCCTTCCCTTAGGGTTTGGGTCAAGATGCCCCCCCATCCCTGCAATAAACCATTGTACCCAGGGCAACTTCCCCTCCTGCCCACCCCTTGTCCCGGCCCTGCAGTTACCTGCACTTACCTGAGGTCAATCTATGACCCTATGTTGGAATGTTTTGAACAGGCAAAGCTTTCACATTTTATGGTAATGACAAAGTTTGCCCACCCATTCCACCTCACACACATTTCTTTTGGCCAACAAAGCAGCTCAATGTAGTATTGAGACAATCAAAATGTGTGTGTGTGTGTGTGTGTGTGGGGGGGACTTGGAGTGGGCAAACTATAGGTGTGTACACTTTTTAAATACTAACATCTTTCTTTTTTTTTTTTAGGTTGCTTAAAGTAATGCCAAAATCAGTCATACATTTACAAAAGGCATTAGCCCAATACAACCAATCAGATTTCACCTTTCATCAATTTAGAGCTGTCAGAACAATGAAAGATGATTGCTAATTGAGGTTGGTTAATGTGGGTCAGTGCTCTTTATGTTTTCAATTAGGCCTGATTGTAACCAGCCTATAGTATTTTTAATTGGAAAGAATTTTTCTAGGCTTGATTTGAACACAATGACAAACCTTTAATGTTCACTTGGAGCCTGTAAGAACTACTGCGTATACTTATTTTAATTTCACTAAATGACTTGCTGTCTTCCAGTGACCCGCTCCTCGGAGACGATTCTTTCATGTATTTTTTAGAAGCTCAGAATGCACACAGCGCTCCTGACACAACAAGGAGTCTGTTCTAGCGGAGAATATTCACTTCCCTAATACAGCATTAGTCAAGAGAATAACCTGCATATCAGTTGCTGTTAATTTTGTTTGTAACATTTTGTCTTTGTAGTTGCCAGGAGCAAGGAGCCTTCTAGAAAGTAATCTTAAAATTACTCGCTACAGGGTTATTAGCAACTATTGATTTATGTCATATAGAAACATGGATCAACCTGCTTAACACTGGGCATGTGTGCTCGGGAAACAGTAAACATGTATTCTTGTCAAAGTCTTTCAGCTTCAGGCAAAAATCCCTATTAATGACGATGGGGAGTTTTGGGCAAAGCCGCAGATCAAGCATCGCGGCTTCTTGTAGAATATGCCTCTTAATTAAATAAGGGATAGCATTTACCTTATTAAACCTATACCATAAACATCATTGCTGCCATGTGCTAAAGTGATGTGTTTAATGAGCCATCAGCAGTTATCTCAGTGGACTGAGCTGTCATGTCATGGAAATTGGGTTTATTGCATAAAGCACAGTCACTTGCCAGTCTCCCGCCACTCTATAAAGGGAAGCTGGAGCTACAAATACAGCTTGATCTTGTATAAGAAAAAAAACTTGTGACATTCACAAACACAGTATTAAAAATCCAATAACGTACCAGACAGTAAAATATTTCAAAATATGTTTTCCTAATTAAAAATGGGAGAAAATGGTTTCTTCAAATATGATTGGCTCTGAGCAGTTTTTACAACTCTTTAAACACAAAAATATGATAAAGAGTTTAGGATGTCAAGCAATGCTTAGAAAGGTAAGGATTTCGAGAACACTAGGCATCAGGTTTAAAATCGAGTCATATGATGTCATCAGAATATATGATTTTAGTGGCTTTAAGGAAAAATGAACTGCTTCTGAGTTGTGTTTACCATTCATTTATCAGTAAGCAGTTAATATGAGTTACCATCAGTTTACAATCTAATATGGAGGGGCAAGTGGTAGAAAAGGTAAAAGTGGTTAGAGATGAGCTGATGGGAGAATCAAAAGTTCAGTTATGAGGTGTATTGGTTTATTGTAGATGATATTTCACCTGATTACTGTAAGCATGCACATGTTCACACACGCAACAAAATGCCAGTTTTATCTTAGAAGTAACAATGACTCTTAGCCCTGAAATCCAAGCTGGCTCATCATTTTTTTACCATATTTTACTTAGCTTGAAAGGTCTCCTTAGTCATCTAATCATCATCTCTTGTCTATGAGTACATAAATGTGAACTTGTGGGATATTTTACACTGTATGTCCTGTCTAGGAGCAAACAAAAAAAGTGCTCGCCTTTACTATAGCTAGATGGCTTCTTGTTTGCCTCTCTAAAACGTATTTCACTTTGGTGTTAAGGCCCCTTTTACACATGCCGTTTGTCGTTTTTCATCCATCCGTTGACGGATGAAAAACGGACATCAATGCATCTCTATGTAAAAACGTATGAAAACGGATGATCATCCATTTAAATCCATTTTCATCCACTTCCGTCAATGTCCGTTTTTTGGAACGGATGAAGGCCCTATTTTTCCTCCGTCAAAAAAACGGATCGGACAAAAAACGGATGTAAACGGACAAATGGTCAGTTTTTCATCCGTCATTGGTAGTGGATGTAAAAAAAACGGATGAAAAAACTGATGAAAAAACGGATGAAAAACTGATACATTTTGACGTGACTGAACTCATGAACTGAACGGACCATATGTGTGAAAGGGGCCTAAAAGGGTCTGAATTCAAGAGTAAACTACATCACCTACCACCTGGACACTCCTATTGTGACAATTAGTCGTGAAGTAGCTTCCAAAACAATGTAAAACAGATTTTAAAGAGGCGCACAGATCATTTTTTCTAGCTGAAAAAGGTAATAGCAAGCAACCTATGGTATCTGTTCCTAGGTGGGACTTTTTCAAAGTCCTGGATACTTAAAATGACTTGACATGCCTGAAACATATATGCTATGCATAATTACAATAATCAGTCATTGAATTATCTTTTGTTCTTTTGTTTTACTTTTTTTTTTTTTTTGGCCCTTAGAGGTTTTTTTTTATTTTAATGGTTGCTATGGTCAATCAGTACATATATGTATATATCAGTAAGGCCACAAGACTGACTCTAACCTGGTTGAAAAAATAATTTGTGCACAGTGCCAGTCACAGCATTCTCCATTCCTGATGTATATATTTTTACACACCACACACGTTAGAATCAGAGGAAACTGGATATCAGCAGCTTACAGTATACTGATCATCCTTCCACTCCCCCATTGCACTGTTTAGCTGCCATTGGCAGAGGAAAAACCTGGATAAGCTATGAGTCACTGGAAATAAATTATGGACTCCCTTCGCAAAAGTCATGATTGGCCCATCTCTGTCACATGGAGTGAGTCATATGTTTCTCCACAACTGGAAGTACTGGGTAAGTCCTTTGGCTCCCAGAACTGATCGGATTAAAAAAGAGCAAGGAAAATGCAAAAATGCGCTGGGGTGGGGTTTAAAGCAAATGTGTTACTTTGCTCTAAGTTAGCAAATAATAGGTTTGCTTTATGATTGAAAATTGTAAATCAGCTGGTCACCGTCCCTTGGAATAAATTTTAAAAAAGTTGTGTATCCAGGTTGGTAGGCGACTAAAAGGATGGGGAGGGGGAGAGGGAAAGAAACAAAGGGGAAAATATCTACCAAACACTGGAACATGTTTATTAAAATACAGACAATACAGCATATATGTAAATATATATTTCCTTTAGTCGTATAAATGTAACAGTGTATCTAAAATGCATCACATTATCTGCTTGTGGATCAACGCGTTTCGCTGAAATAGCTTATTTGAAATACTATATGTAATGTATAATATTGCAACACCAACTAATCTTAATAGAGAAACTGGCATCAGTAGCGCAATCACATTATGGTCATATAAACATATAGTATAACTTTTAAATACAATGGCCCATAAGCAATTAATTGCACACAGGAGAGTGTAATGTGGAGGAAACAGTCTATCACAAAAGTGTCATCGCAAAGAAGAGTCCATATCTGGATCATCTCCAAATTCAAGGTGAGGGAGAAAAAAGTCCAAAAGTCCCACTTGTGCAGTTCAATAAAAAGGGAACACCTTCTAAGCCTCCACCAGAGTGCTGGTCACCCCAAGGGAATTGGACACTCACCAGAGATATCTCCCCCCCCCCCCCACTCTCATGGACAGGGCTTACTCGCTTATTACAATGGCTCTTTATTCCGGGTCATACAAATCCTCTGCATTCAAATTAAGTCCTTCCCAACAAGATACACGTCCTCCTTCTCCTCAGTACCACACCGTCATCCACATGGGCATATGTAAATAGAATAATAACCCCACTAGTGTGATACCGTTTATAAATAAAATCAGTCTTTATTTAGATTTTACAAAGTGTGCACTCAAAAAACACATCAAATCAAGTACATCAATCACATCAGGCTGGATGACTCCGGCAACCATCCCAGGTACTCACGACCTCTCCACGCTGAAGGAGTAAACCGCAGGGATGTCCGTTCGTCACCACAATGTACTTCCGGTTGCCGTATGGTCAAACCCTGACATGTATCGTCATTTGCGACTTTCTCAAAGGGGAATGCATATGTAATGTATATTGATATGTATTGTTTTTTATGTTAGATATTAGAGTTTGCAAATTTGTCTGACATGTATATAATGCTTGGATCCTGAGGAAGCTATTTCAGTGAAACGTGTCGATCCACAAGCAGATCATGTGATGCATTTTAGATATACTGTTACATTTATATGACTAGAGGAATTATATATGTATGTATATGCTATATTGTCTATATTTTAATAAACATGTTACATCTTTTCCCATTTGTGGTTTCTGTCGTTGATATATAGGCACATTTTAATCCCCATTTCCAGTGTTTGGTAGATCTATTCCCCTTTCTTTCCCTCTCCCCTTCCCCTTCCCCTTCCCCTTCCCCATCCTTTTAGTCACCTACCAACCTGGTTACACTACTTTTTTACAATTAGATTTGCTTTATGACATGCAGCATATGAAAATAAGAGGATGGAGCACATAGGAAACGTTGGTGTAAATAAATAATTAAAAATTTAGAATAATCCAATATCTAAAGCTCACCTTACATTATCTGGATAAATGTATTAGTATTACAATATGTTTTCATTGTATTATTTACTACTCAATTCAATATTTTCTTACTTGAGAAAAAAAAGTCAGTCAGTCTTCAAGATAAGTTTGACATAAATGAACACATCAAGTGTAGAGATAAATGACAGCTCAGCCATTCTAATCCTGCCAAGCTGTAACTGAGACATAACATTTCATCTGGATGTAAGCATGGCCTTGTCGGTGATATAGACTATATACTTTTTGATCTTGACATTATTTCTAAATTTACTCTTTAAAGTGGACCTGTCAACACCACATAAAACTTACACTTGTATCCTTTGAACATAAAACAAGAATTTATCTATAAGGCAGCATGCTAACCATACAAAGGAATATACAGTAAATCTTTCTGAACCTAGAATACAAGAAGGTGCTTTATTTAAATATTAAAATAGAATCCCAATGAAAGCTTCTTACAAGTTTGGATTAGTATCTAGGTTTCTAGTGGTGAAGTTTTCATTTACTTTATGTTTGGTTCTTCCTGCAATGATCATAGAGCCCATGTGATCCTTCTATATAGGATCACATGTCTCTATGGTCATTTCAGAAGCCACGCCCCCCACAGTTAGAATAACACCCCTAGGCTCACATTTAACCCCTTGATCACCCATAATGTTAACCCCCTTCCCTGCCAGTGTAATTATTACAGTAACAGTGCATATTTTTAGCACTGATTACTGTAGTAATGTCACTGGTCCCCCCAAAAGTGTCAAAAATGTCAGTTTGGGGTCCGATCTGTCCGCCGCAATGTCCCTCAAAAAATCGCAGATTGCCGCCATTACTAGTAAAAAAAAAAGCAAAACAACAAAAATGGCATAAATCTTTCCCGTAGTTAGTAGACGTGATAACTTTTGCGCAAACCAATCAAAATATGCTTATTGTGACTTTTTTTACCAAAAATATGTAGCAGAGAACAAATTGACCTAAAATGTTAAAAAAAATTGATTTTGAAATTTTTTTTTGAGAATGTCATGTAGCAGAATGTGAAAAACAAAAAAATCACACAGGTGATCAAATACCACCAAAAGAAAGCTCTATTTGTGGGGAAAAATGGATATCAATTTTATTTGGGTGCAGCGTCGCAAGACCGCGCAATTGTCCGTTAAAGTAACACAGTGACGAATCGCAAAATAGGGCCTGATCATGAGGGGGCAAATCCTTCCGGTCTTAAAGTGGTTAAAAAAAAAAGCACACATTTTTTTATTAGAATGGGGAGGGGATAGAACCTCTGCCTGCTTTGTGCAGCTCTGTCTTGTGGAGAAATATGCTAATTACTATGTTTATGATAGCTACATGTTGCATTTGCTATAATTAGGATACTGACTTCAAGGGTAACTATTGTAAAAACAATTGAACTCACCGTTGATATCATATGTGATAACTATCTAGTGTGCAACAAATGTTAAAGCCCAACAGAACTTCCAGTTCAAATAAGCTAAATACATTCTAGGTTTGTTAAAGCAAAAAAGTGTGCAAAGAGCAAAACAGTTTATTTTCTCTAGAAAGCAGCAACATCCTGAGTAGAAAAACCTGTCCTTTGTCAGCATAATGTTTAGATGGACCCCTTGTTCTCTGAGTGGAAGCAGAGGTCTCTCTGCAGAGGTCCAGTACATACTGCTTAGTCAGGGCAGGAGCTTAGCAATCAGCAGGGACCATGTATACGACCATATAGCAAATAGGTCTTGTTTTAGATATTTTGATTGATGAGGCTCAATGTGATAATATTTTTTTTTTTTTTCATAACTACTTCTGCAAAAAGTAATTTTAAATTGGTTAAACTCCCTAACTTTCTTAAAGAAGAAATTCATTGTAAAAAGCATGCCTAAAAAGGCAAGCAGAAGGCAAAGGGCTAGTCACCAGTATTGCCTATAGGGTCATCTTTTCCCCTTTACTGACTTAATATCCCCTATTCTGCATCATGTTTGTGTGCAGAGGTGGCCATCTTGGTAGAAGCAGGGCTTTTCTTCCTTGTGTCAGCGCTACCCCTCTGGTGACTGGTAATCTAAATATTGGCAGAGAAATATTCAAAAAACAACAGGAGATCTGGAGGAACCACAGATCCTAATAATGAATGAACAAGAAGCAGGGGGGTTCTTGCACTGTAGGTTTTCAGGTTGGGAGTCTAGTAGGCAAAGGCACATTACCTTAAATGATCTCACAGTGCAAATATAAAGCTATAAAAAATTTTAAAGAAGAGGGAGTGCTCTTTTATTTTTCAGGAAAAATGTAAGAAAAAAAATCTTTGAAAATTTTCCTTAGACACAATTAACCATCTAGATGTCCCCTATTAAGTATCAAATCTTCACTTCCTGAGTTCAAATCCATTTTAAATGTATATATCACTGATATCATTATCAGCTCCTTCGGAATCCATAACATTCAAATGTAAATGAATGGAAAGATGAGATTATCTTTACCCATGTGTAACTGCTGGTTCTCTAACCGTCCAGCAATCTTTACATGGCCATAATAAGACCTTTATTTTGTAGTTCAGTCACTCCTTTTGATCTGTAGATTTCTTGAAGAAGTTACATAAAAATGATTGGAAGATAATAAAAACCAGCCGAAGAAGTTGAAGATAATTAAATCAGACAGTGAGTTTCCGTATCATTTGTGGGTGGCGAGTAACTCTAGATTATGTATTTCAACATTTGTCCTGTTCAGGAAGTTTATATTGTGATGATTGCGGTAGACTCAGAACACATTTGTTGATTATTTTCTATGTGGACCTGATCACAAATATAAATTAAAATAAATGCTGTTAGGCAATGTTTGTGTCTAAAATGGCCACATAACCTCATTATAATTTTAGAAACATTTATAACCATTTATGTAAAAACAGACTTTTTTTCTCTGATGTCAACTTGTTTTATATTGCCACTTACACGGACTTGAAATTTTGCCTTCTATCTGGAACATATTTTCACTTCTAAGGGAGGCTTTATAACATACTTTACACTGGACTAGCAAAACCATGTTCACTTCAAACATTAGAGAATTACATTTCTCTAAAATTGTAGCTTTAAAAGTTATTTTACGTTTTTTTTCATTTGCAACTTTATTATGTTGTATAATACCTGGTGATCCTGCCATGAAGTGACAGATGTTCAAGCACTTCCTGTTTTAGGGTGCCCCATGCTCTGTTCCTGGTTTTGCAGTTGTGCTCCTGCAATATTACCCATGAGAAATGCCATTGCTAGAGTATATGCATATAACCTGCATGGGTGACCAGGACAACTGTATTTATTCAAAGTGTATTTATTATATATGGTCGTGGTAAGAAATAACACTATTTGGAAATTATACCAGTCAGTAGAACAGGTTATTAACAGTGAAAAATACAAATGCAGGTAAACAGATGACTACCAATTAATAACTAGGGATTCTTTAGAGTTTGTTTTAATGCAGAGCTTAACCCAAACTTTTCCTGTTCGAAGTTTGCATGAACTGATGGGATTGGCTATGGATTCACCAAAACGGAATCCCCCATAATGCATTGCATGAACTCTGTCAATCATTATTAGGGCCACACTTTTTATGTGTGTTAGCAACACTTTCTATTGCTGTTTGGCTACTGTTCCCCCTTTTCTGTTTTTCTGGTTGTTTTTTTTTTTAATTACTTTTTTTATTGAATTTTTTTCATGTATTCCTTTTATTTTTTATTTTTTTGCTAGTAAAAAAAAAAAACAAACAAAAAAGGTTTTGGTTAAGAGCTGGTTCACACTAGCGCGACTTGTCAGGCGACTTGTCAGCCTGAAAAGTCGCGCTCCCTCGTGGTCCATTGACCGCTATAGGACCCGTTCTAATAGGAGTGACACAAGTCGCTCTGACTTAGAAAAAGGGTCCTGTACTACTTCGGGGCAACCTCGGAGCGACTTGCATAGACTTCCATTATGTGAAGTCCCTGCAAGTCGCTCCGAAGTCGTGGTGCATGGGAATGCACAAGTCGCCCCCGAAGTAGTACAGAGTCGTGTCACCTTAGTGTGAACCAACTCTTATAGTGTTTGGGGTTGATGTTTGTGGTTTATTGATTTAGGTATAATTTTTTAGGGAGGAAATTATATTTTAGTTTTATATCATTTTTATTATTTTATTATTTTAATTTTTTTATATTGTTTTGAGTATTTTATTTTTGTTTTCAAGGTCAGTAAGTATGAACTTGTTTCTTACAGAGCAAAGCTACCCTTTGTTAGCAACACATTACCAAATACTAATACATTCCAGTCTACTGCACCAAATCACCAGATTCTGAAGTGCACTTCATCTTTAATCTCCCTATTGCCAAAGCTGGAAATAAAAGTAGGCAAATTCCTGTTTTCATCATGTCTGATAAGCCTAAGTGGAGAAACAGAGGTTCTCCACGTTGGGAGTGAGCAGGTTACCTCTGTTACCACTGCTAACCTGCCACCATCACCATCTCTTCCACCATTTCAGTCCTGTGTAGTCCTGTCAGAATTACCATCTCTTGCTGCCTCTATAGCTATAGTCCAGAGCAGGGCCTGTCCTGCATAGTGCCCCAAAGATTGCAGTGTATTATGCTGCTCCAGCACGGTCAGTTCGGCACACCTAATGTTTCCACAGCTGCTCTCAGCTGCCAAATTTGTGCAATTATTCTGCAGGGCAGTCCCCATTTGTGCTTCAATTTTAGTGGTGTATAATGCTTCTCTGCATTGTCAAGGTGCCATACATGATGTTTATACAGTTACTCCTCAGTTGTAAAATGTAAAGTGTTTGCTGCAGGCTCATTAATACTATTTGTCTACTATTTTCAGCCTATTCCAGTGCTCCATCTATAAAGAATATTTGTGGCTATTGTTCATCTGAATAGTGTTTCCTTGCACCATCCATAGAATACCTTGCATTTTGTTCAAAAAAAGCATGGCTTACTCTGATTAGACTAGGTGAAGAGCTGAAGTTCAGATTTATTCCTTGTATACAAAGTCAAGGGCATTCTAAAGTTAATTTATTTATTTTTTTATAAAAAGCTGACCATTGTCCTTTCTGTTCAAATTACAGCTAACCAAAAGTGCCTAAATAGTGCCTATGGAGTTTTCTAAATATTTATTTTCATGTGAAATATATACAGTACACCTAAGACCCCATTCAGACTAGCGCGACTTGTCAGGCGACTTGTCAGCCTTACAAGTCGCGGTCGGTCGCTCGCCATTGAGTAGTACAGGACCCATTCTAATAGGAGCGACACAAGTCGCTCCGACTTAGAAAAAGGGTCCTGTACTACTTTGGGGCGACCTGGGAGCGACTTGCATAGACTTCCATTATGTGAAGTCCCTACAAGTCGCGCCGAAGTTGTGGTGCACGCTGTGCATTGCGACTTCACAGGTCGCCCCTCGAAGTCGGATCGCCTCAGTGTGAACCGGCTCTAAATGTAGATTTTTAGGCTGCAAAACTGCATACAGTCTGTCTGTTTTAAAATGTAGCCCAAAAGAGATTGCTGCATTACTGTCTATGCTGATGTACAATATTCCTTCTTTAAAACAGTAAAACATAAATACTTTATTTTGATATTTATCCTCAAAACTGCATGAGGTAAGTGTTCGATCAAATGAGGTTTCCCGGACATTTATTAAAATTATGTTAATGCAGAGAGTACCATATTGCTTCTATTTTCATTTTAAAAATGTGGTTTAGCCATTGTGGTCTCCAAGAAATTGTAGAAATACACCATATGCTGTATGAGGCATATTACTTCAATTGGAATGTAATAAATATAAATATATACATTTCTTGCTTTTTTTTAGTGTTGAAATGTGTTGTGTCAAGTTTAAAATGTGGTCTACTTCAACAGCTAAAGTGCTGTCTAAGTGGTCTGGACAAAAATCATTTTTCTGTCATATATACAACTAGATGGGGATTTGTAGAATGGAAAGCTGCATGGTGTGCATTTACAAAGTGTTGTAATCCAACTGAACCGTTGCTGACTGTACAATATTTGTGGCTCTTGTCTCTGGACAGTCTTCCATTCCCAGTTGATGCCTTCTGAGGGGAAACGCGTCAGGTGGAGTAACCGCATCATCACTACGCACGGTCTGCACTGCAGGTGGCCGAGCACACTCGACTAAGCTGTCTTCTACCCACATATATGTAAAGGTACTCCTTAAAGTGTAACTCCATTATGTACATTACAAGACTATTATCAAACGTTGTTGCAGATTCCTACCTTTTGTTACTCTGAAGAAATCCCTGTGTGTTTGTCTGTATGCATGTGGGAAAGTGAGCCTAATGGGAGTGGTTTCATATATATCAGTCAGCTGTGCACCTGCAGGGCTCAAATGAGGAAAGCTTCTGGGCCTGCATCCCTTTGGCTGGGATTTCCTATTGGAAGTATCTCACCAAAAATTTTTTTTTTGTTGCAGGGGATGCCTGAAATCTGACTTGTATCTTGTGAGCCATTGTATTTACATTAGGCTATGTATTTTTTATACATGTTTACCATCATTCTGCCGTTTCAACAATCAGTTTGTAACCAATTTTCTTTGTGTTCATTTGTTATCATATTGCCATGCTTTTGATATTTTAATGATCGATTTAATAAAAATTTACCAAGTGGCCCCTATTCCACCACATTCATGCGCAGGAGGTGTTAAAACATTTCAACAACAATGAGGCATCATTCCTTCCACTGACACCAACAGTGGGAAACTATTCCTTTTACTGACACCAACAATGAGATGTGTTTCCTTCCAATGATACCAATGATAGGACACTATTCCTTCCACTGACTTTAACAATGGAGCACTATTTCTTAAACTGACAACACCAATAGGGCACTGTTCCTTCCACTGACTCTAACAATGGGGCACTATTCCTCCCACTGACTTCAACAATGGAACACTATTTCTTACACTGACAACACCAATAGGGCACTATTCCTTCCACTGACTCGAACAATGGGGCACTATTCTTTCCACTGAAATCAACAATTGGACACTTTTCTTTCCACTAACTCCAACAATGGGGCACTTTTCCTCCCACTGATATAAAAGATTGGGCATTGCTCCTACTGACTCCAACAATTGAGCACTATTCCTCCATCTAATAACTAAATGGGACACTATTCCTCCATCTAATACCAATGATGGGACACTTTTTCTTCCCCATATTGTATACAGTATGTAGGTATCCAGACACATTTTCCCTAAATACCATATGAGATCCTAAAACGGTCAATTCACTATACCATGCAAAACACTGAAAATGTTTGATAAATATCTCATGAAAGATAAACTAAATTCACAGAAGGAAATATATAATTAAATGCATGTAGTAATTAAGTAGTGGATAAGGCATGCAATATTAAAGGAATGTGCAATGGTTGTTGAGGAGCAGGCAGTCCCTGGTGTCCTTAACAATCAGTAATTGTCACGGTTGTTAAGGAGCAAGCAGCCGCCGCGTCCTTAACAACCGATAAGTCATCAGCTGTTAGCGAGGTTCCCCAGTGACAGCTGAATGTGGCAAAAAGAATTACTGGCATTAAGAAAACAGGGAAAAAAACATCTGCCCCCCCCCCCCCCCCTGCCAAGTAGTCCATACCAGGTGTTTCGGGTCTGGTATAGATTTTGAGGGGAATCCCTATGGCAACATTTAAAAAAAATGACGTGAGCTTCCCCTAAAATCCATACCAGACCGTTTTCCGAGTATGCAGCCCGGCAGGTCAGGAAAGAAGGGGATGTCCCTGTTAATGGGGACAAGGGCCTCTTCCCCACAACCCTGGTCGGTGGTTGTGGGGTCTGCGGGCGGCAGTCTTATCAGAATCTGGAAGTCCCCTTTAACAAGGGGGCCCCCATATCCCAGCTCCTGACTAAGGCTCCCGCCAAATGACAGCTCTACCACCTTCCAGCGCTAAAAAAAATAAGGGGTGGGGCCACCCAGTGACATCACCCTGTAGCTACACCCCTTGTGATGTCACCGACCAAACATGCCCCGGTTGTCATGGGGACAATTTTTTTATTTTTGTTTTTTTAATAAAAGACTTGTCAAAAACTGCCTCTCGTGTTTATTTACACAACACATTTTTTTTGGGTGAATGAGTAGGGGTGCTCGAGAGGGCCTCATTGTTAAAGAGGGTTTCCACATTCCAATAAGCCCCCCATCTGCAGAACCCACAACCACTGGCCAGGCTTGTGGGGAAGAGGCCATTGACCCCATCAACATAGGGACAAGGTGCTTAGGGTAGGGCAGAACTCCCCTGCCCCAAAGTACACCCTCATGTTGAGTGCACGTGGCCTGGTATGTTTCAGGAGGGGGGGCGCTCTCTCATCGCCCTCTTTCCTGACCTGCAGGAATAAGGTTAGATAAAGGTCTGGTATGAATTTTGGGGGGAAAACTATGCCATTTTTTAAAAAAAATTGACATTGGAGGCTCCCTTCAAAATCCATACCAGACCTGAAGAGCCTAGTATGGATTTGGGGGGGGGGGTATCCCACTCCTTTTTTTCCTTGATTTTTTAATGCCAGTAATTCTTTTTGTTACATTCAACTACCAGGCTCACAGCTGATGTCTCATCCGTTGTTAAGGACACAGCAGCAGGCTGTTCCTTAACAGCCATTACAGTTACATGTTGTTAAGGGTGTTGGCATCTGGCCGCTCCTTAACAAGGAGCTATTTACTCTGTTTGTTAAGGATGCAGGCTACTGCTAGTGGTAAATTACTGCATGCTTTTGCTACTAAAATACCGCATGACTTCGTAAAATAGCTCGGTATTTTAGTAGCGTTTTTTTAGTGAATGCCAAAAAACGTTTTGAAAAATGCTGTGTGTTATCCTACTGCACACTCGGATATGGTAAGAAACTGCTTTTTGAATGGGGCCCAGTATATTTGCCCTTTGGAAAGTTTGGAGACTCCTGCTCTACACTAAAGAAAAACAGAAGTATGTTGCCTCGCATTCTGTTACCTCAAAGAAAAGTGTATTTATAACTTTCAGTATTATACAGTATATGTTTAAAGGAACCTCGTACTCATTCATAGACAGAATCAAATAGAGGCACGTGGGCAGAAAAGATTTTGGATGACCTTCAAGTAAAGTTTGAATAAAATAACAAGATAGCCGAATAGCAATACATGTATTCAAATGAAAGATAACACCTCTGGTCTAGAGACCTGTGTGAATGGTGCAATATTATAGTTTCTAATATTATAGTTAAAAACAAGTGTGCACATTACTGTGGTGAAGACAGTTAAGTAAAAGGTATCATTACATTTGATTTGGGCAGAGGGAGCTCAGTGATCCCACTAGTTGGCATCACCTATTACAGTAAGTACCTCTAGTGGGTACACTCAGAAACTTCCTAACCTGGATGGCATCCATGAATGTAGGAGCATAGGGGCGTAACCCATTTTAGCAGAGCCAAGGTGCAATATACAATCCTAGTCTTCCCCATCAATCCAGGGACAGATGTTTTTTCCAGTAGTCAGCTCCCTAATAATGACTTATTAAATTGTATACAGTATGTTTGCATCAGGTGGGAGCCAATGCAGCAAGTTGTTGCTAAGTGAATGCACAAAGCTTGTGTATGAATACTGTCTGAAGGAGACAGACATGGGACTGAAGTGAGAGGCTAGAGTATCATGTCCTTAAAGCGGAGTTCCCTGCAACAAAAAAAAATTTAAATGAAAATACCCCCGGGACAGTCAGGGCTAGTGCATTCCACAATGGATAGCCTCTGATCTGTCCCGGTTTGCACTTACCTTTTAGAAGAAATACTTACTTGGAAAATTTCTTCTCCAGCGCTGCCATCTCAGGTGTGGGCAGCTGAAGCCAGCGCGATCCTCTTCTGCGTCCTCTTACGTCCTCTTCGGTCCCACACCGTCACTTCCGGGGCTGCAGCGTCATCCCTGCACAGCTTCTGGCCATGCCCAGAAGCTGTTTAGCAAGGTATGACGCGCCTGCACCGGAACTGACGTCGGGGCCAGGGCAGGCACATTGATTCCTGGGAGCGATGATGTTCAGCTCCCAGGAATCATTGCAAAGCGGAAGTGACGTCGCGGGCCGCGGCCGCTGAGGGGGGAAGTGGAAGAAAGGTGAGTATATTTTTCTGCAATTACAAGGTAAGTAAAAAAAAAAAAATCGTAATTATCCATTTTTGTTTCAGGTGACCTAGAAGCAAAAGATGTTGATTTTGGGGCCGGAACTCCGCTTTAATGTATTCCTGTTTGAAGATGGTTCCCATAATACACATGCAGTATACAGTATACACTAACTATTATAATAATATTAGTATTAAAAACTATTCAGCACTCAATATCGTTAAAAGATACTATGATACCTATAAATATTATAGTATGAAGCACAAGGATTAATATTTTTTTTTAGGTCTGTAGATGATGGGGCATATTTTAAAAGCAGTGAATGTGACATTACCAAACATTCACTGCAATTGGATCAATCACTGTAATTAAAAACACATGCCACCAGGCAGATACACCTGCAGTGAATGTTTGATGAATGTAACATTTACTGTTTAATGAGTTTACCCTATATTTTTTTACAATGCATATAAAACCTTAACTATTACAGTTCAATAAGTTATGTATTTTTAGCCCTATACCAAACACCTGGAATGTCAGATCACAGGAGTACTCCTAGTTCTGCAAAAGGGTGAAGAATTTACTGGCAGCTAATCAGAAAGGTAAGTATTCAGCTTCTTATTTTACTGGGTTCTTCTAGCTGAATTTTCTTTAAATAAGCAACAAGGTAATTTCAAAGAGAATTTGTTGCCCAGAAATCACAAGTAATGCATTGGTGCAAAGTCCACCACTGTGTGGATTATTTTACAATCTAGTAATAAAGTTACTCTAGGTTTGGCATATTGAACAAGACTTTGCAGATTCACACACAGAGCACTGTTGAGACTTTCAAAGCTTTGTGGTTCTATACAGTTGATAGGCTGCTTTCTGCAAGAGTATGGGGGATTAAATAAAATACACCAAGTCTGCCAATTTTTTTACTGCTAATTACTTGACAATAGCAGCATGAGTTTAAAAAGTAAAAACCATTTCTGCAGTGTTTCAGACCACGCCACAACTCTGTGATCTATCTTGACGTGTGACAGACTTGCTTTAATCTCAAACTCTGTAAAGCGATGACTCAAACCATCTTTAGAAGAATTTGAAGACTCATTCACAGTAGCCTACATGTGTCAAAAGGATTCAGTGCACACAGAAGCCATGATGTACCAGGGACAAGCCAAGAAACTAACTAAAGTAAACATTATCCCTTTTAAATTGCTAGCAAATTATGTAATGGGATGAAATATTAATTGAACAACTGTCCTAGAGGTTGCTATTATTCTGGTGTTTGTAATGCAGTTATTTAGCCCTTCTATTTTGCCTTGACCTTGCTGAAACAAGGGTATATTCCAGTCAGCATAATGCTTTATCTTTGAAAGCTACAATCAATAAGGATAATTAATGATGCCTGCTGCAATGATAGGCTCAGCAATCATTATACCACATTAATCCGTGCAGTCAGACTGAGGTCAAGGCCATTTAAATCATTTACAGTGGGGCGGGGAAATTCAAATATAACAGCAATATACATCCAGGGACATAACCTCATTCCCTATTTAAAAGTGATTCCAATTACCATTACAAGTGGAGAAAACATGGAAAGCAATGTTTAGGTCTTTTGCAGCTTCAATGAAATTCACAGGGTTGGGACCAGGCGTATCAACGCTTGTTTTGGAAACCAAGCTCCAGAGACACTTAATAGCACAATGTTGATATGATTACAAACTGCAGCTCAACAGGTTGTCAGACTAAAATGAAATATATACATTTTTATTTCATAAATGGTATTCATAATATCTCATGTGGTCTACAAAGCTGTAAAGACTAGCTTCATACTAGACGTTACCATGACACCCCTCTCCAACATATATAATTGTGCCACTTCACCCCCCTCCATTATCGCTGCACTGAAATCAGTGTATTTAGTCTGAGCCTGAGTCTATAAATCAAATATTATTATTAAATAAATATAATAATATAATTTTATATATATATATACAAACCAAAATCCAAAAAGGTTGGGACACTGTACAAATTGTGAGGAAAAAAGGAATGGGCTAATTTACAAATCTCATAATCTTATATTTTATTCACAATATAATATAGATAACATATCAAATGTTGAAAGTGAGACATTTGAGACATGAGAGCTACACATTCCAAAAAAGTTGGGACAGGTAGCAATAAGAGGCTGAAAAAGTTAAATGTAAGGAACAGCTGGAGGACCAACTTGCAACTTATTAGGTCAATTGGCAACATGATTGGGTATAAAAAGCGCCTCTCAGTGTGGCAGTGTGTCTCAGAAGTCAAGATGGGCAGATGATCACCAATTCCCCCAATGCTGCTGCAAAAAATAGTGGAGCAATATCAGAAAGGAGTTTCTCAGAGAAAAATTTGAAAGAGTTTGGAGTTATCATTATCTACAGTACATAATATCATCCAAAGATTCAGAGAATCTGGAACAATCCCTGTGCGTAAGGGTCAAGGCCAGAAAACCATACAGGATGCCCGTGATCTTCGGGCCCTTAGACGGCACTGCATCACATACAGGAATGCTACTCTAATGGAAATCATATCATGGGCTCAGGGTTTTCAGGAATACTTCCAGAAAACATTGTCAGTGAACACAATCCACTGTGCCATTCGCTGTTGCCGTCTAAAACTTGATAGGCCAAAAAAGAAGCCACATCTAAACATGATCAAGAAGCGCAGGCGTTTTCTCTGGGCCAAGGCTCACTTAAAATGGACTGTGGCAAAGTGGAAAACTGTTCTGTGGTCAGACGAATCAAAATTTGAAGTTATTTGTGGAAAACTGGGACGCCATGTCATCCGGACTAAAGAGGACAAAGACAACCCAAGTTGTTATCAGCACTCAGTTCAGAAGCCTGCATCTCTGATGGTATGGGGTTGCATGAGTGCGTGTGGCATGGGCAGCTTACACATCTGGAAAGGCACCATCAATGCTGAAAGGTATATCCAAGTTCTAGAACAACATATGCTCCCATCCAGATGTCGTCTCTTTCAGGGAAGACCTTGCATTTTCCAACATGACAATGCCAGACCACATACTGCATCAATTACAACATCATGGCTGCGTAGAAGAAGGATCCAGGTACTGAAATGGCCAGCCTGCAGTCAAGATCTTTCACCCATAGAAAACATTTGGCGCATCATAAATAAGAAGATGCGACAAAGAAGACCTAAGACAGTTGAGCAACTAGAAGCCTGTATTAGACAAGAATGGGAGAACATTCCTATTCCTAAACTTCAGCAACTTGTCTCCCCAGTCCCCAGACGTTTGCAGACTATTATAAAAAGAAGAGAGAAGGCCACACAGTGGTAAACATGGCCGTGTCCCAACTTTTTTGAGATGTGTTGATGCCATGAAGTTTAAAATCAATTATTTTTCCCTTAAAATTATAAATTTTCTCAGTTTAAACATTTGATATGTCATCTATGTTGTATTCTGAATAAAACATTGAAATTTGAAACTTCCACATGATTACATTCTGTTTTTATTCACAATTTGTACAGTGTCCCAACTTTTTTGGAATCGGGTTTGTATATATATATATATATATATATATACCGTATATATATACCGTATATGTATACATATATATATATATAAGCCTACCGAGTGTTTAAATATATTATATAATCAAATTGTATATTCAAAAGTTGGTCTGTGGTAAACTAAGTGACAACCAGCAAGGATTTCTGGAATACTTTTTTTTGGCCAGAACAACCTGGTATTGTTCTACGAAGAAGTAAGTGAGAAATCCAATGGTGGAAGCCGAGTGGACATAGCTTATCTAGATTTTACTAAAGAATTTGATACTGTACCTCATAAATGTTTAATCTATAAAATAAGGTCTCTTGGGGTTGGTGAAATTGCATATACATGAATAGGAAACTGGTTACATGAATGTCTTAAATGTCATTCGGATTCACCGAATGGTCTAAAGTTATTGTGTCCTAGAGTTCTGTCTTCGGGGCATTGCTGTTCAGTTTGCTTATTAATGATATAGAAAATGTAATCAAGAGCTCAGTTTTGGTGTTTGCTGAAGATACCTTAAAGGATAAGTTCACCTTTTTAGAAAAAATAAATAAATGCACATCTTTTTGCAGGAAAAAAATGTGCATTTATTATTTTTTTTACCTGGAGCCTGTAAAGCATTGCACCCGCAAAAAGCATATTATTGGTGCCATGCAGGACTTCTGCAGACTTGTCAATGTAGGCAGATACATACTGACAGGAAGACAGATTGACCTACAAGGTGAGGGCTGCAAAGACTGTCAGGACTTGTAGTTTTTCAATTTACAGAACACTGAATGGATGGCGTGACCGGGTGGCCAGGGCCCTACACGGGTGCATTTTCTTCAGATAGTGGCAACGAGTGGGGTAGAAAATTCCCTGCTCGCTGTCAAAACAGGGATTCAGGTTGGGGGTCCCGGGGGCCAGTGCAATTGTAAAACGTTACATGTTATACCATGGATATGGGTGTAAAATGTAACATGTTACAAAAGGTGGACTTAACCTTTGAAAAATAGGCGGTTGGTCAGCTACTTGGTAGATGAAGTTCAATATTGAGAAATATTAAATTATACACTTGGGTGCCAAAAGTGGTTATGCAAATTACACATTAGGAGTGGCTCCCCTGGGAGAATCAGTGATGGAAAATGATCTAGAGGTGCTTATATATCACAGACTTGGCAATAGCATGCAATGCCAAGTTGCAGTTCACAAAATACTGTAATGCATTAAAAAGGGCATACATTCCAGAGGTAAATCAATAATATCTCTACCTGTTTACAAAACACTGGTTCAGCCTTATCATATACTGTTTCGTTTTGGTCATCAATCCTCAGGAAAGACATTGTTCAATTAGAAAGAGTCCACTGAAGGACAGCAAAATTAAAAAAGAGGATGGAGGACCTCAGTTACCGTTATTCACTCTGGAGAAGAGGCACTTAGGAGGAGATATAACTACAATGTACAAATATATCAAAAGTGAATCCAGTATCTGTGATAAACTGTTTACTCTAAGGTCTAAGGAAGTATAACCTTAGATTGCAGAAAGTGTTTTTTACCAATAGAGCAGAGTCTCCCTCCCTCAGGAAGAAGCACTAGCTGAGAGTGTAGACAACATAAAAAAATCTTTTGGATGTCATCCCCAGGAAGCAAAATATACAGGGTTATTGGGATTGTTAGAGAAAAAAAATCACACACACAAACAAAAAATCTAGGGAAGCAAAAAGGACTACGGGTTACTAGGAGTGAAATCTACACTCATTTATTCAATAAACTGAATAAAATTATTTTGGCACACTTCATTCATAACTGCAAACAGACCCTGTAGGTAGATTTAACATAACATTATTAGCAATAGCTTTTCTAAGAACCCAACCCAAAAATGCCCTTTTTTAGAATAATAAGTATTAAATAGAAGCAATTTGGTAGGTGTTAACAAGATGACTAAATGTGCCACACATCTACAAATCTGTAAAATAGCCAATGGACAGAAAATGTAAATGTTTGCTCTAAAAACATATTACTCAGTTAAGTCAATAATGGGGCAAAAATGTTTGGTATTAGCCATAAAGACTTTTCAAATCATTCCATTTGATTATCACAAGCTTTCTGCCGCAGTTAATTCATTTATACCCCATGGTAGATGTGCTTGTGTCTTTTAATGGAAGTGCATAGTGGTTTTTTATATTTGTACATGTTTTCTTTTCTTTATTATGGCCGTGGCTTAAAAAATAAAAGTAGTTTTCCTTTTTTCAGTTAAAGTTGTCCTAGAGGAAGAAGGCATTTTTCTCCCCCCCCCCAGCCCCTCTAAATACTTACCTGACTCCCCTTTTGATCCAGCGTTGTGCCCAAGAGCAGCAGTGCTGCTCTCTCTCTTAGGCTCTCCTCACAGACACAGAGGCCATTGGCTTCTGCTGCTGTCAATCAATCTAATCCTGTGCGGAAAGAGTGGAAGATGGGGTGGAGCCATGCTGTGTGTTCCTATGGACACATACAGCCTGGCTCAGGGTAGAGGCCGCACGTCTGCTCTCATAGCAAGTGGGGCCGGCACAGAAATATAGGAGCCAAGTTTGCCAGCAGGGGGCCCCAGAAGTGGAGGTTCAGGGCCACTCTGTGCAATGGTTTAGTAAGGTACGTATACCATGTTTGTTATTTTATTGAAAAAAAAAGCTGAACCTTTACAACCGCTTTAAATATAAAATATTGCAAATAAATAACATGCAATCTTTCATCCAATGAGCAGGTGGAGCTCTTAGCTCTTTTAAAATATTTTTTATCCCGTCTTCTTATGCCCTGCCATAAAAAAAAAAAAGACTGTTGTTTACAGAGGTCAGTATAGCTCAAGCTGAAAAATATTTTCACTGCGGAGTCTGCAGTTTCAGTCAGACAAAGTGAGCTTCAAAGCAAGGAGCTACTGCTTTGTTGTAGTTTTACCCATAGTTTGTTGTGCTCCAGGCAGAGTCACGTATTAAATCTTTAATTGTAAAGCAAATATTTTTTCTTTACATATAGTAAAGAAAAAAGATACATAATAAATTTATAGTATACAATTTAATTGGCAGCACTTAAAAGTATGTGAAGACAAAATATATATGACAATATATATATATATATATATATATATATATGTAATAAAATCGGTCAAACAAATGTTGTCCTTAAGAGATCTGGTGGAGGCACTGCATCTTTACATGCTGTAACCGTGATAGATTTTTTAATAAATTTCTGTGTTTGATGCTGTTTAACAGAGCACCTGATAACTGATATAGCAGGGCTCACATCTGTTCTATTATTTCCAAAAGAGCCTAGGTGAACGTAATTCTATTCACATAAAATATGCATTTGTTCTTGACTGTCAAGTACCTCTATTATTTTATTAAAAAGTCAGGCAAAAAAAAGAACATAATCAGACTTCATAATTTATGTGTGACATTTTCATTACAGAAAACTTTACGCAAAATCGAAATCTAAAATTTAATTTCCTGTGATGTTTAAATTACTTACTAGCTGGCCCACCTCCAAACATTGTCATTATTTGAGGTCCCATATGAATCCTATTAAGGATATGTTTAACGGCTGCCAAAGAGCGCCGCAGAAATCTGCTACACAATACTAAGAAAACCATATTTGTGTCCTTCCATGTTCTGAGAGGCAACTCACAGAAACTCTGAATGATATTTATCTATTTTTAATATTTCACACTTTTTTGCACTGCAACTATTGACCTTAGACATTTATTGCACAACTGCCATTTGATTACAAAGCTTCTCCAATATAATAAGACTTGACATATCAGATACAGTATGTGTTAACTGTTGCCAAAGTGACCAGAAGCTCTGAAATAAAGGGAATCTAAACCGCAAATCATATTTTGTTAGTTGTGGATAGACTGCTGGGAGGTTAGAGCCTCTGTCAAGTTTGTATTGCTGCCTGTATGCCAGTCACAGAAATTAAATTTAATAATTGGGAGAGAAAAATTTAAATTTAAAGAAGGTTGGATTGTCACCAGAATAGAAATCTGAGCAAACCTTTAAAATTGCTCGTTCTTGTCCTAGCTTTCCTCACTTTGGAGAGATTTCCTTTCAACTCCTGTTGTGTCTGCAAATTAAGGGAAATCTTCCCAATGGGATACAGATAGCAAAAAAAAAATCCTGGCAAATGTTTTTAGCATTCCCTACGCGATTCAAAATGAAAAAATAAAACATTTTGCCTTTCAATATACTTTAAAGCGGAATTATACTTAAATAATAGCATAAAAGTATGTTACCAGCTTTGGCTGAAATCCTAGGCATTAGTCATGTGATCCACTAATGTAAGTTATCAGAGTCCAGATCCAGTAGAGAGGGACTATCAAGCTAGGAGCAGAATGGCCCAGGGGTGAACAGACCTAAAATATGGAGCTGTACATACATCTGTTTAAATTAACGCGCAAAAAAACCCCACAATAATCAGTCAAGTTTAACTGTTTGACAACCAAGGACATATACAATATGCCATGGAATTTAAAGAGTTAAAACAAGCTCACAACTGCAGTTCATTGTCTATTTATAATTTTTTCACCCCAATTTCATAGTGTGTGACTTCAAGCCTAGATATATTATTTGCTTAATAACCGGATGCAGTCTCAACTTTCAGTATTATTAGAAAATTTGGAGATTATATGTTTTTTGTCTTTCATAAAAAGAGTTAGAACCCTTGTTTTTATTGCTGTCTATATATCAATTTACTCCTATTATTCGTTCCTGTAAAGGCTGTCAATGGAACTGAAAGTGAGAGAAAATCTAAAATTCTGAATTGTCACCAGGAGGTTTCCTTCACTTTGGAGGGATTTCCATGTTGTGTCTACAGGTCAGCAAATTCGGGGAAATCTTCTGAATAGGATACAGATGGCAAATAAAAACCTTGCAAGGGTTTTTATCATTCCCTACACTATCCAAAATGAAAATAAAAGTTTTGGCTGTCAAAATACTTTAACCTCCCTGGTGGTATTCCCAAGTGTGGCTCGGGGTTAACTTTCAGTACCAAAAGTGGTAACCCCCGAGCCACACTCCATACCCCAGAATGTTACTCAGCTTCCCTGCGATTCCCCGGCATCCTCACACTCTCTCCCCGCTCTGTGCACGGCCGATTGCCGCCACTTGCCTTCCGGTTCCCTCCCTGCGAGCATTGTGACGCAGGGGGGTGGAACCGGCGGCAAATTCAAAAGTATAAATACACAAATGACATGATACCAAGCTGTGATTCTAATGGATCACAATGTATCATGCCATTTCAGCACAGGATTGCACCTGGTGACTTTTCCAGTGCCCTGCCTGTGCTTTTCCAGTGCTTTGTGCCTGGAAAAGTTTGAACGACTATGGTGTCCAAAAAGCGTTCTTTTTGCGCAAAAGCGCTTTTAGACGAACTGGAAAACAGCGACAGCGAAACAGAGTTACTTGAAGAACGGAGCGATAGCGATTCGTGGGAAAATTCGTCATCAGGTATGGAAAGTGACGACAGCAACGATTCTGATGTCTCTTTCTGGCACATACGTAGCTTGTGGAATTTGGGAAGTATATCAAATGATTCTTCAGAAGTAACGGAGCTATGTGCCAGAAAGAGACATCAGAATCGTCGCTATCGTCACTTTCTGTACCTGGTGATGAATTTTCCCACTAATCGCTACCGCTCAGTTCTTCAAGTAACTCAGTTTCGCTGTCACCATTTTCCACTTCCTCTAAAAGAACGCTTTTTGGACGCCATGGTCGTTCTCAATTTTCCAGGCGCAAAGAACTGGAAAAGCACAGGCAGGGCACTGGAAAAGTCACCAGGTGAAATCCTGTGGTGAATTGGCATGATACAGTATAATCCGTTAGGATCACAACTTGGTATCATGTCATTTAGTGTATTTACATTTTTTAAATTGTCGCCGGTTACACCGCCCCCCCCCCCCCGCGTCGCAACACTCGCAGGGAAGGGAACCGGAAGACCGGTGTCGGCATCGGCCGAGCACACAGCGGGAGGGCAGCGGGAGGACGGCGGGGGAGGACAGGGAGGGATCACAGGGGAAGGTGAGTTTTAAAATGTAAAACAACAGATTTCCATGGAAAATAATGTACCGCTTTTAGCACAGAAATCCTGACATAATCAGACCGCCAGGGAGGTTAAAGTGGTCTTATACTTAAATACTAATATACCTAAAAGTATGGTAACAGCCAAAGAGTTCAGATCCAGCAGAGGACATCTTACCAAATGTGAAGGTTTTTGATCACATACCTTTTAGGTAAAGGGACCCGGTCCAAATCTCAAAAAATTAGGATGTAATTGATGTAATGAACTGCATCATCATTTTTCTACATGGTCTTAACCAGTTTCAGTGCGGGCCAATTCTGACATTTCTCTCACACATGTAAAAACCAGCATTTGTTTTTGCATTTATATTACTTAGAACCCCCAGACATTATATATTTTTCAAGCAGAGACCCTGGAAAATTAAATGGTTGTTGTTGCAATTTTTTTTATGCTGCATGATATTTGCACAGCAGTTTATCAAATGCAATCTTTTGGGGAAAAATACACTTTATTAAGTTTTTAGTGTACACAAACACAATATAATACTGATTTTTTAGTAAAATATAAAATATGTTGTTACACTGAGTAAGTATCTATCATGTCATGCTTTAAAATTACAGATACAGTACCTGTGTAACTACACCAAACTACGGTACCCAAAAATCTCCATAGGCGACACTTTAAAAGCCTTTACAGGAATCTCTTGTGTATTTGGACACCTATAGTAAGTCATGCTCTTATGGAAACGATGTGATTTTTAATACATGAGCTGGAAAGGAGTAGGGAACAAAACATTACGAGCGAGTCATATGGTGATGTTTGCTGAACCCATACGCTTTCACTTTTTTTTTTCATTTCTGCACATCTTCAGGTATGCATTTAGTGTTTACTACTTGTTTTTATTTGATTCCCTACTATTTGCAAAACGTTATCTTTATATGTCCAACTCCTATTTTATAACTGTAAAAACCTGATTAAATAATAAAAAAAAGCCTTTACAGGTTACCAGTTTAGAGTTACACAGGAGGTCCAGCATTAGAATTATTGCTCTAGCTCTGACATTGGTGGCGATACCTCACATATGTGTGTGGGACCAATGTGTGCATTTGCATATTTGCATTTGCATAAAGCACAGGGGAACAGGGTGCTTTCATTTTCTATTGTTATTGTAATTTTTTTTTTTTTGATCAGCTTTATTACTATTACAAGGGATAAACAACATCCCTTGTAATAGCATGGACAAGTCCTCTTTATGGAGAGATCTGGGATCTATTAGTCCCCATATCTCTCCTCTGGCCTCCAAAGCATCTGATCAAACCAAGATTGGTTTGATCAGGTGCTTTCAGAAGCTGGTAACAGCTTATATCAGACTGAAACCAGAAGTAAAAAAATCTGTCCTGCTTATGGTTTCTGATGTCACACAGTGGGGGGGGAACAACATTAGTTCCTAAGACGGTGTCCAGGGAAGCCACTGTTCCCAGTCACCTCCTTACCGGGCTCCCCTATGGCACAGGAGGGCCCGGTAAAGGCAGAAATGGGAGGAGAAGGAATCCATTTCCGCCGCCTGTAAAAATGATCCAGTGGCTGTATAGGTACTTGGTTCACTTTTATCTAAAACAGAATCATCCACTGAAAAAAAACAACACCAGGATCTTGACTGTAACTGCAGTCATAATTCCTGGTATAACCACTTCAACCCGAGGCCTTAGGGGCAGAAAGTGGTTAAATTAACACTAAAGTCCCCAGTACTTACTTTCCCTTCAAAAGTCCAACATCCCACGCTGGCACCATCTCTCTGGCCTCTTCTGGGTGCCGGGCTGTGGCAGTTTTTATTGGCTGGCGCAGGAGGACGTCATTCCTGAGCATGTTCAGGAGATTTGTCATCCTGAAACACAGGATGTAACCAGAGCTGTGCATGTGCAGCTCAGTGTACAGTAAATTCCATAGAGGAGATGTCTCTTTTACAATAAAAATCCAGCCTGCACATAGTTTTTAAAAAGGAGACTTTATTTCTGCTTTAATGAGCAGAAATACTGAAGAATTAACTTTTTCCTATACACGATACACACTTTTCTTATATTAATAAATGCACAGAACCGAGCAAACAGAAAGATCTATGTTCATAGGCTATACCCCAATGAATGTGGCCCAGGGGTGTACAAAACTGAAATATGAAGCTGTAAAAACATCTGTTTGAATCAGTAATTGATAAAAGTTACCCTTAGATGGTCAAACTCTGCAAGACATGGAAATATCTGTTCTTGATAAACTGATCCTTTAAATACTTATTACTTAATCACTCATAAAAATTTCTGAGTCATTACATAGTTTTGCCAACATAAGGGACATGATAGAAAGAAAACTCCAATTCCTTTTGTTTGAGAACTCATCAATAGTGTTTCAGACGTAAATGTGTCCTAAAGCAAATACATGACTTTGAAAGAGATCACTGGAGTGCAGCAAAGAAGCTGCTCTATCTATTACATGATATGTCAAAGGGAGGGTTGAATCTTATTGAATTAATATGAAAGACTTACTTACTTGTCATGTAATACATGTCAATGCACATCCCTATTCTATAAAGTAACCACTGTGTGGTCTACTGACAGGCTCAATGAACCATAGGTTACTGCAGTCTATAAATTACAATGTAACCATGTTATTTCCCAGAAAAGGATCATTAAATCAATGTCAGTTTTACTAAGCCAGCACGCAGAGAGAATGGATGAGAAACCCACAGAATGAAGGACCTTAACCAAATATTGCAAACAATGACGTTTCTAAGGTTAACACAGCAGTTTACTTAGATTGAGACAACTTTAACAACCAAACCACCGTTCTTTATGATACCACATTGTCTGTTTTAGCCAAGATGCAGAAATTAAAAAATGCAAATGACTATTACAGTTATACTATATTTAGCCTTTCCTTTGCTAGTACATTTTGCATCAGTGTTTTGATTTGCTGTGCTAAGTCAGATGCTACTTGCCATTTATCGTGCTCCTGCTATTGCCCTGCATCCTGCTGTCATATATCTGCTCCCCTTGTTCCTGATCTCAGTCCTATTCCCTCCTTCCTTGCATGTACGGTATTTCCTGTGACCTGTGCCCCTCATCTTGTATGCATTGTATTATTGTTAGGTGGTTAAGTATTTTATTAGTCAGTGAATTGTTCACTTATATGTTAACTTTTTGTTGGATGTCTTTTGTTTTACTGTTAATAAATTCACTTTAATATATATATAAATGGTTTGGTCTGAGTTTCTAAGTGTAGCCACACAGATCTGGCCATCTCTGCTGCTGATTCTTGACAGCTATGCATCTGTGATGACCTACCCTTACCATGACCCAAAAGCACTTGCACACCTATTAATAGCTTTAAATGGGCTTTTTTTTTTAAAGGCAAAGTCCTATAGGGGGCAAAAAACTGGGTTAGAAAACAGCATTAACAATTGACAGCCATAACCAGTTATACAACTTTTAATATAAAACAACAACAAAAATAACTATCTTCAGATACAAGACCCTACCTACAACACTGGCTAGTGAATGTACAGGCAGAGGCTTGGCAGTGCTGCATCCCTTGCAGTGGAGAGCCCAACTGAATGAAATTAAATGGTTGTCAAAAAAGCCTCTCACTACTAATGAATCTGGTCTCTCTAGGAGTTGTTTCCCCGGTGGCCTGCAATTGGGTCCTCCCTCCCAAGTCAGCTCTCTGCAGCTATAACAGATGACCCTCTGTTCTCTCTCTCTCCTAAAAGTCTACAATAGAGTCTCTGGATCAGCAGTACCCTGGACAGCAAGACAGTTAGAACACTGGATACCAAGATAGCTGGAACACTGGACAATCTGGATAGCTGGAAGACTGGACACTCTGGATGTTAGACTGATTTTAACCATCAGTCTCTGAATACTGTCTCTGGAAGCCATATGTTTTTCCTTGCAGTCATGAAAAGTCTCTGACAAAAAGCAAGAGGTGGGTGGGGCTAAAAATCCACAAGCTAATTACAGGCTATCCTAGTCCTGCCCACCAATGAAAATCCTCCCTATGCCACTGTTGCCAGGGCGAGCCCCCTTCAACTTTTAATGTTCCAATAGCATAGTACAATACATTTCTAAATACATCCTGTTAACAAATATCTTTGTTTCTGAATGTTCCTGACCTAGACACTCTTTAATATTTTTTATTCGTCACATTGAGGTTTATTTACTAAGGGTCCTTTCACACAGGCTTTCCGTCCGGTGGACTCCGTTTTTGCTCAGTGGGGATCGATCCACCGATCCCCGCTTACCAGGAGGATGACATGTCCATCTCCGCTCACTGTGCTGAGACAGACCTATCAGATCCCCGTTCTCCTCTATGGGAGATCGGATGAAAGCGGACCGCCTGTCTGTTTTCATCCGATCCTATGAGATCAGATCCTCCAGACAGATGGAAAATAGCGTTTCCATTCATCTGGATTTCACAGACAGGATCGGATCAGATAGCAGTGGGTGTCACCACTGACATCAGCTGCTCCATAGGGGTGCATGGAGCATCTGATCAGGTCCGCCTGAAAAAATGACAGGCGGACATGATCGGAAAGACCATGTGAAAGGGGCCTAAAGCAGTATAGGCTTTTCATTTAGTAAAGATAATGTTCATCCAGATTAGTAAATTATCCAATCAAGTGCAAGCAAATTTCCTTTTTTATTTTATTTTTCTTGCCCATGATTAAAGTGAATTTAAACGTAACTTTACCCTTTATTATTTAGGTCATTGAAATGCTCTACTCCTTTATTAAATAAAGCCTTTTGTGTCTGGTTCCATGATTATATTATGATTCTAAACAGCCGAGGTGTTTGAAGGTGGTCTACTGTTGGTTCATGAGGGCAGAGATTTTTTCGTTTTGTATTAATATATGCACAACTGTGAGATGCAGACTGTGAGAAGTGATTGTGGCCACTCAGTGGTCCTATACTTAATTTTATCCCTGAGTTGGGTTTTAAAGTGTATGTCAGAAATACACCCAGCTCCTAATTTTCTGCTATAGACTGACACCACTTTCCTTTCTATAGAGTGAAATTGCAAGGAGTGTCAGCCCTGCGCTGTTGACTGTTGTTAGACTACTGAATCCCTCCCACTCGCTTCATGTCGACAACATAGAGAGTGATTGTTCTATACTCTCTAAAAAGAACTGAAAGGAGATAACACAGGGAAGGACACAGGACAGGTCTAAATTACTATTATAGTCACCAGGATTTTTTCGCACTTATTAAACATATAAAACAATATGTTTTTATTTGTATATTTAACAGACAAAAAGGGAGCAAATGAGAGGGCTTACATATACTAGTTTGAACTTACTTCTACACATTCTCTACCTAATAAACTTGTAAGTGGGCCTTTGGGAACTTGTTTTTAAGCAGAATGCTAACATGCTGTTCAACTTTAAATATTCGTCCAGCATGTTAAGTGCTGGAATCCACTCTGCTGAGTATAGCAGGTTTTCCTTTACTTGATCATTTTTTAGGGCATCAAAACAGTGCCATCCACTAATCATGAGATATTATGAACACATACAAACTCTTTTCCCTAGACAGCAGTCATTCAAATAGCATAAGGAAAGAGCAACCCTCCAAGACAAATAAGGATTAGCCTCTCTACTTGTTGATGTTGGTTAATTAAGGATGTGAAGTCAGTCCTTTTTTCACTTTTTCTAGACCAGAGTTATTTGTAGTGCTTGAATGCACTAACATCTTAGCTAATCAGCTTGTTCACAATATGACAAGACTTGGCCATGCACATCAACAACAGTTGCTGACATTCATCATGCTCTAGCACCTCAGGTCATTTGATCTGGTTCAAAAATGTGATTGTAAATGATCACCTTGTAAAAGAACTCATGCAGTTTAAAATTGAAATGAAAGACAAAATATACATATGTATATGTACAGTATCTTTACAAAAGAGAGTACACCCCTCACATTTTTGTAAATATTTTATTATATATTTTCATGTGACAACACTGAAGAAATGACACTTTGCTACAATGTAAAGTAGTGAGTGTACAGCTTGTATAACAGTGTAAAATTTGCTGTCTCCTCAAAATAACTCAACACACAGCCATTATTGTCTAAACCGCTGGCAACAAAAGTGAGTACACCCCTAAGTGACACTGTCCAAATTACGTCCAAACTGTCAATATTTTGTGTGGCCGTCATTATTTTCCAGCACTGCCTTAACCCTCTTGGGCATGGAGTTCACTAGAGCTCCACAGGTTGCCACTGGAGTCCTCCTCCATGACGACATCAGAGAGCTGATGGATGTTAGAGACCTTGCGCTCCTCCACCTTCAATTTGAGGATGCCCCACAGATGCTCAATAGACTTTAGTTCTTGAGAGATGCTTGGCCAGACCCTCACCTTTACCCTCAGCTTCTTTACCAAGGCAGTGGTTGTCTTGGAGGTGTGTTTGGGTCATTATAATGTTGGAATACTTCCCTGTGGCCCAGTCTCTGAAGGGAGGGAATCATGCTCTGCTTCAGTATGTCGCAGTACATGTTGGCATTCATGGTCCCCTCAATGAACTGTACCTCCCCAGTGATGGCAGCACTCGTGCAGCCCCAGATCATGACACTTCCACCACCATGCTTGACTGTAGGCATGACACACTTGTCTTTGTACTTCTCACATGGTTGCAGCCACAAACGCTTGACACCATCTGAACCAAATACGTTTATCTTGGTCTCATCAGACCACAGGACATGGTTTCAGTAATCCATGTCCTTAGTCTGCTTGTCTTCAGCAAACTGTTTGTGTGCTTTCTTGTGCATCATCTTCAGAAGAGGCTTCCTTCTGGGACGACAGCTATGCAGACCGATTTGATGCATTGAGCGGCATATGGTCTGAGCAATGACAGGCTGACCCCCCACCCCTCCAACCTCTGCAGCAATGCTAGCAGCACTCATACGTCTATTTCCCAAAGATAACCTCTGGATATGATGCTGAGCATGTGCACCCAACTTCTTTGGTCGACCACGGCGAGGCCTGTTCTGAGCGTAACCTGTTCTGTGAAACCGATGTATGGTCTTGACCCCTGTGCTGCAGCTCAGTTGCATGGTCTTGGCAATCTTCTTACAGCCTAGGCCATCTTTATGTAGAGCAACAATTCTTTTTTTCAGATCCTCAGAGGGTTTTTTTTGCCATGAGGTGCCATGTTAAACTTCCAGTGACCAGTATGAGAGAGTGAGAGCGATAACACCAAATTTAACATACCTGCTCCCCATTCACACCTGAAACCTTGTAAAACTAATGAGTCACATGACACTGGGGAGGGAAAATGGCTAATTGGGCCCAACTTGGACATTTTCACTTAGGGGTGTACTCACTTTTGTTGCCAGCAGTTTAGACATTAATAGCTGTGTGTTGAGTTATTTTGAGGGGCCAGCAAATTTACACTCACTACTTTACATTGTAGCAAAGTGTAATTTCTTCAGTGTTGTCAAATGATAAGATATAATAAAATATTTACAAAAATGTGAGGGGTGTACTCACTTTTGTTGCCAGCAGTTTAGACATTAATGGCTGTGTGTTGAGTTATTTTGAGGGGCCAGCAAATTTACACTGTTATACAAGCTGTACACTCACTACTTTACATTGTAGCAAAGTGTCATTTCTTCAGCAATGTCAAATAATAAGATATAATAAAATATTTACAAAAATGTGAGGGGTGTACTCACTTTTGTTAGATACTGTATGTATATGTATATGTATAGATTAGATTAGATTAGAATAGATTAAAAGAAAAACATTATAAATAAAATGTTTCCTTCTTTTTTTAAGTGATCACATTCACTCTGTTCCCTCTGTTCTCAGCTGCATAAGAGCTGGGGGGAGGGGGGGGGGGGACAACAGCACACTGAGCTTCCCAGTGAAAGGCTGTGCGGGGGGGGGGGCTGTCAGGACAAGTCTGGTCATTGGAGGAGAGCAGAACACTGACTTCCTAACACAGTTGGAGAACTGACGATTGTGTGTTCTCCTGCTTGGTATGATCAGTTTTTAATAGGAAAGTAGAGGGACTGGCAGGAGCACAAGGTATTTTACACAAAGATACAAGTACAGGAATATATCAGGAGTGGTGAAACCTACACTTTAATCTTTTGGAGTCTCTGTAGAGCTTTATGCCACATCTAAGTCCTTAAAATAAGGTGGCTAGGGGCCAGAAAATGTTCACCAGGGTTGCATGGTCAGCTTCAAGCAAAAGTGGCCTTGAGCTGTTTGTGTTGATACTAGCCTTATTTTTCAACATGCTTTGTATTGTGTCTGAGACCTTTAACCCCCCCCCCCTCCTGAAAATATGATATACATACATGTTCATTTCCCATATTGAGTGTATTTCCCCACCTCAAACACTAAGCCAGTAAGCCACTAAGCCAGTAAGTAAACTCATACACGGTAGGAGTGGTAAAAATGGACTGTTTGTTGTGCATTCACTAGAAATTTAGCATTATAATAACCATAATGACAGCTGCTGATACCTAAAGAAAGCGTCAACATTTACAAGAGGAAATTACTTTTTAGGGTGACCTGGTATTTTTAGTGCCGGTTCACACTAGGGCGACCTGTGAGGCGACCTGGTCGCCTCACAGGTCGCCGCAGGTCGCCTCCCATAGGGAAGCTGCGGACCCGTTCTAATAGGAGCGACACAAGTCGCTCCGACCTAGAAAAAGGGTCCGGAGCTTCTTTGGGGCGACCCGGAGGCAACCGCCATAGACTTCAATGTTATGAAGTCCGTGGCGGCCGCTCCGAGGTCGTGGCACGCTGCTCGCACCGCGACCTCGGAGGTTGCGGTGCGAAGTAACGTCGCTGCAGTGTGAACCGGCGCTTATGATGGTCTGGCTGCTATGTATTCATTTTTTCCGCTGTATGCCCTTTTGTGTTTCTAAAAATAAAGTTACATTTGAAAAAAAAAACATTTACAAGTTGAGCTAAAGAGTTTGGGGATCCCTGCTTTTGATGAAAACATGTTTTGCATATTTTTTTTTCATATACTGTATTATGTTTAAGATTAAAAAAAGTTTTTGGATTATTTTCCTTTTAGTTAGGAAAATATGAACTACGAGGTGGTATCAAAAAGCCAATAGATGGCAGCACAAGGGTGCATGCACAGTAACAGGGAGTAGCGACCTTCATAGGTCAGTGTGCCAAAAGACATCATCCTGTGTACAGTGGGAGCTGTGAAACTGGTGCTATACCACTTCTGCTATTTCATCATGGATAGCAAGTTAGATCAAAGAGCAAACGTGAAATTCTGCATGAAATTGGGCAAATCTGCCACAATGACGTATAGCATGATTTGGCAAGTTTACGGCAATGCTGCAATGAGTTGAAGATCCAGCTCAAAGGTTGCCATTTTCACACCATTGTGGAGATCCAGAGTGAATAGCAGAAGTTGCTTGACCAGTGGCAGCTGGTGCTCCATACCCCCCCCCCCCATACCATACCCCCCCCAGGACCACAGCAGGACAGGGGACAGGACACAGGGGACAGGGGACAGGACAGAGGACAGGACCCCCCGCTCACTCACCCTGCCTGGATATTTACAGCAGCAGGCGGCAGCTTTGGCTTCTTCCTCCTGTCTTCTGCGTCTCCTCCCTCCTCCTCCATGCTCAATGGCATGGCTTCTCTTTTTGGTCAATCAGGAAACCGGTCTCAAGACCCGCTTCCTGATTGGCCAGGAGGAGGATCCGTGTAACAATAGAGAATTTTCATTCGCTATTGTCACACAACTGGGTGGGCTCTGGGCGCAGTGCTCTGCCGAATCGCAAAATAGGGCCTGGTCATTAAGCAGCAAACTCCTCCAGTCTTAAAGTGGTTAATGAAAGCACCCAATACTTCAGAGACATTTTCACCTTGTACATGCAGGGCAAAGTAACAGTGTCTCTGCAAAGAGCATCCCTCAACCCCTATATACTCATCTTACCTGCTCCTCCTTGCAGCTTTTTGCTTCTACACAGCTAGGGCAAATTCAGCTGTGGCGGCAACAGGGGAAAGTTGTGACATCACCCTATGGTAAGGTTACAGTTCCCATGCCTAAAGAATGTCAGTTAGGCCCATGCACTGTCACATGTTTCTCTATACCCAGACGTACTTCATATATTTAACAGATGGGGGATGAGCAAGTAGCTGCAAAGGAGCACAGAAAAAGTGACTATATGGGGTTGAGGGATGATCTTCGAAGAGACACTATCAATTTTCCCTGAATGGACATGGTGATGATGCCTCTTAAATATAAAGTGGTTACACTATACAGAATAAGAAAGCCTAACATAAGATATCTCTCTCTAGTTGACTGCACCAACGTAAACCCATTCCACTTACTGCAAACTCCCACTATATTACATACTAATTAAGGTCCAGAAATAAAGGATAAAGTATACTGGTCACAAACCTAGGCAATTTAGGTTAAGCATATAAAAAAAAATGCATAGGCAGAGATAACTTTCAGAGAAATTGTACAATAAATAGATTAACAGATCCAAAATGTTGAAATAATATGCAAATCTTTTCCTATAAAAGCTGAACTTGGCCCCACCTCCTGCACGCCCTTAGAGTGATTGTAAAGTCTTGTTTTTTTTTCTATTAAAATAACAAACATATTATACTTACCTCCTCTGTGCAGTGGTTTTCCACAGGGCAGCCCAGATCCTCCTTTTCTGGGCTCCCTGACTGGAGTTCCCAGCCTTTCCCTCCTGTTGAGTGCCCCCACAGCAAGCAGCTTGCTATGGGGGCACCCGAGCCAAGCTGCAGCTCCGTGTATCCATTCAGACACAGAGCTGCCATTGGGCCCCACCCTGCCCCACTGCTGTGTTTCAACCAATCAGGAGAGAGAGTACCAGATGGCTGAGGTGCTCGTCGACATTGCTAGATAGAGAGGGGCTCAGGTAAGTATTAGGGGGGCTGAGGGGGGCTGCTGCACACATAGAATGCATTAAGGTAAATAACTTCCTGACTTTACAACCCCTTTAAGCCTCCCTGTTAGTCATAGGAATACACAGCATATTATAAAACTAATAGGAGATTCATAAATAAACAGTATTCCAGCCACAAAAATGTAATAAATGTGATAAAATAGTGCATAAGAAGGGGTAAAGTTCAGAGAAACTGTACATTAAAATGATTAGAAGATCCAACGATACAGGCTGCTGCATTTATTTGCACATCTGAACTTTTCCTATAAATGCTGAGCCTCCTGCATCCTCCTCCTCTCTGTTAGGCATAAGGATACCCAGCACTTTAAAAAACAAATACGGCTATAAATAAAGGATAAAGTAAACCAGCCACAAAGCAAGGCAATTTAAAGTGAGCATATAATAAAAATGCATAAGCAGATGTAACTTTCAGAAAAACTGTATATGAAAATAATTAGCAGGCCCAGAGATACATGCAGCCTGCTAAGCCTCCCTGTTAGTTGTAATGGTACCCATCACACTACAAACCGATGTGACGTGCAAGCAGTGAGGAAAAGCTCTTGTTTTTTTATTCTTTTACAAATTTTTATTTTAATGCATTTTAAAAATTCAAAAAAGGAAAAATTATCAAAATTGTACATTAGGTTACAGTCCTGATGGTAGTTACCAAAGTGCATATGATATTGTATAGTGTATTAAAAGTATGAAAGAAGCATTCATTTGACTTTACAAGTATAAACAGAGAAATAAGTCCAGATCTGTATACTGCATACATTCAATTGCCTATGTGTATGGATCCACTGATCCTTCTGACATAATGTTTTCACTTCTAGTAACCCCTACTTATGCATTTTCATCATATGCTCAGTTTAAATTGCCAAAGCTTGTGACAGGTTTACTTCAAAGCGTTGCATAAATATTTCTTTTTGGGTGAAGATAGGGAAAACCTGTGAGAACAGAAGTATGGAAACTGATGTTAATGATATACTGTAATTTCAAAGATGCAAGCGTAGTGTTCTTAGCCCAATCTTTTGTTGGGAGCTACAAATCTGCAACAGGCTAGTTATGTCTGACCATTGCTAACCATTGATAGTGAAGCAATGAAAAAGATGACAACTAACTCCCATCATCCAGGTTCTGTTTACTACTTTGGGAGACTTCTATAATTAAACTTTTGTATCAGTACAACGTATTCCTACTGTAGGGACATCCCTCCTGCCTCCACACTAAAGCATTGGGTGTCTGAGTTGCTAGGTTGCAAGGGACTCCTTGGGTAGGTTTGATTTGCTCGGCAAGATGACCCTTACACAGGAAGTTTGGGGAGATTGGGGTGGCATGGAGGCATACGTAGGGTAAGTATATGCTCTTCAGGGTCCCTGCTATAAAATGGAACCTGTAACTTTGCCCAACATGGACAAAGTACAGGATTGCTTTAAAGAGACACTATCACTAACTTAAAAAATGCAGGTAAAAGCACAGAATAATTATGTTTTTAAATACATACTTATGTCTATTCACTTGTAAAGTGCCTTTGAATGTGCTAGAATATTTGACTACTTCAGGAGAGTAAATTCCCTTGCACAACCCATTTCCTTCCTTGAATGTCATAGCTCTCTCCTCTTCTGGGAGTGTCTAATTACTGCTGTGTAGTAATGGACGAACATCAGCTCACATGGTTTGAACTGACAGCAAAAAATTTAGTTTTTGATGGCTAGAGGTATGGTAGGTGTTAACAGTACACAGAACTGTAAGTGTCGGCCTGTATAGGCTGCAAAAATTAGCTCACATGGTTTGAACTGACAGCAAAAAACTTAGTTTTTGTTGTCTAGAGGTATGGTAGGTGTTCACAGTACACAGAACTGTAAGTGTCGGCCTGTTTAGGCTCCAAAAATTAGCTCACATGGTTTGAACTGACAGCAAAAAACTTAGTATTTGGTGGCTGGAGGTACATTAGACATTCACAGAAAAAATAATTGTCGGCCCTGAAAGGCCCCAAAAATTTGCCTTTCAATGGACATGAAATGCCTTTTATGCCGCTGTATGTAGCGAAGCCAAGGACCAGGAATTGTTGTGGGTGGAGGAATTTCGATGAAACCTAGTCTACTGCTCACATGTGTTGAATTCCTCAGAGATCCATGCCTCATTCATTTTTACAAATGTGAGGTAGTCTACACTGTCATGAGCTAGGTCGTCCTCGTTCTCCTCCCCCATCCACGGATAACACCAGGGATCTCAGAAAGGTTTAAAGCATGCTCTTCTTGCTCCTCCTCATCCCCCCCAGCACCATCCTCCTCCTCTGACTCCTCTTCAGACTCCTGCTGTTGATTTGTCTCAGATGGAGTAGCACCCCCTGGGAATTCATTCAACATTGCGACTTCCTGATCTTCCTGCTCCTGCTCCTCGATGGCTTGATCAATGACACGACGCAATGCACGCTCCAGAAACAAGGCATAAGGTATGATGTCACTTATGGCGCCCTGGCCGTGACTGACCAGTTTGGTGATCTCATCGAATGGCCGCAGAAGTCTGCATGCCTCCCGCATGAGCAACCACTGGCGAGGTGAAAAAAACCCAAGCTCCCCAGAACCTGTCCTGCTGCCGAGTTCGAACAGGTAGTCATTAACTGCACAAACCTGCTGGAGCAGCCTATCGAGCATATGCAATGTTAAGTTCCATCGCGTCGGGCAGTCACAAATAAGATGCCTGAGGGGCAGGTTGTGTCGCTGCTGAATCTCAGCAAGGCGAGCCATGGCTGTGTAAGATCTTCGGAAATGGCCCGAGATTTTCCTGGCCTGCCGCAAGACGTCCTGGACCCCAGGGTATTTGGCAACGAATCGCTTCACCACCAAGTTCAGGACGTGTGCCATGCATGGCACGTGTGTTATTTTGCCCTGTTTCAGCGCGCTCAGCAGATTGGCACCGTTGTCGCACACCACTTTACCAACTGACAAATTCAGCGGTGTCAGCCACTGATCTGCCTGTGAACACAAAGCTGAAAGGAGTGCAGGACCAGTGTGGCTCTTGGCTTCCAGGCACAACAGACACAGCACAGCATGGCAACGTCTCACCTGGCATGTGGAATAGGTTCTGTGGATCTTAGGTGGCGCAGCAGAAGAGACGGTAGCAGTGGAAGAGGAGGAGTCAGCCGAGGAGGAGAGGGAGGATGGAGCAGGAGGAGAAGAAGAGGCAGGCCTACTTGCAATCCGTGGCGGTACAACTAAATCTACACGGGTGCCACGGGTTGCATGCTTAACGGCCGTCAGAAGGTTCACCCAGTGGGCAGTAAAAGTGATATACCTTCCCTGCCCGTGTTTGTTAGACCATGTGGCTGTGTAGATAACACCCCACTTCAATCTGTGGTATTGGGGGGCCACAGGTTTATCACACCAGTTCTACAAATAATTGGCCAGTATCTGTTGTCAATGTGTGTAGCACAGTTAACACAGCAAAAGAGGCCAAATTTTTGCAGGACTAAAATACAATATTAGAAAAGTATACTGTTAAATAACACCCCGCTTCAATATGTGCTATTGGGGGGCCACTGGTCTATTACACCAGTTGTTCAAAAAATTTGCCAGTGAGTTTGGCATTGGCACTGTGTGTAGCAGACATCACTTAGCAAAAGAGGCAATATTGTTGCAGGACACAAGTACACTTATGAAAGTATACTCAGATTACACCCCACGTCAATATGTGGTATTGGGGGGCCACTGGTTTATCACACCAGTTGTTCAAAAAATTGGCCAGTAAGTTTGGCACTGTGTGTATCAGACTTCACTCAGCAAAAGAGGCAATATTGTTGCAGGACACAAATACACTTGTAAAAGTATACTCAAATAACACCCCACTTCAATATGTGGTGTTGGGGGGCCACTGGTTTATCACACCAGTTGTTCAAAAAATTGGCCAGTGAGTTTGGCATTGGCACTGTGTGTAGCAGACTTCACTCAGCAAAAGAGGCAATATTGTTGCAGGACACAAATACACTTATAAAAGTATACTCAGATTACACCCCACGTCAATATGTGGTATTGGGGGGCCACTGGTTTATCACACCAGTTGTTCAAAAAATTGGCGAGGGAGTTTGGTATTGTGTGTATCAGACTTCACTCAGCAAAAGAGGCAATATTGTTGCAGGACACAAATACACTTGTAAAAGTATACTCAGATAGGCTCCAAAAATTAGCTTACATGGTTTGTACTGACAGCAAAGAACATAGTATATGATGGCTAGAGGTACAGTAGTCGTTCACAGTATACACAAGTTGGTGGCGGGCTGTTTAGGCTGCAAACATGAGCTCACATGGGTTGAACTGACAGTAAAGAACGTAGTATATGATGGCTAGAGGTACAGTAGGCGTTCACTGTATACACAAGTTGGTGGAGGGCTGTTTAGGCCGCAAACATGAGCTCACATGGGTTGAACTGACAGCAAGGAACGTAGTATATGATGGCTAGAGGTACACTAGGCGTTCACAGTATACACAAGATGGTGGCGGGCTGTTTAGGCCGCAAACATGAGCTCACATGGGTTGAACTGACAGTAAAGAACGTAGTATATGATGGCTAGAGGTACAGTAGGCGTTCACAGTATACACAAGTAGGTGGCGGGCTGTTTAGGCCGCAAAAATTAGCTCACATGGGTTGAACTTACAGCAAAGAATGTAGTATATGATTGCTAGAGGTACAGTAGGCGTTCACTGTATACACAAGTTGGTGGCGGGCTGTTTAGGCCGCAAACATGAGCTCACATGGGTTGATCTGACAGTAAAGAACGTAGTATATGATGACTAGAGGTACAGTAAGCGTTCACAGTATACACAAGTAGGTGGCGGGCTGTTTAGGCCGCAAAAATTAGCTCACATGGGTTGAACTTACAGCAAAGAACATAGTATATGATTGCTAGAGGTACATTAGGCGTTCACTGTATACACAAGTTTTGCTCCCATTGGGCTTGGTGACGGGATTTCAGGTGCCTTCTTAAGGCGGTTGTCCCTAGGTGAGTGTTGGGCTTACCGCGACTTATGCGTTGACTGCAAAGGCTGCAGATGGTAACACTGGTGTCAGCAACGGACACATTAATAAAAGCCCACACTGCGGAGCCATGTGCCGGCGTCCTGGGAGCGCCAGATGTGACTGTACATGGTTGATGGCTCGCTCCTGATACATTTGCAGTCTGCTTTCTACCTCTTCTGCAATGCAAGTTCTGCCTGCCTCTCCTCCCTATCTGCTGGTCCGTCAGTCCGCCAGTTCTACAAATAATTGGCCAGTAACTGTTGTCACTGTGTGTAGCAGAGTTAACACAGCAAAAGAGGCCAAATGTTTGCAGGACTAAAATACAATCTTAGAAAAGTATACTGTTAAATAACACCTCAATTCAATATGTGGCATTGGGGGGCACAGGTTTATTACACCAGTTCTACAAATAATTGGCCAGTAACTGTCGTCACTGTGTGTAGCACTGTTTACACAGCGAGAGGCCAAATTTTTGCAGGACTAAAATACACTCTTGGAAATTTATACTGTTAAAAAACACCCCACTTCAATATGTGGCATTGGGGGGGAGCATTGGTGTAGCACACCAGTTCAAAAAATTGGCCAGTGAGTTAGGCGCTGTGTGTACCAGACTTCACTCAGCAAACTAGGCAATATTGTTGCATGACACAAATACACTTGAAAAAGCTTACTAAGAGAACACCCCACTTCAATATGTGGCATTGGGGGGGAGCATTGGTGTAGCACACCAGTTCAAAAAATTGACCAGTAAATTTGGCGCTGTGTGTACCAGACTTCACTCAGCAAACTAGGCAATATTGTTGCATGACACAAATACACTTGAAAAAGCTTACTCAGGGAACACCCCACTTCAATATGTGGCATTGGGGGGGAGCAGTGGTGGAGCACACCAGTTAAAAAAATTGGCCAGTGAGTTTGGCGCTGTGTGTACCAGACTTCACTCAGCAAACTAGGCAATATTGTTGCATGACACATATACACTTGAAAAAGTTTACTCAGAGAACACCCCACTTCAATATGTGGCATTGGGGGGGAGCATTGGTGGAGCACATCAGTTCAAAAAATTGGCCAGTGAGTTTGGCGCTGTGTGTACCAGACTTCACTCAGCAAACTAGGCAATATTGTTGCATGACACAAATACACTTGAAAAAGTTTACTCAGATAACACCCCACTTTAATATGTGGCATGGGGGGGGGAGCATTGGTGTAGCACACAAGTTCAAAAAATTGGCCAGTGAATTTGGCGCTGTGTGTACCAGACTTCACTGAGCAAACTAGGCAATATTGTTGCATGACACAAATACACTTGAAAACGTTTACTCAGATAACACCCCACTTAAATATGTGGCATTGGGGGGGGCACAGGTTTATTACACCAGTTCTACAAATAATTGGCCAGTAACTGTTGTCACTGTGTGTAGCACTGTTTACACAGCAAGAGGCCAAATTTTTGAAGGACTAAAATACACTCTTAGAAAATTATACTGTTAAAGAGCACCCCACTTCAATATGTGGCATGGGGGGGGGGCACAGGTTTATTACACCAGTTCTACAAATAATTGGCCAGTAACTGTTGTCACTGTGTGTAGCACTGTTTACACAGCGAGAGGCCACATTTTTGCAGGACTAAAATGCACTCTTAGAAAATTATACTGTTAAATAACACCCCACTTCAATATGTGGCATTGGTGTAGCACACCAGTTCAAAAAATTGGCCAGTGAGCTTGGCACTGTGTGTACCAGACTTCACTCAGCAAACTAGGCAATATTGTTGCATGACACAAATGCACTTGAAAAAGTTTACTTAGATAGCACCCCACTTCAATATGTGGCATTGGGGGGGGGGGGGGGCAATTTGTCTACCACACCAGTTATAATACATTATAAGTGCTTTTGTCACTGTGTGTAGTGTTGCTGCAGAAACGCTCAGTCTCACCACCACACCTGTCACAATGCTGCACAGTGCACAATAATAGTACTAATCCACTATAATATGCTTTCTACAAAGTATATTATACTGTGGATTCCCCCCCCCCCCCACCCTTTTTAGTGCACAGCACAGCAATACCAAACAATTTGCAGCCCTTTACATGACTTTTGTGGACATTAACAGAGCAATTTGTGTGTGACTGCAGCCGATCTCTAACTGCCCCTAAAGCAACCACTGGATACCTGGCCCTATAGTAAAGAGACTGTAATAGACCCTATAACAACATTGGAGCATTTTAAATGACTTTTGTGGACATTGACAAAGCCATTTCTGTGTGACTGCAGCCGATCTCTAACTGCCCCTAAAGGAACCACAGGATACCTGGCCCTATAGTAAAGAGACTGTAATAGACCCTATAACAACATTGGAGCATTTTAAATGACTTTTGTGGACATTGACAAAGCGAACAAGCAAAATTTGCCGCGAACCGACCGCCGGGTGAACCGCAAGGCCATCTCTACTGCTGTGCTCCTGGCCCAGCATCTCTGTCCCTCCCCTCAGCTCCTTACATAACTTCATAACTGTTCATGTAGCTGTCAGGGGAGGAGTGAAGGGGATTACTATAGAATGTGCACCGAGTAGCAGTCTCCAAAATGTCACAAGAATGGCTTTTACAGGTAAATAACATGCAAACAATATGTTAAATGCACATACAATCTTATGGGTAGATTTTTGTTGAAATAATTGATCTAGCAACAGAGTCTTTTTAATTGTTTTCTCATCCAGCCATAGAACATAAATGGCCAGACAGGAGTAGCGCTGATGCCTATGCTGTGTGTTAGAAATATCTTATTAATTGACATCTTTGTGTTAAAAAAAATCCTTATTTTCTTTCATGCATTTTCAAAAAACTTGTGTTAATCAGTGACATTTTCAAAAGACTCACTATGTCTTTCAGAAAATTCCTTGGAGTGTTTGTTTTCTAACATTGGGTAATTTAAGGATTTCCCACTTTCCTGGTGCTCCTGGGCCTCTAGAAATGTGATAGGTAGTCCAAAAATAAATTATGTTTAATTTATGTGCCCAGGACGCCTGAAGATACTTCTTGGATTTTTGGCCCCTCTATGCAGCTAGGGTGTGAAAAAGTCTAACACATATGATATTGCAATACTTGGGAGTAGCATAATGTGTTTTGGGGTGTAATTCTAAGTATGCCTATGCTGTGTGTGAGAAGTAACTTTATGAAAAAAATATCGTTATTTCACCATTCCAAAAAATGGTGACAAAAATGTACTACTTCAAAAAACACATGATGCCACTTACTAAATACATTGGGTTGTGTACTTTTCAAAAAGGGTCATGGTGGTGGTGGTGGTGGGGGGGGGGGGGGGGGGTATTTGTACTGTCCTGGCATTTTAAGAATTTAGATAGTCAGTCAGTACACCAGGACTAAGTGATTTTCAAAAACATATATACAGTACCATAGTTTGTTGACTCTATAACATTCACACAGACTAAATAATGTAAATTGATTTGGGTTATTTTTACCAACAAAATGTAGCAAAATACATTTTGGCCTAAATATTGAAAAAAAAAAAAAGATTATTAATTTGTAAAATTGAATATTGAAAATGTAAGTGTTTTTTTACAAAAATGTTGGTCTTTTTTTATTTATATAGCAAAAAATAAAAACCCTGTGGTGATTAAATACTCAAAAAATCTCAATCTGTCTACAAAATAATTATAAATATTTCATTTGGGTAGAGTGTTTTAGGGCCCGAGTAATTGTCATTCAAAATTTGCCTCCACTGAAAGGGAAGGAAATTGTCAGGACTTGAATTGGTTAACCTACTTATGTCAAGTAATATGTTGCAAATGGAATCACTGAAAATAAAAAAAGTTAGTCTTGGGAGGACCTGACTCTTATCAACATCTGAAAGGATGATAATGCCTATTTTATGGTAGTATTATTGCCCCTAATTTAAACTTTTTCTAAAGAAAATATCTCTCAAATAAAAAAAAAAAAAAAAAGCTACATTACAAGTACCACCACAGAAAAGAAACAGGGTTCTAAAAACAAATGTATTTAATGGGGGCTTTAGAAAAGCCTTTACAAACAACAGAGTAGTGGAGTTGGCCAATGGAGAATTGTATATAGTAAAGATTTTTCCCACATGTTTTAAATGAAAATGGAAGAAAATACTACTCTAAATTATTATTTGATGAATGAATAGTCACCAAGAGAGAATAATGCAACAGCTTGTCTGTGATAATAGTCACCAAGGATTTCTGAGTGCTAATCTTTGTGAGCTCACTATAAATTAGTGAAAAGGACAGCTTGCCAGTAGTGTAGTAAGGACTGAGCTAATAAAACAGTAAGTGGGAAATAGTGTAAAAGTTTATAGTGCACAATATATGCTTTATAGTGAGCCCTTACATAACAAGCATGTGGTTTTACAGGCCATATAATTTACAAAGTGCTTAGCGCCAAGGTTTTAATGTTCTATGAAGCCAAGAATAACAGCCATGAAAGTAAAATGAGTCCATCACTGTTTATTATACCTACAAGCTGACTTCATCAGTTAAAACATTCTTTATAAACAGAGACAGTCATTGGGGCTGATTTATGAAAAGTGAAGCAAAAATTAGGCTGTTGGTAATAGCAACCAATCAAAATTACCATTTCTGTTTCAATACATTTTTTTGCAGAGTTTTTGCATTTTATATAACAGTGGTTAACCACAGCAAAAAAAAAAAAAAAAAACTGGCATCAGCCAAAAATATAATCACAAAGCAAAAGCTGTATTTTCCAAAGTCAAAATGTGGCCACATAAGACGGATCAGAATCTAAGTGGTGAATTACTTAATTGTTGGGGTGACCTAACTGCTAGGCTATTGCCATCTATTTAAGAGCCTGAATGTATAAATGAATTATCAACAAGAAAAGATAGAGTAGAGACAACGAAAGGAATATATGATGGGTGGGAAGGGATACCAGGGGTAAGGGAGGGGGGAGGAAACCCCCTGAATTCCTGGAAAGACCAGGCATTAATTCAACTAGAAGGCATCAAAAAGTCATTAGGATTGATTAAAATCCTTGTGTGAGTTATCCATGAATTCCAAACTTTTTTAGGAGCTTTCTACTGAGTGACCTAATATGGTTGCCATTTTTCCTTAATCGGCTTCCAAGTCATTTTATTCTTGACTTGGGCTATTATAGGTTGAGCAGACCATAAACCTTTTGCCAGTGTTTGCTCAGCCACTTAAAGATAAAAGTGAGAATTTCCTTTGGTGTTTCCTGCAATCTTCAACCCTTAAATTATAGCAATATTAAACTCAAAAGCAAACATTTATTATATTACAGCTTACCAATTATTAGATATGATTCCTGCATTCAATTTCTTTATTTAGGCTCTCTTTTCTTTATTTTCATCTGATGATCAAGTCAGTAAGTCTGTTGTATTTCAAAAGAACAAGCTTTCAAACGGAATGTTTTAGGTGCATATTTGAGACAAACCATTTAACTCTAGTAGGGGGTGAATACAGAGATCAGCTTTTATTTATCTATATAAAACTTTTTTAAGGCTTCCTTTCCTTTATATTTATCTGGTGACAAGTCAAGTCTGTTTTCCAAAAGAACACACTCTCCAGCAAATGTAGCAGTTGATTTGCTGTAACTACTGTAGCACCCTCCAAGGTAGGTGCTAGGTAAAGTTATAGTGTGGCCTTGCCTGCTTATCAGCAGGGCCATATGATCCAGCTAGGCTGACATGTGCTCCCAGGTGTGCCTGTTGTGCTGGGGAGTCTCCCCACTGTATCCCAATGAGGGCTCTCATTGGGCATTTGAGGAAACCTGGCCAATAGCACACTAGGGCTTGTATCCATCCTGGAAGGGCAGATTCTGCCACACAGCATTCTGGGAAGGGGTATAAGTCTGTGGGTCGCGCATGTCAGATTGTCTTTGACGGGAAGCAGAGTCCCAGGAGGGAGGTGATGGCTGTCTCTCCTCCTGTCAGAAGAAACGGGTGTCCCAGGCGGCTTGCCTGAGGGGATATCGGGCTGAGCTGAGCTGCAGAGAAGGATCCAGGTGTGCTGAGGACAAGCGGAGCTGTTGGGGAAGAGTTTCAGGAAAGCATTCTGAGTTGTGAGTACTGCAAACTACTCCTGGGGACTGCCTAGCAGAGGGGACCACTCCGGAGAAGGTCAGAGGGATCCAGTAGCTAGCTAGCCGGTGTGGAAGTGTAGCAAAATGGGTGCCAGTGTATGCCCTGAAGACTAAAGGGGGCGCCAGCGGTTGGGCCCTGATGTGCTAAAGTATTGAGAGTTGTAGCAGTAACTACAAGTGGCTACCTCAGTCAGGGAGGACTGGAGGAAGCAGTGCAAAGGACTTTTGAGATAACAGAAGTGTCAGAAGTCAGTTTCAGTTCAGTAACAGCAAGTCAGTGTTTACAAGCGCCAGTAAGCCTTCGTCGGCATTCAGTCAGCGCCAAGTCAGTGCTAGAAGGCATTTTTTCCTTAAGTGTTCCATTTTTGTAACTAGTTGAGCCAGAGGAGTATCCCACTCATTACAAGAAAACAACAAGAGAAGGGCGCACCGACCTTGCGCATTACCACTTAAAAGTTTATTAAAATCAAAGAAGGGTAGCGTACAATATACTCACAAACGTAGCATATGAACAAGCATATAGGAAATGGGCACCGCACGCTTCCAGGACACTTCTCTACTGCTGGATAGCGTGATGGCGTTCTCAAAACCTGATGTTGCTTACGCGTTTCGAGGGAGGACCCTCTTCCTTAGAGCCAAAATCGCCACTGAGGAAGAGGGTCCTCCCTCAAAACACGTAAGCCACATCAGGTTTTGAGGACGCCATCACGCTATCCAGCAGTAGAGAAGTGTCCTGGAAGCGAGCGGTGCCCATTTCCTATATGCTTGTTCATATGCTACGTTTGTGAGTATATTGTACGCTACCCTTCTTTGATTTTAATAAACTTTTAAGTGGTAATGCACCAGGTCGGTGCGCCCTTCTCTTGTTGTTTTCTTGTAGTGCCTTTTGGATACCCTTGGTCCTGACCTCCTCATTTGTGTCATAAAACCGCCTAGAAGATTCACCTTCCCGCATACCACTCGAACGCAGGAGAGATATTGTTGTATCCCACTCATTCGCTTCTCCCATCCCCATATCAAATAAACAAAAAAACCAAAGATGCCGGACTGTTCATTGTCTCAGTTCTCACACTTGGGCAACAAGCTTAAATGTGCTGTTGGTGTTAGCGGTAACCCTGGCAGACCCATCCCCAGCACCAATGCTGGAAAATCTGCTACACTACTTATAAAGTATTAGCTGAAGTTTGGCTTCAGTTTGTCGGTGTATTTAAATCTGCTAGCACACGTAATACTCCCCTCCCTCCAGACAATACTGCTGTCCAAAGGTGCCTCCCTGTGCTCATTCATCCAGAGTGGGGCCACTAGGTGAAAACAGAATAAAAACAATTTATAACAGAGGGGATAACCCTAAAAAAAAGAAAACTGATTTTGCCACCACATCTAATGATTGATAAGCTGTAATATAATACATTTTTGTTTTTTATTTAACTACTTCAATAGTGGACACTTTTAACTCCTTTCTTTTCAGTTTTCCATGCTGTCACACTTTGAATGACAAATGTGCGGTCATCCACTGTACCCATATGAAATTTGTATCATTTTTTTTCACAGAAATAGAGCTTTCTTTTGGTGGTATTTAATCACTGCCGTTTTTTGTATTTTTTGCAAAATGAACCAAAAAAATGCTACAATTTATTTTTTAAAATGTGTTTTTCTTTGTGTATGTTAAATTTTTTCAAATAAGTAATCTTTCTTCAGAAAATTAGACCAACATATATTCTGCTACATTTCTTTGGTGAAAATAACCCAAATTAGTGTATGTTATTTAGACTGCAGGAAAGTTATAGAGACCACAAACTATGATATACATCTGAAAATCGATCATTCCTGATGTACTGATGGCCTATCTCGTTTCTTGAGGCCTTAAAATGCCAGAACAGTAGGAATATCCCCCAAATGACCCCTTTTTTTTAAAGTAGGCAGTCCAAGGTATTTTAATTTTACTACATTTTTTCTTTTTTTTACATACAGTGACCAGAGTAATGCAGTGTTATCACAGAAACATTGTACTACTCTGGGGGAGGTGATAAGGATTTAAAAAAAAAAAAAAAAAATTACACACACTTGCTTACAACTGTGCATTTTACAGTTATAAGCAACCATTTTTTCTAAAGGAAAACTACTCATTCATTGTTTACCATTGTGATTAGGCGTGATTGGCCCTGCCTAATCACATGGTGCAAATGGGCTGTGATTGGCCCTGTGTGTACCATGTGATGACTGTGACCAATCACAGAGCTCATCAGAATAGTATGCAATGAAAGGAATGTAACAAAGCCTTTCATTGTGTACAACTGTCATGTGATTTGCTGTGATTGACCATGGTACTGGTCCGGTACAGTGATCTGTAATTTGCCATGTCCGGTGGACACAACGGGTGACAGTTCGCACTGAAGTGTGGCCCGTGGGGCGCATGCAAGAAGCAATTCTGGGAGGAGGTTCTATGACGACCTCCCAGAACAACAGTGCTCCCACTCAGCCATCATTTTACAATAGGCTAGGCAGGAAGAGGTTAATATCACTTTAGGAAAGGCCTCATATGGATTTTTGAGAACGTCTCTAACTAATATTGTTTAAATTAATTGACAAACAATGATCCAAAAACATTTTAAACCCAACTCCGAGAAAAATTCAATGTAAATAGTGCATTTTGAATCAGTTACCTTACTCCTCAGTCTTGATTCCAAACACAGCTTTCTAAGCCATCCTACAGTGTAACAGATCAGTTACAGTTTCCTCTATGAACAAAGCTAAGGGAGCCTATGATTACCTGGCCAATAATTGGAGATGTGCACATCAGGATCATCATGTTGCTTTGACATCAGTTAAAGTTAAGTAAAATCCGAATTTCTTTCATACAATTGGTTTGAAGTATACTGCACCTATACCACACCTGTGCTGCGCCTTCACTGCATCTTTACTGCACCTATACTGCATGCTAGTTTACTAAAACTGTTGTTAGGTGCACCGGTTCTCTATCTCTCTCTCCCTCTCCCTCTCTCTCTCTCCCTCTCTCTCTCTCCCTCTCTCTCTCCCTCCCTCTCTCTCGCCCTCCCCCTTCCTCTCTCTCGCCCTCCCCCTCCCTCCCTCTCTCCCTCTCTCTCTCTCTCTCTCTCTCTCTCCCTCTCCCTCTCTCATTCCCCCCTCCCTCTCTCTCTTTCTCCCTCTCTCCCTCTCCGTCTCCCTCTCTCTCTCTCTCTCTCCCTCTCCTATAACAACTGTGTAACAGGGAATTGCCCTCAGAATGGAAAGACTTCCTCTCACTTCTTGTTGTGTCCACAGGACAGGAAATTAATGGAAACCCTAATGAGACACAGGTGGTGGAATTAAAAGAAAATGACAGTGGTTTTAACCCTCTCCCACTATCCAAAAAGAAAGAAAAATGGCTTTAGATATACTTTACATTTAACATGTCTCTTTCATTATTTTCACAGTGCTTATTTGTTTTTAGCCATTTTTTCACCTACTTAACCTAAAAGAGAATGCTTAAGGTTATAATGTATATTGGTTTTAATGTATATTCAGTATATGTTCTAAAACTGTTTTAAATAAAATAAAAAAATGTAATAGATGAAACTCATCCTCCTTTCTCCCCTTATGCTCTCTGCTCTTTATGACTCTATACAGGTTTTTAGTAAGAGAATTGTCAACTAAAAAGGTTACTGTTGTGCTCTCTTTATAAAGCCCACAAATACTATTTACCCTAGAATCATGAGAACTGACCCCCAGATGACCTAATAGGGTACATTGGGGATGCCCCCGTCCACTTCACTTTTTATTACTTTGTGGACATTCCCAGGCCACATCCATCTTTTCTAGAGTTCCCTTTAGGGTATAGCTTTAACGTCAGTCACTTTTCTACAGAATGAGGTTGATGGAACGCAGAAATACACAAATGCACTATTCTCAATTAGGCTTGACTTCTACGCATTTCAGCTGTGCTCACAGAAGCTTCCACAAACTCTGCTAAATCTTAATATTCTCAATTGACTCCAGATAACTAGATCGTCAAGATTTTAGTGTCGCTTTGGCTTTCACTTCCACCGACAGGACAACTAAAAAATGTTTGTGTATACTTCCCCTTCAGTCAATCATTTACTACTTTTCATAAGTGGGGTACAACTGAAAATACTTTCTTCAAAACTGGTGTACATTTTGGATCCTAAGTAGACTCCTAAGTACACATGGGCTGAACAACCCCCAGTTCGGATCAGGGTAGAACTTTTGAATATCGCAAACATTCGGAACCGAATAATGAACCCCATTGAAGTCTATGTAACCCGAACTGTAAAAAATCAAAAATGCCCATTTTGAAGGCTTACATGCAAGTAATTTGGCATACAAACGGTAGGGGGGTCATGTATCAATGAACATGAAGTTTGTAAAAAAACATCATTTTTAAATGAGCAGTTATTTAATGATACTTAAATTGAAACCATAAAAATTAAAAATTCCTTTATAATTAGTGCCTGCAATAACGCACTGCCAAAAACTGCAGTAAATGTGCAGAAATGCAATGAAATATACTGAAGGAATCCTGCTCTGACAAAATAAAATTGCACTAAAGTAAAAATGAACGATCGCACTACACTCATAGTGTACTATCTCTAGATTCATACTAATGTGACACTAAAGTAAAAATAAACAGTCCTACTTCACTTATACTGCACTATCACTAGATTGCCACTAAAGTGACACTTTGCATTCACAATAGTGCACTATAGCACACTAACTCACTAGTAGCACTGTTCTATTTCTCTCCACGCCAATATCACACTGCAAATGGCCGCAATGGGTAAAATATTTTTATAGTGTGGGGTGGAACTAAGAGTCATCATCACAGTGTCCAATCATGGCTCTGTCAGAGCTATATACCTTTATTGGCCAAAGCTTTCATTGCTTCAGCCAATTTGGGCTTTCGGAGGACATAACAAACAGTCAAACGCCCTGATAACTTGGGTGTTCGTCGAAGGGGCGAACAGCCAATGTTTGCCCAACTCTAATCCTAAGATAGCATCTTAGGGGGAAATCTGCCTGAGGTAGAATCCTGATGTGGCTCTATAAACTGGGGCATCTTCCTGACACTTTTTAGAACTGAAGAAGTTACTTGTATGGGTGTCATAAAGTCTTCAACAGAACAGAATAGATCTGGTTGAATGTGAATAACTATAACATGACCTGGATGAAATAGAGCCTTCACAGATATATTAGAGATAATTCTATTTTGATGATTCTTCATATATGTCTACTTGGCTGGTGTACATTTGGATGCTGGAGTGCATAAGACGGCTCCCTGGTGTCTGGGTGATTAAGCCAGTATCCAGCACCAGGGCCCACTGTACAGCCATGAAGGGGAGAGCTGAGGCTCCAATTCTGCCCCACTTGCACACACTTGAGTATCACACTTCTTTGGTCCTAGGTCTATTTGGGGGCACAACTTATAGGTTGTTTATAAGGATTCAACATTTAAGTGCTTCCAGGATTTGTCTATAGTAGATCTCACCCAACACATGAGGCCCATAGAATTGTGGGCCAGATGGTTGGCATGTGTGCTCAAGGGATCTTCCAGGCTACCATCACTGTTTGACTCTCCATCACTAAATCTCCACTCACTTCAGACCCAAACTGGCAGTTAAATTTCACTCTCCCCAGGTATTAGCTATGTATATGCATCTTATAGAAACCTAGAAACCAGTCAAGCAGGTTTAAAAGCAGCATTACTTATCAGACCTGGCTGCTAAAAGATACAGTAATTACACAGTTTTTTTATTCCCTTCAAGATTCATTCACAAATTGACTGTCTTCACTGACCACATCTTTGGAATGTATGCCTTTCACTGAACATTTTATAGATAATGAAGTTGTTAAGTTAATGAACAATATGGCAGAATTGTCCAAAAATGTGGCTGTTAATCTTCTTTAACTTTTCCATTTGTTGGGTATCTTAGGTGGGGTGCTGCGGTTTTCACAACACTGTATGGAGATGAATTATCAAACTGCAACCATGCGCTCCTTTTTTTTGGAACCCAGGCCTAAGGCCTATCCAATTACCCCTAAAAGGGAAAGCATACTGCTCCATTTTCCTCACTGTTCTCTAGGACCTCTTCTTAGTCTTAGAAAGTGAGTGGGTCCCTCTCAATGTAATAAATTATATTGTAAATATACTGTCTGCCTCTATGTTGTAAAGTGCTGTGCAAACAGTTGGGGCTATATAAATCCTGTAAAATAATAATAATAATAATAATATTAAATAAAGACAGGAGACTTAACCACTTGCCTATTGGGCACTTATACCCCCTTCCCGCCCAGGCCAATTTGCAGCTTTCAGCACTCTCACACTTTGAATGACAATTGCGCGGTCATGCTACACTGTACCCATATGAAATTTTTATCATTTTTTTTCACACAAATAGAGCTTTCTTTTGGTGGTATTTAATAACCTCTGGGTTTTTTATTTCTTGCTAAAAAAAAAACAAAGAAAAAAAACAGAAAATTAAAAAAAAAAAAGTTTTTCTTATTTTCTGTGAGTAAATTTTGAAAATAAAAACATTTTTCTCCTTCACTGATGTGCACTGATGAGGCAGCACTGATGGGCACTGCTAGGCTGCACTGATGGGCACTGATGAGGTGGCACATATGGGCACTGATGAGGTGGCACTTATGGGCACTGATGAGGTGGCACTGATGAGAAGGTACTAATATGCCACACTGATGAGCACTTATAGGTGGCACTGATAGGCGGCACTGATGAGCACTGATAGGTGGCACTGCTGGGCACTGAGAGGTGGCACTGCTTGGCACTGAGAGATGGCACTGCTGGGCACTGAAAGGCGGCACTGATGGGTGGCACTGATGGGCACTGAGAGGCAGCACTGATGGGCACTGAGAGGTGGCACTGATGGACACTGATGGGTGGCACTGATGGGTGGCACTGATGGATACTGACGGGTGGCACTGATGAGCACTGATGGGCAGCACCATCAGTGCCCACACTCAGTGCCCATAGTGCTGCTAGTCAGTGCCCATCAGTGCCTAGATGAGCAGGCACTGATGGGCACTGACTGGCAGCACTATGGGCACTGAGTGTGGGCACTGATGGGGGGCACTGATGGCGGGCACGGTGGGCAATAATGGCATTTTTTTTCTCTTATGTAATCAGGGCACTGGTGATCAGTGCCCTGATTACATTCCACTGTGTTCCCCTTACCGCTGACGGCTCTCCTCTTCCTCACACTGCAGTGTCTGTGTGAGGAAGAGAGCTGGCGATGAGAGATGATCTCATATGTTTACATATGAGATCATCTCTCATTGCACGGTCCGATCACGTGGTAAATGGCCGCTGTGATTGGCCATTCACCACGATCTGTGATTGGCTGTGTCCAAGGGACACGGCCGACACAGATTTTCCCGGATGTGCGCTCGCGGGAGCGCGCGGGGAGCCTGTCACTGGGAGGCCGTTTAAAGACGGCCTCCTGGAAATTCAAATCCGCGCTGTAGCCGTCTATCGGCTATAGCACAGGCGGCAGGTGGTTAATGTCCAGAAAATTGGGCAAATGAAGAGGGCACTAAGCCACCACTGCAAACTTGTCCTGCCTAGCAATCCACCTGTGTTAACAAATAAATTGTACATACGCTGTTAGAATCTCTAAATCTCTAGTACAAATTTTGAGAGAATGTTGTAGTTGCTCAGCCTGATTTTCAGATTCATCAATGCCACTGCAAACATACACAGGTGCATCTAAAAAAATTTGAATATAATAAAAAAGTTCATTTATTTCAGTAATTCAATTCAAAAAGTGAAACTCATATATTATATAGATTCATTACACACAGAGTGATAGATTTCAAGCATTTCTTTATTTTAGTTTTGATAATTATGGCTTACAGCTAGTGAAAACCCGAAATTCAGTAACTCAGAAAGTTAGAAAATTGTGAAAAAGTTCAATTTTGTAGACTCATTACCTCAAAACACCTGTAAAAGTTTCCTGAGCCTGTCGTGGAAAATAAATAGGCTTGTACTGAAAAGTACAAGTGCTCCGCTCTTTTGCATAACGATTTATCAAGCACTCGGCGATAAAGAAAGGAACAAACGCGCTGGGTCATTTCGATGCCATCTGCCAGGTATCTCTCCATTGGATATGTATGTGTGTGCATGTGTATAAGAGCTAGTGTTTGTGTGTGAGAGTTTATGTGTCTCTTCATGGATGAATGATGTGTTAGCTGCTGTTATGTGAGCTGTTATGTGAGCTTGTGTGTGTGTGTGTGTGTGTGTGTGAGTCAGTGTGTGTGTGTGTGTGCCTCCTTCTGAGTTCTGATGTGTTCTGAGCAGGGCTTGTTTATTTACAGCAAGTAAGTGAGTTACAGGGAGTGGCTTCATGGCCACCAATCACAGATACGTATACATTCAAAAAGCACAATAGAAGCTGTGGAGTACACGCCCATAGATGGACAAGAGTGAACAAAAGACTAAACTGCCAGGAAGCACATGGCTTTTCATTGTTCATTCATGTCAATCCATAAACATGCATTCCATTACCTGTTGGTGGGTTTCCATCAAACATGATTCATATATATAAACCAATTTTGATAGTGACCATAAGATTTTCACCAGCAAGTCTTTCCTACAATGACAGTTAAAGTGATAATCGCTGTGAATAGCGATTATCAGTAAAACCGACACTGGGAGACATCATGACTATTTAAACTAAAGAATATGTCTATCAAAATTTCCACAACAGTCCCTCCTCTTTGTCATATGCTCCCATGTGTCCCTTGATGAATCTTCTTCTTCTTCCAAAAAAAAAACAGAACAGTTCTTCTCACGATAAAAACAATCCATTTCAAAAAGTTTATAAAAAGAAAAAGATAACGGGTAAAAACAATCCATCGATAGGAAACTACACTTGGGTTCCGCTCTTCGGGAGATGACTTCAGAGGGAGGGCATGAGATGATGGGATGTGTTGACCAGCGGTCGGGCTGGAGTCCTTGGCGTCGGATGCAGGGGCGGAATCTTGGGGGCGTCTCGTCTCAGCAATCAGGACGAGGTCATCTGCTCGGGCTTTGGTAACTCGGTCGACCAGACAACAGGATCTACTCATTATCATTCTTGGATGGAGTTGAGCAGCTTTTTGCAGTGGTTGGCATGGATCCAGAACCTCAAGGAAGTCGGCGTTGTCAGCTGAACCTGGTAATTCCTCCGCTCCAATCTCGTCCCTTGACGTTTACTCAGTCACCTGCTTGAACAGAATGTACAGCGGTTATCGTGTCAGGGTCCGGGAGAGACTCCCGAACCCTATGATGGACCTTTTGGAGCTCCCGTTGCCAGGACTGCACCCACACCGTCAGCTGGGAATGTAAAAATGACAGCTGCTGAGGAAAGCAAAATCCAGGCTCTGGTTGACTCCCGAACAAAACTTTGTAGGGTGATAACCCATGGGACATTCCTGTTGGGGTAAAGAGCAATGAGAAAACATTCGAGCCATGGCTCTTTCTATTCAGCCGTTCAACCTTACCGCTAATCCCTGAAGCGCCGTACATACCTCTAAAAAGATCTGACCAGTGAAGTGTGATCCGCGATCTGACTCAATCGTTCCAGGCAGCCCCCTTGCGACAAACTATCTCAGACAGGATCTTTTTCGTGGTGGCAGTGGCAATGGCATTGTGCACGGACCAAGCCTCTGGACACCCAGAAAACATATCCGGACAGACCAAGACACGCTCGTTCCCCGGCAAAGTGATATAGTCTATCTGAATGCGCTAAAAGGGATATTCCGGTTTGGGTGGGTGCCTTCTCGGCTGCGGTAGTAAAGCCAGGGCCAATACAATGCTCCTCCACCTATGCACACATAACCATCTTTGACTGGTGCCCAAGGTAATGAGTCGAGTGGGCCATCATTGGAAAAAGGGATCTGGGTAAACACCATTTACCATCAAGACCCCAGATGTCATCTGGACCCTGTGTAGCCCCCAAAACCATCCATCTCCTCTTCTCCTGCACTTCCGCTTGGGACTGCAGCTTCTTCAGAGGGGATGGCTAGCATCAGGGTCTCTGTCACAGGGCTCAGAGCACCTTCCTTAGCAGCTCTATCTGCCAAGGCATTTCCATTGGCTTCCATAGTCGTCTCAGTAGTATGAGCCTTTACCTTCAGAATGGTTATCACGTGTGGCAAGCAAAAGGCAATGAACAGCTCTATTAACCCCGCACGTTTCACCGACCTCCCCAAACTAGTCAAGAACCCTCTTGCCTTCCAGACAGGACCACAATCATGTGCCAGTCCAAAAAGCGTATCTCAACTCTGTATAGCGATTGATCCCCTGATCTCTATGTCTTGCCATCTGGGGTGTAGTACCTGGAACCATCGACAAAAAGGTTAGCAACTGGAATGGGGGTCTCATTCACTGGACTGACAGCCGTTGATTGCCACTCCATCAAAGAAAGACAATCATGTTGTCCCTACTAAAGTTGGAGATTGATGAGAGAGAGAGAGAGAGAGAGAGAGAGAGAGAGAGAAAAGAGAGAGAGAGAGAGAGAGAGAGAGAGAGAGAGAGAAAGAAAAAGAAAGAGAGTGAGATAAAGTTTTGAAAATTAACATTTTTCTGCACGGCCTTCTCCCCCCTTCTCTTCATCCTTAACAGGAAGAAGAGACACAGGGTTCCAAAATAGTGCATCGTTTAAGGTTACGAGGACTTTGGGGGTCCTTCAATGTCTGTATTCTCTGAGTGGTTAGATGTTGGGTACCTAGAGAAATGCAATGACCTAAAAAAAAACAAGCTTCTCCTTGCAAAGCTGGCCTAGCCTGCAATAGAGAGGTTCAGTCACTGACACTGTCTGGCCTGAGAGACCTACAGTGGGAGTTGTCTTCCCTGGAAGGGGAACCTTGCCTCTAGGGTCTTGAGATCTTAAGACCATTTTGGCTGCATCGGTGTCAGCGAGGCAAGGGAGGGGCTATTTTAGTTCCTCTAGGATGTGAGCTGACACCAGTTTATCAATGCCCTATGATAAGTCATAGTCGTTTCTGACCATACCTACCTTTGAATTTTCCGGATCCTCTGGAATAAATTGCCACTTACCCCACAGACCAGCCGGGTTGGTAGGACAATTATGCCTGATGTACCCTGACTTTCCACATCCATAGCAGACCTGTTAAAAGAACTTCTAGTTTGCCACAGAGTTAGAAGGAAAGGGTTCAGCTGTCATGACAGGCTGTTGAGAGATAGAGACACTGTGAGGTGGGAGGGCATTACCAGTACCAGTCTGCACCGTGAACTGAAGAAAACGGAGATTAAAGTACAGAGACAGTGACAGGTTCAGGGTCAGCGGATCTGGCTCGTCTTATTAAAGTTAGCCCAGGAAGAGCTTCCTCCACTTCTCTCACCAGATCGCTGGACTCGGCTATCTCATCAGGCCAAGTGTACATAATGCGGTTCTTCCGGACTGAACCCGCCTCATGCACGCCTTGCTGATTGACCATAATAGATCTCTGAAGCCACAATTGCGCTACACTTAGCATCTCTGTTGCCTGGAGCCTAGTTCTGAATTCAAAAACGAACTCCTCCCATCTCCAGACATCAAAAACACCTTCCAAAAAGGGATGTACCAACTGTTTCCCTTGGTTATTCCCCTTCCTGAGGGGTCTCATGGCCCGAGCCCCAAACTCAGACTTCATGTACCGCGAAACTGTTTGGCTAGCCTGGGGGACCTGTGTTACCCCCCATTGCATGGATAAACCATTAACCATGACGATTCGAATCGCTTTCTTTGCACCTGGTTTAGGAGCAACACTGTCAGGTGCCAACTTTAACAGTGTTGGCCTGCTTCCGGACTCACGGGCCGGTCAGCTAGAAGACGTCAACCCGGTGGCTTCGTACGGCTATACAGCTCATCAACCCCCACACATACCCCAACTTCCGGTTATCTTACACGGCCTAATATAGGGCGGGTTTCGGTATCTACTCCTCACACGTTGAAGGCTGAAACAAGCGTGTCGCAATCACCCGTTTCACGTAGACGGCTCAAAGTACACACGTTCGTTTCGACCTAACCCGTGCAGCCAAACAACCCCCGAAAGTACAATGAAAGTCCTCCCTATACAAACCTTGGCTTCAGTCTATTCCTTGATGTTGCATTAAAAAATTTTAATTAAGATGCCGGTTACTGATTGCACACTGGAAGATATAACTTCTCTACCTAAAATCCAACCTGCAGTACCGAAAACTACCTCTGAGAAACAACCGCTCAGTACAAAACAACCCTGAAAAACTGAATCCAATATCAGTCACTCCACAATGTACTCTTATCATTGGAAAAAACTTAGTTACAACAAAAATGAGACAAAATACACCACAAAAACAGCTTAACCAAAAACTTACAAAACAAAAAAAATAAATAGTTACCCCTGAAAAACATGGGAAGAATATAGACAAATGGACTTTATTGGCACTAACACTCGGACACTAATGTCATAAAAAAGAATATTTTATTTTGAAGTAATTAAAAAACATGTATATATAGTGTATGTGTCACCACAAGTGTAAAACAAAGAGACATGAACAAAAAATCAAATATAAAACATACAATTCAAAAGGCACATATATTCCAAAATGCCGAAACCTACAACAAGAAGGGCATTGACGTTATCAATCTCACGTCGATACCCTTGACACCTGACGAAATATCAGTACTTAGGCTGGGACTTAGTTTCTGTCCCTCTTCGGACATCGATAAATATGAAACCATTAAGGATCTTTATATCTTCGCTAGAAATCTAACCTATAAATATATGTTCGACGAGGAGCGGTCTCGACTGGCTAAGGATAGAGAGATCTCAGAACGTATAAAACACTTTAAAATGAAAGAGTTTAAGGCCCTCAAAGATCTCATATTTCTTTTGGAAGAAAATGAAACCAAACGTAAAAGATCGACTGAAGATCCCTTACTTTCCCCTCCCCCCTCCCCCTTGCCCGCCCCTTCTTTGCTCCCTACGACACAAATGACAGAACAAGAAACTATGAAAAAATTCAAAAATAAGTCTTCAAAATTCCCCGATCTTACCACAAATCCCAACATCTGGGCCTTCCTAGTGGCTAGTGTTAGTGATATTAAAGCTACCCGCTTTAATAGAGGAATTTCAAACCTCACTAAATCACAATCACAAGCATTATCCACATTAAGAAAACATCCAGGGATTGTCATTAAACAAGCAGATAAGGGAGGAAACGTGGTGGTTCTGACGCAGGACTATTATGAAACCATGTGTATGGATATCTTAAATAATAAAGAATGGTATACTAAGATTCCCCCTAGCAGAACCACCCGTTACATTCAGGAATTCAAGGAAATGATCGGTGGGGCCTATCACCAAGGCCTCATCGATCAGAGTACTTATGAATTCCTGAACATTCAATATCCAAGAGAAGCCACCTTCTATGCCCTCCCAAAGATACACAAAAATGCCACTAGACCACCGGGAAGGCCAATTATATCTGGAATTGGTGCTGTGACTGAAAATGCGAGTAAATTCGTAGATTTCTTTTTGACTTCGCATGTAACGGGACTACCGTCCTTCGTGAAGGATACTTTGGATCTTTTGAAACAGATAGAGGGCCTCCACGTCCCACAGGGAGCCCTCCTGGTCACCCTGGACGTGGAGTCCCTCTATTCTAGCATTCCCCACAACAAGGGTTTGGAGACAATTAAAATGTTCCTTAGGGAGGAAGACAGAGAGAAATGGGAATTCAATGATTTCATCATTGAGCTTTTACAATATATCCTCACCCATAACTGGTTTACGTTTGCTGGCTCCCACTACCTCCAGGTGCAGGGTGTTGCGATGGGGACATGCTGTGCCCCATCGTACGCCAATCTGTACCTGGGGGGGTGGGAGCGCAAACTCTGGACAGACGATTGCTTTGCAGAGTACATCGATTCGGTGCTTTGCTGGCACCGTTATATCGATGATGTGTTTGTCATCTGGACAGACACGGAAGAAAAACTTAGGAACTTTGTTGAACAACTGAACATTAATAACTATAATTTAAAGTTTACTCTTGGATTTGACACAAGATCTGTGGCTTTCCTGGACCTACAGATTTTTATAGACATGGACCGGTGTATTGCCACCGATCTATACCGCAAGGAGTCCGCTGGCAATACACTGCTCCATGCAAATAGCTCCCATCCATCTGCTCTCGTAAAAAGCATCCCATATGCACAATATGTTAGACTGCGAAGAAATTGTACATACATTGAAGATTACAAAAAACAAGCTCAACAACTTCAATATAGATTACTGGAAAGGGGATACAGCAGATCTTTATTACGTAAAGCCTATAATCAAGCATTACAGAAAGATAGAAGAACTCTACTCTTCTGTCCTAAGAATCGCAATACAAACCCTCAAACAGTTAAACTTATCACTAAATTTTCTTCGCAGTCTCAACAGCTACGTGAAATCCTGTCTAAGAACTGGCACATTCTTAGACAGGACAACATACTGGCGAGATATACCAATACTTACCCCGAGGTTGTCTTCAGAAAAGCCTCTTCCATCCGTGACAAATTAGTGTCCTCGCACTACAATCCAGAAAAAACGTGTCGGCAAAATCCTTGTGGAATCTATAAATGTAACAAATGTGACCTTTGTCCCTGGATTAGGCAGGGCCAGCATTTTCTCTTACCCAATGGTGACACGTTTGTTCCAAAGTTTTTTGCAAATTGCTCAACACAGGGGGTGGTCTATCTGGCGTCTTGCCGATGTGGAGTGTTCTACATCGGCAAGACCATCAGAATGCTCAAACAAAGAATTAACGATCACATATATTATTCAGGAAAGGGTAAAATGATCACCCCAATTAGTCGGCATATTGATCTTTACCATAAATATGACACATCCTGTATATCCTTTATCGTGTTAGAAACCATACCCCCAGACCCCAGAGGGGGTAACTGGGATAAAAGAATACTACAAAGAGAAGTTCTTTGGATAGAGCGTTTAAACGCAACATCACCACCGGGCCTAAATGAAGTTTTATCATATAGACCCTTCCTGTAAATAGTCCTATCAGGGATTGTCCTTTTCAATGCAAACCTAGATCATGTTCCAGGATTTTACAAAACCTTCCCCCCCCCCCCTCCCCCCATTACCAAAAAACCCCCCCTTTTTTTCAAAACCCCCCCCCCCCCCCTCTTTTTTCTTTCCCCTAAAAACCTTTCCCCCCCCCCCCCCCCCTGATCACTATACACTTCATTCCTATCAGACTAGGCTCTTTCTTTCTTTTCCTTTTGCTATTTGTGTTGTTAGTACATCCATGTCTCTATTTCTGTGCAACACATATAATTGTCATGTTGGCAATATGTTTTTAATAGTTTCTTTTTTCTCTATTTTAGGTTTTTTGTTACATCTGCCTATGATGCCGATGCCTTTGTCTGTGGAGAGAGCCATGATCGGCGTTGTCCCCTTTTATAGTGCCTGGAGGTGCGGCTGGTAGCGCCGTCACCTCACAGGAGCTTTGCTTCCCCCTCCCGCTGCCGTTGTCAGGATCTCCCTCCATGGCTGTTTTCATCTAGCACGGCCCCGAGGTCGGGTTCAGCCCGGGACTGTGAGTGGGCGGTTTTCCGCCCCTCCCTATCACCGTAGTCTTTCTGGTAGTGGGCGGCGCTTTCCGAGAGGCTGACACCGTTCTCGCTTCTCGGACCCGCCCTCACTGCACCGCACCATGGGATTGGATTATTCCATCAATATCCGCCCTATCCGGAGCAGGGGGCGGATTCTATGCCGGGCTGTGCTGACGTCACACGCCAATCCGGCGTGCTGACTCTCACAGTCGGGGGCTATTTAGTCCAGACCGAAGGGAGCCTTCGGTCTGGAGCTTTCGTGGGAGGTCACGGCCGTCCAGCCGGCATCATATTTCTTACCTTTTGATATCTTCAGGTTAGTACTCTGCACCCTGAATGGCATGGCGCCAATATCTGCTTCTCTAAAATAATGTCCTTATACCCTCTCTATATTGTCTATTGGATTCACAGGAGACTGTGTCTAACCAATTAGTAGAGGCTGCCTGCCCGACAGCAAAAGTTCTTTGCTACAGACTATTTTTTGGACATCCCCCGGATGGTTTGACCCACCATACTAAGGTATATACTATGCATATTTACCTGCATGATGCTAATAGAGGCTTAGTATTATTATTAAGCGTTCTGTAATGGCGAAATTTTCTTTCAAACCACATCCTTATACCCCATATTATGTTTATTTGGGTCTATAGGATGTTCGGTATCATCATCTAGTAGAAGCCGTCTGCCCCCTAGCAAGCCTTTTTTCACAGGCTTTTTGGTTCTTTCCGGATGGTTTGAGCCATTACTATATACATCAAGGTTGGTTCCCGTTCACATTTTTATCTGGGTGCTTTTTCTATCTGTTTCCTATCAATTCTAATATCCCCTGTCTCTGTTTACAGGGAATTTGGAATTACCCTCCTGGCATTCAGTTTTCTAATGTCTATTTGTACTACGACAGTCAGCTATACTTTCCGTGACCTCACCTCTATTAATATCATTATTTTCTAAGTATTAATGGGTAAGAGATCCAATATTGAAATCTTCAGTAACATATATTTATTGTATGATACTCTTTCTATTTTTGCTCATTATATGTATATATATTTTCTCTTATTAGATTAAGGATTGTTATCCTAAATATCCCCCCACCTCCTATCTTGACACACCCCCTTCTCTTCCTTGGGGTGGGTCTTCTGGCACGTAATTTTGGATCTTCGCCCTCGTGTCTACTCCATGACCATAGGCATCGGCATCCTTGCAATAGAGAACAGTGTCTCTATACACTGTGCTATTAACATTGCTACTCTGGTAAGATAACAATAAAAACATGGCTAAACTCAATCAGATGGGTTATGCTATTGATAATATTGATGTGATATTGATATATTTTTTATGTTCTGTTCTCCTTCCATGGGTCTCAGGAAGGTACACACACATGTACATTTATATATATCTTGATATGTATAAATCCTAAATGCTTCTTTTTTATATATTTTTGTAGAACTGTTTCAGCCCCTATTTAAACTCCCGAAGAAGCGCCAATAGCGCGAAACATGTAGAGTTTGTCCGTGACTGGAACACAGTATTCAATACCGAGCCCCTTCATCCTCACCGCCGATGGATTCGCTTAAAGAGCTTTAATTCTTTACATTAGAAATAGCCAGAGGGCCATTCTAGCATCTTTAATCTATACAAGCTTAAGTATGGTAATCCTTGCCCACAAGGCGGTGTTAGAGGTTTCGGCATTTTGGAATATATGTGCCTTTTGAATTGTATGTTTTATATTTGATTTTTTGTTCATGTCTCTTTGTTTTACACTTGTGGTGACACATACACTATATATACATGTTTTTTAATTACTTCAAAATAAAATATTCTTTTTTATGACATTAGTGTCCGAGTGTTAGTGCCAATAAAGTCCATTTGTCTATATTCTTCCCATGCATATTTTGTTTAGGACGTGGCACATGCTTATTTAAGTGTCCACAGTGTCATCCTGTGCTGACACTTTTTTCTCTCCCTTTTGACAATACCCCTGAAAAACAGACAAAAACAAAAAAACAAAAACTGATGGGTTGGATATGTATATATCTGTGCTAAATATGAACAAAAAGATGAACAAAGCTAGCTAGAAAAACAACTGCCTAGATGCCAGATTTCAATCAAAATGAAAAAAACATTACTTTTAAACTGAAATACAGTGCAAAAATAACATCACAAAGTTGCCATTTAAAACTACCAAAAAAGAGAAAAATGTTTTAAAGCTCAAAATAGCATTTCAGCCACATGAGTCTCAACTCCATTTAACAAAATAGCTGCCAAGCACATGGTCCACACAAAGGAAATGCCATCACAAAATGGCTGCCATCCGAGCACATGGCCCACACAAAGGAAATGACATCACAAAATGGCTGCCATCCGAGCACATGGTCCACACAAAGGAAATTACATCATAACCACATGGACAAAATGGCTGCCATCCGAGCACATGGCCCACACAAAAGAGTTGCACAAAACAAAGAGTTTGAGCAACCATGTGCTTCTTTGTACACAACAACTACAGACAGGAAAAACAGGTTTTACAGCTGTATTCAGAGACAATAGCTATCCTGGTGGAATGCTGATTTTGGGGCTGCACAATACAATCTGCTACTTAAAAACAGAAACTCAGTCCAAAACTGTCTGCTCTATGCTCAATTCAAACATCAGAGTCCAAAGCAAAAACCCAGTTTCACTAATAAACGAGTTCCCGCCAAAAACCAATCCAGCACACACACACCAACCAATCTGCGGAATATATTGTTATCTCATCGAACAAAGCTGATATTACAACAGATGTTACAAGGCAATATTTAACACATATATCTCACAACCCCAGGATGTATTAACTGAGAACGTAACAGACCTGATCCCTAGCCACAAATATTAATAGAAATAACCCCATCGTTATATAAAAGAGCAAACACTGCAAATGAAAATGTTCTTTTGCTAAGCTTTTGTTTCTAGCTTCCACAGCGGACAAAGAAAGTAAGCCTTGGTTTAGAACAACAAATTTTCAAAAACTGAAATGAAACGTCTTACCACAAAAGCCGGCTTTTTTGTTGTAACAAACTGGACTCACTTCCCTCCTGTTTTCCGCTGTGAAGGTAGGAACTGTTAGAGCTACCAAGCTCGCCATATGTCGTGGAAAATAAATAGGCTTGTACTGAAAAGTACAAGTGCTCCGCTCTTTTGCATAACGATTTACCAAGCACTCGGCGATAAAGAAAGGAACAAACGCGCTGGGTCATTTCGATGCCATCTGCCAGGTATCTCTCCATTGGATATGTATGTGTGTGCATGTGTATAAGAGCTAGTGTTTGTGTGTGAGAGTTTATGTGTCTCTTCATGGATGAATGATGTGTTAGCTGCTGTTATGTGAGCTGTTATGTGAGTTTGTGTGTGTGTGTGTGTGTGTGTGTGTGTGAGTCAGTGTGTGTGTGTGTGTGCCTCCTTCTGAGTTCTGATGTGTTCTGAGCAGGGCTTGTTTATTTACAGCAAGTAAGTGAGTTACAGGGAGTGGCTTCATGGCCACCAATCACAGATACGTATACATTCAAAAAGCACAATAGAAGCTGTGGAGTACACGCCCATAGATGGACAAGAGTGAACAAAAGACTAAACTGCCAGGAAGCACATGGCTTTTCATTGTTCATTCATGTCAATCCATAAACATGCATTCCATTACCTGTTGGTGGGTTTCCATCAAACATGATTCATATATATAAACCAATTTTGATAGTGACCATAAGATTTTCCCCAGCAAGTCTTTCCTACAATGACAGTTAAAGTGATAATCGCTGTGAATAGCGATTATCAGTAAAACCGACACTGGGAGACATCATGACTATTTAAACTAAAGAATATGTCTATCAAAATTTCCACAACAGAGCCTTTAAATGGTTTCTCAGTCTGGTTCAGTAGGTTACACATTCATGGGGAAGACTGCTGACTTGACAGTTGTCCAGAAGACAGTCATTGACATCCTCCACAAGGAGGGTAATTCACAAAAGGTCATTGCTAAAAAAGCTGACTGTTCACAGTGTGCTGTATCCAAGCATATTAATAGAAAGTTGAGTGGACGGAAAAAGTGTAGTGGAAAAAGGTGCACAAGCAACAGCGATAACCGCAACCTTGAGAGGATTGTGAAGCAAAGGCCATTCAGAAGAGTCTTAACTGGGATAAGGATAAAAATGACTGGACTGTTGCTCAGTGGTCCAAAGTGCTTTTTTTCATATGATAGTAAATTTTGCATATAATTTGGAAATAAAGTCTGGAGGAAGAGTGGACAGACACAGAATCCAAGTTGAATGAGGTCCAGTGTGAAGTTTTCATTGTCAGAGATGATTTAGGGAGCCATTTCATCTGCTGGTATTGGTCCACTGTGTTTTATCAAGTACAAAGTCAGCGCAGCCCTCTACCAGGAAATTCTAGAGCTCCTTATGCTTCCCTCTGCTGACCAGCTTTACATAGATGCTGATTTTATTTTCTGGCAGGACTTGGCATCTGCCAAAAGTACCAAGAGAGAGACACATAATCCAACAATGCAGACAAGCTGAAGGCCACTATCAAAGCAACCTGGGCTTCCATAACACCTCAGCAGTGCCACAGGCTGATAGCCCCCCCATCCCATGCCACATTGATGCATTAATTCATGCAAAAGGAGCCCCGACTAAGCATTGAGTGAATACTATACTGTACAAGCCAACATTTCTGTATTAGAAATCCTTTTTTTTTTTCTTATTGGTCTTATGTAATATTCTAATTTTCTGAGAATTTTGTGTTTTCACTAGCTTTAATCCATAATCATCAAAATTGAAATATATCACTCTGTGTAATGAATTTAACAAAATATATGAGTTTCACTTTTTGAATTGAATTACTGAGATAAATTGGCTTTTTGATGAGATTCTATTTTTTTTTAGATGCACCTGTATATTCTTTAGTAGTGTTGAGCGAACACGGACTGTATTATTCGTGTTCGTACCGAATAATTGGATTTTTTGTACCCGAACACGGACACGGACACTTTACTGTATGTTCGGGTAAAAATCCGTGTTCGGTCGTTTTATTTCCGGGTTTTGCATGCTTTGGCGCTCTTTTCATGGCGGGCTTTCAACAGCCAATCAACAATCGTTTAACTGGTGTGCCTTAAGCCATCCCAGCCATGCCTGCAAATGTCTCAGTAGCTGTGATTGGCCGTCTGAAGCATGTGACCAAGTCTTTATAAGTTCGAGGCAGCCGCAGCGGCGTCATTATGCTGCTTAGATTCAGGGACAGAGCACACATCAACGTGCTGGCTGCTGATTAGGGAAAGATAGGCAGGAAAAAACCATTTGTGTCCGGATAGAATTGAGGGACAGGTCGGAGTGTTTAGGCAGGGCGAGTTGTAGGCATTTTAGGGATAGAGTCTGCTGAATTATATAGGGTCAGTGTCTTCTACAAACTACAATCGATATTGCTGTGTGGGGGGTGGGGTGAATCTGCACTCAATCCTGATCTACGATCTCTTCTCAATCCTGTTAGGGACAGAGTCTGCTGAATTTTAGGGAAACTGTGTTCTACAAACTACAATCGATATTGCTGTGTGGGGGGTGGGGTGAATCTGCACTCAATCCTGATCTACGATCTCTTCTCAATCCTGTTAGGGACAGAGTCTGCTGAATTTTAGGGAAACTGTGTTCTACAAACTACAATCGATATTGCTGTGTGGTGTGGGATTGGAGATAGGCAGGTGTCAGTGATCCACATCCATTTTTCTGTGTGTGAGCTGCAGTGAACACAATCTTTTTGGGCTGCAGTGAACACAATCTTTTTGGGCTGCAGTGAACACAATCTTTTTGGGCTGCAGTGAACACAATCTTTTTGGGCTGCAGTGAACACAATCTTTTTGGGGTGCAGTGAACAAAATCTTTTTGGGGTGCAGTGAACACAATCCTTTTTGGTGTGCAGTGAACACAATCTTTGTGGGGTGCAGTGAACAAAATCCTTTGTGGGGTGCAGTGAACACAATCTTTTTGGGGTGCAGTGAACAAAATCCTTTTTGGGGTGCAGTGAACAACATCCTTTTTGGGGTGCAGTGAACACAATCTTTTTGGGGTGCAGTGAACAAAATCCTTTGTGGGGTGCAGTGAACACAATCTTTTTGGGGTGCAGTGAACACAATCTTTTTGGGGTGGAGTGAACAACATCCTTTTTGGGGTGCAGTGAACAAAATCCTTTTTGGGGTGCAGTGAACAAAATCATTTTTGGGGTGCAGTGAACACAATCTTTTTGGGGTGCAGTGAACACAATCTTTGTGGGGTGCAGTGAACACAATCTTTTTGGGGTGGAGTGAACAACATCCTTTTTGGGGTGCAGTGAACAACATCCTTTTTGGGGTGCAGTGAACACAATCTTTTTGGGGTGCAGTGAACACAATCTTTGTGGGGTACAGTGAACAGAATCTTTGTGGGGTGCAGTGAACACAATCTTTGGGGGGTACAGTGAACACAATCTTTGTGAGGTGCAGTGAACACAATCTTTGTGGGGTGCAGTGAACACAATCATTGTGGGGTGCAGTGAACTCAATCTTTGTGGGGTACAGTGAACACAATCTCATACTGAAGGTTTGAGGGTGCTGCCTGTTCCATACTCCCCCTACTCCTCATCTAGCCTTTTAGGGGTACAAACAATAGTAATTGGGGCCTAGTGTGGTTGTGTACGTGTGATATACATACACTTTTTTGGGATCATATTTTCTATTCCGCTATTTAATCAAAAACCTTTGGGGATCAGTTAAATTGGGGGATAGTCTGTGTTGGTACGTGTGAGAGAGATCCACCTTTCCAAGTTGTTGGGGTTCATCTCATACTTCTGAAGGTTTGAGGGTGCTGCCTGTTCCATACTCCCCCTACTCCTAGCCTTTTAGGGGTACAAACAATAGTAATTGGGGCCTAGTGTGGTTGTGTACGTGTGATATACATACACTTTTCTGGGATCATATTTTCTATTCCGCTATTTAATCAAAAACCTTTGGGGATCAGTTAAATTGGGGGATAGTCTGTGTTGGTACGTGTGAGAGAGATCCACCTTTCCAAGTTGTTGGGGTTCATCTCATACTTCTGAAGGTTTGAGGGTGCTGCCTGTTCCATACTCCCCCTACTCCTAGCCTTTTAGGGGTACAAACAATAGTAATTGGGGCCTAGTGTGGTTGTGTACGTGTGATATACATACACTTTTTTGGGATCATATTTTCTATTCCGCTATTTAATCAAAAACCTTTGGGGATCAGTTAAATTGGGGGATAGTCTGTGTTGGTACGTGTGAGAGAGATCCACCTTTCCAAGTTGTTGGGGTTCATCTCATACTTCTGAAGGTTTGAGGGTGCTGCCTGTTCCATACTCCCCCTACTCCTAGCCTTTTAGGGGTACAAACAATAGTAATTGGGGCCTAGTGTGGTTGTGTACGTGTGATATACATACACTTTTTTGGGATCATATTTTCTATTCCGCTATTTAATCAAAAACCTTTGGGGATCAGTTAAATTGGGGGATAGTCTGTGTTGGTACGTGTGAGAGAGATCCACCTTTCCAAGTTGTTGGGGTTCATCTCATACTTCTGAAGGTTTGAGGGTGCTGCCTGTTCCATACTCCCCCTACTCCTAGCCTTTTAGGGGTACAAACAATAGTAATTGGGGCCTAGTGTGGTTGTGTACGTGTGATATACATACACTTTTTTGGGATCATATTTTCTATTCCGCTATTTAATCAAAAACCTTTGGGGATCAGTTAAATTGGGGGATAGTCTGTGTTGGTACGTGTGAGAGAGATCCACCTTTCCAAGTTGTTGAGGTTCATCTCATACTTCTGAAGGTTTGAGGGTGCTGCCTGTTCCATACCCCCCCTAATCCTCATCTAGCCTTTTAGGGGTACAAACAATAGTAATTGGGGCCTAGTGTGGTTGTGTACGTGTGATATACATACACTTTTTTGGGATCATATTTTCTATTCCGCTATTTAATCAAAAACCTTTGGGGATCAGTTAAATTGGGGGATAGTCTGTGTTGGTACGTGTGAGAGAGATCCACCTTTCCAAGTTGTTGAGGTTCATCTCATACTTCTGAAGGTTTGAGGGTGCTGCCTGTTCCATACCCCCCCTACTCCTCATCTAGCCTTTTAGGGGTACAAACAATAGTAATTGGGGCCTAGTGTGGTTGTGTACGTGTGATATACATACACTTTTTTGGGATCATATTTTCTATTCCGCTATTTAATCAAAAACCTTTGGGGATCAGTTAAATTGGGGGATAGTCTGTGTTGGTACGTGTGAGAGAGATCCACCTTTCCAAGTTGTTGGGGTTCATCTCATACTTCTGAAGGTTTGAGGGTGCTGCCTGTTCCATACTCCCCCTACTCCTAGCCTTTTAGGGGTACAAACAATAGTAATTGGGGCCTAGTGTGGTTGTGTACGTGTGATATACATACACTTTTTTGGGATCATATTTTCTATTCCGCTATTTAATCAAAAACCTTTGGGGATCAGTTAAATTGGGGGATAGTCTGTGTTGGTACGTGTGAGAGAGATCCACCTTTCCAAGTTGTTGAGGTTCATCTCATACTTCTGAAGGTTTGAGGGTGCTGCCTGTTCCATACCCCCCCTACTCCTCATCTAGCCTTTTAGGGGTACAAACAATAGTAATTGGGGCCTAGTGTGGTTGTGTACGTGTGATATACATACACTTTTTTGGGATCATATTTTCTATTCCGCTATTTAATCAAAAACCTTTGGGGATCAGTTAAATTGGGGGATAGTCTGTGTTGGTACGTGTGAGAGAGATCCACCTTTCCAAGTTGTTGGGGTTCATCTCATACTTCTGAAGGTTTGAGGGTGCTGCCTGTTCCATACTCCCCCTACTCCTAGCCTTTTAGGGGTACAAACAATAGTAATTGGGGCCTAGTGTGGTTGTGTACGTGTGATATACATACACTTTTTTGGGATCATATTTTCTATTCCGCTATTTAATCAAAAACCTTTGGGGATCAGTTAAATTGGGGGATAGTCTGTGTTGGTACGTGTGAGAGAGATCCACCTTTCCAAGTTGTTGGGGTTCATCTCATACTTCTGAAGGTTTGAGGGTGCTGCCTGTTCCATACTCCCCCTACTCCTAGCCTTTTAGGGGTACAAACAATAGTAATTGGGGCCTAGTGTGGTTGTGTACGTGTGATATACATACACTTTTTTGGGATCATATTTTCTATTCCGCTATTTAATCAAAAACCTTTGGGGATCAGTTAAATTGGGGGATAGTCTGTGTTGGTACGTGTGAGAGAGATCCACCTTTCCAAGTTGTTGGGGTTCATCTCATACTTCTGAAGGTTTGAGGGTGCTGCCTGTTCCATACTCCCCCTACTCCTAGCCTTTTAGGGGTACAAACAATAGTAATTGGGGCCTAGTGTGGTTGTGTACGTGTGATATACATACACTTTTTTGGGATCATATTTTCTATTCCGCTAGTTAATCAAAAACCTTTGGGGATCAGTTAAATTGGGGGATAGTCTGTGTTGGTACGTGTGAGAGAGATCCACCTTTCCAAGTTGTTGGGGTTCATCTCATACTTCTGAAGGTTTGAGGGTGCTGCCTGTTCCATACTCCCCCTACTCCTAGCCTTTTAGGGGTACAAACAATAGTAATTGGGGCCTAGTGTGGTTGTGTACGTGTGATATACATACACTTTTTTGGGATCATATTTTCTATTCCGCTATTTAATCAAAAACCTTTGGGGATCAGTTAAATTGGGGGATAGTCTGTGTTGGTACGTGTGAGAGAGATCCACCTTTCCAAGTTGTTGGGGTTCATCTCATACTTCTGAAGGTTTGAGGGTGCTGCCTGTTCCATACTCCCCCTACTCCTAGCCTTTTAGGGGTACAAACAATAGTAATTGGGGCCTAGTGTGGTTGTGTACGTGTGATATACATACACTTTTTTGGGATCATATTTTCTATTCCGCTATTTAATCAAAAACCTTTGGGGATCAGTTAAATTGGGGGATAGTCTGTGTTGGTACGTGTGAGAGAGATCCACCTTTCCAAGTTGTTGGGGTTCATCTCATACTTCTGAAGGTTTGAGGGTGCTGCCTGTTCCATACTCCCCCTACTCCTAGCCTTTTAGGGGTACAAACAATAGTAATTGGGGCCTAGTGTGGTTGTGTACGTGTGATATACATACACTTTTTTGGGATCATATTTTCTATTCCGCTATTTAATCAAAAACCTTTGGGGATCAGTTAAATTGGGGGATAGTCTGTGTTGGTACGTGTGAGAGAGATCCACCTTTCCAAGTTGTTGGGGTTCATCTCATACTTCTGAAGGTTTGAGGGTGCTGCCTGTTCCATACTCCCCCTACTCCTAGCCTTTTAGGGGTACAAACAATAGTAATTGGGGCCTAGTGTGGTTGTGTACGTGTGATATACATACACTTTTTTGGGATCATATTTTCTATTCCGCTAGTTAATCAAAAACCTTTGGGGATCAGTTAAATTGGGGGATAGTCTGTGTTGGTACGTGTGAGAGAGATCCACCTTTCCAAGTTGTTGGGGTTCATCTCATACTTCTGAAGGTTTGAGGGTGCTGCCTGTTCCATACTCCCCCTACTCCTAGCCTTTTAGGGGTACAAACAATAGTAATTGGGGCCTAGTGTGGTTGTGTACGTGTGATATACATACACTTTTTTGGGATCATATTTTCTATTCCGCTATTTAATCAAAAACCTTTGGGGATCAGTTAAATTGGGGGATAGTCTGTGTTGGTACGTGTGAGAGAGATCCACCTTTCCAAGTTGTTGGGGTTCATCTCATACTTCTGAAGGTTTGAGGGTGCTGCCTGTTCCATACCCCCCCTACTCCTCATCTAGCCTTTTAGGGGTACAAACAATAGTAATTGGGGCCTAGTGTGGTTGTGTACGTGCGAGATACATACACTTTTTTTGATCATATTTCCTATTCCGCTATTCAATAAAAACCTTTGAGGATCAATTGAATTGCGGGATAGTCTGTGTCGGTACGTGTGAGAGAGATCCACCTTTCCAAGTTGTTGGGGTTCATCTCATACTTCTGAAGGTTTGAGGGTGCTGCCTGTTCCATACCCCCCCTACTCCTCATCTAGCCTTTTAGGGGTACAAACAATAGTAATTGGGGCCTAGTGTGGTTGTGTACGTGCGAGATACATACACTTTTTTTGATCATATTTCCTATTCCGCTATTGAATAAAAACCTTTGAGGATCAATTGAATTGCGGGATAGTCTGTGTCGGTACGTGTGAGAGAGATCCACCTTTCCAAGTTGTTGGGGTTCATCTCATACTTCTGAAGGTTTGAGGGTGCTGCCTGTTCCATACCCCCCCTACTCCTCATCTAGCCTTTTAGGGGTACAAACAATAGTAATTGGGGCCTAGTGTGGTTGTGTACGTGCGAGATACATACACTTTTTTTGATCATATTTCCTATTCCGCTATTCAATAAAAACCTTTGAGGATCAATTGAATTGCGGGATAGTCTGTGTCGGTACGTGTGAGAGAGATCCACCTTTCCAAGTTGTTGGGGTTCATCTCATACTTCTGAAGGTTTGAGGGTGCTGCCTGTTCCATACCCCCCCTACTCCTCATCTAGCCTTTTAGGGGTACAAACAATAGTAATTGGGGCCTAGTGTGGTTGTGTACGTGCGAGATACATACACTTTTTTTGATCATATTTCCTATTCCGCTATTCAATAAAAACCTTTGAGGATCAATTGAATTGCGGGATAGTCTGTGTCGGTACGTGTGAGAGAGATCCACCTTTCCAAGTTGTTGGGGTTCATCTCATACTTCTGAAGGTTTGAGGGTGCTGCCTGTTCCATACCCCCCCTACTCCTCATCTAGCCTTTTAGGGGTACAAACAATAGTAATTGGGGCCTAGTGTGGTTGTGTACGTGCGAGATACATACACTTTTTTTGATCATATTTCCTATTCCGCTATTCAATAAAAACCTTTGAGGATCAATTGAATTGCGGGATAGTCTGTGTCGGTACGTGTGAGAGAGATCCACCTTTCCAAGTTGTTGGGGTTCATCTCATACTTCTGAAGGTTTGAGGGTGCTGCCTGTTCCATACTCCCCCTACTCCTAGCCTTTTAGGGGTACAAACAATAGTAATTGGGGCCTAGTGTGGTTGTGTACGTGTGATATACATACACTTTTTTGGGATCATATTTTCTATTCCGCTATTTAATCAAAAACCTTTGGGGATCAGTTAAATTGGGGGATAGTCTGTGTTGGTACGTGTGAGAGAGATCCACCTTTCCAAGTTGTTGGGGTTCATCTCATACTTCTGAAGGTTTGAGGGTGCTGCCTGTTCCATACTCCCCCTACTCCTAGCCTTTTAGGGGTACAAACAATAGTAATTGGGGCCTAGTGTGGTTGTGTACGTGTGATATACATACACTTTTTTGGGATCATATTTTCTATTCCGCTATTTAATCAAAAACCTTTGGGGATCAGTTAAATTGGGGGATAGTCTGTGTTGGTACGTGTGAGAGAGATCCACCTTTCCAAGTTGTTGGGGTTCATCTCATACTTCTGAAGGTTTGAGGGTGCTGCCTGTTCCATACTCCCCCTACTCCTAGCCTTTTAGGGGTACAAACAATAGTAATTGGGGCCTAGTGTGGTTGTGTACGTGTGATATACATACACTTTTTTGGGATCATATTTTCTATTCCGCTAGTTAATCAAAAACCTTTGGGGATCAGTTAAATTGGGGGATAGTCTGTGTTGGTACGTGTGAGAGAGATCCACCTTTCCAAGTTGTTGGGGTTCATCTCATACTTCTGAAGGTTTGAGGGTGCTGCCTGTTCCATACTCCCCCTACTCCTAGCCTTTTAGGGGTACAAACAATAGTAATTGGGGCCTAGTGTGGTTGTGTACGTGTGATATACATACACTTTTTTGGGATCATATTTTCTATTCCGCTATTTAATCAAAAACCTTTGGGGATCAGTTAAATTGGGGGATAGTCTGTGTTGGTACGTGTGAGAGAGATCCACCTTTCCAAGTTGTTGGGGTTCATCTCATACTTCTGAAGGTTTGAGGGTGCTGCCTGTTCCATACTCCCCCTACTCCTAGCCTTTTAGGGGTACAAACAATAGTAATTGGGGCCTAGTGTGGTTGTGTACGTGTGATATACATACACTTTTTTGGGATCATATTTTCTATTCCGCTATTTAATCAAAAACCTTTGGGGATCAGTTAAATTGGGGGATAGTCTGTGTTGGTACGTGTGAGAGAGATCCACCTTTCCAAGTTGTTGGGGTTCATCTCATACTTCTGAAGGTTTGAGGGTGCTGCCTGTTCCATACCCCCCCTACTCCTCATCTAGCCTTTTAGGGGTACAAACAATAGTAATTGGGGCCTAGTGTGGTTGTGTACGTGCGAGATACATACACTTTTTTTGATCATATTTCCTATTCCGCTATTCAATAAAAACCTTTGAGGATCAATTGAATTGCGGGATAGTCTGTGTCGGTACGTGTGAGAGAGATCCACCTTTCCAAGTTGTTGGGGTTCATCTCATACTTCTGAAGGTTTGAGGGTGCTGCCTGTTCCATACCCCCCCTACTCCTCATCTAGCCTTTTAGGGGTACAAACAATAGTAATTGGGGCCTAGTGTGGTTGTGTACGTGCGAGATACATACACTTTTTTTGATCATATTTCCTATTCCGCTATTGAATAAAAACCTTTGAGGATCAATTGAATTGCGGGATAGTCTGTGTCGGTACGTGTGAGAGAGATCCACCTTTCCAAGTTGTTGGGGTTCATCTCATACTTCTGAAGGTTTGAGGGTGCTGCCTGTTCCATACCCCCCCTACTCCTCATCTAGCCTTTTAGGGGTACAAACAATAGTAATTGGGGCCTAGTGTGGTTGTGTACGTGCGAGATACATACACTTTTTTTGATCATATTTCCTATTCCGCTATTCAATAAAAACCTTTGAGGATCAATTGAATTGCGGGATAGTCTGTGTCGGTACGTGTGAGAGAGATCCACCTTTCCAAGTTGTTGGGGTTCATCTCATACTTCTGAAGGTTTGAGGGTGCTGCCTGTTCCATACCCCCCCTACTCCTCATCTAGCCTTTTAGGGGTACAAACAATAGTAATTGGGGCCTAGTGTGGTTGTGTACGTGCGAGATACATACACTTTTTTTGATCATATTTCCTATTCCGCTATTCAATAAAAACCTTTGAGGATCAATTGAATTGCGGGATAGTCTGTGTCGGTACGTGTGAGAGAGATCCACCTTTCCAAGTTGTTGGGGTTCATCTCATACTTCTGAAGGTTTGAGGGTGCTGCCTGTTCCATACCCCCCCTACTCCTCATCTAGCCTTTTAGGGGTACAAACAATAGTAATTGGGGCCTAGTGTGGTTGTGTACGTGCGAGATACATACACTTTTTTTGATCATATTTCCTATTCCGCTATTCAATAAAAACCTTTGAGGATCAATTGAATTGCGGGATAGTCTGTGTCGGTACGTGTGAGAGAGATCCACCTTTCCAAGTTGTTGGGGTTCATCTCATACTTCTGAAGGTTTGAGGGTGCTGCCTGTTCCATACTCCCCCTACTCCTAGCCTTTTAGGGGTACAAACAATAGTAATTGGGGCCTAGTGTGGTTGTGTACGTGTGATATACATACACTTTTTTGGGATCATATTTTCTATTCCGCTATTTAATCAAAAACCTTTGGGGATCAGTTAAATTGGGGGATAGTCTGTGTTGGTACGTGTGAGAGAGATCCACCTTTCCAAGTTGTTGGGGTTCATCTCATACTTCTGAAGGTTTGAGGGTGCTGCCTGTTCCATACTCCCCCTACTCCTAGCCTTTTAGGGGTACAAACAATAGTAATTGGGGCCTAGTGTGGTTGTGTACGTGTGATATACATACACTTTTTTGGGATCATATTTTCTATTCCGCTATTTAATCAAAAACCTTTGGGGATCAGTTAAATTGGGGGATAGTCTGTGTTGGTACGTGTGAGAGAGATCCACCTTTCCAAGTTGTTGGGGTTCATCTCATACTTCTGAAGGTTTGAGGGTGCTGCCTGTTCCATACTCCCCCTACTCCTAGCCTTTTAGGGGTACAAACAATAGTAATTGGGGCCTAGTGTGGTTGTGTACGTGTGATATACATACACTTTTTTGGGATCATATTTTCTATTCCGCTAGTTAATCAAAAACCTTTGGGGATCAGTTAAATTGGGGGATAGTCTGTGTTGGTACGTGTGAGAGAGATCCACCTTTCCAAGTTGTTGGGGTTCATCTCATACTTCTGAAGGTTTGAGGGTGCTGCCTGTTCCATACTCCCCCTACTCCTAGCCTTTTAGGGGTACAAACAATAGTAATTGGGGCCTAGTGTGGTTGTGTACGTGTGATATACATACACTTTTTTGGGATCATATTTTCTATTCCGCTATTTAATCAAAAACCTTTGGGGATCAGTTAAATTGGGGGATAGTCTGTGTTGGTACGTGTGAGAGAGATCCACCTTTCCAAGTTGTTGGGGTTCATCTCATACTTCTGAAGGTTTGAGGGTGCTGCCTGTTCCATACCCCCCCTACTCCTCATCTAGCCTTTTAGGGGTACAAACAATAGTAATTGGGGCCTAGTGTGGTTGTGTACGTGCGAGATACATACACTTTTTTTGATCATATTTCCTATTCCGCTATTCAATAAAAACCTTTGAGGATCAATTGAATTGCGGGATAGTCTGTGTCGGTACGTGTGAGAGAGATCCACCTTTCCAAGTTGTTGGGGTTCATCTCATACTTCTGAAGGTTTGAGGGTGCTGCCTGTTCCATACCCCCCCTACTCCTCATCTAGCCTTTTAGGGGTACAAACAATAGTAATTGGGGCCTAGTGTGGTTGTGTACGTGCGAGATACATACACTTTTTTTGATCATATTTCCTATTCCGCTATTGAATAAAAACCTTTGAGGATCAATTGAATTGCGGGATAGTCTGTGTCGGTACGTGTGAGAGAGATCCACCTTTCCAAGTTGTTGGGGTTCATCTCATACTTCTGAAGGTTTGAGGGTGCTGCCTGTTCCATACCCCCCCTACTCCTCATCTAGCCTTTTAGGGGTACAAACAATAGTAATTGGGGCCTAGTGTGGTTGTGTACGTGCGAGATACATACACTTTTTTTGATCATATTTCCTATTCCGCTATTCAATAAAAACCTTTGAGGATCAATTGAATTGCGGGATAGTCTGTGTCGGTACGTGTGAGAGAGATCCACCTTTCCAAGTTGTTGGGGTTCATCTCATACTTCTGAAGGTTTGAGGGTGCTGCCTGTTCCATACCCCCCCTACTCCTCATCTAGCCTTTTAGGGGTACAAACAATAGTAATTGGGGCCTAGTGTGGTTGTGTACGTGCGAGATACATACACTTTTTTTGATCATATTTCCTATTCCGCTATTCAATAAAAACCTTTGAGGATCAATTGAATTGCGGGATAGTCTGTGTCGGTACGTGTGAGAGAGATCCACCTTTCCAAGTTGTTGGGGTTCATCTCATACTTCTGAAGGTTTGAGGGTGCTGCCTGTTCCATACTCCCCCTACTCCTAGCCTTTTAGGGGTACAAACAATAGTAATTGGGGCCTAGTGTGGTTGTGTACGTGTGATATACATACACTTTTTTGGGATCATATTTTCTATTCCGCTATTTAATCAAAAACCTTTGGGGATCAGTTAAATTGGGGGATAGTCTGTGTTGGTACGTGTGAGAGAGATCCACCTTTCCAAGTTGTTGGGGTTCATCTCATACTTCTGAAGGTTTGAGGGTGCTGCCTGTTCCATACTCCCCCTACTCCTAGCCTTTTAGGGGTACAAACAATAGTAATTGGGGCCTAGTGTGGTTGTGTACGTGTGATATACATACACTTTTTTGGGATCATATTTTCTATTCCGCTATTTAATCAAAAACCTTTGGGGATCAGTTAAATTGGGGGATAGTCTGTGTTGGTACGTGTGAGAGAGATCCACCTTTCCAAGTTGTTGGGGTTCATCTCATACTTCTGAAGGTTTGAGGGTGCTGCCTGTTCCATACTCCCCCTACTCCTAGCCTTTTAGGGGTACAAACAATAGTAATTGGGGCCTAGTGTGGTTGTGTACGTGTGATATACATACACTTTTTTGGGATCATATTTTCTATTCCGCTAGTTAATCAAAAACCTTTGGGGATCAGTTAAATTGGGGGATAGTCTGTGTTGGTACGTGTGAGAGAGATCCACCTTTCCAAGTTGTTGGGGTTCATCTCATACTTCTGAAGGTTTGAGGGTGCTGCCTGTTCCATACTCCCCCTACTCCTAGCCTTTTAGGGGTACAAACAATAGTAATTGGGGCCTAGTGTGGTTGTGTACGTGTGATATACATACACTTTTTTGGGATCATATTTTCTATTCCGCTATTTAATCAAAAACCTTTGGGGATCAGTTAAATTGGGGGATAGTCTGTGTTGGTACGTGTGAGAGAGATCCACCTTTCCAAGTTGTTGGGGTTCATCTCATACTTCTGAAGGTTTGAGGGTGCTGCCTGTTCCATACTCCCCCTACTCCTAGCCTTTTAGGGGTACAAACAATAGTAATTGGGGCCTAGTGTGGTTGTGTACGTGTGATATACATACACTTTTTTGGGATCATATTTTCTATTCCGCTATTTAATCAAAAACCTTTGGGGATCAGTTAAATTGGGGGATAGTCTGTGTTGGTACGTGTGAGAGAGATCCACCTTTCCAAGTTGTTGGGGTTCATCTCATACTTCTGAAGGTTTGAGGGTGCTGCCTGTTCCATACCCCCCCTACTCCTCATCTAGCCTTTTAGGGGTACAAACAATAGTAATTGGGGCCTAGTGTGGTTGTGTACGTGCGAGATACATACACTTTTTTTGATCATATTTCCTATTCCGCTATTCAATAAAAACCTTTGAGGATCAATTGAATTGCGGGATAGTCTGTGTCGGTACGTGTGAGAGAGATCCACCTTTCCAAGTTGTTGGGGTTCATCTCATACTTCTGAAGGTTTGAGGGTGCTGCCTGTTCCATACCCCCCCTACTCCTCATCTAGCCTTTTAGGGGTACAAACAATAGTAATTGGGGCCTAGTGTGGTTGTGTACGTGCGAGATACATACACTTTTTTTGATCATATTTCCTATTCCGCTATTGAATAAAAACCTTTGAGGATCAATTGAATTGCGGGATAGTCTGTGTCGGTACGTGTGAGAGAGATCCACCTTTCCAAGTTGTTGGGGTTCATCTCATACTTCTGAAGGTTTGAGGGTGCTGCCTGTTCCATACCCCCCCTACTCCTCATCTAGCCTTTTAGGGGTACAAACAATAGTAATTGGGGCCTAGTGTGGTTGTGTACGTGCGAGATACATACACTTTTTTTGATCATATTTCCTATTCCGCTATTCAATAAAAACCTTTGAGGATCAATTGAATTGCGGGATAGTCTGTGTCGGTACGTGTGAGAGAGATCCACCTTTCCAAGTTGTTGGGGTTCATCTCATACTTCTGAAGGTTTGAGGGTGCTGCCTGTTCCATACCCCCCCTACTCCTCATCTAGCCTTTTAGGGGTACAAACAATAGTAATTGGGGCCTAGTGTGGTTGTGTACGTGCGAGATACATACACTTTTTTTGATCATATTTCCTATTCCGCTATTCAATAAAAACCTTTGAGGATCAATTGAATTGCGGGATAGTCTGTGTCGGTACGTGTGAGAGAGATCCACCTTTCCAAGTTGTTGGGGTTCATCTCATACTTCTGAAGGTTTGAGGGTGCTGCCTGTTCCATACCCCCCCTACTCCTCATCTAGCCTTTTAGGGGTACAAACAATAGTAATTGGGGCCTAGTGTGGTTGTGTACGTGCGAGATACATACACTTTTTTTGATCATATTTCCTATTCCGCTATTCAATAAAAACCTTTGAGGATCAATTGAATTGCGGGATAGTCTGTGTCGGTACGTGTGAGAGAGATCCACCTTTCCAAGTTGTTGGGGTTCATCTCATACTTCTGAAGGTTTGAGGGTGCTGCCTGTTCCATACTCCCCCTACTCCTAGCCTTTTAGGGGTACAAACAATAGTAATTGGGGCCTAGTGTGGTTGTGTACGTGTGATATACATACACTTTTTTGGGATCATATTTTCTATTCCGCTATTTAATCAAAAACCTTTGGGGATCAGTTAAATTGGGGGATAGTCTGTGTTGGTACGTGTGAGAGAGATCCACCTTTCCAAGTTGTTGGGGTTCATCTCATACTTCTGAAGGTTTGAGGGTGCTGCCTGTTCCATACTCCCCCTACTCCTAGCCTTTTAGGGGTACAAACAATAGTAATTGGGGCCTAGTGTGGTTGTGTACGTGTGATATACATACACTTTTTTGGGATCATATTTTCTATTCCGCTATTTAATCAAAAACCTTTGGGGATCAGTTAAATTGGGGGATAGTCTGTGTTGGTACGTGTGAGAGAGATCCACCTTTCCAAGTTGTTGGGGTTCATCTCATACTTCTGAAGGTTTGAGGGTGCTGCCTGTTCCATACTCCCCCTACTCCTAGCCTTTTAGGGGTACAAACAATAGTAATTGGGGCCTAGTGTGGTTGTGTACGTGTGATATACATACACTTTTTTGGGATCATATTTTCTATTCCGCTAGTTAATCAAAAACCTTTGGGGATCAGTTAAATTGGGGGATAGTCTGTGTTGGTACGTGTGAGAGAGATCCACCTTTCCAAGTTGTTGGGGTTCATCTCATACTTCTGAAGGTTTGAGGGTGCTGCCTGTTCCATACTCCCCCTACTCCTAGCCTTTTAGGGGTACAAACAATAGTAATTGGGGCCTAGTGTGGTTGTGTACGTGTGATATACATACACTTTTTTGGGATCATATTTTCTATTCCGCTATTTAATCAAAAACCTTTGGGGATCAGTTAAATTGGGGGATAGTCTGTGTTGGTACGTGTGAGAGAGATCCACCTTTCCAAGTTGTTGGGGTTCATCTCATACTTCTGAAGGTTTGAGGGTGCTGCCTGTTCCATACCCCCCCTACTCCTCATCTAGCCTTTTAGGGGTACAAACAATAGTAATTGGGGCCTAGTGTGGTTGTGTACGTGCGAGATACATACACTTTTTTTGATCATATTTCCTATTCCGCTATTCAATAAAAACCTTTGAGGATCAATTGAATTGCGGGATAGTCTGTGTCGGTACGTGTGAGAGAGATCCACCTTTCCAAGTTGTTGGGGTTCATCTCATACTTCTGAAGGTTTGAGGGTGCTGCCTGTTCCATACCCCCCCTACTCCTCATCTAGCCTTTTAGGGGTACAAACAATAGTAATTGGGGCCTAGTGTGGTTGTGTACGTGCGAGATACATACACTTTTTTTGATCATATTTCCTATTCCGCTATTGAATAAAAACCTTTGAGGATCAATTGAATTGCGGGATAGTCTGTGTCGGTACGTGTGAGAGAGATCCACCTTTCCAAGTTGTTGGGGTTCATCTCATACTTCTGAAGGTTTGAGGGTGCTGCCTGTTCCATACCCCCCCTACTCCTCATCTAGCCTTTTAGGGGTACAAACAATAGTAATTGGGGCCTAGTGTGGTTGTGTACGTGCGAGATACATACACTTTTTTTGATCATATTTCCTATTCCGCTATTCAATAAAAACCTTTGAGGATCAATTGAATTGCGGGATAGTCTGTGTCGGTACGTGTGAGAGAGATCCACCTTTCCAAGTTGTTGGGGTTCATCTCATACTTCTGAAGGTTTGAGGGTGCTGCCTGTTCCATACCCCCCCTACTCCTCATCTAGCCTTTTAGGGGTACAAACAATAGTAATTGGGGCCTAGTGTGGTTGTGTACGTGCGAGATACATACACTTTTTTTGATCATATTTCCTATTCCGCTATTCAATAAAAACCTTTGAGGATCAATTGAATTGCGGGATAGTCTGTGTCGGTACGTGTGAGAGAGATCCACCTTTCCAAGTTGTTGGGGTTCATCTCATACTTCTGAAGGTTTGAGGGTGCTGCCTGTTCCATACCCCCCCTACTCCTCATCTAGCCTTTTAGGGGTACAAACAATAGTAATTGGGGCCTAGTGTGGTTGTGTACGTGCGAGATACATACACTTTTTTTGATCATATTTCCTATTCCGCTATTCAATAAAAACCTTTGAGGATCAATTGAATTGCGGGATAGTCTGTGTCGGTACGTGTGAGAGAGATCCACCTTTCCAAGTTGTTGGGGTTCATCTCATACTTCTGAAGGTTTGAGGGTGCTGCCTGTTCCATACCCCCCCTACTCCTCATCTAGCCTTTTAGGGGTACAAACAATAGTAATTGGGGCCTAGTGTGGTTGTGTACGTGCGAGATACATACACTTTTTTTTGATCATATTTCCTATTCCGCTATTCAATAAAAACCTTTGAGGATCAATTGAATTGCGGGATAGTCTGTGTCGGTACGTGTGAGAGAGATCCACCTTTCCAAGTTGTTGGGGTTCATCTCATACTTCTGAAGGTTTGAGGGTGCTGCCTGTTCCATACCCCCCCTACTCCTCATCTAGCCTTTTAGGGGTACAAACAATAGTAATTGGGGCCTAGTGTGGTTGTGTACGTGCGAGATACATACACTTTTTTTGATCATATTTCCTATTCCGCTATTGAATAAAAACCTTTGAGGATCAATTGAATTGCGGGATAGTCTGTGTCGGTACGTGTGAGAGAGATCCACCTTTCCAAGTTGTTGGGGTTCATCTCATACTTCTGAAGGTTTGAGGGTGCTGCCTGTTCCATACCCCCCCTACTCCTCATCTAGCCTTTTAGGGGTACAAACAATAGTAATTGGGGCCTAGTGTGGTTGTGTACGTGCGAGATACATACACTTTTTTTGATCATATTTCCTATTCCGCTATTCAATAAAAACCTTTGAGGATCAATTGAATTGCGGGATAGTCTGTGTCGGTACGTGTGAGAGAGATCCACCTTTCCAAGTTGTTGGGGTTCATCTCATACTTCTGAAGGTTTGAGGGTGCTGCCTGTTCCATACCCCCCCTACTCCTCATCTAGCCTTTTAGGGGTACAAACAATAGTAATTGGGGCCTAGTGTGGTTGTGTACGTGCGAGATACATACACTTTTTTTGATCATATTTCCTATTCCGCTATTCAATAAAAACCTTTGAGGATCAATTGAATTGCGGGATAGTCTGTGTCGGTACGTGTGAGAGAGATCCACCTTTCCAAGTTGTTGGGGTTCATCTCATACTTCTGAAGGTTTGAGGGTGCTGCCTGTTCCATACCCCCCCTACTCCTCATCTAGCCTTTTAGGGGTACAAACAATAGTAATTGGGGCCTAGTGTGGTTGTGTACGTGCGAGATACATACACTTTTTTTGATCATATTTCCTATTCCGCTATTCAATAAAAACCTTTGAGGATCAATTGAATTGCGGGATAGTCTGTGTCGGTACGTGTGAGAGAGATCCACCTTTCCAAGTTGTTGGGGTTCATCTCATACTTCTGAAGGTTTGAGGGTGCTGCCTGTTCCATACCCCCCCTACTCCTCATCTAGCCTTTTAGGGGTACAAACAATAGTAATTGGGGCCTAGTGTGGTTGTGTACGTGCGAGATACATACACTTTTTTTGATCATATTTCCTATTCCGCTATTCAATAAAAACCTTTGAGGATCAATTGAATTGCGGGATAGTCTGTGTCGGTACGTGTGAGAGAGATCCACCTTTCCAAGTTGTTGGGGTTCATCTCATACTTCTGAAGGTTTGAGGGTGCTGCCTGTTCCATACCCCCCCTACTCCTCATCTAGCCTTTTAGGGGTACAAACAATAGTAATTGGGGCCTAGTGTGGTTGTGTACGTGCGAGATACATACACTTTTTTTGATCATATTTCCTATTCCGCTATTCAATAAAAACCTTTGAGGATCAATTGAATTGCGGGATAGTCTGTGTCGGTACGTGTGAGAGAGATCCACCTTTCCAAGTTGTTGGGGTTCATCTCATACTTCTGAAGGTTTGAGGGTGCTGCCTGTTCCATACCCCCCCTACTCCTCATCTAGCCTTTTAGGGGTACAAACAATAGTAATTGGGGCCTAGTGTGGTTGTGTACGTGCGAGATACATACACTTTTTTTGATCATATTTCCTATTCCGCTATTCAATAAAAACCTTTGAGGATCAATTGAATTGCGGGATAGTCTGTGTCGGTACGTGTGAGAGAGATCCACCTTTCCAAGTTGTTGGGGTTCATCTCATACTTCTGAAGGTTTGAGGGTGCTGCCTGTTCCATACCCCCCCTACTCCTCATCTAGCCTTTTAGGGGTACAAACAATAGTAATTGGGGCCTAGTGTGGTTGTGTACGTGCGAGATACATACACTTTTTTTGATCATATTTCCTATTCCGCTATTCAATAAAAACCTTTGAGGATCAATTGAATTGCGGGATAGTCTGTGTCGGTACGTGTGAGAGAGATCCACCTTTCCAAGTTGTTGGGGTTCATCTCATACTTCTGAAGGTTTGAGGGTGCTGCCTGTTCCATACCCCCCCTACTCCTCATCTAGCCTTTTAGGGGTACAAACAATAGTAATTGGGGCCTAGTGTGGTTGTGTACGTGCGAGATACATACACTTTTTTTGATCATATTTCCTATTCCGCTATTCAATAAAAACCTTTGAGGATCAATTGAATTGCGGGATAGTCTGTGTCGGTACGTGTGAGAGAGATCCACCTTTCCAAGTTGTTGGGGTTCATCTCATACTTCTGAAGGTTTGAGGGTGCTGCCTGTTCCATACCCCCCCTACTCCTCATCTAGCCTTTTAGGGGTACAAACAATAGTAATTGGGGCCTAGTGTGGTTGTGTACGTGCGAGATACATACACTTTTTTTGATCATATTTCCTATTCCGCTATTCAATAAAAACCTTTGAGGATCAATTGAATTGCGGGATAGTCTGTGTCGGTACGTGTGAGAGAGATCCACCTTTCCAAGTTGTTGGGGTTCATCTCATACTTCTGAAGGTTTGAGGGTGCTGCCTGTTCCATACCCCCCCTACTCCTCATCTAGCCTTTTAGGGGTACAAACAATAGTAATTGGGGCCTAGTGTGGTTGTGTACGTGCGAGATACATACACTTTTTTTGATCATATTTCCTATTCCGCTATTCAATAAAAACCTTTCTAGGGCAAGATCTTAAATTACAGAAATATGAGGAGACCGTCAAATAAGGGCCGTGGCCTGGGTCATGGTGCTGCTGGTAGAGCTCCTGTTGCAAGGAGAGGACATGGTCGATCTGTGCCAGCTACACGCACAAGTGAAACACCTTCCTCAAGTGTGAGTAGGCGACAGAACCTGCATCAGTATTTGGTAGGGCATCAAACGCCCCTAGAAGTGATGAGGCCAGAACAAGTTGAGGCGATAGTAGATTGGTTTGCTGCTGACAGTGCCTCCAGTTCCTTCACATTGTCTCCCACCCAGTCTACTGCAGAAAGGTCAGAGTTGGCACCTGCAGCCAATGTCCAACCGTCTTTCACCTCACCCCCTTGCAAATCAGGCCAGCAGTCTGAGCCCCAAGCCATACAGCAGTCTCTTATTCTTTTTGAGGACTCTGTCAGCAGGGTTTCCCAGGGCCATCCACCTAGCCCTGCCCCAGAAGTGGAAGAGATTGAGTGCAGCGATGCCCAACCACTTATTTCTCAAGATGAGTACATGCAAGGATCATCGCAGCACGTCTCCGATGATGACGAAACGCAGGTGCCAACTGCTGCGGCGTTCAGCATTGTGGAGACCGACAAGGAGGGCAGGGGTGAAGACTGGGTGGAAGATGATGTGGAGGACGATGAGGTCCTCGACCCCACATGGAATGAACGTCATGCAGGTGAACTGAGTAGTTTGGAGGAAGAGGCGGTGGTCGCACAGAGCCACCAGCACAGCAGAAGAGGGAGCAGGGTGCAGAAGCGGAGCGGCCGTGCCCTAGACACTACGCCCGCTACTGCCCAACGCAGCAAGGGAACGAGCGCACCAAAGTCAGCTCAAAGGAGTTCTCTAGCGTGGAAGTTCTTTAGAAAATGTGCTGATGACAGGACACGAGTGGTTTGCACCCTGTGCAATCAGAGCTTGAAGCGAGGCATGAACCTTCTCAACCTGAGCACAACCTGCATGATCAGGCATCTAAGTGCAAAGCACGAGCTGCAGTGGAGTACACACCTTCAAAACCAAGAAACGTCTCTGGCTCATCCTGCTTCCTCTTCTGCTGCAGTCTCGGCCGCTCCAGCCACATCTGTAGTGATACCGGCACCTGCCACCCCGCAAACAGACGATCTGTCAGCAACACCACCACCTGGGTCACCAACAACCATCTCCACAATGTCCCGTGGAAGCGTTCAGCTTTCCATCTCCCAAACACTTGAGAGGAAGAGGAAGTACCCCCCTACCCACCCGCGATCCCTGGCCCTGAATGCCAGCATTTCAAAATTATTGGCCTTTGAAATGCTGTCATTCCGTCTGGTGGAGACGCACAGTTTTAAAAACCTTATGTCGGTGGCTGTCCCACAGTACGTCGTGCCCAGCCGCCACTACTTTTCCAGGCAAGCCATCCCTTCCCTGCACAACCAAGTGGGGGAAAAAATCAGGTGTGCACTGCGCAACGCCATCTGTGCCAAGGTCCACCTAACTACGGATACGTGGACCAGTAAGCACGGTCAGGGGCGTTATATCTCCCTAACGGCACACTGGGTAAATGCAGTGGCGGATGGGCCTGAGGCGGATAGCAATTTGGCGCATGTCCTTCCACCACCGAGGATTGCAGGGCGCTTCAGTTTGCCTCCTGTTCCTAACTCCTCCTACTCCGCTTCCTCATCCTCTACCGCCTCCTCATCCGGACAGCGTAACACCTTCACCACCAACTTCAGCACGGCCAGGGGTAAACGACAGCAGGCAGTTTTACAACTTGCCTGTTTGGGGGACAAACCACACACCGCGCAGGAGTTGTGGAGGAGCATGGAACAGCAGACAAATGAGTGGTTGCTGCCAGCGAGCCTCAAGCCCGGCCTGGTGGTGTGTGATAACGGGCGAAATCTCATAGCAGCTCTGGGCCTAGCCGGTTTGACGCACATCCCTTGCCTGGCGCATGTGCTGAATTTGGTGGTGCAGAGGTTCCTTAAAAACTACCCCGATATGTCAGAGCTGCTGCAGAAAGTGCGGGCCGTTTGTGCGCACTTTCGGCGTTCTCACCCTGCTGCTGCTCGCCTGGCAGCGCTGCAGCGTAACTTCGGCCTTCCCGCTCACCGCCTCATATGTGACGTGCCCACAAGGTGGAACTCCACCTTGCACATGCTGGAAAGACTGTGCGAGCAGCAGCAGGCCATAGTGGAGTTTCAGCTGCAGCACGCACGCGTGAGTCGCTCTGCGGAACAGCACCACTTCACCACCAATAACTGGGCCTCCATGCGAGACCTGTGTGCCTTGTTGCGCTGTTTTGAGTACTCCACCAACATGGCCAGTGGCAATGACGCCGTTCTCAGCTTAACTATCCCACTTCTATGCCTCCTTGAAAAAACAATTCGGGCGATGATGGAAGAGGATGTGGCACAGGATGAGGAGGAGGAGGAGGATGAAGAGGTAACATTTCCAAGGCTTTCAGGGCAGTCATTCGCAAGGGGCTCCGAGGGTGGGTTCCTGCACACGCAAACGCCAGGGACGCAATTGTCCAGCAGGGGCACAGTTCTGGAGGATGAGGAGGATGAGGAGGAGGAGGAGCTGGAGGAGGAGATGGAACCATGTTCACAGCAGGGTGGCACCCAGGCCAGCTCATGGCCATCACTGGTGCGTGGCTGGGGGGATACAGAGGACACGGACGATACACCTCCCACAGAGGACAGCCTTTCGTCGCCTCTGGGCAGCCTGGCACACATGAGCGATTACATGCTGCAGTGTCTCCACAACGACCGCCGAGTTGCCCACATTCTAACTTGTGCTGATTACTGGGTGGCCACGCTGCTGGATCCCCGTTACAAGGACAACGTACCGTCCTTAATTCACTCACTGGAGCGCGATCGCAAGATGCGCGAGTACAAGCGCACGCTGGTAGACGCCATGCTGCTGGCATTCCCATCTGACAGCGGGGCCACAGTGGAAGCACAAGGCAGAGGAGGAGGAGGAGGAGGTCGCCAACGCAACCAGGGCACCGCCAGCACCTCAGAAGGCAGGGTTAGCATGGCCGAAATGTGGAAAAGCTTTGTCAGCACGCCACAACAAACAGCAGCACCAGCAGCTCAGATGGAACGTCTTAGCAGGAGGCAGCATTTTACCAACATGGTGGAGCAGTATGTGTGCACACGCCTACATGTAGTGAATGACGGGTCTGCCCCCTTCAACTTCTGGGTCTCCAAATTGGGCACATGGCCTGAGCTTGCCCTTTACGCCTTGGAGGTGCTGGCGTGCCCTGCAGCCAGTGTATTATCTGAACGGGTATTTAGCACGGCTGGGGGCGTTATAACAGACAAGCGCAGCCGCCTGTCCAGAGACAATGTGGACAAGCTCACGTTCATTAAAATGAACCAGGCATGGATCCCACGGGACTTTTCCGTACCTTGTGCAGAATAGCAATGGATACCGACCTTACCCACCCATTGTTCCATTTTTGCTCTTTCTCACTCTTTTGGGGTGTACCCTCATTTAAAATTTGTGAAAAGAAGCAGTGTTGGCTACCTCGTCCTCCTCCTCAGGGCCAGATTAATGTAGGGGCTATTGGAGCTGCAGCTCCAGGCCCCTACCTTTTATATAGGCCCCGGGTTGGCCATATTCACTGTTACCGCTCTTCTGTCACTTGTAAACACAGAAGTCTGGCTTCTATGCTCGCTTCCCCAGGCAGCACCCTCAGAACCTCCCCACACAGCGTGAAGGCCGGACAAGGAGGGACAGTTGGCGATGCATGGATGTGTTTATGGGCTTCAGAGACAGCATCCCATGTTGAATTAGGCATGCATGGCTGCACCCTTCCTCCTCTGGGTGCATGGCAAGGCACGGCCCTAAGGCCCTTCAAAATCCTCAGCACCAAGCCCATGATGCTGTTAATCCGGCCCTGGTCCTCCTCCACCGCCGCTTCCACCTACACCGCCCATAGGTGTGCGCAGCCTATTGCATTAAGGTGTGCACCCCAAAGTTGAAATACACATGCATGTGTTTGCCAGCAGGGAGAGTAATGTATCGGGGCCATGTACCTGTAGGCAAGGAGAAATAGAGCAGAGCAGGTCCCAGGGAGATCTTTCCCATCTCCTCACTGGCAATGCTATGTGCCCTAGGTGATTAGGGTGTGCCCAGGCACACCCAGCACACCCTGTGCGCACGCCTATGTCACCGCCACATCCACCACCACCTCAACCTCCCTCCTACTCCATATGGGCCTCGTCCTTCAGAGATGAAGAAGAACATTGTTTTATTTTTCTGTTTTTTTTTGTTGTTTTAAGTTATTTCCCTATCCACATTTGTTTGCAGAGCACTTGCCATGCTCTTAATTACGTTTTGCTGCCATTTGCAGCACTCTAGCCCTTTCCTTTGGTGTTTTAGAGCCATTTTAGTGCCTTAAAGTTCGGGTCCCCATTGACTTCAATGGGGTTCGGTGTCCGGGAAAAGTTCGGTAAAAGTCCGGGACACGGACCCGGACTTTTTTTTAAAGTTCGGCCGAACCCGTCGAACACGGACATCTAGGTGTCCGCTCAACCCTATTCTTTAGTAATTCAGGCCCAGTGTGCAAGACATTGATATATTTGCATAAGATTAGTATGATAAATCATGTGAAGCACTAAGAATCATATTCATAAATATGTGCAAAAGTCTTCAGCTCAGGCTCTTTACGTTAATTCCAGCTGTCAGTAAAAGCAGTTCACAGCCCTGATGGAGCACTGACGCACGAAGGATCCACTTATACAGTATGTTTGTAAATCCACAGCCTGCAGTCATTAGGAAGCTGGCATTAAAATCTGGAATCCTCTCACTCAACCATAAAACTGTTTTATGTAATAAAGCTACTCATGTCCCATGAAATATCTTCATTTAGTCTAAACTAGACAAGAACTCTTGGGATTCCATGTTGAGCTTATTTGTTCTCTGTTTAGAGTGGAATGAATAACTAGCTTGTAATATTTCTAAAATTTGAAAAATGCCTTATGCATGATGGTACTTAAAGACATGTATTTTTAATGATAGATCCTATTTAATCTTATAAATGTTTTACAGACCTGGTTTTATCAAATATATTTATTTTCCAAGGTGATTAAACAGATTGTATTCAGTAATATAAAGCACACAAAGAAACAATTTAGAGTACATTTAGCAAAATGTATTATGCATTCATTTACAATGAAAGTTGAATTACTTTTTTTTATAAGTTTCAGTGGAACAATGCTGTTGCTTGAATTTCCAGTACATTAGCAGGATTATATGAGTAGAGTTCATCTATTAATGACCAGTGCCAAAACAACAATCATTTTACGGCACAAGAAGGATGTATCCGGCCCTGTATAAGATCCCAACCCCAAGATAAGTAAGTAAGTGTGGTCATCAGGTAGGTATTAGGGTTGAGCGAACACCTAGATGTCCGTGTTCGACGGGTTCGGCCGAACTTTAAAAAAAAGTCCGGGTCCGTGTCCCGGACTTTTACCGAACTTTTCCCGGACACCGAACCCCATTGAAGTCAATGGGGACCCGAACTTTAAGGCACTAAAATGGCTCTAAAACACCAAAGGAAAGGGCTAGAGTGCTGCAAATGGCAGCAAAACGTAATTAAGAGCATGGCAAGTGCTCTGCAAACAAATGTGGATAGGGAAATAACTTAAAACAACAAAAAAAAACAGAAAAATAAAACAATGTTCTTCTTCATCTCTGAAGGACGAGGCCCATATGGAGTAGGAGGGAGGTTGAGGTGGTGGTGGATGTGGCGGTGACTAGACATATGCCGGTTTTCGGTAATTCGATATATCGCGGTATTGCATAGCCACGGTATTGTTATTGTGGCATTTTTAAAATACCGAGTTTCTCTGTCAAGTCTGCCTGACTTGTGAATTGATACATTTCAGTGAGCTGGATGACTCATTCACTCACTCAGCTAACACCTTTCAGCATTAAGTCTCCTAACTATAAACAAAAATGATTACATTTGTATCTTTTCCTTCCCTCTGCCAGGGAGAAAGGAAGTTTAACCTCTTAAAGACTGGATCTTTTTCTGACACTTGCTGTTTGCAAGTTAAAATCAGTTTTTTTTTTGCTAGAAAAGTACTTAGAACCCCCAAACATTTTATATATTTTTTTAGCAGAGACCCTACAGAATAAAATGGCGATTGTTGTAATATTTTATGTCACACTGTATTTGCGCAGCAGTCTTTCAAACGCAATGATTAGACTTTAATGAATAAAAAAAAAAAAAAAAACGTAACAGTAAAGTTATCCCAATTTTTTTTTTTTTTGTTACACAGAGAATCGTGAGAGAATCGTGATCTTTATTCCAAGCTAAAAAATCGTGATTCTCATTTTGGCCAGAATCGTGCAGCTCTAATAAATATATATATACACACACACACGCCTAGCAGCCCACATTACATTATTATATAGCCATCAAGCAGTGTCTGGCCTACCTGGTGATGACTGGTCCTGGCGCTCTGATCCGATGGCCTGGTCTTTAAAGGGGCAAATCCTTGCGATCCAGAAGTGGTTAAACCTGCAGGAGGACCGGTGTTTTTATCTATTAATGACTTTACTATTGCTTTAGGCCTGGTTCACATGTATGCGGGTTGGTGGTTCACATGTATGCGGGTTGGCGGTTCACATGTATGCGGGTTGGCGGCCCACATTTGCACAGGCATAGCAGCCCATTGATTTGAACGGGCTGCTATGCCCTCATTTTCCGCAGAAAAAAGGTGCATGCAGCATTTTTTTTAAATTCAGTGGCCTTGAAATCCATCCTGCTTTTGCACCATGCGACTAACCTGCAGTTCCTGCTCTGGCAAGCTTTCTGCATTTTTTGTATACGTGGGCACGGCATTTAAAAATAAACAGTTTGCGTGTGCAGCAACGGCAGGTAAGTCGCATGGTGCAAAAGAAGGATGGATTTCATGGCCACTGCATTTTTTTAAATTCTGCATGCACCTTTTTTCAGCTGAAAACGCAGGCATAGCAGCTCAAGCCCATTCACATCAATGGGCTGCTATGCCTGTGCAAATGTGGGCCCCCAACCCGCATACATGTGAACCAGGCCTAAAGCAATAGTAAAGTCATTAATAGATAAAAACACCGGTCCTCCTGCAGGTTTAACCAATTAATGACTTTACTATTGCTTTAGGCCTGGTTCACATGTATGCGGGTTGGGGGCCCACATTTGCACAGGCATAGCAGCCCATTGATGTGAATGGGCTTGAGCTGCTATGCCTGCGTTTTCAGCTGAAAAAAGGTGCATGCAGAATTTAAAAAAATGCAGTGGCCATGAAATCCATCCTTCTTTTGCACCATGCGACTTACCTGCCGTTGCTGCACACGCAAACTGTTTATTTTTAAATGCCGTGCCCACGTATACAAAAAATGCAGAAAGCTTGCCAGAGCAGGAACTGCAGGTTAGTCGCATGGTGCAAAAGCAGGATGGATTTCAAGGCCACTGAATTTTAAAAAAATGCTGCATGCACCTTTTTTCTGCGGAAAATGAGGGCATAGCAGCCCATTCAAATCAATGGGCTGCTATGCCTGTGCAAATGTGAACCACCAACCCGCATACATGTGAACCAGGCCTAAAGCAATAGTAAAGTAATTTATAAACAACACCTCCTTCAGGTTTAACCACTTCTTGACCACAAGGATTTGCCCTCTTAATGACCAGGCCATCGGATCGGAGCCGAGCGCCAGAACCAGTTATCACCAGTTAGGCCAGACACTGCTTGATGACCTATTTTAGGCCTGGTTCACAGAGTCTGTACTGACTGACTATATAATAATGTGCATAAGTGAACCAAAGCCCCTAAATTCAGCAATGAAATTGAAGTGAGGTGGAAATTTAATAATTTAAATTTAATAATAGAATACCGTGATAATACCGTATACCGTGGCAAAACCTTAATCAATTAATCGCAGCATGAAAATCTGATACCGTCACAAGCCTAGCGGTGACATAGGCGTGCGCACAGGGTGTGCTGGGTGTGCCTGGGCACACCCTAATCACCTAGGGCACATAGCATTGCCAGTGAGGAGATGGGAAAGATCTCCCTGGGACCTGCTCTGCTCTATTTCTCCTTGCCTACAGGTACATGGCCCCGATACATTACTCTCCCTGCTGGCAAACACATGCATGTGTATTTCAACTTTGGGGTGCACACCTTAATGCAATAGGCTGCGCACACCTATGGGCGGTGTAGGTGGAAGCGGCGGTGGAGGAGGACCAGGGCCGGATTAACAGCATCATGGGCTTGGTGCTGAGGATTTTGAAGGGCCTTAAGGGCCGTGCCTTGCCATGCACCCAGAGGAGGAAGGGTGCAGCCATGCATGCCTAATTCAACATGGGATGCTGTCTCTGAAGCCCATAAACACATCCATGCATCGCCAACTGTCCCTCCTTGTCCGGCCTTCACGCTGTGTGGGGAGGTTCTGAGGGTGCTGCCTGGGGAAGCGAGCATAGAAGCCAGACTTCTGTGTTTACAAGTGACAGAAGAGCGGTAACAGTGAATATGGCCAACCCGGGGCCTATATAAAAGGTAGGGGCCTGGAGCTGCAGCTCCAATAGCCCCTACATTAATCTGGCCCTGAGGAGGAGGACGAGGTAGCCAACACTGCTTCTTTTCAAAAATTTTAAATGAGGGTACACCCCAAAAGAGTGAGAAAGAGCAAAAATGGAACAATGGGTGGGTAAGGTCGGTATCCATTGCTATTCTGCATAAGGTACGGAAAAGTCCCGTGGGATCCATGCCTGGTTCATTTTAATGAACGTGAGCTTGTCCACATTGTCTCTGGACAGGCGGCTGCGCTTGTCTGTTATAACGCCCCCAGCCGTGCTAAATACCCGTTCAGATAATATACTGGCTGCAGGGCACGCCAGCACCTCCAAGGCGTAAAGGGCAAGCTCAAGCCATGTGCCCAATTTGGAGACCCAGAAGTTGAAGGGGGCAGACCCGTCATTCACTACATGTAGGCGTGTGCACACATACTGCTCCACCATGTTGGTAAAATGCTGCCTCCTGCTAAGACGTTCCATCTGAGCTGCTGGTGCTGCTGTTTGTTGTGGCGTGCTGACAAAGCTTTTCCACATTTCGGCCATGCTAACCCTGCCTTCTGAGGTGCTGGCGGTGCCCTGGTTGCGTTGGCGACCTCCTCCTCCTCCTCCTCTGCCTTGTGCTTCCACTGTGGCCCCGCTGTCAGATGGGAATGCCAGCAGCATGGCGTCTACCAGCGTGCGCTTGTACTCGCGCATCTTGCGATCGCGCTCCAGTGAGTGAATTAAGGACGGTACGTTGTCCTTGTAACGGGGATCCAGCAGCGTGGCCACCCAGTAATCAGCACAAGTTAGAATGTGGGCAACTCGGCGGTCGTTGTGGAGACACTGCAGCATGTAATCGCTCATGTGTGCCAGGCTGCCCAGAGGCAACGAAAGGCTGTCCTCTGTGGGAGGTGTATCGTCCGTGTCCTCTGTATCCCCCCAGCCACGCACCAGTGATGGCCATGAGCTGGCCTGGGTGCCACCCTGCTGTGAACATGGTTCCATCTCCTCCTCCAGCTCCTCCTCCTCCTCATCCTCCTCATCCTCCAGAACTGTGCCCCTGCTGGACAATTGCGTCCCTGGCGTTTGCGTGTGCAGGAACCCACCCTCGGAGCCCCTTGCGAATGACTGCCCTGAAAGCCTTGGAAATGTTACCTCTTCATCCTCCTCCTCCTCCTCATCCTGTGCCACATCCTCTTCCATCATCGCCCGAATTGTTTTTTCAAGGAGGCATAGAAGTGGGATAGTTAAGCTGAGAACGGCGTCATTGCCACTGGCCATGTTGGTGGAGTACTCAAAACAGCGCAACAAGGCACACAGGTCTCGCATGGAGGCCCAGTTAAATTAAATAGCGGAATAGAAAATATGATCCAAAAAAAGTGTATGTATATCACACGTACACAACCACACTGGGCCCCAATTACTATTGTTTGTACCCCTAAAAGGCTAGATGAGGAGTAGGGGGAGTATGGAACAGGCAGCACCCTCAAACCTTCAGAAGTATGAGATGAACCCCAACAACTTGGAAAGGTGGATCTCTCTCACACGTACCGACACAGACTATCCCGCAATTCAATTGATCCTCAAAGGTTTTTATTGAATAGCGGAATAGGAAATATGATCAAAAAAAGTGTATGTATCTCGCACGTACACAACCACACTAGGCCCCAATTACTATTGTTTGTACCCCTAAAAGGCTAGATGAGGAGTAGGGGGGGTATGGAACAGGCAGCACCCTCAAACCTTCAGAAGTATGAGATGAACCCCAACAACTTGGAAAGGTGGATCTCTCTCACACGTACCGACACAGACTATCCCCCAATTTAACTGATCCCCAAAGGTTTTTGATTAAATAGCGGAATAGAAAATATGATCCAAAAAAAGTGTATGTATATCACACGTACACAACCACACTAGGCCCCAATTACTATTGTTTGTACCCCTAAAAGGCTAGGAGTAGGGGGAGTATGGAACAGGCAGCACCCTCAAACCTTCAGAAGTATGAGATGAACCCCAACAACTTGGAAAGGTGGATCTCTCTCACACGTACCGACACAGACTATCCCGCAATTCAATTGATCCTCAAAGGTTTTTATTGAATAGCGGAATAGGAAATATGATCAAAAAAAGTGTATGTATCTCGCACGTACACAACCACACTAGGCCCCAATTACTATTGTTTGTACCCCTAAAAGGCTAGATGAGGAGTAGGGGGGGTATGGAACAGGCAGCACCCTCAAACCTTCAGAAGTATGAGATGAACCCCAACAACTTGGAAAGGTGGATCTCTCTCACACGTACCAACACAGACTATCCCCCAATTTAACTGATCCCCAAAGGTTTTTGATTAAATAGCGGAATAGAAAATATGATCCCAAAAAAGTGTATGTATATCACACGTACACAACCACACTAGGCCCCAATTACTATTGTTTGTACCCCTAAAAGGCTAGGAGTAGGGGGGAGTATGGAACAGGCAGCACCCTCAAACCTTCAGAAGTATGAGATGAACCCCAACAACTTGGAAAGGTGGATCTCTCTCACACGTACCAACACAGACTATCCCCCAATTTAACTGATCCCCAAAGGTTTTTGATTAAATAGCGGAATAGAAAATATGATCCCAAAAAAGTGTATGTATATCACACGTACACAACCACACTAGGCCCCAATTACTATTGTTTGTACCCCTAAAAGGCTAGGAGTAGGGGGAGTATGGAACAGGCAGCACCCTCAAACCTTCAGAAGTATGAGATGAACCCCAACAACTTGGAAAGGTGGATCTCTCTCACACGTACCAACACAGACTATCCCCCAATTTAACTGATCCCCAAAGGTTTTTGATTAAATAGCGGAATAGAAAATATGATCCCAAAAAAGTGTATGTATATCACACGTACACAACCACACTAGGCCCCAATTACTATTGTTTGTACCCCTAAAAGGCTAGGAGTAGGGGGAGTATGGAACAGGCAGCACCCTCAAACCTTCAGAAGTATGAGATGAACCCCAACAACTTGGAAAGGTGGATCTCTCTCACACGTACCAACACAGACTATCCCCCAATTTAACTGATCCCCAAAGGTTTTTGATTAAATAGCGGAATAGAAAATATGATCCCAAAAAAGTGTATGTATATCACACGTACACAACCACACTAGGCCCCAATTACTATTGTTTGTACCCCTAAAAGGCTAGGAGTAGGGGGGAGTATGGAACAGGCAGCACCCTCAAACCTTCAGAAGTATGAGATGAACCCCAACAACTTGGAAAGGTGGATCTCTCTCACACGTACCAACACAGACTATCCCCCAATTTAACTGATCCCCAAAGGTTTTTGATTAAATAGCGGAATAGAAAATATGATCCCAAAAAAGTGTATGTATATCACACGTACACAACCACACTAGGCCCCAATTACTATTGTTTGTACCCCTAAAAGGCTAGGAGTAGGGGGAGTATGGAACAGGCAGCACCCTCAAACCTTCAGAAGTATGAGATGAACCCCAACAACTTGGAAAGGTGGATCTCTCTCACACGTACCAACACAGACTATCCCCCAATTTAACTGATCCCCAAAGGTTTTTGATTAAATAGCGGAATAGAAAATATGATCCCAAAAAAGTGTATGTATATCACACGTACACAACCACACTAGGCCCCAATTACTATTGTTTGTACCCCTAAAAGGCTAGGAGTAGGGGGAGTATGGAACAGGCAGCACCCTCAAACCTTCAGAAGTATGAGATGAACCCCAACAACTTGGAAAGGTGGATCTCTCTCACACGTACCAACACAGACTATCCCCCAATTTAACTGATCCCCAAAGGTTTTTGATTAAATAGCGGAATAGAAAATATGATCCCAAAAAAGTGTATGTATATCACACGTACACAACCACACTAGGCCCCAATTACTATTGTTTGTACCCCTAAAAGGCTAGGAGTAGGGGGAGTATGGAACAGGCAGCACCCTCAAACCTTCAGAAGTATGAGATGAACCCCAACAACTTGGAAAGGTGGATCTCTCTCACACGTACCAACACAGACTATCCCCCAATTTAACTGATCCCCAAAGGTTTTTGATTAAATAGCGGAATAGAAAATATGATCCCAAAAAAGTGTATGTATATCACACGTACACAACCACACTAGGCCCCAATTACTATTGTTTGTACCCCTAAAAGGCTAGGAGTAGGGGGAGTATGGAACAGGCAGCACCCTCAAACCTTCAGAAGTATGAGATGAACCCCAACAACTTGGAAAGGTGGATCTCTCTCACACGTACCAACACAGACTATCCCCCAATTTAACTGATCCCCAGAGGTTTTTGATTAAATAGCGGAATAGAAAATATGATCCCAAAAAAGTGTATGTATATCACACGTACACAACCACACTAGGCCCCAATTACTATTGTTTGTACCCCTAAAAGGCTAGGAGTAGGGGGAGTATGGAACAGGCAGCACCCTCAAACCTTCAGAAGTATGAGATGAACCCCAACAACTTGGAAAGGTGGATCTCTCTCACACGTACCAACACAGACTATCCCCCAATTTAACTGATCCCCAAAGGTTTTTGATTAAATAGCGGAATAGAAAATATGATCCCAAAAAAGTGTATGTATATCACACGTACACAACCACACTAGGCCCCAATTACTATTGTTTGTACCCCTAAAAGGCTAGGAGTAGGGGGAGTATGGAACAGGCAGCACCCTCAAACCTTCAGAAGTATGAGATGAACCCCAACAACTTGGAAAGGTGGATCTCTCTCACACGTACCAACACAGACTATCCCCCAATTTAACTGATCCCCAGAGGTTTTTGATTAAATAGCGGAATAGAAAATATGATCCCAAAAAAGTGTATGTATATCACACGTACACAACCACACTAGGCCCCAATTACTATTGTTTGTACCCCTAAAAGGCTAGGAGTAGGGGGAGTATGGAACAGGCAGCACCCTCAAACCTTCAGAAGTATGAGATGAACCCCAACAACTTGGAAAGGTGGATCTCTCTCACACGTACCAACACAGACTATCCCACAATTTAACTGATCCCCAAAGGTTTTTGATTAAATAGCGGAATAGAAAATATGATCCCAAAAAAGTGTATGTATATCACACGTACACAACCACACTAGGCCCCAATTACTATTGTTTGTACCCCTAAAAGGCTAGATGAGGAGTAGGGGGAGTATGGAACAGGCAGCACCCTCAAACCTTCAGTATGAGATTGTGTTCACTGTACCCCACAAAGATTGAGTTCACTGCACCCCACAATGATTGTGTTCACTGCACCCCACAAAGATTGTGTTCACTGCACCTCACAAAGATTGTGTTCACTGTACCCCCCAAAGATTGTGTTCACTGCACCCCACAAAGATTCTGTTCACTGTACCCCACAAAGATTGTGTTCACTGCACCCCAAAAAGATTGTGTTCACTGCACCCCAAAAAGAATGTTGTTCACTGCACCCCAAAAAGGATGTTGTTCACTCCACCCCAAAAAGATTGTGTTCACTGCACCCCACAAAGATTGTGTTCACTGCACCCCAAAAAGATTGTGTTCACTGCACCCCAAAAATGATTTTGTTCACTGCACCCCAAAAAGGATTTTGTTCACTGCACCCCAAAAAGGATGTTGTTCACTCCACCCCAAAAAGATTGTGTTCACTGCACCCCAAAAAGATTGTGTTCACTGCACCCCACAAAGGATTTTGTTCACTGCACCCCAAAAAGATTGTGTTCACTGCACCCCAAAAAGGATGTTGTTCACTGCACCCCAAAAAGGATTTTGTTCACTGCACCCCAAAAAGATTGTGTTCACTGCACCCCACAAAGGATTTTGTTCACTGCACCCCACAAAGATTGTGTTCACTGCACACCAAAAAGGATTGTGTTCACTGCACCCCAAAAAGATTTTGTTCACTGCACCCCAAAAAGATTGTGTTCACTGCAGCCCAAAAAGATTGTGTTCACTGCAGCCCAAAAAGATTGTGTTCACTGCAGCCCAAAAAGATTGTGTTCACTGCAGCTCACACACAGAAAAATGGATGTGGATCACTGACACCTGCCTATCTCCAATCCCACACCACACAGCAATATCGATTGTAGTTTGTAGAACACAGTTTCCCTAAAATTCAGCAGACTCTGTCCCTAACAGGATTGAGAAGAGATCGTAGATCAGGATTGAGTGCAGACCCCACCCCCCACACAGCAATATCGATTGTAGTTTGTAGAAGACACTGACCCTATATAATTCAGCAGACTCTATCCCTAAAATGCCTACAACTCGCCCTGCCTAAACACTCCGACCTGTCCCTCAATTCTATCCGGACACAAATGGTTTTTTCCTGCCTATCTTTCCCTAATCAGCAGCCAGCACGTTGATGTGTGCTCTGTCCCTGAATCTAAGCAGCATAATGACGCCGCTGCGGCTGCCTCGAACTTATAAAGACTTGGTCACATGCTTCAGACGGCCAATCACAGCTACTGAGACATTTGCAGGCATGGCTGGGATGGCTTAAGGCACACCAGTTAAACGATTGTTGATTGGCTGTTGAAAGCCCGCCATGAAAAGAGCGCCAAAGCATGCAAAACCCGGAAATAAAACGACCGAACACGGATTTTTACCCGAACATACAGTAAAGTGTCCGTGTCCGTGTTCGGGTACAAAAAATCCAATTATTCGGTACGAACACGAATAATACAGTCCGTGTTCGCTCAACACTAGTAGGTATCATATATACTGTTGGTTCTGTAACATGCTGTTTCATTCAAAATGTCAACATCCAGACTGCATTTTATATGCTTCAGTTTATAACGTATTGACTGCATCCAGTTCAGATGGTAATGTAAAAGAGATCCTGAAGCTGATTTACCAAAGGAAAATAGGCTATCCACTTTGCAAGGGAATTTGCCACCGAGCTTAAAGAATGCGGTGACATTTCCCCGTACAAATAAAAATACCCAATCATGTGCATTTAAAATTAAAAAAGCAGCGTTTTTGCTTGCACATGGTTGGATATAAGAAGTCATCAGAGCTTTACTTCATTCACTAGAATCTGGGCAAATTCCCTTGCAAAGTACAACTTCCATTGCAAAGTGAACAGCCTATTTGCCTGTTGCAAATCAAGCTCACAGTTCCAATCCTAATCAATGTACTACTGTGTGTACCCTTGGTTCTGCCCGTTTTTGATATTATAAAAATGGAAGCATTTTCGCCGTTAATGTCTTAACCACTTCCCTACCGGCCACAGTATATATACGTTGCAGTAGTGATCTGTTATCAGTTGTAAGTGGCAGCAATTCTCTTTCAAGTAAAAGTAATTTGAGCGGCTAAGTGACCGCTTGAATACTTTTACAGTTGGTGGAAGAGGGTCACATCCCCTCCCACCGTTGCCTTTACTGGGGCTCTCCTGGGTAATCAGGAAGCCCAGTAAGGATCTAGCGAGCGGCATTCAGCGTTGCACTTACAGTGAGAGGATCTGAAGTTGTTCCTCCCACTGTGTGACATCAAAACCTGGAAGCAACGACTATTTCATCACTTCCAGCTATTTGTTTACTTGCCACATAGCAGCCAGTGAAGCAGCCGATCAGTCCGATCTGTGTCTGATTGGCTGCATTGGTGCTCAAAGGAGAGATGGGAGATCTAATATACCCCCCGATCTCTCCATACAGTAAAGAGTGGCTGTCACTGCTATTGCTATCATAAGAGATGTTTACATTCCTTTTGAAAGCAGTAAAAGTTATCAAAACATTTTCACCACGTGCTCACACGCAGTGCAAGTCGTTAGTAAGATGACCTTTAATTCAAATGCTTTAAATGAATTGCATGAGCGCTGTGCAGTTGAAAGCACCAGTTTCCAAAGCACGGTTTTGGTTTTGTAATACGTTTTCCCTGGGTCAGTTGAAGTGTACCTAAACTGCAACATTCAGGAGATTGAAGCAAGTCACTGAATAGCTACATTTCAGAATACAAAAAAATTATGTAAACGTGCAAGTGGAAGGACACTTGAGAGAGGGTGCCTAGCTCTGATTTATCAACATGGAACTGTACCTTTTGAATATTGACTTTGGGATAAAGTCTGTTAATAAGGGAGTGGCATACAATGTAATTATGGGGCTTTGATTTTTAAATATTAATTTTAGTGCTCAATCCCTTGAAGTGTGTGACTGCATTTGAAATATTCAGCACTGACTGTTAAATATATCTTAAAGTCCAGATACCAAATACGTAAAGGGTTCTTTACTGTCATAGCAGTAAGGATGTGGAACACTCTTCCGCAAGCAGTAGTATCGGCAGGGAGCATCAATAGTTTAAAAAAACTATTAGATGGGCACCTTAAAGACCACAACATAAAGGGATATACAATGTACGGTTAACAGCAAACACACACACACACACATCATAGGTTGAACTGGACTTTTTTCAACCTCACAAACTATGTAACTATGTAACCAAAAGGTTAAGTCATCTTCTGGGTTCTTCTGTATCTAAAAGACTCCTGTTTGTTCTACATTGTGGAGAATCCATCAGATGAGTGTAATACTAGCATCTGTCTTTGTTATAGCCACAACTTTTGAACAGAGCTGGGAATTCTGGGGAGAATTTCTTGCTACTGGAGTCCCAAAAAATGTAACCAGGCAATCATGCCAATATGAAGTATCAGTTCTGAGTGTTGTTGGACTTTAATTTTGCATTATACATGTGGTAACACCATTTCTGCATCCCCCTACAAAGAAATTATAGTGGAATGCCAGCAGAAAAACATTTTTCTATGTCTCATGACAGTCACAAGCTCTACTCCAATCGTTTCATAAAAAACTTTTAACATATACCCCAAGGTAGTTATTTCTACGAAAATTGTTAACAATTATGTTTAAATATTCACTAGTGGAAGAGTGCTGACTAGCACATAGCTTTTACCAGTGCAAAATGTTCTCTTCTTCAGCATGTAAGGGGATCAGCAAATCTGAATTCAGATTTAACCATAGTTAGCCAATTAATCCGATTTGGTAGTATAAACCTGTAAAGTCGTACTCATAAACTTCACATTGTAGTTTTTGAGTAGTGTAACTAAATCACTTGTGTAACTAAATGCCTCTTTGGAAGTATGGTATTAGGTATAATGAGTTTGGAGTAAATTTTTCATCACTGAATGAGCTGCCCAGATAGGATCATGTTTGCACTGAAGGCAAATAAAGAAAAACACAAAACTCCTTAGAGTCCAAGATTCCTTATTTTTACACAAAAGGCACCTGTTTATGCAAAATATCTAATTATAATACTGCATTTGTTTGCTGATCTAAAGCTTTATATTAATTAGTTCATTGATTTGTACTAAATAAAATCCTACAGTATATTTTACCCACTTAAAAAAGTTTTCCAGTTCTTTAAGAAGAGAATGACAATGACGATTCTTGTTTTTCTTTATGATATATGAAATAACAATTCAGATCTTCCTGTGCCAGCTTGTTTCATTATATTTGTCTAACAATAATAACGGCAGATTATATTTTGTTTTTCTAATGCATGAAAATGGGAAATGAGTGCCTCCACAGTGAGTTTTTCTCTTTGTCTTCAGAAGTCTCCAGTTTTGTCCGCTGCTTTCATCTCCACGTATCTAACTGCAGATTCCCTCTGTTTCTGTGGATTAAGAAAGCATGGTCCCCAAGGAAGAATGTTCTTTAATGACTTGAAAATTTGAAATAACAAAGCAAAGACAGGAGATTGATGGTTTAATGGGTCAGTTTCTTCCACTGCATTTTGTTATAGTTTAGGGGAGAAAATAAAGCAACTCCCCCTTGTATTGTATGTTTAAAATAGACGTGGGCTTTCCTTGTGCACAAAAAAAAAAAATGAGTTTTATCTCTAATGTGTTATTTTCAGAGAGATGCAAACAGCACAAACAATAAAGCAAATATTGAAATGCTGCATTAAAACAAAACATATACAATTCCTTTGCATGGCCATAATTTGCAAAAGTATTTTTATTCTCAAACACAAACTTGTGTATATATTTCAAAAGCTAATTATCTAGTATTACAGAGCATGGCGTCTCAAATGATGGTGTGCCATTTCCGCAAACTTACCCAAAATATTATTTGGCAGAGCAGCTATACTGTCAGTAAAACCAGTAATAAGAAAACAAAAGTTTTGCACCAGTTGATTGGCTTTGGAAGCAATCCATAGTTTTAGAGAGACTATTAAAGAGATGTTTCCTGGAATTAAATTTCCTACCAACACTGTATAAATGAAAACATATGATTAAAAAGAAAAAAAGATTCCTTTTTCAAAGTTCCACACCCTACACTTAGATTTTTTAAGAATATTTTTTTCACTTAAAGCTATAAAGTCTGGGAATTACAAAAAATACAACAACAAGACAACGGCACACCAACCTAGTGCATTACCACTAAAAGGATTTACTAACATTTTTAAAAGGTATATATTATACTCACAAAACAATTGTAGGTATCACACATATAAACATGATCAACACAAGATCTCCAAGGTAGCCAAGGCACTGCGCAGTGCTGGATAGAATGCAGTGATCCGCATGAGTCTGCTAAGGCTACGCAGACGCGTTTCAAGGGTGAACCCTCTTCCTCAGAGCCAAAAGGTGCTGCCATTTGTTAGGGAAAAAAATGGGGCCAGGGTCCCATTGGGGAAATTTCCCCTCAGTTCCTGCCCTAGGTATATTCTGTGGACATGCAATGGCATCCTGGGAAATGTAGTTCCGAAACATCTGGGGTGCCAAGGTTCACCATCACTGGTATAGACAATCGAAAAAACCCGACAGAGGTTTAAACTCTATATAGAAATAAAAAGAAAATTTTTAAAAGTTGGGTATTAACTATTCCCAATTCTGTTCTATTCTAAACACTGTGTAGTGTACATAGTACACTACATATAAAGTCAGAGCCCACCTTACCACATTTCCTCATTGCCGATGACCTCTGCTTTTTTGGGGAGGGAAAACAGTTGGCTTTTAAAAATAGTTATTCTTTGTGGTTTTATAAATGTTTGGTTTACAACTTTTGTCTATGAGACATGCTTGGTTCGTTTCATTCCAAATAAATATTCGGACAAATTTTTTATTATTCAGAGATTCGTATATGTCCGAATACCTGGATAAACCACTTCAGGACCAAGCTTATTTCTGACGCATGTTGTTTAAAAAGTTGAAATCAGTATTTTTTGCTAGAAAAATACTTAGAACCCCCAAACTTTATATATATTTTTTTAGCAAAAACTCTGGAGAATAAAATGGCGGTCGTTGTAATATTTTTTGTCACACTGTATATTTTTCAAACGCAATTTTTTGGGAAAAAATTAATTTCACTGCATTTAAAAAACTAAACAGTAAAGTTAGCCCAATTTTTTTGTATAGTGTGAAAAATGATGTTACGCCGAGTAAATAGATACCTAAAATGTTACAGTTTAAAATTACGCACACTTGTGGAATGGCGACAAACTACGGTACTTCAAAATCTCCATAGACCACGCTTTAAAAATTTTTAACAGTTACCAGTTTAGAGTTACAGAAGAAGACTTTTTCTAGAATTATTGCTCTCGCACATACCTCACATGTGTGGTTTGAACACCGTTTTAATTTGTGGGTACGACTTACATTTGCGTTTTCTTTCATGCGCAAGCTCACGATGAAAGGGTAGCTTTAAAATGTATTTCTTTTTCCTTCGAGCTTCAAGTAACAAAATGAAATTTGTCGGAATTTCCAATTTTCAAATTGAAATTTGAATCTAATTTTACATCGAATTCCATTCGAATTCGAACTGTAAACATATTTCTGAAATCAAAGACTGTGTGTGTTATTAGAGTACCATTTCGAAATAATACTGTTTTGTTAAGCCAAAGATGATTTAAAGAGTCATTGTAACCATTTGATGAAGATTTTTCTTTTGTTTGTTCACTTTGCCGCATTCCATTTGAAAAAAAAAATCTAAAATTTTCGATTCAACCGATTTGAAAATCGGTAAATTCAAAGAAAACTCGAAAAAGAAAAATGTAGGGGGAATAAGAGGTGAAAGTGCTGCCAGGGTCAATAGTAAGAATTCAGTTACCAAAATGGTTGGAAAAAATGGTCAGCAAATAAACCATGTAATAAAGAGCACTAATTAAAATAATTATAATCAAATAAATATGGTAACTGAATTGGGTGTACACCTTAAATAAATAAATTCAACCAAACATACAAAATTTGATTTTTGGATAAAAAAAACACCTCATATCATATATCAAATGAATAGTATCAAATATAAAGTGCAAAAATTGATCCTCAATACTAAAGTGCAGTAGGTAATATAAACATAAATCAATCACTAACACAAAAGACACACTGTGTCTAAAGGGATAAAGGGTGCAATATCACGCCTGACTAGAAACAGACGTGGACCATGATATATAAGTGGTGATATGTGGATATATTTGTGAACTGATATATAATATCCACAAATAAATTAAATTATACTGAATAAATAAATCCAATAGAGTGATGGTCACCAGGATGAATTATAGTAAAGAAACATCCAATAAATAGTGCAAGGGACCCGTGTTTACCTTTATGAATAAATTAAATAAGTTAATATTCCCAGGAAGCTTTTTTTGGGTCAGAGGTTGGGGATAAGTGTTGGAAATGAATAAATGATTAAATAAATAAATAAAGTGGTTATTGGGTTATATTTAAGAGTTAGGCTGCAGCCAATCTATTATTCTGAGTGCGAATTTTCCCTTTTTTCTACGAAAAAGAAAAATTAAACGAATTCAGAATATGAATTCCGAGTCTCAAATACGAATTGAACCAATCAACCTAATTTTGCTAAACTAAATAACTAAATTACTGAATCTAAATGAAACTAAACAAATTTTTTCATAATGCACATGTTTATTGTCTACCATGTTGTTTATTGTCTACCATGTTGTTTATTGTCTACCATGTTGTACGCTGTCACTGCCAGCTGTTATCAACGCTTCCTCTGTATCTGGTTTAGATTTGCTACCTCCTGAATGGCTAAGTTGCTCACTAAAGAAGGGTAGGCCAATTGAAGTGCCATCTTATCTAACATTACCTGTAATTATAGACGATTACAAGCCCTTTTATTGCTCCTGCTGCCATGTCACAGCTCTCTAGCTATCTTTAGATAGCAGCTGTGAAAATTTTGTTTAAGTGCAAAAAATTACTTAATTTCCTTCATTCACATTATCCTTATTGGCTTGAATTGTTTTTTTTTTCTTTAGACAGACCTCCAATTATAAAATAATTCATCAATTTTGGAAGAAGGGATGACGTCATTGTATTCAGGCAAACTTTAGAATGTAAAGTCAGTTTTCACATAGAGTTCCACAACTGCTCTGTAGGGATTGCTAAAGAACTGTGGCATGAGAGAGTGAGCAATGAAGAGTTTACAATAGCTTTCATGTACATTTGGGATTGCAGGAGGAATTATATAGGTCACTTTAAAGGATTCTAAGTGGAGTATTTATAGCAAGTGGGTTTTTCATCCTATCCTTTCCTATTATACACTTATGAGACTGAAAGGAAAAAATGGTTCAAAAGTTTTGGTTAATTTGACTTGGGAACAAGAAAAATGATGTTGTATGCAGCAGCTTAAACTTTTGTTTTTGGTGCCGAACCTTTTGCTTAATATATCAATGTTAGTAAAGATTTTATTTTGTAGTTGAGAGTATTCTAATCCTCAATGTGGACTACTAATCTGGGTCAGATTGTTTAAAGACCAGTACCTATCTGCAAGCACCTAAGCAGCCAATTGGACATTACCGGTGATTATAGTTGTAGCACCCTCCTAGTTAGATAGGTGCTAGGTAAAAACATCTGTTGCTCCTGCTGTTTATCAGGGGAGCCTGATCTATTAGTTTCCCTGTCAGATGTTTCCAGGTGTGATTCACTGGGTCTGAGGGAGTGTCTCCACTGTATCCAATGAGGGAGCTTGTTAGACAGTGGAGGAAACCCAGCTAGTGACACATCATGTTTTATGGCAGTCCCAGTGGGAGGGCATTCTTGCAATGCATCCTGGGATTGACCATAAATACGGAGGGGACATGTGACAGGGCATCTTTGGCAGGAAGCAGAGTCCCAGGAGGAAGCAGACGGTTGCTCTCTCCTCCTGCAGGTGTGAGGAAAGTGGTTCAGGCAGTCGGCCTAGTGAACAGGGTGTGGAGCTGAGCTGCAGAGGATTCAGAGTGCTGACAGTGGAGCTGGTGGCAGAGTCTCTCAGGAAAAACAGTGCCGTGAGTACTCGGGGATTTGCCACAGGGTCTGCCTAGGAGAGGGGACCACTCCAGAGAAGTCAGGGGATCAAGGAGCTAGCTCACACATGAAGTTTGACAGTAAAAGTGGGTGCTGTGTAGTTGACCCTGAAGAATAGGAACAAAGGGAGTGCCAGGAAAGGCCCTGAAGATTGTTCTGCAGTACAGTACAGTTTACCTCAGGAAGTTCACTCAATTCTATTTCACTACTTATGACAAGGTGAAGCAGCGGCCTAGCCATGACTAACGTTATACAGTGTTATTCAGCGTTTCTCAGCATTAATCAGCATTAGTCATCCCAGCTAATTGTGCAGTTATACAAGTTGGAGTATCCCACACATTCCCTTCTCCCATCCCAGTTCTCAATAAAAAAACAAAAACCAAAGCTACTGGACTGTTTCCTGACTGAGCTAAAAACACTTGGGGAAATGTTGAACTGTCATGCTGTTGCTAATGGTATGCCAGGGGAACCCATAACCAGCAGCTCCCAAGGGAGTAGTGCTACATTTGGGGGCTCATCTGGGATGTTGCCCTGGGTTACCGGCCTGGTTGCTAATGGCAACGGCCGAAGAAAAATTTCAAAATCGCCATTTTTGTTTCCGAGATTTTGTTCTAATGCTCAATCCAAGTGTACGGCCTGCTCTACAGGAGATAGGGATAGGGAGAGTGGAATGAAGATAAAATTGCACAGTGATGGTTGCCCATGGCAATGCAAAGATTCCAGTCAGAATTGCAATCTGTACCTAAAAAATGGTGGAGAGCTTCCGTCTGAGCTACAAAATGACACTCCTGTTAAGTACTGGGAGGCAGGAGGAGAGCATCTTTATGTGAATATGGACTGTGACTGCTTAACAGTAAAAGGTGCAAGTGTGGATGGAGAAAATGGTGGCAAGAGGCACGTGGATTGGTGTGCCGGGGGCCGTGTGAGTGCCAAGACTATATGGAAATGGGTTGACCGTGCATAGGACAGCGGGACATTTATTCTATACAGTGGCAGTGTCAGTACTGTGAAGAAAGCTGTCGGCCATGCCATGGAGGGCAGTGGGACTTTCTTTGGAGACAGTATGGTGACGGGCCTTGCTTGTACATGTGCTGGGAGGAGGACTGTTGACCGTGCATAGGACAGCGGGACAATTCTCTGGACTGGCAAAGAGGGACAGCTGGCTCAAGGTGATGGAGGCGCAGCTGGGGCCCTGCTACAAGCAAGAAGAGTGGATGCATGTCTGGCGAGGGACATGGTCCGCTTTGCAGTAACTTCCATGTTAGCTGTGTTGAAAGAGAGTGGCATTGGAGGGATTACTGCACCGCGCGGGAAAGTGCACGTTGAAAAGTTCTAGCAGGAGGAGCCACCGCCAAGAAAGGAATAGGAGTGGAGACGTCGTTCACGTCCAGCCAATCAGGAGTGACCAAGGAAGTACATAAATTATTTCCTCCTTCGGTTGTGGCTGAGAGGGAGACACGTGTGCGGAGAAGAGAACCTGCTGGGCAGACCCGGGAGCAGACCGGAAAGCCGAAGACATCCATCCTGTGGGATACAGGGGTGCAGATGGTGCCCGATGGGAGACTGCCGTTATGCACCGGAGGAGGCGTGGAGCACTTAGGCCTGGTATGTCCCCAATGTTTGAGTGTGACTTTGCGGGTGCAAGCATGAAGCCAGTGTGGGCACTGCGGCTATCTGCTGCTGTGGGCGGAGAGGAGTGAAGGTCGGCCCAGAAAGCTGTGTGTGTCATGAGAGACCGGAGTCACTCGGGCCTTGTTGGCTCTGGAATCGGGCCCTCTTCATGGCTATGGGAGAGGAATGCTCAGGGTGATCATGCAGCTGGAGGCCATGCAACCTGGCAGTGGTTCAGTATGCTTGTCAAAGGAAGCCTGAATGCCAGAGAAAGAGTGCATGCAGATAGTGCAGGCCGGGAAGTGGCCACCTGATGCACTGAAGACTGCGGCAGCAGGAACAAAGTATTTTCCTGTAGAAATTGAGGAGAGAAGATGGCAGTTTTCAGAACCAGTATTAATCCATAGAGGAGGAAATCAATAGCTGGAGGTCAGAAGATGGGACTGAGTGGGACTGGGGATCTGAGGAGCGGAACAGTCCACCATGTCCTGACACAGAAGAAACGCCTGATGAAGACACTAGGGACTCTGTGGTAAGGGGGAAGCTTGCCCAGAGTCTGGGGTTCTGCGAGGCCTATGCCAGTCGGGTCCCAGATTTAATTCCACCCAAGAACTATGGACAGGCTCGGGATCAAAATGAGGCTTACAGCTCCCTGATCAGGCGTGATAAGACCCCGTTCTCTCCAGCTGGGAGAGGGAATTGGAAAACCCTTTCCAGGTTCTCAAGAATGCAGCGATGGCTGCAACGGAAAGTCGCAATGGAATACGGGTATGATTACCCATATGCATCACGGGAGGTCATGATTGAGATTGAAGAGAAAAGGGAGTCTTGGTGTGATGAGGCCATATGGGACTTCCTGTTCATTCCTAAGCCTCACAGGAACTCCACCAGGGCAGAACTTTGGGAGAAGTTCACATCAGTCAAGGCTCAGTGGAGCATCTATCTGGACCGAGTGGAGGTCCGCCGCACAGACGGATCAGGCCAGGCCTGGTCGGTCAGTGTTCGAGATGAACAAGGGAAACTCTTTAGAATCCCTCATCCGAAATTATTATATATAAAGAGGAGAAGCAAAACTCCATAAGTAAAAAAATGGCTGGCTAGCCTATACCTATTACCAAGTTCAAACAAGTTCCAGTTGTTACTGTTTGGGGCGTCTATCCCCTTTTCCACCACCCCTTCCCCTTCTATCCTTGCAGAAGAGGTTGGGGAATGTTATGTCTCATCCAATGGACTCAAACTAGAGGGCCGTTGCTCTTCAGAATGTGGAAAAGATTCTTCTTGCTGTTCCGCAGACCCTTTGGGCCATCGGGCCAGGGTCCTGGATTACAAATACAAGACCAAGAGTAGAAATCAGCACTCAAGGTTCTACTTCAAGTTCCAGGTGGACTTCTTTGGGCCAACAGGCCAACACTGCAACTATGGGGAGTGAATGCCTAGAGAAAGTAGGCAAAGCTCCGGGATTCTTTTGGTGGGGGGTGCCCTGAAACCAGGGACCCCTGAAGAAATCTTGCCTCCTTGGGACTGGTGGGTCGCTCAGGCTCCAGCTACCCAATTCCTGTGGGAGGAAGAAAATTGGTGTTGGGAGTGCCTAGAAGAAGGACACCACAGCTATCTCACTGGACTGTTGTAGTTAGTCAGTGGCAGGGTTCAGGATCGCCTTTGAGGAGCGAGCTGAGCGCCGGGTCAGGACTATGTGTGGAATCGAATTTTCCAGTCAGGGATTAGAATGAGAAGGTCGCCCCTGAGGGGAAGGTCTCCTCATCAGTATGAGGTTTAGACAGTACTAACTGTAATGTGCTCATAAGATGTTAACCTTCTCTTCCTTTGCAGGTGATGTAATGCAGAAATAGATAGTCAGGATTATTTTGTTCACTCACCAGAGCAGGCTCTGCTTGGTGGGGGGGGGGGGGGTGCATTGCATTGCATTAAATGCACCTAACCTGTAATATAATGTACAAACAAGATATTTATATATATATATATATATATATATATATATATATATATATTTTCTTTTTTTTTTGCTACATAATTTATTCATGTAAATTTGTTCTTTTCCCTTTTACCCCTTTCCAGGTTTGTGAGATATTCCTAGGTTTTTATAGCATTTTTTGTAGGGGGCGGCTGCCCCAGAACCAGCGGGACGTGGCTCATTTTTGTTGGGGGATGGATGTAGCACCCTCTTAGTTAGGTAGGTGCTAGGTAAAAGCATCTGTTGCGCCTGCTGCTTATCAGGGGAGCCTGATCTATTAGTTTGCCTGTCACATGTTTCCAGGTGTGATTCACTGGGTCTGAGGGAGTGTCCCCACTGTATCCAATGAGGGAGCTTGTTGGACAGTGGAGGAAACCCAGCCAGTGGCACATCGTGTTTTATAGTAGTCTCAGTGGGAGGGCATTCCTGCAATGCCTCCTGGGATTGACCATAAATATGGAGGGGACATGTGACAGGGCGTCTTTGGCGGGAAGCAGAGTCCCAGGAGGAGGCAGATGGCTGGTCTCTCCTTCTGCAGGTGTAAAGAAAGTGGTTTAGGCAGTCACCTGGTGTGGAGCTGAGCTGCAGAGGATCCAGAGTGCTGACAGTGGAGCTGGTGGCAGAGTCTCTCAGGAAAAACAGCATTGTGAGTATTCAGGGATTTGCCACAGGGTCTGCCTACGAGAGGGAACCACTCCAAAGAAGTCAGGGGATCAAGGAGCTAGCTCACACAGGAAGTTTGACAGTAAAGGGGGTGCCGTGTAGTTGACCCTGAAGAATAGGAACAAAGAGGGTGCCAGAAAGGGCCCTGAAGATTGTTCTGCAGTACAGTACAGTTTACCTCAGGAGTTTCACTCAATTTTATTTCACTATTTACGACAAGGTGAAGCAGCGGCCTTGCCATGACTAGCGTTATATAGTGCTATTCACAGGGACGATCCCAGGCGGGTTCTTAGGGTGCAGTGCGCCCAGGCGCCGCCTGGTGGGGGGCGCACTATCCTCTCCCGACCGCAAGTCTCTCACTGCAGCCTCGGAGCTGCCTGCTATATCCTTTGTAGTTGTGAGCTGAGGGGAGGGGCGACAGTGGGGGAGGCAAATTGACACCCACATTTTTTTTCTAGCAGTTTTGTGTGCAGGGCCGCTTCTATTAGTGCACATAAGTCAGGGGCGCCGGAGGTGCCCCCTCCTCATTGTCCGGGGTTAGGGACAGCAGAAGGAAAAGGGACTTCTGGACCGACAAGCTCCATGTCTCCCCCCCCCCCCCCGTCCAGGCGGGCAGATGGTGCATCCCAGTGAGCTGGGACACAAAGCAGCATCAGCAGATGGGCTGTCTTTGGAGCCTGGCCGGGGGGCGGAGACTAAAGGTCAGCTGACTCGTGAGGGCTGAATGTGGAGGGCTGGAGCTGATCTCGGCAGAGGTGTCACAGCTGCTAGTGCCAGACACCACGGAGCCAAAGTGAGTACTCATAGGCGTGCACACACTTATCATCTAATGCACATTACATACTTGCCCACAGCAGTGACTGTCCCACTACAGCTCTCAAACTCTTTTTTTCTATCTTCCCCAGAAATCTCCTGTACATTCTATCTGTGCCCTGATTTTCTTAGATTCCCTCCATCTCAGTGTCTGCCCAGAGAACCTGGAGGTGGGTTCTGCTGACACTGTGCAAGAAGGGGGTGAGCTGATGTTCTAAGAAAAGTAAATTTAGGGAGATAAGCTGCCCGTTTTACATCAGCACTAATCAGGAGGATTTGATTGCAGGGAGATGAGAATGATAGAGCTATTACTACATACACCCCCCCCCCCCCACACACACACACACACACTCTGTGTATGTCCAGATAATGTGAAGAAACTTTATGACCATTCCATTAACCCTCTGTTATCAAAGTCTAATTCCCAAACATTACCTAACCACTCAATACAAGTTAACTGTCCTCAATAAATAGAGCAGAGCACAGTGTTCATGGCATTTTACATGGTAGTGCAATTCTATGAACACTACATATTCGGAGAAAATCTGTTATTTTGAATTTACACAGTTTAGCTTTTTTTTTGCACACAAGCGCAGGTGTGGTTTTTATGCATCACATGTAGGGTTGCCCATTCATGAGCAACATGGTAAAGAAGTCCCTTCCCCATCCCCCACCAGCACTGCCACTGATCCCACTGTCATATACTACCCTAGCCTGTCCGTATTCTACCCTACCTAGCCTGTCCGTATACTACCCTACCTAGCCTGTCCGTATACTACCCTACCTAGCCTGTCCGTATACTACCCTACCTAGCCTGTCCGTATACTACCCTACCTAGCCTGTCCGTATACTACCCTATCTAGCCTGTCCGTATACTACCCTACCTAGCCTGTCCGTATACTACCCTATCTAGCCTGTCCGTATACTACCCTACCTAGCCTGTCCGTATACTACCCTATCTAGCCTGTCCGTATACTACCCTATCTAGCCTGTCCGTATACTACCCTACCTAGCGTGTCCGTATACTACCTTATCTAGCCTGTCCGTATACTTCCCTACCTAGCCTGTCCGTATACTACCCTACCTAGCCTGTCCGTATACTACCCTGCCTAGCGTGTCCGTATACTACCCTATCTAGCCTGTCCGTATACTACCCTATCTAGCCTGTCCGTATACTACCCTACCTAGCCTGTCCGTATACTACCCTACCTAGCGTGTCCGTATACTACCCTACCTAGCCTGTCCGTATACTACCCTACCTAGCCTGTCCGTATACTACCCTACCTAGCCTGTCCGTATACTACCCTACCTAGCCTGTCCGTATACTACCCTACCTAGCCTGTCCGTATACTACCCTACCTAGCCTGTCCGTATACTACCCTACCTAGCCTGTCCGTATACTACCCTACCTAGCCTGTCCGTATACTACCCTACCTAGCGTGTCCGTATACTACCCTACCTAGCGTGTCCGTATACTACCCTACCTAGCGTGTCCGTATACTACCCTACCTAGCGTGTCCGTATACTACCCTACCTAGCGTGTCCGTATACTACCCTACCTAGCGTGTCCGTATACTACCCTACCTAGCGTGTCCGTATACTACCCTACCTAGCGTGTCCGTATACTACCCTACCTAGCGTGTCCGTATACTACCCTACCTAGCGTGTCCGTATACTACTCTATCTAGCCTGTCCATATACTACCCTACCTAGCCTGTCCGTATACTACCCATTATGGAAGTGTATGTGTAGTGTACTACATTACATGGTCTAAGGCTCGGTTTCCACTAGTGCGACTTGCGGTGCGACTTGACACATGTCAAGTCGCACAGCAAGTCAAAAGCCATTGTTTTCAATGGGGCCCGTTTCCATTGCCGCGTCTTGAGTTGCGGCGACTTCAAAAGTAGATTGTGCACTACTTTTGAGCCGTCTTCAGTGCGACTTCCCTCTATAATGAGGGACAAGTCTCACTGAAAGCCGCAAACAACTTAAGCTACGAAGTCGCGCTAGAAGTAGCATGACTTCGTAGCCACACTAGTGGAAACCGAGCCTGACTGTAACTTAGACTGAAGTTTAATGCATAGTAAAACGTTTTAGGCTTATGGAAGTGTATGTGTACTAATAATGCGCATTGTGCCGCACATTCACGAGCATATAGGGGGGGCAGCAATTTTTATTTTGCCTAGGGCGCCAAAAAACCTTGCACCAGCCCTGGAGAGGAGGAGCCATACAGAGGAAGCAGCGGCTTTGCTCTCTACTGCAGCCTCCTGCTTTCTCTGTACGGCTCCTCCTCTCACAGGCGGAGTGCATTTGATATCACTCCACCTGTGAGCCGGGACTATGGAGGCGCCGTTCTCACAGTGACAGCCGCAGCCCCGCTGAGATATCACACAAGAGCCCAGCACACCACAGAGCCCAGCACACCACAGAGCCCAGCACACCACAGAGCCCAGCATACCACAGAGCCCAGCATACCACAGAGCCCAACATACCATTTTTCTATTGTTTGGTGACTCTAATGTAGTCTCTCATCGGGGATGGAGGGGACTCTTTCTATCAGAGACTCTCCAATAGGCACAGAGAGGGCCTCTGTAAGATAAACCCCCCTCCAGGTCCCATTAGAATCCGTTGTAGTCTCTAATGGGGCCTGGTGGGGGGTCTTTCTAACATAGACTTTAAAATGCACACAGAGATGACCTCTGTTCGAGAGACCCCCCTCCAGGTCCAATGATACAACCCCATTGTAGTCTCTAATGGGGCCTGGTGGAGGCTCTTTCTAACAGACTCTCTAACAGAGGCCCTCTCTGTGTTCCTTGGAGAGACCCCCTCCAGGTCCCATTAGGAAAGGGGAGGAGTTAGTACGATGACCACGCCCACACGGGGGGCGCCATAAATATTTCTGCACCCAGGCGTCTGTTACCCTAGGATCGGCCCTGGCTATTCAGCATTACTCAGCGTTCATAAGCTTTAATCAGTCATCCCAGCTAATTGTGCATAGTTATACAAGTTGGAGTATCCCACTCATTCCCTTCTCCCATCTCAGTTATCAATAAAATCACAAAAACCAAAGCTACTGGACTGTTTCCTGACTGAGCTAAAAACACTTGGGAAAATGTTGAACTGTCATGCTGTTGCTAATGGTAAGCCAGGGGAACCCGTAACCATAACCAGCAGCTTCAAGGGAGTAGTGCTACATAGTATTTAAAGATTATGGAATAATTTGTTTTCTTACCTTCCTTGCTGAGAGCAGTCCTTGTCTAAATAAAGGCAGTTCGCCATTATGGTTCTGAATCTTGCTTTTTTCAATTATCCAGTCTGCCAAAACTTCATCTGACTTAGGGCACCTTCACAAGAATAAGTATAAATATAAAAAAAAGTAGAATTATATTGTTTAGATATATAATCCAAGCAAAAAAAAAAACCACATGGAACAACCTCATCAAAAATGTTTTTATTTGTATGATTTGCGTGTTTGGCCTGCTGCCTTTCCTTTTACATATAATTTGTCCGAAATGAAAATTACTGGATAGTGGTCTATGAAATGCTAACATAATAATCCATAATAGCTTGTGGTGTTTACATTTTTGCATTGGCCTTACTTGTGCAAATCAATACCCTAAAAAAGCAACATCCCACAGAAAATAAATCCTTTATGAATCTTCCATTGATATATATTTTTTCCCTGGTCTGTAATTCTAACTCTTTCATGACCAAAGGTAAATGGCATGTGGATAGTGACACCAAATGTATCCCACTGAAAATTGATCCTTTTTGAATCCTTCTGTTACATATTCAGTATTTGAATCTGCCGTTTGATTCCAGGTAATCCTGATGCTATGGCGGTAAAGCAGCCACTCTGCACAGGACCCTGGAAACAGTGGCAATCACTGTAGCAGTGACTACTACAGTGATTCTCTACTTCCTCAGCTGTCCCACAGTTATGGCTTATGCATACTTACATTAGACAGTCAATTACTGTTAAAGAGTATCAACACCCTGTCACCATCTCCAAATTGTGCTCCTGCATTGTCACGTGAGATTCTGATGGAAGGTAAAAGTGGTCATTTCAACACACATTACACATACATGGGTCGCTATTATTGCCATCAGGAAACATACCCTGAGAAATGCCACACAGCCATCGCTGGAGCAAATGCATGTAGACAAGAAGTGGCTACAGATGCTCAGCAACACTAAGATTAAATAAATTATATAAAAAAGAGGAAAAAAGGCAATTGTATTTGATACACAGCAAACCTACTGTCATTTTGTTAAGTTTTACAGCTAATTTAATCAGCCATGTATTATGGAGGAAACTGAGAAAACCATCAAATGGCTACACCAGAAAAACACTTTTTTTTTATAGATATGGATTGACCACACAGCATGGAGTAAATACTCCTTTTTTTTACTGAAGTAATGACATATACTATATATCTGCAATAGTAAAAAGATCAATGGGTCACATTAAATTTTTCTGTAGTGTATATAGTATGTAATTCATTAGAAACAGTAACTTTATTACATGTGTTGTCTTAAGGGGTAATCAAGAAAAATCTGACTTTGGTAACAGAAATCTTCCAGAATTCTTTCTTTAGGGTGGACGGTTTGGTTCAGGTAAACTGTAAATATACTGTACAGGGTGGCAGGATTAGTCCTGGATGGTAGATGTATTTCCCCAGTATATGAGTAGTGGTCCTTTTAAAGTAAAGTTCAAGAGACTTTTTGAGTACTCAGAGGTTCTCACTCATGCAAGATGAGTGGTTCTGCGATAGCCCAGTTGGAGAGGAGAGCAACTGCTTTACAGTTCTCCCAGACTTGGTAAATCCTCATTTGGGACATTGGATTTGAAGGCTCAGGGAGACTTTGGGTGGGAAAGAGCCTCCAAACCCCAACTACAGGAATCTGGTCCCAAAAAGAGTTAGCCCACCTGAAAGGAAAGCTTGAAAAGCAGCAGAAAGGAGGCAGCACATTTTAATGAGGTAGAATGGAGTAGTCTATAGCTATGAGATCATGTGGGCTGTCTGGCTACTAAGCTCAGTTTCCTGAGCTCCTACAACTTGTCTTGCGTTGTAAAACAGATAGAAACCCTAAGCCTGGGATTGAGGTATACTGGTGGTGAGTCATTATGCTTGGTCTTGAGTATACCAAGACTATGGACTGTTTGCCTTTTTTTTTCTAAAGAAAATTATTTGTACTTACTTGTTTTTGAGAGACTACAAAAGACTATTTACTTTTACAGCGGTTGGACAGTGATCTTGGGCCCTTCATATGACAATACATTTGGGAGGAGTTAGGTCACATTTGGGATACGACTTAAAAGGAAACTTTCAGAATAGAAATATGGAAACTGCATTATTGAGGCCATTTAAAGGGTCAACTAGTACACTAAGTCTAATAGATTACAGTTTCCCACCTTTATAATATGCAGTTAGTTGACAGGCCAACAAACACTTGACTTCAGGTAAAGAAAAAAACTGCGCTAAATATCAAAAAACAATCAAAGCAGCAACTTAAATGTGACAAACATTCCAAGAGTAATAAAGAAAAAAAGCTGCGCTAAAGTGATAAAGACCATAAATAATATGAGTCCATAAACATCCCAAAATAAAATAAATGAATATTGTAAAGTACAAATGGTCAACAGGAACTCCTCGTATGCAAATAATGTATGTAGATACTGCTTACCAGAGGCAGCAGTATAAATCGTCTCATACGAAAATTCGCCAAATCCAAACGAAAACCATAAGATGGAATCTTATAAGAAGATTTTGCCACATCCAAACGAAAGACCATATGACAGAATCTCTCACCAGGATTCCTGACCAAGGATCATGAGATATTGAATGTTCAAGTGAAAAATTAAATAAAAAACATAGTGTGATACTGTATTGCCAGTGAATGATTCACAGAAATACACCCTTGTGTAGGATGAAAGAAGGTAAGTACTGATAGATAGACACCACCACCCTCACAGACTGCTTACCAAATAAGAATATTATATAGATATAACAGACAGAACCATATCGCCATCCAATTCAGTCCATGCAATATCTACAATCATCAATATGAATAGGCTTGTATCCCTGCTTACCAGAAGCAAACAAGTTGAGAGCATATGAATAATCAGATGTTCTCCAGATATGTGAAATTCCTTAGGATTTTCTATCCTCCAACAATGTAATTATCTCAGAGATCATCAAACATATGCAAAAGAGATATAAGTGCACATAGCGTAATATTGTCAGATGAATCGGCACACACCCAAGGTGATTTGATGAATAAAAAACGTGAATGGAGCCGCCACCACCCTTACAAACTCCTTACCAGATTCATGCGAGTAGATAAATGTCATATGAAGCAAGGCTGCCACACACACCAACTCTGTGACACTGATATCACCGCCACTATATATCATATATCGCAGCTTACCAGAGGCATAAAGTTGTAAACCAACAAAGAATGATGATTCCCGATGGAAGAATTGATATCGCTCTCTCAATGGTGATGATCCGTAATTTGACTCAGATGGTCACATGTAAATAATGGAAAGCCCCATAGTGTAAAACCATTTATTAAATAAAAAATAAAAGAATTGCACTTACAGGGAAAACAGAGAAACTGCGCTGAATCCAAGCCGGACAGCTTCAAACACCCGCCCAAGCGTCTCACAGAGGTGACTTCAGCACGCCGCGACCAACGTACGTTTCGTCACAAGGGTGTATTTCTGTGAATCATTCACTGGCAATACAGTATCACACTATGTTTTTTATTTAATTTTTCACTCGAACATTCAATATCTCATGATCCTTGGTCGGGAATCCTGGTGAGAGATCCTGTCATATGGTCTTTCGTTTGGATGTGGCAAAATCTTCTTATGAGATTCCATCTTATGGTTTTCGTTTGGATTTGGCAAATTTTTGTATGAGGCGATTTATACTGCTGCATCTGGTAAGCAGTATCTACATACATTATTTGCATACGAGGAGTTCCTGTTGACCATTTGGACTTCACAATATTCATTTACTTTATTTTGGGATGTTTATGGACTCATATTATTTATGGTCTTTATCACTTTAGTGCAGCTTTTTTACTTGACTTCAGGTGATATCTGACACACAGGGATTAATTTACTAAAACTAGATGTTTGGAGCATCTTTTTGCATGGTAGCCAATCAGCTTTTAAATTGTCAATCCACTTGTTCAATTAAGCTTTGACAAAATAAACCTGGAAGCTGATTGGTTTCCATGCAGAGCTGCACCAGATTTTGCAATCTCCGGCTTTAGTAAATAAACACCGTAGTGTTTTCTAACATTATTCCTCACAACCATCCCTCCCTTATAGGCTATGTTTTGGAAATTTCCCTTACATACAATATCTGGCATTAATGCCAAGCCATTGAAATGTATTCAAAATTAACTAGCCACTTCTCTGTTCTTGGCTAAATTATCCTTTTTTTCCCACATGGAATGGGTGGAGGCCTCCTTTAGTAAGGACTCACAGGTCCAAAATTTCTTTGAGGTTTGGGAATACTTTATATAAACTTTGGCACTTAACAATCTATATTAGAATGTTTACAATACACCCAGTGGTAACAAACTAGATTAGTAACCCTCCTGTTGACTCCTAAAGCCCCGTACACACGCACAGATTGTTGGCCATAAATTGACGGCCAACGTCCGATCTGCCGATTGTAGGCTTGTTAGTATGATGCTTCCGACAACCAACTGCGAATTTTCAGGCCGAAAAAAATCTGGTGTGCATGCTATAAAATTTTTGTTGGCCAACAAAGAACGGCCGATTGTTCCTCAGTCAGTACAGATTTTGGCAGACAAAAATCAGATGAGCAAGACTGGGCATGCTCAGAGAAGAAAAAACACATGGAAAGTCAACCATCACATGACATCACTTCTGAAGTTGGTTTTTGTTGGCCAACAAAAGTCCAGTGCAAGTCTAGAGCACATTTCAACCAACAAACAACACTGGACAAAAGACGGCCGATCAGTTGGCCAACAATCTGTGCGTGTGTACGGGGCTTTACCCCCTCCTCCCCCCCCAATTAACCCATATTATGTTTTGTAATATATTGACTGAGGTCCCCCCCCCCCTATTTTCCCCTACCTCTTAACTACTGGACTGGCCGCCATCCATCCAAGTGCTTTTTACCATTCTCCCTTAGAGCCAGCACTGCTAGCTCATCATCAAGCCGTACTAACAAAATGTAAATTGCTATTATTATCTTGCTTTATTACCCAAATGTTGCAGCCACTCTTATTGTCAATTGCATTCTCGCATTAAAAATAATAATAATAAAAAAATCAACTAAAGGCAAAACTTTTTTTTTGCATTTTTGCTTGACATCTGCAAACTACACAAGTGTGCAGGATCATTATGTACTCCCAGTTTGGAGACAGCTCCAAGTGGGGGAGATGGAAGGGTCAGAGGACCAGTGGAGGGCGGTGTGTTGGGGGTGCAGGGGCGCCGCCCCCCCTATCCATGCGTCCAGCCCCCTAATCTACATGCGGGGCGCCGGACGCATGGAGTTCAAGGGGGCTTTTTTTTTTTGCATCACCTGATTAGAGCCAGAGGCTCTAATAGGCTGCAGCAAAGGGTGGACCCGGGGCGCAGAGCAGTGCACCCTGGGACCACCCATTGTGTGACAATAGCGAATGAAAATTCGCTATTGTCACACGGATCCTCTTCCTGGCCAATCAGGGAGCGGGTCTAATACCTGATTACTGATTGGCCGCAAGGCAAACCCCATGCCATTGGCCGAGGAGGAGGTGGGAGGACTCGAGGAGATGCGCCGGGGGACTGAGAGAAGCCGCCGCTGCTGCTGCTGATCCAGGTAAGTGCACTGGTCTCGGGGGCCACACTGCATTTAAGGGGGCACACACGCTGGTCTCTGCATTGAAGGGGGCATGCACGCTGGTCACTGCATTTAAGGGGGCACGCACGCTGGTCACTGCATTGAAGGGGGCATGTACACTGGTCACTGCATTGAAGAGGGCATGTACGCTGGTATCTGCATTGAAGGGGGCACGCAGGCTGGTCACTGCATTGAAGGGGGCACGCACGCTGGTCACTGCATTGAAGGGGGCATGTACGCTGGTCACTGCATTGAAGGGGGCATGTACGCTGGTCACTGCATTAAAGGGGGCATATACGCTGGTCACTGCATTGAAGGGGGCATGTACGCTGGTCTCTGCATTGAAGGGGGCACGCATGCTGGTCACTGCATTGAAGGGGGCATGCACGCTGGTCTCTGCATTGAAGGGGGCATGTACGATGGTCTCTGCATTGAAAGGGGCATGTACGCTGGTCACTGTATTGAAGGGGGCATGTACGCTGGTCACTGCATTGAAGGGGGCATGTACGCTCGTCACTGCATTGAAGGGGGCATGTACGCTGGTCACTGCATTGAAGGGGGCATGTATGATGGTCACTGCATTGAAGGGGGCATGTACACTGGTCTCTGCATTGAAGGGGGCACGCACGCTGGTCTCTGCATTAAAGGGGGCATGTACACTGGTCGCTGCATTGAAGGGGGCACGCACGCAGGTCACTACATTGAAGGGGGCATGTACCCTGGTCACTGCATTGAAGGGGGCACGCACGCTGGTCACTGCATTGAAGGGGTCATGTACGCTGGTCACTGCATTGAAGGGGGCATGTACGCTGGTCACTGCATTGAAGGGGGCATGTACGCTGGTCACTGCATTGAAAGGGGCATGTACACTGGTCACTGCATTGAAGGGGGCATGTACGCTGGTCTCTGCATTAAAGGGAGCACGCACGCTGGTCTCTGCATTGAAGGGGGCACGTACGCTGGTCACTGTTTTGAAGGGGGCAAGCTTGTCACTGTTTTCAAGGAGGCACACTGATCACTGTGCATTGAAAGGGGGCAACTGGAGTTGAAGCTGAGTAAGCTCATGAGGCATATGGCTTGGCGTTTTCCAGTGTTTGTGTTCTGCTGAAGCTGGAAAAGTTCCCCTGCGTGGGAAACTTTGTGCTGAACCATTGTTTTGCTCTATGTCATTTTAATAAAAGTGTCCTGTCTGTCATGGATTCACCGTTTAAACACATTTACCACGAGAGCTAACTACCTCATGTCACAGTGGGCATTATGTCACTCTCGCTCATGCGCAGGAGTTCTGTTGGCTTCAGCATTGCTGAATATCTACAGTGAGCTGTGTGTGCTCACTGTGCAGGGGGCAGACAGGCAGGTAGGTAATTTTAATGCACAAGAGAAAAAGCAGGTCTCTTCTGCATTAAAAGTCCTGCCTGTTCGGACTTTTTAAATTACTACATAAAGTTCCACTTTAATCATAGCTGGGGAGATTTCCCATAACTTTTTGTCTCATTGCCTAAACAGGAAGTGAGAGGAAATCCCTTCAAAGCGAGGGAGTCTTTTGTTGTCATTAGGGACCTAGAGCTAATGCCGCCATGTTCTGGTGGACCAAACATTTTGAATTTTCTGTGACTTTTCACTCCACAATTCGGATCCAGATCCAATAATTGGCGCTGTCTTATGGGTCTCAGTTAAAGCAAGGCATGCTTGTATTGGACAAGTTGGAGATTGTGACATGACTTCCCATTAACCCCTTGCATTTACTGAGATAAATGCAAATCATTCTGTAAATTACACCTGTGCCAAAATAGTGACCCCCCTGTGGTTGCTATGTAGCAGTAGAGATGTACCGAACGGTTCGCCGGCGAACGGTTCCCGGCGAACTTCGAACGTTCGCGTTCGCCGCTGCGGGCGAACATATGCGATCTTCGGTCCGCCTCCTATACATCATCATTGAGGCAAACTTTGACCCTGAACATCACAGTCAGCAGACACATTCCAGGCCAATCAGCATACCTCCCTCCCACACCCTCCCACCTCCTATAAATAAGCAAGGGCAGCATCCATTTTAGATCATTTCTGTGTTACTGAGAGCAGGGAAAGTGCTGGTGCTGCTGCTGCTGTTATAGCTGGGGACAGTTCCCGGTCTTGTTAGCCAGTGTTCTTGGTACACTCCTGCTGTAAGGACAGCACCCCAAAAAGCCCTTCCTAGGGCTGGTATTTGAGTTTTTTTTTGGATATATATATATATATATCTATTGTCCCCAAAAGCCCTTTTGAGGGCTGGTATTTGTGTAATTTTTTTTTGTTCTGTGATATATATATATATATATATATATATATATATATATTGTCCCCAAAAGCCCTTTTGAGGGCTGGTATTTGTGTAATTTTTTTTGTTCTGTGATATATATATATATATATATATATATATATATATATATATATATATATATCTATTGTCCCCAAAAGCCCTTTTGAGGCTGGTATTTGTGTAATTTTTTTTGTTCTGTGATATATATATATATATATATATATATATATATATATATATATATATTGTCCCCAAAAGCCCCTTTGAGGGCTGGTATTTGAGTATTTTTTTTAATATATATATATATATATATATATATATATATATATATATATGTAGCATGTCCAGAACCAGAAAAAAAAGATCATATAGGTGTAAAAGGGGTTCCCACCATCCCTGCTCTACTGAAAAATTATCTTTTTTTCTGGTTCTGGACATGCTACAGAGCTGAAACTTCACAGGTACACTTTTTAGACCCCCTAGACACTAAATCACACAAAAAAAGTTCTTAAAAATTGTAATTTTTGACAGAGAGCCAATTATTGGAAAAAAAAAAAAACTTAACAAAAAAAAATTTCTTTGGATTTATTGTTTGGGGGGTCTAAAAGGTGTACCTGTGAAGTTTCAGCTCTGCAGCATGTCCAGAACCAGGAAAAAAGATCATATAGGTGTAAAATGGGTTCCCACCATCCCTGCTCTACTGAAAAATTATCTTTTTTTCTGGTTCTGGACATGCTACAGAGCTGAAACTTCACAGGTACACTTTTTAGACCCCCCAGATGCTAAATCCAAAGAAATTTTTTATTTTTATTTTTTTTTATTTTTTCAATTATTGGCTCTCTATCAAAAAATTACAATTTTTAAGAACTTTTTTTTGTGTGATCCCTCTCCGGCATGCCACAGTCCAGGTGTTTGTCCCCTTGAAACAACTTTTCCATTACTATTGTGGCCAGAAAGAGTCCCTGTGGGTTTTAAAATTCGCCTGCCTATTAAAGTCTATGGCGGTTCGCAATGTTCGCCGGTTCGCGAACATTTGCCGATGTTCGCGTTCGCCGTTCGCGAACAGCGAATTTTATGTTCGCGACATCACTATGTAGCAGGGCAACCATTTGGCGCAGGAATTGGAGAACAGAGGCGATCACTGTAGTAGTGGTGAATAATACAGTGGTTCTCTACTTCTTGATACCTGATTGGCATAAATTGCTTTATACAGAAACAGTGAGAAAAGGTGGCTGCTATGACAATACACTAAACAATAAGGAAGATGCACTTACTTTTGTATATATTTGTGTGAATTAGGCTTTTCTTCATATTCACCAATAGGAGACCATGAAATTACATGATTACCTTAGGGAGAAAAAAAAATCTGCATTATTATGCAAAATTACAACACTGTACAATAAATAATAATTTTTATGTCTCTATGCACCCTAATACACTCAGCACACTGCCTTGCACAATAATACACTCAGCATTCGCCCATTTCAGAATACACAGCAATCCCATCTTATACCCACAGCAGAGCTACCATCAACAGATCAGCAGACTACTCGTCAGGCTGTTGGCAGATCTGCACACTCTGGCCAGCAGTCATCATGTTCCCAGGCACTGTATGACTGTAAACTCTAGCCACTCCTTACATAAAAGTAGAACTATCTATCTTTCTTGCTTCCTGGGCCCTTTCTTTTATGATCACAAATATCAAAATAGCATCTAAAACAGCCTCCTGTTGTTAGGACACAGGGGGTCCCTTCTGCATAGCATCATTGTTATGTGCCAGGTATCCACCAAGCGCCCCAGCAACCAAAGACACTGTGTGGCCAGGCCACCAGCATCCAAGCAACTAACATCAAGGTGGGAAGGTGATGAATTCCCCTATGCACTCAGGCTGGGAGAGGGAGGGGCAGAATTAGGAACCAATCAGGTATGTTGCATGCAATTGGCTAACAAAAAGCATGCCAATATAAGGAGAGATCAAAGTGATCAGAAAGATGTCATGTTGCACTTTATTTGGCCAGTCAGTAGGCTGGGAGAAAGAGGACATCACTGTATCCCTTCTGTTGACTCTACTGTGGCACAAATGTTGTAGTCTATCTGATTCTTTGTACATTATGAGACCTACAATATGTAGGCTGCACCACACATCCCCTGAGAATTAGAAAAGGGTAACACTATTGTGACACAAATAATTTAAATGTTAGAAATATTTCCAATGCAATCCATAACTTTAGGGAATGCCATCAGGTTGATCTTTCCTCATTTCCTTTTAGAGGAATAGAATTGCTGTCTCACTCACCTAGAGGAGGTGATAGGGAGAGAAGGTTACTAGGAAGAGAGGCATGGTGGATTTGTAGGCTTATTTCTAGATCACCTAGGGGGTTGAACCTGAGATGGGATCTAGATCTGCACATACATTAAACTGTCTCTCTCCAGTGTCTCTCTTCCCTCTTGGTCTCTTTATCACTTTTCTTAATTATTTTCTTTTTTTTTTTTTTCATTTTTATCTATGTATACTATCATTGTTTAGTTTGTGGCACATACATGGGTTTCCTTAGTATATACTACAACTAATTCCAATTTTTGCTAATTGTCTGCAATTAATTGGGACAATGAATGGGTGGAGCTTGTGATATGTAGAGTCACTATATATTTCAAAGTTTTGTCTCTAAATGTAATTTTTGACTAAGGCTATAGGCTATAGGCTCAAACGCATCAACTGATCTTATCAGCAGTTGTGTTCTGTGGTTGCTGCCTGAATAAAGATGAAGATTTTTTAAGAGCAACTACCAGTGTGCGAATCATCTTTCTACACCACTATATCCCTTCTACAGTTTATAACTGTGACAAAGAAAGTGCTGTGTGGCAAGGCTGTGTAATTTTTAAGACTAGATAGATGGAAAACTAATTTTTTGGCAGGTAAAATGTTTCCCATGTATGAATTTTATCTATGTATTTAGCTGTTTGCCAGTTCTGTTTTCTCTATCGCTCATTGACAGACGTAGTCCTCGGTGATACAGCACCTTCGGGTTATGTTGCCTCCACAGGAGTAGGACTAGACAGGAAATAAAATGCTCTGGCCACACCCTAGGGGCAGTCCCAGAGGGTATATCCTCTCTCTCTCTGCCTCAGCAAATCAGTTTTTTTTCTGTCTAGTCAGGAGTAAGGACCTAGATACCTTGCTGGGATCTTCGGTCCTGGCAGGATTTTTTTCTTAGAAAAGAATTTTTTAAGACAGCTTTTTTTCTCCAGTGTTCCTGTGAGATCTTCAAGCAAGAAAGCTGAACTGGGCGACGGGCTGGATGTTGAGATCCAGTGGTCACCCCAGTTCAGCCTACGAGCGCGTGCAGGCCATAGCTCCGCGCTGGGTCGGCCGCGACATAGTCCCACTGGACGGGGACTGACCCTGCGAGTTAAACGTCTCGCTGAAACGCCAAAGACCATGAGTCACGGCGCCCGTATTGGTCGACAGCCCTCCTACCTCGGTGGAGAGGGGTACTGTCAGGAGTTGGCGCCCGCCTGGTTCCGGTATGGTGAGTAGTATGTTCCCCCTTTCCCCCTGACGGGCCTTGTGGTGAACGCGGGCCCCTCTCTGTAATGGTAAGGATGGGTTCCCCTCTATCCTACAACATGTCACAGATCCCCCTAATTGAGTGTGATTTTTGTGTACAAGAAGCCAGGAGGCTTGGTTTGGGAGCTGACAATCTAATTGTAAAGATGTGTAAATGATTGTAGTCAGTGGCAGTACTAGAACTTTACTGTGATAGTATAAGGTATCCTACCTGTCAGTAGCCACAGGGCGATGTCTATACATGTATACTGCATTCCAGATCATTCCTCCAGCTAAGCAGCGGTCCGCATACGGCCCGCTAGGGTCCGGTACCTCCGACCACGCTGACCACCATGAGGGTGAAGGGTTGTGAGGCCGAGATCCTTCTGCAGACATGCCGCTATTCTGTGCAGGCCGCCGCCATTGTCTGGTAGATCGCACGAGGCCGCCATTTTGGTGTAGCCTCGTGTCTCCAGCATGGGGGCGGCCATGTTTGAGGTGACTCAAACACCTCATGGAGCCAGGGGGAGGAGCCGGCAGGCGTGTTAAGGGGCGGAGCCGCCTCTTTTACCCAAGAAATAGGGCCAAAGACTTCCTGTCTGTAACAAGACAAGCACTGAGCAAGCTGATGAAAACTTCTGTGCATCAGGGAGGAGCCTTGGGGTCTGTCTCTCTCTCTGTGGGGTCCAAAAAGGCAGGTAACACTGAGGGGCGCTGTTGCGACTGGGGGACACAAAAAAAAAAAAAAAGTTTTTTTTTACTTTGTCATTTTTTGTCGCTGGCAAGTGTCTTGTATAATCATTGACCCTGCCGCATAGGTATCCCCACCTGATCCCCTCAAGGTGGCCGCAGGACCCTCCAGTACCCCACTTGTGTTTTAATGCATTATCGGCAATTTTGGAGTCTTTGGTATCCCGGGTGGAGGTGGCCTGTCAGGGACGGGGGTCAAGTAGCGACCCCCGCCTACCCCTATTGTTTATCAGATACTTCAGATACGAATTCGGAACTGGTCAATGCAGTTGCAGGTCCCTCTTAGGGGGCTGTTGTCTCAGGTAATATCTCCTCAGCAGTGAGGAGCACGTTTCTGCCTCCGCCATAGCACAAGAGTGGTGGATGCACTAGTTGTGTCCGTCCGGGAAACCTTTAGTCTTGAGGTTACACCGGCAGAGGTAGCTGAGACTGAGATTCCTTTTTGGTACTTGTTAGCCTACCAAAAGGGCGAAGGATTTTCCTTTACCCAAATGGGGTCGTTTTGAAACGAACCCCTGTTATTTCCAAACGCATGGCTAGGTGCTATCCGTTTGAGGAATTCCTCTTTATAGGATAGACGGTACCACCTGCTGTCTTGCCACAGACTGTTAGGATAAAAAGACCTCGTAACTAACGAGGACCTTCCTTTTCTGCTCATATAGAGTTGTTCGTTCCGCGAGGGCGGGCGATAAGGCGAAACCCTCCAAAGCCCCTTTAGAGGGGTTTCAAAGGGCGCTGGTCGGGTAAACAAAGAGTCCGGCTCAGCCAAGCCTGAAGAATATAGCCTGATGCGCCCCTACCCATCTCTGGGGTGGGGGGGGGATGTCTTCACCGGTTTCTGGAGGACACAGGATCGAGTTTCGATCACTTCCACCGGTGCGATTCTGCCCTTCTAACATTGAACGGTTTCAGGGGTTCTATTCGAACCTATTCACAATGCCCAGGAAAGAGGGCAAGGTGCGTCCAAATCTGGACTTGGGAAGAAATAGAGTCCATCCGTACAGTGGTGGCCTCCCTGCATAAAAGAGATTTCCTGGCGTCCATAGACATATAGGATGCCTATCTTTATATCCCCATCATCGCAGGACATCAGTGTTTTTTCGCTTTCCCAAAGATCATCCCTGGTTCCCACCAGGAGACTGAACTATCTGGGCCTAAGGTTGGATACATCCTGGGCAAGAGAGTTTCTCCTTGCTGGGAAACTCCAGAAGGTTCAGTCAACGATTCGGATGTTGCTGTCCGTCAATTGGCTGGGACTGATGGTGGCCTTCTTAGAGGCAGTACCGTATACCCAGTCTCATACCCGAATTCTCCTGAAGGAGATTCTTTTTTAATGGAATCAGAATTCCGATTCCCTGGACAATCGGATCCGGTTGAGCGAGCGGACCAGGAAGTCTCCGATGCTCAACCAGGGGAAGTCATTTCTTCCGATAGTATCCAGATTACCAATAAGGGTATCGGAATTGAGAGCGATCAGATTTTGTCTGATTTACTGGATCGAGCAGCTCTAGAGCAGCCCGATTCGGATCCAATCGCATATGGCCTCTTCATCCAGAGGTTTTTTTCCCTAGCTGTCCCTTCATTGGGACATCCCGGATGTGGATCTGTTGGCACCTTGGCCTAACAGGAAGGTGCGGAGGTTTGTAGCTCGCGCCACGATCCTCTAGCGGACGCAGCAGAAACGCTGATCGCCCCGTGGGGGCAGTATCAGCTACGGCATGCCTTCCATCCTCTCAAGTTGCTGCGGGAACTTCTTCGCAGGATAGAGGTGGAGGGAATTCCAGTTATTCTGGAAATTCTGGATTGACCTCGTCAAGCCTGGTACGCCGACTTGGCGAGGCTAGTCGCGGACGCTCCTTGGAGACTTCCTCTCAGGGAGGATTTGCGGTCTCAGGGACCGATCTTTCATCTTGCTTTACAGTCGCTGGCTTAATGGCCTGGCCATTGAGACCCAGGTACTGAAGGACAAGGGAGTGTCAGCTTCAGTTATTCCTACCTCCAGTTAAAGCAAGGAAAGCGACTTCCAGCACATGGAAGTCTTATATTGCATGGTGTGAATCTATTGGATTTTCCCCACATACCTATTCGGTGACCCGAATTTTGGTCTGTCTGCAACAAGGGGTTGAGCAGAAACTATCCTTGAGCACGATCAAGGGTCAGGTTTTCGGCTTTAGCAATCTTCTTTCAAGAAACCTTTGGCTAATCATTCCTTGGTGCGGAATTTCATCCAGGGGGTGCGACATCTGGCTCCGCCAGTGCGCGCACCCTTACCGCCTGGTATCTTAATTTAGTGTGGTCGGTTCTTCAGAAACTTCTCTTTGAAGATATTAGGGAGATTCCCTTGCTTACATTCCCAGAAGGTGGCCTTCTTGGTGGCCATTACTTCTCTACGCAGGGTGTCAGAACTGGCCGCATTATCCTGTCGTTCCCCAGATCTGGTGGTTCATAGGGATAAGGTGGTTCTTCTTCCGAATCCATCCTTCCTTCCTAAAGTGGTTTTCGTAAGACGGACTCATTTTTTGTGATCACGGATAGCCCTTGAAGGGGGTTGCCTGTGTCTGCCGCGACCATATCTACATGGATCAGTCAGACGGTGGTACAGGCTTATTCTATTAAGGGTCGGAATCCTCCGTTCCCTGTTAGGGCGCACTTCACTCGGGCGCTCAGTACTTCCTGGGCCTTTCGCCATCAGGCGTCAGTGGTCCAGGTATGTAAAGCGGCCACCTGGTCGTCGGTACATACCTTTACAAAATTTTATAAAATTGATGTGATGGCATCGGCGGATGCCTCATTTGGCTGCAAGGTTTTGCAGGCCGCAATTTGAGGAGACCGGTGGTCTACCTCGAGGGTTTTTTTCTGTTTGAAATTTTTTTTGTTGAGTCTCATCATTAAGGATGAGCATTGTAAACTTCTAGTTGGCACCGGTTGGGCCTTCTAGATTTGGATTTGATTTCCATTTTCCCACCCCTCATTTGTGATACTGCTCTGGGACTTCCCGAAGGTGCTGTATCACCGAGGACTACGTCTGTCAATGAGCGATAGAGAAAAATGGATTTTTGTAAAATCTTACCGTAAAATCCTTTTCTCTTAGCTCATTGACAGACGTAGTACCCGCCCCTCTGTTTTTTTGAGTTGGGTTGGGTTAAATTCTCTAAAGACTGCTTTTATGACATAACTGATTTGCTGAGGCAGAGAGAGAGAGGATATACCCTCTGGGACTACGTCTGTCAATGAGCTAAGAGAAAAGGATTTTACGGTAAGATTTTACAAAAATCCATTTTTACCATTATACCTAACCAACCTGCTTTGGAGTCTTTTTGTATGCTGCCTGCACAATTCCTTCAGGACACTGGAAAATGCAAGCTCGTGAAACAATACCACTTACAGTTTTCAGGAAAGATGTTTTTTTTTTCACAAACAAGTCCATCCAAAGCTACTAATCTAGTGCTGTGTGGACAAAGTGTGGCTCAAGTGCACCAGGCTATGGCAGAGAGATTTGGTAAAACATTTTACTTATCTTCAAACTACCTATGTTCCTAAAAATAACAGTGTATCTTCCATCTCTACGCTAATTTTCCAAGTTTTAATTTATTCTACCTGTAATGGTACAATTACAAAATTTTGATAATGAGAATCCCAGGTTTTCCTTTCAACAAAATATCCTTAATGCGTAGATGTTAAAATCCTACATATAGTACACGCAGCTAACCAACAGTGTCACTGCCAAACATATTCAGGCAATGTGAATATGTACTTCGGAAAAGTATCACACTTCAAAAATGCTTGCCTCTATAGCAATGGAAAAATCATGGGGCAATAGTATTTCTTATACTATATAATATATACATAATAATAATAATTTTGTCAGGCTTATTGGGTAGAGTAAATAAAAGAAAAATTGAATTTTGGCATAGTCATATATAGATATTCTATTTTACATAGAAATGTTGAGCAGTGGCGTCCATTTTGTTAGGTTACTGAAAGGTTAAATCTCCTTTAAAAGTGCCTGTTCAGGAAATTCTTAACCACTTACCGCATACTAACGTAGGTCTACGTCGGTAAACTTTGCGGTAGTGTACCGGGATGATGCCTCTAGCTAGAGGCACCATCCCGGTACCGTGGTTTAGAGCCGACGGTTGGCTTTCCGTCGGTACCGACCGATGCGGCTCGGGAGCCGCTCGATCGGTACCCGGGGGGGCGGGAGGGGATGTCCCCCCCCCTCCCGCCGCCTTCCGTGGCTTTGCCCGGGGCTCCCGTTCCACCGGGAGCCCCGAGCACCCAGCCGGCACGTCCGCCGGCTGGATGGAGTCCCGATGAATGCCGGAAACGGCATCGATCGGGTCTCCGATGACGTAACCCGGAGCCGGCGTCCATGACGTCACTTCCGGGTTACTGTGCTGCAAAAGGCGGCAAATTTGAAAAACGGCTGTATGCAAAAATGCCGTTTTCGGCGTTTTGCATACAGGGAAGTGTAGTGGAGGGGTCTAGGGTCTTTTAGACCCTCGATCCCTCCATAAAGTGTACCTGTCACTACATATTGGTGTCACAAGGGATGTTTACATTGCTTGTGACAGCAATAAAAGTGATCAGATTTTTTTTTTTTTTAAAACTTTAATAAAGTTAAAAAAATAAATAAAATAAATGGGAAAAAAAAAATAAAATTTAGCCGCCCCCGTCACCGTTAGCTCGCGCACAAAGAAAAACGTATACGGAAGTCGAGCCGCAAATGAAATCGCTGTTCAAACCACACATGTGAGGTATCGCCGCGATCGCCAGAGCGTGAGCAATAATTAAAAAAAAAGAGCTACACTCTAACTCAAAACTGGTAACCGTTAAATAAATTTAAAGCGTCGCAGATTGAGATCTCTATTGACCGTAGTTTGTCGCGATCCCACGGGGGGGCGCAATTTTAAACCGTAACATGTTGGGTATCTATTTACTCGGCGTGACATGTTCTTTCACAATATACAAAAAAAATGGGCTAACTTTACTGTTTAGTATTTTTTAAAATTAGTGAAATGTGATTTTTCAAAAATTTTCCAAAAAAATGGCGCTTTAAAGACCGCTGCGCAAATACCGCGTGATAAAAAATATTACAATGACCGACATTTTATTTTCCAGAGTCTTTGCTAAAAAAATATATATAATGTTTGGGGGTTCTAAGTAGTTTTCTAGGAAAAAATACTGATTTAAACTTGTAAACAAAAAGTGTCCGAAATAGGGCTGGGGCTTAAGTGGTTAAACAGGTTTACCCCAAACATGCTGTGTTGACCTAAGGTAATGAATAAATAGTCTGTTGACTTTCTTTAAGATAAAGTCTAGCTGACGCTATATCAAGATAATCTTGTTTGTGTAATAACCATAAACATTAGTCAGTATTTTCTGTATTTAGATTCATTTAAAAATAGGATTTACAGATACGTTATGATCTTATATGTAACATAATATTAACAATGAAATATATATATAACTAACATACATAGATATGTAGAAAACTGTTATATATTATTATCGTTTCATACATTTTGCTAAACTCTAACTTTACTGATTTTGTTGACTCATCACTGCATGTTTAGTAAGGCTTCAGTAAATAAGCTCTTGTAAGTGGTAAAGCATCATAAAACTTTTCTGGCCTTGCCAGGTGTTTAGTCTAGGAGGTCTGAATTGTAAGCTCTTTGTCAATATAAGGTGCAAAGTTTATTTGAAGATAAATTATGCTGCTATATTGCTATATACTGAGCCTAAGAGCAATGCAATACTGCCATCACTGGTGACTGAATGCTACTACGGTAATTGAAGTCTTGGGTTAAAAAGTAAAATCCAATATATATTAAATAAGATATATTAAATATTAAGATGGTGTTACCAGATTTATTCCTTTATTCAGATACCTGGTGGATATTAAATAGACATGTAATAGATGAGAGCATGGTTTAATTATTATGTGGTTTTATGATATTCTTAAATAGAGAAATTCTATATTTTTAATATTCAATATTCTGGTCAACCAAGAGGTGTCACCCTATGACATCACCAGTTAATGGTTAAGTTGTCCCAACCAATGGGGATAATGTCACTCCCTCTGGGTTTAACTTATGGTAATTTTATTAGTCCTTTGTTCTATACCATATAAAAAGAAAAAGCCCAGATGAGACGACACATGACATTTTGCCCAATATACATCACACATACAACATATACGCTACTACAGCAATGCATAGACTCATCTACACAGACTCCATTTTGCTCCATCATGTATCTGAACCTTTGAGGGACGCCAAACGAAACTCCTCCCTAATTGGCCACCATCTTGGAAAAGCAGCCATCTTAAAGACTCTGGTAACGACCATTCTAAGCTAGCAGCCATTTTAAATATGGTAAATATGCCTTCCTAATTATTTGATTATTAGTCAATATTGTTTATGTACTTCCTTAAATGTTTTACATTTCATGCTAAAGGACAACGAGAGTACAATCCCAGCCGTATAAACCATATGAATATTTTTCTCTAAGGGATGATTTTTGCTTTTTATACATTTTTATTAATATCAGATTTAGCGCATATTGGCGTATTAGTCTCATGTTTTGCATAGCCTATTCTCGCTTCATCTGCAGTGGAGTGACTATCAAGCTGTGCATTGCGCAGACAATTGTGGTCTGATTATATAGAATATTCATTTATGGTTTATACTATACCTGAAGAAAACGTAATCTTGCTTTATTTTTACTTTCATTATTGAGCTACACATCACATTGCATTTATTGTTTGAAGTTTGTATTTTTGTGAAGTTATTTTTTTTGTGTCATCTCAAGTCTGATCATTTATTGTGATTACATGTCTTGTGAATAAATATTTTATATATATTCCATACTGTAGGCTGTTTTCACTAAGATTGGTATATGCTTTTAAAAAGAAATTAATCAATAAAAAGAATTCACTACACATTGATTTGTGGAAATAAGTGAGATTCTCCTTCTGCACAGATATTTGCTTATTGACATAAATAGACACTGTTATATTCAGAGCAGTATAAATATTCTGACATAATGGAGGCGGCACAGCGAGATATTATTAATTTCTTACATAATGGAGGCGGCCCGGCGAGATATTATTAACTACTTATTAATTTCTGACATAATGGAGGCACTGCTGAGATATTATTAATTTCTTACATATGCCAATCATAATTTTGATCATGGTGACATAATTCATAACTTAAAAAAAAACATTTTTATTTTTTTTATTGATTGTGATGTTGGTAGAAATGCCCTAAACATGTCTACAGAAGGTAAGGTTTACGCTGCCAACTCGGGCAAGGTGTCAGTCCCTAGTGGTAAAACCACAACCCCAGTAGATTTGGCACAGATCATAAATGTGTGGAAACACCTCTCTGAGTCTGAAATGGTGGAATATGTAAAGGCTGGTTGGAGTCATACCAAAATCCTCAGAAGAAGTCGGGCCAAAAATGGGCACCTGACGTGGGTAGAGGAAAACCCGATGTATGAACTCACCAAAAGCTTCTCTAACACCGAAGACGTCAGGAAGCGTGATCACATACTTTTAGAATCCTGCCAATCTTACTGTATTTCTGTGAGGAACTGCACCAGAAGGCTCAGCAAAAAGGAATTTAGTAAAGTTCCAATCTCCACTCCAAACAATAGGAAGTGAGATAAGGAACCTCCTTGAGCAGGTGAAAGTGACCTCTATTGGGACACATCAGTTAAGAGAATGTAGCGTGAAACTGCAAAATGAAGTAGAACTGTGGCAGAAGTTTTATTCAGAAAGCTGTAATGAAAGTAACCATTTGAAAGAGCAAAGTAAATGATAATGCAAGAAGTAGGAAGTTTTGAGCAAGGAAAAATGTTTTCTAGCAAAAGTTGCCGAGTAACCAGCAGTGGAAAATTAAGTTGCCGAGTAACCAGCAGTGGAAAATTACAAAAGAAAAGTGTAAAAGTTCAAGTCAGGACAGGAACTCATTAGTAAATAAATAGGAGAGTTCCAAAAGGTTATGGTGTTTATATAAAAGGGTAATGCTTATTAGCCCTGCATTATAAATGAAGTAATTAATTAGACCCAGATATGACTCCCAGTCTGATGGTTATGACCCAGACAAGGGGGGAGTCAGGCAGAGAGTCCACGTCCTACCCCAGCCATATTCCTAATATAGCAGGGCAGAAATTGGGCAGCCATGCATAAATAGGTATGAGTCATATCAAGGTCACCGCAAAAAGACGAGCACCCCTAAAAAGATACCGTACACCTCCAGAATTATATGTTTTAAAAAGAGTACTGTTCTGATTTTTGTTAAGAAAGGGTCCATAGACATTACTGATCATCCTGAGGCCTATGAAAACACCTTTTCTGTGTTGTGCCTCAAGGATGTAATTTAAAAGTCGGCCCACACATAAAAAAACCCTTACCGCTGCTAGAGCTGCTATATATAATTTAAAATGTACAAAGCACCAAAGCCCACTGAAGTTTTGGCTGTACTCAAAAGTGCCTAACACCCTTCAATGAAGGAGCCTGAGTACAACCATTCGGAATTTAAATCCCTGTGCTTTGAGGCATTGCCTCTGTACATAATAATACGTTTGGCAAGGGACTACAAGTTCGAGGTGTTCACTGGAATGGTTGGTGAAAGAGAGTGACAATTTGTACTCCATCCAACAGACCAGTGAATACAAAGAAAGGCGTGAACCTGTCACCAAAATTGTGGCAGAAACACACCTTTCTCCTCAAACCCTCACTTAAAAAAATAAATAAATAAATAAAAAGGAGCAAGATTTTATACCGGATACCTCAAGGAGGACACCGGACACCCCACCAATTAGGAGGGTCGAACAGAGGCCATTTTAGGAATTCCCTCCAAGGGGACAGGGCCCAAGGTTTAAAAGAATCTATAGGGAGCATCCCCAAAGAGCCCAATTTACCCTTGAGGATGGAAACCCTAGTTATGCCCAATATCCTCAACAAAGGGGACACCCGCAAATAAATAGGGATTTGCCCCATCTTAGGGCTCCCCAAAATCCTCGGGAAGATCAAGAGACATTAAGGCCCAGATTCCACGCCAGAACCGAACAAGTAGTTCTGATGGGAATCTGTCCAATCTGTCTGAACCCAAGAGATATAGGCAACGCAGGAGGCGGAGCCAATATTACAATTCCAAAGAGGTTTTCAGCAGAGTAGATGCCAAGTTGGATCGGATGATCACTTGGTTCACTCAGGACGCTGTAGCCCAGAACTAAAATAATTCCTCTTTAGGGACAAATCCTGTGGCCAGCCAAAGGTCACAAAATCCTTAAATGCCCAAATGGCCAGGTATCAGAGGGATACACTGAATGAAGGCATAGGAGACAGAGGTTCTAACACCATTTTATACCCAGGTCACAGTATTGAGGATCCTGAAATCCTTGCCAGGGGATCTTGGCTGTTAGATACTAACTATCCTCCTATTTTTCAGTGGTCACTTCATCCCTCTGACTCAAACAGGTCGCTCAAATCGGGCACATTTTGAAAAATCACCAATGACGGTGATACCAAGGAGGATCAAACCCTAATGACGTAATGAAGTCAAGAGGTTAAAGGTTGTATACGGTAACCAAGAAGGAATCCTCAATGTCAGGTAGTTTTGTTGCCTACAATGATTTGCATTGATGCCCCAAAGGGGGAGATATTATATTTTTCCTCCCAAGTAGTAGGTAAATTTTAACAAAATATTGTAAAATTGTACAATTGTTCAATGTGTGGTATCCATGGCGATAAATACATCCCCATGTTGATGAGCCCCAGAAGTCAGTCGCCCCTAGGAAAGGTCGCATACATAGTCTCACATTCCATGGTGGTCAGATAAAAGACTGATCCCACAATGGAATAAAGGAGAACTCTGAGAAAGCTTAGATTACCAACCTCACATTGAAATGTCAATTGATGAGAATATATATTCATACTGTATATTTCATCCAATAGAGGGAGAATAACCTTCCATGTCAGGTCGTTGATTGGTACAGACGATGATGTTTACCATAAACGCGGCAATCGGATGGGTCATATCACTCCTTGGAGCCCAGCTCAGGACGGAACCCCTCGTTGAATCAAGTACTTCTTCAGGAACCATGCTGCGAGACGACCAAGATTCTTGTTGACGGAGAGGAAGATTTGTTTTAAAAGATCTTTGTGCATTTGATCCGAGGAAATCCATTTAGATGAATCGCACTACCTCCTGTTTTCAGTTGAAGGAGAAATGGTGAGAATGGTGCATTGCACATGTGAGCAAAACTCAGTCTAGGTGTATGACACTCTAGACCATGCTGAGACCATTCATTGTTCAATCCACGTTCAAGGAGATTTCTCGGATTCCTGTTTGCCAACATTGTTTTACTGCATTTTGAATGGTAGTTGCCAATACCATCGCAGTAGTTAATCTCTATATCTATCAAAACTTTGCGAACTGAAGATGGAGATTTCAAGGAAATTTGAGTTTCTTTACTAGGAGATCGAAATTCAAAAGACTAACAAGAAACAGTTGTGACATAGCTAACAATAGCAAAGTCGCTACGAACTGACACTTGGAACTGCTTTTTCATTTCACCGCCTTGCTTGAAAGTTATGATAAACAATCCCCAATATGAACTACTCTCTTAGAAAAGAGGACAGGACATTTTTCTTTTTCCTGAAACTTCCTCCCAGTTAGTTTTAAGGTTGGTCACCTAAATACTGGGAAGAAGGGGGGGGGATATGTCAGGCTTATTAGGTAGAGTAAATAAAAGAAAAATTGAATTTTGGCATAGTTATATATAGATATTCTATTTTACATAGAAATGTTGAGCAGTGGCGTCCATTTTGTTAGGTTACTGAAAGGTTAAATCTCCTTTAAAAGTGCCTGTTCAGGAAATTCTTAAACAGGTTTACCCCAAACATGCTGTGTTGACCTAAGGTAATGAATAAATAGTCTGTTGACTTTCTTTAAGATAAAGTCTAGCTGACGCTATACCAAGATAATCTTGTTTGTGTGATAACCATAAACATTAGTCAGTATTTTCTGTATTTAGATTCATTTAAAAATAGGATTTACAGATACGTTATGATCTTATATGTAACATAATATTAACAATGAAATATATATATAACTAACATACATAGATATGTAGAAAACTGTTATATATTATAATTGTTTCATATATTTTGCTAAATTCTAACTTTACTGATTTTGATGACTCATCACTGCATGTTTAGTAAGGCTTCAGTAAATAAGCTCTTGTAAGTGGTAAAGCATCATAAAACTTTTCTGGCCTTGCCAGGTGTTTAGTCTAGGAGGTCTGAATTGTAAGCTCTTTGTCAATATAAGGTGCAAAGTTTATTTGAAGATAAATAATGCTGCTATATTGCTATATACTGAACCTAAGAGCAATGCAATACTGCCATCACTGGTGACTGAATGCTACTACGGTAATTGAAGTCTTGGGTTAAAAAGTAAAATCCAATATATATTAAATAAGATATATTAAATATTAAGATGGTGTTACCAGATTTATTCCTTTATTCAGATACCTGGTGGATATTAAATGGACATGTAATAGATGAGAGCATGGATAAATTATTATGTTGTTTTATGATATTCTTAAATGGAGAAATTCTATAGTTTTAATATTTAATATTCTGGTCAACCAAGAGGTGTCACCCTATGACATCACCAGTTAATGGTTAAGTTGTCCCAACCAATGGGGATAATGTTACTCCCTCTGGGTTTAACTTATGGTAATTTTATTAGTCCTTTGTTCTATACCATATAAAAAGAAAAAGCCCAGATGAGACGACACATGACATTTTGCCCAATATACATCACACATACAACATACACGCTACTACAGCAATGCATAGACTCATCTACACAGACTCCATTTTGCTCCATCATGTATCTGAACCTTTGAGGGACGCCAAACGAAACTCCTCCCTAATTGGCCACCATCTTGGAAAAGCAGCCATCTTAAAGACTCTGGTAACGACCATTCTAAGCTAAGCGGCCATTTTAAATATGGTAAATATGCCTTGCTAATTATTTGATTATTAGTCAATATTGTTTATGTACTTCCTTAAATGTTTTACATTTCATGCTAAAGGGTAACGAGAGTACAATCCCAGCCGTATAAACCATATGTATATTTTTCTCTAAGAGATGATTTTTGTTTTTTATACATTTTTATTAATATCAGATTTAGCGCATATTGGCGTATTAGTCTCACGTTTTGCATAGCCTATTCTCGCTTCATCTGCAGTGAAGTGACTATCAGACTGTGCATTGCGCAGACAATTGTGATCTGATTATATAGAATATTCATTTATGGTTTATACTATACCTGGAGAAAACGTAATCTTGCTTTATTTTTACTTTCATTATTGAGCTACACATCACATTGCATTTATTGTTTGAAGTTTGTATTTTTGTGAAGTTATTTTTTTGTGTCAACTCAAGTCTGATCATTTATTGTGATTACATGTCTGGTGAATAAATATTTTATATATATTCCATACTGTAGACTGTTTTCACTAAGATTGGTATATGCTTTTAAAAAGAAATTAATCAATAAAAAGAATTCACTACATATTGATTTGTGGAAATAAGTGAGATTCTCCTTCCGCACAGATCTTTGCTTATTGACATAAATAGACACTGTTATATTCAGAGCAGTATAAATATTCTGACATAATGGAGGCGGCCCAGCGAGATATTATTAATTTCTTACATAATGGAGGCGGCCCAGCGAGATATTATTAACTACTTATTAATTTCTGACAATTTTTTAAATAAAATTGTTCATAGCTGATGTATGGTTGGTTGCAGAACATAGTGGGTTTGTATATACAGGTATATTTTTATTTTTTTATCTTAATCAAGACTAAAAATAAATATGTGAACAGGCGCCTGATTTAGCCCAGGTTCACACTATGGTAGGTTCCGCATTCTGCATTTGCCCAGGCACAGCAGCCCTGTCATTTGAATGGGCTGCTAAACCTGCGGGAAAAACAGGGAAAAAGTCCCTGACCTTCTTTAAAATACATGGCCGTATGGAACCATATAGTGCTAATTTGGTATGCAGACAATGCAGCTTGTGTACAGTGAGGAGCACGTAGGAGCTAAATAACCCCCAAAGTGAGGATATACAGATTATTGTATTATTGCGTATTTTTAAAATATTTGCAGACTTGTACTGAAATTGTCAATTTTATGAAAATATGACCCAGGCCTACTAATTCTTGCCTGGACCATGACACTTACAGACTTACAGGTGGCTTTGACAGGCACAATTCACAATGCACAATTCCCAACACACATGTTCCTGAAGAAATGGCTGTATGCGTAAGCAGGTGCTGCAGTGACCATTGGCTGGAACCAAAGACAGTCAAAATGAGGAAACATCACCAGCACTCCATGGATTTCCAGAATGGGTCCAAAGCTTTATTCAGTGATCCCATTATTACAGCAGAAGCAACTTTTGGTGCCTTCCAGGACCCCTTCATCAGGCATATGATCATCACATGCCTGATGAGTGGGTCCTGCAAGGCTCTGAAACATTGCTTCTGCTGTAATAATGTAATCTCTGATGCTGAACCTAATCTGGAGATCCATTGTGTACTGGTGACATTCTCTTGTTTTGGCAGGACGGGATGCAAAAAGGGCAGGACCTGCAACCTATGCTGCTGGAGAAGTTCACATCTTATGGTGGGGCACACTTTAGCCTTTTTGACATGAGCACACTTTGGCCTTTTTGACATGAGCACTAAAAGCACGAATATCCAAGAGCTTAAATTATATTCATTGGTTACTGTTAAGCAGGTATTGTAAAAAAAAAAAAAAAAAAAACATTCTATTTTTGGAGCTATTAAAGACATAAATATATAAAAAAAAATAATATTTTTTTAGTGTTCCTTTAAGCTATTTGTAATCTGCATCTAAGGAAATATTCACTGGCAGCCTGAGAGTAAAGAGCCTGAATCTTGGTCATTCCTGGTATAACCCTAATCCTACTGATCCATCACAGCAAGGCTTGCCTAAGGCAACAGTTTAAGAATCAGTAACTTAATGGCTTTTTTTTCTGTCATTAATTGATCAGTGGGTTTCCTCTTTCATTGTTTCTTCAGCCAGAAAATTTCCTATGCAACTGACTACCCAATGATTTTACGAAACAGTGCTTAATACACTGTGAGATTCTAATAATGAATTGAAGCTTTGAGTGAGCTGTGCCTGTTACCAAAATGCATATTGATTAATTTTACATGCATAAGCACTTTGCACCACCATTCATTTTGAATGACACCCCAAGACAGCGCAGCTCCAACCCATATGCCTTGCAGCACATTACAATGCACAGTTACACTTATGCACTCCTGTGCCTTAACCACTTCTGGACCGGAAGGATATGCCCCCTTAATAACCAGGCCATTTTTTGCAATTCGGCACTGCGTTACTTTAACGGAAAATTGCACGGTTGTGCGACGTTGTACCCAAATACAATTGATGTCCTTTTTTTCCCAATAATAGATATTTCTTTTGGTGGTATTTGATCACCTGTGTGGTTTATAGATTTTGCGCTGTAAACAAAAAAAGAGTGACAATTTTGAAAAAAACGCCATATTTTTTACTTTCTGCTATAAAACATTCCCAATAAGAATTTTTTTTTATCAATTTAGGCCAATTTGTATTCTGCTACATATTTTTATTAAAAAAAATCCCAAAAAGCGTATTTTAATTGGTTTGCGCAAAAGTTATAGCGTTTACAAACTACGGAATAGATTTTTGGACTTTTTATTTATTTATTTTTATTTTATTAGTAATGGCGGCGATCTGCGATTTTTAGCGCAACAGCAACATTGTGGAGGACAGATCGGACCCCTAACTGACATTTTTGACACTTTTTGGGCACCAGTGACACTAATACAGTATTCAGTGCTAAATAATATGCACTGTTACTGTATAAATAACACTGGCAGGGAAGGGGTCAATACTGAGGGTGATGAAAGGTGTTAAATGAATGCCTGCATGCTTACTGAATGTGTGTGTGTGTGGGGGGGGTTCTGTGACAGGCACAGACAGATCGCAGTTTCAGCTTGATCTGTCCCTGCCTGTCTGACAGAAGATCCGCCTGCTTTGTTTACATAAGCAGGTGGGTCTTCTCTTGGTTTCCCGGACGATTGCAGCAATCGCCGCTGCTCCTCCCACGGCCCGCCTCCCGCTGTGTTTAGGCGCCACCGAAACCACATGCACTCCATTCACATAGTACTACGTGACTAGACGCAGCCGAGCCACCCTGCCGCAGTAAAAAGGCGGCAGGCGGTCGGCAAGAGGTTAAAGGAGTTGTAAAGGCAGAAGGTTTTTTTATCCTAATGCATTCTAAGATAAAAATCCTTCTGTGTTTAGCAGCCCCCCTCAGTCCCCCTAATACTTACCTAAGCCCTATCTGTATCCAGCGATGTACACAAGTCCCTTGGCCATCTGGGACTCTCCCTCCTGATTGGCTGAAACACAGCAGCGTTGCCATTGGCTCCCACGGCTGTCAATCAAAGTCATTTAGCCAAACAGGAGAGAGAGGAGGTGAAAGAACACTCTGAGCTGCAGCTCGGCTCAGGTGCCCCCATTGCAAGCTGCTTGCTGTGGGGGCACTCTACAGGAGGGAGGGGCCAGGAGCAGGAAAGGGGGACCAGAGAAGAGGAGCATCCAGGCTGCCCTGTGCAAAACCAACTGCACAGGGAAGGTAAGTATAACATGTTTGGTGTTTAAAAAAAAAAAAACACAAGACTTTACAATCACTTTAAACCTCATAGCTATATATATGCCCTGTGAGATGCAATTTGTTGGTAAAAATAGGAGATTTGGAGTGAAATTTGGTTTTGTCACTAGTACTACCTCTCCCACTGCTTCTTGGATATTCCCCCACCAGCCGTCAAAAAGCTAGCTATCAGAGGAGCAGCTCTGACATGGGTTAAGAAAAGCCTGCCTCTTCCAGGATTACCACCCCCACAGAGAGACACAGTGCAGAACAAGGTGATGTAAATCAGTAATGGTAGGTTATATTTAATTTGCCAAAGCACTGTGAATCGTAAACAACTACCATTTTGCATCACAAAACACTGTTTTCACCTTTTTTTCATCCTTTTGGGGATATCAGTTCTGCTGATCTCCTCGAGCCTCTTTCTGTCACTTCCTGTCCACATACAAAGCTACATATCCTTACTCAGGATCAGCTTCCTGATAATGGCAACAGTGGATCAAGCCTGTACAATGTGTGTCAGAACAGTATCTTCTAATATTCTCTGCTTGGAGACAGTTGTCTTCCATTGTAAAGAAATTTCTATACATAGACCTTTATAGTGGGAATATCAGATAATAAAATCTTCACATGTAAAGGAATTGAAAATAGTTTTTGAATTTACATTAAACCGTAAAACGTATATGAGATTTTGATTGAGTTTAAATCTACCTTAGTAAACATCTATGTGTCTGTCTGTTTTTGTTATAAACATTATACATATCAATATGGACTGTAGTATGGGAAATTTGTTAATTTGGGTAACCATTTGCATGCTTGTGGTATTGACTAACATCTTATACTTTATGTCTATATTGCTTATATCATGATGATGGGTTCTAACCAACAGCATTAACAGCATTAACCTCCTTCTGTGCTTCATGGCAATTCAGAATGGCTGACAAAGATGATAATGTAATATATTCAAGAGGAAAACCTCTTACTGGTTTCATTGCTTAACACTGCAGAAAGTCTTTAAACAAATTACTAATTAGGGAACAATTTATTGATGTAACTCTTAAGGACTCTATTTAGGCTGGAGACTGAACAGATATTGCTGTGTAGCTACAAGTTTAAAACGTAAAACATTATGAGTGCCAGTCAGTCATGCCAAAAAGAATGCATATTGCAAATATAACTGCAAACACACTCATAAGGGTCAGTGTTATGTGCTTATCATTGTCAAAGCAAATGTTCCCATCAATTCCATTGATTGGCCCTGTTTTTTCCAAACTGTAAATTACCCCATCACAATAATGATTTTTTTTGTCTTCTTCTAAGACCTTCTATTATTTTTATTACTTTCCATTCCCCTGCTTTTTGGATTGGTTGTTTCTACAAAATCGTATCTTTAAAAGCAGTTGGTCTCTTTAAAACTGTAGTTCGTTTCTGTTAAAACACTGTTGATCGTAGATGGAAAGCTACCACAAGTCATATTTGCAAGATTTTTAATGGAGAAAGAGTAAAATACTAAAATATCTTTATATCTGTAAACATTTACCCCAATTTAGGCTTCAAGAATTTAAACAACCTTCCAGTGTTCTCAGACACAAGCAACTGTAATGTGGAGCAATCACAATGGAGTATAAGAGCTGCCTAACCTGAAAAGGATTGAAATATGGAGTTTCAGTGTCAGAAGTGTAGTAATATTAACCACTTAAGCCCCGGAGGATTTGGCTGTTGAAAGACCAGGGGGTATTTTGCGATTCGGCACTGCGTGATTTTAACGGACAATTGCGCAGTCGTGCGACGCTGTACCTAAACGAATTTGACGTCCTTTTTTTCCCACAAACAGAGCTTTCTTTTGGTGGTATTTGATCACCTGTGCGATTTTTTGATCATGCGCTATAAACAAAAAAAGAGCGTCAATTTTGCAAAAATAACAATATTTTTCACATTTTTTTATATGAAATTCCCCCCAAAAAAATGTAAAAATCAAAATTTTTTAACATTTTTGGCCAATTTGTTTTATGCTACATATGTTTGGTAAAAAAAATCGCAAATAGCGTATTTTGATTGGTTTGCGCAAAAGTTATCGCGTTTACTAAAACAAAAGGGAAAGATGTCATTTTTTTTTTTTTTTTTTTTTAACGCGTAATGGCGGCGATCTGCGATTTTTTTTTGCGGTACTGCGACATTTTGGCGGACAAATCGGACCCTTGACTGACATTTTTGACACTTTTGGGGTTACCAGTGACATTTCTACAGTAATCAATGCTATACATATGCACTGTTACTGTAAAATTACACTGGCAGTGAAGGGGTTAACTTTATTTGAGAGGGAGGGGCTGTGTGTGTCCCTAGGGGCGTGATTCTAACTGTGATTGGCTGTGGCTTGAGCTGTAGGAACAATGATCAACGGTCCTACATAGTAGAACCGTATGATCATTGTTTCTTCACAGGGGAGAGTGACAGGTGGCTTGTTTACACAGGCTGCCTGCCTTTCTCCCTCTCCCCCGACGATCGCTGAGTGACCGGCGGACATCGGGTCCGCCGGTCACACGCGCGGGGGGTCCGTGACCGTGCGGGAGCGCGCCGCCGCCGGCGCGCGCTCGCTCCCCAGAGCCTCACAGGCTAGTGACGTACCGATACGTCACTCTGCCTGTGAGGGGCTGACCGCCGCAGTATATGTACTTGCGGCGGTTGGCAAACGGTTAATAGGGTAAATAGAATAGCCATTTTATTTAGCAAACATTTATTTCTGATTAAGCTGATATATTGGATGTATATTTTGTCAGAAGTCGTATTGTGTTACAGCTATATTTTATGTTACAATGCTATTTACACCTCCCTCTGTGAAGATTGCTATCTCGTCCTTTTCTCCAAACAGACACTGGAAGTGACAAGCCTATGTGAACAACAATTCCAAATCTCAATGAGTTACACCAGAGACACAGATGGATTTCAAAGAAAGTCAGATAGCTAGGTTCCACCTATCTTAGGCCATATAAATAGTATTAGATCCCCCAGCCCGTTAGAGCAACTCTTTTGAAACCAACACTATATATTGTGCTGCTCTCGCTGCATATAGGTAACCAGGTATATAATAAATACATCTATTTTTCAGTTTGGCTTCAGTAGTCAAAATGTTACTGAAACCCATGCGCTTTTAGGTTTCCCCCTACTCTATCCCCAAAGGAGCCGCTTAGTAATTTGGGTTCTTTGTTCTGCACCTCGAATCCAAGAACACCCTCAGCCCCTTCGACACATCGAGCTGATTAAAAGTTACTGCAAGCACTTATAGGAACACAAATGTAGATAATTTTACCTTGGTGGTGAATTATTACCAGGAAATAGACACAAGACCAGTTAGTGGTAAATGAACTCAATGTTTTCATACGGGTTATAATAAAATTGTGGCTTGAGCATAAAAAAAAAAAAAAAAAAGACAGAGGTAGGTTCAGACAAAGTCACTAGACAGTATAACCACTATGTGTAATCACTAAAAGTAACTTAGAATATAGTTCTCTACCACTAGGCTGGAATCAACACATAATTTAGCAAAGTCAATGATAAACATTGCTTATAAGCATTAACTGCAATGTGAATGATAATACTATAACTAGTCTAGAGTGCACTCTAGGAAAATAGCTAGGATATTGTGCAATGTCCCCTGAGAGGTACCTCTTAGCATAAGCAATAGGTGTAGGTCTCTGTGTAACAGCTGTAAAGTTACAATCTTTAGTCCTAACTCTTCAGCTTGCTAGCGTTGGGACCCGGTTAGTGCATGAGAATATTCCCAGACAAGCCTGAAGGCAACAATAAGGTTACTAGATGGCTGCATGGTCATTTCCTAAAGGGCTCAGTCTCTCTAGCAGCAGCTCCCCAGTCCCAGCAATATTGCAGCTGGCTATTCGGTCACACACAACACTTCATCCACCCTCAGCTCTGCAAACAGGTGACTCTGGCTTTTGGCTGGACAGCGATGCTCCTTCTGTGTCCTGTACAGCCTGAGAAAATGCAGCTCTTTGCTCTCCTCCTCATAATCTCCATCTGGCAAATGCAATTAAAAAGCTCTTGATTACAGTAGAGTCTCTCTCCTCTGGACTACAGTTTCCACAGTGCAGTGCTGCCTGGCTCAGTCTATTGAAGTATTCCTACTCAGCAGCTCCCTCCTCTTGCTGATATAGCTGTTAACCAGTTCAGCACCGCAGGGCAGCAGCTACAGAGAGCAGCTGCAGCCAGTGTCTCTCTCACTCTCCATTCTTAGCTAAGCACCTGGCTACAGAGGCATCAGGGATCCACAGTGCAGTGTCATGAACATTATATATCTGCTTCTCTGTTGTTGTTACAAACATTATGCATATGATCCTCCTTGACCCTACCATTGTAACAGTTTTAAAGGGTTTGTCTGCCCAAAACTGATATTACCGTTTTTGGCAGGTGCTGGAAAGTTGAAACAGATGTGAATCCAGTCACTAAAATCTGATCTGATATAATTGTTAAGGTGTTTATGTACTTTTGAAGGTCATGTTAAATCATTTTAAACCTGTGTCTTTCTGTAAAATAATACCATGTGGTCCTGCCATGGAGGTCCTTGTTCAAGCACTTCCTGTTATGAAGTGAGAAAGCTTTCTCCCTGACACCAAATTACTCTCCTGCTTTTACTGTTTTCACCATCAGGAAACCCCCTCTGAACAATGACATGCAAATTAAAGCATTTGTCTTAGAATCCAACCCACCAACAATATTGTTACTTTGCTTCAGCAAAAACATAGAACATAATAGATGAACTAAATGACACCAACACTGTGTGCTTTATTCACAACTCATGGCAAGTAGTGATAAGTGACCTGAACAAAGTTTTGCTGGAAATGTGCCGAACACTCAAAAATTTGCAAACCCCAAATATAGCGCCTGAAATTCACTGTCTATGGGACAGTGTCTATAAGAGCAAAATCTTGTAATTCTTTTAACCTTTTTCAAGACTAATTCGCAAGCTTTTTGTAAAAATGGGCAAAGGTGACTAGGTATGCCATGGCAGACATGTACCAATGCAAAAATCAAATAAAAACAAAACGTATTTAAGTGTGGATCGGATCTTATAATAAAGCTTAAAGTGTTACTAAACCCACAACAGTAAAACCAGTCTGTATATGCAATAAAACATGCTTGTTATACTCACTGTGGAACCTAAGGAGTTAATCCTCTGCAAAATGTGTTCTTGGGAGAGTGCATGTGATCAGCACAGGGCCAATCAGCACTATCCAGACAGAGGGTCAGGGGTCCTGAAGTGTTATAGGACAGTAAGAGCAAAATGGAAACTCCTCCTACAAGCTTTAACCACACACTGATAAAAGTCACAAGACTGCTCCTGATGAGAAAAGGTAATTTACTAAAACTATTGCATTTACGGGTTATTTGTACTGCTGGAGACCAGATATAGTAAATTCAGGATCCTTGGTTTAGTAACACTTTAACAGGAAATTTTAAAAATATAAAATTCACTTAAATAACATGCTTGGGAGATTACTTAAACCAAGTGGTGTATTTTGGTTTTGTGCTGCCCTAGGCAAGACTAAATTTGGGAACCCCCATCTAAATTTGTCTCACCCCAGCTGCTTTAAAAATGTGCACGCCTGTGCAGCGGCGACAAACAACGTAAATTTTGCTATCCATGGGTGATACTTTAAATGCTTTGACAGGGTATCACTTTAGATTTACAAAGGAGGTCTGGTGCTAGAATTATGGCCCATGATCTTATGTTCGTGGTGATATCTCACATGTGTAGGACGATCGCTGTTTGCATGTGTGCGGGACCAACACGCACGTCCGCCTTTGTGCGCAAGCATGGGAAAGAAAAGCAAACATTCCCAGTGCTCAGTTGTCCTCCTCAGAGAGATGGCTAGACAGGCAACGGATCACATACACACCCCAATGCTTGGTGGATTCAGCCCTTCTTGAATAAGGGTATCCAATGTAAAACTAGAGAAACAAAAAAGGGGAAGGTGCAAACATCCTGTGCAGTACCCGAGTAAAAAAGTGTTTTAATGAAGAACAATAACACCAATACAATGCATACTCACAAAGGTAAGGAAGTAAATGGCATGTAAATGGAAAGAAGCCATGAGGTATAAAATGCAAATGCTTCATCAAGCTCATGTTACAAGCATGTTACAAGCATGTTACAAGCGTGGCAGAATGAGGGCACATACTTTTTTTTTTTTAATATTATTTTGTTTATTTTTACACTGTTGCTTTAATTTTTTTATCACTTTTATGAATGTAAACATCCTTGGGACAGCAATAGGCATGTGACAGGTACTCTTTATGGAGAGACCCTAAATCCCTCCTCTGCACTTAAAAGCATTCAAAACACCAGGGTGTTTTTGAATGTTTTAGATTTTTAAAAACCGGTGCCAATGGTTTTCCGAGTAAACCGGAATGGAATGTCATTGCTTCAGGTTTACTAATACAAACAACCAATCAAAGCCGATCCAGGCTATGCTTGGCTGTCCAGCCAGCCAGCCAGAGGGTGCACCGGCTGGTCGCCTGTCTCTCGATGGGACAGGGGAAGCTCAGAGAGCAGTAGAAGGCAGCGGGAGAGGGGGGGACGTCCCCTCCTGCTGCTTGTAGTAGCAATTAAGCAGCTAGTAAGCAACTCCAATTGCTATTACAAGAGAGCCAACCGCTGGCTCTTAAAAACAATACTGGGGTAATGCCTGCGGCTGAGAGCATCAACCCAATACAGGCGCCGCCCCCCTGAAAAATGCCGCCCATGGCAAATGCCTTGTTTGCCTCGCGGTAGATGCGCCCCTGCTCAAACCTGCATGTACATTTGCATGGTACACCTGTATGATTTACTCCAGCAAAAGTCACATTTATTGCAGCTAAATGACATTCCCGATTCCCAGCCTGCTTATATATGTAATCAAAGTGATAAGAGGGATTCATGACCATATTTGGTTAATGACATGGGGTTGATTAAAACTGGGAAGTGCAAAATCTGGTGCAGCTTTGCATATAACTGTTATAGAAATGTGCAGCGCTAAACATGAAGTGTATACAAATTGCAATAATGTTTAAAAAACACATATATTGTGAAAATGAAATTGATAACCATTATACAAATGTTATAGTTTTTCTCAAATAAAGTGGAAAGTGCATAAAATGTAACAGTGGTATGAAAGTTCATTCCAAGTGAAAGCAAAGTATGAAGCCCAAAAAGATGATTAAAAAATTCAGCTTTTCATATTTCATATAGGATATGTGAGTTTTTTTTTAAACATCATTGCATTTTGTATACACTTCATGTTTAGAACTGCACATTTTTATAACAATTGGATGATATACTTTACCAAGGTATAGTGCCAGCAGCTTAACTTTTTCACTATTGGGACCTAAGTGCAAAATAGATCTATTTTTGTAGCTTTGCATAAAAACGAATCAGCTTCCAGGCTTTTTTTATCAAACCTAATCGAGCAAGCTGAAGTTAGAAGCTGATTGGCTTGCCACCAGATTTTGCACTCTCCAGTCTTAGTAAATGAACCAGCATCTATCTAGTTTGCTGACATTCAGAAGCCAGCTGGGAACTGTCATTTGTGGTAAAAGCCCAGCAGGAAATATAACCAGCAGGGGTCGCCACGTGCAGGTTGTCAGGCATCACTTATTGTGATTAACATTGGATTTACATGGTGGGACTTTTTTCATGTGGGGCTAAGCCTAAAAATGCATGCCACATCCTTATGTTTGATAAGTGTCTGGTATGGATTTTGGGGGGGACCCAACAGTAAGTTTTGAGTTTTTTGCATGGGGGTCCCTCTTAAAAATCCATAAAATACCCTTATCCTAGATATGGATCTAGTATGATTTTTTTAGGGGCATCCCACGGAAAAGAAAAAAAAAAAAGGGAAATACTGCCATTAACTGAATGACTTCTGCCTGCTGCAGCAGAAGGTTTTGGGGGCACTAATGGCTGACCTGAACGTTAAGCTCATCCCTAATGGTAAGTATCTATAAAACAGAGTCTGAAAAAATGCCAGGCTTTATTTAAAAATTGCTGTTTTTACTCCACAAAACAGAAAATAAACAGTTTTGTGGCCTAGTCCATTTTATTTAACCACTTTAGCCCCGCTCACTTTGCTGCTACTGCAGCAAAGTGGCTCGTTCCCGTCCAGCGACGTAGACCTACGTCGCTGGACTCCGCCCCTTGTGGGCGGCGCACGCGCGCCGCCGGAGGCTCGCTCCCGCTGTTTTCAGTCACAGCGGGAGTCGGGCCAGGGGAGGAGCAACGGCGATCACCGCTGCTCTTATGCGATCGTCGGGGATCGAGTCTGGAGATCCGCCCGCTTGTGTAAACACAGCGGGCGGATCTCTGAAGTGACAGGCAGGGTCAGATTGCAGGGTTCAGCATAGCTGAACCCTGGATCTGTCCTTGTGTCACTCTGTCACCTCCCCCCCCCCCACACGTCAGTAAGCACCAGGCATACATTAACCCCTCCCTCTCCAATAAAATGAACCCCTTCCCTGCCAGTGTCATTTTTACAGTAACAGTGCATATTTATAGCACTGATTACTGCAGTAATGTCACTGGTACCCCCAAAAGTGTCAAAAATGTCAGTCAAGGGTCCGATCTGTCCGCCGCAATGTCGCAGTCCCGCAAAAAAAATCGCAGATCACCGCCATTACGCGTTAAAAAAAAAAAACACCAAAAATGACAGAAATCTTTCCCTTTGTTAGTAAACGCAATAACTTTTGCGCAAACCAATAAAAATACGCGTATTGTGATTTTTTTTACCAAAAATATGTAGCAAAAAACAAATTGGCCAAAAATTAAAAAAAATTTTGATTTTTATTTTTTTTTGGGGGGGAATTTCATATAAAAAAATGTGAAAAATATTGGTTTTTTTTCAAAATAAACGCTCTTTTTTTGTTTATAGCGCAAAAAGTAAAAATCGCACAGGTGATCAAATACCACCAAAAGAAAGCTCTGTTTGTGGGGAAAAAAAGGACGTAAATTTCGTTTGGGTACGGCGTCGCACGACCGCGCAATTGTCAGTTAAAGTTGCACAGCGCCGAATCGCAAAAAGTGGCCTGGACGGAAGACAGCAAAATCCTCCGGTGGTAAAGTGGTTAAATACCCCCTTAGGGTCCTTTCACATGGATGTTTGGTGACTGAACCACAATGTATGTCTATGGGCGAATGGATGTATAATTATCCATTTACATCTGCCTACATCTGTGTCTGTTCAGGATCCCTTTTTATTAAATGAAACAAGGCTACATCCTTCTAAGTTTAGACAGATCTGAATGGCTGTATACGGATGGCGTTCGTTTACATGTGTTCATTTTTAGGCAAGAAACAGATGTAGACTGATGTAAAGTGAACCGAACTGAAGTGCAAACGAATGTAAACTGATGTCAAATTAACTAAATATTAACTAAATATTAACTATTAAATATATAAATAAATATATAATAATTATATTATAAAAATAAATATATAATAAATATATAAATATAAATATAATAAATATATATAATATATAATAAATATATAAATTATATTAAATATTAACTAAAATTAACTAAATATGAGTGTAGAAACCGATGTAAACTGAATGCTTTCTTCTCAGCAAAAACGTGACTGAACAATCTTTTCACACGAGCAGCATCCATTCAGTCATCGTTTTTACATCCATCTTCAGTTCACTTCATTTTACATCAGTTTGCACTTCAGTTCAGTTCCATCTACATCCATTTTTATATCCATTTACATTCATTTTTACATCCATTGTTTACGCCCATGTGAAAGGATCCTTAACGTTTTTGTGTGGATTCAGTGAGCCAGTTTTATTTTATTTATTAAAAATAGTGTATACAGCCAAATATAAGTGTATTCGGCATTCCAACACTTTCAGTATGTACAACATTTCTTATTTGTTAAAATGTAAACCTAGCTCATTAAGCAGTTACAGTACATTGTATTTTGGTGTAACATACATGATCCACGGATAAAAAAAAAAAAAACAAAGCCTTTATTTAATAGTCACTTCCAACTAATCAAAAATAACAGAGGCCAAGGGGCCATAAAACTGTATAACTGATATGTAATGATTTCCAGGACTGCTTTCCGCTACATGGAGGTTATTTTTCATCCAGCCAGAGCGGCTTTAATCTAGGCAATGTACGAGCCCCCTAAATAGATGAAAGTGGAATCAAATTTAAACAAATGAAATACCTACATGTTAAAAGTCCACACAGATTTGTATTTTGTCAGGCAATACAATTTATTTAAATATTGTGCTGTAACTCCACATCAGTTCAAAAGACACTGAGAAAAACACATTTTTAGCTGTAAATGGGAGGCCATACCACAGAGGATCAGGAGTTATATCCAAAGGGACCACTTTTCCGTTTTTATTTGTTTGCTTGCTTGTTTGTTTTTGTGTATTTTTAAGGAATGGTGTTGGGGGGAGGGGGATTTGTAGCAACTTAAAGTTCCAGACTGTATTTTTTTTTTAACTGACTTAGGACTTCTGTACCTTACCACGCATATTATTCTGCTGAATTTCACAAGTGGATGAATGGAACAAGGGGAATGAATGAATAAATAAACAAAAGAATGAATAAGAGTTGTCAAGCAGCACTGGGCACTAAGGAATATTTTTCCAATAAGTGGTGCAAGTACTTCTGAGTGAAGTATAGAGCCTAAGCCCACTTTTTGTTGGTGTTTGTATAGGTTATGCCCCATAGTGCAAAAATGCTTATAAAATGTCAACACATTTATCAAGTTAGTAGTATTTGTGAGCTTTACTGACTTAACCTCCCTGGTGGAGTGTGGCTCGGGGTTAACTTTCAGTACCAAAAGCAGTAACCCCGAGCCACACTCGAGATTACCCCAGAATGTTACTCACCTTCCCTGCGATCCTCTGCCATCCTCCCCGTCGTCCTACCCCGCTCTGTGCACGGCCGGTTGCTGGCATTTGCCTTCCGGTTCCCTTCCCTGCGAGCGTTGTGACGCAGAGGGTGGAACCGGCGGCGAATTCAAAAGTGTAAATACACTAAATGACATGATACAAAGCTGTGATCCTAACAGATTACACAGTATCATGCCATTTCACCACAGGATTTCACCTGGTGACTTTTCCAGTGCCCTGCCTGTGCTTTTCCAGTGCTTTGCGCCTGAAAATTTTGAACGACCATGGCGTCCAAAAAGTGTTCTTTTTGCGCAAATGTGCTTTTAGATAAACTGGAAAACAGCAACAGTGAAACTGAGTTACTTGAAGAATTGAGCGATAGTGATTTGTGGGAAAATTCTTCATCAGGTGAGGAAAGCGACGACAGTGAGTATTTTGATGTCTCTTTCTGGCACATAGCTTGTGGAATTTGGGAAGTATATCAAATGATTCTTCAGGATTTCCAATGGAGCTATGTGCCAGAAAGAGACATCAGAATCGTCGCTGTCGTCACTTTCCGTACCTGATGACGAATTTTCCCACTATCACTGAGTTCTTCAAGTAACTCAGTTTCGCTGTCGCTGTTTTCCAGTTCGTCTAAAAGTGCTTTTGCGCAAAAAGAACGTTTTTTGGACGGCATGGTCGTTCTCCATTTTCCAGGCACAAAGAACTGGAAAAGCACGGGCAGGGCACTGGAAAAGTCACCAGGTGAAATCCTGCGGTGAAATGGCATGATACTGTGTAATCCGTTAGGATCACAGCTTTGTATCATGTCATTTGATGTATTTAAATTTTTTACATTGCCGCCGGTTCCACCCCCCTGTGTCGCAACGCTTGCAGGGAAGGAAACCGGTAGACAGGTGCCGGGAACGGCCGAGCACACAGCGGGAGGACAGCGGGAGGACGGCGGGGGAGGACGGCGGGCTAGGACGGCGGGGGATCACAGGGGAAGGTGAGTTTTAAAATGTAAAACCACAGATTTCCATGCAAAACAATGTACCGCTTTTAGCACAGAAATCTGGACATAATCAGACCGCCAGGGAAGTGAAAAGATAACTCCACTTTTGTGGGGGGAAAAATTGCAAATAAAGAAAAAAAAATATAGTGTATACAATTCCAACACAAGTCATATTGTAATTGAATGTTATTAAAAATACCTTTCAGCAGCTGCTGTAATTTTCTGAAGATGCAATGCAATATGGTTACCTGGACGTGTACTGACCACACCCCAGAAACATAATTTCCTGCTTGTTTGATTTGCTCACTGATTTTCCCAGAAGTCTGCACTAAGATACAAGTCAGATTTCTGGCATCCCCTGCAACAAAAATGTCACTTTTGGTAAGATACTCCCAATAGGAACACGTCTAAAGGGATGCAGGCCCAGCAGCTTTCTTCATTAGTGCCCTGCAGCTGTTGCAGCTGTTGCAGCTGTTGCAGCTGTTGCAGCTGATTGATAATTATGAAACCACTCCCATTAGACTCACTCAAAACAGAGGCACAGAGGAATAAACAATGATTACTTCAGAATAACAAAAGGTAGGAATCTGCAACAAAGTTTGTTAAAATCCTTGTAATGTACAGAGATCACCCAGAGGGGAATGTTTTTTTCTCAACAAAAGTGGAGTTACACTTTAAAGATGACTTGCGAGCCAACTAGAGCTCTGTTAGGCTCATGAATAATATCACATTGTACCCCTTTTTTTTAGCAACTTCCAGATCTCTCAGAGTACCAGTCGAAACTACCTATAGGTAATTCTGACAGGTTCAAGGATGCACACAGCTTAGCCTAGGACATATATAGAAGCGTGCATGCATGGGCATCTCCTTAGCACCTGCCTAGGAAAAGAAGAAATCTGGAAACAGGAGTGGGAAGGTGAATCAGCTTGGGAACCAGCTAGAGTGGATGGAAAGTGGACAGTTTCAGTGACAAAAAGAACAATCATCCACGATATGTGGGGATCTCCTCTTCTAAAAAACAATTTAAAGTTTATTAAAATAATAAACCCTATACAAAACATGCTCTACTAGAGGCTCTTTTTGCCATGTAAAAATGTAAGGAGGCAACGTATAAGTGCCCACATCTGGAAACCAAATAGTATTATAAAATGAAATATAATAATAATGCTGAACATTTTTTGTTAAGGTATGCCCTCTGAATAGTGTCATTATTAATTATCAGTACCTCACCCACATACCATCTTTCAGCATTTAAAACTGAAGTTAGCTAATATGCCATCAGATGCTACAAAATAGAGTTTGGGGTTAGGTAGGCTATTTTAACATCCTTTTATCATCCCCCTTTAAGACAGATTTTATGATTGGTATCAATCGGTGCTTTTTTTTTTTTTTAATTTAGAACAAAATTTACAAGAGTTCCTCAACAGTATTCATAAACATTACATAATCATCGCACCATAGTACCTTAATGACACTCAATGGTGGCTTAATGTTTTTGGAGGTTTTGTCTTACATTCCTAATATCGTGGGTTCAGATTCCTATTAGGGATACCATCTGCATAAGTTTATATTTTCTGCAACTAGGACTTTTCAGAAAGATGTAATTTCTCTAATAGCAAAGGCACCTGTGAGGTTTCACTGCAAATGTAGAGGGCTTAGTCAATTCATTAGTCTTTGGGTTAAAGGCTTTTCCTCCTCCCACTTTTATTTAACAAAAGTTCTTTACACACTGGTTTTCCCATGCAGCGGTTCTCAGCATCACACAGCTCTCAGCCAGGATATGGAATTGTCCAATTTGGGCAGTACTGGCTATGCCTGTTAGAGCACTGTCCCTCGCTGTGCAAGACAATGACCCACACTCTGCACATCAGAAGTCCATTTGTAAAACCAGACAGGCCTGGACACACAATCCTTCTCCTGCAGCTTTTTGTCTCCTAGACAGGGAGGAGCACTGGTTCTCAGACTGATTGCCATTTTGCAGGGAACACATATATCTAACAATTAGACCCACAACTTCTTAAGATAGTTTGCATGCTAAATCATACTCTCGCCATGCCACTGTGTGCCTCTTTACATCTATCTATTACAGTACTAGTTAATGAGTGAGCAAACTATAGGGAATGTGGTTGAGAGTTATAATTGTTGGCTCCTCTGCAGGAAGGACAGATGTGAACAGTTTTATGTCCTCTGTATAGTGCTGTACAATATTTCCATATAACAATCAAATGCTAAAAAAATAAAAAGCACTGTGAGCATCAAAGTTAAACATTTAAATATACAGATCCACCAACAGTAAAGTCCACCACATGTTTGTGTGAATGAGAAACAAAATGTTTAATATAATTGATTTCCTGGACAAAGTCGGAAAGACAAAACGCGTAGGGGCATGACTGTACGGCAACCAGAAGTGACTTCAGTGGCTTAATGAAAGTATCGGACTGTGGGTGAGATATTGATAGTCTGGGAGGAAGTTGCTGGTCTATGTACATTAAGAATCACTGCTGGTCACTTTAAAGAGCTGGGTTGATGTGGATTGCTATATTTTATATTTGTGAATAGTTTTATTCTTTTGATAAGGAGTTAATGTTTTTACTGTATCACACTATCCCATCTGGGGGAGTCATGTACTGTATATGGAGATTTGGAGTACTAGACCAAGAGGTATTGAGCAATCTGCAACTTTGATACAAAGAGCACAGTGCGCTGATCTATAACAGGAGAGGCATATTTGTTTAGTGAGTTTCAGTCTGTGAGAAAAGGTGGGGCACTGAAGCAAAGTGGGCTGATTAACTAAAACTGTAGAGTGCAAAATCTGGTGCAGCTCTACATAGAAACCAATCAGCTTCCAGTTTTTTGTCAAACCTTGATTGAACAAGCTCTTAGAAGCTAATTGGCTACCATGCACAGCTGCACCAGATTTTGCACTCTCGTGTTTTAGTAAATCAACACCAGTGTGTATCATATATAAACATTTGTGTGTTTTATTTCACTTGATAGAATTTGAAAGGACTCTTATATTGAACTTTGAGTTTCTCATTCACACAAGCAAATGGTGAGCTCACAGCGCTACCTATTTCTTAGATTTTGATGTTTAATTGCTTTGGGTTTTATATAGGGTGGCAGCAGTGACGTACTATTTAGAAAAAAAAACATAGGGGGTTTATCACTTTTCACAGAGTAGAAATGGTTTTTATATTATTAATTCCATATAGTCTAAATATGGCAAGTCATGACTTCTTCCGGTAAAGACTTTTGCCATTGAAGAAGCCTCGAGCTCGCTGATCACAAGTGGAAAAAGCTACCAGCAAGATTAGGCGTTTAATGCAATAGCCTATTATTCATCCAAGCTATTAAAGACTCCAGGGTGTTTTCTATGCACAAAGCATTTTTGGTTGTAGAGTTTTTATGCGCATGCATATCTACTACAGATCGTATGATGGTCAGATCATTAGTGCCATATTGAATCTATGGATGGTTTAATGCAGACAAATATCAGAGTTTTCAGAGATTTGGAACAAGTAATTGAGACTCAGCCTCATTGAAACAATAAGTAGATTCTATTTAATCAGTCCCCCAGGGACATCATGTAAATAAGCTGCTCACATTTGAGGGAATAGATTTGCGTATTTTTACTCTGAAGTCTATTATCTCAACTAGATGTAGTATATTAGTAATTAAAAAGCAATCAATAAATTAGCTACTGAATAGATCATTACACAACGACTCTACTTGTGCCCTAAAACATTACTTGTTTTTTGTCCTTCAAGGATATGAGTCCTAAAGATACTCACAAGACAAATAAAAAAATCTTTCTTTCTTTCATATTTTAAAGTTTCTGTGCAAAATGTAGACAATTACATATCTCTCATTCCATAGTAATCAAGCAGTGTTAACCACTTAAGCCCCGGAGGATTTGGCTGCTAAACGACCAGGGGGTATTTTGCGATTCGGCACTGTGTGACTTTAACGGACAATTGCGCGGTCGTGCGACACTGTACCTAAACGAATTTGGCGTCCTTTTTTTTCCACAAACAGAGCTTTCTTTTGGCGGTATTTGATCACCTGTGCGATTTTTTGATCACGCGCTATAAACAAAAAAAGAGCGTCGATTTTGCAAAAATAGCAATATTTTTCCCTTTTTTTTATATGAAATTCCCCCCAAAAAAAATGTAAAAATCAAATTTTTTTTAAATTTTCGGCCGATGTGTTTTATGCTACCTATGTTTGGTAAAAAAAATTGCAAAAAGCGTATTTTGATTGGTTTGCGCAAAAGTTATTGCGTTTACTAACTAAGGGAAAGATTTTTGTCATTTTTGTTGTTTTTTTTTTTTACGCGTAATGGCGGCGATCTGCGATTTTTTTTGCGGTACTGCGACATTGCGGCGGACAGATCGGACCCTTGACTGACATTTTTGACACTTTTGGGGTTACCAGTGACATTTCTACAGTAATCAGTGCTATATATATGCACTGTTACTGTAAAAATACACTGGTAGTGAAGGGGTTAACTTTATTTGAGAGGGAGGGGCTGTGTGTGTCCCTAGGGGCGTGATTCTAACTGTGATTGGCTGTGGCTTCAGCTGTATGCAGAGTGATCAACGGATCTACATAGTAGATCCATATGATCAGCTCTCATACAGAGGGGAGAATGACAGGCAGCTTGTTTACACAAGCTGCCTGACTTTCTCCCTCTCCCCCGCCGATCGCAGAGTGGCCCGGCGGACATCGGGTCCGCCGGTCACACGCGCGGGGGGGTCCGTGACCACGCGGGAGCGGCAGCGCGCCTCCGGCGGCGCGCGCTCGCTCCCTAGACCCTCACAAGCTAGTGACGTAGCCCTACGTCACTTTGCCTGTGAGGGGCTGACCGCCGACGTAGATAGTCGTGCGGCGGTCGGCAAGTGGTTAACAGTTACAGCGAGACAATAGTCATAATGTAGCACTGATTAAATGAATGTGTTTATAGCTAAATTGTTAATAAAGGCAAGAGGGATAAAGGGAGTGGAAGCTGTATTTGATACTTCACCCACTGTAAATTAATAATATTATGTATGAAACAATTTGAGGAGGCCAAAAGGTGGTAGAGTGTATATATAATGTTTCAGGACTGTATGAACCCTGTAACAGCCCATGTTTGTATTCATGTAGCAAGGTGTTGTAATGTAAGGTAATGTGCAAGAGAAGAAGGGGTAGTAAAAATAAAGGAGCTTAAAAGGAAAGGAAGAGTATATGCTGGGTAGGTGGGAGGGAAGTGGTGGATGCCCATGCACCTCAGCCATCATCAGTGCTATGTCTTATATGTTGTATCAGTTTGATAAAGATCCAGAAGGTTATGATCCTCTGAATTAGGTTAGAAGAACCTGGTGGGAGGGGATTGTGGTAAAATAGGTCCTGGAGACTCAGGTTGTTCTCAAATTGTTCTCAGTGCTTTTAAGGAAGGCAGTTAGGTCCCCCATTACTATGAGTTCCCCAGTATGGAGTATATGGAGTGGAGTATATTTTTCATGTATCAAGTATCACTTGTTGGACTTTTGTCCAAATAGGGGGATGTACTCACACTCCCAGAAAATGTGCAGCATGGTCCAAGGTTCATTACCACAGTATTAGCAAGCGTCCGGAATATCTTAATTAAACGTATGAAGTAGAAAAGAGACCCAATACCAGTGTGATAATATTTTGTATCCTAGCTCCCGAAATTTGTTAGCTGTGTACGGTTTGTGTGTGAGAGTTATGATTTTGTCCTGTGAAAGCGCTGCTTCCAATTTTTTACTTTTTTTGTATATAAAGTAAAGGGAGTGCTGGTCTGGATGGGTGCTTGGGAATGGTTTGAAATGATGTGAGGGAGTAGCATAGTTCCTTATGTGAGGGGTCAGTGTTAGAAAATGATGGAGCTGGAAGGCGCTCCAGGCATCAAGCAGAGGGGCCGCTAGGTTTCTGATCTCCTCCTCAGAGAATGTAAGGAATTCATTGACCTTAAAATGCTGGGCATGGTCTAAAATATAAAAATCCTTTTTTATTTTAAATTTAGCTTTTTTATCTTCATTGAATAGCTTTTTAAAGGTTTTCTGTGCTCAAAGAATGGTAGATCTACCTAAACACACTTTTCCCACTGCTGATTAGCTCTGGACTCTTTCAAGGAAAAGTTCACTTTCTGACTAAACCCTACTACCTAACCTCCACAGTCCTTAAAGCGGAGTACCGGCCACCTAAAAAAAAATTTCAATGAAAATACCCCCGGGACAGGCAGCGCTAGTACATTCCACAATGGATAGCCTCTGATCTGTCCCAGTTTGCACTTACCTTTTAGAAGAAATACTTACCTTGAAAATTTCTTCTCCAGCGCTGCCATCTCAGGTGTGGGCAGCTGAAGCCAGCGCAATCCTCTTCTGCGTCCTTTTCCGTCCTCTTCGGTCCCACGATGCAGTGCGCCGGCACCGCCGTCACTTCCGGGGCTGCAGCGTCATCCCTGCACAGCTTCTGGGCATGCCCAAAAGCTGTTTAGCAAGGTATGACGCGCCTGCCCCGGAACTGACGTCGGGGCCGGTGCAGGAGCATTGATTCCTGGGAGCGATGATGTTCAGCTCCCAGGAATCATTGCAAAGCAGAAGTGACGGCGCGGGCCGCGGCCGCCAAGGGAGGAAGTGGAAGAAAGGTGAGTATATTTTTCTGCAATTACAAGGTAAGTAAAAAAAAAAAAAATCCATTTCTGTTTCAGGTGACCTAAAAGCAAGCGGATGGCCCAAAATGGACTATGTCGATTTTGGGGCCGGAACTCTGCTTTAATGTATCCTAATTCCCCATGACCACCCAATAGCCTGATTAACTCTGGCTATAATTCCTTTTTTTATTTTATTAAATGAGAAATAAAGTTTATTAAGCTGAACAAAAAGAAGTTTCAGAGTATCTGTGTCTAAAAAAGTTTTCATCAAACTATCTGCCACTTGAATTTACAAGCACGCAAAGTAATCAGCAATATTACAAAGTAAAATACAGATGTAACCTCAGCTCAATCATCATAAATCGATGAGTATATGAGTGTAGCGAAGATCATCATGCAAATAAACATAGTATCCAAGGGTAAATTCAGCTGGCTACTATCTTATGTCTGTTGCTGCCTGCAGATGTTGCGGGCCGAAACCTGTCCTATTTACTATTATTCACTAACAACCTCTTATCTCCTCCTCGCCACTGCCCCCGCCCTCTGCATTTACATAAACATGCAAGCTCAGCAGAGCCAATCATACAATTTTAAAGAGTGCTCTCAACTCTAAAGACTGTTTAACCCAAGTGTAGCCACATTATGCTTACATGTCCAATAATCCTCTAAAGTGTATCGCAAACTAATAGTTGCCTGCTCATTTGAAGTAAAAATGCCAATTCATTAACAGTTCAGTACTTGAAAGGAGCATTGGGTTCTGGAATAATGCTAATTATAGCAAATTGCAGCTCCACTTCCATTATTGACTGTAAACATGTATACTGTATATGTCTTTTGCCTTGTGACCAACATTAACAGTGTGCTATGGTGGTTATATACAGTATTTTTTTAATCCAACGGTAAGAGACAAGATTAGAAAGGTACTGTCAGTGCAATGTTTCAGGATTTCATTAAATGCTATTGACTGCTTTCAGCAGTGTTTAACAAGCATCTTCTCTATCTCTGTCACTGTTTATCTTTAAAAGCTCCAAGTCACAGCACCAGTCCAATTTCTATTAAGATATGTCAAGTCTTGCTAGCATAAGAGATGTTGTACTAAAATGCTGCCTGTAGCGTCTTAAAAAAAAATAAAATCCACACTCTTATTTGAAAGTATGCAGACCAAATATGCAATCGTGGAACACATTACATGAATATTGCTAATTCTTATCTGTGGTAACCTATAGTTACTGATCGGAATTTATTATGTCCTGGTCTAACTTCAGCAGAGAGAATTGTAATGTCCTGATCTAACTTCAGCAGAGAGAATTCTGATGTCCTGGACTAACTTCAGCAGAATTCTGATTGGTTGCACTTAGGAATTATCAGGCTTTTTATAGTAATGAATAGTTGGTCTTATCAGGTCAATGGTTTAAAAATTGCTCAGCAACCTAAAATGTAATGAAAACTATGCAGATCTTTTCAGTGAAGGGACTTGCACTGCCCATTTGTTTGTTTTTACATCAGTAAATGACTAACAATTTCTGCAGCTTAGAATTCCTCTTTCCAGCAGCATTCTGTTTTAAATTAGAAGCCTGATCCCTAGGACTATAATCTAATTTCCCATACCTGATTTTGCAATGTAAAACCTTGCTCTCTGTGGAAATCCTTAAAACCAGGCAAAAACAATTAGCCGTTAAAATAAACTTGGCATTAAGGAAGCCGATCCAAGGATAGTAACCTTATTTATTCAACATCCCTTTTTCCAAATTGCTTTGCTAAACAGCCTGTATTAATTGTTCACGACCTACACCGCATGCTTCAATGAAAATAAATTACTTTATTTCTCTCACACTAGCAGTGACAGTGTAACTTAATTTCATTAGCTCGAATCTGTTGAGAGTATTCAGATTTCCATAGCAGGACGCACTTGAAATGAAAAGATGCTTTCGATTCTCAATTAACAGAATCATTTCCTTTCAACTGAAATGAATGTTATTGAAACCAATTAGCATGGACTGGAAAATCTCTCATTAATGAGGGGAGTGTGGGTGAGTAAACAGCAATGAAAAGATGAAATTAGAGGAGAGCCTCTTCTTGTTGGGCTGAATAATTACATGCTTAGTTGCCTAATTGTCTGGTGAAAGGCATAGCAGTGGTAGCAGCAGATTGCTGTGTTCATTAGGCAGCAAAAGGCCACCTGCTGCTGTGGCTCGTTCTCCCGCAGTCTATATACACGTGTCTGTCCCTGGGGGTTCATATTTGGACACAAGACTAACTGTGAAAAGCAAATGAGCTTGCCAATATGCTGCAATATTGTGTCCTTTATGCCAAAATACAGACGCCTAATGTGTCGCATGCGATGAATAAAACTAACAGGGAAAATTAAGTCAACAAGAAATAGAAGTAAAAAACTGGTCTTCTTTTACATCCTAGGGTGAAACTGTGTGGCGTTATTGGTCACTTTATACACATGTTGCCTAAAACCCCTGGCTGCTCAGGGTCACACCGGACAAATTACAACTGATAGGCTTTGTACACACAGGCACTCTATGCAGAAGCTTGTCCAACACTTGAGGATTGTCTCCATTCCTCTACAAGGTGGGGAAGCCACCAGGGGCCAGTTGATGTCTGATACTTCAGCACCAAACACTGGAAGATGCTGTAGACCAGTGCTCGGGGCCCACTAACAGGCCAGGTTTGCAAGATAACTAAATTACATCACAGGTGATGTCATTTGCTGCTCAGTGATTGCAGTACTCTAGTCTGCATCTCCCCAAGGTAATACTTAAAATCTGGCCTGTTAGTGGGCCCCGAGGACCGGAGTTGAGGACCACTGCTGTAGACCACACACAAGGCAGAACACTATAGAAAACCAATATGTAGCTGAGCACTTGTATGTGTTGAGCTGTTTACCATAACATTTTATTTCTGCTGGGTCAGTGACATCACAAGGGGGGCAGTGCCTAGGGTTGCCACCTCATCCCTTTAACCACTTGCCGACCAGCCACCGTACATATACCGCGGCAGGTTCCTGCGAAACGATGTACCCGCACTTCGCTGCACGGGAGCAATCGTGCCCAGATTCGCCAGAGATGAAGCTGATCTGCAGGGTCGCGGCACCCGCGATCACTCTTCGTGGATACAGAACGATGGTTGTAAACACGACAGACCTCTGTTCTGTCAGCAATAAACACAGGGCTCCTGTGTTCCTCCTATTTAGGAACACAGGTCCCTGTGTTCATTCCATAAGTCCATCCCCCACACAGTTAGGAAGCACCCCCAAGGGACACATTTAACCCTTTGAGCGGACCTGGTGTTAACCCCTTCCCTGCCAGTGTCATTATTACAGTAACAGTGCATATTTTTAGCACTGATTACTGTAGTAATGTCACTGGTCCCCCCAAAAGTGTCAAAAATGTCAGGTATCTGATCTGTCCGCTGCAATGTTGCAGTCATGCTAAAAATTGCTGATCACCGCCATTACTAGTAAAAAAAAAAAAAAAAAAAAGACATAAATCTTTTCCCTAGTTTGTAGACACGATAACTTTTGCGCAAACCAATCAATATACTCTTATTGAAATTTTTTTTACCAAAAATATGTAGCAGACTACAAATTGGCCTAAAATGATTAATAAATTATATTTTTATTTATTATTTTTTTTATTGGGAATTTTATATAGCAGAAAGTTAAAAATATTGTTTTTTTTAAAAAATGGTCGCTCTTTTTTTGTTTATAGTACAACAAATAAAAATCACAGAGGTGATGAAATACCACCAAAAGAGTAATAGTGTTCCTTTATTGGTATTAGAGGGAAAAAACAGTGGCATATCATCCATGGGTGCAAGGTGTTAACTTCACACAGGCCCTCGAGGGTGGGGTCACTGTGCTCCGACCCAAACTGCACCTATGAATGGTCTGTCCCTGGTTGGTACCTCCTGCAGCAGGTGAAATCTGAATGTTGGGGGTGATCTGTGCGGAGGCGGGGGCAGTTACTAGCACCGATCTCCCTGTACAGCTTTCAATGTTTCAATGAAGCAGCTGAAAGCCCCTTCTACTCCTCTGCCTTCTGCAGGTTTCAGCTGCTTCATTGAACCATTGAAAGATGTACAGGGAGATCGGTGCTTGTACCTGCCTCCACCGCCACACCGATCCCCTCCCCAACTATCCATCAGATTTCCCTTCCTTTCTGGGCCCCCCTGTGCGCTCCTTGGCTTCCCTGCTTTCCCATTGGCTACTGTGGGGGATGTCAGGATGGAAAGTGGAGGGAGGGGCTGGTAAACATGTAATTTACTGACCCCTTTCTTTTCTGAATCAGCAGAGTCAGTGATCACTGACTCTGTCCATTTATAACTGAAGCATTGTAAACTGTTTACTATGCTTTGGTTTATGAATGAACGGGAGCCTCTGTCTCCTATTCATTCATCTTCAGTGCAGCTTAGGCTGCAGGGAAAGGGACTGGGGAATCTATGTCCTCAGTCCCTTTCTCTGTCTCAAAGGGGAGATGTCAGGCACCTGTTTAGACCCCTGATATCTCACCACAGCCCCCCAACAGGACTGGTTAAAAAAAAAAAAAGAATTGTAGAAAATATTGAAAAATTAGGTAGTAAAAAAAATAAAATTGTAAAAAAATTATTAAAAATTTAAATAAATAAACGACTGACACCGTCCACAAAAAAAAAAAAAAAAGCATAGTAAAAAAGAAAAACAATAAAAAGAATTGTAAAAAATAATAAAACAAATAAAATTGTAAAAAATTACTGACACCGTCCACTGCTGTACTGATGCCGTCCACTGTCTTACTGACACTGCCCTAACCCCCAAAAAAGCATTGTAAAAAAAAAATGTATTTTGTAAAAAAATAAATAAATGAAAATAAAAAACTACTGGGACCATTCACTTCCCCACTGACATTGTCCACTGCCCCACCCCCAAAGCATTGGGACAAGAATAATACAAAAATACATTGTAAAAAATTATAAAACATAAAATAATAATAAAAAAACTACTGACACTCTCCACTGCTCTACTGACACTGTCCACTCCCCCTCCCCCTCCCCCCAAATCACTGTGAAAAAAAATTACAAAGAGAATTCTAAAAAAATAATAAAAAAATAAAATAATGAAAATTTTTTAAAAAATCTGACACTGTCTATTGCTCTATTGACAAACATTATGAAAAATAATAAAAAGTGTAATTAAAAAAATAAATAAAAAATAAAATTGTAAAAATAAAAAAGAAGTATAAGTATAAAGAACTAAGGACACTGTTTCCTCCCTATTTACACCATCCTGAACATACTACCTACCACCATACCCTTTGCACTCCTCTTGTGCACATATTACCCACCTCCATACACTCCACACTCCTCTCCTGCACATACTACCTCCCGCTATACACTCTGCACTGTTTTCCTGCACATACTACCCTCTGCCATACACTCCATACTCCTTTCCTGCACTTACTACCCACCGCCATACACTCTGCACTCTTCTCCTGCACATACTTCCCGCCGCCTTACGCACTGCAGTCCTTTTCTGCACAAACTATCTACTGCCATACACTCCACACTCCTCTCTCTGTACATACTACCTACCGCGCTACACTCCGCACTTCTCTCCTGCAAATCCTACCCTCCATTGAGCACTCCTCGCTTCTCTCCTGCACACACTACCCACTGCCATACACTCCACACTCCTCTCCCTGCACATGCTACCCACTGCCATGCAATCCGCACTCCTCTCCTGCACATACGAACCACTTCCGTACACTCTGCACTCCTTTCCCTGCACATACTACCCACTGCTGTACACTCCACACCCCTCTCCTGCACATATTACCCACTGCCTTACTACCCACAACTACTACTCCTTTAAGCTACACTCAATATTTAGTGCAATTTAAACCATGGCCACTTTTCGCTGCAGCGATGCCTAGGGCCCAATTTTTATGTCGCACGCGGGCCCACTGATTTAATAATACGCTCCTGCTTCAACAGCATCATTGGTTTTGTCACCGGTCCCTTAGACCTTCTCACCTGTTCTCCCAATTTCTGATCTCTTCCCTGGCTCACTTAGCCTATAGTCAAAGTTCCCTGAAATCCTCATCTCGTGATAGGAGTTCTCCTGATACTCTGGGCTCTCTTATTCCTTGAACACTTACAGATTTCTTCAGTCTCCTTTTTTTATCCATGTGTCTAGGGCCCACTTTTAATTTTGCACACAGGCCCACTGATTTCATGATACGCCCCTGGGAAGAAAAGTGCCATATCATTAGTATAAGTGGAAGGAATAGTGCACTATCATTGGTACTAGAGGGATCTATAGTGTCCCATTATTATTATCGGTGAGAAGAATAGTTCCCTATTTTTGTTATCGGTGAGAGGAATAGTACCCCATCATTGGTATCAGAGGGAGGAGTAGTGTCCAAATGTTGGGGACATTGTCAGGAATAGGGCCCATCATTATTGTCAGTGGGAGGAATAGTGTCACATCACTGTGTTTAGTGAGAGGAATGATGTCCCATCATTGGTATCAGTGGAAGGAATAGTGCCCCATCATTGCTATCAGTGGGAGTAATAGTGCCTTATCATTAATATCAGTCGGAGAAAAACTGGCCCATCATTGGTATTAGTGAGAGAACTAGTACCCCATCATTAACTGCTTGCCGACCGCCCCAACTAGATATACTGCGGCAGGGCAGCTTGGCTGCGCAAAATCACTTAGATCTATGAGATTTTGTGTACACGGTCTCTGCAGCACGCGCGTCGCCGGAGCTGCACTCCCACTATGTTTAGACACAGAAGTAGGCGGGCCGCTGAAGGAGCGATTGCCGCCGGCCTCCCACGATCGACAGAGAAACTGACAGAAGACCCGCCTGCTTATGCTAACAAAGCAGGCGAGTCTTCTGTCACACACACAGGCAGAGAGAGATCAGGAGCTAAGCTGAAACCCCGATCTCTCTGTGCATGTCACAGAGCCCTTCCCCCCTCCACAGTCAGTAAGCACAGTTAGGCATACATTAACCCCTTTGATCACCCCCAGTGTTAACCCCTTCCCTGCCAGTGTCCTTTATACAGTAACAGTGTATATTATTTAGCACTGATTACTGTATTAAAAGTGTCAAAAATGTCAGTTAGGGGGTCTGATTTGTCCGCCGCAATGTCGCAGTCCTGCTAAAAATCGCTGATCACCGCCATTACTTATAAAAAAAAAGTCCAAAAATCTATCCCGTAGTTTGTAAACGCTATAACTTTTGCGCAAAACAATTAAAATACGCTTTTTGGGATATTTTTTTTACCAAAAATATGTAGCAGAATACAAATTGGCCTAAAATTAAAAAAAAAATTAGATTTTTTACATTTTTTTATTGGGAATGTTTTATAGCAGAAAGTAAAAAATATTGTATTTTTTCAAAATTGTAGCTCTTTTTTTTGTTTATAGCGCAAAATCTAAAAACTGCAGAGGTGATCAAATACCACCAAAAGAAAGCTCTATTTGTGGAAAAAAAGGACATCAATTGTATTTGGGTACAGCATTGCATGACCGCCAATTTTTAGTTAAAGTAATGCAGTGCAGAATCGCAAAAAATGGCCTGGTCCTTAAGGCGTAAAACCTTCCGGAGCTGAAGTGGTTAATATCAGTAGAGGAATAGTGCCCCATCATTTGTGCCAGTGTCAGGAATTTTGCCCCATCATTGGTGTCAGTGAGAGAAATATCAGTGGGAGAAATAGTGCCGGATAAAGGCTGGCAAAGGGCCCTATTTGGCCCATGGGCCACAGTTTGGAGACCACTGGCTTAGTGTGTTGGAAATTTTTTTTCTTAACCTTTTCCTTAACCACTTATCCACTGGATACTTATATCCTCTTCCTAACCAGGCCAATTTTCAGCTTTCAGTGCTCTCACATATTGAATGACAATTACTCATGCATTTTTTCCACAAGTTTTTTGAAAATGTGGAAAGAAAATGAAAACACATTTTTTTTTTACACAATGTTATCCATTTATAAGATATTTCTGAAAACATAGCATGTACTTAGCAAAAATGACACCCCAAATACATTCTGCTACTCCTGAGTATGGAATTACCACGTGTGAGTCTTTTACACAGCCTAGCCACATACAGAGGCCCAACATTCAAGGAGCACTTTCAGGTGCTCTAGGGACATAAAATTACAAATCTAATTTCCTGACTACCCAATACACTTTTGTGAGGCACTGTAGGGCACTGAGAAGCACTGTAGTAACACTGATGTGGCACGGATGAGCACTGATGTGGCATTGATTAGCACTGATGTGGCATGGATGAGCACTGATGTGGCATGGATGAGGCATGGATGAGCACTGCTATGGCAAAGATATGGCACAGATTAGCACTGATGTGGCATTGATGTGGCACAGATAAGCACTAATGTGGCATGGATGTGGCACATATGAGCACTTATGTGGCATGATGAGGCACAGATGAGCACTGATCTGGGATGGATGAGCACTGATGTGGCATGGATGAGCACTGATGTGGCATGGATGTGGCATGAATGAGCACTGATGTGACATGGATGAGCACTGATGTAACATGGATGTGGCACAGATGAGCAATGATGTGGCATGGATGAGGCAAAGGGGAGCACTGATGTGGCATGGATGGGTACTGTTGTGGCATGGATGAGCACTGATGTGGCACGGATGAGCACTAATGTGGCATGGATGAGGCATGGATGAGCAATGATGTGGCATGGATGGGTACGGATGAGGCAGGGATGTGGCACAGATGGGCATGATTGAGGCATGGATGAGGCACAGATGGGCATGAATGAGCCACAGATGGGCATGGATGTGGCACGGATGGGCATGGACATGGCACGGATGGGCATGAATGAGACATGGATATGGCACAGATGGGCATGGATGAGTCACAGATGGGCATTAATAAGGCACGGATGAGACACAGATGGGCATGAATGAGGCACTGATGGGCATGAATGAGGCATGAATGAGTGACGGATGAGGCACAGGTGAGCACTGCTGCGGTCTCCCTCCTCTCCTCGCACGCTGTACCGATCGGTACAGCGTGAGACGAGAGGAGAGAGCTGAACCGGACATGCCCCCGTTTGTTGACAAATGATTGCTCCGTCATTGGATGGAGCAATCACGTGGTAAAGGGCCAATGTCATTCGCCCTTTACCACGATCCGTGAGGGGCTAGGTCTGGTGAACCTGGGGAGCACGGACACTTCTGTGTTCATGACCAAAGGGGCGTGCAGGAAGCACGATTATGGGAGGATGCCATTGTATGCCCTCCCAGAATAAGCTGCAGCCATCATTTGGTTATGGCCCGTTCGGGAAGTGATTAAAGTGGTTGTAAGCCCTTCCATATACCCAGTGAAGTGACTAGCCTCAGGTGATACACAGAGATGAAACAAATTCTCCTACATAAGTTGTACCTGTCTATCTGCAATCAGCTCTTCGCTACATCCCTTCAAAGTGCTGAAACTATAAAGCATGTCTGTGAGTTCAGAAAAATCGGGGCAGAGAGAGGAAATTATGCTCTGCAGAGCTCAGTGAGGTGAGCTCTGAGAGCTGATTGGAGGGAAGAGATACACAGCTCACAGGAACAGAGCTGGGGCTGTCAATTTGCTGGAGGTCTCTCCCCTGTCACCTTTTATCTCTTAGTGTCAGGGAAACTTGTCAGAAGTGACTAATGCTGATAGCAGAGGAACAAAGCAGCAGACAGGAATGACACTTAGTGCTCTTAATAGAGACAAGTGCACGCTATAGAGGGACATGCTTTGTTCATATTTCATGTCTGAGGTTTACAAGCACTTTAAGCAACAGACATTGTGCCACATACTGAAAGATATATGGCAATTTTTACAGATTTTGTCATTTCACTGTGCTTGTTAGCTCTTCTCTAATGGGCCATACAAGACCTAATGATCATCTTGAGCAACTCTCTTTTTTTTTTTTTTTGCAACAATTGTGAAAAAAAAATAAAAAATCAAGAACAAGAGCTCTAGAAATATTTTTTTTTTTTCAGATAACAATAAAATGAAAGCACATACAATGAAGTGTCCAAAATCAGGAACAAATGTTAAAATATTGGAATGGAGTGAAGCACTGCATATTTCCTATATAAGCTGCTGCGGCACTTAACATCAAAGCAGAGAGGCTCCTTTGCCCAAGTCCTTTGTGATTTCAGGTTTTATGTACACATGCCATAACAGGCTGACAGAGAAGCTTTCACATAGTCTGCCTGGTATGTATTTTGTTTTTATTAAAGTCTGGTTTTTCATTACTGTTATATTAGTTTAAGTGGCAGTAAAATATACTGTATGTGTATGAAGATGTCATGTCTGGAATTTCTAGATGACCATGTACAACAGCTTCTGATTGTTCCACATACAAATGATCACTTTGTATCCAAAATGCACATCCACTGAGTACTGCCTGTTGAATAAATTCTACATGAAGGAAGGTATTCCTAATCATAGGAGAAAGGATGTAATGACCTGGATAACCCAGCTTTAGGTATATTTGTTTGTTTTTTTATTTAACCTGCTAAAGGATTTAGTTTTCTGTCCATTCATTTCCGAAATTTACATGGACCTGCCAGACACAGGAGTCAGGTTGGTGACATAGTTACATAGTTAGTGAGGTTGAAAAAAGACACCAGTCCATCCAGTTCAACCTATGATGTGTGTGTGTGTTTGCTGCTAACCGTACATTGTATACCCCTGTATGTTGTGGTCTTTAAGGTGCCCATCTAATAGTTTTTTGAAACTATCAATGCTCCCTGCTGATACTACTGCTTGTGGAAGAGAATTCCACATCCTTACTGCTCTTACAGTGAAGAACCCCCTGCGTATTTTAATGTTAAACTAACTTTCCTCTAGTCTTAGTGAGTGGCCACATGTCTTATTGTATTTCCTTTCTCTGAATAGGTTTTTCCATATGCTAGGGTTGCTAGTACAATATTTGTACATTGATATCATATCCCCCCTCAATCGTCTCTTCTCCAGAGAGAATAGGTTCAGTGCTTGTAGTCTTTCCTCATAGCTGATGTCCTCCATTCCCCTAATTATTTTTGTTGCCCTTCTCTGGACTTTCTCCAGTTCCAGCACATCCTTCCTGAGGACCGGTGCCCAGAACTGGACAGCATACTCCAGATGTGGCCGGACCAGAGTCTTATAGAGTGGTAGAATAATCTCTTTATTTATGGAGTGAATTCCCTTTTTTATACATCCCAGTATTCTGTTGGCTTTGCTTGCAGCGGCTTGGCATTGCATGCCACTGCCAAGCCTGTTGTCTACCAGTACCCCCAAGTCCTTTTCCATCCTAGACTCACCCAGAGGTTCCCGCCCTAGTGAGTAGCTTGCTTTCTGGTTTCTGGCACCCAGGTACATTACTTTACATTTTTCAACATTAAACCTCATCTGCCATGTAGTTGCCCACCCCATTATTTTGTTCAGGTCCGCTTGTAAGGTTTCCACATCCTGCCCAGAAGATATTGGCATGCTTAGTTTAGTATCATCCGCCAATACTGAGATTTTACTCGATATCCCCTCCTCTAGATCATTTATGAATAAATTAAACAGGATTGGTGCCAGGACAGAACTCTGGGGGACCCCGCTTTCCACACCTGCCCAATCTGAGTACTCCCCATTAATCACCACCCTTTGCACTCTCCCCTGGAGCCAGTTCTCTATCCAGGTACTCACCTTATGGTCCATACCTACCTTCCTTGGTTTGAACAGTAAGCGTTTGTGGGGAACGGTGTCAAAGGCCTTTGCGAAGTCCAGGTACACCACATCCACAGGCTTACCTTTATCTAGGTGGCAGCTCACTTCATCATAGAAGGTTAATAGATTGGTTTGGCAAGAACGATTTTTCATGAATCCATGCTGATTACTACTAATAATACCATTTTCATTAATAAAGTCTTGTATGTGGTCCCTTAACATCCCCTCCAAAATCTTGCAGACTACTGATGTTAGGCTGACCGACCTATAGTTGCCCGGGATATATCTCGGCCCCTTTTTAAATATTGGTACCACGTTGGCTTTTTTCCAATCAGCTGGCACCATACCCGTCTTTAACTATCCTTAAAGATCAAGAATAATGGTCTAGCAATCACCTGGCTGAGCTCTTTAAGAACCCTCGGGTGCAAGCCATCCAGTCCCGGTGATTTATTTATGTTAAGTTTCTCTAGTTTAGTTCTAAGTCTATCTTCTGTTAGTCATGGCGGTATTTCCTGAGGTGTGTTGTTTAGTTTGGCCTTACAAGCTGGGTTAGTGTAGCCCCCCGATTCTTTTGTGAAGACTGAAGAGAAGAAATTATTTAACACTACCGCCTTTTCCCTGTCCTCTGTGGCCAAAACTCCCTTATCGTCTTTTATGGGGCCAATGTGTTCTGGCCTCGCTTTCTTACTGTTTATATACTTAAAGAATTTCTTGGGGTTCTTTTTACTCTCTTCCGCTATATGTCTCTCGTGTTCTATTTTAGCCGCCCTGATTTCATCTTTACATTTCTTATTACACTCTTTGTAATGCTTGAATGCTGCCAATGACCCCTCAGCCTTGTATTTTTTGAAGGCCTTTCCTTTAGCATTAATATGCATTTTTATGTTGGAGTTTAGCCACCCAGGGTTTAGTTTTGCTCTTTTAAATTTATTTCCCTTTGGAATGCACTGGTCAATCCCTTTGTTAAGTATGCTTTTGAAGCACTCCCATTTTTCCTCCGTGTTCTTTGTTCCAAGGGTTCTATCCCATTTGATATTTTATAGCAGAGAGCGCAGTTTTGGGAAATTGGCTCTTTTGAAATTCAGTGTCCTTATATTACCCTTATGTGTCCTATTACTATGATTAATACTGAAACTAATTGACCTATTGTCACTGTTTCCTAAGTTGTCCCATATTTCTATATCCATGAGCAGGTCTGTATTGTTGGTAATCAGTAGGTCAAGTACCGCATTGTTTTTTGTCGGTGCATTCACCATCTGACCCATGAAATTGTCCTACAAAACATTTAGGAACTGCCGAGCCTTGGCTGAATGCGCGGTTCCTTCTGCCCAGTCTATATCTGGATAATTAAAGTCCCCCATTATAATGACATTTCCCATCTTTGCTGCCAATCCTATCTGTAAAAGGAGGTCCGCCTCCCCCTCCTCCCTCAGGTTGGGGGGCCTATAGTATACGCCCAATATTACCTTCCCCACAGTGCCTTCCCTTTGAAGTTCTACCCATAGGGATTCTGCTTCGTCCATAGCTCCATTATTAATATCATTCCTCATATTTACCTGTATACTGTTCTTAATATACAGACATACCCGTCCCCCTTTTTTACCTTCTCTATCTCTGCGATAAAGGGAATACCCCTGAATGGTCGCCATCCAGTCATGAGAGCTGTCAAACCAAGTCTCAGTTATCCCCACAAAATCATCCTCAAACATCAGCAGCTCCAGCTCTCCCATCTTGTTGGCCAGGCTTCTGGCATTGGTATACAAGCCCCGTCATTTTGACCGGTTACATATATCTTCATTTGATGTTTTTAGGCTGCTTTCTTGATTTTTCCCCATAACCGCCCTGGGTTTAGGAGCTCCGAACACCCTACCGCTAACGCCCCATTTCTGCCCTCTGAATCTTGCTTTCCACTGGCTAATTCTACATCTGTACCCCCCCCCCCCCCATCACCTGACTTTATTTTCTACTGGAGCAGCAGGGGGTTCATGAGCTCTCTACTCACTCTACTTTCTCCTTCTATCAGCATGTTTCTTCCACAACCATTCCTATATACTAGAACACTTAATGTACAGCAGATTACTTGAAACGAAGTAAAATTTAGATACTCTAATTGCAATAAAAAATAAATGCAATTATTTGTAATAAATTCATAACTGCATTAAGTGTTGTTTTTTTTATATATGCATGAAGTACAGCTTTAAAGTTTAAATTAGGGTCAAAACTCCAGAAAGTCGAAATAGGAAGGATTTAGAACGCCTATACGCATACCACAACAGAGCACTTATCAGAATTCCTGCTATGTGTATCACAGGAATGCCAGGGAGTACTCTTCATTTTCTACCATCTCATCTGCTTATGTCACCGACATAAGGCATTGTAGCTCAGTAGCACAAAATGTGTTTCTCACTTTGCAGTTTGAATACCAATAAGACGCACTGGAGAATAAAACAGTGCAGTGGGAAAGTCAGTGACAGGATTCAATCGCTGTCATGGAACAGCTTATAGAAGACAGTAGACTGCCAACAGAAAAGCTTTATGTGTACACCAAGCATGCTGGGATTTCTGATGTCAATGTAACCATAACATTATAACAGATTTAATTTTCATCTGCTTTGATATAACACACAATTTCCTTGGTGTAATCCCACCACAAGGTAGAAAAGGCACTCTCTAGTCAAATACGTACATGCAACATTTAAATAATTTAGGGGATAAAGGCCTACTTGTTGACTGTCCACAATTTTTATCCCAGTCTTTCCAGTCCTATCTTGTATACCTGGCTGCTGTGCTAGCTAAATTCCTATAGCTGCCAGTAATTATGCCTTTAAATGGTCCTGGATCTAGTCCTGCAAAAATGCAGATCATTTGTTTTCTGGTTCCAAGCAGTGTTATCTATAGTCTTCAGAGAGAGGATACATAGAAGAGAATCATGTGAGAATGGGCTACGATCACACCTAGAAGCCCCATAAAATCCTGAAGGTTCTGCATACAAAATATTATGTGAGATTCAGTATAAAGGCACAGGAAACAGGCTTTCTGGTTTTAGCTTACTTGCAATGTTTCTGGGTAGGCATCAACAATTTACTCCCAGATATTCCTTACTGCCTGATGTTGCCACTTAAAATGATATATAGAGTGGGCATATAAATGTATATTTTATTTAAATACTGTAAGGCATTTTACATTTGTACATTTAGGATTCTATTGTAAACATGATTGAAACATGTAAGCACTCTTAGAAACCATTTTTTTTTCTCCTGAATAATCAAATTAAATTTTACTGTTTTTCTTGCTTCCATAAATGGCCAAGTGTGCAACACTATAAGGTAATACATGCCAGTAAGCATTTGCTTTAATTTACAATGCATGTCAGTAAGCATCTGCTTTGAAAGTGTATAGTTTTAACAAATGGAACAGGTCAATATTTTCCACTAGAACCAAAATTCCCCAAACTGACCCTAAGCTTTAATGATCAATAAGGTCACAGCTGATAATTAAATTGAAGTTAGTCTAATCAATAATAGCATTAGAGCCTACCACAAAACATATATTCTTTAAGGCCTGTTGCACAAGCGATCTGAAACTTGGTGGTCTGGCTTATCAATTCAGTCAACAGAGTTATACAAGTCTCCAAAATGGGCAAAGGAATCAGGCACAAAACTAATTCATTGTATCTTATTATCTTCGGGTTTCTCTAACAATGTAGCTTGATAGTGATGTTATGGGAGTTTAGATACCAACCTATGTATTCATGCTAAATGAATGTAGCCCAGGTAAAGTCAAGTAGACATTATTTTTCATCTGAACTTTTGACATGTAGGGATCTTAATGGTTAGCTTAGCTAAACTATGTAATACGAGTTATCAAGTATCAATCAAAAGCCAGCAATTTCAGACACATTTCGCACCTATGCAGATTAGGTTAAAATAGCCACTTGCCTAAATCTCATTCTTAAAATCTGCAAATAAAGGTGTGGCTCACAGCAACCAATTAGGTTGCAGCTGTAATTTTTCTTCGAATGCAAAGTAGAAAAGAAATTAGCTTCTATGAGCATCACAGCAATAATTGTTGCCCAGTGTTCTCTTTATTGATACTAATTCCTAAGTAAGAATAGTATAGAATATCTGACATCTAGACAAAATTACATAAATACAGTTCAAAGCAAACATATGATCCTTATACAACCTTTTAGATTTTAACTGGTAAGATTCTATTGGGAGGTCGAAAATATTACCAAAGTTCTGATTGGTTTTTTAAATAAGCCCTAGTGATAAATCAGAAAGATGCAACCCATATAACATCACCTTTAATTACATGGCTGTGAATTTCACATCTCTGCTGTATTTCCTACAGAATGAGCTCTTTTTCCTGACTGACACTTTCATTTCGTCTAATTTTAAACAGTGACCTCGTGCCATCTGGTTAACCCAAGGGGTAACAATTTCCCCTGAGAAGCCCAGATACTAAATTTGAATAGATTTACATATTTAACTTAAATAAATGCCCTTTTCATATTTTTTTCAGTGTTTTCTCATAAAATGTTTAGTCCATTTGGCATCCTTAATAATTGTTGACCAGGTAGACCATTATTTTAATAAAGAGGGCATTTGCACTCATAATTGTGAAGAATTATTGTTCATAGACATTTCTAATGATAGTTATACTGTCCAAGTTCATCTTTGTATAATAGGGTTAAGTATGCAATGTAAGTCCAATCATTTTTTTTTTTTTTCAATTTTGCATATTCTGCATTCTTCACTTAGTTCAGTCTGTGTGGGACTTTAACTCCTTTAGTCTTCCATGTAATGTACTGGAGAGGTCTGTTAATTGGCAGATACAGACTTCTAACAACATCCTCCCCCCAGCCACCTCATAGCCTGCACCTGACATTTTCAGATTTGTAGCCAACTAGCACACACTGGATTTCATGCTAGACAGTTTAATTTTGATTATATCACAGAATGATGCATTAATTTGGGAATAGCTAGGGTCAAAAGAAACAGCAGAAAGATTTTGGAGGAAATAATTGACAAGTGTTGATTAGGGAAGTGTCTCTAAAGCTTTTTTTAATGGATAACTCAAGGCTAAGTTAGTATGTAAACATGAATTAGTGGCAGCCCTAAGACAGATTTGCTAATATACCACGAATTAGCATTTGCATTTTTTTGTGTTATGCCTAGTTGTATAATATACAGATTAGTAAGGTCACATTGGTGTTACCTGTACCTGTAAATGTACTCCATCTCTTTAGTTACTATGACATAAGTTCTGGCTGAGACAGTGATCCAACAAAAGTACATTTCAACACAAACAAGGCATCCAAATACAGGTCAGCAAACAGCCTTTATGTAGCCAGTCATTCACAGCAAGCAATAGCGCATTTATTTGATAATTTAATTTTCCCTATATAAGCACTTTACTTGTACAAAAGGGGAAAATACCATTATTTTTAGAAGAAAAGAACTGCAAGACAGGATTAAGGGTATATAGTACTGTATAAAAAATATTAGCATGATGTCCCCAAGTAAAAAAAAAGCTAATCTTGCTCACTCTCTTTCTATCTGTCACATAGACATGAAGTAAAATGGCCTTGCACTAGGGACTTTTTCCTGGCTTTCCTTGTACTACCATAGTTACTTTAAACATTAAGATATAATAAAATAAGTAAACTGTTCTTGCCAGATTTTGGGACAATGAAGAGAGGAACTGGCATGACAAAATCCAAGGTACGCATATTCTTTTTTGTCTCTTTCTCATCTTTTGCTGATCCTTACCTGTTATGTAGGAGTAATAGAATAGTTAATCAGTGGGGAGGCCAAGGAAGATTCTCTTGTCCTTACTTCCTGCAGGGTTTAGAACCTCTCCCAAAACTCCACTACTTTGTTGTTGTAGACAAATAACAGCAGCATACAGTACAAATGTACTGCCCCAGCATGCCCAAGGTAGGGACTGAATTTTGACAGATGTTTCCAGCCTTGGCTGCTGTATTTTTAAAGGCATTGACCACCTTTTGTGATAAAAAAGAATTAGCTACATGTACCCAAATTGCAATTAAAAAAAGTGCAATTATTACTTAGTATTATTACTTATTATTTAGGATTTATTTAGCGCCAAGTGTTTGAGCAGTGCTTTACAACACAAGGACAGATGGTATAGTTACAATGCAAAAACATGTTAAAGCTTACAATCTAATCAGTCATTAGAGCCTCAAAGTATTGCAACTGAGATCAATGCATTGCAAGTTCAATGCATAGGCTCTTGCAGACTATTCCTCCAGCCCTAAGTCCTTCGTTTATGGAGCTGGAGGAAGTAATCAATGGACTTACGAGTGTGGTGACATCCAGACACTTGTGTATGAGTGTGATGACATCCAGGCACTCATGCTCTATTGACAGCTTTGAGTCTCTCTGCTGCAGTCGAATATGGGGCTTGTAGTCTTCCATTTACAGATCAGTATAAATTGATCTGTGCATGGATGATAAAGTTGTGTGCGCAGAGCCTCACTGAATTAAAGAAAAAAACATAAGATGCTGCGGGGAAAATAACTAAATTATTGTTACTCCTAAATATGGGTGCAACATCTTTAGAAAGGTGGACTTAGACTTTAAACATGGTTCTAGAGTTATGAAGTAGCTGTTTTCACTAAAGTAATAAGGATGCGTATCTTTAAGAGGGGAAGGTGTAAATACCTAATACATACGTAATAATGCTTTTAATCAATTGTTAACATAGGCTTTGTTTTGCATTATCATGTTTAACCAAGTGAAGGTTGGTCATAAAGTAAATGAAACATGTTCAAAATATGGTATGGTATGGTGATATTTTATTCATAGGTGGAGCTTGGTGGGCTGAATCAATCACTGGAATAGTCATTGACCTCTTATATGTTTTGAATACTCCAATAGCAAGAATCCCCCGCCATATAGTGGCCAAAAGTATGTGGATATTCTGCTCCAAAACCATGGACATTATAATGGATTTGCACCCACCCTAATGCAGCTATAATAGCCTCTACTTTTCTAGGAAGGCTATCCACAATATTTTGGGGCGTGCGTGTGAGAATTTGTGTCCACTCAGCCAAAGGAGGGCCAAAATGAGCCCTTTTGAAACTACTGCAAGGTTTGAAGCTTAAAATTGTTAAAACCTTTCTTTGTATGAGGTAGCATTAACCATACTCTTGATTGAAAAAACTTGAACTCAAAAATTTGGAAGGGCATCCAAGAACCTTGGCCATTTCATATAAGTGTGATAGTTAGATGTCTGTAAACTTTGGCCATATAGGGTAAAATAATGTGGTTCTAAAGTCTATTTTTTAACATAATGTAATGTGCTGTTTCTTTCCCCCATCCCAAAACATTTTGTCACAGATCCAGTTCTGTACCATTTGTAACCCTGCTCTCCTCTTCCTTCTCTCACAGGAGACACAGGCAGCAAAGGAAGCCATAGATGCCTGCTGCTGTTAATCAAATTCTGTGAGGAGGGAGCAAGGGGAGGGGGTGTGCCTACATGGGTGCCCCCTCAGCACATGGCTTTTTGAGGAAGCACCCGTTGGAAAGGTTGAACGAAGAGTGGGGGCAGGGGACTCCAGATGAGGAGGTAAGGGACCACTCTGTACAGCGCAGGTAAGTATAACATCTTTTTTTTATTTTAAATTTTAAAAATAGTGTTTACTTTCACTTTAAAGGTTGTAAGAGTAAATGGCTCTTTTACCTAGAACCTGCTGCTATTGCAAGGACAGGATTGAATAAATCATGTTTATAAATGTTCATACCATTTAAAGATTATTACTGTATGTTAAGCTAAATACATGTGCATTAGTAGAATACTATGTTCTTAAAAAAATACCAATTTAATTAACTGCAATGTTGTTGCCATGTTGGATTGATTCAGCCATACTGCAACAGTATGATATTTTACTGTTTAAAGTTAATGTAATAAGATCAAAGTTTAAAACACTGGAAATGCTCAGTGATGTTACCTAGATAAGGGGAATGAACTGTGACATGTCTACTAAGCTAATCCAACACACTGATTTGATAAAATATGTCATGAAAACAACAGCACAATCTAGCAAGATAATTCCGCATCTTTTTTGAGTAACCTAAAATCAGAAGAGTTTCAAAGAAACACAGACCTGTTTTTATTTCTAAAAAAAAAGTGGCTATAAAGCCTGAGATTAAAGCAGTCTGCTAGTTAAACTGTATTTTTTTTTCAATCCCTTCTTGAATCTCTTGATAATTAAAAAATACAGGCGTGGGTTGCATTTTGTACTGAATATTTGTGGGAAGTCAAACCTTCCTAAATGTTTAGCAGCAGTGACACCATAATGATCTTGTCACATACTTGAAAAAATATTGTTGGTCTGTGTGTATGCTTTTGAAAGACTATGGACAAACTCAAGGCTTCACATAACAGCACATGGGTGTCTGGTGTGTAATTCATCTTATTATTTCCTTACAGCTTTATTTGCTTAAAAACATGTATTTTATGCAATGTGAAAACAATACGCTTGTTATTGCACATTATTTTATGTGTTAACATGTATTGCATAAAGGCAGCTCATTCATTTTACTGGGAATCCTAACGCACCACAACACACAAGCAATATGCATGCACTATATTTTGAAGTGTCATGTGGCGATGCACATGCATTGGCAAGATGCGTTGGGATGCCATTGAAAATGACACATAACACATGTACTCATGCATTGTCGTAACATGCGCATTGCTGCAGTGCAACAGTGTAAACCAAGCTGTTGCCATTGGCAAGGTGCATTGGCATCCCTTTGATATTGACACATAGTGCGTGTTCGTTGCGTTGTTTGCATTGCTGTAGAGCAACAGTATGAACCCAGCCTAACCAGCAACCCATTAATTTTTTAAACTGCCTTCAGAAGTCTATGCACACTGAATAAACATGAACACCTGGCTATAATACACATTTATGAGAAGATCATTCTGCAGGCTGATCTTCCGGGCACCATCTCTATTTTACCATACCTGTAAATATATAAATGAATACCAATGAATAGAACTTTAATCAGAATTATGCTTACATTGATTTACTGACACAAACCAGAATCAGAAACATGAGGCAGAATCATAACCATGTTGAATCAACCAGAACCAGAAAGAGGATTGCAGAGGCATAAGAGGAACTGTACTGAGACAAATCTAGAATAGGAACAGATTCAAGGGAACAAAACTAGCTTCTACAAACCTGGATTTGGGCCCTAATACCAGCAGGAAAAGTACTGCATACTAATATAGCTAGAAAACATCCCTTCAAATACCAGTGTTGCAGTGTGGTTTGCCCCACATGCCACATAAGCTAGTAGTACTGTTCTGTATCATTGTAGGCATTTGTGCAATTTTGAGATCTGTGAATACATTTTGGTGCCTTTTATTTTTTATTATAGAATATGGACAGTAGAATGAATTTGATGCTCTAGGGGAGTGGCGATAAACTGAAGGTGCAGAGGAGATAGTTAGCATTCTTCTCACAAGTTACTAATTGGTGCTGCTTTGCCCCTTTCTGGTAATATGTACAGTACTGATAGCTTGTGTGCCTTGAGAACCATTGGTCATCTGTTGTCCTACCTAGTAAGCATGTATGGCTTTAAATTGATTTTCTCTTTTAAGTGTAGTTAAAAAAAACCTGCAGAAAAAATACATTTAAATGTTGCTATAGGTAGAGTCCGGTGAGTGGCATCATCTAAAACTCTGGAGGTTTCCTAGATTATGTTTCTAGGGAACTTCAGAAGCACAATCTTCTGCCACTAATTTTACTTTCTTTGGAATTTTGGATAGCCTTCCCTAATTTGAGGTGTTCCCCATTTCCTGATGCATTGTCCATATTATATATATTATTACAACAAGGCAAGTGGGATTCCCTTCTCAAACAGTAGCAGAAGTGCAGGACTGACAACTCCCAAGAGATGAAAGAAACTGTTGGGTGGCTTAGCTGTCCAGCATCTACAAACACTGAAGTAATAATTGGGGTGAACAGGTCCATAAATGTCACTGTTTGATTTCGAGAAAATTAGGAAAATAATTTTTAACCTGGCTTTGGAAACATTTGGAATTATTTAGAAATTAACAAAGTAAAAATAATGGTGCTGTCATGATGGTAACCTTTTAGTCTTTATTTTAGTCAACTCCATAAACATTTTTATGTCTGTGTTATAAGTACTGTATGTCTGTTTTATAGTAAAACCAAAATAAGACCACAAGAACTTGTACAGTCATGCTTAAAGGTAATTAAATCATTAAGTAAGGCATACAATATGTTTTCTTTTTTTTTTTTTGCACTTTTTTCAGTTGTCCGATCACAGTAACCCCCATATAAAGCTCCTATTAGGCAGCGTATTATGAACAAATATATTGGAGAAAAAGTTGTAGGAGTCAGTGCAATCAGTATGATCTTCACTGACTGGTATTTAGGTGGATGTTGTCAGAGCTAAGCTGTTGGTTGAACTGTTGCTCTTGTTAATGTAACATATCCTAAGCTAATTTAAAGACTGGAAACGAATATCTCTAATGCTGTGTATTTGGGAATTGTGAAACGACAACCTGTAATGATTTTCAGATGTTTTAGTGCTACTAAAATGTCATTTCAGAGGTTTGAATGTGGGCTTCCTCTGCACATCAGACATCACAATCATTTTTCTCAGGATAAAAGAAGAAAGTGCTGATTTTGTGGTGAAGGCCAAAACCAGCATCAAAGACCATGAAAATGATAACCAGAATGAGGAAATAAGCTGCAGACATGGCACGTGATGTTTAAATTGTCCATCTGGTCAGATCAGCTCCCACTGAAGCTTATAAAGTCTGACTATGTTTTATATGCTCTATTCAATACTAGAAGACAATTGATTTAGATTACTTTTACAAGTTTTTCCAAACAGATTTGATAAGAACTGAGCATGCTTTGGCAAGCATATTTTTCTATTCTTATTTTTTCAAAGAAATACATTTTCACCTTTATTTTAGCAAGTAGTTATACATGGCTCAATTTGTATTTGCCATTTTGATAAATTAGATCTACACTACTGGGGAAGGTATCATTTTAATTGTTAACCATATGCAATTGTAATTCCTATATATGTACTTTCTGTGTCTCCCTTGGGGAGTTTTATTCCTTGCTTCGTTTCCTGTTGATGCAAGTAAAAATAGTGAATGAAATATTCCCAACAAAAGAGGATACCCAACTTATACAGCTGTCACCACAGCAAGTGTCCATTGTTTCTAATTTTCAGGGACTCTTTAATGACTGGAATAGTACCAATGGATTGGTGTAAGGCCAATGTGATGCCTATATTTAAAAGGGAATCAGAGTCTTTACCAAGTAGTGTAACTATAGACCCATTAGTTTAAGTACTATAGTTGGGAAGATATTGGAGAGTTTAATAAAAGACCACGAAGAAGATCTCTTGCTGGAAAAAAATATTTTAAGCAACAGATAGTATGGATTCATGAAAGACAGACGTTGTCAGGCAAATCTGATTTCTTTTTATGAGTTAAGTAAAACTCAGACAGTGGGGTGGCTGTGGATGTGGTATGCTTGGATTTTGCAAAAAAGTTTAACATAGTTCCTCACACATGGCTAATATGTTAAGTAAAGTCTATAGGGTTGGAAAAATCAGTTTGTAAATGGATAGATAACTGGCTAAAAGACCATATTCAGAGAGTAGCGGTTAATGATTCTTACTCTGAATGGTCTAAGGTTATCAGTGGTGTACAGCAAGGTTCGGTGTTGGGACTCTTATTTTTTAATAGATTTATAAATTATATAGGGTTTGGGATTGCAGATGACACCAAGTTATGCAGTGGAATAACGTTCTTACCGGATGCCTATAATTTACAAGCCAACCTCAGTGTACTGTTTAATTGGGCAGCAATGTGGCAAATGAGGTTTAATGTTGATAAATGTAAAGTTATGCACTTGGGGGCTATGAATATGCATGCATCATACATACTAGGGGGAGTACAACTGGGGAATGAATGGTGGAGAAGGATCTGGGTGTTATGGTGGATCGTAAGCTTAATAATAGCATGCAATACCAAGCTGCAGTTTCCAAAGAGAGCAAAATCCTTTCTTGTATTATGAGGGGTATGGACAGCAGAGAGAGAGAGAGAGAGAGGGAGGGAGAGAGAGAGAGAGATGTCATTTTGCCCCTGTACAAATCATAAGTAAGACCTGATCTGGAATATGCAGTTTAGATTTGGGCACCAGTTCACAAAAAAGATATTGGGGAACTGGAGAGAGTGCAGAGAAGGGCAACCAAACTAAACTGATAAGAGGTATGGAGGAGCTCAGCAATGAGGAAAGATATAGAGGAACTGAATTAATTCTCTCTTGAGAAGAGGAGATTAAGGGTGATATGATCAACATGTATATATACATAAGTGGTGCATATAGTGAACTTGGTATGGAGATATTCACTTTAAGATCATCATAGAGGACAAGGGGGCATTTATTTTTACGTCTGGAAGAAAGGAGATGTAATCTCCAAATATGAAACGTTTTTTTCACAGTAAGAGTGTGTGGATGTGGAATAAACTGCCTCAAGAGCTGGTTCAGGGATTTTTTATAATTTTTTCACACAAATAGAGCTTTCTTTTGGTGGTATTTATTTACAATTTTGTGCTACAAATGAAAAGCGACCTAACATTTTGAAAAACAATGCATTTTCTTAGTTTTTGTTATAACATTGAGAAAATAAGTAATCTTTCTTCATAAAGTTTGACCAAAATGTAAACTGCTACATTTCTTTAGTAAACATAACCCAAATCAGTGTGTATGAAAGCTATAAAGTCTACAAACTATGGTACCAATCATTGAAAATTGATCACACCTGATGTACTGACTTTTCTTGAGGCCCTAACATGCAATGACAGTACAAATATTCTCCAAATTACCCCTTTTTTGAAAAGGAGAAGTAGACAGTCCAAGGTGTTTAGTAAGAGGCATGGCAAGTTTTTTGAATTTGTAATTTTTTTTATCTCCAATTCTTTGGAAAGTGAAGAAAATATTATGTTTTTCACAAAATGTCATATTAACAAGTTATTTCTCATACAAGGCATAGGCATACTTGCAACTATACCCCAAAACAAATTCTGCTACTCTTCTTGAGTATAGCGATACCACATGTGTGAAATCTTTTTACAGCCTAGCCACATAGAGAGGCGCAACATCCAAAGAGCACCTTCAGCCATTATCTACTTCAATAGAAAGACTGGAAATAAGGGAGCGCTTCTGGTTATGGCTGTTACAAGATGACCAGTCACAATGAAGTAAAGGCAAATCACATGATTGTATACTGTATAGTAGAGAAAACTTGAGTAAAGGTCCACTCCAAATGGAAGATCCAAATCAATCAGCTTATTAAATAAAATAAAAAAACAGTAACCAATAAAAATTGTTGTCACTCACAGGATGTCGGGCTATGCCTGTTTACTTGCCCCACTGCTGATGGACTAATAGCTAGGTCTCTGACCAGAAGACATGACGAGCAGGCACCCGAGCTGTCACTGTGGTGGGTAAGCGGTTGGTGTACCGATGCTTCAGGGAGACAATAGGCATGGGGACCAAAACATGGGAGGGCTTGGTGAAAGCAGCAGTGTTGAAAGCAGCAGTGTCCGCACCAGAAAGAACCAGGAAGGAGAACCGGAGACAGCCTACGACTCCTACAATGAGATTGCAAACGGTTCCGTTACCATGACGACATGTTTCGCGTTCCGCGCTTTGTCAAAGTCAGGTGACGAGACGGGACGGATTTAAAGGGAAGCAAATTGATGTGTTGAATGATTAATTAAACTAAGTGACTAATTAATTAATTAACTAATTAAAATTGCGAATGTATATAGGTAAAATCAGCTGTGGGGGAAGTAAACACGACTCCGTATGTCAATCGTTTATGTCAAACCTAAAGAGAACAAATTTCATGGACAAAGACTGTAATAAATACAATAAATATAAAAATGTGTATATATATATATATATATACAGTGCCTTGCGAAAGTATTCGGCCCCCTTTAACTTTGCGACCTTTTGCCACATTTCAGGATTCGGACATAAAGATATAAAACTGTAATATTTTGTGAAGAATCAACAACAAGTGGGACACAATCATGAAGTGGAACGAAATTTATTGGATATTCCAAACTTTGTTAACAAATAAAAAACTGAAAAATTGGGCGTGCAAAATTATTCAGCCCCTTTACTTTCAGTGCAGCAAACTCTCTCCAGAAATTCACTGAGGATCTCTGAATGTCCAATGTTGACCTAAATGACTAATGATGATAAATAGAATCCACCTGTGTGTAATCAAGTCTCCGTATAAATGCACCTGCACTGTGATAGTCTCAGAGGTCCGTTAAAAGCTCAGAGAGCATCATGAAGAACAAGGAACACACCAGGCAGGTCCGAGATATTGTTGTGGAGAAGTTTAAAGCCGGATTTGGATACAAAAAGATTTTCCAAGATTTAAACATCCCAAGGAGCACTGTGCAAGCGATAATATTGAAATGGAAGGAGTATCAAACCACTGCAAATCTACAAAGACCTGGCCTTCCCTGGAAACTTTCAGCTCATACAAGGAAAAGACTGATCAGAGATGCAGCCAAGAGGCCCATGATCACTCTGGATGAACTGCAGAGATCTACAGCTGAGGTGGGAGACTCTGTCCATAGGACAACAATCAGTCGTATACTGCACAAATCTGGTCTTTATGAAAGAGTGGCAAGAAGAAAGCCATTTCTTAAATATATCCATAAAAAGTGTTGTTTAAAGTTTGCCACAAGCCACCTGGGAGACACACCAAGCATGTGGAAGAAGGTGCTCTGGTCAGATGAAACCAAAATCGAACTTTTTGGTAACAATGCAAAATGTTATGTTTGGCGTAAAAGCAACACAGCTCATCACCCTGAACACACCATCCCCACTGTCAAACATGGTGGTGGCAGCATCATGGTTTGGGCCTGCTGTTCTTCAGCAGGGATAGGGAAGATGGTTAAAATTGATGGGAAGATGGATGGAGCCAAATACAGGACCATTCTGGAAGAAATCCTGATGGAGTCTGCAAAACACCTGAGACTGGGACGGAGATTTGTCTTCCAACAAGACAATGATCCAAAACATAAAGCAAAATATACAATGGAATGGTTCACAAATAAACATATCCCCGTGTGAGAATGGCCAAGTCAAAGTCCAGACCTGAATCCAATCGAGAATCTGTGGAAAGAACTGAAAACTGCTGTTCACAAACGCTCTCCATCCAACCTCACTGAGCTCGAGCTGTTTTGCAAGGAGGAATGGGCAAAAATTTCAGTCTCTCGATGTGCAAAACTGATAGAGACATACCCCAAGCGACTTACAGCTGTAATCGCAGCAAAAGGTGGCGCTACAAAGTATTAATTTAAGGGGGCTGAATAATTTTGCACGCCCAATTTTTCAGTTTTTTATTTGTTAAAAAAGTTTGAAATATCCAATAAATTTCGTTCCACTTTATGACTGTGTCCCACTTGTTGTTGATTCTTCACAAAAAATTACAGTTTTATATCTTTATGTTTGAAGCCTGAAATGTGGCAAAAGGTCCAAAAGTTCAAGGGGGCCAAATACTTTCGCAAGGCACTGTATATATATATATATATATATATATATATATAGGAAAAGGTGAAACCCAGACATGTTAATACCATGGACAGACCTATAGTGAAAAACCACAGTGATAACTACTGAGAACAATTTAATAATAATCAATAATTAAATTACTAATATAAATTTAAATAAACCCTCTGTATCCAGACCAATAAGTTACAGATGGAAAGGGAGAAGAGGGAAAAAATTGAAAAAAAGGGGGAGGGGGCTGTAACAAAGACTTTTTAGACACATTTTTTTAGACAAAATTATGCATTTCTATTTCCTTATTCAACCCATTGGGGGATAACGTGTTGAGCTTGAAAATCCAAAACACTTCTCGTTTATATAACAGTGCGAACCTTTCATTATCTGTTAGTTCTTTTCCAGAAATATGTTCGATTCCCAGAACTGTCAGGAACCTAAAATTCTTACTGTGTTGGGCCAAAAAGTGTTTAGGAACACTATGTTTGTCACTCCCACCCTTGATTAGTTTCCTGTGTTCACCTATACGTACACGAAGGGTACGTGTAGTGCGGCCAATGTAGTAAAGATTACATGGGCATTTTCAGGAGTCCCTGAGGGAGCAGCTGAGGTTTTCATACAGGCCTTTTAATTACTGGTCATATTGGGCACCTTGTCTCTCTCTGCTTATTATCTACTTCAAGACTAGGCATTATACATTTTTGTAGCAGAGGCCCTGGAGAGTAAAATGGGGGATTTTGCAAATTTTTATGTCACCCGGTATTTGCACAGCAGTTCTTTTTTTCAATAAACTTTATTAAAATTAAATAACGGTACATAAAAATGCAGGAAGAACAGAAAAACAACATTTTGTAAATTTAACAGCTTTGGCAGAACAACATCCAGAGCCTGGCCGCAGGAGAAGTGTACATGGCCTTGACAATATGCGTGAAGGGCCCTGAGAAGTTGAAGGCTGCAAGTACCATGGAGAGCCAATCAAAGTCCACATTGTCAAAGGCTTTCTCCGCCTCCAGGGTTATCATCGCCAGATCTCCCTCCGAATGTAATCTAGCCTGATCCAGGGCCAGGAGGACCTTTCGAAGGTTGGAGGCGGCCGACCTGCACTTGGTAAGGCCGGACTGTGCCGGATGTATCAGGGAAGGCATAATCAGGGCGAGTCTGGACGCAACGATTTTCGAAAGAATCTTTACATCCAGATTCAGGAGGGATATTGGCCTATACGATCCGGGTTCGAGGGGGTCTTTCCCTTTCTTCGCAAGGAGTTTAATTATGGCCTGATTACCAGTAGGAGGGTATGAACCTCCGGACCATATGGCAGAATAAACTTCAAGCAAAGTGGGGGCAATTACCTCTATAGTGGATTTATAGAATTCTCCTGTAAGTCCATCGGGGCTTTATTTGGGGCTAAATGTTTTATGGTAGCCAGGTTTTCTGAGAGGGATACAGGAGCATTCAATAGTTCCAGGTGTTCTGGTGAGATTTTGGGAAGAGATACGTTATAAAGGAAGAAGCAAGCCTGGGTGATGTCAAAGGGATCAGGGGAGTACAAGGAGGAGTAAAATTTATGCATAATAGATTTCACCCCTTGCGAAGTGGAGTCTTCTATACCCGTGTGATCTCTAAGGGAGGTAATATGAGTCGGTTTATAAGGGGCCCTGCATAATCTCGCTAGCAGCTTACCTGCCTTGTTACCAAATTTATGTAGTGTAGCTGAAAAGTGTGCTCGTTTGACAGATTCAATTTTATCTGCCCAAGTGTCAAAGGCTTTGTTGGCCATGACCCATTCCTGTCTGTTAGCAGGAGAATCTTGGGATGGCAACGTGCACTGTGCTATACGCAGACGTTCACTAGCTTGAAGATAGTGTTTAGCAGTTGTTTTTTTATACGCCGAGGCATAGGAAATTATTTTCCCACGTAAGAAGGCCTTGCCAGCTTCCCAGAATAAATTGGGCTCGGAAACTTGGGAAATGTTGTCTGAAGAGTAATCAGCCCAAGCTCGGGCCATATAGGATTGAAAATCCGAATTATTGCTCAAATAGCCAGGGAATCTCCACAGATGGGACTCACTTTGCCTATCCGGGGGGTTCAATGCTAGGGAAATAGGGGCATGGTCAGATATGACAATGTCATGGATTTCCTGATCTTCAATTTATGGGTGACGGAGTCGGAACAAAAAAAATAATCTATTCTCGTAAATACATTGTGAGGGTGCGAATTGAAGGTATATTCCCTATCAATGGGATGGTGAAGGCGCCAAACGTCAGTTAGTTTCAGGAAGTTTACGACTGTAGCTAAAGGTGTCAGGACGGGGGTCTTGTCTTGCTGGACCTTGGACCTAGTCTGGGATTTGTCTAATAGCAGATCCATGAGAGAGTTCCCGATTAGGGTTGAGCGGACACCTAGATGTCCGTGTTCGACGGGTTCGGCCGAACTTTAAAAAAAAGTCCGGGTCCGTGTCCCGGACTTTTACCGAACTTTTCCCGGACACCGAACCCCATTGAAGTCAATGGGGACCCGAACTTTAAGGCACTAAAATGGCTCTAAAACACCAAAGGAAAGGGCTAGAGTGCTGCAAATGGCAGCAAAACGTAATTAAGAGCATGGCAAGTGCTCTGCAAACAAATGTGGATAGGGAAATAACTTAAAACAACAAAAAAAAACAGAAAAATAAAACAATGTTCTTCTTCATCTCTGAAGGACGAGGCCCATATGGAGTAGGAGGGAGGTTGAGGTGGTGGTGGATGTGGCGGTGACATAGGCGTGCGCACAGGGTGTGCTGGGTGTGCCTGGGCACACCCTAATCACCTAGGGCACATAGCATTGCCAGTGAGGAGATGGGAAAGATCTCCCTGGGACCTGCTCTGCTCTATTTCTCCTTGCCTACAGGTACATGGCCCCGATACATTACTCTCCCTGCTGGCAAACACATGCATGTGTATTTCAACTTTGGGGTGCACACCTTAATGCAATAGGCTGCGCACACCTATGGGCGGTGTAGGTGGAAGCGGCGGTGGAGGAGGACCAGGGCCGGATTAACAGCATCATGGGCTTGGTGCTGAGGATTTTGAAGGGCCTTAAGGGCCGTGCCTTGCCATGCACCCAGAGGAGGAAGGGTGCAGCCATGCATGCCTAATTCAACATGGGATGCTGTCTCTGAAGCCCATAAACACATCCATGCATCGCCAACTGTCCCTCCTTGTCCGGCCTTCACGCTGTGTGGGGAGGTTCTGAGGGTGCTGCCTGGGGAAGCGAGCATAGAAGCCAGACTTCTGTGTTTACAAGTGACAGAAGAGCGGTAACAGTGAATATGGCCAACCCGGGGCCTATATAAAAGGTAGGGGCCTGGAGCTGCAGCTCCAATAGCCCCTACATTAATCTGGCCCTGAGGAGGAGGACGAGGTAGCCAACACTGCTTCTTTTCAAAAATTTTAAATGAGGGTACACCCCAAAAGAGTGAGAAAGAGCAAAATGGAACAATGGGTGGGTAAGGTCGGTATCCATTGCTATTCTGCATAAGGTACGGAAAAGTCCCGTGGGATCCATGCCTGGTTCATTTTAATGAACGTGAGCTTGTCCACATTGTCTCTGGACAGGCGGCTGCGCTTGTCTGTTATAACGCCCCCAGCCGTGCTAAATACCCGTTCAGATAATACACTGGCTGCAGGGCACGCCAGCACCTCCAAGGCGTAAAGGGCAAGCTCAGGCCATGTGCCCAATTTGGAGACCCAGAAGTTGAAGGGGGCAGACCCGTCATTCACTACATGTAGGCGTGTGCACACATACTGCTCCACCATGTTGGTAAAATGCTGCCTCCTGCTAAGACGTTCCATCTGAGCTGCTGGTGCTGCTGTTTGTTGTGGCGTGCTGACAAAGCTTTTCCACATTTCGGCCATGCTAACCCTGCCTTCTGAGGTGCTGGCGGTGCCCTGGTTGCGTTGGCGACCTCCTCCTCCTCCTCCTCTGCCTTGTGCTTCCACTGTGGCCCCGCTGTCAGATGGGAATGCCAGCAGCATGGCGTCTACCAGCGTGCGCTTGTACTCGCGCATCTTGCGATCGCGCTCCAGTGAGTGAATTAAGGACGGTACGTTGTCCTTGTAACGGGGATCCAGCAGCGTGGCCACCCAGTAATCAGCACAAGTTAGAATGTGGGCAACTCGGCGGTCGTTGTGGAGACACTGCAGCATGTAATCGCTCATGTGTGCCAGGCTGCCCAGAGGCGACGAAAGGCTGTCCTCTGTGGGAGGTGTATCGTCCGTGTCCTCTGTATCCCCCCAGCCAAGCACCAGTGATGGCCATGAGCTGGCCTGGGTGCCACCCTGCTGTGAACATGGTTCCATCTCCTCCTCCAGCTCCTCCTCCTCCTCATCCTCCTCATCCTCCAGAACTGTGCCCCTGCTGGACAATTGTGTCCCTGGCGTTTGTGTGTGCAGGAACCCACCCTCGGAGCCCCTTGCGAATGACTGCCCTGAAAGCCTTTGAAATGTTACCTCTTCATCCTCCTCCTCCTCCTCCTCATCCTGTGCCACATCCTCTTCCATCATCGCCCAAATTGTTTTTTCAAGGAGGCATAGAAGTGGGATAGTTAAGCTGAGAATGGCGTCATTGCCACTGGCCATGTTGGTGGAGTACCCAAAACAGCGCAACAAGGCACAATATATGCAAATGTCAAATATGCAAACTATGCCGCAATTTAATGTTTTTTACACCAAAAGGGTGTGTATTGAATAGCGGAATAGGATAAAAAACTGTGTATCTCACACGTACAAACACAGACTAGGCCCGATTAAATTTTTTCCTACCCTAAAGGGAGGATGAGGAAGAGGAGTATGGAACATGCAGCACCCTCAAATCTTCAGAAGTATGAGATGAACCCCAAAAACTTGGAAAGGTGGATCTCTCTCACACGTACCAACACAGACTATCCCCCAATTTAACTGATCCCCAAAGGTTTTTGATTAAATAGCGGAATAGAAAATATGATCCAAAAAAAGTGTATGTATATCACACGTACACAACCACACTAGGCCCCAATTACTATTGTTTGTACCCCTAAAAGGCTAGATGAGGAGTAGGGGGGGTATGGAACAGGCAGCACCCTCAAACCTTCAGAAGTATGAGATGAACCCCAACAACTTGGAAAGGTGGATCTCTCTCACACGTACCAACACAGACTATCCCCCAATTTAACTGATCCCCAAAGGTTTTTGATTAAATAGCGGAATAGAAAATATGATCCAAAAAAAGTGTATGTATATCACACGTACACAACCACACTGGGCCCCAATTACTATTGTTTGTACCCCTAAAAGGCTAGATGAGGAGTAGGGGGAGTATGGAACAGGCAGCACCCTCAAACCTTCAGAAGTATGAGATGAACCCCAACAACTTGGAAAGGTGGATCTCTCTCACACGTACCAACACAGACTATCCCCCAATTTAACTGATCCCCAAAGGTTTTTGATTAAATAGCGGAATAGAAAATATGATCCAAAAAAAGTGTATGTATATCACACGTACACAACCACACTAGGCCCCAATTACTATTGTTTGTACCCCTAAAAGGCTAGATGAGGAGTAGGGGGGGTATGGAACAGGCAGCACCCTCAAACCTTCAGAAGTATGAGATGAACCCCAACAACTTGGAAAGGTGGATCTCTCTCACACGTACCAACACAGACTATCCCCCAATTTAACTGATCCCCAAAGGTTTTTGATTAAATAGCGGAATAGAAAATATGATCCAAAAAAAGTGTATGTATATCACACGTACACAACCACACTAGGCCCCAATTACTATTGTTTGTACCCCTAAAAGGCTAGGAGTAGGGGGAGTATGGAACAGGCAGCACCCTCAAACCTTCAGAAGTATGAGATGAACCCCAACAACTTGGAAAGGTGGATCTCTCTCACACGTACCAACACAGACTATCCCCCAATTTAACTGATCCCCAAAGGTTTTTGATTAAATAGCGGAATAGAAAATATGATCCAAAAAAAGTGTATGTATATCACACGTACACAACCACACTAGGCCCCAATTACTATTGTTTGTACCCCTAAAAGGCTAGATGAGGAGTAGGGGGGGTATGGAACAGGCAGCACCCTCAAACCTTCAGAAGTATGAGATGAACCCCAACAACTTGGAAAGGTGGATCTCTCTCACACGTACCAACACAGACTATCCCCCAATTTAACTGATCCCCAAAGGTTTTTGATTAAATAGCGGAATAGAAAATATGATCCAAAAAAAGTGTATGTATATCACACGTACACAACCACACTAGGCCCCAATTACTATTGTTTGTACCCCTAAAAGGCTAGGAGTAGGGGGAGTATGGAACAGGCAGCACCCTCAAACCTTCAGAAGTATGAGATGAACCCCAACAACTTGGAAAGGTGGATCTCTCTCACACGTACCAACACAGACTATCCCCCAATTTAACTGATCCCCAAAGGTTTTTGATTAAATAGCGGAATAGAAAATATGATCCAAAAAAAGTGTATGTATATCACACGTACACAACCACACTGGGCCCCAATTACTATTGTTTGTACCCCTAAAAGGCTAGATGAGGAGTAGGGGGAGTATGGAACAGGCAGCACCCTCAAACCTTCAGAAGTATGAGATGAACCCCAACAACTTGGAAAGGTGGATCTCTCTCACACGTACCAACACAGACTATCCCCCAATTTAACTGATCCCCAAAGGTTTTTGATTAAATAGCGGAATAGAAAATATGATCCAAAAAAAGTGTATGTATATCACACGTACACAACCACACTGGGCCCCAATTACTATTGTTTGTACCCCTAAAAGGCTAGATGAGGAGTAGGGGGAGTATGGAACAGGCAGCACCCTCAAACCTTCAGAAGTATGAGATGAACCCCAACAACTTGGAAAGGTGGATCTCTCTCACACGTACCAACACAGACTATCCCCCAATTTAACTGATCCCCAAAGGTTTTTGATTAAATAGCGGAATAGAAAATATGATCCAAAAAAAGTGTATGTATATCACACGTACACAACCACACTAGGCCCCAATTACTATTGTTTGTACCCCTAAAAGGCTAGATGAGGAGTAGGGGGGGTATGGAACAGGCAGCACCCTCAAACCTTCAGAAGTATGAGATGAACCCCAACAACTTGGAAAGGTGGATCTCTCTCACACGTACCAACACAGACTATCCCCCAATTTAACTGATCCCCAAAGGTTTTTGATTAAATAGCGGAATAGAAAATATGATCCAAAAAAAGTGTATGTATATCACACGTACACAACCACACTAGGCCCCAATTACTATTGTTTGTACCCCTAAAAGGCTAGATGAGGAGTAGGGGGAGTATGGAACAGGCAGCACCCTCAAATCTTCAGAAGTATGAGATTGTGTTCACTGTACCCCACAAAGATTGAGTTCACTGCACCCCACAATGATTGTGTTCACTGCACCCCACAAAGATTGTGTTCACTGCACCTCACAAAGATTGTGTTCACTGTACCCCCCAAAGATTGTGTTCACTGCACCCCACAAAGATTCTGTTCACTGTACCCCACAAAGATTGTGTTCACTGCACCCTAAAAGGATGTTGTTCACTGCACCCCACAAAGATTGTGTTCACTGCACCCTAAAAGGATGTTGTTCACTGCACCCCAAAAAGATTGTGTTCACTGTACCCCCCCAAAGATTGTGTTCACTGCACCCCACAAAGATTGTGTTCACTGCACCCCAAAAAGATTGTGTTCACTGTACCCCCCAAAGATTGTGTTCACTGCACCCCAAAAAGATTGTGTTCACTGTACCCCCCAAAGATTGTGTTCACTGCACCCCACAAAGATTCTGTTCACTGTACCCCACAAAGATTGTGTTCACTGCACCCCAAAAAGATTGTGTTCACTGTACCCCCCCAAAGATTGTGTTCACTGCACCCCACAAAGATTCTGTTCACTGCACCCCACAAAGGATTTTGTTCACTGCACCCCAAAAAGATTGTGTTCACTGCACCCCAAAAAGGATTTTGATCACTGCACCCCAAAAAGGATGTTGTTCACTGCACCCCAAAAATGATTTTGTTCACTCCACCCCAAAAAGATTGTGTTCACTGCACCCCACAAAGATTGTGTTCACTGCACCCCAAAAAGATTGTGTTCACTGTACCCCCCAAAGATTGTGTTCACTGCACCCCACAAAGATTCTGTTCACTGTACCCCACAAAGATTGTGTTCACTGCACCCCAAAAAGATTGTGTTCACTGCACCCCAAAAAGGATGTTGTTCACTGCACCCCAAAAAGGATGTTGTTCACTCCACCCCAAAAAGATTGTGTTCACTGCACCCCACAAAGATTGTGTTCACTGCACCCCAAAAAGATTGTGTTCACTGCACCCCAAAAATGATTTTGTTCACTGCACCCCAAAAAGGATGTTGTTCACTCCACCCCAAAAAGATTGTGTTCACTGCACCCCAAAAAGATTGTGTTCACTGCACCCCACAAAGGATTTTGTTCACTGCACCCCAAAAAGATTGTGTTCACTGCACCCCAAAAAGGATGTTGTTCACTGCACCCCAAAAAGGATTTTGTTCACTGCACCCCAAAAAGATTGTGTTCACTGCACCCCACAAAGGATTTTGTTCACTGCACCCCACAAAGATTGTGTTCACTGCACACCAAAAAGGATTGTGTTCACTGCACCCCAAAAAGATTTTGTTCACTGCACCCCAAAAAGATTGTGTTCACTGCAGCCCAAAAAGATTGTGTTCACTGCAGCCCAAAAAGATTGTGTTCACTGCAGCCCAAAAAGATTGTGTTCACTGCAGCTCACACACAGAAAAATGGATGTGGATCACTGACACCTGCCTATCTCCAATCCCACACCACACAGCAATATCGATTGTAGTTTGTAGAACACAGTTTCCCTAAAATTCAGCAGACTCTGTCCCTAACAGGATTGAGAAGAGATCGTAGATCAGGATTGAGTGCAGATTCACCCCACCCCCCACACAGCAATATCGATTGTAGTTTGTAGAAGACACTGACCCTATAATTCAGCAGACTCTATCCCTAAAATGCCTACAACTCGCCCTGCCTAAACACTCCGACCTGTCCCTCAATTCTATCCGGACACAAATGGTTTTTTCCTGCCTATCTTTCCCTAATCAGCAGCCAGCACATTGATGTGTGCTCTGTCCCTTAGCTAAGCAGCAGAATGACGCTGCTGCGGCGGCTGCCTCGAACTTATAAAGACTTGGTCACATGCTTCAGACGGCCAATCACAGCTACTAAGACATTTGCAGGCATGGCTGGGATGGCTTAAGGCACACCAGTTAAACGATTGTTGATTGGCTGTTGAAAGCCCGCCATGAAAAGAGCGCCAAAGCATGCAAAACCCGGAAATAAAACGACCGAACACGGATTTTTACCCGAACATACAGTAAAGTGTCCGTGTCCGTGTTCGGGTAAAAAAAATCCAATTATTCGGTACGAACACGAATAATACAGTCCGTGTTCGCTCAACACTATTCCCGATAGAAGGACTGATCTGGGCTATTGGGAGCGTATACATTTGTTAATAACAGCTCTCTATTATTTCAGGTGGGCTGAGACGTATCGACCGTTATCGTCGGAGTTGAGGGACAATATTTTGCAGGAGAGGCATTTATGGATCAAAATTAGGACTCCGGCTTTATGCCCCACCGCTGCAGATCCAAGAACCGTACCCACCCATAGTTTCTTCATACGGAAAAAATTGGCTGAGGGCAGGTGAGACTCCTGGATAAGAGTGATGTCAGTTTTAAGCAGTTTAAGGTGTCTTAGAACTTTCATTCGTTTGATGGGAGACAGCAGGCCCTTAACATTCCAGGAAAGAATCTTCATGGAGGGTTAGGAGGGCAGGGTTGCAGGGCTGGTATAAAAAATAAATCAAAAGAGAGTAGGGCAGGTGAGTGTGGTGCAGATATTGGCGTTACTGTAGGTAAGTTATCCAAGGTGTCTGTGCGGTTAAACCATGACATGATAGATTCCTAACGTGGAATCAGTGGGGTAGGGGGAGGGGTTGTCAACCAGAAACAATAAAGAAAAGAAAACAACAAAGAAAATTATGGAAAAAAACAATAAGCACTACTAGACTTCACTTTTTTCCGGATGCTGTCACTGTGAGAGGCGGCGGAGCCCTTGGCATAGACTCAAGCAGGCACGGATATATACTGTCCTGAATCACCATGTTAGAATGCAGAACATTGCGGCGGTAGGCCCATGAAAAGATTGCCCGAGTCCTCCACAGTGTGAGCATGTTATAACCAATAAAATGGCCGAGGCCGGCATATAACACAAATATAACGAAAAACAGCATTTGCCGCAACAGTGCGGTAAGGGTACTAACCAAGGCGGGCACACCTCAAGCATACCAGGGTGTACCAGAAATGGTCTAGGTAGGAAGGGGGCAACTCCCCTCTATACCTCCACTGCACCCTAAGAAGAGGCAAGTTAAACATCCAGCGGAGATGATACATTAGCGGTGGGGGTTTGATTGGGCACTGACCGCTTCAGAATATTTTTGTCATTTAGGAGACTCCTTGCGAAGACTTCTTTGGACTAGGGGACGCGGGAGAAGGCTTAGAAGCCAATGAGCCGGTTCCATCCATATGAAGAGAGCGCAAAAAAGACTCCGGTTCTGAAGGATCCTGAAAGGACATCTGATCGCCGGAGGGTGCTCGCAGTCGAAGGGTTGCCGGGTATGCAAATGTGAACTTGATTTGAGCCTGATGGAGCTTGGAGCATCCAGTCTGAAAAGCCTTTCTTTTTTTGCCACTTTGACTGAATAGTCAGCAAAGATCAGGATTTTCATTCCATCGATCTGAAAAGATTTTGTTTGCCTGAATCTTTGAAGAATAGCCGATTTGTCGGCGTAATTTAGATATTTCGCTTTAATCGGTCACGGAATGGATCGCTCAGAAGAGTGTATCCCCATATGGTGTGCCCGCTCTACCACACAGATGCCTTGTAGGCCTAAGGCCTCAGGGATTTTCTAGGCACACAGATCTGGGATAGCAGACGGTGGCATGGATTCCGGTACCCCAATAAATCGGAGGTTGCTCCTGCAAGCTCTATTTTCGAGGTCCTCCAGTTTTTGAAGGATGAATTGATTGGTCTTGTTTTGGGCTTGTTCAAAGCTATGCAATTGATATATTTCCTCTTCTATGCTTGCTACTCGAGTTTCCACCTCTTGTAGCCTGAGGGAGTGTTCGCCCAGCTGCTTTTTAATGTCCTGCATGCCTGCGGTGACGGCTGCCTGCACTGCTGCAGTTATTGTAGGGGACAGGAGAGCCACTACAGTGTGGGCTATGCGGTCCGATTGCGGGTCCCCAAGTGATGGCACTGCGGTGACTGGGGGATCGCCAACATCCATGAGAGAGGCGTCCGCCTCTCCAGGGGAGAGGGCCGAGACCGCAGCCTCAATTAATTGCGGGCCCGGCAGAGCGTGCGGGATGCTTTTCTCCAGGAATTTATCCATGGGGGTCGCCGTGCCGGGCTATGTGCGTACCTGGAGGGGTGGACGCGCACCGTAGGTCAAAACGAGGCGATGTGGGGGTTTTATATGCTGATTTTAGATCCTGCCGCAGGAGCCGAGGGAGACACGACTACAGCATTCAGCGCCGGAACCGGAAGTCTGCACAGCAGTTTTAAGCGCAATTTTAAACATGAATTTCCATGCACACAGAGACAATGGTGTTGTGCCGGGTAAATAGATACCAAACACGTCACATACTAAAATTGCTCACACTTAAAAAATGGTGCCAAACTTTTGTATTTGAAAATCTCTATAGACGGCACTTTATAAGCCTTTATTGGTTACCAGTTTTGGGTTACACAGGAAGTCTGGTGCTGAAATTATTGCTCTCGCTCTGATGTTCACAGACATTCGCAGTGAGGTGCGATCGCCTTTTATGTATGCGTACAGGACCAGCATGTTAGTTTGCCTTTGCAAGGGCAGGGACGCTTTCAATTTTTTATTTATTTATTGGTGGGACACTGGTACACTGACAAATGTTTTTGTGCACTTGTACATTATGACAGATGTTGATCGTCCACCGGTGGACACTGAGAGATGTTGATGTCACAATGGAATACTTTTGCACTATAGCAGATGTATTGTGCACTGGTACAGCTGTGATGGGGCACTGTGACAGATGTTTTGTGCACTGTGACAGATGATCATGGGGACACTGTGACAGATGTTTTGTGCACTGGTACAGATGTTCATGAAGATGCTGTGACAGATGTTCTTGGGCCAGGGGGGGCACTGGTGCTTGGTGTACTATGTGTGGGAATGGCTGCAGTCTGTGTAATCTGTGATAGCTCTATGTGTAAAATCATCACTTATACACAGAGCTGTCAGCAGGGTGCAGCTTCCCCCACTCCCCCCCCCTTGCACTTAGCTCTCACTGAGCCCAGCGGGGAGAACTGTCACAAAGACATGTGACTCTGATTACACTATGAAGGCTGTGATTGGATACAACCATCACGGGATCGGGAGGGCCCTTTACAGAGCCCATATCCTGATCTTTGCTTGACTGTGTCCTGTGATCACAGCCATCACAGGTTTGCGCCACACACGGGTACTCAGTCTGAGTGATGTACTGGTACATCAGCTTAGAGCGGCAAAGTTTCCACCCTGCCGTTTATGTACGTTGGGTGGGTTGAAAGTGGTTTAAAAAAGCCTGGATTCTTTCCTAAATGTACATATTATAACTGGATACTAATATTTATAGGTAATGTTGATCCAGGGAATATCCAATTGCCAGTGGGGGATCAGGAAGGAATTGCCCCCCCCCCCCCCGCTGGAGCAAATTGAGTCAAGCTTTGCTGGGGTTTTTTGCCTTCCTCTGGATCAACTGTGGGTATAGGATTGTGCATATATTAATATTATTCAGGATTTATATAGTGGAGACAACACAGCAACAATACAATTCAGTATAAGAGGGTTAGATTGTATATATGCTGAACTAGATGGACTTGTGTCTTTTTTCAACCAGACTTACTATGTAACTATGTAATCATGTAAGTGTCACCATTTGGCAAATTGCTCTATACATTAGTGACAATGGTACAATTCTTTTATTTCCTCTCACTTTCTGTTCTGCAGGCAGATTGTTGGTTAATGGAAATACTGGTAGTAATAATATTCTAACATAGGTTTTAAGTCTATATTTTGGCTGGTGTTGCACTTTGGCTGGTGATTCTTCCTCCCTGTAGCCGACCTTCAGTAATGTAAAAACAGCAATGCCACAGGTTTCTCTACGTTCATTAATTATCATTTAAATAGAAGAGTGACTGGTGGTCACCGGCAGAGCAGATACATATATTGTACAGTAAGCTAGAAAACCAGCAGTCCAGATGATGGGGTAATGTGTACTCCCAATGAAGAGCCTACCACCCTGAATGTACAGTGTATGTGTTTGGGGCTAAGTTCCCATCATTGTGTACCTGTCAAACTCAGCTGTGAGGGTAAGTCCATACAACTGCTATGTCTCCTTTCACTGGACTGGACTGGACTGGAGCAAGAACACTGAGGTGCTCTATAGGAAGGGCCAGAGCCACCTCTACATTTTAAGGAGACTGAGGTCCTTTAACATCTGCTGGTCGATGGATGCTGAAGATGTTTTATAAATCTGTGGTGGCCAGTGTTCTCCTGTATGCAGTGGCATGCTAGGGAAGCAGGCTTAGGGTGTCTGACACCAACAGACTCAACTAACTGATTCACAAGGTCAGTGATATTGTTTGATTTTAATTGGAGTCTTTAACAACAGTGTTGGAGAGGAGAATAGTGTTCAAGGTACATCCAATCTTGGACAATTCCTCCCACCAACTCCACAATACACTGGTCAGTCTGCAGAGTACCATCAGTGACAAATTGTTACAACCACGATGCACCACAGAGTGACACAGAAAATAATTTTTGCCTGTGGCCATCAAGTTATATAATTCTTCTTTGTGAGGGTTGAAGGTAAAGATTTAATTCTACTTTATGATCAGGATTTTATGTTGTTTTTATAGTAAGTTGGTATTATGTTAATTATTATTGGGGTAATGTTAGAGAAAATGGTGTATTATTTGCATTTGGTCGTTTGATTTTCTGTTATTTTAATCTGTGTTATTTATTCTATGTTGTATTTTAATTTTATGGGTGGTATTATTTGTAGTGTAGTTTTAATTTGTTTTATTTGGTGCTAATGGCTGTTATTGGTAATTTTGTTGTGTTTTTGTATTTTGTTCTGTTCTTTGTTGTAATCTTGTGTTGTCTTTGTTAATTGTCTGTGTTGCAACAATTTCCCCATTCTCGATGGGATTAATAAAGTATTCTGTATTCACTTACATAGGCTGCCCATGTAAATTAAGCCTTGAGAGAAATTTCAGAGCTTAAAGCGGAGTTCCGGGCACAAAATCGACCTAATCGATTTTGTGGCCATCTGCTTGCTCTTCTTCAGCTGAAAAGGAATTGGATAGTTAGGATTATTATTTTTTTTTGACTTACCTTGTAATTGTAGAAAGAAATACTCACCTATTTTCCACTTCCTCCCTCTGTGGCTGCGGCCCGCGCCGTCACTTCCGGTTTGCAATGATTCCTGGGAGCTGAACGTCATCGCTCCCAGGAATCAATGCGACGGCACCGGCCCCGCTCGTCACTTCCGGTGCGACGTCGCATAGGGACTGAAGCTGTTGTTACTAGTTAAAACAAAACAGATCTCTATTTCTACATTCAGTTACAGGCTTGCAGAGTTTTTTTTTAAGTGTTACAGTTTATTAGGGGAAGATTTTCAGAGTGTTATCAGGGACAGTTACATGTTGGTGGTCCTATGTAGCAAATACTCATATTTATATTGAGGTTAATATACTGAAAGTAAATAAGCTGTTCACTTTACAAGGTAATTTTCCTTGTTACAAGGGGTGAAGCACTGCTGACTTCTAGGCTTCATGTACACTGGCAGCTCCTAAATGTGATTTGTGTTTGTTTTGCCAAAGCTCCCAAATTCAACTCCACAAAAGCCTATGTGTCATTGTACTTTTAGTAGAGTTTAAGCGCTACTGCGGTTAGCTGAGGTTCAACCTCTCTCAACCTCCCTCTTCTGAATGTGGAAGAATTGCATTCAGGATTGGAATGTTTTAACTGCTGGTTGCGGCAAAACACAAAGCGCGGCAAAGCACGGCATAAAGCATCCTTATTCAACCGTGAATTATTTAATTTTCTTCTTTAATGTTCAATGCATGTGTTCAGGTATCATTTGCAAAGAGAATTTTCACTACATTCACTAAGTTAAGGGAGAATTCCCTGAAAAAGTGAGCAACCTATTTGCCTTTAATAAATTGACCCCACACTGTTTGTTTTGCATTCCCTATAGCAGATTTTGGACACATCCCAGAGTATTTTTCCTGGCAGATATACCTTTACAAGTGTGCCACAACAACTTCCGTTGCTGTTGGACTGCCCCCATCTTTGTTAACTTGGGGGGATGCTTTTTTTTCTTTCATGCAAGGTGGGAGGGGTTTGAAGTGGTAATAAGCCCCAAAACTAAATTTTATTAAATTGTAGCTCACCAATTCTTTTATATGGTGAGTGCATTCGTTTTAACTTTCCCTTTACTTTCACCTGGTGATCAAGCCAGTAAGCCTATTACTTTAACAGACCAGGCTGTCCTGACAAAGGTACAGTTAGAGGGTTGGGACCATCAATTTACCACTAACAGGGGTGCTTGCAATGATCAGCTTTTATTTTTTTAATGTAAAGCATTTTACCCAGAAGCAACATTCTGTTGCTGTAACTCCTTATAAAGTGTTAGCTGGAGTTCAACTTTAATTTGTTAGTCATGTCCATCTAAATCTGCTAGTCTAACATAACCTTCCCCTCTGAGACTGACAATGCTGTTTTCCAAAGGTGTCATCTTTACTACTTTATCCAAAATGCAGACACCCTAAAAAACAAAGTGGGTTACAGGATCAACAGGATTGGTAAGCTGCAATATATTAAATTTTTGTTCTTGGGTATAATATTGGTTTAACCACTTGCTGACCGCCCACAGTAAATTTACTGCCGCAGTCAGCCCCGTACAGGCAAAGTGACGTAGTACTACGTCGCTCGCCTGAGAGCCTCTAGGGGGCGAGCGTGCACCGCCGAAGGCACGCTCCCGCCCCCGCTCGTTCCCTGACATGTCTTTGACCCGATATCCGCCGGTCACTCGCGATCTCCCGCTGGAGAGGGAGAAAGGCAGGCGGCTGATGTAAACAAAGCCGCCTGTCATTCTCCCTGATCTAACTGCAGAGATCATACGATCCTGCTATTTAGGATCGTATGTCTCTGTGGTTACATCACTAGCCATGCCCCTTTACAGTTAGAAGCATGCCCCTAGGGACACACTTAACCCCTTGATTACTAATAAAGTTAACCCCTTCCCTGCCAGTGTCATTTTTACAGTAACAGTGCATATGTATAGCACTGATTACTGTAGTAATGTCACTGGTACCCCCAAAAGTGTCAAAAATGTCAGTCAAGGGTCCGATCTGTCCGCCACAATGTAGCAGTCCCGCAAAAAAATTCGCAGATCTCCGCCATTACTCGTTAAAAAGAAAAAACAATAAAAAATACAAAAATCTTTCCCTTAGTTAGTAAATGCAATAACATTTGCGCAAACCAATCAAAATACGCTTATTGTGATTTTTTTTACCAAACATATGTAGCAGGAAACAAATTGGCCTAAAATATAAAAAAAAATTTAGGGGGGGGGGGATTTCATATAAAAAAATGTGAAAAATATTGTTATTTTTTCAAAATTGTCTCTCTTTTTTTGTTTATAGCAAAAAGTAAAAATCGCACAGGTGATGAAATACCACCAAAAGAAAGCTCTGTTTGTGGGAAAAAAAAGGACGTCAATTTCATTTGGGTACAGCATCACACGACCGCGCAATTGTCCGTTAAATTCACGCAGTGCTAAATCGCAAAATAGGGCCTGGTCTTTGGGCAGCCAAATGCTCCGGGGCTTAAGTGGTTAATATTTAGTAAAAGTGTTTAAAGCCTACACACGTAGTATACACTAGAATACTTTAGGTTCTTTTTTATAAGTAAAAAAGTACATTGAATTGTTCACTTTTTTAGTAAAAATGTAATTGTTTTTGCAGATCACACATGTCTTCATCTCACCTTAGCTGTCTACAGAGTAAAAAATACACTATATTGCTGTTTGTTTTATTAAATGCTGACTGTTTTGTGTCCTGTTGACAAAGCGACTTAGTAAAAGAGATGTGGAGTGGAGTGTTTTTTTCTAAAAATAAATTATACTAGAATGTTACATTTTTATGACTACTAATTGCTGTTGGTGGTCATATTTAAATTTGGGCTTGAGTAAAAACAAAATACATTTGAGAACATACTGTGCTCAGCACAATATTTGAAGTGTTTTATCCTGAGAATAAATGATACTGTAGTAATGTTGATTACTATGGCTGTGGTGTTACCGATTAGTTGTTGGGGGTCCTATTCAAACTGGTGCTTGAGTTCAAACAAGGTAAATCTGTTAACATACTAAATATTTAGGGTGCTTTTTTTTCTGGGAATAAAGTATACAGTAAATTTGATTTTTACATTTCAATATGACGGTTGATGGTCCCATCGAAATTGGGGCTTGAGTGACAATAAATTAATAATGGGAACATACTCACAACATCTGGGGTGTTTTTTTTAATAAATAAATTAATATAAATTCTACAGTTACTAATGGCTATTGAAATTTCTATTCAAATTAGGGTTTGAGTGAAAATAAGTTAAATCTGGGATTGTACTCACTACAATAGTTGTGGTGTTTTTTCTAGGAATAAATCATCCTGTAATATTGATTTCAAAATGTAATAAACAGCCATTGGTGGCCCTATTAAAATTAGGGCTTAAACACGAATAAATGACATCTGGTAACATGCTCACTACAATGTTTGGGGTGTTTTTCCTGAAATAAATAATACTGTAATGTAGATTTCTACAGTTACATTTGGCTTTTGGGGGTCCTATTCAAACTGAGGCTTGGGCACAAATATGAGAAACCTGGAAACATACATATTCTACATTTATTCTGGGAAAAAACAATACTGGGGTATTGGGTAGCTGGGGACTCTGAACTATCCTTTAGGCCCCACATCCAATCGCTGTCCAAAGTTTGCCACCTCAACCTCTGCAACATCTCAAAGATATGCCCCTTCCTAACCAATGTCACCACAAAGCTTCTAATTCACTCCCTGGTCATCTCTCGCCTCGACTACTGCAACTCCCTCCTCATTGGCTTACCTCTAAATAGGCTATCCTCCCTTCAGCCCATCATGAATGCTGCTGCTAGGCTCATTCACCTTACAAACCGCTTGGCGTCTGCTAACCCTATCTGCCAATCCCTCCATTGGCTGCCACTCAACCAACAAATTAAATTCAAGATACTAACAGTAACTTATAAAGCCATCCACAACCTGGCCCCCAGGTACATCACTAATCTGGTCTCAAAATACCAACCATATCGTCTTTGCTCCTCCCAAGACCTCCTGCTCTCTAGCTCCCATGTCACCCCATCCCATGCTCACCTCCAGGACTTCTTCAGAGCCTCTCCCATCCTTTATCTGACTATCTTCTACTTTGTCTACTTTCAGACGATACATTTATTTTCTCCATCAGCACATCCCCCACAGTTATTACCTCTTGTATCCCTTGACCCTCCCTCTTAGACTGTAAGCTCTAACGAGCAGGGCCCTCTGATTTCTACTGTATTAAAGTGTACTGTATTGTACTGTCTACCCTCAAATTGTAAATGCGTAAACTGTCAGCGCTATATTAATCCTGTATAATAATAATGATACTGTAATAATATTTTCTACATTTAAAAATGGCCATTAAGGGTTCTATTCAAATAAGTTTCAATGAATAACATCTAAGTGTGTACTCACTATAATATTTGGGGTGTTTTTTCTGGCAGCAAAATATACTGCAATGTTGATTTCTACATTTAAAAATAGTTGTTCATGGTCCTATTCAAAGTAGGGCTTAAACACAAATAAATTATAAATCACCCTGCTCCAGTGAAGGCCCTAGAGCCTGGACACCAAATAGTTAATGTGAACCGTGTTCAACCAAAAAATTGCAAACCCACATCCCAGGATAATAAAATAGTGGCAAACCAACGTCAGCTTGTGTGAGGGTGGCCAGACTTTGCCCTTTTGTTTGTTTGCCCTTCAACTATGCCTCTGTTGTGGAGGAACGAGACACCAGATTTAATAAACGTAATGGCACTTGTGGAAAATGGAGGATGAAAGAGGGGGTGCTTTAGAGTAAACCTCTGTAGCACAAAAATGTGTAGTGATGTGCTGCACACAAATGGCTGCTTTGCTTGTTTCACCAACAAGTGTGAAACCAAGATCTCTTGGGGGGGGGAGCAGCCAGCCTTTTCCACTTAGGTATTTCCCCTTCACCTATGCCTAAAAGGTGAGGGAACTAGCCACCCTAGTCAAAAAAGTTATTTGCCACACTACCTTGATGTTTGGATGGCTGCATAGATCCTTGTATAATTTTCCCTTTCGATCAGGGAGGGATGAAACATTCCCACTGCAGCTGTTCCAAATTTCCTCCCTCTCCAGGCTGCCAGTACCACAACCCTCCTCCCCATCACCAGTACCCAACACTCCTCCTCCTTGCTGCCAGCACCCCAATCCTCCTCCACTATTTTGGCAGCCCCAACCCCTTCGGATGCAGGCAGTAAGATCGTCCTGGGCCTGAGACATCAGAAAGTCCTCCTCTTTCTCCTGCTGCGGTTCCTCCTGTGCCTGGTCTTTTGCACCATGCAGTAAATTTTCAAGCATGAATATTAGAGAGATCAAGCCACTAATCCCCGCCTCATCACAGCTTACCATTCTGTTCACCTTTTTAAATAGTGACAACATATTGCATGCGTGCTAAATCAGGAGCCACTGATGTGGTGAAGGTCTGGTGAGGCTGGTGCAGGAACTGCAGCCTGGCTATAATGGAGTTCCAGTGTGTGGATGTGTTGCATATCAGGTGCTTGACAGGCACCTTGTGTTGCTGTATCATTAAGGCTAGGTGAACACATCATAGGTATGCCCGGCTTAAGTGGGCACACACTCTTCTGGCCTGCTGTAGGACATCCTGAAAGCCAGGGTACCTCACTGGGAACCACACTAATAGGTTAGGAACATATGCGAGGCTAGGTACATGTTTGTGAACTTTCCATGCTGAAGGTCACCCAGCAAGTTAATGCTATTGCCACATACATAAATAAAAAGGAAAAGTGAGGTGCTGTTTAGTGATATGTGCATCTCAAGAAATAAAAAATGATATATCGTCTAAAAACGAAGTGCAGTGCATAGAAATACGGTATATACAAGTGAGATTCTATCAACAAAATATAACTATAAAGTCTCAACATACATAAAGTCCATAGTGCTTAAGTGAAATAAAACAAAATCTTAAAAAAGCTTATTCAATTGGCTATATACACCAATCGCTGTGCATAATAAAGTGCCGATGTGCATATATCATGAAAAAAAACGATTTAAACCATGAAATAGATTGATACATAAAGTCCATAGACCACACAGTAAAAATATATGGTCTGTCCAAACACCAAAACTGTGCCTTTAAATTCATTTGAAAAAGTCTTTCCACCTCGTGAGCTACTCCACACAAAAATGCTCACCAGAAGATCCCACAACCTGGCCTGGCACAAGCTGGTGTGGAGTAAGCCACCTCTCAGGTGAGGATCTCTTAGAATCTCTGGCCCAGTGTAGCTCATGTCCCACAGGCATAAAAGCTGTAAAACAGCTCTAGTGGTGTGTCTTATTCTGCACTTTTCCAAGCCACTGTCAAATGTGTCCCATGGCCACATGAAGGCCACATGTAGGAGATGTAATATCCCTGCCGTTCTTGATGAAGCACGTGTCTGTAATCATATCGAACTTACTACTAACTGCGCGGTCCAGTGATACAGAGACTTTTCTCTGGTAGAGAAAAGGCATAGCCTTCTGGGCAAACACTGAAAGGTGGGTACCTGCCACTGTAATGTAGTACTGGGCATAACTGCCAGAAAGAGACCAACTCTGCCAGGTGGATTGGGTGCAGCTGTAAGGTCAGCTGTTTTGCCAAGCTGGAATTGAGATGCCGGGCATGTGGTTAAAGGGGACAGATTTTTTTCTTCTTCAGCTGTGAAACAGACACCTTGTAGGGTCAAATATGCTGCTGGAGATGGTGGGTAGGGTAAGGAGACTTACAGTGAGGTTTCAGCCTACCCTTGCCCCTACTCAGCATGACCCTGTGTGGATCTTCTTTTCCATATGATGTACCATAAAGTATGGCTCTCAAACCTCTTGTCAGACCTATATCCCTATTGCTTGAGAACACAGATATACAGCAGATGCAGACAGAACATCTTTTGGGGAGGGAGATTGGAATAAAGGGAGCTAGAAGCAGTGAGAGTGTGGGTAGGACCAGGCTGAGATTTGGGCAGAAAAGGTGGCTGTCTTGGACTCTTCAGCAGGAGGGGGGTGCAAAAAGGGCAGGACCTTTAACCTATGCTTCTGAAATAGCTTACAGCTCATTAATGGGAGTGTGCTTCCAAGTGCAGGCCTTTTGCTGTCATTTTATTGAGGTATGCATAGTCATGTGTTTCTTCATGTTTGTATTACCCAAATGGCTGGTACTTTCATCACAACTGATTCACTGCAAGCAGAGGCTGCAGACCACAAGGATGATATTGGCAACAGATACAGTAAAGGCCCACACTGCAGAGTTTTGCTGCCTATGTAAGTGTTCATGTATAGTCCTGATGTTAACCAATTTCTACCAAGCACATACCTGAAGTCTATAGTGTTAGATTAAAGACTAAGTTCCCTTTTTTGAGGCAGAATTTCAATAATAAATAGAAGCCTTTTCTTATGTCTTTTTTGACCTAGGCATTCCAATGTGCTTATCTCTCACGTACCTAGTCCATGGCAGCTTTGAAGCTAAACCCTCTAAAATTAAAAAAAAAAAAAAAAATGCATCTGAGCCCATCACTTCATGTAGCATCATGAGAAAATCCAGGAAACTTCATATCCCACCATGCTCTACCTTACTGCATCACAGAATCGGATGTGTTTACTCTATGCACCACACCTCCCTCATTAATGTACCACTTATTTTTTATTTCCACCCAATTTCCTACTTTTTCATCTAAGGTGGCCATACGCAGTACAATATGATTATACAATATTCTTTAGATCTACCATCAGCTATGTAGTGCATGCGTCTGCTTGATTTAATACAAGTTGAATGGATTGTGAAGGTGGGTCTTCTTATTCCATAGTTTGGGTAAATATAAAGGAAATTGTACAGAGATTGTACAATCAGATTGCATGTTGTATGGCCAGCTTTATACAAGTACATGGGATGGAGTGGCTGGATGGACACACTCAGCTGTCATTGTTCTTGTGAAAACATGCAATTTCGCTTTCAGGCCCCATTTACATTTAGCAAAGTGGGAGTGCACGTTTTTTTTGGTGCGTTTTTCCCACGACATGCATAGGGCAATCCTTGAACCCATTGCTTTCAATGGTCTTCCCTATGTGCAACAAGTGTGGCAAAGTAGCTCATGGGGCGTTTTGGCATGTTGAGGTTTGCACGTTTTTTATAACATATTTTGTCATATTTGTAGCGTATTGATTGCACGCAGCATAATCTGCATTTGCTTCCATGTTTGGGGTGCCATTAACTATTATCATCACCTAAAGCAAATCTAGTTTATTTTAGGTGCATAAAGGTGGCCATAAAATATATATTCTGAATGTACAATCTCTGTGCAATCTCATTTAGATTAATCAAAACTAAAGAATAGGAGGACACACCTATCTTTCCGATTACCCTGTATCCAATCAGGCAGGCCCTTGCACTATATTGTTGATGATAGGGACAATACTTCAGCTTTGCTCAACATAGGCTGTTATGTGATTACTCAGCTCCTGCACACTCTGCAAAATGAATGATGTATGCAAAATGAAGGTAAGTTAGATCAGCAGAGGAAGACACTGGCTGTGTATTCATGGAGAACAGTGATAATGTCTGCATGTAAGTACAGAGGTGGGTAGGAACAATCTCCTGGATAGCTGGAAGCCTGCTGTAGAATATAGAGAAAGCTCTTCCTTTTCTGCAACAGAGGTACATAAATGGTATATTGGTATATAAAGAAGCTGGAAAATAGGGGGAAAAGGTGAACTTAGCCCTAAGAAGAAATGTAATAGGATAATGAAAGAAGGGCATGTCTGCCATCTCTTATTAAGTTTTTCCACCTATAGAATGATAGGTAGATAGATAAATAGATAGACAGACAGACAGATAGACATACGGACAGATAGATAGATAGATAGATAGATAGATAGATAGATAGATAGATAGATAGATAGATAGATAGATAGATAGATAGATAGATAGATAGATAGATAGATAGATAGATAGATAGATAGATAGATAGATAGATAGATAGATAGATAGACTATGAAGAGTACAGCAGGAAGCTAAATGCTTTAGAAAGTAAACAAGACGCAATAACATTCCAGCAATTGTCTTTATGGGGATCTCTGCTCAGGATGAGAGTCTCATAATGAATGTCCTAAATTAGATGTTGTAAACAAATAGTTCAATTAAAGTGTAGGGTCGTCCACTCATTGTAACTGCTCCATGTACGCTAGATTCTGTACAAGATAAGTATTGTCTTCCTGCTCTTTGTACAAATGCCCATAGCAGGGTTTTGCTGAGAGGCTATTAGATAATTATTGAACGGTCTATTCAAGCAGGGAAAAAAAGAAGCCATTTACTTTTCCTCTAAACACATCCTTTCTACTCTCTCCTCCCTGCTGCTGCAATCATTTCACTTTAAAATAAATGAAGTACCCAACGTAAGCTCAGTGAAGTAGTTGCAAAACAGGAAACAAATTACCTTGCTGTTTACAAAATTACCAACTGCTTGCTCCTGCCATTATCTCATGGAAGATACTAATGACTTTACGCACATGCAGTTAAAGCACTCAATCAGTCTGAAGGAAGCCCCGACACAGAGACTTTAGGCTTATTGTGGTTAACCAGGAATCCAAAACAAAATCTACCTACAGCAACAATATACACTTGTGGATGTATGCGTCTGTGTAGCTACAGCTTTTTAAAGGTCACGTTTAATTGATTGCTCCATAATTCAAACAAGTTCATTTGGTATTAGAATTTTTTTTAACTGCTGTGTTCAATAATCTAATTACACTAATTTTTATTAAGTGCTGAGTTATTCCCTAAAGTATTAGAGCTAAACCACAAAAAATATAATACCATTTATCTTACTATTTTAATAAACAATAAAATGATTAATATACGGTATTCAATATGAACACAAATGTAGCTTTTATTATCATGAGTCGTCAGAGGATGATAACATGTACAAAGAAAAGTGTAAAGTGATATCTTCAAAGTATTGGCTAAATAGACGAGATTTTTTTCAAAATTCAGTCTGAATACATTATACAATGAGTAGGAAAAATGTTGCTGCTGTTGCTCAAAGTAGTTGTATAGGTTCTTTTTTTAATAATAAAAATAACAAACATGTTATACTTACCTGCTCTGTGCAAGGGTTTTGCACAGAGCAGCCCAATTCCTCCTCTTCTGGGGAGCCCCACCGGCGCTTCTGGCTTCTCCCCTTCTTTGGGTGCTCCCACAGAAAGCCACTTTCCCTGGGGGCACCCATGCGGGCGCACTCCTGGGTCCAGCTGCTGCATCCATTGACACAGACAGCGGGACTCCCCCCCCCCCCCCGTTACTGGATTTGATTGACAGCAGAAGGAGCCAATGACTCCTGTCTCTTTACACCCAACTGCCCTCCGATCCGATCCACCTAGTTGGAGGAGGACGGACCCCCTTTGGTTTTTTTTATCGGACAAGATCAGAGGTAGGCGGATGTAAACAGACACAAGTACGTTTACATCCACTGCTCCATAGAGGTGAATCGAGGGTCCGATTGGGTCCGCCCAGGCCTGCTGATAAAGGGGGTACTATCATGCCTCCTGTAGGATTACTTATCAGGGGGGCCTGGCCAACAGCTTCAGACTTTATATAGAAGATAACTATCCCTGGAAGACAGAGCTGCATTTTTTTAAGGCAGGTGGGCAGGGTCATGGGTGGGGTAAGTGGGGGGCTTTTGGGGGCCCCATCAGGGTGGCTGTATGGGGCCCCATGATTTCTAACAGCAGCCCTGATGTCACCTGCCGACAATGTTAGGGTTTGCAGAAGGCAGCATAACAACCTCAGTGGTCCCAGTAACAGTGGAGGGGTGCTGAAAAGAGGGCCTACAACAGATATACCAGTTTAGTGGTACAGAGTTAATGTTGATGTCCCGGAACAGAAAATACACAGCTAAAACACATACATACATACTGTACATACATACATACTAAATGCTACAAAATGGTTATAATTATATTGGAAATATTTGCTACATTTATCTCATAAAATGGGGATATACATGAAAAAATGTTTTTTTATCTTGAGCGAAATTCCAATTTAAGTTATAATAATGCATCTCCAGCATGGGTAGCTGTACTTCAAAAAATGGACAACAGCATCTGGCATCCATTGTACATTCATAAAACACTCAAAGAGTTCATAAGTGCCAGCTGCCTCACATTTTCATGCCATAATAATACAGGTGCTAGATCAAATCTTCAGAAGAAGGAGGAAAAAAATAAACAGGCTGACAATGCGGTTTGGAAGGGATATGGATCGACAAATAGGCTGTGTAGTGCCTTAAACTCACAGGCTGGGGGGGGGGGGGATTCCTCTGCATTGTCAATTGTTGGCACTGACTCCCCTGAGCTGCAGAATGTAAGGCTTATCTAGCCCCCTAAAGAGAACCCTACACAAAGTTGTGGGTTTTGCTGCATGACAATACCAGTATGAGGTCCCCAAATGTGCCCCACTGGCAACAGCTAACAGGAAACTAAATGACTAAATTGTAATGTAAATGTCAAAGAACAAAAATAATATTTTCTGACTCAAGGTCTAAAATTATATTTATAAGACAGAGTCTCTAGTACTGAATAACTGAAACCACCTACACAAAAAGACCTGTATCACAGACTTTAGGAACCATACAACATCCATATATATCTAAAAATGATGTATGAATATTATAACCAAAACGCTGTAGGGTTAGAACATCTGACAATATTCTTATTGCAAATTCTGGTCGGCATGTCACATCAAGCGAAACTGACAATTTCCTATATGGAGTAGCCGAATTGAAATCTAACAGACATAGTATCTCTTTCCAATTCTATCCAAAGCTAAAAATAAAAATTGGTTGGATTTAGGGTTTAAGGAATCTCTTAACCACTTCAGCCCCAGAAGGTTTTACCCCTTTAATGACCAGGCCATTTTTTTGCGATACAGCACTGCATTATTTTAACTGACAACTGCTATAAAACACATCCAATAAAAAAATATAAAAAATCAAATGTCTTCATCAATTTAGGCCAATATGAATTCTGCTACATATTTTTGGTAAAAAAAAAAAATCCCAATAAGCATATATTGATTGGTTTGCGCAAAAGTTATTGCGTCTATATACTATGGAATATTTTTATGGCATTTTTATTTATATATTTTTTTGTTACTAGTAATGGCGGCAATCAGCGATTTTTAGTGGGACTGCGACATTGCGGCGGACAAATCGGACACCCAATTGACACTTTTTTGGGGACCAGTGACATTATTACAGTGATCAGTGCTAAATATATGCACTGTCACTGTACTAATGACACTGGCAGGGAGTGGGCGATCAAAGGGTTACTGTGTCCCTAGGGGGTGTGTGTGGGAGATGGTCTGACTGGGGGAAGACAGAGATCCGTGTCCCCTGTTTAGATAGGCAGACCGCCATTCTGATGCTCTTGGGAAAGATCGGCGGGTCCCGGTGGACATCTAATCCGCCAGACCCGTTGATTGGCTTCCGCTGTGTCCAATCACGCGTGCCTCAGACCAGGAAGAAGATGCAATGTACAGGTATGTTGGTTCGTGCAGCCGGGCCGCCCTGCTGCAGTAAATCTACGGTGGATGGACCAGGAGCGGTTAAAGTGCTTAGAATATCTACTGCTGAAGTGATGTCAAAAGCTACAGCATTCCTACATTACAATACCATATTAACCAGTATATCTGGGAAAAACACATGCCTTGAGAAAGCACAGCCTGCCACAAGAAAAATGATCAGTTCGATTTCAGAGTCAACCAGGTCATAGAATGCATGTGTACAATGTGTGCGGTGCACACAGAGCCTAAGGGGGGTGAGGCCTACAGTGCTCTTACATGCAATTTAAGAGCCGCCACAGCTCTTATGTGTCTCCCTGCAGAACCAATCTCCTATGACTCCCCTGCAGCTGCCAGATTCTCTTCCTCTCCTCTTCCAGTTTCACTGGGAGATATATGTCTGAAAAAAGACAGCCCCTGCTGCTCTGACCCCCCCCCCCAATGTACTGCCCCCCCATCACCAATTCCTGTGAGGTCCTTCCTGCAGCGCTGCTGGCCAGCTTCCCCCCCCCTCTCCCTCCCGCAGGCTATAACTGCTAGGGCAGAAGATTGGTGTCAGAATCGAGGGCAGTTAGGGGCTGGTAAACATGTCATATTTACCAGTCTCTTCTTGAATGAAGACAGTGAGCAATCGGTACCAATCACTCCTGTGTTCTTTCATCACTGCACTGTAAACCATGTTTACTATGCTTCAGTTTGTGAATGTAAAAAAAGCCACTGTACATTAAATTGCAGTGCAGCTGGGGCTGCAAAGAAAGAGAATGAGGACTGCATGTCCTCAATCCCTTTCTCTGTCTCAAAAAATAGACATCAGGGGTCTGTATTATAACCCTGATGTTTTGCCAAAGTCCCCCTCTTGCCCCCAAAAAAGTAAAAAATATTAAAAATAACATTGTAAAAAAGGTAAAATGTAAAAGAAAAAAAAACCATAGTAAGGCCTTGTTCACATGAGGCATACTAGAGCATACACCCCTGTTAAGTCATATGTACCCACACAGGGATGCACAGTTGTTCTGTGCATCCCTGTGCGGGCAGTCCCACTGATGCCATTTGGGAAGCAGCTGCTGCATGGACACAGCAGTTGCTCTTGATTTGACATCTGTGTGAGTGTAGGTACATATCCTTGAATTCACACTGTCTGCGTTTGGGACTGTGCAACAGCAACCACACAGATGTCAGATTGGGAGTAGCGAGTGTGTGATTTGATGAACATTTTCACAACTATTGTGTGTACAAAATCAACTATTACAGGGATTGTACTGGGTGCAGTCTGCCCCCCCTGTAAAATCATCCCAGGTCAGTCTGACTGACCTGGGGGGATTATACTGGAGACATACTGACCTTTGGAGGATTGTACTGGGGGACAGATTGACTGGGGGGATCATACTGGGGGTGGGGGGACAGACTGACCTTTGAATGATTATACTGGGGGATAGATCGACTTTGGGGAGAGGGGAAAAGATTATACAGAGGAACAGATTGGCTTAGGGAGGGATTGTACTGGGGACAAATTGACCTCGGGGGAAGGATTGTACTGGGGGACAGACTGACCGGGGGGATTTCACTGGGGGACAGATTGATCTAGGAGGGGAGGGGAAAAGATTATACTAGGGGACAGACTGACCTAGTGAGGGATTTTACTGGGGGAAAAGACTTACCTTGTTTTATTTAACCATGCCCCTTAAGCATCTCTCACCGTTAATGCAATTTGGCCACACCCACACTTCCCCATGGTGCTAATATCCCACCGCATTACTCTTCTATTTAGTGTGCCCAGTGGTGCCCCAGATATTTTTCAATCCTAGCAACACTCCTGGCACAATGAAAACCATGCCAAGTACACTGCATTTTTTTATGATCTTGCAAACAGGCCCACTTTTTTTTAAATTCCCCTGGAGTCAACTACCATAGGATAGAACTGATGGCTGGCCGTGGGGGGTGAATAGCAGCCTCCTTTTCCTAAATTATAGCTTCTGATTGGTACAAAATATTATTATAAGAACTTTTGAGGTGGGAAAAGATGGACACTCTCTTTTGTAAGCACTTAATAATGACAGTAAAGCACAGAAATCTGTAGACCTTCAACCAAATGACCTATCTATAGAATTGCTGCTACGTATTAATTTGGTTTAATCAGTGAAAAATCAAATCGTATGTTCTGACAAGGGGAATAAAAATAGTGCATTCAGAAGTCTTGTTGGTTGTACCATCTAATTACAGGACATCATGGGGTTTTTTTGTGTTTAGGCTGTCAAATTGAGTTGACAGATGAAATAAATATTTACTGTGGAAGGGGAAGCATTTATTTCCTGCCCAGTCCTTAGAACAATCATAGACTTTATACAATTGAATTAAGAAGCAAGAAAGCAATTGTCACACTTCCCTAAATTCTCTTCATGCATTGTCTCTTCAGTTGACACTATCCATTAAATACTACAAGGCTTTCCTTATTGCAACAAGGAAACATGGAAAAAAGACAAAATAAATAAAGAGAACTTGCAAAGTCTGAAATCTTTTATTGCCATTGTAATTTGCAGACTCTTTAATTTAGAAACTCCTCTGAATGAAGAACACAAGGGTCACCAATTAGCAAACAACCGTTTCCTGTTCTGCAGCACTATAAGTGCCAGATATTAAAAAATTTGAGCAATATTATTTACTATTGAAAAACATTATATGTGTTCTGTTTAAAAGAATGATAGTGGAATAACGTTTTACATATGCCATCATTTTTCCTGAACAAATATTGTACTTACATCCCATTTGACAAAAAGGATTGCAAATAAGGGCTAACCATAGATGGGCGAATGTGTCACCATCAACAACTGCCATAGGCACATCTTGCCAATTTTCAAGTTCACCAGGACCAACTGCTGACTTTTCCAAGTTGGAAATACAAAAGTATTGGGACGCCTGCCTTTTTCATGCACATGGACTTTAATGGCACCCCAGTCTTATTCATCCCACAGGTGTTCTATCAGGTTGAGGTCAGGACTCTGTGCAGACCAGTCAAGTTCCTCCACCCCAAACTCGCTCATCCATGTCTTCATGGACCTTGCTTGGTGCACTGGTGTGCAGTCATGTTGGAACAGAAAGGGGCTATCCCTAAAATGTTCCCACAAAGTTGGGAGCATGAAATTGTCCAAAATATCTTGGTATGCTGACACCTTAAGAGTTCCCTTAACTAAGGGGCCAAGCCCAACCCCTGAAAAACAACCACACATCATAATCCCCCCTCCACCAAATGATTTGGAGAGGTGGCCCAATGCTTTTGGCAATATAGTGTGCATGAGTGAGTTTGGGGTGGAGTTTTCTTACAGATGTGTATGCCCGCCATAGGAAATTATTCACCAGCTGCTATCTGATCATATAAAAATGTACTTAATATGTAAGGTATGAAATTATAAGAAATATACTGTTACCTTCTTAGCACTCATGTCATGTATTTGGCAAAATTAAAGCACTAGTCAGTCCAACTCTGGTTCATTGGAATGTGTGTTATGGGATTGTCAGAGATTCTCAAACTTATGTAACAGGGTTTATATTTGATCATAATGTGTGTACAGTGCCAGGCTCATTTCTGTGGAGGCCCCCAGGCAGTCAAAACCTTGGCATCCCCCTTGGAAGTAGTGTACACATTGGCTGCTAGATGGAGATGACATCACGACTGTACATTACATAGGTTGCGCCAAAATCTTTTACAAACTGAAAGCTGAAAGAAGATGAGCTTTTAAAAGACAAACTATAATGTGAACCTGATGTCTATGCTTTTTTTTATTTAAAATTTTATCAAAATAGATTTTTTCAAAGCAGTTACAGGATATTTATACAGTGTGAATACAGGATTATTTAAACACAAAAGGTAAAGTATACATCAAAACCTCCTTTCTGACAGTCTGAGAATACTTAGTCATATCCCAAGTAAACATACACTGCCAATATTGTAATGTAGCACCCTCCTAGATAGGCTGCTAATAAGGGTTGGCAAATTTAGTTCAGTGACTCTCCTGTAATCAGTAGAGCAGCATGTAATTGCTTTAAGCAGCTCAGGGCTCTGTAGGCTGCAAGTTTGATACTTCCCCCTATCATCTGGAGATTTCCAGAATATAGTGGGTGGGAGAGTCCAACGAGCAGCCTGAATATTTATGTAGCTCCAGCCAATCCCTGGAGAGTTGTGCCCAGATGGTGGTTGGGGAGTGCATAAATAGTTTTGAGCCTCAGAGAGCAGTGTTCTTCCCTAGGAGGAAAGGTTCCCAGCCAGGAGGTCTTCCTGGCAGTCTAGCTGAAGATTCTGCCAGTCTCATTGAGGTCCCAGCTTTGCATAGCTGGGAGGACTATTCTGACTAAAGTTCCTAGAGTGTTAAATGAGGGGTTTAACCCAGGGTTCCGGTCTGGAGGCTCACTGAACAGTCTATCTGCCTGGGTGTGAAGTGAGACATTCAAGTTTCAGGAACATTGTGAGTACAGGCCCAGGACAGGGGGATCCTTGTGACTGCTGCTACTGTTAATCCCTAGTGCACCAGTATTAGGGCTTGCCTGGATTGGGACATTGCTTTTTATGTTCCAGTGCTGTTCACTTCATGTACTACTACTCAAGGAACTGTTCTAAGAACCAGCTAGAAAGGTAAGAATGTCCTCCCACTCCTGTAAATATACCACAGCTCCCTGAGCCCATCCAAGTTATTCTGCAATAAACTTTAAAAAGACAACACCTAGACTGTTAATTGAGAAAAAAGAGTGTATGCTGCTGTTTGCCTGGTTGCTGATACACAGAGGGAAAATAACCTGGAACACAAATTCAGTGGCTCCTGCTTGGATAGCGTTACATTACCAAGGATTAAGGAAAATGAACATGGCAAAAAAGATAATGTAGACATCCTCAGATGAATTATATATAGCAGATGAGGACTAATACCAGTTGGGGGTGGGGGCTTGAGAGCAACTAAAAAGACCACTTTACGAACAAGAGGAAAAAGGGCCCTAACAGGCTTGGGTGAGTAGCTGAGTTACATGGATACCCGCAGTAAATGTCATAAAAAGAAAAGAAGATAGAGAGAACAGGAAGGGAAAGAGTGAAAATAAGGAGAGGAATGAGATGCTCAAGTGTCTAGGCATCTGGCTGCTGTTAGAATGTGTGTTAACAGATATTTGGAAGTTTTGGAGAATGTGCAAGCAGGGAGCCCCAAAAGAAATGTTGTAGGGGGAGAAGGGAATCCAGGACCCAAAGTGAGTGTGAATAAGAGAGTGGATAGCCCGCCAATAGGGGATGAGAAGTGGACAACTCCAATATATATGTTGTAGGGTGCTTAAATCCCTCCTGCATCTCCAACATCGATTATCAGCAGTGTGGTAAATTGACCAGAGCAGTCCTAGGGTCATGTACCAATGGAAAAGGATTTTGTATTATTTTCCTTGTATAGGGTACAGAGAGAGCTTTTAGAGGCCTGAGACCATTTGACTCGCTATGTTAAGAGGGGTAATTCCTTGCCCAGGATCTGCTCCCAATTCCTTATATATTTGTGTTTGAATGGAGGTTGGAGAGGAAGGTAGATGAGTATTCCATAGAGGATGGTCCCACCAGAAAGTTTCATTCAAAGGCCATCAGTTTAGGCATGAATAGAAAAGAGTTTGCTAAAGAAGCTGGGTTTGTGAGAGGATACATTTGTTTGGCCTGTCTCCATAGAGTGCGAAGTAAGGAAGTAGATTCACTGATCTACAACAGAGCATTGGGATGGACAAGGGCTAGCCATAATTTCTAGATTTTGGTCCAACGGTTTTACACATGCAAGGTAGAGATATAATGGTGGTATGGCGCTCATAGATAATGCAGGGGAATATACAATAACAATACAGTAAGGAGTGGTATGTCTTAAATGAATGGCCAGGACCAGTGTTGGGGGTAACTAGTTACAAAGTAACTGATTACAGTAACTACATTACTTTTTTTGGTAACTAAGTAAAGTAACTAGTTACAATACTAATATTGGTACCTACACTACTTTACTAGGCTATAGGAGGTAACTACACTACTTTACTAGACTATAGGAACGCGCTTTCCTGCGTTACCCAAGCCGTGCGATACAATCGTTATTTCGAAGAATAGAGAGGGATGAAGTTTATGACTTTTTGTTGCACTTTATGTTTTATTCTGTTTTTTCAGGTTTTGTTCTCATGTTTCCCAAAGCCTGTGTTTATACAATAAACTCTATGCAGAAAGAGTGTCATGTATCTTCTTCTACATGATCAATTGAGAAAGAGGAAAGTAAAGTAATAAATAGTGAAGTTACTTTTCAAATGCAGTAACTAGTAAAGTAATCTCATTACAATTTACAGAAGTAACTAGTAACTAGTAACTAGTTACATTTTTTGAGTAACTACCCCAACACTGGCCAGGACAATATTCAGCGTGTTGTTTTGGGCTGTACTGACACTTGGCACAAGGTGGGGATTATAAGTCCATTGTGCAAGTCTCTGAGGATAAAAGGGAAATAAATGACCTGGAATCCAATAAAGGATAAGCAGATACAGGGTAGATCCAAGGATGGATGGATGGATGGATGGGTCACAAGGCACTTAGGGCTGCTGTCCAGGAGAGTGAAGTCGACTCTGAGCAGCAGATAAAGAGAAGAGGGAAGCGCCTCTTGAGTGTGGTAAAAAGCACAATTTATTACAAAGCAATATAGTAACTTACATATAAGTAAGCAGGTAAGTGCATGGCTCTCCGAGGGCGGCTGCTGGGGATTGCATCCAAGTGTCCAGGTGTCCAGGCGTAGGCTTGATGGAACTGGTGGAGACTTTTCTCAATAATTCCGGAAGTGCCGTGCAGCGGTGGAGACTTGTGCGTCAGCCGGGAGTCAGCGGAGGCGCCCAGACTCCCCACACCACCTTGTGACGTCAGACGCCTCCGCTGACTCCCGGCCGCCGCACAAGTCTCCACCGCTGCACGGCACTTCCGGAAGGATTGAGCAAAGTCTCCACCAGTTCCCGGACATCAAGCCTACGCCTGGACACCTGGACACTTGGATGCAATCCCCAGCAGCCGCCCTCGGAGAGCCATGCACTTACCTGCTTACTTATATGTAAGTTACTATATTGCTTTGTAATAAATTGTGCTTTTTACCACACTCAAGAGGCACTTCCCTCTTCTCTTTACACATGCAAGGTGTACCAGGAGTGTAGTTGGGGTGTTAGATAGCATTTGGCCTAATGTGTAAAGGCTAATCTTCCTTGCTCTCCAGGGGCATATAAAACTGACTTAGCAACCCTATGATGTTTATTATTCAACAGCAAAGTGCCTTGGAGTTTTTTTTTTTAAATAGATGAAGGAATAGGGACTGATAGGGTCTCATATACATAGAGAAACATAGGTACAATTGACATTTTAATGGTTGTAATATGGTCAAAAAAGAGATGATGTTATTTCCATTGGGAAAGAAGAGCAGTGACATTTTTGTAAAGTGGAAGGATGTTTTCTTTATATGGTTTATCAAAGGAGGGGTACGTTTAACACCTAGGTGTTTTCATGAGGACATTTTCCATGTACAAGGAAAATATTGAGAGAGGTACTGTACTGTTTGGTGAGGCATATCTAGAGGGAGGGCTTCTGTCTTAGAGTTATTCATCTTACATCCAGAGAGTAGGCTTAACAGTTTTAATTCTTTGTGGAGGTTGGGTAGAGCCGCATGTATTGGGTAAGCATTAGAAGAATGTCATCTGCAATGAGGGAGATTTTAAAATCTCTATTGTGTACTGAGGTGCCCCGTACATTGGGAGTCAGTCTAATGTGGGCTCTCTAAAGGTTCTATACATAAAGCAAAGGAGTAGAAACAGAGGAAAGCCATGCCACGGACCATTAAAAAAATAACAAAAGGAGAGGAGGTAGCATTCGCTGTTCTGGTGCAGGCAGTGGGGACAGAATATACATGGGTAATAGCACTCAAGAAAGCACCCTTGGTGCCTAGGTAGCCAGGAATGGCAAACATAAATGGCCAGCTAAGCCAAAGACCTTTTCAGCATCAAGGCTAAGAATGATTGATTCTTTTCGATCTTTATTTGCCACTTCAATAAGATCTATAAACCTGCTAGTGTTGTCCCCCGCCTGGATGTCTATGGTTTATTCACATTAAGTTGGTATTGTGTACATTACATAAATACAATATTTTCTCTGTAGAGTCTTTAATGTAAAGTTTTCATTTCTTTGAGTTGAATAAATTGTTCTATATTTTGTAAACAATTTAGGAAAGTTTCATTGTAATTTCCTTTCACGATCAAACTAATATTATTTTGATCCATTGTCGTGGGACCCCTAAACGGTGTGGGGCCAATGAGTTGGGGCCAAATCTGCCTATTTGGTAATCCAGCACTGCATGTTTACCTCAATGGTCAAACACAATGCAGAACAGTGGAAGTCTTGGAAAAGTTGGAGAGGGGAAGTACCAAAGAAGTTTGTATGCTACAGTATATACATGTGTGGATCTCCTATCGGTACTCTGGCCTCCTTACACAAACCAGAGATATACTGCCACACAACTGGTTTCTAGTAAATGAACTATGAAATCTGAATGTTCGTGTCCATAAAAGGAACTGGGGATGCCTGTAACTGCAGCTGGGACATTCAATTATAAGCTTCTCAGGGGTAGAAATTGATAGGAAGTTATTCTGTGTACTTTGTTAAGTGATATATAATTAAGTTAATAATAATAATAATAATTAAGTTAAAAACTGGAGAGTGAAAAATCTGTTGCAGGTATGTGTGGTCACCAATCACCTTCTTACTTCAGCTTTGACAAAAAAAACCTGGAAGCTGATTGCTTCTATGCAGAGCTGCACCAGATTTTGTACTCTCCCGTTTCAGTAAATCAACCCCAATGTGTTGCCACCATATAAATAACGATAACTTAAATAAAACTAGCAGAAGTGCAATTATTCACTGAATGTTAGCTGGGGACATCACAATCTCCACCTTGTCTAATCAGAGAATACCTTGTATTCATTGAAAAAAATAATAAGCATTCTAACAATGGGGACAGTGCTGAGCGAGTGATGCCCTGTGGTCAAAATGTAGAGGGGAAGCCTCTCACACAGAACCCAAGCTGGACCTGGAAGATTGTAACTGTTACTGTAGTAGTTCCCACTACTACAGTGATCTCCAGCTTCCCCAGCAGCCCATCAGCTATGAGATGTGCGTTCTGGACCAATGTACTGTAAGTATACAAATAGTTCCTGGAGTAGAGCTTTAACATTTATCAGCTGCATTTTTTCTATTCAGTAATCCAGTGTCCCTGGATTTCTCAAGCAAAGGCCAGAGTCTGGTGTATAGGCAGGTTGCCTACTGTAAGTTAACTAGTTGTGGCTGCTCTAGCCAGGGAGAAGGAGTTATTCTTTTTACTTCCTCCCCCGGGCTAAGTTTGCAGGCTTTTTTTTTTTAGATCTGTCCTCCCATCCTGTGTTTGTATAAAAGGGAGAGGGGTCCAGATCCCGGCAGCTGTAGGGGCCATAGAGGCCAGAGAGCCGCCAATAAATCTCCGGGAAAATTTGCACTGTTACTCTGTCATTATGTAAAGGGGCTGCTGGGACTTGCAGTCTTCTCCAAGGAAAGCCAGCTCATCGGGACATCAATGTTATGGACTACTGCCATTCTGGACTTACTATATATAGACTCCTTCTATGAAGGTATGTTGGGGCAGCAATAGTTAGGGTTACAAGACTCTAGCCTGTTAAACTGTTATGTTGAGTTTCAACAGTAAAGTTCTGTTAACTGCTTTGAGCCTGGTCTGAAGTTATTTAAAGGGGTGCATGTTGGGTTTAGCATATCAAAAAAAATTGATTCAATAATAGCACTATGGGGTATGAAGAAACATCACTACAAAAGTTTAACTCAGCAAGACAGGGAAGAGAAAAGTAGTTGATGAGGTTACCAAGCCAAAGAACAAGCTACAAGCAACCAGGTGCGGTACCTGGTAAGGTGACAGGTCCTCCGATAGTGAGGGGTCAGTGCTCTGGCTCCCCCCTAGCAATCTGTCTCCCATGGCAACTGAGAGTGGACCGGTGTTACGGAGATCTAAGGCCTAGTCACGTGGTTTGGAAATGAAGGAGTTAATGAGCATCCGTAAGGTCCACGCTTTGTGGTCGGCAGGATCTCATTCTGTTACTGGGAGTGAGGCAACAGAAATTGGCTGAACTGGTGGAGTGGGCATAGGCTCAGTGTGCATTCCTCCTAATGCAAGACATACAAGCACAGTGTGTAGCAACATGGGACAAATCACCCGTCAGAAGAACTCTGCACTTCATCACTATACACAGTGAGGTCCATCTCTAAGTTGGGGAGTTACCTTAATGTTTGACTTTCCAGTAAGGAACAAGCTACAAGCAACCAGTTGTTAAGTGCGGTACCTGGTAAGGTGACAGGTCCTCTGGTAGCGAGGGGGTCAGTGTTCTGGCTCCACCCTAGCAGGTTTGGGAATGAAGAAGTTAATGAGCACACATAAGGTCCAAGCAACGTGGGGGGTTCTTTACTGTTAGGGCTACAAGATTGTGGAATTCTCTACCACAAGAGGTGGTCTCTGCAGGTAGTATGGTGGCTTTCAAAAGACTACTAGACGTACATCTCAAGGATCAGAACATTCAGGGGTATGCGAGATGATTACAGCCACACACACCTACACAGGTTAAACTGGATGGACTATTGTCTTTATTCGACCTCACCTACTATGTAACTATGTAACTATGTAAAATAAGGTCAATGCTTTGTGGTTGGCAGGACCCCATTCTGTTACTAGGAATGAGGCAACAGAAGTGGGCTGGGCTGGTGAAGTGGGTATAGGCTCAGCGCACCCCTGCTATTGCAAAATATACAAGCACAGCATGTAGCAACATGGGACAAATCACCTCTCAGAAGAACTCTGCACTTCATCGTTACACACAGTGAGATTCTTCTCTGAGCGGGGTCCCTGCCTGGTCCTGGGCATCGATGACGGCACTCCATGCCAAGTGTACCACCATGTGCACGGGTGCTATAGGCCCAGCCACAGGTGTACATTGTACTTTGAAATAACATGGTCCCTATTCTAGACTCAGTAATGCAGTGTCTCACTGGAAATATAATGCCAATGCATATATTGAATAAAGTATAAGAACAGGTGTGCTGCTGGGATGGCTAATGCCACACCTATAAATGAACTGCAGCACTCCCTAACACAAGTCCTTACCCTAAAGATGTCACATGTCTGTGACATAACGCGTAGGGGGAGCTAGTGACGCAAAGCATTCCTACACAGTCTGTCATCACCCACAAGCTATCTCTCCGGCGAGGGGAGAGATCAGAAGCATCAGCTGCATCTTGTGAGTAGTAGCTGCAGTGAGAGTATTGGCTGTTTTTGGAAACTTGGACTGCAATTTACCTACTGACCTGTCAGGGGAACAACACACCAGAAAGTTAACCCTTACCTAGATGTAAGTGAGAAGTGTTTTTAAGGAAATAAAGTCTTTGATTCAGTGGCGTAGCGTGGGTTGTCAGCACCCGGGGAAAGGCAAGTAATTTGCGTCCCCTAACCCGCGGGATTTTAGCACTCGAGTCTCTTCCACTAGATTAGTTAAAGAAACCCTTACCCCCTAAGCACATGTATTGTTTGTTATGAAAATACTGATGTAATTAAGGTAAAATGCATCTAAATACAAGTTTGAATGACCAATGTGCCCCCTTTCAATGCAGAATGACCAGCGTGCCACCTTTCAATGCAGAATGACCAGCATGCCCCCATTCAATGCAGAGAGACCAGCGTGCCCCCTTTCAATGCAGAGTGACCAGTGTGCCCTCTTTCAATGCAGAATGACCAGCGTGCCCCCTTTCAATGCAGAATGACCAGCGTGCCCCCCTTCAATGCAGAATGACCAGTGTGCCCCCTTTCAATGCAGAATGACCAGCGTTTCCCCATTTAATGCAGAGAGACCAGCATGCCCCCTTTCAATGCAGAATGACCAGCGTGCCCCCTTTCACTGCTGAGAGACCAGCGTGCCCCATTTCAATGCAGAATGACCAGCGTGCCCCCTTTCACTGCTGAGAGACCAGCGTGCCCCATTTCAATGCAGAATGACCAGCGTGCCCCCTTTCAATGCAGAATGACCAGCGTGCCCCCCTTCAATGCAGAGAGATCATCTTGCCCCCTTTCAATGCAGACAGACCAGCGTGCACCCTTCAATGCAGAGAGATTTACCTGCAGCGGCAGCTTCTCCTCAGTTCCCCGCGTCTCCTTGAGTCCTCCCGCCTCCTCCTCGGCCAATGGCATGCGTTCGCCTTTCGGCCAATCAGGAAGCGGGTCTCGGACCCGCTTCCTGATTGGCCAGGAGGAGGATCCGTGTGACAATAGCGAATTTTCATTCGCTATTGTCACACAATGGGTGGGCTCAGGGCGCCCGGGTCCACCCTTTTTTAAAGCCTATTAGAGCCTCTGGCTCTAATCAGGTGATTAAAAAAAAAAAACCCACTCTTTGACAGCGCCAGGCTGCTGACACACTCACTGCTAAACTGACTGAGCAGTGAGGAGAGGCAGCATAGGCGGGGCTTGGCTTGCAACACCACCCCACCCTACGCCAATGGACAGGTGAGGCACAGTCCAGCCCCGCCCCAACCCGCCATTTCAGCCATAGGGCGGCCGCGCTGGATATCTCCCAGCCTAAAGATGGAGGCAGCCGCAGACAGTGTGCGAACTGTGTATGTCAGAGTCAGACAGACAGAGTGACACTGCGGATGCGCCCCCCCCCCCCCCAGATGTTGCGCCTGGTGCGGCTGGCCCCCCCTGCACCCCCCACGCTACGCCACTGCTTTGATTGATACTTTAATTTGGACCTTTCCTCTTTCTTATATACATTGAGCTGATTGCTATATGAAGACAGCCCAAGGAGGTGAGCGCTCATTTTAGCCACACACTTTGGTGGAAGATAATTCACCCATTTTTTTGTTTTTGTGTTTTTTACAGAGGTGGATTGTTTTTTTCCACCTGATATCACTTCACTTGTATAATTGCACATCACAGCATGTTGGTTCATATGCACTGCACTGATTGATGAACCTTCTATGTCACTTAATATAAAGATAATTTACTTTTCTTGACAATATTACACTATATGATGTTTATATTTTTTATTTATATATCTGGGGAAAATTCGTCGAGAGGAATCGCATCACAGTTTGTTACAAGCATTGACTCTAATTGTTAGAGCTGCTAGCACTAGATTATCCAATCAATTAGTGGATGAACTTTTCACAGACTTTTTTCTTGAACTTTCCTTTTTGGACTCTCAATATTATTCATATTTTTTATCTTTGGACTTACATCTCTCAATTAGTTTTTTTTTTTTCACTTTTTGGCCACGTTTGCACGTTTAGAAATTCACTGAAATTGGGAAGATTATATATATTTGTGCTTTATGAGTATCCAGCAATTGATTTTTCATTTATATATATATTTTGGAGGTTTATGATGTGATGATATAGTTTTTTTATCTATTACACTTTCTGGTTTATCTTAATATATATATATATATATATATATATATATATATATATATATATATATATATATTGCTGTTTTTTTTGCTGTTGATATATTTAAATTCTTTAAAAACGAGGTCAGAGCATGCTACACACATAATTAACCATGATGGGAGGATGGTTACAGAGGACACTGAGAAGGCAACCATGCTTAATGCTTTCTTCTCCTCAGTTTTTACACAAGAAAAGGAGGGTACATTCACTATGACAGTATGGTTAGCAGTACTTCACTGGACTTGCCGCTATAGCTAACAGAGGGTGAAATCAGGGAAAGGCTGGATAAATTAACACAAGAAAAACCCCAGGCCCGGATGGTGTACATCCGAGAGTACTCAAAGAACTCAGTAAGGTTATATCTAGACCACTGTTCCTGATCTTTGCTGAAAATATTTTGACAGGAACTGTACCAGGCGACTGAAGGAAAACTAACATGATACCGATATTCAAAAAAGGCAGAGGCATATCCTGAGAAATTATAGGCCGGTCAGCCTGACGTCAATAGTATGTAAACCTTTGGAAGGAATGATAAGGGACTATATCCAAGAGTTTGCTAAAGAGAACAACATCATCAGCAGTAATCGGCATGGGTTTACAAAAGGGCGTTCTTGTCAAACCAATCTGTTAACATTCTACGAGGAGGTGAGCTGTGAGCTAGATAGGGGGAGACCAGTTGATGTGGTGTACCTGGATTTTGCTAAGGCATTTGATACAGTTCCTTACAAACGCTTAATTTATAAAATAAGGTCTGCAGCCATCGACCACAAGATTTTCTCTTGGATACAGAACTGGTTAAAAGGGCGTGTCCAAAGGGTGGTAATAAATAACGCATACACAGACTGGTCTGGGTGGTAAGTGGGGTCCCCCAAGGCTCAGTCCTGTGACCAATTTTGTTCAATTTATACATAAATAGCATTGAGGATGGGATCATTAGCTCGATCTCAGTTTTTGCAGATGACACAAAATTAAGCAGGGCAATAACTTCACAGCAAGAGGCAGAAATCTTACAGAATGACCTGAATAAAATAACAGAGTGGGCAACTACATGGCAAATGAGGTTTAATGTGGAGAAGTGTAAGGTATTCCACTTGGGGACTAAAAACCAAAAAGCACAATACACTTTAGGGGGGGGAACCTTTGGGGGAATCAAAAATGGAGAAAGATCTGGGAGTCTTAGTAGAAGATAGACTTAGCAATAGCATGCAATGTCAAGCTGCAGCTGCCAAAGCCAGCAGAATATTAGCATGCAAAAGGAAGTGGATGTTTTCCAGAGATAAAACTACCATTTTATAAAACACTGGTCCAATCGCATCTAGAGTATTCTGTCCAATTCTGGTCACCAGTCCTCAGATCCTCAGAAGGGATGTGCTGGAGCTGGAGAGAGTCCAGAGAAGGGAAACTAAACTAATTAGGGGATTGGAGGATCTTAATTATGAAGAGCACTTACAAGGGCTTGATTTATTCTCCCTGGAGAGGAGACGCCTGAGAGGGGACATGATAGCTATTTACAAATACCTCAACGGTGATCTCAACATAGAAGAAAAACGATTCAGTCCCAAGGAATGCATGAGGACATAAGGCCATACGATGTGATTCGAGGAGAAGCGTTTTAACCTCAGGCTATGCAGGGGTTCTTTACAGTAAGGGCTACAAGACTGTGGAATTCTCTACCAAAAAAGGTAGTAACTGCGGGGAGTATGGCTACTTTTAAAAGACTCTTGGACATACATCTCAAGGATCAAAAAATTCAGGGGTATGTGAAATGATTACGGCCACATACATCTACACAGGTTGAACTGGATGGACTATTGTCTTTATTCAACCTCAACTACTATGTAACTATATAACTATGTAACTAATATTATTTTAGCTTCATCACACATCTGAATAGCGCACTACCCTTTGCTTTTATAATGCATATATTGCACCTGCCTTTGGAAATATATGACATAGCAGTATCTTGCATTATATTTTCTAAGTGCAGGAAATCTGTGACTTCATGTCATGTATATGCCAAAAGATGTGGCACAACGTTTCATAACCCTGGTTAATGGTCTGTGTGGTGGTCACTTTTTTGGAGTTAACGCGAGCTAGTATTGGCTTATAAAAATTGTTTAATAAACAATATCAAGCTCAAGGACACTGCCCATAAAACTCTGTAATGTCCATCCTCAGCCTATAAAATTCTGCAGAGATTTTAAGGCATGCTTTCAAAAAGTAAAGGGACTGATCATATTGGACACCACAGACTAGAATAATCTATTGGGTTGTATTTTCTGTCAACTGTATTTTAATTTTTTGAATTTTTTTTCCAAAAAGCTTTATTGAGAAATACGCATATGTTAATAATAGGATTCAGTTTAAATATTCAATTTAAGTATTAATTAAACAATGTGATGTATATAAACATTCAGATCAGTACATCACCTACCCAGAGTTATGTTCTATTCAGCCAAAATTGGCATTGGATTCATTATTTAATACCTGTTTTAAAAACATGGTACAGCCTGTTGCGGCTATCCTAATCGCAGAGAGTGAGGCCAAGGCCTAGTAATGAGGAGAGTTCATGAAAAAAAACATTAGCACCTGCATCTTCAAAAGTTAATGACTGAAATCCATTATGTCCAGTATGAATATGTTAAGATTTCACCTTAGAAGGCAGATGCTTTGTGATTTAACAATGACCCGAAAAGCCCCCACTTAGCAGAACATTAATTTTATAACACAGTCAACCGAGGCTAACTTGTGAACAGGGTAATTCCACAAATATAGTTAGTACTCAGAAATTGTTTTAGTTTTCACATACAGGCTCCTAGGTTGATGGGTGTAACAATGATATTTGTACATAATATTTGTAGCACTATAACTAGCAATGCTAAAATGTAATGAAGGAATAAAATATAAGGATCATATGCCTCTTATTGCAAGATAAAACTGGAATTTATATATCAGCAGAACCAAGCTGCTTACATACTGTCCAGTCATTTTAAAATATTTTTGGCTAGTGTGTCTCAAATAATACACTCTAATGCTTGTTGTAAAACAAACCTTGCCCTTTCTGTTTCTACTAAACACACACATGAAATCTAAATATTTGAATATTTTCCTAACAATTTGGGATATGGGGGGGGCTTGTGAAATGTGGTGCTGTGGTTTTGAAATGTTTTTGTGCACTCTGTTTTGACATTACAGTGTGGTACTGCAAAAAAAAGAAGAAGCTCCCAAGCCATACCATTAATCTGTTTTGTCTCTGACCTATTGGATTTATTTTTTAACCACTTCAATTCCGGATACATTTACCCCCTTCCTGCCCAGGCCAATTTTCAGCTTTCAGTGCTGGCACACTTTGGATGCCCATTGCAACACTGTACCCATATGAAATTGCATTGGTGGTATTTAATCACCACTGGGGTCTTTATTTTTTGCTAAAAGAATGAAATCAAAAGAATAAAAAAATGGTAAAAAAAAAAATTTACCAATGAAAAATGGTAAAAAAATTAGAAACAAAAACGTGATTCTTTTCGTTTCTGTTGTAAAATTTTGCAAATAAATAATCGTACTTTATAAATATAGGCCAACATGTATTCTGCTATGTTTCTTTGGTGGAAATAACCCAAATCAGTGTATATTATTTAATTTGCAGGAAAGTTATAGAGTCCACAAACTATAGTATATATATATTTGAAAATTGATCAATCCCCGCTGGACTGACGGCCTTATTTCTTGAGACCTGAACAAGCCAGGACAGAACAAATAATCCCCAAAAGACCACTTTTGAAAAGTAGACACTACAAGATATTCAGTAAAAGGCATGGCACATTTTTTGAAGCTGTAGTTTTTCGCCACAATTTTTTGGAAAATGACACCATGTCACCAGCGCAGTACAGCATCATCATATAACTGGTGTGGCAGTGCGTAGGAACACTGACTGGCGACAGTATGTAAAAAAAATATATATATTTATATCTTGATTCCGCATCGGTAGACAATCCGGCATAGACAGACTACCCGCTACTGGACTCAACCCTGGCATAGATGACTACCCGCTTCTGAACTTGACCCCGGCTGTTCCTGATTTCGCTCCTCACTCTTGCTGTGGGTTTTTTGCTGTTTGCCCATTAAACTACTTTATTTTATTTGCATCTTCATGTGGTCTGGTTTCCTGGCACCCTGACAGTACACAAGGGTCATGAATCCTGACGATGCAGGTGCTCCTACAGTCCCCATGCTGGTTACCAGGCTCAATCAACAAGGTCACCTTTTGGGTCACTTCGTTCAGGCGTTGTAGACGTTGCTTGAACGCACAACACACCTTGCTTCTTGTGCTGCTAGGCCGGTGGTTCCTCCTGATGCTGCTCCTGCTGCCGCTCCTGCCCATGCAGCTGCAGCTGGAGTTGCTGTTATCAGAGGGATGACTGGTTCAGTCCCCCCTCCACAGGGCTATGGGGGTGAACCAAGTCCATGTCGTGGCTTCCTAAACCAAGTGGGTATTTCTTTTGAGATGGTTCCTCAGGGATTTCTCTCTGACAGGTCCAAGGTGGGCTTCCTAATCTCGATGCTCTCGAACAAGGTCTTGGCCTAGGCGAATCGCTTATAGGAGAATGATAATCCTGTGATACTCGATTACCCAAGTTTTCATAGGGTATTCGATGTGCCTGCTCACTCTGCCTCTGGTGCTAAGCTGCTCCTGTCCTTTCAACAGGGTATATGAACCGTTGCAGAGTATGCCATTGATTTTCGTACCCTGGCAGCAGAGGTGGGCTAGAATAATGAGGCTCTGGTGAGTGTCTTCTCTCATGGTCTTTCCGATGCATTGAAGGATGAGATTGCAGCCAAGGATCTCCCAGACGAGCTTGATGCTCTCATATATTTCCTGATTTTTATTGATACCAGGTTCAGGTACGTTTTCTTTCCCACCCATTCCTCCCTCACCTACCATACCTCCCACGCCTCCTGGGGATGGTTTGTCTGGCTGTGAACTCATGCAGCTGGGGTTCACTCACCTTTCTGAGGCTGAGCAGGCCTTTAGGAGGAGGGAGGGCCGGTTTCTGTATTGCAGCCTTGGTGGGCATTTCCTGAAATCTTGTCCTACTCGTCTGGGAAACACTCACACCTAAGGTCCCATCAGGGGCAGATCTTAGGTGAAATTTCCTCATCCCCGGGTTCCCGTGAAGATAAACCGCTAATCACAGTTGTCCTCTCCTAGGCAACAGGTTCGGTGGTTACTCAGGCGTTGGTAGACTCAGTTGCTGGCGGTTACTTTATTGACAGTACATTTGCTGCTGCGAATTCCATACCCTTGCAGCCCCATGTTTCTCCACTAGTCATCAAGGCGAATAATGGCAGGCCCCCGCAACTGATACAGATAACCCACAAGACTGTTCCAGCTGACATGGCAATAGGGGCTGTTCACAGGGAGTCAACCTGTTTCCGAGTTCTATTGTCCCCACACTACTCTGTTGTTTTGGAGTACCATTGGCTTCAGAAACACAATCCAAACTTTGATTGGCAGTTGGTTGAGATCCTCTCTTGGTCTCCATAGTGTTGCACTGTTTGTATCCATGGGCCTGTAAAGGTACATTGTACCTCCTTGGATTCAGTGTTGCCTACTGAATATCATGAGTATCAAGATGTATTTGACAAGGTGAGCGCTGGTACTCTTTCTCATCATCATCATCAATACAATTGTGCCATAGACTTGCAACTTGGTGCTATTCCCCCTCGTGGCAGGGTTTATCCTCTCTCGGTTGTGGAGAATAAGGCCATGGAGGAGTACGTGGTGGATGCGCTTGCCCAGGGGCACATTTGCAAGTCCACTTCTCCAGCTGGTGTCGGTTTTTTCTTCGTAAAGAAAAGGGGGGGTGAGTTGAGCATTGATTTTAGGTGCCTCAATCGCATCACGGTCCAGAATGCATACCCAATTCCATTGATTACTGAATTGTTTGACCGCCTCAAGGGAGCAACGGTTTTTACCTAGCTTGACCTAAGGGCCGCGTATAATAAGGATCAAGGAGGACGATGAGTGGAAGACCGCGTTTAATACCAGAACCGGTCATTACTAATATCTAGTGATGCCCTTTGGCTTATGCAATGCGCTCGCTGTCTTCCAGGAGTTCATCAATGATGTCTTTTGTGACATGTTGCAGCAATGCATGGTAGTCTATTTGGACGACATCTTGATTTACTCGGACTCTATTGAATCCATTGAATCGCACTACATGGACGAGTGCTGCAGCGGTTGCGTGAGAATGGGCTTTTCTGTAAGCTTGAGAAATGTAAATTCCACCTGTCTCAAGTTGCCTTCTTGGGCCACATCATTTCTGCTGACGGGTTCTCAATGGACCCTCAGAAGGCTGTTCTACAATGGCCTCACCCTAGTGGTCCCTATTCCATTCAGCATTTCCTTGGGTTTGCCAACTACTATCAGAAATTTATCACAAACTTGGCCAAACCTATCTCAGATCTGACTAAGAAGGCGATCCCCATAATTGGGTGCAGGCTTTTGAGGCCCTCAAGTCTGCTTTTGCTTCGGCTCCCATTTTGTCTCATCCCAATCCTGATTTGCCCTTTGTCCTAGAGGTCCTAGAGATGGATGCGTCTGAGACGGGAGTAGGCTACCTCCTGTCTCAGCGTCAGACATATGATGGAACCTTACTTCCTTGTGGGTTCTACTCCAAGAAGCTGTCTCCAGCTGAATGCAATTATGAGATTGGGGACAGAGAGCTCTTGGCCATTATCCTGGCTCTCAAGGAGGGCAGACACTTGCTTGAGGGTTTTGTGGTTCCAGTTCTCATTCTCACCGATTATAAGAATCTAACGTATCTCTCTGAGGCCAAGAGGCTCACAACCCGTCAGGCTACATCAGCCTTATTCTTGTCTCTGTTTAACTATGTGGTCTCCTATTTGCCCGGCTCCAAGAATATTAAAGCTGATGCCTTGTCTCGCCAGTATTCTGAGTTGTCCAGGGAAGAATCTGTGCTGACACCGGTCATACCTTCGGATCATATCCTTGCTGCCATCAGCACTAACCTAACCTCTCCTCATGGGGAACAGATCTTGGGTGCCAACCTGATGCTCCCACAAAGAGACCTGCTGGCAAATGTTTTGTACCTGAGGGGTTATGCATCAGACTGTTGCGTACATACCACAATTAAGAACCAGATGTCCTGGGCTATTTCCCGTCAGTTCTGGTGGCCATCTCTCTGCACTGATGATCCTGCATATGTGGTAGCTTGTTCGATCTGTGCCCAGAACAAATCTATGTGGCACCTTCCCTTGGGCCTACTACGTCCCATTCCCAAGGGGGAGCATCCCTGGTCTGACCTGGCCGTGGATTTTTTTGTGGAACTTCCCGCGTCCCAAGGTTACACGGTTATCCTCATGGTTTTTGACCGGTTCTCCAAAATGTGCCACTTTGTTCCTTTTAAGCTGCTGACTACCGCTCATGAGCTTGCCTCAGTGTTTTGCCAGGGAGGATTTCCACTTACATGGGTTGCCTAAGGAGATTGTCTCGGACCGTGGGAGCCAGTTTGTCTCCAGGTTCTGGCGCGTCTTTTGCTCCCAGTTGGGTATTCGACTCTCCTTCTAAACGGGAGACGTTTATCTGCTTCTTTGTACCAGGTCGGGTGGTTGTCGACCCTTAATCTCAACCTCAGGGTGCCCACTCCTAAACTGGCACCCTGTTTTGTTGTGCCATTTTGCATCCTCTGTAAGGTGAACCCGGTGGCCTATGCCCTTGATCTTCCTCCTGGCGTTCATATCTCCAATGTCTTTCACGTGTCCTTTTTGAAGCCACTGGTTGGCAATCGCTATACTTCTTCAGTTCCTCCCACTTATTTCATTCCTGTGGGCAATCATGAGGAGTATGAGGTTAGCAGCATCTTAGATTCTCATCTTTTCCAAGGACAGGTTCAATACCTGGTGCACTGGAAGGATTATGGTCCTGAGGAGCGCTCCTAGGTTCCCTCCACTGATGTTTATGCTCCCGCCCTTCTCCAAGCTTTCCACGCTCAGAAACCGTTTTTTGCTCCGTGGAGGAGGGGCCGTTGAGGGGAGGGTACTGACAAGGTCTTACTTTGCCTTGCTGTTGGCAGCCATCTTGGCTATGTGCAGACTGCTGTCTCTTATAAATTCTGTTTGCATCATCACTTGCCTGCTGCCTGGGCGTAGCTCAGTGATGATGTTGCACACTTGACTATATATATATCACCTCAGGGCTTGCAGTCCTTGCCCTTGTGTTTGTGCTCCAAGCTGCATCACTGCTCGCAGTCTTCTGTTCTCTGTCTTCCTCCGTGCATGACCTGGATTGGATGACGAATTTCCTGGCCCTTGATTCCGCTTTGGCAGATGATTCCGCATAGGCAGACGTTCCAGCATCAGCAGACTACCCGCTACTGGACTCGACCCCGGCTTGGATGACTACCCGCTTCTAGACTCGATCCCGGCTTGGATGACTACCCACTTCTGGACTTCACCCTGGCTGTTCCTGATTTCGCTCCTCACTCTTGCTGTGCATTTATTGTTGCTTTCCTTAATAAACTGCTTTATTTTACTTGCATCTTTGTGTAGTCTGGTTTCCTGGCACCCTGACACCCTGTCTGTACCATGTGATCATTGTGACTAATCACAGCTAGCAACACAATTGTAAACAATGAATGGCATGAAACAAAGCCATTCATTGTGTACAATTGTCATGTGATATGCTGTGATTGGCTACAGTGATTACATGGTACCGGCAGTGGGCCAGTACACTGATCAGTCATCTGCTGTGTACAGTGGAGACAGCAGGTGCTAGATCACTCCGGAGCACAGACTGCCGGGCTTGTGCAAGGCATGTTCTAGGGTGGGTGTCATATGAGATCCATCCAGAACAATAGGGGCCCCGCTCAGGCATCATTTTACAATGGCCCAGGTGGGAAGCAGTTAAAGAGCACACTTTCCAGTTAGATATAAACTAATTGTGGTTTCTATTTTTGACACCCCACTCAGACCTATTACCACTGGATAAAAAAAATGCAGCCAAAACTACCTATAAACAAGCATTTTTTTTTAAAGGTGTAAAAAAAACGTGTTTAAGGTGCTGCTGTTGTATTTTGGCCAAGCAATAATCTAAGAGTAAAAAAATTAATTAAACAATAAAAATATGTGATGCCAGAATACAGTGTCACTTTCACTGTCCATGAGAAACCTACTGATTTGTAAAAGCAAATATAAAGGCATTTCCTAAACATGTCATTGAGAGGATTCCCATGTTTACCTCAAAGATACATAAAAACAACAACCCACTTCTCGCAGTAAGGTATTTTTAAGATTTTTTGCGTTAGTGCCTGTATCCAATGAACAAAATATATCATGATTGCGTCCCATCACCCACCCCACAATTGATTTCAGTGAGTTTTTATAAATCCCCTTCAATCTAAACCCAGAAACATTGACTCATCCATGGCCATGTATAGCTGGGAGCAAATTATGATCAAGGTATTTATATTGGACCAGCAATGTAAGCAGATAACTAAACAGGTAACAGTATCTATGTTGCCCTATACCTTTAAAACCCAAATGTATGGTTTAAACAGTGTCAGACTAGAATATATAGAGCTCACCAGTAAACTCAGCATGTGTCAACCGGAAAATAACAAATAACTTAAAATATGTATAGACCCTTAACATGATTCTACAGCCATACATCCACATTTCTTACATTTAGATAGTATTTATACAGTGTACGTCATACTTTAGATAATAGAAGGCAGTAAATTCATTGTTTGAACTGCTCCCCTTGTAGGGTCAATAGTCTATTCCTTCAATGTTGGAGAGAATTTCCTCCATTGTTCATTTATTGGTCCAAACTTGTTAGTTTGAGTTCATTTGTTTTTTTTTGTATTAACCAGATAGGTACAATAACATAACTATGGCTTCAAGAAAATGTCTACTTATTCATGTTGTTCTAAGCTCATTTTATCCCTGTATAATTTGCTCTATTGTCTCATGCCGCAAAAAGCACCCCATGCAAAATTAATTGAAGCACTAAATAATCTGATTAAAATGCTACATAGGAAGGTTAAAGCCTAAAATGTTTGTACAGGCTAAAGGTTTTTCAGCTTCATGCATTCTATCCATAAAGGTAAAAAACCTTCTCTGTGTAGCAGCCCCCCCTAATGCTTACCTGAGCCTGATCTTCTAGCAATGTGCACAAGCACATCGGCTCCCTGGAGACTCTCTTTCCTCATTGGCTAAGACAGAAGTGGGAGCCTTTGGCTCCTATTGCATTAATAAAAGCCAGTGAGCCAATGAGGAGAGAGAGGGGACGGGGCAAAGCCAAGCCGTGGCTCTGTGTGTGAATAGACACGCAGAGCCGTGGCTCGGGAGCGAGCGTGCTCAAATGCCCCCATTGAAAGCTGCTTGCTCTGGGAGCACCTGGCAGGAGGGAGGGGCCAGGAGCACTGACGGGGGACCTAGAAAGAGAAGGATTGGGGCTGCTCTGTGCAAAAACATGTTTATTTATTAATTTTTTTACTTTAACCACTTTACCACTAGAGGATTTTGCTGTCTTACGTCTGGGCCACTTTTTGTGATTCGGCGCTGTGTGACTTTAACTGACAATTGCGCGGTCGTGCGATGCCGTACCCAAACTAAATTTACGTCCTTTTTTCCCCACAAACAGAGCTTTCTTTTGGTGGTATTTGATCATTTGTGCGATTTTTACTTTTTGCGCTATAAACAAAAAAACAGCGTAAATTTTTAAAAAACAACAATATTTTTCACATTTTTTATATGAAATTCCCCCCAAAAAAATGTAAAAATCAAAATTTTTTTAAATTTTTGGCCAATTTGTTTTATGTTACCTATGTTTGGTAAAAAATCACAATAAGCGTATTTTGATTGGTTTGCGCAAAAGTTATTGCGTTTACTAACTAAGGGAAAGATTTCTGTCATTTTTGGTGTTTTTTTTTTTAACGAGTAATGGCGGCGATCTGCGATTTATTTTGCCGGACTGCAACATTGCGGCGGACAGATCGGACCCTTGACTGACATTTTTGACACTTTTGGGGGTACCAGTGACATTACTGCAGTAATTCAGTGCTATATATATGCACTGTTACTGTAAAAATGACACTGGCAGGGAAGGGGTTAATTTTATTGGAGAGGGAGGGGTTAATGTATGCCTGGTGCTTACTGACGTGTGTGGGGGGAGGTGACTGTGTGACACAAGGACAGATCCAGGGTTCAGCTATGCTGAACCCTGCAATCTGATCCTGCCTGTCACTTAGGAGATCCACCCGCTTGTGTTTACACAAGCAGGCGGATCTCCACACTAGATCCCCATCGATTGGGGAAGAGCAGCGGGACGATAACAGACCACTACGTCGCCAGACAATAACAGACCACTTTGCCGCAGTAGTGTCCATGTAAGCAGACGGCAAGTGGTTAATATCACTTTAACTACAGGGAAACAGCTGGATACATATAAGGAAGCTGTTTTGCCTGTCAAATAATTTTTAATTTTTGTCCATTCAGTCTTGGAATTTGCATAGCTCTGCCAAATACCACAGCTGAGTAGGTGACACCACTTACACTCAAGGAATACAGTGGTATTCTCCTTCCTTCCCCAACCTGCTAACTGGACAATGGAAAAGCACCAGTGTACTGCTGGCAATATATGTCACTTTTTCTTCACTCATTCTTTTTCCTCCTATCAGCATTTTCCTTATCAATTTGCATAGTGCACACCTGGTTGACTGCCAGTCCTGCTCCTCCCTCGTCCAGTCTGAGATCTGCTGTATTGTGGATTACAACAGAGTGATATGAAAACTCATACAATTACATCTGTATTGAAAAAAAAATCCATTTACTTATTTATTAATGAATTCAGGGCTGTATTGATTTGTGTCTTGTATATCTGCCTGGAGTTCACCTTTAAAATTCAGTATTTTCTTACTGAGATTAGATTTATATTTCAGAGTGTTCAATGCTATACATTTTTTTCCACCTCTTGATTCTAATTAGGTATTAGTTGTATGGATTCTATGAGTAGATTTAAAAGACATAGAAATGTAGAGCAACCATTAAACTAATGCAAAGTTGCAATGATAGTAGAGATAATGATAGTGAATAGTTGCAAACAAACATTTAACATATTGTGGACTGTATTTTTATCAATGAGCTAACAATGGAATGACTGGCAGAAATCTTTGGACATAAAAATACAGATATATCTGCGAAAAACAGCAGAGTAAGCAAATTGTTAATGAGGAAAGAGATAAAGTGAAGGGGATTTGTGGTTTGGGTATGTTAGAGAAAACATCTCAGATATCCTTTAAGAAAACCTCAGCCTGCCAGCTCATGTAGTTAATGAGCATTGGAGGCATAATTTACCTCTTTAATAGGAAGCTATGTAAAATGCAAGAGGGCAGTGGACCTCACAAGGTGAAGGGGACATTCTAGCAGACATTCTGTATGTGAAAATGACAGAAAGAGGTTCACCGCTGCAATGAACTTATTGTCATTAACATTTGCTGTACACTATGAAAATAACTACCAATGTAACTAGATGTCAAGAGTTTGCATAGTATGTTAATAAACCTGAATAATATGTAAGATCTGTAAATTGATGCTTTAAAAAATAGCAGTGTTGTCTTTGTAATGTGGGTTGCTTTAAGGTACATTTCAGGTAACCAGAAAATAAGCCTTGTAATGCAAACAAAGGACTCCATCACCTGCCCTGGGCTTCTGATTTTTAAGTAGGCTTAGTTTTAGAGCACTAATATGCCTCATTGCCTTTAAATACCTTCTACATGGTAATCTTTAGGTTTGAGAACACCATTTGCTGAACCTACAAATATGGCAGGCCAAATAACCCCAACCTGCAGTTTAAGGCTTCTTGATATTTCTCAGACGAGAAAATGCATGTTACGGATTCATGAAACAAGAGTCTGCTGTGTCACATAGAAACAACTGTAAAACAAGATAAATATGTAGTGTATTAAATAAAAATCAAAACGTAAAATAAGAGCCTAAAGGCAGGACATGTTGTAATTACAACTCATGGGACCCCATAGAAAATATTGCAAAATTTTCATGGACCTCTAAATTCTGCTTTCCAAAGAAAATATATCCTGAAGATTTTTAAAATTCCCTTAACTAACTCAACTAAGATTCCCCTAATGTATGCCCCTACTCTCTCACCTCTAATTCCTCCCACCTGTACCACCTATTGTGCTGTACCTACAGTTGCAATCAACAACCCCCAGCCCCTACCCCTTCAACTTGACTGCTGCAGCAATTAAGAAAAAAAAGGGGAGTCTAAAATAAATAAATACTTACCTAAATCTTCAGTCTCATGAAGAGCAGGATCCCAAGTCTTCTAACTTCTGGACTTCAGAGTGGGTGTCTACATTGCTGTCTTGGAGATGAATCTACTCTCCATTGGTTGGTCAGAGATGGGGTCATCTCAGGCTCCAGAAGATTGTAGTCTTGTAATAACATCATAAAATGGGGTAGCAACCACACAGTTGCCGGACCACCAGTCTTCACTCCCGGAGGAGACTCTGCAGCAAGCACATGGTGGCATACTCATGGCATGAAAAAGGTGTTGTGCTTTTTTTTCCCTTTTTTTATTATTATTAAATAAAAGGTATGTATTATTCTTTAAATACAAAATAATGGGATCAGGCTTTGGTGAGGAGTGGGGGGGGGAGGGTGGCTAGGAGGGAAGTTGGGTTAAAGCGGAGTTTCGGCCTCGGGGGTGAAATTTAGATAAAAATACCCCCGGGACAGTCAGGGCTAGTACATTCCATAATGGATAGCCTCTGAACTGTCCTGGGTCGCACTTACCTTTTAGAAGAAATACTTTCCTTGAAAATTTCTTCTCCAGCGCTGCCATCTCAGGTGTGGGCAGCTGAAGCCAGCGCGATCCTCTTCTGCGTCCTCTTCTGTGTCCTCTTCTTCCCAGAATGCCCTGCACTGGCCCCGCTCGTCACTTGCGGGGCAGGCGCGTCATCCCTGCACAGCTTCTAGGCATGCCCACAAGCTGTTTAGTAGGGAATGACGCGCCTGCACCGGAAGTGACAAGCGGGGCCGGTGTAGGCGCATTGATTCCTGGGAGTGATGACGTTAAGCTCCCAGGAGTCATCGCAAACAGGAAGAGACGGCGCGGGCCGCGGCCGCAGAGGGAGGAAGTAGAAGGAAGGTAAGTATACTTTTTTCTATAACAAGTTAAGTAAAGAAAAAAAAATTCGGGAGCATCCATTTGTTTTTCAGGGCAATCTCAGCAAGCGGATGGGCCAAAGTTGTTTTTGAGCCCAGAACTCCACTTTAATGCTGGAGTTCTGCTTAACATCTGGGCTGAGTGATTTCACAACCTTGGAGTTGAAAGCCATTGACCTGAAGTAAACAGGTGCTACAGTAATGTTATTACTGAACTCCCAAATAGACCTATTGTCTTACAGGTTTAAGACCCAGAGCGATCAAGAGCATTTGCCTCAGACACATGGGCCTAATGACACCATTTTCTCATCCAATGATTAAGCATAATCAGAAGACTTTACAAACATTACCCCTTTAGCTTCTAAAATACAATCCAAGAATTAAAATAGTTCTCTTTTTCTGGGGGTTTTTTTTTTTTTTTTTGGTAAGTGAGGACACTATGCTGATTTACTATCATATTGTATTTGTCAGTATCTTTGTAAAGCTGCCAAGTTTTAGCAATGCGAATGGCAAATTGTGAGAGCAGCAAGCACAGGCAGGTCCTTTTAGCGGCCCACACAGGGCAGTGTAGGCATTTCTTCACGTCTACTAATCATATTATAGGTCCAGGATAGATTTACAATCAGATTTGCCACTAAGAAGTTCATGTAATCTCCGTTGAAGAGTGACACCATTTTATCTTCACACGATTCCCTGCCTCTCACACAAGTAATTCAGTTGCTTCCACACTGTCACTTCTGACAGGCTGATTTAATCTTCATCCTCCTGCATGCTTCTGACCACTGTGCTGAGTCATTAACCTTGACTCACATAATTGAATTCAAGGTTGATTGCCTGTGACCCTTCTCAGTAAGGTTTTCAAAATGTACATATTCATTACGAGCTGCATTTCTAAACGGATTGCACAGGGAAAGCTGTAGAAATCAGGTTACTTGGTATGCAGGGGGCGAGGAGGGCACTAATTGCATGTTTGAGTTGAGGATTAGATTATGAAAAGAGAGAGAAAATGAAGATAGGTCCTGGCCGGCTCTCTGTTACTACCGCCAATTGATATCCTATTAGTACAACTCATTTCTCTAGCGTTTTATAATCAATTTAATATGACATTATGATATAAATGATCCTCTATTTCAAAGGCTTTGGCATTTGTGGAATTTGTGTTTGGCCCTTCAAAGCATTAAGTCAAATGTTCTACGGTTGCAACATCGCACATTAAATAATTTTCTTATAATAACTTAATTGTTACCTGCCATTTGCTTGTTTGACATTAGCTGGAACAAGGGTCACTACACTATTACCTGCTTTATTGTTAATATCTTCATTTCATAATTTATTATTTTTGACTCTTACAGTGGATTGCATCATTCTGCATCTAAAAGTTTGTAAGTAAATATATATTACCTATAGTAAGCAATATATAGTACTTATATATTTTTTCAAGTAGTATATTTACCTAAAAGCTATCTTTACACCTAAATGCCTGGGTTTGGATGAAGTCTGAAATCAGGCTTGCAGTGGAAGTACCCGCTTTGCACGTTGATTAATGAAAGCTGGAGACATAACTACTGAAAGCTCAGGGTTGCCATGAGTAGGGATATGTAGAGGGATTTTGGCTAAAAAGATTCCACCAGAAAATACAAGTTTTTCCCCTGCAAACTCTTGCTAACGTGGACACTTTAAGATTGCTTTACTAAAGGCAAATAGGCTGTTCACTTTGCAAGGGAATTTTCCCCAGAGCTTAGTAAATGTGATCAAATTTTACTTTGCAAAGAATACTGAATCAGGTTCAAGGAAAATAAAAAAGCTGCATTACTGTTTGCACACATGGCTGATTTTTTTTTTAACATGGGGCAAAAGGGGCATCAGTCATCAGTCTGTGGGGCCCAAAGCAGCTGCCCCTTGAGCAAGCCAGAGTCAGCTGGAGTTCTGCCACCCCTGGTACTGGTCAATTGTTGGCTACTCACTACTGTCACTTGTAAATACAGAAGCACTGCAGAGGAAGGAGGGGGCAGGGAATCGACACAGGCGGAAGTGCTTCCCAAAAGTCTGCATGGAAATGTTGTGAATTGTAGCTGCTCTTCTGCAGCCCCACTCTGATACACACCCTCAACCCTGAATTCTGCACATAGCGCTCCCCTTAAGCCTGCACTCTATACATAGCACTCCCCTCAACTCTGCACATAGCACACCCCTCAACTCTGCACATAGCATGTCCCTCAACCCTGCACTCCACACATTGCACACCCCTGAACCCCACACTCTACACATAGTGCACCCCTGAACCCTGCACTCTGTACATTGCACGTCCCTCAACCCTGTACTCCATACAATGTGCATCCCTCAACCCTGCACTCTGTATGGAGCGAACCCTTCATCTATGCACTCTTTATGTAGTGCACCCTTCAACCCTGCACTTGGTACATAGAAAACCCCTCAACCCAGCACTATGTACATAGCTCACCCCTCAACCCTGCATTCTTTATGTAGCACACCCCTCAATCCTGCAGTCTGTACATAGCGCACTTCTCACCCTTGCACTCTGTATGTAGTGCACCCTTCAGTTATGCACACTGTACGTACCTCACCCCTTAACCCTGTACTCTGTACGTAGCACACACCTCAACCCTGCACTCTGTATGTAGTGCACTCTTCAACACTGCACCGTATGTAGCAAACTCCTAAACTCTATGCTCTGTATGTAGCGCACTCCTCAAACCTGCATTCTATACATAGCACACTCTTCAACCCTGTACTTTGTATGTAATGCACTCCTGAACCCTGCAGTCTGTATATAGTGCCCTCCTGAACTACTGGTATGTAACAATGCCTCAATGTTAGTGCATTTTGACCACACCCACAATTTGATGCAGCTGTAATGATGTGCAGTAGCCTCTAGCAACCAATCAGTGAATAGTAATGATCTGCTGTAATCTCTAGCAACCAATCATTGAGCATTACTGATATGCAATTACCTCTAGAAACTAATCACTGAGTGGTAATGATATGCTGTAACATCAGGCAACCAATTGCAACTGCTGCCTGATCTGCTGCAGTAAACGGATTTTGAGTCTAGGTGCTATTCATTGTATACCTCAGAGCAGGGGGGCAAGAAAATGTTTGCCATGGGTCCAATCATTATTAAGCATGGCCCTGCTTGCACATGATTTGATGATGGAAGTCAGCAGACCTTTACCTCTTTCACTAAGCCCTGGGACTAATTCCCCCTGCAAAGTACAACTTCCCTTACAAGGTAAACAGTCTAGTTGCCTTTAGTAAACCAACCCTTTTCCGCTTTGTGCATCAAGCTGCTTTGGTGGAACTTACTTGAACAAAAATACCTACGTTTTGAGGTGTATTTGAAAATTGCATACCTGTTCAACCATTGAAACTGCATGTAAAATATATTCTGTACCACTGGGGCAAAATCAAATGTTCTCCAGCTATAATTTCTGAAGCTCAAATGATATTCATTGAAAAGCTGTGTGAATGACCACTTTCGGCAACTAGATGGAGCTGAGGAGCATATTTATTTCCTATCATACTCAGCTCTATCTAGTAGCCATAATGTAGTATTTTTCCAATTCCCATAGTTTATTTTTCAATTAATAACATTTGATCTGCAGAGAATACAGTTTAAGAACACTTGATTTTTTTCCCCAGAAATAATTTAAATACAGTTTCAATGGACAAACAGCTATGCAAAGTTTTTTATATGCACCTGTTTTTCCCCCTTATGAAGAATGTGTGTTTTTTGTTTAGGATGAAGCTGCATTTGAAATAGTTTAGTTTGCTTCTTTATGTGTTTGTGTTTTCTTTTTTTTGCCTTCCCCATTTACTCATCAAAATGTTGACATTTCACTGAAATATCCAGATTTTTGCCAAAAGTTTGGATAATAAAAATTTTTTTTTTTCATTCCTAGGCATTGACAGTGTTACCAAATGTTCTAATATAGAAGAAACGCAAGGTCCTGGAATGTTCTGACTGCATGGGACTGACTGACTGAATGGGAATGACACAATACTGCATGTGTTGTTATTACACTCAGCCAGCTGAATATATGCGGCCAGGGATGGCTGCAGACAAGAATCAGTAGATTCTTGCTGGTGGTTGTAAACGCTGTTTGCAAACACTGTGTGCGACCAGCAGCAGCTGTCAATGGCAGACCTTGCTGCTGTTCACATGTAACCACTTGTATGAGCAGTTATATGCGAATACCAACCCTGGACACAATGAAGATTTACTAAAACTGGAGAGTGCAAAATATGGTGCAGCCCTTTAAAGAAACCAATCAGCTTCCAGGTTTTATTGTTAAAGTTTATTGAACAAGCTGAAGTTAGAAGCTGATTGGCTACCATGCACAGCTGCATCAGATTATGAGTGCTTCAGTTTTAGTAAATCAACCCAATCAGTGTAAGTCCAGGATTGACTGGCAGCAGGTAATCAGCCAGTTTGTATGTGGCCATATCAAAACGTCTTGCTACGTTCAGAGGCAGTGTTTAGCCAAACATATTTAGCCACCTCAATGTAGCCCAAATAGTTTGGCTGCCCCACCACTTCCTATACAGTATGTATTCAGATTTAATAGCTTCATGACAGGTAACTAACTACTTGCCTGGATTTTTTTTTAAAAAGAACATCTTACTTTAGTAATAAACATGTGGCATTCCCGTTATTTACTTTCAATAAATAAAAAAAGAGAAGAGGTCTCCCACTCTACACAGATCACCGTCATCATCCATTATCCACACTTTTACTTACGTTTTTTATCCAGAACACAGTTAAACATTCTCACTGCATAACTGAATGAAGCATTCCTGGCATAAATACATTTTGATAAATGTTCAGCACTCACCAGAAAGTGAATAAGCCTGTTTCATGCCCCTACGTGATGGCATTGAGTGACTATGACCATCACAGTCCAAGTCACCATTGCCTCCAGTCATCTCCATGTCTTCTGCCCTTCACCACAGTAGTTTTCACACAGTTCCTTGCCACCTTTCTGTCTTCTTCTCTTTAGGGATTTCTTGTTAGTCTTGTCTGTCATGTTGTAGTGCAAAGCATTTCCCATTACAGTGTACAATGTAATCACCTTTGTCCTGCTTGTTTTGTGTATATAATGTTGCTTAGTAACTTTTTCCATTCCTAAGTGTTACCAGCATGAGGTGTAACAATTTAAACATATGTGTGCATAATCCTTCTCTTTCACTATGATGATCTTTACAATGCTTATTTTTCTGTTCTGTTTTATAATTTGAAATGTCTTGCAACCAGAGCACACAATTACTAAGGTTTTCTTTATTCATGTCTTTGTTAAAGCTGGATTCTCCAACCCATAACTGCTGTATATTTACTGTTGTTCAGGCTCTGGTTCAGGATCCCCCCCCCCAAAGAAGCATGGAAATACACAACAGTGAATTTAAAGCCTAGTACTTGGTATCAGAAAAGTTGAAGAAAAATACTGCTTTCTGAACAATTATATAAAAAAATATACGGAGTATATTCCTCGCGCCAAGGATAATTAATTATAAAACAATAAATATGTGTATAATAAATGAATAATGCAGCAGCAGCTATAGGTAATAAAGGGAATGGATGGGATTAGCTTTTGGGTCAAAGAAAAGCTAACTACAGCGCTTGCTGAGTAGAATAAATTATACCAAGTATGTACCCCAATGATTATGGTAGTGACTTAAATTTAAAAAAAATATCATGCATTATAATAGATGTAGCAATATTGAAACAAACAATAATATATAAATAACAAATCGTGAATGTTAATATATATAAAAGTCCAATATATATATATATAAAGTGACTTGGTGCTCAAGGAGATCAGAAAAGTCCTTAGTGAATATATGGTTCAATGTAATTCAAGGTGCAAGTTACGTTTGAGCACTTGCACCTTGAATTACATTGAACCATATATTCACTAAGGACTTTTCTGATCTCCTTGAGCACCAAGTCACTTTATATATATATTGGACTTTTATATATATTAACATTCACGATTTGTTATTTATATATTATTGTTTGTTTCAATATTGCTACATCTATTATATTGCATGATATTTTTTTAATTTAAGTCACTACAATAATCATTGGGGTATGTACTTGGTATCATTTATTCTACTCAGCAAGCGCTGTAGTTAGCTTTTCTGAGCAATTGTATGATAATCTGATCATTAGTACACAGCTTTCAAGAGTTGATCACGACAGTTCATTTGAAATTATCCGAAGGAACAACATTTTTCTTGTATGATACCAGATCGATTTTCGTTTAATCAATACAGTATTCGTATGAAAAAAACAGAAAATCAAGACCACGCGTGCTTAGAAACGAAAGAATACATTACAATACAATACATTACATCACTTCCAAAGTTTTATTCTGTCGTACGACCATTTATTCAATATTCTTATTGTGAAGTGGCGTTGCTGGGGGGAGGGGGTGGACGGGGTCCTGGCCCCCCATCAATATACTGTGCCCCCATATGCTGCCCCAACAGGGGTGGATCCGGGGGGGACAATAGGGAAATTGCTCCCCCAGAGAAAATATTGCTGACTCTGAGGATCCCGGCGCCACCTCTTGCTCTGGGAGGGTGAGTCGGTAACCCCAGATTGGGTATTCTCAACCTGCCATCCCCCAGCATCAGTGTGAAGAACAGAGCTGGCACTAGAGGAAGCGGAGCTGATGCTTCCTGTATAGTGCCGACTCCTGTCACAGGCAGAGTGAAACCAAATGCACTCCGCTTGTGACAAGAGTGATACAGAAAGCATCCGCTCTGCTTTCTACTGCAGCCTGCATGCTTCCTCTAGTGCCGGCTCCTGTCACACTGATGCTTGGGAATGGTGGGTCGGGAACCAGCCAGCAATATTCACCAGCAGTACCAGCTAGCAGTACCAGCTAGCAGTACCAACCAGCAGTACCAGCCAGCAGTACCCACCAGCAGTACAAGCCTGCGGTACCAGCCATCACTAATACACTACAATTTTATATTTAGAAATGTTTATTTGTTTGAAAGTTATAAAGTTGTATATTTGGTTTATATTGGCCTAATAGAAAGAAACAATTAACCCCTTGAGGGGAGTGATGGGATTAATTAACATTGCCAGTAATACAAGGGGTTAGTTAAAACTGCCACTGGTCATTGCTGTATTAGTGGCTAGTGGCAGTGTTTATTAGCCCCCTGCATTACTAGCTAGTGGAAATTTTGTTTAGCCTCCTCACTCCCCCCAAGAGGCTAATCACATATATGTACAAAGCTGCAATAGTGGCAATTGTCAGTCATTAACCCCTCTCATTACTGGCTAGTGGCCTCCTCATTTCCCCAAGGGGTTAACAATTTGTACAAAGCCACATTAGTGGCCAGTCACTATGTTATCCCTGGTTTTGGACGGCTTATTTCAATGAAAACTGGCACCAATACTAGGGGTTATTACTGCGTATAGAAGTAGGGAAACTACTGCACTTACTAAAATAAATAAATAAATAAATCGACCAGCTGCTGGCACTACAATACAACTATATTGTTAAACCTGTAAGTGCCACGCTAAAAATTTTAAAATAATTGGATGGATCCAATATGTGTTAACCCGTGATTATATATATACAAATCAAGAAAACCATGAGATACTACATCTCCTATGGAAGGTGCAATGTGCAAAAATATATGATATAAAATGCAATCACACTCTAATCTTCAAAGAAAGAGTGCAAAAAGTCCTCAAAGGTATACAAATTGTATAAGGTAAATGTCCACATATGAGGTGAAGTCCATAAATATGAAGACAATCTTCATTGATACAGTGAAGAAAAAGGAAAAAACACCAACAGTTTTCCTGTTTCCAACACCAAACAGCAAAACTGCAGGAGTACTTACCAGAGATAATGCACTCTAATGCTGTTAACATAGAGTCGTACATGCATAGGATATTAAAGCCTTGCTGGGACACCCTTGGTATCAGATCCCTCCTCCAATCTTTAAGGTGTGGAGATGATGGACCCCAATTTTGTTACCATAGAATCGCATGAACATATAGTGTGATAAGACCTTGCTGAAAATGACCCTTAGTATCAGATTCCTCCTCCGGTCTTTAAAGTGCTCCAAAAAAACAAAAATGCTCCACATAGTGTGATACCATCCATAAAAATGACTTTATTTAAAAGTAAACAACTTACATTTTCCATGTATGAACAAGCAATTCAAATAAAAATCACATGTAGTAGCAGATGGGCGCAATGTTAGAAAATAAGCTCACTCCGACCTGACGTAGGCTTTGTCCCACTGGACTTCATCTGGGGGTATGATGGGTTCTGTGGTACCCCAGATGAAGTAAAAAGCAAAAAAAAAAAAAAACGAAACTAAAGGAAAGAAATAAAACAAAAAAAGGCTAAACTAAAATTTGAACTATATATATTTTAGGTTTAAAAACGAATTAGTGTTAAATAAAAACCTAATCTGTAATTTGTCACTAGAGGCACTAGATTAGGTTTTTTTTTTTTAATTGCCACTACAAACACAAATGAATATAAGTGTACAAAGTTTACATACAAACAACAAACAAAATCTGAAAAACTAAAAAAAAAAAAAAAAAAAAAGGTGAAGGGAATAAAGGAGGTAATACAAACGAAATAGGTTTCACTAAGGCCTCATGCACACGGTGCATTAAAAAAAAAAAAGAAATGCAAAGCCAGTACCTATGCCAGGAAAAAGCAACTGTAAAAACACGCTCTTAGAAGCTTTTTGTGTTGGCATCAATGTGCGTTTAGCCACGTTAGCATTTAGCAGCCTCTTCTGCCTCTTCTATTTTCCAGTCCCAAATCCATATACTACAGAGAACAAGTCACATGACATGTCAAAATCAATGGTCCCCTGTGGGAGCCATCTTAACTGATCTGACTTTCAGCCCATTGGTTTGAATGGAAGTCAAATCCAAGTCGGATTGTCATCTTAACTGATCCGACTTGTGACCCTTCTGTCTGGTATGGATTTTGAGGAGAAAACCCCACGCCAAAAAAAAAAAAAACACATGGCATGCCTTCCCCCCCCAAAATCCATATTAGACCCTTACCCAAGCATGCAGCCCAGGAGGTTAGGAAAGGTGGGGACGAGTGAGTGCCCTCCTCCTCGACCATGCTAGGCCACATGCCCTCAACATGGGGGGTGGGTGCTTTGAGCCGGGGGGGGGGTGATATTGATGGGGACAAGGGCATCTTTTCGACAACCTTGGGCATTGGTGTCTATGGGCTGGGGGCTTATCAAAATCTAGAAGCCCCCTTTAAGAAAGGGGACCCCCAGATCCCAGCCCCCCTATATGAATAAATATGAATAATACATTGTACCCCTATCTATTCACCCAAAAAAAACCAATGTGGTGTTACAAAAAAAGAGAAAAAAAGAAGAATGTCCCCCATTGTAGCTCCAACGTGCCTTCTTTTTCCAGTTCCGTCACCGATGTCTTCTTCCTCCAATCTTCTCCCTCCGCTGATGTCTTCTTTCTCCGTTGCCGCCGACCAGATAAAAATAAAAAAAAGGTTCTTCTCGGACGCTGGCTCCCGCCATTGTATCAGCTCCATTGTCTGCCAGTTCCCATGTACCTCACAATTATTCACATAGGGAAGGCTAGGATCCGGGGGGCCTCCTTTCTTAAAGGGGGCTTCCGGGTTCCGATAACCCCCTGCCTGCAGACCCCCAAAACCACCACCCAGGATTTTCAGGAAGATACCCTTGTCCCCATCAACATAGGGACAAGAAACTTTGGGGTGTTTTTAAGGTTTTGCAAATACAATGATAACAAAACAGTGTACACCTTAGAGAGCCTAAATGTATCCCTCCAATAGGGATAAGTGTAAAACACTTGAGCATAAACATCAAAGCTCAGGAAAAACACAACTAGTTCAGTTTAGAAATGTCAGATGTAGTTTCCCAGGGGGTGTACTCAGTATCACACATAACAGTTTTATCATGTAACTTACGTGGTGTCATCAGACAAAAAAGGAGTGAACAGAAGAGAAAAAATAGGAAAAAATTGCCAGTTAGATGCACGGTGGGTACTAGGACTTCAGCCAGACAAGAGTATACTGTATAGGATTGTATTAAGTCCCTGACCTAAATTGGTGCCATATTGACCATCTATCATAAAATTGAGTGTGGATACCTTTTTTATATGCCATCATTTGCTAAAAGTAAGGAATAACATACATTTGATTTTTAACCTCTGGAAAAAAATTGAGACGTTTGGAGTTTTCCAGTTTCTCGCAAGCAGAGTACGAGCTGCTGATAGTATAGTTAAGGTGACATCTCAAATGGGGGTGGATTCCCTCTAAATTCACACTGAGGAACTCTTGTGCCATGTTTACTTTAATAGGTATATGAGTCATCGCAGAAGTCTAAAAACAGAGTTCCAATAGTTTCTCAAGCTGGAGCACGACCAGGCTATGTGTTTCAATGTTCCTACTTGCCCACAGCCCTTCCAGCAGGTGTTCTCACTGGCCTTGGAGAATTTAGAAATGGTGTAGCGGGTAAAATACAATTTTAAATGGATTTTCTGAGCAGTTTACCAATGATTTGCGCATTTGGAGCAAGAGTAGTGGAATTTAATGGCTTTCAACCACTGTTCATCAGATAAGGAGATATTAAGGTTTTCTTCCCATTTGAGCAAAGTGGATGTTTTAATGAAAGTCATTTTTGATTGTAGGGAGTTATATAAGAGAGAAATGCCCTTTTTCCTGTCCAGAATGACCACAAGGGAAGGTCAGATCAGAAATGGAGTATTTACGGATATAGGTAGTTAATTTAACATATAAAAGAAAGTCATTTTGTTAGATGGACAATTTGGAGGTTAGCTTAGTAAACGTAATGAGCCTCTCCCCATCCATCAAGTCTGGAAGATTTCAAATCCCCTTATCTGACCAATGAGCAAAAGAGCTTCCTTTCAATAGGAATGAAAATGCAGTCAGTGGTATGGGTACTACAACACTCCTAGTACTTTTACAACCTTTTTGGAGGTGGTACATCCATATCCGCAGAGAAGCTGCAATAACTAGGTTTGGGATAAAAATTCGCAAACCACCAAAGGATGAAATTAGCAGTAGGGATTTTAAATTACCTGGTAGGACTTGAGCCTGTTCTAACTGGCTCCATAATGAAAAGTTAGTTGGTGTTATCCATGATTTTAATTGTTCCAACATGGCAGCTGTGCGGTAATCCCTGTATATGGGTACACCCATACCTCCCACACTCCTGTGTTTAGATAAGGTAGCAAGAGGGCATATCGCATGTTTATGTTGCCAGATGAACTTATAGACCATTGTTTGTAGGGATTAGTAGAAGGAGTTAGGGATACTAATTGGCAAAGTCCTGAAGTAATATAACATTTTTAGGAGAATTAACTTTTTAAAATCTGGGAGTCTCCCTGGCCAGGAAATGTTGTATTTTTTAATGCGATCTAACTCCCTGTTTACTGAGTCTAGCTTTATAAAGGTTTGAAAAGGGGGATGTGATGTTGATGTGACAGAACCGTCCCACACTCCGCTTGAGTCCTTCCGTCAGTATACCGCTTCCTCCGGTCTGAACATAGATATCAGATTTTATAGCTGTATATTGCAACCAAGAACTAACCAGGACTAGTTTGGCTGAAACTCTTTATTTGGAAACTCACAGAGAATTTACACTATATAACCAGGTGAGGCTGATCACATTATCATATGTAAACGCAACTGTATACAGACATATAATTAACATGCTAATTTACTCAGCACTTAAACCAGCCTAGGTGGAGTGCACAGAATGCTAGCAGGTGTAACCATGGGACAGACAAGCTTAGCAGAAAACACATTATACCCTAATAAACAGACAATAGCAGAAGACCACTAGCAACAGACTGTCTGGCATCGAGTTTATAAAGTACAATACACATTATTACAAGTGTAAACACATCCCTTAATAGTTTGCTAGCAGACAATAGGTGTGTTAATTAGCACAATTAACAATGTGTGGAGGACAGGTGGTTGAGCTGATTATATTAACATCTGCTATGAGTCTGACTGTGTGGAGTGGTCTTTATTGGTAATGGGGCAGCTAGGCCCTAGGCCTAGAGTCCCAGATTCTGTGTGTCTTGGGGATACATGGACTTGAATCCAAAGTAACGTTACTCCAAGGGTCCCCCAGCATACACCTCACAAAGAGTAGTGTTCCCTTAGTCCCATAGTCAGTGGGCAAGAGGCTAACCTGCAGTCCCCTCCGAAAGCCTCTGTCCCGGGTGAGTTTATCACAGTTGATACTTAAGTACAACAATGATCCTTGGGCCCACGGAAAGGGACACTATGAATTGAGATCTGATTGTAGGCTTGTTGGAATGTGGATGCCTAACAGATGTGATTTGTTGTCATTAATTGTATAATAAGGGATCTTATTAAAAGCCTGTAGCACTTCATAAACTATGGTTAATGACGTACCTGGGTTGGATAACATCAAGATTATGTCGTCTGCAAATAGTGTAACACTATTCTGTTGGTTCGCTACTTTTATATCTGAGACTAGTGGTTGCATGCAAAGTTTCTCTGCAAGGGGTTCCATTAGCAGTGTAAAGATCAAAGGGGATAAAGGGCACCCTTGTTTGGTGCCATTTGTAATAATTAAACTCTTGGAGAACAGTCCCTCTGCAAGCACAAAAGCTGACGGAGTGGAGTACAGCGCAGAGATCGCCCTGCATATCTCTCTGTCAAAACCACCTTGTAAAGGATCTGCGACAAACATCCCCAGTGGATCCTGTCAAAGGCCTTCTTCACGTCCAGGGTAAGGAGCAGAGAAGGCTCCCCAGTGACTTCTACATGGTGAATAAGATTTAGAATCATTCTCATAGCATCAGGCGCCTGTCGCTCTGCCAAAAAACCAACTTGGCCCTGCTTAACCAGAGAAGGTAACAATTATGAAATTCTGGTAGCCATTTATTTGGCATATATTTTCAGGTCCACGTTAAGGAAGGATATTGACCTGAAATTTTGTGGGGTGACTGGTTCCTTCCCAGTTTTGGAAAGTGTCACTATTGTAGCAGATAACATCTCAGGCGGAAAAGAGGCAGACGACACGGCTGCGTTATACACCTTAACTAGAAGGGGAGTGATTAGTTTGGAAAACAATTAATAGTATTCGGATGAATTTCCATTTGGACCTGGTGACTTGTTGTGGGGCATTTGCTTAATTATCTTAAGAATTTCAGGTATGGTAAATGGTTGGTTTAATTAATGTAGGTTCTCAGGTAACAGTTTAGGAAAGGAGATAGAATCTTGGAAATCTGCAATGCCCTCTGGAGTTGGTTGAGGAGTGGAATTGCTCTCACGTAGGTTATATAATTGCTGTAATATGTTTTGAAGGCACCCCTAATATCCTGTGGATTCTGGAGTTTACAGCCTGTAATTTGATATTTTACAAAATGTATTTTTTTTGTTTGGATACCTTTTTCCCTTTTGCCGAAGTTCGTGTCTAGCTTGAGATAATTGAGAGTGGATGGAAACTGAGGGTTGGTGTTTGTTAGTGTGTTCAAGCTCTTGAATTTTAAGAAGAAGCCTATCTAGCAGCCCTGTCCTTTGCCTCTTAGGATAATTTTCAGGAGAAAACACGCAAACACACCTTGTGTGCATTCCACAATGTGAAAGGGGCTGAAACCAAATGTTTATTTTGTTTTAAAAATGTTATCTGGTGTAGACATCAAAAGCACATAGTTTCTCCATCTATTTGCTTTAGTTTCAATGCGACCCTTCCCCACCTTGATGGACACAGGGGCATGATATGACCATATTGTATAGTACACATCAAATTTGGTACAGATTGCAACAGAAATGTATCCACCAAGAAAAGATCAATACGAGAATATGATATGATATATGCACATGAGAGAAGAAGGTATAATGCTTTTCTCTTGAGTGTATGGCAACTCCATACGTCAAAAAGCTGAGAAGAGGAGTTGGATAGGGTTGCTCTATGTGCACAGGTTTGGTTAGATGGAGACACATCCAAATCACAATCAGGGATATTATTAAAGTTTCTGCATATAATAGTATGTCCTTGGCAGCTTTTTCCAGAGTTTTCCAAAGTAAGTTAAGGAACGGAACAGATTGATCAAGGCGTAGATCGTTATTGATCCTGCAAATCAGCACAAGATAGCGTCCCTGTTCATCTTGGATTTTGAATATGAATATAAAATATATTATGCCCTCGATTGCAATAGGAACTCCTCTTTTTTTAGTAGGAGCATTGGAGTAGTAAATAAACGGGAAATGGCTGTTAGAGAAAGATGGGGGCTTTTTGGAGAAAAAAAAGTGTCTCTTGTAGACACAAGATGTTGCATATTCCTTTTTAAGGCCCTTAACGTTCAAGGAAGATATCTTAAGATGTATCTTGAGTGTGAACCGATGGGTACAGTACTTGTTATCTGAAGAATGTATGTCTGTGAAAGGAGTAGATCCTCATGCAGACTTAGGGTACCAAGGCTTCTGTTTGGAAAAGAAAGAACGGAATGAATTGCCTGTGGAGAGAGGGCAAAGGAACCTGTAATGAGATCAGTCAAAGTCCATTTCCCTGTGTACTCCTAAGGGAAGAGAGATAATGAACATACCATAGGGTGACGCGATGTCAGAACAAAAAAGAAAAATAAATGCAAGTGTTTGCCACCAACATCAAAAACCGGTGACACAATCACCTGATATAAAAAGGAACAATTCCCTCTGCAATCGGGGCAGAAATTAATCTGCTATGACTTTGGGGTATATAGAACTGAAGAACAACAAAATACAGCAGTAAAGGAACCTGCCGGGGTCCTAAAGGATTTGCTGAAGAACGTAGATCTGTGCACATCATCCGGCATCTACATCTGATTGCAAGTTGCGTTGCAAAGAGCCATCAGGTGCTGAAGCTGTTGGGGTGATGATTTCCCACTCTTGCAACAATTGAATCATTCACAGTAGAGATTGTGAGGGTTTCATTTTTCCTGGTGATCTGTAGTTTTGCAGGGTAATTCCACTTGCGGGATATACTGTATTATGTTTTTGTAGCGCTTTTGTAATAGTGGCCAGATTTCTCCTGGAGTGAATATTAGGTCAGCAAATAAAGAGAGGCCTTGCAAGTGCTCCTGTCAGCTATCAGGGTTCCTTGTGAGAGCCATCAGCTTCACCTTGGTTCTGTAAAAACTACATACAATTGTGTCTCTTGGGAGATGGTCTGGCAGGTGTCTCAGTTTTGGGAGCTTGTGGATGCGATGTTTTGCAAGCTCCCCGAGTGGAAGGTCTGGGAGAAGTAGTTTGGTGAAGAAGGCATGTAGCTCGTGGTATTTAGCGGATTCAGGAATTCCTCTAATCTTGACATTGTTTCATCTGGATCTATCCTCCAAGTCTGCAGACTTAGATTTAATCCATTCCAAGTCATCCTCCCTCTCAATATGGGCACTGACCAGCTCAATAAAATGTCGTGGTGAAGTCTCCCATCTTGTTTTTAATGTGTTGTACTCTATCACTGACTTCACCAATCTCAGATTTAAATTGTTGCATCAAACACATAATATCGGTATGAATTGTGCTTCACAGTTAAACCAGCATAACTTTTAGCGTTGCATCTAGGACAGGCTGGTCTTTTGTAAGGAAAGCTAAGATGGAGTTATGTAGTTCCCTAGGTCTTCCAGGGATAGGTTTAATTCATTCATCTCTGATGGAGTGTCAGGCAAGTGAGACATCTTGGGCTTTGTTTTAGTAGGGCTAGTGGAGGTGGAGAATGTCCTGTAGTTAGTTTTGTGGCTGTGTGTGAATTTGGGAAGTGTTCTTTTGTTACCTGGGCCCATCTCTGCTCTTCCCTTGCCTCCCTGTGTAATCTGCAAAACTGTGCCATCAGTTTGACAGCTCAGTCCTGCACAGTGCAATGCAGAGGCAAGAGAGGCTACTGCCACAGCCATACTCCCACAGTATGGCTCTCAAAGTGGATGCCTCTTCTGCCTCTGTCATGAAGGAAAGTGAAGAAAATGTTCTGTTAGGCAGTTGTCACTGGACCAGAAGCCAATACTGAAATATTTCCCCTCGGTTCCTTTTCTGGTGACAATTTAAAATTTTAGATTTTCCACCACTTCTGGACCTGGTCACAAAGACAGATATCAAATATAAAGAGTGAGTCTCCTCAGACACCAGCAAAAACCTGGAATAGGTTTAATGAGGAACTGAAGTCTGGAAGATGTTTCCAAAAACAGGGAGGCAAAGGGCAATGGAATAGTCACCAATTTTGCCTGTGATCCTCCTGAAACGTATTCTGCCCCTGTTGCTGACTTACTATGCTTTGTTCTGTACTGTGTCACTGTGTGGAGGTGCCCATCTTGGTTGAGGCACAGGGCTTTGCTTTCTCATATCAGTGTAAGTAGAACAGAGAGCAGCACAGTAGAGACATCACCAAAACTCACTTTAAATCTCCTAAGACTAGCAGTCAGAGGCAACAGTGCCTTAGATCTCCCACTGCTTATATACAACCATGAAGTAGTAGGCACAAGAGTGCCTAGACACCTTCACATACCAGAAATTGCACTGTTATTTTTTTGGGATGAATTCAAGACAAAGGGTACATTTCAAATGGTAGTGCTCAGGCACATTTACTATTCCTTAATGTTTCCTGGCAATTCATTACTTTTTTGAGTTCAGGTCCACTTTAGCCTATCCCTATTTCATCCACAAAAATGGCTTTAGATATAATGTTAAGCTTTAAGAGCTTTGATCTTAAACATTTAGCTGGTGTAATTTCACCATGTTGTATTGAATTCAAACAATTAAAATATTTATTATCATATATGAGTTCCCATTCATATTTTTCATTAAGGCTAGCATGATTTACAATTTTTTAATCCAGGTTATGAATCATTCACTGATTCTAGTCATCAGCACAGATCAAGTCACATCACTGAATGAATAATGCTTGCTCATCTCAAGTTATAATAAGGGGAATTGTTCTCATGCTGATTTGTTTACATCTTTAGTCCCGTTAATATGATCTGTTCCTATAAACCTGGCAGTAGACCAGCTTCCAGTTTTATGACTCTCAGTTTACAATCTAATCAGACAAATAAAACCTAACTAGAATTTCCTCTGACAAAATGGAACATGTAATTCTGAATTGTTTTTACAGCATGTCAAACCTATTTAACAATGATTTACTAAATGTATGAGAGTGTTTATAATATTCTGAATTGAGGAAATATATAGTCCCTACAACTAATGACTTTGTTCGTAAACAATATTGAAAAGACTTTTTTCAGAACACATAAGGCTGTTTTGTTTCATTCATAAAAGTACTTATAAATGTAGATTAAAGTGGTGGTAAGCCCTTACATATACTCCAAGAAAAACCAGGGGGGGGGGGGCCTACAAGCCCCCCGGTAGGGAGGGTAATGGATTATCTCGGTACCCAAACATTAAACCAGTAAGATAAAAATATAAAAATGTTATTTATACAAAAGTGTTAAAAAGACAAAGATCAACAGTTCTGACAAAACAGCAATTTGTGATAACATCATCAAATTATGTAATACTCAAACAGGTCTGACTGGTCACATAATATCCTCAGACATATGCTGAGGACATATAAATTCTCAATGTACTGTAGATCCTCTACAAGTTTTGTGGCGAAAGACGCTTCTTCAGAAGGTTACATAGTTGGTAAGGTTGAACCAGTGGTGGTGTGTGTGCAAGTTTATGCCAATAGAAATACCTATATCCCTGTATGTTGCGATTGTTAAGGTGCCCATCTAATAGTTTTCTTAACCACTTGCAGGGCGTGCATAATCACGTAGATGTACGTGAATATGTGTATGTGGACTCGGCAGCACAGACACAGCGGGAGCCATACCACGGGGGGGAGCAGGGATCGATCGCCGCTGGCCTCCCGCAATCTTCAGAGAAACTGGCAGGAGAGCCGCCTGCCTATGTAAACAAAGCAGACGGCTCTCCTGTCAGACAGGCACAGTGAGATTGTGTGTTTCAGCTAAGCTGAAACACCGATCTCTGTGTGCCTGTCACAGAGCCCTCCCCCCCCCCCCCCCCACAGTTAGTAAGCACAATTAAGGCTCACACTTAATCCCTTGATCACTACCAGTATTAACCCTTCCCTGCCATTTATACAGTAACAGTGCATATTATTTAGCACTGATCACCTGTATTGGTGGCACTGGTCCCCAAAAAGTGTCACTTAGTGTCAGATTTGTCTGCCGCAATGTCGCACTCTCGCTAAAAATTGCTGATCGCCGCCATTACTAAAAAAACAACAACAAAAAAAGTCCAAAAATCTATCCCATAGCTTGTAAACACTATAACTTTTGCGCAAAGCATTTTTGGGATATTTATTTTACCAAAAATATGTAGCAGAATACAAATTGGCCTAAACTGATAAAAAAAAAAGATTTTTAAAGTTATTTTATTGGGAATGTTTTATAGCAGAAAGTAAAAAATATATTTTTTTTTTTTTTCAAAATTGTCGCTCTTTTTTTGTTTATAGCACAAAATCTAAAAACCGCAGAGGTGATCAAATCCCACCAAAAGAAAGCTCTATTTGTGGGAAAAAAGGACAACAATTGTATTTGAGGACAACATTGCACAACGCAATTGTCAGTTGAAGCAACGCAGTGGCGAATCACAAAAAATGGCCTGGTCGTTAAGGGGGTAAAACCTTCTGGGGCTGAAGTGGTTGAATTAGCAACACTCCCTGCTGATACCACTGCTTGTTGAAGGGAATTCCACATCCTTACAGTGGAAGTCTGACAGTAAAGATCCCTCTACGCATTTTAACCACTTAAGCCCCGGAAGATTTTACCCCCTTCCTGACCAGGGGGTATTTTGCGATTCGGCACTGTGTGACTTTAACGGACAATTGCGCGGTCGTGCGACGCTGTACCTAAACGAATTTGACGTCCTTTTTTTCCCACAAACAGAGCTTTCTTTTGGTGGTATTTGATCACCTGTGCGATTTTTTGATCACGCGCTATAAACAAAAAAAGAGCGTCAATTTTGCAAAAATAACAATATTTTTCACATTTTTTTATATGAAATTCCCCAAAAAAAAAAAAGTAAAAATCAAATTTTTTTAACATTTTCGGCCAATTTGTTTTATGCTACATATGTTTGGTAGAAAAAAATTGCAAAAAGCGTATTTTGATTGGTTTGCGCAAAAGTTATTGTGTTTACTAACAAAGGGAAAGATTTTTGTCATTTTTGTTGTTTTTTTTTAACGCGTAATGGCGGCGATCTGCGATTTTTTTTGCGGTACTGCGACATTGGGGCGGACAGATCGGACCCTTGACTGACATTTTTGACACTTTTGGGGTTACCAGTGACATTTCTACAGTAATCAGTGCTATATATATGCACTGTTACTGTAAAAATACACTGGCAGTGAAGGGGTTAACTTTATTTGAGAGGGAGGGGCTGTGTGTGTCCCTAGGGGCGTGATTCTAACTGTGATTGGCTGTCTGTTGAGCTGTAGTTACACTGATCAACGGTCCTACATAGTAGATCCGTATGATCAGTGTTTCTACACAGGGGAGAATGACAGGCAGCTTGTTTACACAAGCTGCCTGCCTTTCTTCCTCTCCCCCGACGATCGCAGAGTGAGCGGCGGACATCGGGTCCGCCGGTCACACGCGCGGGGGGGTCCGTGACCGCGCGGGAGCGCGCCGCCGGCGGCGTGCGCTCGCTCCCCAGAGCCTCACAGGCTAGTGACGTATATTTACATCACTTTGCCTGTGAGGGGCTGACCGCCGCAGTAAATCTACTTGCGGCGGTCGGCAAGTGGTTAAGATTAAACCCCTTCTCTTTCAGTTTCAATGAATGGCTGCAAGTGTTTTTAAACTGTTTTTAAACTGCAAGTGTTTTTCTAAACTCTAGACATGTGCAGAACGAAAAAAAATTGTTTCGTTTCATTTCAATTTATTTACTTAAAATTGTTTAGTTTAAATAGTTGAATTTGTTTAATTCATTTTCAGAATTTGTTTTGTTCAAATACAAATCTATTCTAGATTTCCAAATTTGGAAAATTCTAATTGATTTGAATTCTGTTCAAATTTAAATTGAATTCTATTTGAATTGCATTTGAATTGCATCCAAATCAAATTCCATTCTAAATCGAATGTATTATATTCTAAATTCAAATTTTGGAAGATGGTTATTCTTTCTATTCCATTCTATCCCATTGTTTTTTCTCTTCTATTCTTTTATTTTCTATTATTTTCAAATTCAAATGTATTCTATTTGAAAGTTTAATTTTGGAAAACAGTTTTGAATTCTATTTGAATTACAGTTTTTTCTACTCCAAATTCAAATTTCGGAAGATGGTTATATTCTTTCTAGTCTGCTTTATTCTATTGTTTTTTTTTCTGTTTTATTCTGTTGTATTCTATTCTATTCTTTTCTTTTATATTCTAGTCAATTTTTTTATTTTATTTTCTATTATATTTTAATCTATTCTTTTCTATTCTCTTCACTATTATTCTATTCAAATTGCGGTAAATCATTCTAATTTATTCTATTCTATTGTTTTTTTTTATTCTATTCTATTATTTTATTTTCTATTCTATTCCTTTCTACTCTAGTCTATTATTTTCTAATCTATTAAAATTCAAATTTATTTTATTTGAAATCCAAATTTCGGAAGAAGGTTATATTCTTTTTATTTTATTCTATTCCATTCTTTTCTTATGTATTTAAATGTATTCTATTTGAAAAATGAAGATGGTATATTCTTTCTATTTTATTGTATTCTATGCTAATTTTTATTCCAATTTATTCCTTTATTTCCTATTCTATTTAATTTTGTGATTTTATTTTCTATTCTAGTTTGTTCTGTTTTATTCTATTATTTTATTTTCTATTCTATCCCTTTATTTTCTGTTCTATTTTTTTTTCTATTTTTCTTTTCTATTCTATTCCTTTCTATTAGATTATTTTCTATTCTTTTTCTGTATTTTCTATTCTATTTTGATCTCTTTGGAAATTCAAAATAAATTCAAATTTGATTAGAATTTCATCCGAAATTTTGTTTTGTTATTTTCGGATTTGTTTACATGTGTTACTATTGTAATTCGGATACATTTGAATTTCCGAATAACAAAAATCTTGTATTTTCTATTTGGAACAAAACTAACCGCATACGTTTAGTTTTTTTTCTATGTTAGGATCACCAGTAAGGTATTTGTACATCGCTATCATATCTCCTCTCAAGCGTTTTTTTTTTGAGAGAGAATACATTTAATGCTTGTAAATGTTCCTCATAGCTGAGGCCCTCTAGTCCCTTTATTAGCTTTGTTGCTCTTCTCTGGACTTTCCAGCACATCCTTCTTGAGAACTGGTGACCAGAACTGGTATTATATATAGTATCATCTACAACAAAACAAAAGTTCCATTGTAACAACATGTCAATGAATTGTAGCAAGGGGAACATAGTCACTAATTTGCTCACACAAGAGGAACCAGCGTCAGGTCGGCAGTCAAGATAGGGACGCCACAAGGGCTCCCCTGCGGGGGACACGACGGGCCAAACAAAAGTATGTAAGGATATCAATAATTGCTGAAAGTAAACAAAATATTATATATAAAAGTTTGTTTATAACAACCTGTGTCATTTCTATGGTTGTAAAGGGATACATAAACTTGAAAACCAAGGGAAGACCGTAGGGAAAAAAAAAAGGATTGGGTGGGGAGAAAGGGGGGGAAGAGGTGGATAGAAAAGAGGGGGGGAACAAGGGGGGGTGAAAAAAAGGGGGGAAACCTGTCAGATTTTGGTTGCTGTCTATGTCCCCATTAAGGAGATCCACTCTCTCCATTTGTTCTGGGGGCAATTGTTACAGAAATTTTGAAAATCCCAGATTTCCTTGCTGTCACCAAAATGAAAGGTGAGGTTAGATCTTCTAATGGAGACACTTGCACCTGTCACAACAGTAAGGGGAGTTTCCCTTTGTAGATATTTCCCCTCACTTTTGGTTGCATCTGTCAAAGTGAAAAAAAATCTCCCCATTAGGACAGACTGTGTGTGTTATGTGAGGGGTGTGTCTGTACAGAGCACGGAACACGGAGTCTGGCTGTGAGGAGACCCCCAGGTGGATGACATATATCGGGTTACAGTTACTGGATATTGAACTACTTGCCCTGTATACAACTTCTCCAGCTTGAACTGACCCCCTATAATTAAGGGGTCCGTTCATTCCGATAAGCATTTTTGTGCACACCGGGTGGTCCTGTGTCTTGGTGGAGGTATTGAAGATCTTAGAAGTGTTTTAAGAGATCCCTTCAGAGACTTTATTTATTTATATATTTTGGATGGTGATATTGGATTCAACAATTTGCTTTATGGTTGTGTTATACCAGCAATTGATTTGTTTTTTACACATTGCACCTTATATTCCACCATTTTTTCAGGATCAGTGTGTCCTTCATATTGCACTGGATTAGAGCACTGTAATATACATTTATCTATTTATACACACAATTGTTTTTCAGTCTATACGATTTATTAATAGGTTTGCACCTGTTAATTACACTTTGTACAATTTGAGCAATTTATATATTTAGTGCACAAAATTGGTTGAGCGCAGCTCTATTATATATATATCACTGTATAATTTTTTATCATTAGGACAGAGACAGGAAAAAATAGTTTGGAACTTTAAACCATCCATTCTCATTGTTTTGGTTGCACAAGCCTCCTAATTACACATTATACATAATTAATATATATATATATATATATATATATATATATATATATATATATATATTAACACACTTCTAAAGGATTATTTACAGTATATTACTGTATATTGCTTTTATGATTGTGATATTGTCTTGGTATTGCGCAGCAGTTCACTACAATGTTTGTTGTCAACAAATATCACTTTTTTGTAGCAAGTAAAAGCAGAAGCAGATGGCTAGCATCTATACTTTGAACATTACATCTTTATTCACCTTTGTTGTTAACCACTTTACCACCGGAGGATTTTGCTGTCTTACGTCCAGGCCACTTTTTGCGATTCGGCACTGTGCGACTTTAACTGACAATTGCACGGTCGTGCGACGCCGTACCCAAACGAAATTTACGTCCTTTTTTTCCCACAAACAGAGCTTTCTTTTGGTGGTATTTGATCACCTGTGCAATTTTGACTTTTTGCGCTATAAACAAAAAGAGAGCGTAAATTTTGAAAAAATAACAATATTTTTCAAATTTTTTTACATGAAATTCCCCCCAAAAAAATGTAAAAATCAAAATTTTTTTACATTTTTGGCCAATTTGTTTTCTGCTACCTATGTTTGGTAAAAAAAATCACAATGAGCGTATTTTGATTGGTTTGCGCAACAGTTATTGCGTTTACTAACTAAGGGAAAGATTTCTGTAATTTTTGGTGTTTTTTTTTTAACGAGTAATGGCGTCGATCTGTGATTTTTTTTGCGGGACTGCGACATTGCAGCGGACAGATCGGACCCTTGACTGACATTTTTGACACTTTTGGGGGTACCAGTGACATTACTACAGTAATCAGTGCTATAAATATGCACTGTTACTGTAAAAATGACACTGGCAGGGAAGGGGTTAATTTTATTGGAGAGGGAGGGGTTAATGTATGCCTGGTGCTTACTAACATGTGTGGGGGGAGGTGACTGAGTGACACAGGGACAGATCGCAGGTTCAGCTATGCTGAACCCTGCAATCTGTCACTGTCTGTCACTTAGGAGATCTGCCCGCTTTGTTTACACAAGCGGGCGGATCTCCAAACTCGATTCCCCGACGATCGGGGAAGAGCAGCGGCGATCTTGGCTATCATCCCTTCCCCCCATATTACCCTGGCCCCTGGTTCAAATTGGGATATCCTACTAGTAAGGAGGTGTAAGGGTAACATGGGCCAGGGTAATATGGGGGGAAGGGATGATAGCCAAGACTTTAAGTAGAAGACCCACCAGCCATCCCCTTTAATCACATAAAATGGCAGCTGTATTAAAAAAGAATAGACCACCCAAAGGCAAGGAATTGTAAATAAAAACCCAAAACCGACCAAGTCACATATAACAAGAAAGTCTCAAACTGAAGAAAGTGTGTTAAGAGTTGAGTACATTACAACACTCGCCCCTGTGTACAAGAATGGCCTGCAATGTAAAAGTGGCAACGCCAAACAAACCCCAGGCAAGGGACTATTTATGTATCCCAGGAGGTGGCTCCACTCCGCCTCTCACCCCCCACGCCTGGTGTGTACATCAGTCGCGGGCAGTCCCCCATGATAGTGATGCACTTCCGGTAAAGCCTAGAAGTGACGTCAATGTAAAGCAACAAGTCAGACCAACAACCAAGGAGGGTTGAAGCGGATGTAGACAGCAGGCGCATGGCAACAATGCGCACCGCATTGCAGGACAGCCTTTAGAAATTTTTACACAGGTTTAGGCTTGGGCCCCCCCCCCCGAGCCTGACCACCAACATTCTCCAGGGCCTGTCCATAGGGCATCCCACCGAATGCACACACTGGCCACCCTACCTGTACGCACTCAGTCCCCCTCATTCCTGTAAGCACTCAGCACCTCTCACACCTATACACACTCAGTCCCCCCTTACACCTGTATGCACTCAGTCCCCCTCACACCTGTATGCACTCAGCCTCTTCACACCTGTACGCACTCAGCCTCCCCTCACACCTGTATGCATCAGCCTCCCCTCACACCTGTATGCATCAGCTCCCCCTTACTCCTGTATATATGCCAGCCCCCTTCACACCTATATATGTCAGCCCCCCTCACATCTGTAATGTCAGCCCCCCTCACTCCTGTATGCACTCAGCCCCCTCACTCCTGTATGCACTTAGCCCCCTCACTCCTGTATGCACTCAGCCCCCCTCCTCACACCTGTACGCACTCAGCCCCCCACTCATACCGGTACACATTCAGCCCCCCTCCTCACACCTGTACTCACTCAGCCCCCCTCCTCACACCTTTATGCACTCAGCCCCCCTCCTCACACCTCTATGCACTTAGCCCCCTTCACACCTTTGCACACTAAGCCCCCTTCAATCCTGTATATATATATGTATATATATATATGTCAGCCCCCTTCACACATATACGCACTCAGCCCCCCTCACTCCTGTATATATGTCAGCCCCCCTCACTCCTGTATATATGTCAGCCCCCCTCACTCCTGTATATATGTTAGCCCCCCACACCTGTATATATGTCCCCCTCACTCCTGTATGCACTCAGCCCCCCTCACTCCTGTACGCACTCATCCCCCCTCACTCCTGTACGCACTCAGCCCTCTTCACACCTGTATATATGTCAGCCCCTTCACACCTGTACACACTCAGCCCCCACTCACACTTGTACGCACTCAGCCCCTTCCTCACACCTGTACTCACTCAGCCCCCCCTTACTCCTGTGTATATGTCAGCTCCTTCACACCTGTATGCAGTCAACCCATGCTCACACCTGTTCACACTCAGCCCCCCTCCTCACACCTGTACGTACTCAGCCCCCTCCTCACACCTGTAAGCACTCAGCCCCCCCTCACTTCTGTATATATGTCAGCCCCCTCACACCTGTATATGTCAGCCCCCCTCATTCCTGCATGCACTCAGCCTCTCCTCACACCTTTATCCATCAGTCTCCCCTCACACCTGTATGCATCAGCCCCCCCTCACTCCTGTATATATGTCAGCCCCCCTCACACCTGTATATACGCCAGCCCCCCTCACACCTATATATGTCAGCCCCCCTCACATCTGTATATGTTAGCCCCCCTCACTATTGTATGCACTCTGTCCCCCTCACTCCTGTATGCACTCAGCTCCCCTCCTCACACCTTCATGAACTCAGCCCCCCTCCTCACATCTGTAGGCACTCAGCTTCCTTCACACCTGTATGCACTCAGCCCCCCCCCACACACACCTGTACACACCCAGTCCTCCCACACCTGAATGCACTCAGCCCACTTCACATCTGTACGCACTCAGCCCCCCACACCCGTATGCACTCAGCCCCCAATCACACCTGTAAGCACTCAGTCCCCTTCTCACACCTGTATGCACTCAGCCCCCCCCCCCCCCCACTCCTTTGTATATGTCAGCTCCTTTCACACCTGTACGCACTCAACCCCCGCTCACACCTGTATGCATTCAGCCCCCCTCCTCACACCTGTATGCGCTCCGCCCCTCTCCTCACACCTGTAAGCACTCAGCCCCCCCTCACTCCTGTATATATGTCAGCCTCCTCACACCTGTATAAATGTCAGCCCTCTCACACCTGTATATGTCAGCCCCCCTCATTCCTGTATGAACTCAGTCCCCCTCACACCTGTATGCACTCAGCCCCCCTCCTCACACCTGTACGCACTCAGCCCCCCTCCTAATACCTGTACGTACTCAGCCCACTCCTCACATCTGTACACATTCAGCCCCCCAACACCTGTACGCACTCAGCCCCCCTCAAACCTGTACACACTCAGCCCCCTTCACACCTGTACTCACTCAGCCCCCCCACACCCATATGCACTCAGCCCCCAATCACACATGTACGCACTCAGCCCCCTCCTCACACCTGTACGCACTCAGCCCCCCACTCCTTGATATATGTCAGCTCCCTTCACACCTGTACGCACTCAGCCCCCCTCCTCCCACCTGTACGCACTCAGCCCCCTTCACACCTGTATGCTCTCAGCCAACCAACACATGTATGCACTCAGCCCCCCCACACCTGTATGCACTCAGCCCCCTTTACACCTGTACACACTTAGCCCCCCCAAACCTGTACGCACTGTGCCCCCAATCACACCTGTACACACTCAACCCCCGCCCTACACCTGTACACACTCAGCCCCCCCACTCCTTTATAAATGTCAGCTCCCTTCACACCTGTATGCACTCATCTCCAGCTCACATCTGTACACACTCAGCCCCCCTCCTCACACCTGTACGCACTCAGCCCCCTTCAAACCTTTACGCACTTAGCCCCCACCCTCACTCCTGTATATATGTCAGCCCCCCTCACACTTATATATACGTCAGCCCCCTTTCACACCTGTATGAACTCAGCCTCCCCACACCTGTACACACTAAGCCCCCCCCCACACTCCTGTATATATGTCAGCCCCCTCACACCTGTATATATGTCAGCCCCCCTCACACTTTTATATATGTCAGCCCCCCTCACACCTTCATATATGTCAGCCCCCCTCACACCTATATATATATATGTCAGCCACCCCACACCTGTATATATGTCAGCCCCCCACAGGTTATATCTAGACCACTGTTCCTGATCTTTGCAGATAGTATTTTGACAGGAACTGTACCAGGTGACTGGAGAAAAGCTAACGTGACACCAATATTGAAAAAAGGGCAGAGGCATATCCCGGGCAATTATAGGCCGGTCAGCCTGACGTCAATAGTATGTAAATTACCGGAAGGAATGATAAGGAACTATATCCAAACATTTGCTAAAGTCAACAGTATCATCAGCAGTAATCAGCACGGGTTTACAAAAGGACGTTCTGTTAACATTCTACGAGGAGGTGAGCTGTGAGCTAGATAGGGGGAGACCTGTGGATGTGGTGTATCTGGATTTTAGATACAGTCCCCCACAAACGATTACTTACAAAATAAGGTCTGCAGGCTTAGACCACAAGGTTTGCTCTTGGATAGAAAACTGGTGAAAGGGGCGTGTCCAAAGGGTGGTAATAATAAACGCGTACTCAGACTGGTCTGGAGTAATAAGTGGGGTGCCCCAAGGCTCAGTCCTGGGACCAATCTTGTTCAATTTATTCATAAATTGTATTGAGGACAGGATCATTAGCTCAATCTCAGTTTTTGCAGATGACACAAAATGAAGCAGGGCAATAACTTCACATCATGATGCATAAATCTTACAGAATGACCTTAACAAAATAACAGAGTGGGCAACTACGTGGCAAATGAGGTTTAATGTGGAGAAGTGTAAGGTATTGCACTTGGGGACTAAAAACATAAACGCAAAATATGCGTTAGGGGGGGGACCTCTGGGGGAATCAAGAATGGAGAAAGATATGGGAGTCTTAGTTGAAGATAGACTAAGCAATAGCATGCAATGTCAAGCTGCAGCTGCCAAAGCCGGCAGAATATTGGCATGCATAAGGAAGGGGATATATTCCAGAGATAAATCTATAATCTTTAATCACCTATAATCTAATCATAATAATCTATAATCAGTTTATAAAAATTTCTAGTCTGGCCACACCTGGAGTATTCTGACCAGTTCTGGTTATCAATCCTCAGAAAGGATGTGCTGGAACTGGAAAGAGTGCAAAGAGGCAACTAAGCTAATTAGGGGATTGGAGGACCTAAGTTATGAGGAGCATGTACAAGCGCTCAATTTATTCTCCCTAGAGAAGAGACACCTGAGAGGGGGCATGATAGCGATTTACAAATACCTCAATGGTGATCTCAGCATAGAAAAAAACGATTCAGTAGCAAGGAGAGCAAGAGGACACGAGGCCATTCAATGCGATTAGAGGAGAAGCGATTTAACCTCAGGCTATGCAAGGGTTTTTTTACAATAAGGGCAATAAGATTGTGGAACTCGCTTCCACACATGGTAGTAACTGTGGGGAGTATTGCTACTTTTAAAAGACTCTTGGACACACATCTCCAAGACCAAAACATTCAGGAGTATAGGAAATGACTACGTCTATACACACCTACACAGGTTGAACTGGATGGACTATTGTCTTTATTCAACCTCAACTACTATGTAACTATATAACTATGTAACCTGTATACATATATGTCAGCCCCCCCTCACACCTGTATATATGTCAGCCCCCCTCACAACGGTAAATATGTCAGCCCCCACATACACACATTTGTAAACACACAAGGCTCTGGCCCCTCCCTGTACATAAACAGCCGCCTCCCTTTCCTTCACAGCCCCTACTTGTAAAGAAGGTCTTCCTACCTAGTCCCAGCTCTTGTTTCCACAGCTGAAACACATTGCTGAGACACAGAGGAGCTGTAGCCGATCACAGTACATAACACTGTACAGGCAGCACACCCAAGGGGTACACATGCAGATAGTAGCCAGAGGTGGCAGTAATGAGCTTGATGTCTGAGCTTAATGACACAGAGCAGCAGAAGCTGCCGAGTTTATTTCTGTAGTGCACAACATGGCTTCCCTTGACCTGCTCCTGCCTTCTCCTGGACCGCCCAAGACCCTGGGCCCCTTACATTTGTATCAGGTGTCTCCCCCGATGGTGGCCCTGCCACCAGGAAGCAAAAGCCGAGAAAGATAGTGAGAAGTGAATGAGAACACTGCATCCACAAAGAAAAAAGTAAAAGACACCAACCATAGAACCAGACCGACAAATCAACACGGGAGGCAGTCTGCCGAGCCAGCACCAGGACCAGAGTCTGTCCATTAAAAAAACAAGGGGGAAAACAAAACAATTATAAATTTAGAAATGTGGAATAATACCTACGTGTGGGTGTTACAATAATATAGATAGGATACTGGCCTATAAGTACATATCTGACATACATAACTATAAATACAGTTGAAAAAATAAACAAAGCAATCTACAAAAAAAAAATAAAGAGAAAGGGAGGGGAGGGGAGGGGAGGGGAGGGGAGGGGAGGGGAGGGGAGAGGAGAGGGGGAAGGAAGAAGGGCAAGATATGCCAGTGTCTACCAAAAATCTTCTGTATTTGTTCAGATTGTGAATTGAATTAAGTAATAAGCTCAGAGGGTTGTGGAATATCCCTCTGGAACAGAAGTAAAGCGCATAGGCTGTCTTTGGCTTTGCGGTATGCCCCTTTTAATATTTTCTGGCTATAACTTCTCCTAAAAAAGCATTGACGTAGATTTCCTGCTTCTGTTTCAAATACCTCAATACCTGCAAATTCTACGGATCCTATAATATTGGCCCATGGAGGATTCCTTGTATTACATGTTTAGGATAGCTACAATGTGCATGCAAGAGGGCATGAGTGGCTGTGGGTTTACAATATAGGGCTGTTGCTAATAGGTTTATTTGGTTCTTTATAAATCAACAAATCAAGGAGAGATTTGCTGAGGATCAAAGGAAAAAGTAAATTGCAGTCTGAAAGTGTTAGTGTTAAACCGGTACAGGTTGGCATTTGAAGGGGCACATCTTGTCCCCATTGCAACCCCCTGCTCCTGGAGGTAGTAGGAGTCATTGAAAACAAAAATATTGTGAGTATGGATAAATTGCAGCATGCCAAAAAAAAAATGGTTGTAATCACGTTGTTGAATGCCTCTCTCAATAATGAAATGCTCTACGATCTGTAGGCCAATGTTGTGGGGAATATTGGAATAACGAACCTCAGCAGCAGTTGATGCTAGGATGCAATTTGATGGAGCTTCAATTCCATCGAGGGTCAAGAACCTGTGCATTGTAGCCCTCAAATATGAAGGCAGGGACTCTACATGGGGTCTTAAATAGTCATCAACAACAGTGCTGGCATTTTGAGTGAGGCTGTTAATGCCCAACACGTTAAGGTGTCCAGGCGGGTCATTCACATACAGTACTTATGAACTTTGGGAAGTTCATAGAAAGTGGGATTGAGGGGTTCCTCAATCCTAAAATAATTTAGCAAAACGTTAGTAATGTTGTCTAGTCTGAGATGTTTAGTTATGAGCCGAACACCCACCTGTTCGGTTCGCACCAGAACATCTCGAAAAAAGTTCTAGTGAACATGCAAACTCTATTAAAGTCTATGGGACACGAACATAAAAAAACAAAGTCCTCATTTTAAAGGCTTATATGCAAGTCATTGCCATAAAAGTGTATGGGGACCTGGGTACTGCCCTGGGGGACATGCGTCAATGCAAAAAATGTATTTTAAAACTATAGTTTTTACAGGAGCAGTGATTTTAATAATGCTTAAAGTGAAACAATAAAAATGAGAAATTCCGTTAAATATCATGTCTGGGGGGTCCCCTTAATGTGCATGTAAAGTGGTGCATTTGTGCAATGTTTGTAGCCTGCTGCAGCAATACTGACATTTCTAAAGAAAAAAATTTCATTTAAACTTGCTCGCGGCTGTATTGTATTGTCGGCTCTTGGCAATACAGATAAAAAAATGAAGAAAATGGAGTGGGTCCCCCTCCTCCTAGTCCATACCAGGCCCTTCGGGTCTGGTACAAATTTTAAGAGGAACCCCATGAAAAAATTGAAATGCCCCCCAAAATCCAAACCAGACCCTTATCTGAGCAAGCAACCTGGCTGGCCAGGATGGGGGGGGGGCGAGTGAGCGCCCCGTCCCTCCTGAACCATACAAGGCCACTTGCCCTCAACATGGGGAGGGTGCTTTGGGGTGCTGTTGATGGGGACAAGGGTCTCTTCCTGACAACCCTGGGATGTGGTTGTGGGGGGTCTGCGGTTGGGGGGCTTATCAGAATCTGGAAGGCTGCTTTAACAAGGGGACCCCCAGATCCTGGCTCCCCCCCTATGAGAATGGATATAGGGTACATCGTACCCCTACCCATTTACCAAAAAAGTGTACAAAAAAAATAAAGGCAACAGCCTGTTTTTGACAAGTGCTTTATTAAAAAATAAAAATAAAAAAATAGTGTCCCCCGATGTAAATCCATTGTCAATCAAGTCGCCCGCCGCCGCACCTGAAAAAATAGAAAAAAAAACGCTCCCGCCTCTTCACATGCCTCCCGCGTAATGAGCTGTTTGAGCTGTGACAGCTCTTTTATAGGAAAGGGGGCAGGGACACCTGGTTACATCAGCCAGTGGCACCGCCCCCTCTGACGGGACATCAGTAATTTATTCACTGCACCAGCGCAGTGCATTATGGGGCCTTGTGATTGATGATGGATTTACATCGGGGGGGGCATTTTTTTATTTTTATTTTTTAATAAAGGACTTGTCAAAACTTGGCTGTTGTCTTTATTTTTTTTTTTGTACACTTTTTTGGTGAATGAGTAGAGATACAATGTACCCGATATCCATTTACATGGGGGCGGGATCTGGGGGCCCCCTTGTTAAAGGGGGCTTCCAGATTCCAAAAAGCCCCCACCCGCAGACCCCCATAACCACAGCCCAGGGTTTTCGGGAAGAGACCCTTGTCCCTATTAACATGGGGACAAGGTGTTTGAGGGGCACCCCAAAGCACCCTCCCCATGTTGAGGGCAAGCAGCCTCTTATGGTTTTAGGAGGGGGGGCGCTCACTCATCCCCCCTCATCCTGGCCAGCCAGGCTGCTTGCTCAGATATGGCTCTGGTATGGATTCCGAGGGGGACCCCACATCGTTTTTTTTTTTTTATTCTGTCATAGTGTTCCCCTTAACCACTTAAATACAGGGCACTTTCACCCCCTTCCTGCCAGACCAATTTTCAGCTATCAGTGCTCATAGGCATCTATTGGAAATCTCAGGCAGCTTGACATGGCACTGCTCCCTCACTTTAACATTGGCGTCTATAGGAAATCTTGGTCAGCTACATGGCACTGTTCCTTGTCTAACATTGGCGTGTATGGGAAATCTCGGTCAGCTTGACATTGCACTGCTCATGAACTATAAGTGACAGGGACACAAAATGTGGGGAGCGGGGACCCAGGACTACAACATATCTATACATTATAAAAGTGGGGTATGCCTGTACACTACACTGACTGCACTAAACTAACTCAACTCACTATCCACTAACTACCTGCATACCCTCTATTATCATACATTATACTCGGCTGCCGTGTAAGCAGCAGCCTTATATAGTGCGGGGCGTGGACTTAGCCCCTGAGCCATGATTGGCTAAAGGCAGCCTGCCTTTGACCAATCATACCTCTGACAGGACACTGTGCTGTGATTGGCCAAAGCATACAGGTCATGTGCATGCTTTGGCCAATCATCAGATCATCAGTAATTTATTCACTGCACCAGCGCAGTGCATTATGGGGCGCTCATCGCTCCATTTGTTTGTGTGTTCAGCGAACACACGAGCAGCTGATGTTCGAGTCGAACGTAGGTTCCACTCGAACTCAAAGCTCATCCCTAGAGATGTTCATCAATCAAGAGAAAAAGTTCCAATTTGCATCTAACCAGTTGGAAGCTCTTAACCTTTCTTTACTAGGCTCTTAGTGCAGAATGCGTTTACACATATTAACGTATTGTTCATTGTTTATCACTACGACAATACCTCCCTTGTTGGCAGGTTTAATCACAATAACTCTTTGTTTATTCAAATTCAAAAGAGCCTGGTTTCCAGAGGGAGAGAGATTCACCATCCTATTATGCGGAGTAAGATGTTCAATGTTTCTCGTGACCATTTTTACAAAAAGGTCCACTCTAAGGTTAGTTTATATAAGAAATTTAGTAGATTTTTTCCTGAACAAATTAGATGTGTTGGTCAAGTTTGGATTAAGATGTATTGGTAGATTGTAGGTGGGTAGGTTGTAAGAGGTAGGTAGATGTAATATCCTCCTCCTCAAATAAATTGGAATTGCTTGATTCGGCTTCTAATTCAGATAGAATTTAAGGCATGCTCACACACGCCAGTCATATAGTAAGCCTCCCATTTGGGCTGTCTTTTTCTAACTCTTAGGGCCTTCAATAGATGATCTGAAATTAAGTTTACGGGCAAACAAGTGGACATCTTTAATCAGTTCCATATGTGGGGCAGAAATTGATACCATCCTGTAAAATTTTAATTTCATTTTCAGGCAGATCCAAACCAAATAAATTAATTACTTCGAGCCTGTCTTGTTCCTGTTTCCCAGTTTGGTAGTGTGTTGGTCTATCGTGGTTGGCTTTTTCATGAGGTTTGAACCTACATTCTCTGTCATTTTGTCAACAACAATAATCAATTGGAAAAGTAGTTTTGGCAATAGTGCCACAAAGGGGATTAATAATTACCTGTGAACCGTGATTGGAGACCCGTGTATTACCATCACCGAGAGAGAGAGAAGTAGCATAAATAGTGTGAGAAATCCTGGCCAACTTAGAGGCCTGGGACATGTGAATAGGAGTAGCAGAATGACGACCACCATGTGTAGGAGAGATTATATCTCAATTGTGTTTTTTTCGTTTCATGGACACAGGTTCTGAGCATGCACCCTGTGATCGTATACATTGTGCACCTGTGCGAAGAGAAGAGACAGAAGACCGATGAGTCAGATGTATTACCCTCATTTAAATTACTGCGATCCCTGAATCTGGGTTTCATAAATCTGTTTTGGTGTTTATCCCATTTGTACGCTCAGTCATTTTGAAAGGCCAAAACATCTCTATTCATATTCACTGTTATGTTTTTCCAGTGCTGTCTTCATCTTAGTGTTTTTCTTATTAAAAATTGGTCTTTATCTAGAGCTGCTGAAGCTTCTGATTCGTAATGGTCTTTCAAGATTTGCATAATCATAAGGGAGCATTGGCTGAAATTATTTTCCCATTTCGATTTGGGATCAGAAGGAATAGACTGGATGGTTAAAAAGATCTGAATACAGAGTCCAATCGGTATAACTTTGGAGTCCATGTATTGTTGAAAATAATGGGCATGCCAGAAAAAAGTGTTTTTTCTAAATAGTAACTGTTTAAGTTTGGTCACTATTGAGAAAATCTCAGAGTCTTCCTTATTGGAGCAACTCACTTCTGTTTGAATTTGTTGCATGTAATTGATCCATAGGTTCCCTAGATAATTAGCCAACTCTGAGATTCAATCCTAAGATAAAACTAATCAAGATATATAGAAACATGTAAATATCCCAAAAATAGATTACTTCAAAGAAAAGAATTGTCTATATCAATTACATTGGCGAGGTCTCCCACCAAAAGGAGAGAAAGGGTGTCTTCCACCCGACAGCAATTGGAGTGTTAGGTGGGAGAGACCACTACTTGTGGCCTCTCATTCACTTTCAGAGGATACTTTAGTAGACACATAGATGGGCAAAACAACCTAGTAGATTCTGATATAGTATTCATAAATTGTATAACCTTTTGCTGGAATTTCTTTATTATCAGGCACTGCACTAAAAATGAATCAAATTGGGTTTGTCAAGATGACATTTCGGACAAATAGATAACCATACTGAGGATAGTGATTTATGAACAAAATGAAAAGATTGGTATGCTTTATGAAGAATTTTAAAATGAATCTCTCTCCAACATTCACTAATTATTCCTTTAGTAGTATAGATCCAACCATGTTGGATATGGGACTAATCTTCCTCTGATGGTAAATTAAAAAATTCAAGAAATAGGAAAATCTTTCCATTGTTGTAGCTCACAAAGTATTTTATTTATTATGGGAAGATAATCAAGGAAAAAAAAATAAATGTATGTTTAGGCATCAAAGCCCCAAGGTACTTTATATAGTTTTTCGGGACTTTAAGCCACTCTGACTTACCCAATATAAATCTTTATCAGATGGAGTTTTAGCTAAAAATAATAATTCACTTTTGTCCAAGTTTTTGCGAAAACCAGAAAAGGGTCAAATTTGTTCTATATGTCTCATAATTTCAGGAACTTTAGACTTGGAATCAAATATTACTTATATTACATTGTCAGCAAAGAAGAAAAAAGGCAGCCCTGACACGTTCCCATATAAACTTTGAATGAAGTAGAGAAGGATCCAGATAAATAGATTTTGGCAGAAGGATTAGCCTACATAATTTACTGAAAAACATAAAATTGTCAAGGAAATTCCATATGGTACAACACCCACTATAGCCAATCTGTTGTTTATTGAGAAATATTATAAAATTATAATTTTGCATAATGTTGAACAGGTTACACAACAAGTATTGTACAATATTTAACAATAACAAAAAGTTGTCTTAGGTGTGCCTTACATGGACCTTTAGTATTCTTTGTCCTGTGTGAAACACATCAAAGTGCCTAAGAAGTGGGGAATTTTCCCACGCTTCCTTATGTGTTTAAAATCTGTCCAAAAAAACCTAACAATCCCCCAAATGGAGACACAAACAGCAATAAAAAGTTGACAGAGGGTTTAACCCTTCCACACCCTAAGTCCAACTTCAACCAAAGCTTTATTTTTTTAAGTTTTGCATAGAGTGGACAAGTGTATAGCCACTGTCAGGTTTTGATTGCTGGACATGACCTTGTTGGGGGATCATTTCTTTAATTCCTCTGTAGTCATTAAAACATGTAGTCAGGAAAATCTTCTCAACTGTGACACAGACAGATAAAAAATTATATAGAGAGACGCTCAGGATGTAAGTCTTTACATAATCTGGTAACAGCACATTCTTTGCATCTATAGGATAGGCTCAAAGGTCCTTTTATGCTACACTCCCCACACTACCCTTTATTATCCTTCCTTGGCCACCTGATATTTCTCCCGATTCCCATATTCTCTGATGCTTTTGGAATCTGGAAGCACCTAGGTTCGACCAGGCTAACTACTCTGATCGCTTCCTCTACCCTTAAAAACTTTCTGACTCTGCAGGAGCAATTCCAAATCCCGAATAGGGAAATTTTTCGTTATCTGCAAATATCCTATTTTTTTCTCCATATCTGCGTGCCTCCACGTCACCATCTAATATGGCGCTGTATGAAGGCATCTGTAACTCTGATCCCCATGCTCCGGGTATCATCTCCAAATGTATACCCACCTCACAACTACATCCTCCCACCTCCCCTCCTATGCTACCTGTTGGACCAATAACCTAAACGTTGCTCTGGATCAGGAAGATTGGGATGACATTTGGGCTATGACTAATTCCTTCCTAATTGTTTCTGCGCTGGTATCTGGTCCCAGCAAGAATTGCTAAATACCTTTCAACCTACCCTCCCACTTGCTTTCGAGGTTGTGGGGCACACATGTGCATATCTGGTGTAAGTGCCCGATTGTGCAGCTATTCTGGACTGAAATCTTCAGAATATTGTCAACCCTGCTAAGCAGGTTTACCCTCCCCGACCCAGCTTTCACCTTGCTAAACCACTGTCCACCTGACCTCAATAGGCCCAATTGAAACTTCACCTCTCTGCTCTATAGAGACTAAAAATAGGATCACCCAAGCTATGATCCACAGTAAGATTGAGGCAACCATCTTAGATAAGATCCCACAGCATATGGAAATTTGGCAACCATGGGTGGAGCATTTCCTCCCTTCACACTTTGATTCCATGCTCCTGAAACCTTAAGGTTGTGAAACCAATTTCCAACCTTAGATAATCCTCTGCCCTGATGTGGAGCAGACAGCCTCCCCTCCTTGCCACCATTCTCTGCTGTCCCTCTTCTTACTCTTATTTTTCTCCTGGCGGTCTGATAGGCCTTCTTTCTCTTCTTATCCTTTCCTTTAGATCTCTATCATCTCCTTTGTAATCTACTGCATTACAACTATCTGTGCCAGGTGCACCAGGTGGGAGTTTATTCTCCCCTACATTCTTTCTCATCATGATGTACTATTATCATTTAAATACTATTCATCATTGCATTCTACATATTATTTAGATATCTGTACTGTGATTATGTATGAAGACACCTGTTAATTGTACTACTTAGTCATTGTTTCTTATGCAATGCTTGTTATTACCTACTTTTAATAAAAAACATTGAACAAGAAAAAGCATATAGAAAGAGGTTCTAAGCCTTGCCCAAGGGGTTTGCTTATTGTCTCTAACCCCTTTGGAGCGATTTCCCTCATGACCACATGGGAAATGAAGAGACCCCAGAAGGGTCACAAACAACAATACCAAATCTGATAGAGGTTCAGACGCTTGTCCACAGAACTCCTGAAGTGATTGCACTGCCTGCAATGTTGAGATTCAACATTTGACTTATATTAGTGACCTACTCCACTTTAACTTCCCCACAGGCTGAAATGGACTGATGGTTGGGTAAGGTTTTTACAAAAATGACAGGAGCAAAACAAAATATGCAGTCCATTCTGCGAATCAAGCTTAAAAATACACCGTATGTCAGCAATGGCAGGATATGCAACATTACTTAGTGCATTACTTTTTTGTAATTTTTATCAATAAAATATAGGTTCAAAACAGTACTTTGCTACCCTGTTTAGCTCCAGACATGCTCCCTCAGTAGATCACAGGGAATGCATACATAAAGCAAAACTACCATAAATTGCAATGTTTTAAATTTGTCAGACACAGCTAGCTAATCTTCAGATTTGCCATCTAAAGCTGGGAATAAGCTGCATTTATAAACGTTTTCAAAGCGATGGGGAAAATGCTGTTCCAAGTTAGAACTATGAGTGTGGATGGTAAAAGATCAGATCATGAAAGTCTAATGTCAAATGCTTTGCTCTAGGCTCGGATAAATGTATGTCTCACCAATATTGGCAAACCGGTTTATATGTCTTGTGTACAGGTAATACCGAGCCAGCACTTACACATCAACAGAAAGGGTCAGCAAGGGTCAAAAGCTAACATCAAAAACTAAATGAAAGAACGACAATTCTATTATGATGAAAACCCTCATTTACCACGAGGAAAGACAGGCTGAGAAATAAAACGGGTTTTGACAGAGGCTGAGCCTTTCACTGTGAGAAGCCTGGATATTAGTTTATGTTTGAACTGAGGAACATGTTTTTTTTTTTTTTTTTAAATTGCTCAGATGCATGTTGGGTTGTAAGTAATCTGAGAACTGCAGCTCTGCTCTTGGCCACTCTATGAAAACAGAAACCCGGTTTCAACCACAAGAATCTATATTAATTAAAAATAACTAGAATTTAGTGTACTTTAATGAGAAGCTAACATCCAGTTTACAACAGTTAATGACAAGCAGTCAGTGAATAAATTTAAAGACACAGCAATGCTGTTAAAATTAGTTCGATTATTGCTGGGAAAAAAACACGATCATTTTAGGGGCACGCCTATACTGTTTAATCTGCTACATATTTAGATCAGATTAGTTTGTGGCAGACATAAAAAAAAAGTTTGTACATAATATTTAAGGTTAAAATTGATCTAAACTCTCATTAGATGGTATTTAGTTTACTGAAGCTCTAAGGGGCTGATTTACTAAAGGCAAACAGACTGCTTACCTTGCAAATGAATGTGCTCCAGAGCTTAATGAATGTAGTGAAATTTCACTTTGCAAAGAATACCCAATCAAGTGCACATGATTAGATAATGGACGTCAGCAGAGCTTCACCTCATTCAAATTCCCTTGTAAAGTGTAACCTCTCTTGTAAATGAACAGCCTATTTGTTTTTAGTGAATTAGCCCCAGTGTATCACAAACAACTTCTCCTGTGTCTTTTTTTACCATTTTTGCATCTCAGTTCTGCTGATCTTCCCCAGCCACTTTCAACTTCTTTCTGTCAGGAACAACTTCCACATACAGTATGAGCAGCAGTTGAAAATGCAACACAACTGGAAGACAATTGCAATGAAGGAAGTACCTCCATTGCAGGATCACCAGGTCATATTTTAATGGAGTCTGCAGATTTAAAAAATGTAAAATATTTTTTTGAATCCTCATTGACCTGTTAAAGCTTAATTTGCAAGCCTAATTTGTATTTTTAGTGCAAAATACCTGTATGTTTGTATACCTCCAAAATATGTACCTATGTGTGTCATTTTTTTTTTCTCTTTCAGATTAAAATTTTTATTGCGGAAAGCAGATTACAAGTATACAGACAACGACGAAACAGGAACGTTGTAAAGTATTCCAATGATCGTTAAGTACAATTATACTGAATCGATAGTCACAATTAATCCACAATAGTTAAAGACTCGGTAATTATCGACTACCACATGAACTAAAAAACATAAATTAAAGCAATAGAGGTTACCCCCCAGCGTTAACATGCTAGTGTGTGTCGATACATTTTGGGACAATAATCCCAAAGCAAAGGGGGTCTTCAGATGTGTAGGTAAATCTAATAAAACGCAATGTTGCATAAATAAAACATGTACCTAAATCCACTTAGGAAAAGGGATAAGAAGCTGAACAGAAAAAGGGACGAGGAGGGAGAGAGAAAAAAAGGGGGGGGGGGAGAGAGTGGATAGAAAGGGTATTGGAGCAGGAGGACCAGAGGTAGATGGTAAGGTACCAGGGCATCCAACTCATACCGAGTTGTGTGGAATCCATCAGTCACCAGGATTTGCCTCAACGAGAGCCCTCCCCTCCTCAAAAGGAGCAAACATGTTTCACAATGTCCAGGTATGCACATAGGCCTCTCGGTTCTGCCGAGCAGTCATAATCTGGTCTTCCATCTTGTTAAGTTCCTCCCCCTTGTCCATCCACATGCCAATTGTTGGGGGCTTGGATTGTTTCCAGGTGGCAGGAATGCAAGACTTTGCCACATTCAGAAGGTGTCCAAGTATAGATTTCTTGTATACTTTGGCGGGTATCATGGAGGCATGTAGTAGGAAGAACGCTGGGTCTTCAGGGATTTTTTAATCCGTAAATTTTTGAATAATCGAACTAACTTCTTTCCAAAAATGTACCAACCTGGGACAAGACCAAAAGACGTGTAGTAACTAGAGATGTACCGAACTGTTCGCCGGCAGACAGTTCCCGGCAAACATCGCTTGTTCGCGTCCGCCGCTGTGGGCGAACATATGCGATGTTCGGTCCGCCCCCTATAATTCTTCATTGAGGCAAACTTTGACCCTGAACCTCACAGTCAGCAGACACATTCCAGCCAATCAGCATACCTCCCTCCCACACCCTCCCACCTCCTATAAAAAAAAAGCAAGGGCAGCATCCATCTTAGATCATTCTGAAGCAGTGTGTTAGTGAGAACAGGGACAGTGCTGCTGCTGTTAATAGCTAGGGACAGTTGTTAGTCAGTGTTCCCGGTCTTGTTAGTCAGTGTTCTTGGTCCACTCCTGCTGTAAGGACAGCATCCTGACAGCACCCCCAAAAAGCCCTTTTTAGGGCTGGTATTTGAGTATTTTTTTATATATATATATATATATATATGTAGCACCACCCCCGCAGGAGCTGCTGATTATATTATTGGGTCTACACCCTGCCTAACAACCCAATCAAATTGGCTCGATCCCTCCTCAGGCACAACTGACCCAGAATAGGACTGGACTATCAAATAGATACACAGGTTGGAATACAATACTTCACTATGCAACAATACCTTGTTACCTTCTTGAATAGTAGTCCTTCTGGGTGACACAATGGAACAACGCACAAGATTGTAATTAACCAAACTTAGTTTACTATGTATCAAATTGAATAGGGGAGATACAATACAATACAATACAAGTCCATAAAAGGTTATTTAAAACAGCTTTAAAAAGGTAAAAGAATACCCCCACACTCCTCCTGCATTAAGGCTAGACACAGTACCAGGTAGGTGGGCCTATCTGAGTCCCTCCCCCAGAGTTCTCTTCTTTCTTGTTGATCTTCGCTAGCAAGGTTATTGAATAGAGCTCATTTGTAATCCAGATTAGGAATAAAGATCAAGAGAGAGAAAACAACGAGCTGTTAGTTGTCACCGCAGGGTGTCTGCGTAACTGAGCAATAACTTCTGCGAGAGAGATAAGCCTCTGGCGACTCCTTTACAGACCTTATTGTTTGTCTATGAGTCTCCTGAGAGAGTATGGTGATAAACCCCGGGGTTTTATCACCTCCTGCTGCGCTACCGCTATCTGTAGATAAAACTGTCTCTTCAGCAGATAAAGTCAGTTATTGGGCATGTGCCCTCTCACCAACAGAAGTTTCTCCTTCGCGCGCTTCCACTGCGGTCTCAGTCCTTTGGCTATATGCCAGCCGCACGGGGTCCTTCTGGCAGATGACTTCCGGTCTCGGCAAACAGCAGTATGACCTCCAGGAATGTGCCTCGTGCTTGAGATGGGACGGTTCCACGTCGTCCCTCCAGGTTAAAAGGCTCTGGCCCAATATCCAGTGTCAGTCCTTCACTCTCGCTCGCTGGTTCCTCAGAGTCCAGCGCAGAAAGGCCCCCCCCTTTCGCGCGCTTCTCTCTTCCTTTAAATAACCTCCCCCATAGTGCCGTGCGGTGCAGCCGTGCACCCTGGATCTTGCAAAGCAGCCTGGGAGATGTAGTTTCTTCATCTTGTGAAAAGGAAGTCACAGCCTGGGAAATTCCATGCAGCTACCACTAGAGGGAGCCTAGTTCCTGGATCTTGCAAAGCAGCCTGGGAGATGTAGTTTCTTCATCTTGTGAAAAGGAAGTCACAGCCCAGGAAATTCCATGCAGCTACCACTAGAGGGAGCCTAGTTCCTGGATCTTGCAAAGCAGCCTGGGAGATGTAGTTTCTTCATCTTGTGAAAAGGAAGTCACAGCCCAGGAAATTCCATGCAGCTACCACTAGAGGGAGCCTAGTTCCTTCCCACATATCAAACAGTGTCTTTAGGCATGTTTAACCCCGCTACACACTCCCCCCACTTGAGAAACTTTGGTCCCCAAAGAGGTCAACAGTATGTACCCTAGTGCATAGGTTGGCATTATACAACAAAAACATTAACATTTTGCTGAAATAAGTCAATCTGAATACATCCAATTTTGTATTCTAATAGCAGTGCAACAGTAAAACGATAAAGTGCAATTAATAAGCAAATAAGTGATTTCTACAGTGTTAATATAGTGCTGCTTTAAAAAGCACATGTGCCTTTGCAATTTCTTAAACACTTACATCTTAAAGTTTGTGTTGAAAAAAAAACATCAAAAGGTGAGAAAGAGAAAAAACATAGTGAGGTCAGAGCAACCAAATGTGCGCAAACATTAACTCACAAAGTAAACCAAATTGTGAACATCAAAAACTGTGCTTATTATAATGGCCAAACCCAATATCCTTATGTACAAACTTAAATGCAAACGTTTTCTACTTCAATACTTTGTTCTCATGATCTCTCACAAACCCCCCAAAACTTGGGTGGCTTGTACAGTTGTGCCTGGGGGTGAGCTAGGGTTGTCCCCCACCAAATCTACAGTGGAGGAACTAGGCTGGTCAGGAGATCTTTTGGAGGTAAAAACAGCTTCTTCCGAACATTCACCCAATTGATCATAGGTCAGTCTCTTAGGTGGGTGAATGACTCTCCTTTCCCTCTGTTCCCGTGGAGGCATGCTCTCAGAGGTGCTAGGATCAGGCACTTCTGAGGATTCTTCAATGTCCCCCTCCTCATGTTCCAACACAGAGGAACCTGATGGTTCAAGAGAGGTCAGTTCTTCTTCAGAGAAGGGTGCAACCTCCTCCTCAGGATCTTCATCCTCAGCTGCTTCTTCTGGAAGCATATGAAAGGGTATGAATTCAGGGGCTTCTGCCCGAAGGGCTCCTCTATCAGCCAAGTCAGATGAAGACAGGGAGGCAGGTATGGGTTCTGGCAACTGAGATGACCACAACCAGTCGGGTACCTCCTCTTCATCTTCCAAATCTTCAGATGGAGAACTTCCCTCTCCCTCATCTGGGAGCGTCGTCTGAGATCTGGTAACTGGTCTGGACCGGCGAGAAGTCGAAGGGGCCTCTGACAAGTCTTCCACAGGGGGCATACGAACCGCTTCAGAGAGAGGCAGCAAATGGTTCCGATGCCAAGCCTTCAATGGACCCACACTTCCTTCAGGCCGAATTTGGTACACAGGAAGGTTTGGCAGTTGCTTGCAGATAACATAAGGTTGGGACTTCCAGCGGTCTGCCAACTTGTGTTTTCCCGGGACACCCAAGTTTCTCAACAAAACCCTGTCCCCTGGTTGCAGGTCATGGATCCGAACTTTTAGGTCGAAATTTTTTTTATTCCGCAGTCCACGTTGATCAGATGTGGCCTGAGCCTTGTCATAGGCCGCTTTCAGACTCTTCCGCAGTCGGTCCACATATCCTCTATGCGATGCTGAAGAGGTATGATCAGGCGAAATGCCAAAGGCCAAATCCACTGGCAACCGAGCCTCCCTTCCAAACATCAGCCGATAAGGGGAATATCCAGTAGCATCACTGACAGTGCTGTTGTAGGCATGCACAATGGCAGCTACGTGCTTGCCCCAATGCTGTTTCTTCTCTGAGCTCAAAGTCCCCAACATATCCAAAAGAGTCCTGTTAAATCGTTCAGGCTGGGCATCCCCCTGTGGATGGTAGGGAGTGGTTCTAGTCTTTTGAATGCCTAACATATCTAACAGTCTCTTGATCAGTCTGCTTTCAAAGTCCCTTCCCTGATCAGAATGGAGGCGTTGTGGTAACCCATAATGTACAAAGAACTTCTCTACAAGAACTTTGGCTACCGTTGAGGCCTTCTGATCCCTTGTTGGGAATGCTTGAGCATATCTGGTAAAATGGTCTGTTACCACAAGGACATTCCCCTGGCCACTCAGATCAGGCTCTAAGCAAAGGAAATCAATGCACACCAGCTCCATGGGTCCCTGACTTTGTAGATGGCCCATTGGGGCCGCTTGACGTGGCAGAGTCTTCCTCTGTATACACCGGACACAAGAATGACAGTATCCTTCAACTTCGGCCCTCATACAAGGCCAGTAGAACCTGTCCCTGACAAGCTGAAAGGTTCTTTCGGGCCCCAGATGGCCATGATTATCATGAAGAGCGGCCAGAACTCCCTCTCTGTATTTAGCTGGTAAGAACAGTTGCCACTTCTCCTCCAGATCTTCAGATGGACCTCTCCGGTAGGCCACTCCTTCTCTGATCTGTAACCGGGTCCACTCTCTATGCAACAGACGGGCCCCCTGAGGGGAGTCAGTTAGAAGCAACTCAGGGCTCTGGATCTCCAGAGCTTCCAAGAGAAGTTTTCCCAAAGGGTCTTCCAACTGCTCCTTCCGCAAGTCCCTTTTGGACAGCCGGGGCAAACCCTCCCCTTCAACTTGGGTCACCTGGCAGTAGCATTTGGGTACTCCGATAGCCGAAACCCCAATCTCTTCTGCTCTTGACCCTCCTCGGGATCGAAATTCAGTTCCCTGATATAGGGCACGCACCCCTTCTGGAGCCAAATGAGTCCATTCTTCCGCAGGTTCCTGTGGAACATGCAACCTTCTGGATAGGGCATCTGCATCCCTATTTCCGATTCCTGGCCGATACTTCAGGCTAAAATTGAAGCTAGAGAGGGCAGCCAACCATCGATGTCCTGTTGCATCCAGCTTGGCCGTAGTCAACAGATAGGTGAGGGGATTATTATCTGTCTTGACAATGAATTCAGCTCCGTACAGGTAGTCTTTCAATTTGTCAACCACTGCCCACTTCAAGGCCAAGAATTCAAGTTTGTGAGTAGGATAATTCCTTTCAGCAGGCAATAGGCTTCTGCTCACATAGGCAACAGGTCGCAGATGACCCTCATGCTCCTGATAAAGTACCCCCCCCAGCCCATCTCGGCTGGCATCAACATGCAGTTCATATGGTTTTGTGGGGTCCGCATAGGCCAACACAGGGGCAGTGGTTAGGGTTTCCTTCAGCTGGACAAAGGCCCCTTCGCATTCCGGGGTCCACTGATCCTGGATGGATTCCTTAGCCTTCCGGGGGCCTATGGTGGACTTCGCCGGCTTTACCAACTCAGGGACATCATCTTCTTCATTCTTCAGGAGCTCATTTAGGGGTCGGGCAATCTGGGCGAACCCCTCCACAAACCTCCTGTAATAGGAGCAAAAGCCCAAGAATGACCGGAGTTCGGTCACATTTGTGGGTCTCGGCCAGGAAGCAACAGCATCCAGCTTGTCCGGGTCAGTGGCCACCCCTTCTTCAGACACGATATGGCCCAGGTAATGGACCGAGGACTGATAGAATTGGCACTTCTCAGGAGAAAGTTTCAGACCTTCTTCATGTAGCCTCTTCAAGACCTTTTCCAACCTCTCCTCATGTTCTTCTAAAGTTCTGCCAAACACGATAACATCATCCAAGTATACCAGTACCTCTATCAAATTCATATCTCCAACGGTCCTCTCCATCAGCCTTTGGAAGGTAGCAGGGGCCCCGGACAACCCCTGAGGCATGCGATTGAACTCAAAGAACCCCACAGGGGTGATGAAGGCTGTTTTCTCCCGATCTTCAGGGTGCATGGGGATCTGATAATACCCACTCTTTAAGTCCATCACACTGAACCACTTCGCCCCTGACAGACTCTGTAGGGCATCTTCGATTCGAGGAGTGGTATACTGGTCTGGGATGGTTCTTCTGTTCAGCGTTCGGTAGTCGATACAAAGCCTCAAAGATCCATTTTTCTTCCGGACTACCACTATCGGGGAAGCATACGGGCTCCTGGATTCTCGGATAATCCCGATCTTTTTGAGCTCTGCCAGCTGTTGACGTAGATCTTCTAAGTCACCTAAGGGGACTCGCCGGACTCTCTCCCTGAAAGGCTTGTCCTCACTCAGGCGGATCTTATGAGTGGCGCTCCTGGCACATCCCACGTCAAACTCGTCCTTAGAGAATATTTCCCTACATCGAGCAAGTTGTGCCTTGGCCCTCTTCACCCATTCCGGCGGGAGGGCAGCGTTTCCAGAGCAAAGCTCCTCTATAACCGCTTCACCCTGTTCCTTTTCTTTGAAATCAATGGGGGCAACTGGGGTAGCCGGGTTGACTTGGCCCAGGAGCACTCTGGCCGGTACCTTCACTGGTGTAATAGAGGTGTTTCTGACACTCACTAAAACCCTTCCACGGTTTTCCTGTAACACCTTCAAAGGGATCACCTCAGGGATCACTTCTATCCCTCTCTGTCTCTCCTTTTGACCTGATTCAAAGATAATGAAGGGACCCGGCTGTTGCCATGTGAGTTTAACAGAAGCCTTAAAACAGGCCACCTCTCCTGGCTGTAAGACCTTTTCTGCTCTATCCAGCTTCCAGAGTCGTCCAACTCCTTCTGCGGGGGTCTCTTGCTCCAACACTAATCGTTGGTAGGCCTGCCGTAGCATGGGATGGATCCTTGGCGCCTGAGCATCTTGTCCCTGGACCAGTTGTATCAGAAGGCGCCTTACCAGGTCAGTGTTTGTTCCTACGATGAGAGAGCTTTTGTTGGCCCCTGGTGGACGAGGACAGACCACCGCTAAGGTGTCGAAGGTTTCCGCTTCACCAGCCACTGATGGATCAAAGGTCAACTTGATTGGCAGATACCCGTCATAGGGAAAACTTTGGGTCCCAATACCCCATATCTCCAGATCTTCCAACTTCTGCAAAGGTAGATGGGTAAGATATTTATCATAGAAGTCTCTATACAAAAGAGTCACCTGGGCCCCTGTGTCAAGGAGGGCTCTTGTGTAAATTCCTTCCACCTGAACCGAGACCACTGGGGAGGGCCCGACCAAGTTAGTTGGGAATTCTCTTGATGTAGCCTTGTTATCTGATTCAGTTCTCTGTACCCTGGCCCTCTTCTCCTTTTTCTTCCTTGATCTAGGCCCCCGCCGAATCCGGTGTGCATTGACTTTCCTTCCCTCAGTAACCCGGAGTCTAGAACTGGGGGTGTTATATTTGGGTCTGACCCCCTGACTCAGTTTCCCTGATCCTGCACCACTTCTGGAGTCCCTTAAGACTGGCGGACACCCGGTTGACTCCTTCACCGGTGTCCTCTGAAGTTTCCCGCTGGCTCGCGAGGTTTCGCGGCAGCATTTCCTGAGCTGGGACATACCCTTCTAACATGCCCAACTCCCCCGCAGTTGAAACAAGTTAACAATCTTGCAGGCCGTGGCTCTGGATCTGTGCTGAGACTAACAGGTTCATCTGGCCTCTCCGATATACTCCCCTTGGGTAGAGTGGATACCTGACCAGTCAGGATGGACACCATTTCTATCAACTGAGACACTTGGGTCTTTAGGAGTTCAACTTGAGAGTCACCCTCTTCCACACTTATCACTCCAACCCGGGCAGTTGAGTCAAACTGCCGACTTTTCTTCTTGTTGTCCAACATGACCTCTTCCTCTCTGACCATTCGAATCAGATCGGGGTATTCTAGAATGCCGCCATCTCGACGAGTTCGTAACAGTATGGCAATGGGATCTAAAGGTTGAGCCCCTTTCAGAACCTGTCGTGCACGAGTCTCATCTATTTTCCGGGGGTCTATTCCTTTCTTTAACAGAATCTGGTGGATAATCCTATCCAGACGTTTAATGAATTCGGACAACTTCTCCCCCTCTTCTTGATAACAGTGGTCCAACTGGTAGAGAAGTTCAGCCGCGTTCTCCGTCCGACCAAACACATCTTGCAGAATGTCCAAATAATCCTGTGCAGTGCAGTTCTTCTTGCTAAGCTTTAGATTACGTACAGCCTCTAATGCAGGTCCCCTTAAACTCTCTGTGATTCTCTGCTTCTTGTGCTGTTCTGGTACCTCCCATTCCTCCAAAGCCTGAGTGGCGGTATCTAACCACTCTTCGAACCCATCTTCTGCTGAAGGCACAGGCTGTTTCCCAGAGAATGTCCGGAGCTTCCTATATCCAGTCATCAAATAGCTCGAGGAGTCCCTACTACATTTTGCCACAATCTCCCCAAGAACAGCACACAGTTCTGAGCTAAAAGTCGACAAAGGTGATGACTCAGGATGCCCTTCTTGGACACCTTTTTCTTGACTGGATACCCCAGGGGTGGTGGATGAGGGACCCGCAATAGGAACTCCTGGATGTATCAGGAAAAGTTCTGTTTGGTCAGTAGTTTTTACACTGTTTCCGTTGAAATAATCAGGGACCCCCTTCCTCCACTCACACAGTGCATACGTGTGTGGGACAGTGGTGTCAGTTTTCATGTCAATCACCCAGAATTTCCTGTCTGTGGATAGTGCCCTCAAAACAGGGAGGAGCTTTTCTTCAGTCCAGGCTTCTCCCTTAATTTCAACCACCAGGCCATTTTCCACTATGACATTCTCTTCCTTGCACCACTCAGCAGCAGCGACAGGATCCATTTCTGCGTGGGAGGGGATTCTATGGCTGAGAGGGTTGTATTGCAGGACTGTAGAAATCCCGGACGAGCCCCCACGTGTAGCACCACCCCCGCAGGAGCTGCTGATTATATTATTGGGTCTACACCCTGCCTAACAACCCAATCAAATTGGCTCGATCCCTCCTCAGGCACAACTGACCCAGAATAGGACTGGACTATCAAATAGATACACAGGTTGGAATACAATACTTCACTATGCAACAATACCTTGTTACCTTCTTGAATAGTAGTCCTTCTGGGTGACACAATGGAACAACGCACAAGATTGTAATTAACCAAACTTAGTTTACTATGTATCAAATTGAATAGGGGAGATACAATACAATACAATACAAGTCCATAAAAGGTTATTTAAAACAGCTTTAAAAAGGTAAAAGAATACCCCCACACTCCTCCTGCATTAAGGCTAGACACAGTACCAGGTAGGTGGGCCTATCTGAGTCCCTCCCCCAGAGTTCTCTTCTTTCTTGTTGATCTTCGCTAGCAAGGTTATTGAATAGAGCTCATTTGTAATCCAGATTAGGAATAAAGATCAAGAGAGAGAAAACAACGAGCTGTTAGTTGTCACCGCAGGGTGTCTGCGTAACTGAGCAATAACTTCTGCGAGAGAGATAAGCCTCTGGCGACTCCTTTACAGACCTTATTGTTTGTCTATGAGTCTCCTGAGAGAGTATGGTGATAAACCCCGGGGTTTTATCACCTCCTGCTGCGCTACCGCTATCTGTAGATAAAACTGTCTCTTCAGCAGATAAAGTCAGTTATTGGGCATGTGCCCTCTCACCAACAGAAGTTTCTCCTTCGCGCGCTTCCACTGCGGTCTCAGTCCTTTGGCTATATGCCAGCCGCACGGGGTCCTTCTGGCAGATGACTTCCGGTCTCGGCAAACAGCAGTATGACCTCCAGGAATGTGCCTCGTGCTTGAGATGGGACGGTTCCACGTCGTCCCTCCAGGTTAAAAGGCTCTGGCCCAATATCCAGTGTCAGTCCTTCACTCTCGCTCGCTGGTTCCTCAGAGTCCAGCGCAGAAAGGCCCCCCCCTTTCGCGCGCTTCTCTCTTCCTTTAAATAACCTCCCCCATAGTGCCGTGCGGTGCAGCCGTGCACCCTGGATCTTGCAAAGCAGCCTGGGAGATGTAGTTTCTTCATCTTGTGAAAAGGAAGTCACAGCCTGGGAAATTCCATGCAGCTACCACTAGAGGGAGCCTAGTTCCTGGATCTTGCAAAGCAGCCTGGGAGATGTAGTTTCTTCATCTTGTGAAAAGGAAGTCACAGCCCAGGAAATTCCATGCAGCTACCACTAGAGGGAGCCTAGTTCCTGGATCTTGCAAAGCAGCCTGGGAGATGTAGTTTCTTCATCTTGTGAAAAGGAAGTCACAGCCCAGGAAATTCCATGCAGCTACCACTAGAGGGAGCCTAGTTCCTTCCCACATATCAAACAGTGTCTTTAGGCATGTTTAACCCCGCTACACATATATATATATATATATATATATATATATATATATATATATATATATATATATATCTATTGTGCAGTTGCCTGCCCGCTGTGTGTGAGAGGCCACAGACCCACCACAGACTGTACTGTGTGCACACCACACTCATTTCGGGTGGCACAGGCACAGTACCTTGCAGTTTAAAAAATATTTTTTTTTTCCTCTGTCATAATTGCAGTGAGTGTCAGGTCCACAGAGTGTACTGTGCCCACTGCAGTGCCCACCACTGATATATATACGGTGGCACAGCAGCTTGTTGCAAATTGAAAAAAAAATATATTTTTTATAATTGCAGTTGCCTGGGCTGCCAGTGACTGTCAGGTCCACAGAGTGTACTGTGCTCACTGCAGTGCCACTGCCCACCACTGATATATACGGTGGCACAGCGGCTTGCAAATTAAAAATATATATATTTTTTTATGATTGCAGTTGCCTGGGCTGCCAGTGACTGTCAGGTCCACAGAGTGTACTGTGCCCACTGCAGTGCCACTGCCCACCACTGATATATACGATGGCACAGCAGCTTGCAAATTAAAAATATATATATTTTCTTATAATTGCAGTTGCCTGGGCTGCCAGTGACTGTCAGGTCCACAGAGTGTACTGTGCCCACTGCAGTGCCACTGCCCACCACTGATATATACAGTGGCACAGCAGCTTGCAAAATAAAAATATATATATTTTTTTATAATTGCAGTTGCCTGGGCTGCCAGTGACTGTCAGGTCCACAGAGTGTACTGTGCCCACTGCAGTGCCACTGCCCACCACTGATATATACGGTGGCACAGCAGCTTGCAAATTAAAAATATATATATTTTTTTATAATTGCAGTTGCCTGGGCTGCCAGTGACGGTCAGGTCCACAGAGTGTACTGTGCCCACTGCATTGCCACTGCCCACCACTGATATATATGGTGGCACAGCGGCTTGCAAATTAAAAATATATATATTTTTTTATAATTGCAGTTGCCTTTGCTGCCAGTGACTGTCAGGTCCACAGAGTGTACTGTGCCCACTGCAGTGCCACTGCCCACCACTGATATATACGGTGGCACAGCAGCTTGCAAATTAAAAATATATATATTTTTTTATAATTGCAGTTGCCTGGGCTGCCAGTGACTGTCAGGTCCACAGAGTGTACTGTACCCACTGCCCAACACTCCTATAGGGTGGCACAGCACCTTGCACTCATAGTACCACAAATCTAAAAAAAAATGACAGGCAGAGGCAGGCCACCCCGCAAGGGCCGTCTTGGTCGTGGTGCTGTGATTTCCTTTGGCCCTAGAATAATGCCCAGTGTTCAGAAGCCACAGACCCTGAACTCAAAAAATTCTGAGGACATAGTTGACTGGCTTACACATTACACCCAATCATCTACAGCTTCCGCTCGGAACCTTAATGCACCATCCTCCTCCAGCTCAGCTTCGGGCACCTCTCAATTTACCACTCGCCCGCCCACCGGCACCGCCACCAACACTAGCACCACAGCCGCTTCACTTGATCTGTCAGAGGAGTTATTTACACATCAGTTGGAAGAAATAAGTGATGTGCAACCATTAGTGCCAGAGGAAGTAGATAACTGGGATATGTCTCAGTCAGGCAGAATTATACACATGGACGTACATTGTGATGATGATGATGTTGTACCTGCTGCTGCTGCCTTTGCTGAGTTGTCAAGTGAAGCGGCTGATGATGACAATGTGTCCGTGGATGTCACCTGGGTGCCTGCTTGAAGAGCAGAAGAAGAGGGGGAAAGTTCAGATGGGGAGAGAGATAGGAGGAGGAGACGAGTTGGAAGCAGGGGGAGGTCATCGCAAGGAGCTAGTGGCACAGTCAGACAGCATGTAGATTCGGCACCCGGGGTCAGCCAGACAGCACGCCAATCAAAGCAAGCTGTTGCCACCACCAGAATGCCGTCATTGCAAAGCTCAGCAGTGTGGCATTTTTTTTGTGTGTCTGCCTCTGATATCAGCGATGCCATTTGTAACCTGTGCCAAAAGAAACTGAGTCGTGGGAAGTCCAACACCCACCTAGGTACAACTGCTTGCGAAGGCACATGATCTCACATCACAAACGCCTATGGGATCAACACATGAGTAAAAGCAGCACACAATCTCAAAGCCACCATCCTCCTCCTGGTCCAGCATCTTCAGCCACGTCAACCACTGCTGTCCTCCTTGCCCCCTATCAACAACCCGCCCCTCCGCCTCTCACCTTCAGCAGTTCCTGCTCATCTGCCCACAGTCAGGTGTCTGTCAAGGAAATGTTTGAGCGTAAGAAGCCAATCTTACAGAGTCACCCCTTGCCCGGCGTCTGACAGCTGGCTTGTCGGAACTCTTAGCCCGCCAGCTTTTACCATACAAGCTGGTGGAGTCTGAGGCCTTCAAAAAATTTGTCGCTATTGGGACACAGCAGTGGAAGGTACCCGGCCGAAATTATTTTTCACAAAAGGCAATCCCCAGCCTGTACCTTGTGGAAAAGGAAGTCCTGTTATGTCTGGCACACAGTGTTGGGGCAAGGGTCCATCTGACCACTGATAGCTGGTCTGCAAAGCACGGTCAGGGCAGGTATATCACTTACACTGCGCATTGGGTAAACCTGCTGGTGGCTGCCAAGCATGGAATGCGGGGCTCTTCTGCAGAGGAGTTGGTGACACCGCCACGACTTGCAGGCAGGCCTACTGCCACCTCCTCTACTCCTCCTACTCCATCCTCTTTGCTAACCTCCTCGGCTGAGTCCTCTTCTGCTGTTGCGTCTTGCTCCACACCAACTGCACCCTCCCAGCACCCCAGGGGCTATTCCACATGCCGGATAAGACAGTGTCACGCTGTCTTGGGGTTGACTTGCCTGAAAGCAGAGAGGCACACCGGACCAGCACTACTGTCCGCCCTGAACGCACAGCTGGATCAGTGGCTGACCCCGCACCAACTGGAGATCGGCAAAGTGGTGTGTGACAACGGAAGCAATTTGTTGGCGGCATTGAATTTGGGCAAGTTGACACATGTGCCGTGCATGGCACATGTGTTGAATCTGATTGTACAACGCTTTGTGTAGAAGTACCCAGGCTTACAGGACGTCCTCAAGCAGGCCAGGAAGGTGTGTGGCCATTTCAGGCGTTCCTACACGGCCATGGCGCACTTTTCAGATATTCAGCGGCGAAACAACATGCCAGTGAGGCACTTGATTTGCGACAGCCCGACACGTTGGAATTCAACACTGCTAATGTTCGACCGCCTGCTCCAACAAGAAAAAGCGGTCAACGAGTATTTGTATGACCGGGGTGCTAGGACAGCCTCTGCGGAGCTGGGTATTTTTTTGTCACGTTACTGGACGCTCATGCGCAATGCCTGTAGGCTCATGCGTCTTTTTGAGGAGGTGACAAACCTAGTCAGTCGCACCGAAGGCACCATCAGCGACATCATCCCATATGTTTTCTTCCTGGAGCGTGCCCTGCGAAGAGTGCTGGATCAGGCCGTAGATGAGCGTGAAGAGGAAGAGGAAGAATTGTGGTCACCATCACCACCAGAAACAGCCTTACGATCGCTTGCTGGACCTGCGGCAACACTGGAAGAGGAGTCTGAGGAAGAGGAGTCAGAGGAGGAATGTGGCTTTGAGGAGGAGGAACACCAACCACAGCAGGCATCCCAGGGTGCTCGTTGTCACCTATCTGGTACCCGTGGTGTTGTACGTGGCTGGGGGGAAGAACACACCTTCAATGACATCAGTGAGGACGAGGAATTGGACATGAGTAGCTCGGAATCCAACCTTGTGCAAATGGGGTCTTTCATGCTGTCATGCCTGTTGAGGGACCCTCGTATAAAAAGGCAGAAGGAGAACGACCTGTACTGGGTGGCCACGCTACTAGAGCCCCGGTATAAGCAGAAAGTGTCTGATATGTTACCGAATTACCGGCAGTCGCAAAGGATGCAGCAGCTAAAAAATAAGTTGCAAAGTATGCTTTACACAACGTATAAGGGTGATGTCACAGCACAACGGGAATCCAACAGGGGAAGAGGTGAAAGTAATCCTCCTCCTACCACAACCACGCCGGCAAGGACAGGACGCTTTACAGACGTCTTGTTGATGGAGGACATGCGGAGCTTTTTTAGTCCTACGCATCACCACAGCCCTTCGGTGTCCACCCTCAGAGAACGACTCGACCGACAGGTAGCAGACTACCTTGCCTTAACTGCAGATATTGACACTCTGAGGAGCGATGAACCCCTTGACCACTGGGTGTGCAGGCTTGACCTGTGGCCTGAGCTATCCCAATTTGCCATTGAACTTCTGGCCTGCCCCGCTTCAAGTGTCCTGTCAGAAAGGACCTTCAGCGCAGCAGGAGGTATTGTCACTGAGAAGAGAAGTCGCCTAGGTCAAAAAAGTCTAGATTACCTCACCTTTATTAAGATGAATGAGGCATAGATCCCGAAGGGACTGACAGTGGGGGATGCATTTGACTAAAAAAGTCCTGATGAGATGCCTTGGGCTAAAAATGGTCCACACGCTGCTGTATTTAATCTCTGCATGCCGGATGACTTACATGACGTCTCCGCCACCAAAACTACGGTTCAAGCCGCAATGTTTTAGTGCACTTTCTGCCTTGAAAACCTCAATTTTTCCAGCCGCTGCTACAGCAGCGGCTGCAACAATACCTACTTTTTCATGCATGTGTACATGCCTAATTTTTCTGGCCTCTGGTGCTACACTGTGGCTGTAAAAAAAAAAAAAAAAAGGCACATACATGTGTCAATTCCCCTTCGTGATCGTTACCTTGTTGTGGTGAAGGGGCTTGCGTATCACAATGAAGCGATCACCTCTAGGAGTGTGTTGGCACACCCCAGATGATAAGGTCGTTGCTTCATTGTGAACAGACCAAAAGCGATCCGCGGGATAATTTTTCATAGAAAAAACATTAATTTTCTTTAATTTAAAAAAAAGAGGACAGCATCTGCGGAGCTGGGTATTTTTTGGCCGCGTTACTGAATGCTCATGCACAATGGCTGTAGGCTCATGCGTCCTTTTGCGGAGGTGACAAACCTGGTCAGTCAAACCCAAGGCAACGTCATCGACCTCATCCCATATGCATTTTTTCTGGAGCGTGCCCTGCGAAGAGTATTGGATCAGGCCGTAGATGAGCATTAAGAGGAAGAGTTGTGGTCCCCATCACCACCAGAAGCAGCCTTGTCGTTGTCGATTGCTGGACCTGTGGCAACGCAGAGAGAGGAGTCTGAAGAAGAGAAGTCAGAGGAGGAAGGTGGCTTTGAGGAGGTGGAAGACCAACCAAAGCAGGCGTCCCAGGGGGCTTGTTGTCACCTTTTGGGGACCCTTGGTGTTGTTCGTGGCTGGGTGGAGGAAGAGACCTTCAATGATGTCAGTGAGGACAAGGAACGGGACATGGCTAGCTTGGTATCCAACCTTGTGCAAATGGGGAGTTTGCGGTTGTGCAAATGGACGGACTGACTGACTTAAACGGGGAGTTTGGTCTGTCAGAGTTTGGTCTGTCACTGTGAAGCGGGCATAACCCTTACACTACTTGATCGATACAATATCATACCTGATCGTATTCACACACTGGATGTTTTAAAGCACGTTATTCCAAACAATTTAGGAATGTTAGGTGATTTATGCCCTTTATGGATTAAAACCCGACTCTGCGTCAACTACGTAATTTTCCATGGGAGTTTTGCCATGGATCCCCCTGCGGCTGTAGGCTCATGCGTCCTTTTGCGAAGGTGACAAACCTGGTCAGTCAAACCCAAGGCAACATCATCGACCTCATCCCATATGCATTTTTTCTGGAGCGTGCCCTGCAAAGAGTATTGGATCAGGCCGTAGATGAGCATTAAGAGGAAGAGTTGTGGTCCCCATCACCACCAGAAGCAGCCTTGTCGTTGTCGATTGCTGGACCTGTGGCAACGCAGAGAGAGGAGTCTGAAGAAGAGAAGTCAGAGGAGGAAGGTGGCTTTGAGGAGGTGGAAGACCAACCACAGCAGGCGTCCCAGGGGGCTTGTTGTCACCTTTCGGGGACCCTTGGTGTTGTACGTGGCTGGGTGGAGGAAGAGACCTTCAATGATGTCAGTGAGGACAAGAAACGGGACATGGCTAGCTTGGTATCCAACCTTGTACAAATGGGGAGTTTGCGGTTGTGCAAATGGACGGACTGACTGACTGACTTAAACGGGGAGTTTGGTCTGTCAGAGTTTGGTCTGTCACTGTGAAGCGGGCGTAACCCTTACACTACTTGATCGATACAACATCATACCTGATCGTATTCACACACTGGATGTTTTAAAGCACGTTATTCCAAACAATTTAGGAATGTTAGGTGATTTATGCCCTTTATGGATTAAAAGCCGACTCTGCGTCAACTACGTAATTTTCCATGGGAGTTTTGCCATGGATCCCCCTCCGGCATGCCACAGTCCAGGTGTTAGTCCCCTTGAAACAACATTTCCATCACTATTGTGGCCAGAAAGAGTCCCTGTGGGTTTTAAAATTTGCCTGCCTATTGAAGTCTATGGCGGTTCGCCCTGTTCGCCGGTTCGCGAACATTTGCCGATGTTCGCGTTCGCTATTCGCGAACGGCAAATTTTAGGTTCGCGACATCACTAGTAGTAACGTCCCTATGTGTGTCATTTTAACGTTTTTGCTCCACTTGGCATGAAGTAAGCTCTGAATCTTGCATCTTTTCAATTTTGTAATGAAAAATGCATTATACAAACATTGTTTTAACACTCCTACATTAATGCAAGTTTTTCATACTGTTACAAATTTACATTTTCTGCAATATACCACTAAAAAAAACACCCTGTATGCAGTTTGTGATATTAACCTTTTTTATAATCAGGTCCAAACAGGAATATATGGATAAGTAATCAAATTAATCATATTAATGTAATTTTTTTACCTTTCTTTCAGTGAACAGTATGGTAGAGGAGAGAGAGACTATACAACCAGTGCCTGGCATATGTGGTGAAGGCCAGTATTTACAATAGTAGACAGGAGCTGGGAGTCAGAAAAAGAAGAGAAAGGTGCCAGGTTAGGGTAGAATTAGAAAGAATGGTAGAATAGAAAGTCCGTGTTCAATGCTACACTACACCAAATAAAATTTCTCTCCTGGAACATAAGTAATCTACATGAATCTATCAAGAGGAAATCATTGTTTTGTGCTCTGTCTGCATGTCAGCCAGCCATAGAGTGCCTGCAGGAGACGCATTTAACAAAAGATAACACTGATAAGTTTCACAGATCACAATATAAAATCTTACTTCATTCCTGTTATAGCTCCTACTCTAGAGGAGTTAGCATTTTTTTTCACCAGAACATTCTGATCACCTGCAGGCACATTAAAAATTATGAAAAGGGCAGATTAATCTTCATGTATTGCACTGTAGGTATTACTTTATTTTCGTTAGCTAATGTTAATATCCCCTTACTCACTTTGCTCTAAGAGATTTTAATATTTATTATGGTCTTAGCTTAAGATTGATTTAGGTGTGCCAAGATGAACCTGGACCTTCGCTTACCTCACTGGTGCTACTGGTAAACTGGGCCTGATGAATTTATGTCATTCCAGCTACGCAGATGTTAATATATCTGCTACTCCTGTACTTAAGGTATGCTCTCCAGAATCGATTTAAAGCTAGGTAACATAGCTTTTCCTGTCACCATTCACCATAGTGTATAATTTAACTAATAGGCCTGTCTGGTCATTCCCCACTGGTTGGGGGACCTGTCTGGAGGGACCATGTGGAAGCTTAACCTTTTTGGCTTTGCCTCTTCTCTCCAGACAGGTACATTCCCTCTCAACTATCCATATTTCTAGAATGTAACAAATGTGCTTCCCACTTCAACATAGTCTGGAATACACATACGAGCTTCCTTAGGGGCCTACTCTTGAGGGAGGTAACTAAAATTAGTCAGTCCTCAAAATAATGGGTGGACGACTGATGTTAGTTGTAGAAAAATCAAAACGCAAACATAACAAATCCTAGCCCCACTACACAGTCTGCATGGCTGGGGTCTTAACATCTGTTGAAAAACACCTCTTTCACGAAAGCCAGACAAAAACTACTCTTCATTAGGCAATACCTTGAGGAAGAGGAACGGATTGCAGGCTATGCTGGCAGCTTACAAAAATTCCAAATTCTTCTAACAATAAAGGCCATATATCTGCCAGATGGAGCAGTTATCTCTTCATGAAGGGAGGATAAAATATTGCTGTATGTGGATACCTGCTTGTTTCTGTATGATGCAACTATTCCCTTAGAGAAGGTGATAATCACTGTATGCTAGCATCTCAGACCTTACAAATTGGTATATATCAACTTGTTTCTATGTTTCTATGATTCTACTGGCAGAAGGTTTTTATTTTACCTTACTACATTTTTTGCATTAATGTTAAAACCCTTCTGGGTGCAGCATCACCCCTCCCCCAAGCCACCCCTTATACTTACCTAAGCCCCATCTCAATCTGGGATGTGCACAAGAGCAGCGGCTCCCCTGGGTCTTTTTCTCCTCATTCGCTCACACAACAGCAGGAGCCAATGGCTCCTGCTGCTATCAATCACAGCCAATGAACCAATGAGGAGAGAGTGGGGGCAGGGCTGAGCCATGCTCTGTGTGTGAATGACAATGACTATTCATGGGAGCACGGTTTGGAAACAAGCCTGCTTAAGTGCCCCTATACCAAGAAGCTTGCTATTGGCTTGCTATTGGGGGCACTCAGCAGGGACAGGCTGGAGGAGCCAGGGCCGCCATCGGGCGACCCAAAAAGAACAGGATCGGGGCTGCTCTGTGCAAAACCATTGCACAGAGCAGCTAAGTATAACATGTTTGTTATTAAAAAAAAAGACTCGATCAACCACCCAATCCCAGAGTGTGCACTAGCAGATAAGAGTTGTTGAGTCCTTCTAGTACCTAAGTATGAGATGCAGATCTATGGGATTATATAAAATGTAATCTATTTTCCTTGCTGTCTAGATTTAAATAAAATTTTAAATATTGAACCTGACTACCCCAAACCACAGTGAAAAGAGTGAATCTCATAAAAATGATATGCTTATTCTAACTTTTTTATAGCCTTTACAATACACCTACTGTATTTGGATAAAAAATATTTGATGTCAAGCACATTTTTGGAAGAGTAGGCCTCCAATTAATTAGAAACACTATGCCTCCTCTGGAAGAAAGGAGACTTGGTTATTCCTAACCCCATTAATTGTGTTATTGATGATACAACTTCAGTACTTTGAAGGCTGGCATACAGTATATCTACCTTAGAAGACACCAACAAAGATGATCCCTTATACATGCACAGACTACCATTTCAACTTTAGAAGCAAGTTTCTCCTTTAAATTTACTCAATACCTTGCTCTTAAACTCTATCATAAGAATGATATGTTATTAATCAGGGTAATCTCCATTGTTTGACAATGAGCAGGCAGGTGTGTACAAGTGGGGCTGCAGGCAGAAAATCAGAAGAGATGCAGGAGCCCAGGTCTGGTTCAAGGTTGGACAAGCAAAGTCAACAGCTGATGGGCAGATCATTTACAGAATCAGAACCAGGAGAAGATCTAGAGCAAGAGGAGAAGGCAGAAGTGTGTCAAGGAAAAAGCCAGGGTTGGTAAAGATGGATAGCAAGAGCAGGTCAGAACAAGCTGGGTCGAGAACAGAAAATCAATTACGAAATACTGGACACAAGTTACAGGTACTGCTGAAGATAAGTCAGCATTGGCCATATGCAGCTATCCAGTTTAAATAGTCCACTTGGCACCAAGAATAGCACAAGGTGTTTGCACATATTCTCAGATATGCAGCCATGCACATCTCAACCTGAACTTGCACAAGGTTGCTCATACAAAAACACCATCTTTCATATTACTATGACCTTCCTGACACAGTCTCTGTGTTGCATTGTGTTTTTTACTTACTGCTTTCACATTTTCACATATTTCTGCTGCTATAAAAAAAAATGTATTCAAAAACTTGAATTATACCTAGATGAAAAGAAAAAGTCTGTATTCTTTAATAAATAGTTTGATCAAAAACATAATCATAATTTCTTCCACATCAGTGGTGGATATCACTAATTCAATGTGTTCAAATTAACCTCTTCAGCCCCGGAAAGTTTCCCTGACTTCATAACCAGGCCATTTTTTGCAATGTGGCACTGCATCCCTGTTAGGGAATCTACAATACGTAAAACACTAAACAAGAATGGATTTCATGGGAGGATACAACAGAGGAAGCCACTGCTGTCCAAACAAAACATTGCTGCACATTTACAATTTGCACAAGAGCACCTGGATGTTCCACAGCAGTACTGGCAAAATATTCTGTGGACAGATGAAACCAAAGTTGAGTTGTTTGGAAGAAACACACAACACTATGTGTGATGAAAAAGAGGCATAGCACACCAACATCAAAACCTCATCCCAACTGTGAAGTATGGTGGTGGGGGCATCATGGTTTGGGGCTGCTTTGCTGTGTCAGGGCCTGGACGGATTGCTATCATCAAAGGAAAAATGAATTGCCAAGTTTATCAAGACATTTTGCAGGAGAACTTAAGGCCATCTGTCTACCAGCTGAAGCTCAACAGAAGATGAGTGTTGCATGAGGACAATGACCCAAAGCATAGAAGTAAATCAACAACAGAATGGCTTAAACAGAAGAAAATACGCCTTCTGAAGTGGTCCAGTCAGAGTCCTGACCTCAACCCGATTGAGATGCTGTGGCATGACCTCAAGAAAGCGATTCACACCAGACATCCCAAGAATATTGCTGAACTGAAACAGTTCTGTAAAGAGGAATGGTCAAGAATTACTCTTGACCGTTGTGCATGTCTGATCTGCAACTACAGGAAACGTTTGGTTGAAGTTATTGCTGCCAAAGAAGGTTCAACCAGTTAATAAATCCAAGGGTTCACATACTTTTTCCACCTGCACTGTGAATGTTTACATGGTGTGTTCAATAAAAACATGGCAACATTTCATTCTTTGTGTGTTATTAATTTAAGCAGACTGTGATTGTCTATTGTTGTGACTTAGATGATGATGATCAGATCACATTTTATGACCAATTTGTGCAGAAATCCATATCATTCCAAAGGGTTCACATACTTTTTCTTGCAGCTGTATGTTTTACTTTATGCTATAAAACATACCCAATACAAAAATGTAAAAAAATGAATTTTTTTCATCAATTTAGGCCAATATGTATTCTGCTACATGCTTTTGGTAAAAAAAAATCCCAATAAGCGTGTATTGATTGGTTTGCGCAAAAGTTATAGCGTCTAAAAACTGTGGGATATATTTATTGAATTTTTATATTTTGTATTGTTTTTACTAGTCATGGCGGCGATCAGTGATTTTTAGTCAGGACTGTGACATTGCGATGGACAAATCAGACACCCCGTGACACTTTTGGGGGATCAGTGACACCAATACAGTGATCAGTGCTAAAAATAATGCACTGTCACTTTACTAATAACACTGTCAGGGAAGGGGTTAACATCAGGGACAATCAAAGGGTTAAATGTGCTCCAAGGGAGTGCTTGCTAACTCTGAGGGAAATGCTTTGACTGGGGGAAGACAGAGATCTGTGTTTCTGCTTAGCAGAAACACAAGATCTCCATCTTCCCCTCTCACAGAATGTGAAAACTATGTAAACAAGGCAGACCGCCGTTCTGCCTCTCTTGAGAATGATCACCAGATTCCGCTGGACCTGCTAATTTGGCTCCTACTGTGTCCAATCACAGCGGAAGCTGGTCATCAGCGGCGTGCACGCGCGCCCCAGATCCAGCCTACGAAATTATATACAGGTACGTGATTCCGCACAGGAGGGCTGCACACATGTAAGCATTTTAATTGGAAGACAATACATAGAGTACAACTATTACCTGAGCCCCAGCTACTTTCCAACAAATTCCCATAACCACACGAAGGGCAAAGCAACAGCTACATTTTAATGTGCTTCTCCTCAGCAACTTTTCTTTACTTTAAAGGTACTTCAAGGTATGGAAGAGCATATAACTCACTTTATGTGACAGCTTGCTGTAAGCACTGTTTTGTTACTGCAAAAAGGTTTGGGGGGCTTTTAAAATGGCGTAAAGATGGAAATATAATACAACGGTTTCTGGCGCATGGACAGTATGTGACCATAGGAAGCAAAGGTCCAAATGGGGATACAGCATAGGGGAATACAGCAATATTATGAAATATCTCAGTCCATAGGAAAGTCCATAAATTCTTAATATGCAAAATGGAGAGAGCAAGAAACAAGCGAGAGAGAATGAATAATAATTATAATAATAATTAGTAAAGATTAGTAAATTAGTGAAGATGAATAAACTTTGGAAAACTGACTCCAAAATTGGCTCAAACAAACCTGCTGTAGTGTAAAATGATGGATGAGCTGATTCGGCAGAATAGGGGCAATTATAAAGTGGGCGTTTCTATCTTTACAAGGGAGAGAGAAGGAAGCGCCAACTAAGCTCAGCAGTTAAAAGTAGGTTTTATTCACAATGGTTAGAAAAACTCACAGGATTGAGTAATTAAATGCACTCATCAACACATTGGGATGCCGTTCTGGTTCGTCCTGCAGACACAGATATGTGCTGGGGAACTGCTGGAGATATGAACAAAGAATGGAGCGTCCTGTGGCCACCAGGAAGTCCACACCAACCAGTGTGGAACTCACGGCAGATGTGAGGGCCTGAGGGCTTGTAGAAGGAGCTGGTTCTCCGAGCTCATAGCCTGTTGTTCCGGCAGTCTCTTCTCTTCCGGTGACATCACATCTTCTGTGAGTTCCATGCTGGTTGGCGGGGACTTCCTGGTGGCCACAGGACGCTCCATCTATCGCTCCTATCTCCAGCCGTTCCCCAGCACAGCGTGGTGTCTGCAGGATGGACAAGAGCAGCATCCCCATGTGTTGATGAGCGCATTTTACTACCCAATCCTGGGAGTTTTTTTAACCATTGTGAATAAAACCTACTTTTAACTGCTACACTTAGGTGGTGCTTTCTTCTCTCTCCCTTGTAAAGATAGAAACGCCCACTTTATAATTGCCCCTATTCTGCTGAATCAGCTCCTCCATCATTTTACGATGCAGCAGGTTTGTTTGAGCCAACTTTGGAGTCAGTTTTCCAAAGATTATTCATCTTCACTAATTTACCAATCTTTACTTATTATTATGTAGACATGAACCCACCAAGAATTGAGCCTTGATTTGTGAATTTTTTTCTCAAATAATGCAAAAATATTATGCATTTTGTTTTATTTTCTCCTAGATTGTAAGGTCTAACGAGCAGGGCCCTCTGATTCCTACTGTATTGAATAGTATTGTAACTGTTCTGTCTGCCCTTATGTTGTAAAACACTACACAAACTGTTGGTGCTATATAAAGCCTGCATAATAATCATTTTCTTAGAACTCATTTAGAGTTCAATTATCGTAATTTGATTATGTGCTGGAAGAGTTTTCAACTTTATAAAATATGCCTTCCCCAAAAAATCCTGTAGCCAGGTGGTTGTGTTCCAAAATAGATTTTTGCAAATATTAGAGGTTTTCTTAAAGTGGTTGTGAAGTCATAAGGATTTTTTTTTCTTCATGCATTCTATGCATTAAGATAAACAACCTTTTGTGTGCAGCAGCCCCCCTAATACTTACCTGAGCCCATAGGCTTGCGCACAGGGTTTGCCGGGTGTGCCTGGGTACACCCTAATCACCCTGTGCAGTGCCAATTCCCTCTGCTTCTTAGCGCCCCCTGTTTCCCCCTGTAGTGCTGCCAGCTTCCCATCCCTCTTCCGCCCGCTACTGAGGAGGATGTTTCAGGATGGATGAATGAATAACCACAGTGAGTGATCTGTACCGATCGCTCCTGTGTTCATTCAACTATTTACTATGCTTCAGTTTGTGAATGATCAGGAAGCTGCTCAGCACAGAGCACTTCCCATTTATTCGCTGTGCAGTGCAGCTCAGGATGCAGAGAAAGGAACTGGGTAAGCTCTGTCCTCACTCCCTTTTTCTCTGTTTAGACCCTTGATATTTCACCAAAGCCCCCCCCAATGGGGCTCCTAAAAAAATGTTAAAAAATAGTTTAAAAAAATAAACTATTGACACCATCTACTGTGCTACTGACACCAATCTCTGCTTTGCTGACGCTGTCCACTGCTCTGCTGAAATACAAGCATATGTGTTTGTGCTCTGGGGTGCACACCATAATGCAATAGCCTGCACACACCAATGCCTAGGCCCCATCTCTAACCAGCCATGTCCAGCAGTGCCTCGGCCGTCCGGGACACTCTCTGAGACACAGCAGCAGCGCTATTGGCTTCTGCTGCTGTCAATCAAACTCAGTTAGCCAATCAGGAGGTAGAGGGGCTGGGGCCGAAACACAGCTCTATGTCTGAATGGACACACAGAGCTGCGGCTCGGTTTGGGTGCTCCCATAGCAGGCTTCTTACTGTGGGGGGACTCAACAGAAGGGAGGGGCCAGGAGCTCCAGCCAGGGACCCGAGAAAAGAAGGATCCGGGCTGCCCTGTGCAAACAACTACACAGAGCAGGTAAGTATAACATGTTTGTTATTTTAATGGGAAAAAAACGAGACTTTACAATCACTTTAATTCTTATAAAGCAAAGTATATTTGTTGCTGAGAAGTTAAAAAGCTGTAATAAGGCTTATTCTGAGCTGAGCGCTGCTTACAAAGACAGGAAATGTTGAGTCAATGAATATTTTATTAATATGCCATTAGAAACAAGAGGCATTGCCGGGTAGAAATAGACGAAATGATACTTGTGTCAGGTCTATGTAATATACTAAACTGCCTTTATTGTTTAACCCTGTTCCCTCTTCCTATTTTATAAAAGTTGCTTGTCTTCCATACACAGCCCAGGCACCATTATGCTGGTTGGGCCAAAGGATGTAAACATAAACTACAAAAATCTGGAAATGAATAACTGTAACCAATAACATTTAATATTCATTAACTGATTTTGTATATTACATTACTGCAGCTTGCAAAATGAAAGCCCTGGTTATAGTGATGGAAGGCTCTTTCTATCCCAGGGTCAGATATATTGTTCCATGTTGCTTGCATGCAACATGACTAATGTTTAGCTGTAAAACATATTACCTCTCACAGGGTTTACATCACTCCTGATGACAATGTCCATGTCTGCTTTTCTCTCAGAGGGACAGCACCATTTTTGTTCAGGCATTCTTTAGAACCGCTGGGGCTGGGGTCAGTGATGCAAACCTATCTGCAAAACCAGGGAGACCCACGTCCCAGAGGTGCAGTGCACGTAAGTTGTGAGGGCAGAGCAGCGGCCGCAGGATGCATCAGCAACAGTCACAACAATTAACAGTCTAGCTCTTACAGAGGCAGAGGGGAGTCAATGGGCCCATAAGTTGAAGACTTCTAGTTCTTCCAGTGAGAGGGAGGACGGGGCTATTTATGTAGGGCAGCGTTTCCCAATTGGTGTTCCTCATTTTGCCACATCCAAGATGGCAGGGGCATTGAAAGACTCTTTGAGGAGCATTGAAAGACTCTGTCAGGGACATTGAAGAACTCTTTGAGGGGCATTGAAAGACTCTGTCAGGGGCATTGAAATTCTCTGCTAGGGATGTTAAAAGGCTCTGTAAGGGACATTAAAAAGCTATGCCAGGGGCATTGAAAGATTCTGTCAGGGACATTGAAAGACTCTTTGAGGGGCATTGAAAGACTCTGTCAGGGGCATTGAAATTCTCTGCTAGGGAACATTAAAAGACTCTGTAAGGGACATTAACAGGCTATATCAGGGGCATTGCAATTCTCTGTTAGGGACATTAAAAGACTCTTTGAGGGGCATTGAAAGACTCTGTCAGGAGGATTGAAATTCTCTGCTAGGGACATTAAGAGGCTCTGTAAGGGACATTAAAAGTTTCTGTCAGGGACATTGCAATTCTCTATGAGGGACATTAAAAGACTCTTTGAGGGGCATTGAAAGGCTCTGTCAGGGGCATTGAAATTCTCTTCTAGGGACATTAAAAAGTTATGTAAGGGACATTAAAAGGCTCTGTCAGGGGCATTGCAATTCTCTGTGAGGGACATTAAAAGACTCTTTGAGGGGCATTAAGAGGCTCTGTCAGGGAAATTGAAGTTTTCTGCTAGGGACATTAAAAGGCTCTGTAAGGGACATTAAAAGGCTCTGTCAGGGGTATTGCAATTCTCTGTTAGGGACATTAAAAGGCTCTGTAAGGGACATTAAAAGGCTCTGTCAGGAGCATTGCAATTATCTGTTAGGGACATTGAAATTCTTTGCAATGGACATAAAAAGGCTCAGTAAGAGACAATAAAAGGCTCTGTCAGGGCCATTGAAAGATTCTGTCAGGGGCATTGAAAGACTCTTTGAGGGGCATTGAAAGACTCTGTCAGGACTCTGTCAACAATTAAACTAGATATAAAAAGAATTTGCCAGCAAAAGAGAACATTACACTCTGCTCATTGAAAGGTTTGTGCTTCTCTACGGCACACATTTTTTTGTTGGGGTTCCAAGGTTTTGCTGTACCATGTCAAAGGGTTCCAAGGGAAAAAATAATTGGGAAACCCTGATGTAGAGTCACCCAGTTTCCAACATCGTTGTGGGTCCCTAGAAGAGGGAATCGATGACTGGAGGTCAGAAGTGAGTGGGACTGGGGAACTGAAGAGAGGAGAAGCCCTACAAGTTCCAGTTCCCTCAGTGAAGAGACAGAGGCTGCAGTTGTTTGCATGCAGTGCCCAAGGAACTTAGGGTTCTGTGAGGCCTATACCCAGATCTATCCCCGCCTCGCATCTATGCCCGGGTTCAGGCACAGAACAAAGCCTACTCCAGTCTGATCAAGAAAGTGGAGACCCTGTACACCCCACCTGGGAGAAGAGACAGGCAAAAACTTACCAGGTTCTTACTCTTCCAACCCCTTGTCCAAAGGACAAGGAGTACTGATACAATTATCCATATGCTCCCGGGGATATAATGTAGGAAATCAAGAACAAGAGAGGGGCCTGGTGTGAAGAAGCCTTTGGGACTTCCTATATGTCCCTAAGCCACATCGGAACCAATTCAAGCCTCAGTTGTGAGGCACCTCCCTTTCAATCAAGGCGAATTGGAATCTGGGGTGGTCCATCTACATTGACCGAGTAGATGTCAATCTACTAGATGGAAAAGGCCAAGCCTGGGCCATTAATATTCAAAATCCTGAAGGCAAGGGGCTAGTTAGACTGAAGAGTGTGATATATTGACTGAAAAGAGTTACAATGGGGCTGGTGTGCCTGAAGAGTCCCTTTGACACTAAAAGTTGCTGTTAGGACAGGAGGCATTGTTTCTAGTGTTGAGCGAACACGGACTGTATTATTCGTGTTCGTACCGAATAATTGGATTTTTTGTACCCGAACACGGACACGGACACTTTACTGTATGTTCGGGTAAAAATCCGTGTTCGGTCGTTTTATTTCCGGGTTTTGCATGCTTTGGCGCTCTTTTCATGGCGGGCTTTCAACAGCCAATCAACAATCGTTTAACTGGTGTGCCTTAAGCCATCCCAGCCATGCCTGCAAATGTCTCAGTAGCTGTGATTGGCCGTCTGAAGCATGTGACCAAGTCTTTATAAGTTCGAGGCAGCCGCAGCGGCGTCATTATGCTGCTTAGATTCAGGGACAGAGCACACATCAACGTGCTGGCTGCTGATTAGGGAAAGATAGGCAGGAAAAAACCATTTGTGTCCGGATAGAATTGAGGGACAGGTCGGAGTGTTTAGGCAGGGCGAGTTGTAGGCATTTTAGGGATAGAGTCTGCTGAATTATATAGGGTCAGTGTCTTCTACAAACTACAATCGATATTGCTGTGTGGGGGGTGGGGTCTGCACTCAATCCTGATCTACGATCTCTTCTCAATCCTGTTAGGGACAGAGTCTGCTGAATTTTAGGGAAACTGTGTTCTACAAACTACAATCGATATTGCTGTGTGGTGTGGGATTGGAGATAGGCAGGTGTCAGTGATCCACATCCATTTTTCTGTGTGTGAGCTGCAGTGAACACAATCTTTTTGGGCTGCAGTGAACACAATCTTTTTGGGCTGCAGTGAACACAATCTTTTTGGGGTGCAGTGAACAAAATCTTTTTGGGGTGCAGTGAACACAATCCTTTTTGGTGTGCAGTGGACACAATCTTTGTGGGGTGCAGTGAACAAAATCCTTTGTGGGGTGCAGTGAACACAATCTTTTTGGGGTGCAGTGAACAAAATCCTTTTTGGGGTGCAGTGAACAACATCCTTTTTGGGGTGCAGTGAACACAATCTTTTTGGGGTGCAGTGAACAAAATCCTTTGTGGGGTGCAGTGAACACAATCTTTTTGGGGTGCAGTGAACACAATCTTTTTGGGGTGGAGTGAACAACATCCTTTTTGGGGTGCAGTGAACAAAATCCTTTTTGGGGTGCAGTGAACAAAATCATTTTTGGGGTGCAGTGAACACAATCTTTTTGGGGTGCAGTGAACACAATCTTTGTGGGGTGCAGTGAACACAATCTTTTTGGGGTGGAGTGAACAACATCCTTTTTGGGGTGCAGTGAACAACATCCTTTTTGGGGTGCAGTGAACACAATCTTTTTGGGGTGCAGTGAACACAATCTTTGTGGGGTACAGTGAACAGAATCTTTGTGGGGTGCAGTGAACACAATCTTTGGGGGGTACAGTGAACACAATCTTTGTGAGGTGCAGTGAACACAATCTTTGTGGGGTGCAGTGAACACAATCATTGTGGGGTGCAGTGAACTCAATCTTTGTGGGGTACAGTGAACACAATCTCATACTGAAGGTTTGAGGGTGCTGCCTGTTCCATACTCCCCCTACTCCTCATCTAGCCTTTTAGGGGTACAAACAATAGTAATTGGGGCCTAGTGTGGTTGTGTACGTGTGATATACATACACTTTTTTGGGATCATATTTTCTATTCCGCTATTTAATCAAAAACCTTTGGGGATCAGTTAAATTGGGGGATAGTCTGTGTTGGTACGTGTGAGAGAGATCCACCTTTCCAAGTTGTTGGGGTTCATCTCATACTTCTGAAGGTTTGAGGGTGCTGCCTGTTCCATACTCCCCCTACTCCTAGCCTTTTAGGGGTACAAACAATAGTAATTGGGGCCTAGTGTGGTTGTGTACGTGTGATATACATACACTTTTTTGGGATCATATTTTCTATTCCGCTATTTAATCAAAAACCTTTGGGGATCAGTTAAATTGGGGGATAGTCTGTGTTGGTACGTGTGAGAGAGATCCACCTTTCCAAGTTGTTGGGGTTCATCTCATACTTCTGAAGGTTTGAGGGTGCTGCCTGTTCCATACTCCCCCTACTCCTAGCCTTTTAGGGGTACAAACAATAGTAATTGGGGCCTAGTGTGGTTGTGTACGTGTGATATACATACACTTTTTTGGGATCATATTTTCTATTCCGCTATTTAATCAAAAACCTCTGGGGATCAGTTAAATTGGGGGATAGTCTGTGTTGGTACGTGTGAGAGAGATCCACCTTTCCAAGTTGTTGGGGTTCATCTCATACTTCTGAAGGTTTGAGGGTGCTGCCTGTTTCATACTCCCCCTACTCCTAGCCTTTTAGGGGTACAAACAATAGTAATTGGGGCCTAGTGTGGTTGTGTACGTGTGATATACATACACTTTTTTGGGATCATATTTTCTATTCCGCTATTTAATCAAAAACCTTTGGGGATCAGTTAAATTGGGGGATAGTCTGTGTTGGTACGTGTGAGAGAGATCCACCTTTCCAAGTTGTTGGGGTTCATCTCATACTTCTGAAGGTTTGAGGGTGCTGCCTGTTCCATACTCCCCCTACTCCTAGCCTTTTAGGGGTACAAACAATAGTAATTGGGGCCTAGTGTGGTTGTGTACGTGTGATATACATACACTTTTTTGGGATCATATTTTCTATTCCGCTATTTAATCAAAAACCTTTGGGGATCAGTTAAATTGGGGGATAGTCTGTGTTGGTACGTGTGAGAGAGATCCACCTTTCCAAGTTGTTGGGGTTCATCTCATACTTCTGAAGGTTTGAGGGTGCTGCCTGTTCCATACTCCCCCTACTCCTAGCCTTTTAGGGGTACAAACAATAGTAATTGGGGCCTAGTGTGGTTGTGTACGTGTGATATACATACACTTTTTTGGGATCATATTTTCTATTCCGCTATTTAATCAAAAACCTTTGGGGATCAGTTAAATTGGGGGATAGTCTGTGTTGGTACGTGTGAGAGAGATCCACCTTTCCAAGTTGTTGGGGTTCATCTCATACTTCTGAAGGTTTGAGGGTGCTGCCTGTTCCATACTCCCCCTACTCCTAGCCTTTTAGGGGTACAAACAATAGTAATTGGGGCCTAGTGTGGTTGTGTACGTGTGATATACATACACTTTTTTGGGATCATATTTTCTATTCCGCTATTTAATCAAAAACCTTTGGGGATCAGTTAAATTGGGGGATAGTCTGTGTTGGTACGTGTGAGAGAGATCCACCTTTCCAAGTTGTTGAGGTTCATCTCATACTTCTGAAGGTTTGAGGGTGCTGCCTGTTCCATACTCCCCCTACTCCTAGCCTTTTAGGGGTACAAACAATAGTAATTGGGGCCTAGTGTGGTTGTGTACGTGTGATATACATACACTTTTTTGGGATCATATTTTCTATTCCGCTATTTAATCAAAAACCTTTGGGGATCAGTTAAATTGGGGGATAGTCTGTGTTGGTACGTGTGAGAGAGATCCACCTTTCCAAGTTGTTGGGGTTCATCTCATACTTCTGAAGGTTTGAGGGTGCTGCCTGTTCCATACTCCCCCTACTCCTAGCCTTTTAGGGGTACAAACAATAGTAATTGGGGCCTAGTGTGGTTGTGTACGTGTGATATACATACACTTTTTTGGGATCATATTTTCTATTCCGCTATTTAATCAAAAACCTTTGGGGATCAGTTAAATTGGGGGATAGTCTGTGTTGGTACGTGTGAGAGAGATCCACCTTTCCAAGTTGTTGGGGTTCATCTCATACTTCTGAAGGTTTGAGGGTGCTGCCTGTTCCATACTCCCCCTACTCCTAGCCTTTTAGGGGTACAAACAATAGTAATTGGGGCCTAGTGGGGTTGTGTACGTGTGATATACATACACTTTTTTGGGATCATATTTTCTATTCCGCTATTTAATCAAAAACCTTTGGGGATCAGTTAAATTGGGGGATAGTCTGTGTTGGTACGTGTGAGAGAGATCCACCTTTCCAAGTTGTTGGGGTTCATCTCATACTTCTGAAGGTTTGAGGGTGCTGCCTGTTACATACTCCCCCTACTCCTAGCCTTTTAGGGGTACAAACAATAGTAATTGGGGCCTAGTGTGGTTGTGTACGTGTGATATACATACACTTTTTTGGGATCATATTTTCTATTCCGCTATTTAATCAAAAACCTTTGGGGATCAGTTAAATTGGGGGATAGTCTGTGTTGGTACGTGTGAGAGAGATCCACCTTTCCAAGTTGTTGGGGTTCATCTCATACTTCTGAAGGTTTGAGGGTGCTGCCTGTTCCATACTCCCCCTACTCCTAGCCTTTTAGGGGTACAAACAATAGTAATTGGGGCCTAGTGTGGTTGTGTACGTGTGATATACATACACTTTTTTGGGATCATATTTTCTATTCCGCTATTTAATCAAAAACCTTTGGGGATCAGTTAAATTGGGGGATAGTCTGTGTTGGTACGTGTGAGAGAGATCCACCTTTCCAAGTTGTTGGGGTTCATCTCATACTTCTGAAGGTTTGAGGGTGCTGCCTGTTACATACTCCCCCTACTCCTCATCTAGCCTTTTAGGGGTACAAACAATAGTAATTGGGGCCTAGTGTGGTTGTGTACGTGTGATATACATACACTTTTTTGGGATCATATTTTCCATTCCGCTATTTAATCAAAAACCTTTGGGGATCAGTTAAATTGGGGGATAGTCTGTGTTGGTACGTGTGAGAGAGATCCACCTTTCCAAGTTGTTGGGGTTCATCTCATACTTCTGAAGGTTTGAGGGTGCTGCCTGTTCCATACTCCCCCTACTCCTAGCCTTTTAGGGGTACAAACAATAGTAATTGGGGCCTAGTGTGGTTGTGTACGTGTGATATACATACACTTTTTTGGGATCATATTTTCTATTCCGCTATTTAATCAAAAACCTCTGGGGATCAGTTAAATTGGGGGATAGTCTGTGTTGGTACGTGTGAGAGAGATCCACCTTTCCAAGTTGTTGGGGTTCATCTCATACTTCTGAAGGTTTGAGGGTGCTGCCTGTTACATACTCCCCCTACTCCTCATCTAGCCTTTTAGGGGTACAAACAATAGTAATTGGGGCCTAGTGTGGTTGTGTACGTGTGATATACATACACTTTTTTGGGATCATATTTTCTATTCCGCTATTTAATCAAAAACCTTTGGGGATCAGTTAAATTGGGGGATAGTCTGTGTTGGTACGTGTGAGAGAGATCCACCTTTCCAAGTTGTTGGGGTTCATCTCATACTTCTGAAGGTTTGAGGGTGCTGCCTGTTCCATACTCCCCCTACTCCTAGCCTTTTAGGGGTACAAACAATAGTAATTGGGGCCTAGTGTGGTTGTGTACGTGCGAGATACATACACTTTTTTTGATCATATTTCCTATTCCGCTATTCAATAAAAACCTTTGAGGATCAATTGAATTGCGGGATAGTCTGTGTCGGTACGTGTGAGAGAGATCCACCTTTCCAAGTTGTTGGGGTTCATCTCATACTTCTGAAGGTTTGAGGGTGCTGCCTGTTCCATACCCCCCCTACTCCTCATCTAGCCTTTTAGGGGTACAAACAATAGTAATTGGGGCCTAGTGTGGTTGTGTACGTGCGAGATACATACACTTTTTTTGATCATATTTCCTATTCCGCTATTCAATAAAAACCTTTGAGGATCAATTGAATTGCGGGATAGTCTGTGTCGGTACGTGTGAGAGAGATCCACCTTTCCAAGTTGTTGGGGTTCATCTCATACTTCTGAAGGTTTGAGGGTGCTGCCTGTTCCATACTCCCCCTACTCCTAGCCTTTTAGGGGTACAAACAATAGTAATTGGGGCCTAGTGTGGTTGTGTACGTGTGATATACATACACTTTTTTGGGATCATATTTTCTATTCCGCTATTTAATCAAAAACCTTTGGGGATCAGTTAAATTGGGGGATAGTCTGTGTTGGTACGTGTGAGAGAGATCCACCTTTCCAAGTTGTTGGGGTTCATCTCATACTTCTGAAGGTTTGAGGGTGCTGCCTGTTCCATACCCCCCCTACTCCTCATCTAGCCTTTTAGGGGTACAAACAATAGTAATTGGGGCCTAGTGTGGTTGTGTACGTGCGAGATACATACACTTTTTTTGATCATATTTCCTATTCCGCTATTCAATAAAAACCTTTGAGGATCAATTGAATTGCGGGATAGTCTGTGTCGGTACGTGTGAGAGAGATCCACCTTTCCAAGTTGTTGGGGTTCATCTCATACTTCTGAAGGTTTGAGGGTGCTGCCTGTTCCATACCCCCCCTACTCCTCATCTAGCCTTTTAGGGGTACAAACAATAGTAATTGGGGCCTAGTGTGGTTGTGTACGTGCGAGATACATACACTTTTTTTGATCATATTTCCTATTCCGCTATTCAATAAAAACCTTTGAGGATCAATTGAATTGCGGGATAGTCTGTGTCGGTACGTGTGAGAGAGATCCACCTTTCCAAGTTGTTGGGGTTCATCTCATACTTCTGAAGGTTTGAGGGTGCTGCCTGTTCCATACCCCCCCTACTCCTCATCTAGCCTTTTAGGGGTACAAACAATAGTAATTGGGGCCTAGTGTGGTTGTGTACGTGCGAGATACATACACTTTTTTTGATCATATTTCCTATTCCGCTATTCAATAAAAACCTTTGAGGATCAATTGAATTGCGGGATAGTCTGTGTCGGTACGTGTGAGAGAGATCCACCTTTCCAAGTTGTTGGGGTTCATCTCATACTTCTGAAGGTTTGAGGGTGCTGCCTGTTCCATACCCCCCCTACTCCTCATCTAGCCTTTTAGGGGTACAAACAATAGTAATTGGGGCCTAGTGTGGTTGTGTACGTGTGATATACATACACTTTTTTTGGATCATATTTTCTATTCCGCTATTTAATTTAACTGGGCCTCCATGCGAGACCTGTGTGCCTTGTTGCGCTGTTTTGAGTACTCCACCAACATGGCCAGTGGCAATGACGCCGTTCTCAGCTTAACTATCCCACTTCTATGCCTCCTTGAAAAAACAATTCGGGCGATGATGGAAGAGGATGTGGCACAGGATGAGGAGGAGGAGGAGGATGAAGAGGTAACATTTCCAAGGCTTTCAGGGCAGTCATTCGCAAGGGGCTCCGAGGGTGGGTTCCTGCACACGCAAACGCCAGGGACGCAATTGTCCAGCAGGGGCACAGTTCTGGAGGATGAGGAGGATGAGGAGGAGGAGGAGCTGGAGGAGGAGATGGAACCATGTTCACAGCAGGGTGGCACCCAGGCCAGCTCATGGCCATCACTGGTGCGTGGCTGGGGGGATACAGAGGACACGGACCATACACCTCCCACAGAGGACAGCCTTTCGTTGCCTCTGGGCAGCCTGGCACACATGAGCGATTACATGCTGCAGTGTCTCCACAACGACCGCCGAGTTGCCCACATTCTAACTTGTGCTGATTACTGGGTGGCCACGCTGCTGGATCCCCGTTACAAGGACAACGTACCGTCCTTAATTCACTCACTGGAGCGCGATCGCAAGATGCGCGAGTACAAGCGCACGCTGGTAGACGCCATGCTGCTGGCATTCCCATCTGACAGCGGGGCCACAGTGGAAGCACAAGGCAGAGGAGGAGGAGGAGGAGGTCGCCAACGCAACCAGGGCACCGCCAGCACCTCAGAAGGCAGGGTTAGCATGGCCGAAATGTGGAAAAGCTTTGTCAGCACGCCACAACAAACAGCAGCACCAGCAGCTCAGATGGAACGTCTTAGCAGGAGGCAGCATTTTACCAACATGGTGGAGCAGTATGTGTGCACACGCCTACATGTAGTGAATGACGGGTCTGCCCCCTTCAACTTCTGGGTCTCCAAATTGGGCACATGGCCTGAGCTTGCCCTTTACGCCTTGGAGGTGCTGGCGTGCCCTGCAGCCAGTGTATTATCTGAACGGGTATTTAGCACGGCTGGGGGCGTTATAACAGACAAGCGCAGCCGCCTGTCCAGAGACAATGTGGACAAGCTCACGTTCATTAAAATGAACCAGGCATGGATCCCACGGGACTTTTCCGTACCTTATGCAGAATAGCAATGGATACCGACCTTACCCACCCATTGTTCCATTTTTGCTCTTTCTCACTCTTTTGGGGTGTACCCTCATTTAAAATTTGTGAAAAGAAGCAGTGTTGGCTACCTCGTCCTCCTCCTCAGGGCCAGATTAATGTAGGGGCTATTGGAGCTGCAGCTCCAGGCCCCTACCTTTTATATAGGCCCCGGGTTGGCCATATTCACTGTTACCGCTCTTCTGTCACTTGTAAACACAGAAGTCTGGCTTCTATGCTCGCTTCCCCAGGCAGCACCCTCAGAACCTCCCCACACAGCGTGAAGGCCGGACAAGGAGGGACAGTTGGCGATGCATGGATGTGTTTATGGGCTTCAGAGACAGCATCCCATGTTGAATTAGGCATGCATGGCTGCACCCTTCCTCCTCTGGGTGCATGGCAAGGCACGGCCCTAAGGCCCTTCAAAATCCTCAGCACCAAGCCCATGATGCTGTTAATCCGGCCCTGGTCCTCCTCCACCGCCGCTTCCACCTACACCGCCCATAGGTGTGCGCAGCCTATTGCATTAAGGTGTGCACCCCAAAGTTGAAATACACATGCATGTGTTTGCCAGCAGGGAGAGTAATGTATCGGGGCCATGTACCTGTAGGCAAGGAGAAATAGAGCAGAGCAGGTCCCAGGGAGATCTTTCCCATCTCCTCACTGGCAATGCTATGTGCCCTAGGTGATTAGGGTGTGCCCAGGCACACCCAGCACACCCTGTGCGCACGCCTATGTCACCGCCACATCCACCACCACCTTAACCTCCCTCCTACTCCATATGGGCCTCGTCCTTCAGAGATGAAGAAGAACATTGTTTTATTTTTCTGTTTTTTTTGTTGTTTTAAGTTATTTCCCTATCCACATTTGTTTGCAGAGCACTTGCCATGCTCTTAATTACGTTTTGCTGCCATTTGCAGCACTCTAGCCCTTTCCTTTGGTGTTTTAGAGCCATTTTAGTGCCTTAAAGTTCGGGTCCCCATTGACTTCAATGGGGTTCGGTGTCCGGGAAAAGTTCGGTAAAAGTCCGGGACACGGACCCGGACTTTTTTTTAAAGTTCGGCCGAACCCGTCGAACACGGACATCTAGGTGTTCGCTCAACCCTAATTGTTTCCAAATCCTCTTCGCTTCTATCCTTGCAAAAGAAGATGGGAATCAGCGAAACTGCTACAGTTTCTTAACCTTTTCCTGTTAAAGCCTGGGGCTACTACCTGGAGGGGGCAAACCCCCTAGTTCACAAATACATCCTATTAAAGAACCCTTTGTGAAGATCTTCTTGGCCTTGGTCCTTTCTAAAAGGAGTGTTGAGAAAAGATACTTTGCGAAGATACTTTATTTAAGGGACACTTTGAGAAGATTCTTTTGGGTCAATGAGCCAATATAACTAAGTACAAAGAAAAAACACTTTACGACGATACTTTGTTTTAAAGGACACTTTGTGACGATCCTCCTTTGGGCCAGTGGGCCTGAGTAATGCTGAAGGAAACTTTGTGCGAGTTTCTACCTTGTGAGAGAAGGGAAGCGGCTCATTGCCTCTTTAGAGAGAGGGATGCCAGAGTGAAGTTTCCTTGAAGAGTTCCTACAGAGACTCACAAGTAAGGCAAGCTTTGCTCAGGCTCCAGCAAGAATAGCTTGCTGCCAGGAGAAGACGTGTTGCCTTGGTGTTACATAAGGAAAGGACACATCAGTCAGGTCGACTCCGCATTTCTTCATCCTAAATTTTGGGTCTGACTATAATAGGAAAGAGCCAGTGCCCTGGTATCTGAGAAGGACTGTGCCTATTGCTAGTCAAAAATGGTTCCCAGATGGAATCTGTGATATGTTAGTTAGATTGGTGGGAATTGTTCTGTTTTGTCTATTACAGGTGCACAACAGAGCGAAGAGTCAAGCGTGTCAGCATTGTTAGAGATCTCAAGGGAATGTTAGCGTCAGACTTTTTGTGGGTGAGAAGGTCGCCTCTACGGAGAGGGCAGTCTCACCATAAGTATGTAGGATGTTTAAAATTCCTATGTACTTACCTTTTCCTTTGCAGGCTTGCGGAGGACCTTCTGGCCTTGGAAAGGCCGTCCACTGTCTACATTTGTACATATGTAAAATTGCTATTTGTAGTTTAGTCAGTTAGGAGGTTTTACCTTCACCTGTCAGACAGATTTTTGTTTGGCGGGGGGTGCATTTTTTATAAATGGACCCCGTAACTTTCCATGTGTAAAAATTTACAGAAGAGATATATACTTTTTCACTTAATTTATTGTATCCACTGGCTACATATGGGGTATGCCCCATGGCCCTGTACATATGTTATTTCCCTTTTCCCCCTTTCAAAGTTTGTGGGATACTTCTTGTAAATTTTGTACAGGTATTTTTGTAGGGGTGAATGCCCAGAGCCAGTGAGGACATGGCTCATTTTGGCGGGGGGTGGATGTAGCACCTCTTAGGTAGGTGCTAGGGAGAGAGTATAGTTTTGAATCCTATCTGATTACCAAAGGGATTGCAGGTACATCTATATTTGTTCTCTGCCTACCAGAGAGCAGGTTCTGCTAGGGTGTACTGCTCAATGTGCTCAGGTGCAATTCAGTCTGTCTGAAGAGTGTTTCACACTGGTCCAATAGGGAGGCATATTGGAAAGTGGGAGGAAACCTGACGAATGAATACACAGGCATTTAATACAGCCCTGGTGATTTGACAGAGGAAAGTGCCTTGATGCATGCTGGGATACTGTATAAAAGCCAGAACACATGTGCTCAGGGCCTTTTGTCTGGATACCAGTGTCCTGGAGGGAGGGGGCTGCCTCCTCTGTAGAGGTGCCATGTGGTCTCAGGTAGTCGACCTGAGGGCCTAGAGAGCTAGAGAGAAACTAAACCCAGAGGTCCTGTGGAGCTGACTGAGATGGGAGACACTGAAGAATCTGATTCTGCAGCACAGTGAGTACAGATCTGTGTCAGGGGGCCTGACCTGAGGGGGGCCACCCCTGCAGCTAGAAGAGTCAGAGGACAAGTGTCAGTAAAGGGGATGTTAGAGAGTGTCCTGAAGAGAATGTAGATCACCAAGTCTATTGCTGGAGAGAAAGAGCAAGGAGGCTTAACCCTTTCCATACATGTGGCAATATGGTTTAAGCAGTGAGACTGTTTCCACAAGCAACCTGGTGAGGAGAGGTCAAGTTAGAGTTGTCCTTATCCAATGTACATAGTTCCAGTTGGAGTATCCCACTATTCCCTTCTCCCATCCAAGTTCCACAAAAAATACTAAAAACCAACACCCCAGGACTGTTTATTGAGTGTTTAGCCATTGAGAGAAAGGATGAATGTGTTAACTGTACCCTAAGTGACTGTGTGCTGGCAACCAGAGAAGGCCCAACAAGTCATCATACAGCAAGCCCTAGGGGACAGTGCCATATTTGGGGGCATCGTCCGCGATTTCTTCTGAGTTACAGCAGTGGTTGCTACCGGCAACGGCCAAGTATTTGCCCAAGTAACGCTATGTCTTCTCAAGCAAAGTGCTGGAATGTCAGCTAGAAGAGTCAGAGGACAAGTATCAGTAAAGGGGATGCTAGAGAGTGTCCTGAAGAGAATGTAGTTTACCAAGTCTATTGCTGGAGAGAAAGAACAAGGAGACTTAACCCTTTCCATACATGCGGTGGTATGGTTTAAGCAGTGAGACTGCTTCCAGAAGCAACCTGGTGAGGCCAAGTGAGAGTTGTCCTTATCAAATGTACATAGTTTTAGTTGGAGTATCCCACTATTCCCTTCTCCCATCCAAGTCCCACAAAAAAAATACTAAAAACCAACACCCCTGGACTGTTTATTAAGCAACGAGCCATTGGGAGTAAGGATGAATGTGTGAACTGTATCCCAAGTGACTAGAATAATAGTAGCGCTGAAACACTATATAAGAGTTCCTAAAATAGACAGTGGATGTCCACTAAAATAACAGTGTGGTAAAAACTTAGTCCTCACAGTCTTTAATTGACTAATACCATAAGTCTATTAACGGGTGAATTTAAACATCAATCCCCCTTCCAGATCTTCAATAAACATGAAAGTCCAATGTTATTAACGGTAGTTGTTGGGTAAGTACTGCAAAACCTCCGTGTAGTCTGGTCGGGTCACCACAAATCCACCACCAAGTGCAGGGGGACAATAAGAAATGGCCACTCACCGGATAGATATGCTCACCTACTCTCATAAGTGAGCACCACTCGCATAATGATCACAAATCCACATGTCACCATAGGATAGGTTAAATCGAGCAAGAGATGGTTCCCAATCCAGTGTAGTGTCCCTTTTCTGCCAATGTCTCCCAAATATGTGGAAAATAAACAGATATCTCCACTAGTGCAATACGTCTCATAAGGCTTTATTCCAAAGTAAAACAACACATAATGCACTCACTTGTAGTTGGATAAATCACAGCATCTCTCATAAAGGCAGTATCGGGACCCCTTCCCCTAATCCGATGTGGCTCCACGCCAGATCGGGTAGTTCCGGATGTCCTTTGCTGCCATAAACCACGATTGGGTGCGTCGTCTGGCCACGCCCCGACGCGTTTCGTCACTTCCTGACTTCAACTGGGGGCGCCCCCAGTTGAAGTCAGGAAGTGACGAAACGCGTCGGGGCGTGGCCAGACGACGCACCCAATCGTGGTTTACGGCAGCAAAGGACATCCGGAACTACCCGATCTGGCGTGGAGCCACATCAGATTAGGAGAAGGGGTCCCGATACTGCCTTTATGAGAGATGCTGTGATTTATCCAACTACAAGTGAGTGCATTATGTGTTGTTTTACTTTGGAATAAAGCCTTATGAGACGTATTGCACTAGTGGAGATATCTATTTATTTTCCACATATTTGGGAGACATTGGCAGAAAAGGGACACTACACTGGATTGGGAACCATCTCTTGCTCGATTTAACCTATCCTATGGTGACATGTGGATTTGTGATCATTATGCGAGTGGTGCTCACTTATGAGAGTAGGTGAGCATATCTATCCGGTGAGTGGCCATTTCTTATTGTCCCCCTGCACTTGGTGGTGGATTTGTGGTGACCCGACCAGAATACACGGAGGTTTTGCAGTACTTACCCAACAACTACCGTTAATAACATTGGACTTCCATGTTTATTGAAGATCTGGAAGGGGGATTGATGTTTAAATTCACCCGTTAATAGACTTATGGTATTAGTCAATTAAAGACTGTGAGGACTAAGTTTTTACCACACTGTTATTTTAGTGGACATCCACTGTCTATTTTAGGAACTCTTATATAGTGTTTCAGCGCTACTATTATTCTATTGACATTGTTACCAAATATTCATATTTGTTCAAGTAGCAGCTTCAGGGGTATCATTTTATTTCCAGCAGTTGCTGGTGCATCCTAAAGCGCGGAGATAGTCACACAGTTTGGGCGGTAACTGAGGACTATTATTTTATCATGTACCCCAAGTGACTGTGTGCTGGTACCCAGAGAAGGCCCAACATACAGCAAGCCCTACGGGGACAGTGCTACACGTGATTGGGTACTCTTTGGAAAATGAAGCGTCACCACATTCACATAAGCTCTGGGACAAATTCCCTTGCAGAGTGCAACTTGACTTGCAAAGGTAACAGTGTATTTGCCTTTAGTAAATCAACCCCAAAGTGTGAATAAATGTTCTCCCTACAAAGAAGATAGTGAATATCTACCTCTCTTAATGCCTGCAGTACCATATGCTGCTCCAATAAAGAGAAATTGGAGTGAATTACTAAAGTCTAATAGGAAATTATTGCTGATTTCTATCATCCAATCACGCGCATACAAAAATAATTTTCTTTGCATGTGACTGAGTATTCATGGCAAATTAAAATTTTACTACATTAACTAAGCCCTGGCAAAAGTTTTGTTGCAAAATGAACAGTCTATTTGCCTTTAGTAAATCAACCTCATTGTCTCCCAAAGCCTCTTCACAAATTGAGACCTCTGGCATTTCAGATCGCGGGTGGAATCATGAATCGCCGCAAAACACTGGATGCGCTTGCGATCCCTTTTATTTTCAATGGCACCCATAGTTACATAGTTACATAGTTACATAGTTAGTGAGGTTGAAAAAGGACATCAGTCCATCCAGTTCAACCTATGATGTGTGTGTGTGTGTTTGCTGTTAACCGTACATTGTATACCCCTGTATGTTGTGGTCTTTAAGGTGCCCATCTAATAGTTTTTTGAAACTATCAATGCTCCCTGCTGATACGACTGCTTGCGGAAGAGAATTCCACATCTTTACTACTCTTACAGTGAAGAACCCCCTGCGTATTTTAAGGTTAAACCACCTTTCCTCTAGTTTTAGTGAGTGGCCACGTGTCTTATTGTATTGCCTTTCTCTGAATAGGTTTTTCAATATGCTAGGGTTGCCAGTACAGTATTTGTACATTGATATCATATCACCCCTCAATCGTCTCTTCTCCAGAGAGAATAGGTTCAGTGCTTGTAGTCTTTCCTCATAGCTGATGTCCTCCATTCCCCTAATTATTTTTGTTGCCCTTCTCTGGACTTTCTCCAGTTCCAGCACATCCTTCCTGAGGATCGGTGCCCAGAACTGGAAAGCATACTCCAGATGTGGCCGGACCAGAGTCTTGTAGAGTGGGAGAATAATCTCTTTATTTCTGGAGTGAACCCCTTTTTTTATACATCCCAGTATTTTGTTGGCTTTGCTTGCAGCGGCTTTGCATTGCATGCCACTGCCAAGCCTGTTTTATACCAGTATCCCCAGGTCCTTTTCCATCCTAGACTCACCCAGAGGTCCCCCCCCCCTAATGAGTAGCTTGCTTTCTGGTTTCTGGCTCCCAAGTGCATTACTTTACATTTTTCAACATTAAACCTCATCTGCCATGTAGTTGCCCACCCCATTATTTTGTTCAGGTCTGCTTGTAAAGTTTCCACATCCTGCCCAGAAGATATTGGCATGCTTAGTTTAGTATCATCTGCAAATACCGAGATTTTACTCGATATCCCCTCCTCTAGATCACTTATGAATAAATTAAACAGGATTGGCCCCAGGACAGAACCCTGGGGGACTCCGCTTTCCACACCCGCCCAATCTGAGTACTCCCCATTAATCACCACCCTTTGCAACCTCCCCTGGAGCCAGTTCTCTATCCAGGTACTCACCTTATGGTCCATACCTACCTTCCTTAGTTTGAACAGTAAGCGTTTGTGGGGAACGGTGTCAAAGGCCTTTGCAAAGTCCAGATACACCACATCCACAGGCTTACCTTTATCTAGGTGGCAGCTCACTTCATCATAGAAGGTTAATAGATTGGTCTGGCAAGAACGATTTTTCATGAATCCATGCTGATTACTACTAATAATACCGTTTTCATTACTAAAGTCTTGTATGTGGTCCCTTAACATCCCCTCAAAAATCTTGCAGACTACTGATGTTAGGCTGACCGGCCTATAGTTACCCGGGATATATCTCGGCCCCTTTTTAAATATTGGTACCTCGTTGGCTTTTTTCCAATCAGCTGGCACCATACCGTCTGTAAACTATCCTTAAAGATCAAGAATAATGGTCTGGCAATCACCTGGCTGAGCTCCTTAAGAACCCTCGGTTGCAAGCCATCCGGTCCCAGTGATTTATTTGTGTTAAGTTTCTCTAGTTTAGTTCTAAGTCTATCTTCTGTTAGCCATGGCAGTATTTCCTGAGGTGTGTTGTTTAGTTTGGCCTTACAAGCTGGGTTAGTGTAGCCCCCCAATTCTTTTGTGAAGACTGAAGAGAAGAAATTATTTAACACTACCGCCTTTTCCCTGTCCTCTGTGGCCAAAACTCCCTTATCGTCTTTTATGGGGCCAATGTGCTCTGGCCTCGCTTTCTTACTGTTTATATACTTAAAGAATTTTTTGGGGTTCTTTTTACTCTCTTCCGCTATATGTCTCTCGTGTTCTATTTTAGCCGCCCTGATTTCGTCTTTTCATTTCTTATTACACTCTTTGTAATGCTTGAATGCTGCCAATGACCCCTCAGCCTTGTATTTTTTTGAAGGCCTTTCCTTTAGCATTAATATACATTTTTATTTTGGAGTTTAGCCACCCAGGGTTTAGTTTTGCTCTTTTAAATTTATTTCCCTTTGGAATGCACTGGTCAATCCCTTTGTTAAGTATGCTCTTGAAGCACTCCCATTTTTCATCCGTGTTCTTTGTTCCCAGGTTTCTATCCCATTTGATATTTTTTTCTAGCAGAGAGCGCAGTTTTGGGAAATTGGCTCTTTTGAAATTCAGTGTTCTTATATTGCCCTTGTGTTTCCTATTACTATAATTAATACTGAAACTAATTGACCTATTGTCACTGTTTCCTAAGTTGTCCCGTATTTCTATATCCGTGAGGAGGTCTGTATTGTTGGTAATCAGTAGGTCAAGTACTGCATTGTTTCTTGTCGGTGCGTTCACCATCTGACCCATGAAATTGTCCTGCAAAACATTTAGGAACTGTTGAGCCTTGGCTGAATGCGCGGTTCCTTCTGCTCAGTCTATATCTGGATAATTAAAGTCCCCCATTATAATGACATTTCCCATCCTTGCTGCCATTCCTATCTGTAAAAGGAGGTCCGCCTCCCCCTCCTCCCTCTGGTTGGGGGGCCTATAGCATACGCTCAATATTACCTTCCCCACAGTGCCTTCCCTTTGAAGTTCTACCCATAGGGATTCTGCCTCGTCCATAGCTCCATTATAAGTATTATCCCTCATATTTACCTGTACACTGTTCTTAATATACAGACATACCCCTCCCCCTTTTTTACCTTCTCTATCTCTGCGATAAAGGGAATACCCCTGAATGGTCGCCATCCAGTCATGAGAGCTGTCAAATCAAGTCTCTGTTATCCCCACAAAATCTAAGTCCTCCTCAAACATCAGTAGCTCCAGCTCTCCCATCTTGTTAGCCAGGCTTCTGGCATTGGTATACAAGCCTCGTAATTTTGACCGGTTACATATATCCTTATTTGATAAAAGAAAAGGAATTGGCAGCACTCCAGGTTGAGTCAAAATCCAGGTTTATTGACTGGACATCCAAATATGACAATCGTGACAAGGTAGACGCGTTTCACACACTGACTGTGTGCTTAATCATTAATCATTAATCATTAATGATTAAGCACACAGTCAGTGTGTGAAACGCGTCTACCTTGTCACGATTGTCATATTTGGATGTCCAGTCAATAAACCTGGATTTTGACTCAACCTGGAGTGCTGCCAATTCCTTTTCTTTTATCAAGTTTTCACGGAGGCGAGTCGGGGCATGCACCTGTGTGAGTCATCAGGCAATCACACCACCTTGAGCAGTGACTCCTTGTCTGTTCAATATCCTTATTTGATGTTTTTAGGCTGCTCTTGTGATTTTTCCCCATACCCACCCTGGGTTTAGAAGCTCCGAACACCCTACCGCTAATGCCCCCATTTCTGCCCTCTGAATCTTGCTTTCCACTGGCTAATTCTACATCTGTACCCTCCCCCCCATCACCTAGTTTAAAAGCCCCTCTAACTTTGTGGCCATCCTCTCACCCAGTACTGCTGCACCCTCCCCATTTAGGTGCAATCCGCCCCTACCAAAGAGCCGGTGGCCAACTGAAAAGTCGGCCCAGTTCTCCAGGAACCCGAAACCCTCCTTACTACACCAGCTCCTCAGCCACTTGTTAACTTCCCTAATCTCCCGCTGCCTCTCTGGTGTGGACCCCAATTGCAGCGTGATTTTGCCAGAACTTCTTTTTGGCGACAGGCGTCCCGAGATTCTATTTGCATGATTTTACTGTGATTTGTCTGGCAACAATTGCAGCGAAATTGTGCCTTGATTGGGGTGCCATTGAAAGTAATGGGGATCGCAAGTGTGTCCCACGTTTTTCAGCGATTCCGGAACGCGGGCAGAATCACGCCGATTCCGCCCCCGAAATTCGTAACGCCATGATGTGAACGGAGCCTGAGCGTTTTCTGTGCCTCCCGTTGCCCTCTGTGGTTCCTCCTCCAACCCCTACTACACTACTGTGGGTGGTAGGAGAGTTAAATGTCCACTATCTTCTTGTGCAGAAGAGCATTTTTTCAAACTTTGAATTTATTCATCTTATCTGCACAATTATATAAATATAACTTTATTGACCCTCAAAACAGTTTAGTGGGTCCTTTACAGTGTAAACTCTTGAAGTGTTCCAAGGCTGCATGGAAGGGGTAAAAGGGCTCAATGTGGTCCAAAAGTCATCATAGTACAGTTAAAAGGCAGTAAAATTGGTTGCAAATATAGGTACAAGATTGAGAAGTATACTGCCTATAGTAGGAACTGACCATGATTGGGGCAGTTTAAGAAGAACTGGTGCGGATTGGCATAAGTAGCCTACAGACAAATCTGGTCACCGATCAAATTATAGTACTGTCTGCTTGAGAACAACAGTGGTAATAAACCTTGTTGCTACTTCAGCAAGCTGTTAGAATTATACTGCATTTTACCACTAGTTGTGACTGAAGGTGATAGGTCTCAGTGCGATCCCCTGCAATTGACTTAATGTCTGCTATTTCTGTAAGGGCAGACATTACTGTTGTAATGTGCTATCATAGAATCATCACCAGACACGAAAATATAATATGACGGGATATAATATCACACAAGGGAAGCACAATCCTAGTAGTACAGAGGGCAGCTACACAGAAAATATGGTCCTTCATTCTTGCCACTTGTTGTCCTTCATTTAGAACACAAAGGACATTATTTTTCAAACTGCATGACATGTATACGAAGAAAAAAATTATTTTGGGAGTTTGACTTTAGGTGCAAACAGCATTATGCAGATAATATGATGCTCTAACAAGCACATGTGCTGTTCTCAGCAGCCTATGTGTATTATAGAGAGAGTGGGAACACCCCTTTCCCTGCAGTGAAGATGAAGATATGTTTCTATATGCAATCCGCCATATTAAATAAAACTCTTTGGGATTTAAACTTGTGACACCCACACAATAATTCAGTGTAATTGTGCAGTCAGGTTGTAAAGCTGTACTATCTGTGATGGTTTACTCTGCTCAGAGAGAGAGCACGCTGTTAAACCGTCCTCACTGACATCTAATGTTGCCGCTTTTAAAAAATATTGTATAAAGACTGAGATTTATTTCCTGCGATGTTTCATTAATGGTTGTGGCAGGCAGCTGGCCTGAGGTTTGACACCCAATAAAATCCATGTCAGGAATATTAAAGATAGTGCAAAAGATAACTATGAATTTACATTCAAACAGGGCTTTGACAAAGCCATTGCAACAGGCACCTAATCAGGTCTCGAGACCTCGCCTGCCCTCTCTTTAAACCTGCGAGCCTGAAAAGAAGCTTTAAATTGGAAATTATTACACATTAAAACCTCAACATGGCTCAGATCGAAAGTGGATCGATATCTTGCCGAGCACAATAAATCAGCCTTCTGCTCTGCGGTTTCTGTTTGCTGAACATATTTAAATTTTCTTGTAACAAATTAATTCCAACATTTTCTCTTGATTGAATTAGGGCAAGTGTTGGAGCTGTCACAAGTATTTCGCTGCTTCAGGGAGACAAATTGCTCGTCTGGACATGGGTAACAAGCCAAAGTGTTGAGTCCCTGATAATCTTTCCACTAATTCTCCATTACAGCAAAATGAAGCCATAAATCACCATGACAGCTGATCGATGTAAACATTGTTTCCGTCATGATTGCCAGGGTTCCCTGTGGAGTTACTGTCCGCTTACAATTCGCTGAAATTACTCCCTGTACAGCCTCCCAGGAAACTAGTGGAGCAATGGAACCAAAGTCACTCTTGTCTGAAAAGTAACCATATCATTTCACAAGCCAGCCTTATTATAGCACTGAATGTATTCATCAAAATACCCTATTTAGCCAACACCTGGGTAATCTTTTAAAGCCAAGAAGCAAAGGCACTGTAATCTTTCTTTTACAGCTATAAAATGACAATTTAAGCCCATGCTGTAAACGAAAAAAAAATATAATAATTGTGCAAATGTAAAGAGGTCAGTTTCGAAGGGTGTCATTTTCGTTTAACTCACTGATGGCAACTTTGATGAAATTACTTGCCCATTTACCGAGTTTCACTAATACCTTCTAAAAAAAAAAAAATAATAATAATAATCTACCCTGTGGTTTGCCCTATGGCAGATTCCTGTGCACATTTAATTCTAGAAAGAGATGCATTAAACAGTTCTGCAGAGAACTAATTCACACACAGATCTTGTTGCGCTGGCAATCTGTCTGCATAATGCAGCCGCTGTTCAGGGCTCATAGAAAACATTTTAGTTTGCTAAGTGAAACAATTTGACATTTCCAGGTGGTGCTGAATGCAAGAAATTAGGAAGCCAGGAGATGACAGGACCCAGACAGGTTTTGAAAAATGACAACTAATATCTTCAGAGTCACCTTTCAGTACGTGAGTTATATGGATTTTTTTTCTACCTTAAAGAAATAAAAATGCTGTACAGTACCAGTCTAAATATGGATGCAAGAAAATATTGCATACAAAAACACTCTCTTTTGTTGTCACTGAAACAGTGATAAGAAAGAGGGATGCCTTTTATCATCAACGATTTACTGTAGGTAAAAGATTCTACAAAACAGAAATCACTAAAACACACTGGGGGGAAATTTACTAAAACTCGATCGTGCTAAATCTGGTGAAGCTGTACATAGAAACCAGTTTCCAGATTTTGTTTTAAAGATTAATTGTACAAGCTGATTGGCTATCATGTACAACTGCTCCAGATTTTCTGTGCCCAAGTTTTAGAAAACCTCACCCACTTTTGCCTACAACAATCATTTGCTAAGGATAATAGAGACATTTATGATAGCTACTTATAATTGGTTCATTTATTTCACAGACTTATTCACCAAATTAAAAAATATGTACAGAAGTAAAAGAGTAAGGGTCCTATACATTAAAGCATTAGTTATTACATTGTATAACAATGGAGAGAGACCTTGCAAGGATTTTTTTTATCCTATGGGAAGTCTGTCTCTATCCTGGTGGGACCATCAGTCACTAATCCTGAAACACTATGGAAAGACCCCAAGACCTTTGCTGGATCTGTCTTAAGCTTATGACAGAAATTAAATATGCAAGAGAAGGATACATGCTAATGGAAGTTTTCAATTACAGTGCTAGACATGGTCCTTGATTTTCTGTTTGTTTCTTTTTGATTTAATAAGTCAAATTTCATAGCAAATCTTTAAACTTTGTACTAAGCATTTGTCAAACTGTTGTAACTTCTTGAGAGTTTCTATTCTTGTATAAATAGATATTAAATAGAGATTATAGTTTATATATTTTAAGTGAGCATGCAATTTGAGTAAGTATTTTGGAACTGATCATATAATTAGAGCGTGTTGACCCCCCAGCTTTGTATTCCAACGTTAATGCAATGGCCTACCTTCACACGCCCATATTAAAAGCAGGTAAGGATTGCAAATGAAGGATGGTCAAATTCTTTCAATGCATCTAATTGACCTTTACAGGATTGTTTTCTATCTTCAAGTTTCATGCTGCGACTAAGAAAAGCTCATTTAAAGTCATAGAGAGCCTGTTTTTTTCAATCAGGCATTCAGGTACCACCAGTTTTAGAATCTAGGTATGATGAGGTGTCCAGCACAGCTGTCATGTCTGAAGAAATGTGTAATTTTCCTAAAGGGGGATCAAAGGGGTCCACCGCTGGGATCCATCTGTTGTTGAGTAAGACTGAGGATAGACCATCCTCCCTCATTTGGCTTCATCCCCAGTCTCTTCTGTACACCTAGCTCCACCCCACCTCTTCTGTACCCATGTCTCCATCCCCCTCTCTTCTGTAAACCTGTATCATGTCTACAGCCTCTAGCCATCACCTGTATCCTGTCTGCAGTCTCTAACTATCTATTATATCCAGCACCTCTAACCCTCTCTTGTATCATATCCGCAGTCTCTAACCATCTCCTTTATCATGTCCACACTTCACAGCCTCTAACCATCCCCTGTATCCTGTCTGCAGCATCAAGCCATCACCTGTATCATGTCCACAGCCTCTCCTGTATCATGTCAGTAGCCTCCAACCATATCCTATATCACGTCCGCACTCTGCAGCCTTTAACCATCTCCTCTATCCTGTCCGCAGCCTCTAACCATCTCCTGTATCTTGTCCACAGCCTCTAACCATCTCCTCTATCATGTCCACAGCCTCTAACCAACTCCTGTATCTTGTCCACAGCCTCTAACTATTTCCTGTATCATGTCTACAGCCTTTAACCATCATCTGTACCATATCCGCAGCCTGTAACCATCTCCTGTATCATGTCCACAGCCTCTAACCATCTCCTGTACCATGTCCAGCAGCCTCTAACCATCTCCTTTATCATGTCTGCAGCCTCTAACCATCTCTTGTATAATGTCCGCAGCCTCTAACCAACTCCTGTACCACGTCCGCAGTTTCAAACAATCTCCTGTATCATGTCCACAGCCTCTAACCTTTCCCTGTATCATGTCCACACTCCACAGCATTCCCCCTTACAACATGATCTGCAGCATTCCCCTTTGCATTAGAATTTCTCTTGCAATGTAAAGAGATTCTGATGTAAGGGGGTACTCTATGCTGGGTTATATTAACCTACCCTTCATGTAAATGGAGAAATATATTTTTTTTACTTTTGCTATAACTTAATCACATTGTTAATAACACTATCTATGTTTGTAACTTAAATATCAATAGTTGCACTGTTTTGCACTTAAAACTTTTATGTACTTTTTTGAAGTATCAGTTAAAAATGTGAATCAGTAAAGTTCATGATTTTTGTCAGTAAAAAATTGGTGCTGTTTGTAAATTTTGGGTGTTCTGTCATAAAATTTCACTGCAGGAGGCTGGCAACACTGCACTGTACCTAACGAATGTTATATATTTTTTTTTTTAGTAGGTAAAGCTTTCTATTGGTGTTTTTTTTTTATAACAACAGTATTTTTTTTTTTTTTTTTTACTATAAAAAGAGGAAAAACAAACATTTAAAAAAAAAACTGTTTCCCTTTTTTTTGTTATAAAAAAAAAATGTAAGGGTCACACACAGAGGGAGGAGGTGAAAGGATTAATGTACAGGTCACATAAAGTGGGAGGATTGAGATAAAAGGCTTAACGTACAGATCTGTAAGATAAAAGAGATGAAAGGGTTAAAATATAGGTCACTACAGTGACAGGATAGGGCTGAAACATACTGGAGAGGATTGAGGGTGAAAGATTAAAAACAATCCCACAACTTTGGAATCCACTCATAATATGATCTGGAACTGATCACATCAGTAAATGATTTATTCATTCATTAGTTACTTTTTCCTACTTTTACTCTGTTGTAAGAGGAAGGTTAAGGCTCTAGAATGTAAAAACTACATTCCAGAGTCGTACCCTTCCTCTTACAACAGAGCTACAGAACTACAGAGCTGCTTAGATTGGCTCTGTACACTCTGTCTGTGAACTAAGCTATCCAGTGACTTCTCACTTCGCAGCCATTATTGGGCACTCTGGCCACCTAAAGGTGACTAATATAAAGATGTTTACCAACAGGACTGCAGAAATAAGCGCCCATCACTTTGTGGTAGATAACTGGTTAAAGGAAATCTTTGATTTACCCATGCATGCCAAAGAAGCAGATTAAGCTTGATACCACCCCTTTCCCCTCAAAGCTGCCTATACTCACCTTCTGTTTTCTCCCCCACCCCTCCCTTCTCAAAAAAATTAAGTGAGATAGACCTGTGTAAATGACAAATAAATCTGGTTTATTATATAGAGGGAGAGCAGGACAGGGCCGTAGAAGGTCCTTGCCACTATTAGCAGGACCGGTATCTGCTCCTTTGTGCAAAGAGGAACAGGATGAGTCAGTGGTGGTCTGGGGAGGCATATCCATGGAGGGACGCACTGACATCTACCTCTACAGGCTAGACAATGGTACCCTGACTGCCATTAGGTAACAGGATAAAGTCCTTGGACCCATTGTAAGACCCTAGGCTGATGCAGTGGGTCCTGGGTTCCTCCTGGTGCACAACAATGCCTGGCCTCATGTAGCGAGAGTATGCAGCCAGTTCCTGGAGGATGAAGGATTTGACACCATTGAATGGCCCCCACACTCGCCTGACCTAAATCCAATAGCACACCTCTGGAACATTATGTTTCGGTCCATCCAACACCGCCAGGTTGCACCTCAGTCTGTTCAGGAGCTCAGTGATGCCCTGGTCAAGATCTGGGAGAAAATACCCCAAGACACCATCCGTTGTCACATTGGGAGCATCCCTCGATGTCAGGGGGCCATACAAACTACTGAGTACCATTTTGAATTGCCGCAATGAAATTTCAGCAAAATGGACTAGCCTATGGCATCATTATGTTCATTTGAGATTTTCGGAGTGTCATTGAATTCAGCCCTCTGTCGGTTGATCATTTTCATTTCCATCAAGCTATGTGGCATCTTTTGTTCCTAGCACATTACCCAATCTATATCAGTATAGATTATCCAGCATTATATTTTTCCCCATTGAGATCTGATGTGATTTTAAAGTGTTCCTTTAATTTTTTGAGCAGTATATATATCTATATATATATATGTATATAGATATATATATATATATAGCTATTTATACTGTATATACATAGATAGATATATAGATATACAGTGCCTGCGAAAAAGTATTTGACCCCTTGCTGATTTTTTATTTTTTCTTGCATATTTGTCACACTTAAGTGATTCAGATCATCAAACAAATTTTTAATATTACACAAAAATTACCCAGGGAAAACAAAATGCAGTTTTTAAATGATGATTTCATGTATTAAGAGAAAAAAGCTGTCCAAATCTGCCTGGCCCTATGTGAGAAAGTAATTGCCTCCTAAACCTAATAATTGGTTGTGCCACCCTTGGAGGCAACAACTGCCCTCAAATGTTTGCGATAACTGGAAATGGGTCTTTCACATTGCTGTGGAGGATTTTTGGCCCACTCTTTGCAGAATTGTTTTAATTCAGCCACATTGGAGGGTTTTCCAGCATGAACGGCCTGTTTAGGATCACTCCAAAACCTTAAATTTATTTTTTTGAGCCAATCAGAGGTGGACTTGCTGATGTGTTTCAGATCATTGTCCTGCTGCATAACCCAAGTGTGCTTGAGCTTGATGTCAGGAACTGATGGCCGGACATTCTCCTTCTCCTGGTAAAAAAGCAGAATTCATGGTTCAATCAATTATGGAAAGTCTTTCAGGTCCTGAATTCTCCAAAGCAGCCCCAGACCCTCACACTACCACCACCTTGTTTTACTGTTGGTATTATGTTCTTTTTCTAAAATGCTGTGTAAGTTTTACACCAGATGTAACAGGATGCACACCTTCCAAAAAGTTTAACTTTGTCTCATCAGTCCAAAGAATATTTGCCTAAAAGTCTTGGGAATAATCAAGATGTTTTTTTGGCAAATGTGAGATGAGCCTTTGTATTCTTTTTGGTCAGCAGTGGATTTCACCTTGGAACTCTATTATGGATGACATTTTTGCCCAGTCTCTTTCTTATTGTTGAATCGTGAACACTGACCTTAACTGAGGCAAGTGAGGCCTGCAATTTTTTAGATGTTGTCCTTGGTTCTTTTATAATCTGCTGAATGAATCGTCGTTGTGCTATTGGAGTAATTTTGGTAGGCTGGCCACTCCTGATAAGATTCACCACTGTTCCAAATTTTCTCCATTTATGAATAATGGCTCTCACTGTGGTTCGCTGGAGTCTCAAAGCCTTACAAATGGCTTTTTTAACCCTTTCCAGACTGATACATGTCAGTTACTTTGTTTCCCATCTGTTCTTGAGTTTCTTTAGATCGTGGCATGATGTGTTGCATTTTAGGATCTTTTAGCGTGCTTCACTTTGTCAGACAGCTTCTATTTGATTGAGATTTCTTAATTCAACAGGTCTGGCAGTAATCAGACCTGGGTGTGGCAAGTGAAATTTAACTCAGCTTTCCATAAAATGTTACACTCAATAACTTGAACATGATACCTAGCCAGGTAAAATGCATCTGTTATAATATACTATGGCACAGCCTTCTATGGGCACAGGTGAAGAAAACACCTGTCTCCAAGCAGGGTTGGATTTCCTCAAGAGTCCTGCTCCTAGGTCCTCATCAAATTACTTTATTTCAAAGATGCATTTCATGGCTCAAACGTGTCACTTCATCAGTTTAAAGGTGATGCACAGATGTTCTGCACATCCTGCTTGCTGGTTTCACTGGAGTGTGTCTGCGTAGATCTCCACACTACAATATACATCCCATGGATGCCTGTGTCATTCGAACTGATGGACTTTTTACTTTTCTTTCTAACTAAATAAATCTAGTAACACCTTGCATAGGACAAAACCAACCCCCATGTGACAGTGCCTGGAAATTGACTGCTTAAGCAACAAAAAGCTTCTAGCAACAAAAGTTAATTTTTTTTTTTTTGGAAAGGAAATTTTTTTTACTGGTATCACATTGAGCCAGCACCACATGGTAGCATAATAAAGTATTCACTTGTGATAATGAGCAAATCTCATAATTACCTACAAGGCCGCCAGTCTATGGGCACACTTAAAGTATAACTGCTTCTTTTGAGGATAAAAGAAACAATCTTTCCCTGGATAGTTACAAATTTTACATTGCAAACATTATAGCAATTTCCACTGGGAAGCGTGAAAAATCTGGTGCAGATCTGCACAGAAACCAATCAGCTTCCGGGTTTTATTGCTAAGGCTTCATTGAGCAAGGTAAAGTTAGAGGCTGATTGGCTATCATACAAAACTGAATGAGATTGTGAGTGCGCCAGTTTTAGTAAATCTCCCCCTATGTGTGCAGCTTCCTTACACTGGGCACCCTATTCCTGGCCCCGCCCACACATTGATTTATAAGAAACATTGTAACAAGGCATTTCATATTGCAGTAGTAAAGCTTTCTCTTCAAGGAAATTTAGCACTGGATAGAAAACAAATTATGCCAGGTTTAGGACTAATAGGAGTTCTGTATTTATCAGAACAGAAGGAATATCTTATTTGAACAGTAGAAGGGCAAGTGTAATTTATACACTGAGCATTAAATAATGTGTTACATTTTAAATTAGGCACTAGTTGTAATCTCATATTTTATAAATAATGTATGCAAAATTTTAAAGTATTGTATATATATCATTCTGTCAGGTTTGTTATTGTGTGTTGCTTTGCATAACAAACTAAGAGCAATGCACCTTTATATGGATTTGCATATTTTATCTGGCATTAGACCTAACAACTGCAGAGGAATAAAGATGTCCAGCCATAACTGATATGTAGCCATAACTGGTAAGCCAATTGGGCGCTACACGTCAGGTGGGCAGTGACATCATCACGCTAGGTTGGGCTTGGACGCCACCATAGAGAATAGTGTTTTGCCTGTGTTTATACCATGCCTAATTTTATGGATTACATGTAAGCGCAATACTTGTTTTCAATAATAAATATGAATTAAGCGGTCAGCACTATTGGGTGTCTGTGCTCCTTCCTTGGTTTATCAGCTATTGAGAACATAATTGCGATCTGATGGTCAGCTTCATGGTATGAAGAGGGATTTGAGTCATTACTTACAAAGCACATATGACTTCACATATTAGTGGGGTCCACATTATCAGGTGAGCGGTGGTGTTTCGCATTTCTGAAGATATTGTGGATCGGAGGAAGTTATTGTTTTTTTTTTCATTTCTCATTTAATTGCACAGATCTTGTATGGTCTATGTGACTATTTTGGACTATGAATGGGTTTTTTGCATTGTTTTTTGCACAGTTTTTTTATTGATCTTCTGTGGCACTTTATATACATTCTTTAAAAGATTCACATATGAAATATTTTGTGTATATATATATATATATATATATATATATATATATATATATATATATATGTATAATTGCACTTTAGAGTGTTTAGTTGAAAGCACTTCACTGTTATTTTTTGAGTTCTGCATTTAGTGTAGTGATAACACTGTTAGGTGGTAGCTGTTTTCTATATTATTATATATTTTTATTATTTCTGTGAAAAGTTTGGGGGAGCGTATAGTAGCACAGGGATATATATTTACTTATTCATAACTGGTAAGTGCTTTTACTTACCAGCCCTATGCTGGTAAATTCTATGCAGGACAAAGTCACAATCTTATTTTTCCACGTTACTATCATGTACCTGGTAGCAGAGCCTGATATGATGAGGAAGGCCTCTTTTACACCTCTGACTCGGGGCCCTGATAGTGTAGACAGGAGGTGCAAGGGTGGCACCAGTGCCTGTAGGACTAGCTATCACTGGGCAAGTGAAGTGGTCATATAGCTTTATCATTGCTGGCACTGGCCACAGCAGACGGAGTAGCAAAATCAGGCAGGCCAGCCACAAGGCACAGACAGGAGCGTGATCAGGGAACAAGCTGGGTCTTAAACTGATCAGTAAGCAGGAGCCAAGGGAGCAGACAGAAGCAGAGGTCAGGGGACAAGCTAAGGTTGATGCAGGTGGAGTTCAGAGAATAGTCAGGACAGGCGGGGTCAGCAACAGGAAGCAGAATACAGGTTCACAGAATCACAGATTAAACAGGAGGCTGAAGACAAAGCAGCACTGGCTGAGTTTAAATAGCCATTTAGGCACCTGTCACAAATTCACACGGTTTGTGTGCACGTGCGAGTTTGCCCATGCACATATCTATTAGACAAAGCCCAATTCTTGCGAGCATGAAAGGGAATCTGTTTTAGCCTGTGCACAGAAGTCCATCCAGAGGGGTTATCTTGTCTACTGGCATTCCCATCCTGACAGTGATTATCTGTTGTCTGTGTCTCTAAGTGGGTGATAAGGTTTCAATGATGGAAGAGCAATGTATGATGAGGTCTCAGGAATTAGAGGAATCCAAAGGCCTTAGCAACTGTTATAATATACTGTAGATTCTCTGTATCAACAATTATAGGCATAGGATTCCCTAAATTGTGTATTATATGGAGTGTCTTTGCCATGAACCACACAAGCAGATATGCATGACACATATAGGTCTTTGATTTGCACTCTAGTCAACATCTGTCAAGGTGGTCGACCAATAAAATGAAAATCTTAATGTAGTGCCACCTCCATGAGGGCTGCTAGAAGATGACTGCCCCGAAGGTTGCCCTGACCTTGCAAGACTCTCTGACACCCTGGGTTCTGACATAATTCACAGAGGAAATACACTTGCAAGGAGACCAGAGAAACAATATAAATGCCAAATGAGTATTTTACTAGATGTTATAGAGTCAAACAAAGAAAGAAGAATATGAGGATTAATGTTCCTCAAATTGCCATCTTTAGCATTAAACAGAGTTTCAGAGAATATACAAGGAAACAACAATAACAATAAATCATGCAGTAATGACCAACAGGCCCTAAGAGAACCTATGACCCCAGGTAAAAGGGGAAGAAGAAAGACCTTGTGTCAGACAGCTCCCTCTAAACTCTGATGCCACGGGTCAAACAGGATAAAAGGCACAAAATATAAAAAATGTAATAAGCAAAACACGAATGAGAGTTCTCCTTTAAGATGATAAAGTATTATAAGCTGAGCCCTTTTGGGGGGAGGAGTCCTTAATGTAAGGTGTCCAAGATCTTCAGCTAGCTATGAAGGGCATTGAGCATTGAGGACGGGATCAGTAGTTCTATATCAGTTTTTGCAGATGACACAAAATTGGCCAGGGCAATAACTGCACAGCATGAAGCAGATATCCTACAGAGTGACCTGAAAAAAATAACAGAGTGGGCAACGACATGGCAAATGAGGTTTAATGTGGAGAAGTGTAAGGTTTTGCACTTGGGGATTAAAATCATAAAAGCACAATACACTTTGGGGGGGGACCCTTGAGGGAATCAAAAATGGAGAAAGATCTGGGAGTCTTAGTAGAGGATAGACTAGGCAATAGCATGAAATGTCAAGCGGCAGCTGCCAAAGCAGGCAGAATATTGGCATGCATAAAGAAAGGGATGTATTCCAGAGATAAAACTATAATTCTACCACTTTATAAAACTCTGGTCTGACCGCATCTGGAGTATTATGTCCAGTTCTGGTCGCCAGTCCTCAGGAGGGATGTATTGGAGCTGGAGAGAGTCCAAAGAAGGGCAACTAAACTAATTAGGGGATTGGAGGACCTTAATTATGAAGAGCGTCTGCAATCGCTTGATTTATTCTCCCTGGAGAAGAGACGCCTGAGAGAGGACATGATAGCAATTTATAAATACCTCAATGGTGATCTCAGCATAGAAAAATTCAGCTATTCAGTCAAATGGATTGCATGAGGACTCGAGGGCATACAATGTGATTAGAGGAGAAGTGTTTTAACCTCAGGCAACGCAGGGGGTTCTTTACTGTTAGGGCTACACGGTTGTGGAATTCTCTACCACAAGAGGTGGTTTCTGAGGGAAGTATGGCTACTTTCAAAAGACTCTTGGACGTACATCTCAAGGATCAGAACATTCAGGGGTATGAGAGATGATTAGAGTCACACACACCTACACAGGTTGAACTGGATGGACTATTGTCTTTATTCAACCTCAACAACTATGTAAGGGGCCCAAGATGTTGCTGTGCATGCACACCAGAAACAGTGGATGTAACATGCAAGGTGTCTCTCACGGAAAACCTTGGGTGTAGAAAGGATAGGGTAAAAGGTGTCCGCATGCAGTTTTTCTGAATATAATGCTAATGGTGGGCTTTTGTCTGCTCACCACTCCTGGAGATATCAAAGCTCTTGGGTAGAATACATCTAGAACCAGCTCCTGCAGAACCTGCATTCAGATGTGAGATGTCTGACTGGTTACCTTACAACCCAAGGATTAGCGGTGTCTGCGTTAGTGTAGAAGAAAATGACCCCAGATGGCCACACTGCCAAAGAAAACTGAGTAGTGGAGGGTTTGCCTACAGGGATAAGGCTCACTCACAGAAAGCCCACCGCAGCGTCCAGGCCATGGTACCCAATCACATTCATGGTCCATGCTCTGCAGCTGTAGGCCAAGGTCCCAAAAGCCTAAGCCCCTCCCAGAACTGTTCTATTTATCTCCTTACCCAGAATTCCTCCTATCTTCAGCTAGGGTGGAACTTGTAGTTTTTAGCAACAGCAGATCCATTGAAGTTCTGACCTTCCTGACTACATGTCTCACAATGCTCTGGTTTCATTAGTGGTCTCTCTCTTTCTCTGCCTTTAGTAAATGATGACACAAACCCCATGCTGGGCACTAGAGGGAGAAAAGTGCCATATAATCTGTGTTAAGAAATGTCCCATAATAGGAAAAGCGATATAGCCAGCACTTGGCTACAATAATTATCAGACAAATGTACTGTATTACTGTCAACAGGCAAGGTAACAGCAAGCAGGGTTCAAGCAGATTTGTAACACAGACAGATGGTCAAGGTAAGCAGTAGGCAGGCAAGAGTTATAGCACAAGCCAAGGCAGGGAGTTCATAGTTAAACAACAAAAGCCATGGAAGAATGACAAGATCAGAAAACACATTGTAGGAGTGAAGCTATGAAACAGAGGCAGAATGTGGTAAGCAAAAGTAGGCATGAAAGGCAAAAACCCAAAGGCACAATTTTCACAACACAATGGAAAGAATGCAGAAAATGATACACGGGGCACTAGCAAGTCAAAGAGAATGCAATCTATAGACCGTACATCCACTGATTAATAAAACCAGGTACAGGTTAGTAGAGGCAGAGATATACAGATTTTGCAGACTAGCAAATAATGGAAAACAGTCAGGGAGCTTTATAGGCTGCTTTCTAAGTGCAATGTAGAGAGAATGCACAGGCAGGCTCAAGTCTTGGGATCGGATTCATCCAACTCCTATATAACATATGAAAAAAGTAAAAGTTTACCCAATTTTCAAAAAAGCGATCAACATGAATGTGTGTAGATTGTGCCATTCGGAATCTGCTCTGTATTTTAGCCTTAGAGATGCCTACAGTTTATTAATTCTATAAACGCATAGACAACCATAGTTTTGTTTAATCTGTATTAAACTGAAGTACTTAGGTTAATAAAGTCGACTGTGGTTTGCTTGATAACAGTCACACTTTCTGTCAGGGCCTGAAACTGAACCTGAACCTGGGACCTCTGTTGTGTCCAGCAGTAACTCTGAGCCACCTGAGATACTGAACAGCTACCTGCCTGAATACTTAGACAACCTTCCCTTATGTTTTGTTTCTTGTGATCCCTAAACTATTTACTCCTCCCATGAACTTTCTGATTTAGGCCATGTCTCTGTACTTCCTGCCAGATTATTCTGCTCTCTGTAGATAATATCTTGCTTTTGTCACGCCTGTTGCTGTCCGTATCTTTGCTACCATTTTTCACTTGTTTTTCGACTACGTTCCTGCTTGATCCCAACCTGCAATTACCTGTTACCAACTTTGGCTTGTTTACTGACTACACTTCTGCTTGATCCCTACCTGTTATATCTGCTACGAGACCCCACCTTGCTCACCTCCTGGTGAGGCAATTCTGAGAAACACGACCTGGTGCTAACACACAGCAAAACCCCAATCCACATCCATCATCAGGCGTTTTGGTAAACACCAGTTTGTACTTAGATACCACACCTCAGGTGAGTCAGCGCCATCTGCCAGGGTGACCTGCTTGTTCACTTATCCAGTTGGTCGGTGGGGGCCCCTGTACTGCTATACCTACTTATCTCTGAGCCTGACCCCTGACTGTGACAGAATAATCTGGCCCCAACATGGAGGCCGCTGTAGCAAATCCAGTTTGAATCTGTTAGGAGGTCTATTTCTCCTCAGGAGAAAGAGAGAAGACGTTCAGAGAACTTATGTCTCTATTGTGAGGACTCAAGTAATTATGCAGTTAATTGTCCCAACAAAGTCAAAAGAACAATTGCTGTGACTGTTGTTATAGTGCTTAAAAAATAAAATCCATTACCCAGTCTACCTTTCCATTGATCCATAAAGAAGATAAAGCAAATTCTCTTTCTAATTTTGTCATCCCTGTTAAACTGAGCACCCTGCACAGTGAAATTCTTTGCCCTGCTATGCTGGGCCAGGAGGAACTTTATGGGCATAGAGTTTGCCCAAAGCAATGATATTTAAACAAGAAATAAATCTGCTCCTATTGATATGGAAACAGTTGATGGTACAACTTTATCGTCAGTTCCTATTACCTATAAAACGGTTCCTCTGGCACTCCAGTTTGAGGCTGACCAGAAGACTATCAACTTTCAGCTGATTACATCACCAAACTTCTCTTTCACCCTGGGTATTCCTTGGGTTTCTACACATAATCCCTCCATCAACTTGGAAGCACGGACCATAAATGTTACCCCCCCTTTGCGGGGAATATTGTAGAAATCCTTGTTAAAAAAGTTCTCCACTGATCAGGGAATCACAAGTTATGCTGTGGTAACTACCCAGTCATATGACCACCTGCCTCCACAATACCACGAGTTCCAGGATGTCTATGATAAACAGAATGCTGATTAATTACCTTCTCATCACCCATATGATTGATAATTGTCCTATTAAACTGATCCCAGGGACAGAAATATCTTTTGGCTGCCTTTTCAATGTGTATCCACCTGAAATAAAGGTGCTCAGGAAATGGCTTGATGAGAATTTAGAGAAGGGCATTATTAGACACTCAATGTCTCCTGCAGGGGCAGCCCTGTTCTTTGTTGAAAAAAAGGACTCCACCTTGCGTCAATGCATGGATTACAGGGATCAAAATAAAATCATTATTAAAAACCATTATCCGTTTCCCTAAAATGTTTGAAAAACTCCATTCTGACTAAGTCTTTACAAAACTAGATTTACGGGGGACTATATCCTTGTCTGCATTCGTCAAGGAGGTGAATGCTAAACTGCCTTTAAAACCAGATATTGGGATTTTGAATGCTTGGTTAAGCCTTTTGGCCTTTGCAACACTCCTGAAACTTTTCAACATTTCATTAATGATGTTTTTCGAGATCTGTTGGACCAGTTTGTGATTGCTTATCTGGATAATAGTCTCATCTTTTCTTGGGGGAGCATTGCAGACATGTTTATACTGTAGCTGTAAGAATAAGGAAAATTTGACTACAACAAACTAGAGAAACCCAGATCCTGTACTTGGGGTATAATATTTCTCCAGAAAGAGTGAGCAGGGATCCCAAGAAGAGCAAAGCAGTGATGGACTGGCCTGCTGTTTTGTAAATGTTAAGGAAGTACAATGATTTGTTGGATTTGCCAACTACTACAGAAACTAATTACGCAGCTGACAAAGAAAGGGATGCCCTTTGTGTGGTCAACTGAGGCACAGAATGCCTTTAGTAAACTGAAGACTCTTTTCACTTCTGCACCAATATTGGTCATCCCGATTCTGAACTACCATTTATTGTGGAAGTGGGTGCTTTAGACTCTGCCATGGGAGCTATCTTTTCTCGGTGAAGAGGATAAAAGATGCAGCTTGATCCTAGTGCTTATTTCTCTCATTTAATGTCTTCAGCTAAAAGGAATTTGGACATTGGGAATAAGGAGTTGCTGGCAATAAAGGAAGCCTTTTCCAAATGAAGGGAACCGGGGGAAGGGGCTAATCATCTTGTAAATGTTCTCACTGATCATAAATATTTGGAATTAATTTATTCTGCCAAGAAATTGTCTTCTAAACAGGAATGTTGGTCTCTTTTTCTTTCCAGGTTCAATTTTATTATCTTATATAGACCTGGGTCAAGGAATGGTAAGGCTGATGCTTTATTAAGGATGTTGTCTGAACCTCTCCAGGAAGGCAACTCTGAATTTACAATCCTGCCTCAGATGAACTTCCTAGGGGCCACAAGTTCCAAGACATTCTTGAGTCTCCTCAAAGAAGGGGTTTGAGAATGACCCACTCCTCAGTTATCATCCTAAGGACATTATTCTTGAGTACAACAACGGCTTTTGGACTTAAGCACATCATCTCTATGTATCTGCTTGGGTGGAAGCCCTCAGGTTGGTTCATGACTCCAAACTTGTGGTTTCTAAGTAAGAACTTTTATCATGCTGCTTGTTCCATTAAGACCATGGGGTCAATTTCTATGGACTTTGAGATTTAAGCTCCCTGTACTTTCTTTTTGCCAGGTTATTGTCCTCTCTCCAGCCAATATCTTGCTCTTGTCACTCCTGTTGCCACCCATATCTACACTATCACTTGTTACAGACCTTTGGCTTTTTCCTCCTGCATGATCCAAACCTGCAACTACTTGTTACCAATCTTTGGCTTGTTTACAGACTATGCCTCTGCTTGATCTCTACCTGCTATGTCTGGTACTGCAGTCTGGTTTGCTCACCTCCTGGTGTAGTGATCCTGAGGTCCACAACCTGGTAATAACATGCAAAACCCATCTTCGTCATCAGGAGCTCTGGTGAACACCAGTTAGTACTTAGACCCCGCAGATCAGGTAAGCCCACATCATTCGCAAGGGTGACATGCTTGTTCATTTATCCAGCTGGTCGCTGGGAGCCTCTCTACTGCTATAGATACTGGTCTCTGAGCCTGACCCCAAACCGTGACACTTTCTGTAAGCACAATAACTAATATTGAGAATATTCCATATATTGACACACTCTTCTGCCTCCAGTGCTAATTAGTTTGGGTGTTTCTCAGTGTTCTCTATCTTAAGCCATTACATATAGTATCAACTTGAATATGAGATCAAGTTGAGATGCTTCACCCCAGTTCTCACGCTATGGTAATAGAAAACCTAAGTAATCTCCTATTTGAATTGATCAATAGACCACTTTGTGTCACAAGGATTATGGAGTGATGTATTGTCCTACCACCAGCAGTAGTAGGTATGCACTGTGCTTTGCAGTTGCAAAATCGCCCTAAATGTACATTGATAACTGCTTTTAATGGGTCCCCATCTTGCGAACATCCTTCCGACCTCTGCATTACTACAAATCCAATGTCATTGCATCTCTAGGTGTTTTATTGTTAAATATTGTTACTGGGTTACTGGCAACAACAATCTCTTTGCCATCTAATTTCAGGTCGATGAGCCCGAAACTTGTGAAACTTAATTTTTATTGTCAAACAAGTACTAAGCACATTTTGGAATCATCACATTACACCATTTCAGTTCCTAACTTTTCATAATTCAAACGACCCTTCTCTTTATTTGTGTTACCTTATACTTTCTGAAGCAACCATTAGAGGAGATGTACAGCCAAAGCTCGTCTCCTATGGATCACTGGAGTGAAGTTCGTTCTGAACTCCTGTGACCCATTTTTAGCAAAGAGAGGACTGAAATCCACACTCTGCTGATGTCACAGAAGTCGGTCCAGGCACTGTGTCATCACGACAATGGAAGTTGGGATCTTCCAGGTGCCTGGACCAACATCCGGCTTAGCCTCTCACCGATCCGCTGAGATCCTGAGCCGGCCGCCGGCCGCCCTCCGCCCCTCCACAGCTTAGCGCTCCAATAAGCGTGAAGGGAGCAGGGCAGAGAGCTGTTGACTAACAGTTGAATGAAAAAAATATTAATCATCTATTGGCTGCATATTCAGGCTTAACCCGATCTCCTCCACTCAGTCTCTCTGGATATACTCAGTTAATTGACATACCATGTGGACTACTCTATTTACTGGTTGCTATAGATGCAAAAGCAGACTGAACAATGGTGAGTGATGGATTAATTTACTGAAACATGTTTTATTCTGCTGATTTGCTGTCTGAAGTCACTGGTCCTTTCCCCTCTTCTTGCTTCTTTTGAGCATTTCCCACATTTTAGGCCCCCTTTAATAAGGAAAAAATATAGAATTAGTAGAACTGGGCTGACTAGGCCACCAAGGAATACTAATAACAGCTGATATACCTCTTATCTTACAGTTCCATGATCCTTTCCCCCAACTCCTTGTCTATTGTTTTCATCTTTCTAGGAATCTCAGGCTTCTGGGTCAGCCAATCAGTATTTGTATCAATGAGTGTCTACCCTCATCCTGACACCAACAAAAATAGCACTTCTGCCTCTTTTAAAAGCATCTGGGCTACTCCAAATAGACTCTAGTTGATAGCCATCAAGTTCACCGCTCAAGTCTTTTTTATGACAATTTCTGAAACTTAAAAGTTAACTCTATTCTTGTCAGGAAAAAATAGAAGATAAAAAAATGATCATACCATATACAATTGCTCACGTCATATTGTCATTGAATGCTATTAAAACATTTACCTTACCTTTTCAATCTGCAGCACTGTCATTTTCTGGAAAATGCAATGCAATATGGCAACCTGGAAGCGTTCTGATTTACAGAACTCCTCCCCCACCCCCAAAAATGGCATTACCTTCTTGTGTGATTAACTTTCTGATTTTCCCAGAAGCCTGCACTAAGATAAAAATCAGATTTTAGGCATTCACTGCAACAAAAATATCATTTTTTGTGAGATACTCCAAAAGGGAATTCAATTCACGTCTAAAGAGATACAGATCCTGCCACTTTCCTCATTAGAACCCTGCAAGCGCAGCAGCTGATTGATAATTATAGGATGACTCCCATTCACATTGACTTTGCACATGGACACAGACAAACATACAGCTATCTCTTAAGAATAACAAAAGGTAGGAATCTGAAACAAAGTTTGTTAAAATCCTTGAAATGTGCATATATCACCCAGAGGGGATTGTTTTTTCCCCAGAAAAAGTGGAGTTACTCTTTAACCACTTACCGCCCGCCCGCCGTCATATGACGGCGGGACGGTGCGGCTATTATCCTGGGCGGACATCATATGACGTGACCCAGGAAATGCACGGCAGGCGCGCGATCGCGGGCGCGCCGCCGTGCACTGCCGGTGTCGGGGTGTCCCCGGGACACCCCCCGTCACCGGCAGGGGGGAAACAGCCACTGGGCGTGGCTGTTTCCCACGTGATCGGCTGTGTTGCAATGACACAGCCGATCACAATGGAGGCGGCCGGGAGATGACCGCGCATGCGCGATCGGGAGCGCGCAGCGCAGTCATGTCGGTGGCACTGTGTTCCGTAGGAACACAGCTGTCACCGGCAGTAGTAAACAGTCACTGACAGTGACTGTTTACTATGTGATCGGCTGTGAATCCATTCACAGCCGATCACAAAATGTAAACAAAGAGCAGTAACTCAGTGTTACTAGCTCTTCTCTCCTCATACAGTTTCCAGTATGAGGGGAGAAGAACTAGAAATAGTGAGTTACTGCTCTGTGTACCTGTAAAAGTAAAAATCACACTAAAATCACACTAATAAAGGTCCCCACACAGTCCTCAGCCCCCCCCCCCAATGTCACCTGTCACCCAACAGTCACCTCATCAGTGCCCAGAAATTGACACCCATAACGTTCACATGTGAGCGCAGCGATCGCGGGCAGAATCACCGTGATTCTGCCCGCAATCCGAAAATCATTGCAAATTGCGGGACACCTGTGCGTTGCCCGTTTTTTGCAATAGCACCCCAAAGCTGTGCGATGTTGCCGCCATTTCCACCTGCCGAATCGCGGTAACATCGCGCAAACATCGCATGAGGCCCAAAAAAGGTACAAGAGCTTCTTTGGGGCGTCATGCGTTGTTTGCGTGATGTTACCGCGATTCGGCAGGCGGAAATCGCAGCAACATCGCACAGCGTTTGGGGTGCTATTGCAAATCACAGGCAATGCACAGGCGTCCCGCAATTTGCAATGATTTCTGGATCACGGGCAGAATCGCAGTGATTCTGCCCGCGATCGCTACGTTCACATGTGAACGTAGCCTAAAATTCACCGGTCACCAGAGACTGCCATCAGTACCGCCGTGCACCATCGCCCATCACCTGTCACCCATAAGTCACCATCGCCCGTCACCTGTCACCCCATCAATCACCGTCACCTGTCACCCCATCAATCACCGTCACCTGTCACCCCATCAGTCATCGTCATCTGTCACCCTATCAATCATCGTCACTTGACACCCCATCAGTGATCGTCACATGTCACCCCGTCAGTGATTGTCATCTGTCACCCCATCAATCATCGTCACTTGTCACCTCATCAATCATCGTCACCTGTCACCCCATCAGTCATCGTCACCTGTCACCCCATCAGTCATTGTCACCTGTCACCCCATCAGTCATCGTCACCTGTCACCCCATCAGTCATCGTCACCTGTTTGCCATATACATGCAATCACTTACTGACCGCCTAATGACTATATGCGTCGGCCATTAAAAGCTAAATACTGGGGTTATGGCAGCAGATAGCCCCCATAACCCCGGTATTTTTTGAAACGGCGGGCGGTCGGCTTTCAGATAAGGGTGGTCCCAGTGGCGGATTCGCCACGGAATTACCCTTACGGTGCAGGGGAAGAGGTGCCCCCCCCCCCTCCTGCCGCGTCCCAGACGTTTTCCCAGCTTACCGGACCCGCCGGCAGCGGGGAAAACTATCCGGTCCCGGATCCTCAGAGACAGGAAGTCGAGTGAGGGCAAGATGGCCCTCACTCAACTCTATGGTCTTGGAGGACCGGAGCTACGTCAAAAGACGTTGCCTAGCAACCGGTTTAAAGGGCCGCTTTATTTTTTTTTCTTTTTTTTTTTTCCTCTTTCAACAATTTTTTTTTTTCTTTTCTTTTTTAGTGTAGTTGTGAGGTGTGAGGTCTTTTTGACCCCAGATCTCACAATAAAGAGGACCTGTCATGCCTATTTCTATTACAAGGGATGTTTACATTCCTTGTAATAGGAATAAAAATGATCAAAACATTTTTTTTTTTAAACTGTGTAAAAATAAAAAAATAATAAATAAAATAAATAGGAAAAAAAAAAAAAAAATTAAAGCGCCCTGTCCCGTTAGCTCGCGCGCAGAAGCAAACGCATACGCAAGTCCCGCCCACATATGTAAACGGTGTTCAAACCATATATGTGAGGTATCGCCGCGATCGTTAGAGCGAGAGCAATAATTTGAGCCCTAGACCTCCTCTGTAACTCTAAGCTAGTAACCTGCAGAAATTTTTAAAATATTGCCTATGGGGATTTTTAAGTACCAATGTTTGGCGCCATTCTGTGAGCATGCGCAATTTTGAAGCATGACATGTTGGGTATCTAATTACTCGGCGTAACATTATCTTTCACATTATGGGAAAAAATTGGGCTAAATTTACTGTTTTCTTATTTTTTAGTTCAAAAAAGTGAATTTTTTTCAAAAAAATCGCATCTGGAAGACTGCTAAGCAAATATGGTGTGATAAAAAATATTGCAACGATCTCCATTTTATTCTCTAGGGTCTCTGCTAAAAAAAAATATATAATGTTTGGGGGTTCCAAGTAATTTTCTAGCAAAAAAAATGATTTTAGCTTGTAAACACCAAGTGTCAAAAATAGGCCCAGTCTTAAAGTGGATAAATGGACAACTTTGTGTAAAGCGCTACTTGGATGTTAGGCCTATGTGTGTGGCCAGGCTGTGAAAAAGTGTTACACATGTGGTATCGCCATACTCAGGAGGAATAGCAGAATGTATTTTGGGGTGCAATTTTTGCTATGTACATGCTATGTGTTAGAAATATTGCATAAATGGACAGCTTTGTGTAAAAAAAAATGTGTTTTCATTTTCTTTCCACATTTTCCAAAAACTTGTGGAAAAAAATGACATATTCAAAAGACTCATTATGCCTCAAAAATTATACGTTGGGCTGTTTGCTTTCCAAAATGGGGTCATTTTATGGGGGTTTCCATTGTCCTGGTGCTCCAGGGCCTTCAAAAGTACGATAGGTTGTCAGGAAATTATATGTGTAATTTGTGCTCCTAGAATGCCGGACGGGGCTACTTGAATGTTAGGCCTCTGTATGTGGCCAGGCTGTGAAAAAGTCTCACACATGTGGTATCGCCATACTCAGGAGGAGTAGTAGAATGTGTTTTGGGGTGTAGTTGCAAGTATACATGTGCTGTGTGAGAGAAATAACCTGTTAATATGGCAATTTGTAAAAAAAAAAAAAAAAATCTTCATTTTGAAAAGCATTGTGGGAAAAAATTACAACTTCAAAAAACTCACCATGCCCCTTATTAAATACCTTGGAATGTCTACTTTCCAAAAAGGGGTCATTTGGGGGGTATTTGTACTTTCCTGACTTTTTAGTGTCTCAAGAAATGAGATAGGCCTTCAGTACATCAGGTGTGAGCAAGTGTGATCAATTTTCAATGATTCGCACCATAGCTTGTGGACTCTATAACTTTCACAAAGACCAAATAATATACACTTACTTGGGTTATTTTTACCAAAGATAAGTAGCAGTATAAATTTTGGCCAAAATTTGTGAAGAAAAATGACTAATTTGCAAAATTTTATGACAGAAACAAAGAAAAATGCGTTTTTTCACAATATTTTCAGTCTTTTTTTATTTATAGCACAAAAAATAAAAAATCCAGTATTGATCAAATACCATCAAAAGAAAGCTCTATTTGTGTGAAAAAAAGGACACAATTTTTGTATGGGTACAGTATTGCATGACTGAGTAATTCTCAGTCAAAGTGTGAGAGCGCTGAAAGCTGAAAATCGGTCTGGGCAGGAAGGGGGTGAAAGTGTACTGTAGGCAAGTGGTTAAAGTGGATCCATCATGAAAAATATTTTTTCATGATAAGTGTATGCAAGCTAAATAATATGTAAGTGTTACCTCTAGGTATTTATTACTTCTCACAGATATCATGAAAAGACAACAGGAAGACAACAGGTAATCTTTGAGCGCAAATCATTTCATTATTGTTAAAAAAAAAAAATGTTTTGGAGACACTATTATAATTGCATTACAAGATCATTTACATCTTTTTAGCAGCAGATCAAAAGTGGGAAATTAATGGTCACATGATTGTAGTGGTAGCAGTGGATGCAGTAGTAGAATTACAAATGTAACATATTTTAGTTGTATCCATCTCATCCTTTAACTAAAGGGATATGTCTAAAAAAAAAAAAAAAAAAAAAAAAAAAAACTGTATGCATGTAACTTTACATGGCTGCATTCATTTTCCTCTGCTTATGCTATACCCACTACTGGAGCCTTGTGCAGAGAACCATCCAATGTGGTCAGTGATCTAAGACTGTCAATGAATGTACCATAGGAACCTGGGACATATGTCATATTATCAATAAATAGAAAAGGTGTAAAGCTGTTGCAGTCTTTAAACCCCAGATATTGGCCTTTAAAGTGTCAATAAACCCAGAAAACCCCCTATTACCTGCTATATAACAGAGAGTGCATGCTCCAAAAGCCACAAAAGCATTCATTTTGTATAGAAAGAAATATACCAGGTTGATCCTTCCTTCAGCTGTCCCATCCATCTTCTCTGTGTTCCCACTGCAGCCTGAGATTTTGTGGACCAGCTGTTGTCATCTACTAAGCATGTTCCAGTTTCAGTTCCCTTCCAAGCTGTTATTTCCTAATTTTTCTTATCTATGCAGCCCATGTGACTATAGAGACACACATGTGGGTGTGTATACTGTGGTAAATGACACTCCTCCTCCTCTTCCTCCATCTCCTCCTATTGCTAAACACTATGGGGACAGGATATAGAATGCTGACCAATTGCATTAACTTAGAAACTCACAAAAAATTAAGCCCCGTACACATGGGCCAAATGTTGGGCGACATTTGGCCAGTTCAATAAAACCCCTCCAACATTCAGCCCGTGTGTGTGCCAGCCAGTCTGATAGAAGCTGGCTGTTTGGCTGGCTTCTGTCAAACAAACATGCTGGAAAACCAGCAGCAGATCGGCTTCCAATCAGCAGTCTCAGGCAATGGCCGACAGCGCTTATCAGAGTGTTCTGACGGGAGGGGGGAGGGCATTCCCATGTCACAACACAACAGCTCAGCAGGGGAGATCACTGTACTAACATCCGATCGTTAGTACAGCGGCTCCGACCGAAGCCGACAGGTTTTTTTTTGTTAAACCCTCTGGGTTGAACAGAAAAAAACTCATAGTGTGTACCAGACTTTATTTTTATTATAAATCGTTATTTATTTTATCAAATGTAATTCCTGTAAACTAGAAAAAGAGCAGATGTCATCTGAAAACAAAGTGAAAGCTGTTGTCAATCATCTTTAAATTCACCTACACTATATTAATGCACGAAAAATACACATGTGATGTTCAATATAGTTTTATAGGGAGCTTTAAATTATGTTTTTTTTTTTTTGTACAGTAAAACCTTGGTTTGAGAGTAACTTGGTTTAAGAGCGCTTTGTAAGACAAGCAAAATTTTCAAGTAAATTTTGACTTGATATACAAGCGATGTCTTGATATACAAGTAGCCTCAAGGCACAGCTAATTATAAAAGAGAAGAGAGGCGCCTCTAAGTGTAGCAATATGGTTAAATTTAATGAAGGTACAACATTTAGCAACTCACATGGTTGATGATTGGAACAGGCACATCTAAGTATGCAGGCATCCAGGCTAAAGCTGTCCACATAGACCATCCTCCGCACCGCCATCTACATCATCCCTTCCATGCTGCCCCTCGTTTTCAGATCGCTTTACTGCAGGGTGGTCTTCCCGGTCAGGATTACAGACTGGCATCCGGCGGTGCAGAAGATAGTCTATGTGGACAGCTTTACCCCGGATGCCTGCATACTTAGATGTGCCTGTTTTATTCATCAACCATGTGGGTTGCTAAATGTTGAACCTTCATTAAATGGAACCATATTGCTACACTTAGAGGCGCCTCTCTTCTCTTTTATACTCTGTAGCTCCTGCTGGATTTTGCTTCTAATCCCCTTGTGGGCTATTTTTGGATGGACATTTTATGGTTATATAACCTATCGCAATGCTATAATCTTTGTATATAGACTATAAACTGAAGGACTTATGAATACATGGTTGTGGAACGAATCATCTGAGTTTCCATTATTTCTTATGGGGAAATTCGCTTTGATATAAGAGTGCTTTGGATTACAAGCATGCTTCCGGAACGAATTATGCTCGCAATCCAAGGTTTTACTGTATTTATAATTTACTTTGAATAGTTCTTCTAAAAATTTTTTTTTTAAGTCATATAACTGGCACAGCACCAGTCAGCAGAATGATGGAAGCCCCTCCCAAGCATTTTTTGATGCAGACTGCCACAGAACAGGGAAAGATCATGTGACCACACAACAGCGCTGCAGGAATAAGGTATTTAGAGAATTAAAAAAATAAATAAATACAGTGGCATGAAATATATAATTTATTTAATTGCATAATAGCAACTAACTCTTCTCTGTTTAGTATCACTTTAAATCCTTTGCACACATTTAGCTCGGGAGTAAAAATTGATAGTAGCATCATATTTTTCTGATGGAAGACTTTGCTTTTATTTATGCAGTTTATATTCTTAATAAGTTTAACATAAATCATAGCAATATGTTATCAAGTGGACAATGGTAATATAATCTAGCTTTCTATTTATTTAGAAACACTTCACTGGTGTTTATTTGCCCAATTAGTGTTTATTGGTAAGACTGACTGTCAAATTATCAGCAGTAAATTGCAGAGTCTGTTTTAAATACATTTATCAGTGCCCTCTATGGAAAGCAGTATAGACAATCACAGAGCCTAATCAATGGGTAAAGTTAATGAGAAGAATCTCAATTGTATGGTCGAATAATAGAAATATCAATATATGTGTAACAGTATAATATCAGAATGAAGGCAAGCAGTTATTATTCTGCTCCTGTCAAAAGCTTATTTGCTTGATTATACTACACAACTTCCCCTAAGGAAACATCTGTGTATTTAGCATAATTGGAAGACAATTAATTAACACTCTTTTGTCACTGGAAATAACATAAGACACCCAATAATATAATACTTTACACTTTATAATCTCATCCCACAACAGTATAAAGAAGAAAAAAAGAAGAAATTTTCAAAAGCGTTTTGGATCTGCTCTGATGTTCAGTCTGTTTTTGATTTAGAGAAAACAAATCTTCTAAGCCAGTTAATCTATGTTGTTTTCAAGATGTTTAAATGAATGTATCAACTAACATCCGCTTTATGGTAAAATAAAGCAAAAAAAGAACACAGAAGAATGCAAACATCAATTCCCTTATTACTAGCTAGTTTAAGAGAGGCTTTGCAACAAATCATTTCAAAAACACTAATCTTTATTTGTAATTTTTTTGGGCAACATATAGCAGTGATGTGTTAGGAGATATACTTGATAAATCCACAGCTCTCCCAGAAACGACACATTTTTTCATGCCTTCCTTTATTGTTGTAAGGGTTTTTTTTGCCGCTGAGGGGGTCAGCAATGTGGAAACATAAAGGCCAATTTAATTTGTGCTTCTGTGGCTGCCAAGTATTTTAATTCAGACAGCTGTGACTGAAGAGTTAATATTTTACTTGTCAAAATCCAAAAGAAGGCCAGTGAATCACTGTAATTCTCATTAAGAGGCTTTCCCCCAGTAGCACCCTAATTCAAAATAATGAAAGTTGAGACTGAGTGCAATTCTAATACCAGTTGAGACCTATCTTTTAATATTTTTTCAGTGATGGATTAGGGATCGAGGAAATTCATCTCAGATCATACAACCTAATTTAATAATGGATCATTCCAAGAGTATTGCATTTTATAATAATGTCATTTAATGTGTCGTCTTCCATTTTTACTGTCCCACATGTATTCTTACATGGTGGCACCATGGGAATGAACCATAGAAAAATAGGTATAGTTTTTACTTTGGACAACTAAACACTGAGTTAGGACCAGAGATGATCAGAGTTTTCCAGCTTTGTAAAGTTGAGTTGTTGACAAGCTTAGCGTTAATTAATCCATAGAATGCCTGAATACTTAGTATATATACATAGGATATATATCGCCTAGTGCTGCTTTGATCTCTAATTTAGATGGCAAATGTTCAAGTGGGTATTGCTCTGATGACTACTCAAACTTAGTAAATGATCTGTATTTATAGTTTAAATTAGCTATTGAAGTAGCACTCATAAAGTGTTCCGCACAGCCTATAAGATTATCATGAATATTCTATGATTAAACTGTATATCCTGTGCCATGGATGTTGCATATCTTGGCACTTTTGTCCATGAACAAAGCACCAAAATGATGCAGATGATGTTTCATTATAATAAAAATAAGAATCAGCTTTTGACCTCCAGCCAATTTGCTCATCTGCATATGAAGAATAACCTGCCAGGGGGAGAGCTGTAGACCAAACAGTTTTGGTGTAAAATCTGAATGTAGCCATTCCAATTTCAGTCAATAACCTTCGATATATCCATTCTTGAGCTGAAAATATTTAATAAAATGTGGTTAATTTTTAATTTTTAAAGAAACACGAAAGAGAGTTGGATCACATAGGAAAAGGAAGACAGGATACAAACAAGTAATTCTAATGCAATGTGAACACAGCTGGTTATTGTGCCGTGCCTACAGTCTTTAGGGTTGTGCAGATTGGAAAATGTAGCTTGCTCTCAGGTGCATTCCACTTGCATTTGGGAACAATTTGTAATTCTTCTGAGATCATTAACATTTCATTAACAGCTGCAATTGACCTGCAGTTGACCTGTCCCTAACCTGCATTTGACTTCCAAGAGGTATCAACCTGCTTGCGCTATAAACAGTAGAAATTATGCATCCAGTGTGGTAACCAATAGCAACCACTAATCATCCTCTGCAAATATGAACTTTGCTATAACCTGGATATTTCAGGTGTTCTTTTAATCCCTCTCTGCCCCCCTAGTTTGTATCGACCAAAGACAGATGACCAAAGAGAAAAATAGACCTCCTTCAGCCAATCTGTCCGCCTTGGGGCATTTAACCACCAGAAATCCATATTAGTGTATTAAACAGAGAAGATACAGAAGATTTCATACAGTGTGAAAGTTTTCCTTTTATCAAATTAAAACAGATTACATTATTTAGTAGACTATTTATAAAAAAAAAAGTAGCTTTTCAAAAGTCTCATCTTTTGCTCAGACATAAACAAAAATTACCTGAAATGTAATAATATGTGTGTAATAGTTTCTTTGTTGCCTTTTACCAGGCTAATGCAACATTCCCTAATATTCGACCCTAAGAAAAAAAATAGCCATAGTAACATTCCATTATGTGAGCTAACATTAACCAATAGAAAAAATAGCCTAGCACTATAGACTAAGAACATTCAACCAGTAGAGGAAATAATAAAAGGGGGACCCTAGACCTCGGGATTGTGTACAGACTATGGAGATTCCTGTGCCAATGGCCAAACGCTGCAGTGTGAAGTGAAACATTTGACAGCAGTATTATTACCACTGCTAAATGTGACAGCTTTTTCCTGGTTGCTAGGGAGCCAGCATCCACTAGTGTCCTAATAACCAGTGACTCAAAAGTTAATGGGTCCCCCCCAAAATCCATACCAGACTCTCATCCAAGCATGCAGTGTGGGTGATTAAGGAAAGAAGGAATGAGCTTTTCATCCCCCCCACCCCCGAAATATACTAGGCCACAAGCCCTCAACATGGGGTTACCTTGCCAGGAAGGATCTCCTGATCTCCTGGTAATGCACCTTGTTCACATTTAGAGGAAGAAAAGGGCCTCTTCCCCACAAGAGGCCCAGTGGTTGTGGAGGTCTTTAGGTGGGAGTTTGTTGGAATATGGAAGCCCTTTTAAAAATAAGGGAGCCTCCACATACACCCCCCCGCACACACACACACCCACGCACCTTGTGAATAATTAACCCCTACTCATTCACATAAAAAAGTCAATAGTGCACACACACACACAATTTTTGACAAGTACTTTAATTAAAAAAAAAAAAATCCCACAATGTAAATCCACCATCAATCACATTGTCAAACAATGCAGATCAATGTCAATTATGATGCCTGCTGACTTGCTGAAAGGAAAGAAAACCCCACCTGCAGACACATCCAAACCCATCACTTAATTCCAATAGAATGGCATATGCCAATCCCCACCATCACAATGCAAAAAAAGGGGCAGGGACTCCAGGGGGATGTAGTTGACCATTTATGGACATGATCAGTAAAATTACATTTGCTAAATATATCTCTTCACACTGCAGCTAGGGGTTTGCCCAGCCAATTACCTATTAATTCCAATGTTTGCACAGGAGTCTCCATAAACTGTACACAGTGTTGAGGTCTCCCTCATATTAATTTCCCTGCTGGTCGAATGTTCCTAGCCTGTAGTGTTAGGTTATTTTCTCTATTGGTGAATGAGAACGTGGATGTAAACTTCTGACATGAAATATGAACAAATCCCTCTATAGTATGTACTTGTCTCAGTCCAGAGAACTAAGTGTAATTTCCTCTGCTATCTCCATGAGTCACTTCTGACAAGTTTTCCTGACACCAATAGGGAAAATCTGACAGGGGAGGGCTCTCCAGCAAACAGCCTGTGACTGACAGCCTCAGCTCCTTTCCTGTGAGCTGTGTGAAGGGGGTATGTTCCTTCCCTCCAAGCAGCTGTCAGAGCTCTTTTCAATGAGATTTGTAGTGATACATCACATTATAAAAAAATCTCTGGTCTTCACTGTGATCAAAAAAGATGACTGCTAGAACCTAAGGGTTGATATTCAAAACCCCAGAGAACATATAACTATAAGTGTGCACAGCGCCATGCACATAACGTGCACCATGCAACAAAAATTCATATAATATGAAAAGTGCTTAAGAGCCAGCTTACATAAAAAGTGCATAAAGTTCATTAACATCCAAAACCCCCCTTTGGAGTGTGAATCCTCCATTTATCAATCCAAATTGGTCATAGTTCTCTCAATGTATGTACATAGATCACCACCTACCACCACCTCATGAAATGCGCACTTACTAGAAATGAATGTTAAAATTAAATGTAGCAAATACAGCATATTAACTGAGGCCATCATCTCTGGTGATGTATGCATCAGCCCTCATTTGCCCCTTCCCAGAGTAAATAAAGCTCACCCAAGAGCCAACAAATACAGCAATTGTGTAGTATTTTATATAAAACTCCATGTCATAAATTGCATTCATAAAGAAATGACAAGGAAAAACTGTTTAAAAATGACTGGAACTCACATGTACAACTGCTGCCGACCTGAACAATGTGGTGGCATGACGTCAGCATAGAGTTTCCCTCTTAGAGTGTAACTTCGGCTCCCCCTCCCTGTTTTCTAAAAGCTCAGACAAGCTTTTTAAATTCTGCACTTTGAAAGGCTGTAGAGAGGAGAAGACTGCAGATAAACAGGTACAACTTGTGTAGGAGGATTTTTTTTCATCTCTGTGAATCACCTCTGGCTAGTCACCTGAATGGGTATATGTAGATATATAATAGAGAGTAAAGCGCTAAAGGGCCTTAAGAGCCTAAAGGGCTAAAGAGCCGCAATCACAAAACGACTACCAATCTCATATTACATAGTAGTTGAGGTTGAAAAAAGACAATAGTCCATCCAGTTCAACCTGTGTAGGTGTTTGTGGCCGTAATCATCTCTCATACCCCTTAATGTTCTACATACATGTTAACATGTTAATACCCCTAATGTTCTACTATATTACAATATACTTAAAAGAATAGTATGGGAATCAGAGTTATTGCACATTTATACTTACCCAGGTGGATGCAGCATCGGTCCAATCCTTCAACTGTCCCCTGGTGCCTCTACACTGAGAACCGATACAATCAAACACCACTGATCGCTAGGTTCTCACAGCTCCATGAGCAGAGAGCTGCAGACTGTCAGTCAGTAGCTCTCTGTTCTGCCCCTTCCTCGCTCACTGGTGTGCTGGGCTGTGGAGGAGGCAGGAAAGGCTGGCTCAGGCTCTCAGTGGCTCGCTGAGAGGCTGAGCTGGGTGCTGGTTCAGGCATGTGGGTGAATCCTGACTCCATGGTCGCAATCTTGCCCGAGCCTGGACTGGTTCTGTAACTTCAGCAGACAGCAGACTCCAGCCTGCTGTGTGCTGAAAATAGATCACAGAAGTGCAAAACGAACTGCACTCCTGTGATCCATGGGGGAAGTACAGCCAAACAGGCTTTGGCTGTACTTCTCCTTTAATACTGCAGCGCTCAAGACAAAAATGTAAACAAACAAGATATTAAAGTGACAGTGCAAAAAATGATTACGTGATATAATAATTTATATTGTGATATTCACATCTAATAGTGTTTATACAGTATTTCACAAAACTGGGTACACCCCTCACATTTTTGTAAACTTTATTATATAATTTTACGTGACAACACTGAAGAAATGACACTTTGCTACAATGTAAAGTAGTGAGTGTACAGCTTGTATAACAGTGTCAATTTGCTGTCCCTTCAAAATAACTCAACACACAACCATTAATGTCTAAACCGCTGGCAACAAAAGCGCATACACCTCTAAGTGAAAATGTCAAAATCGGGCCCAATTAGCCATTTTCCCTCCCCGTTGTCATGTGACTCATTAGTGTTACAAGGTCTAAGGTGTGAATGGGGAGCAGGTGTGTTAAATTTGGTGTTATCGCTCTCACTCTCTCATACTGGCCACTGGAAGTTCAACATGGCACCTCATGGAAAAAACTCTCTGTGGATCTGAAAAAAAAGAATTGTTGCTCTAAATAAAGATGTGCTAGGCTTTAAGAAGATTACCAAGATACTGAAACTAATACTGAAACTGAGCTGCAGCATGGTGGCCAAGACCATACAGCGGTTTAACAGGACAGGTTCCACTCAGAACAGGCCTCACCATGCTCGACCAAAGAAGTTGAGTGCATGTGCTCAGCGTCATATCCAGAGGTTGTCTTTGGGAAAAAGGCGTATGAGTGCTACCAGCATTGCTGCAGAGGTTGAAGGGGTGGGCAGTCAGCCTGTCATTGCTTAGACCATACGCTGCACACTGAATCAAATTGGTCTGCATGGCTGTCGACCCAGAAGGAAGCCTCCTCCAAAGATGATGCACAATAAAGCCTGCAAACAGTTTGCTGAAGACAAGCAGACTAAGGACATGAAACCATGTCCTGTGGTCTGATGAAACCAAGATAAAATGATTTGGTTCGGATGGTGTCAAGCGTGTGTGGCAGCAACCAGGTGAGGAGTACAAAGACAAGTGTTTGTTGCTAACAGTCAAGCATGGGAGTGGGGATATTGGCCTTGGGCAGCATGAGTGCTGCCAGCACTGGGGAGCTACAGTTCATTGAGGGAACCATAAATGTCAACATGTACTGTGACATATTGAAGCAGAGCATGATCCCCTCTCTTCGGAGACTGGGCTGCAGGGCAGTATTCCAACATGATAATGACCCCAAATACACCTCCAAGATGACCACGGCCTTGCTAAGGAAGCTGAGGGTAAAGGTGATGGACTGGCCAAGCATGTCTCCAGATCTAAACCCTATTGAGCATCTGTGGGACATCCTCAAATGGAAGGTGGAGGAGCGCAAGGTCTCTAACTTCCACCAGCTCCGTGATGTCGTCATTGAGGAGTGGAAGAGGACTCCAGTGGCAACCTGTGAAACTCTGGTGAACTCCATGCCCAAGAGGATTATGGCAGTTCTGGAAAATAATGGTGGCCACACAAATTATTGATACTTTATGCCAAATTTGGACATTTTCACTTAGGGGTGTTGCCAGCAGTTTAGACAATAATGGCTGTGTGCTAGGTTATTTTGAGGGAACAGCATTTTTTCACTGTTATACAAGCTGTACACTCACTACTTTACATTGTAGCAAAGTTTCATTTCTTCAGTGTTGTCACATGAAAAGATATAATAAAAATTTTACAAAAATGTGAGGGGTGTACTCACTTTTGTGAGATACTGTATAAATAAATATGGAAAAAAGGTGCAACAATTTCAAATAAGTAGTGCAATGGCATTAGATAATACCAAGTCCGAAACACTGATGTAAATCCATGAATGGATCACCGTGATGTCCACTTCTAGACAATAAACTGCAATATAGTGCAAAAAGATACCTTAAGGCGCTTCCACAAAGTGCTGAATTCCACCACCACTATGCACTCACTAGAACAATCAACAAAATTTGTCTGTTATGGCTTAGGCATCACACAAAGCTTCCACCTTGATCCCCATTGTAGGCTCTCCTGTGTCAATTAAATGGATGGGCGACTCGTCCAAGGTGAAAAAGGGGTTGCCAGTCCCCTGAAGAAGTGTATGTGCACGAAACGTGTAAGGAGTAGCTCTAAATGCTAACGTCACTCTGCGGCATCTGTGTCCCGGAGCGGCGGCCACCTTTGTATGTTCAGCCGCTGTGTTTGATATTGTTTCCATATGGATTTTATACGCTGTATGTTTTATCAACTCTAAAATAAATACTACACTATTATACAACTTTTGGGCTCCTTGTGCTAAATTCTTTTCCACCTAAGACAAGTCGCTCATCCATCTGATTGGTACAGGAGAGCCTACTGTGGGGATCAAGGCGGAAGCTTTGTGTGATGGTTCAGCCATAACAGGCAAATTTTATACTTTGTTCTGGTGAATGCATAGTGGAATTCAGCACTTTGTGGAAACACCTCAATCTATCTCTTTGCACTATATTGTACTTATTGTCTGGAAGTGGACATCACGGTGAGCCATCCATTAGTTTACATCAGTGTTTGGACTTTTTAATATATGAAACCATTGCACTACTTAATATATGAAATTGTTGCACCTTTTTTTCCATATTTATATGAACATTATTAGATGTGGATAACATCATATGAATTAATATATCACATATTCATTTTTTGCACTGTGACTTTAATATTTGTTTAAAGTTTTTTGTTGAGCGCTGCACTATTAAGTATATTGGGTATCTGTAAGGCCCTGTTCACACCTGAGCGTATTTCAGCTTGTAAAACGCTCATCTCTGAAGTCTCAAAAAGCCCAACAAGCAAAATCCCATTCATTCAATTGCCCCTGTTCACATCTGAGCGTTTTGTCTCCAGAAGTTATTGCCCAGAGATAGTCTTTTATATAAGCAAGAAATCCTATGAAAGGAAAGAGGAAAGTAGGACTTGATACACTTCTCCCAAGTTTTCTGAAAGCTCTGTAATATATGTAGCAATGTTTCCAGGCCTTGGGCCTGAGGTGGGTCTGCCATTAGTACTGGTAACACTTCCAACACATTTAAGCTGTGAACTCAGGTGTGAGAACTGAGACAATGACCATTCCGGCATCTTTGTTTTGTTTATTGTATATTGGGGATGGTAGAAGGGAATGAATGGGATTCTTCTCTGGCTCTACTAGGTTAACTGGGACTTTATACAAAAATGCCTGTAGGAGCTGTCTTGACGCCAGCTGAATGCCGACCAGCGCTTCCTGACACTTTAAAATACTGCTTTGCTAAACTAGTGCTGGAACCTCGACTTTAACGTGTTTGTTAACTCAGAAGATCCAGGACTGTAGAACTCTTGACTCCTGACACTCTATTTAGCTCGAAAGTCCCTCAACAGCTCCCTCCAAACCTTCACTGGCTGAGTTAGCTCCTTGTCACCGCTTGTGCTGCTGCAACTCTTAACTCTGTACAGTGCATACTGATATAATTCAGGGTCCTCTGACTAGGTACCCCCTCTAACACTTCAAGGTCCTCTGACTAGGCACCCCCTTTACAGTTAGTTGACTCCTGGATACCTGGAACCTTCGCTGGAGTTATCCCCTATGCAGCTCAACTCAGCTCACTCTGCAACTCTCAGGCAGCCACCTGAGCCTCCCGATCCTTCTGACAGGAGGAGAGACAGCCGTACTCTCCCTCCTGGGACTCTGCTTCCCACCAAAGACGCTGCGTCATGCGTTCCCTCAAAACTTTTACCCACTCCCATAATCCTCTGTGGCAGAATCTGCCTTCTGGGGTAGATAGAGGCCTCAGTGTGTCTCTGATTGGGTTTCCTCCACTGCCCAATGAGAATCCTCTCATGGGGCCAGTGGGGAGACTCCCCTCTCATGCAGACACACCTGGGAGACATGACAGCCAGATGAAATCATGGCCCTGCTGTTAGGCAGCCAAGGCCCACTATACTTTTACCTAGCACCTATCTGCAGGGTGCTACGTATATAATTTGCCTAACCATGAGTTTCTCAATAAACCTAACCTGTGAAACCTTGTGCTTGACCTCTGCAAAAGGGTAGGAAGGGAATGTCCTATGCCTGGGCTATATCCTTTTGGCTTCAGTCAAAATACGGGTGGCCAACTTAAGGGTCATCGTATATATCCGTACAAAAGAGCTTACCTGTCACCATGTAAAAGAATTGGTACACCCAGAAACATCTGACATTCCCACCAGATGCTATAGATTGACCTATTCGCTTGACAGCCACAAAAGAAAAAGGATGAATAAATAGGGATGGTACATGATATCCTGAGATGGACCAGATATCATCAGAGAGGAAGCTTATAATTAGTCTGCAAAACTAACACGTGTCTAGAGCTCTTACCTGTTCTAATCCAGATCTGGCTCCAAGTCACTTGGGAAATTGGCACCTCAAGACCTCTTTTGCATTTGTACAGAAGTTGGAGTGCTCTGGAACTTTGTCATTAGCAGGGTGTAAATCATCAAACTGGTACCTCAAAGACTTTTGGTTAGAGTCTTTACAAAAATTGTAAGGGAGAACAGGCTCTGTTCTCTGGCCATTGGTTGGAGGAAATGCTCAATATTGAAAGATATCCCCTGATTTGAGTTTGTTTGTCCCTAAGGCCCTGTTCATACCTGAGAGTTTTTCAGCTTGTAAAACACTCAGCTCTGAAGCTCCAAAATGCCCAACAAGCAAAATTCCATTCATGTCAATGGCCTCTGTTCACATATGAGCATTATCTCGCCTGAAGCAAAACGTCTGAAGCTCAAAAAAGTACATTAGCTTATTTTTGGCAGATTAAAAGCATTTTTGGCCCCATAGACTTTAATAAAAAAACACCTGAATTGAGCAGAAAGCACTCATAAAATGCCCGTAAAAAGCTTGTAAAACACTCAAATAGCAGCTCTCCACCCCTAATTTCCTCTCCCTCTCCTCCCCCTAGTGCTTTCTATTGGCTTAAACAAAAATGTCTGAAGCTGTAAAATGCTTGTAATACACTTCTAAAACACTTTAGAAAAGCTTGTAAAAAAAAGCCTGAAAAACGCCAGTAAATCGATACGCTTAGGTGTGAATGAAGCCTAAGAGTTTGAAAAAGCACTAGGTCTGTGTCAGTGAAAAAAATGTTTTGCCAAATATAAACAAAGGTAACGCCAATACTGAAAGGCGAGTGGGTTAACACAGCTCAGTAAGAACAACTGGTTGCCCAGCATGAACATGAATGAAGTATGTGAGGATTCCACCTAATAACAGTAACAAAACAACTAAAGGGAAGAAGAGCAGCGCCTTCTAAGTGCAGCAAGACATTTATTGAAGAGGTACAGCAGTATCACACTCACATGTTTTAGGTGAATGAGAGGCAGAGGCAAGATGTGTGTGTCATCTGGGGCATCACTGGAGCGAGTCCTGGTGGTGGAGGCAGGGGGTCCCGATGAGAGAGGCAGGGGGGTTCCTCCATTTGCACCGGGGAGGCCTCGGTGGTGTCCGTGGACTCCATCCCCCCCCCCCCCCCCGGGTCCCCAGGACCAGCCACACTGAGACCTCTTCTTGCGCCAATTTACCACTAAACAACACAACTAAAGTATTCAATTCAGAAGATACATAAGATGATTGAGCAGCATCAAAAGTACATGATCTGCAAAAAAGCAGGTCTTATGATGGTACATCACCACTTATATCGGAAAGGGTGTTGGCATAATAACATAAGGGTAAGTGGGTACCTACATCCTATTGATTTGGGGAGGAGGAAAATGAGGCATAGATGGACTTTAATGGTACCATTCACAAGCTTAACAAGAAAAGAGGGTTTCCTAAAACATCATTTTAGTATCCAAAAATGTATAAAAAAAAGGAGAAACTCCTCTCCATATTTAAAACACAAATACAAATATTCCACTGCAGATATTCAATATTTTCTACAATTGTGCTCTACAAATAATACATCACAGATGGAGTCACCCTAACAGTATTGGGACTATCAGTATGGACAATACCATCTGGATCAATTGTGCTCAACATGTTTCGTGGGACATTCACCGCTTCTTCAGGAGCTTATTATAGCATCTAATACTGAAAGACTTTAATCATATATAAGTTTCCATTAGAGCCGGTTCACACTGGGGCGACTTGTCAGGCGACCTGTTTGCCTGACAAGTCGCCGTGGGTCGCCTGCCATAGATTAGCACAGGACCCGTTCTAATAGGAGCGACACAAGTCGCTCCGACTTAGAAAAAGGATCCTGTACTACTTTGGGGCTACCTGGAGCGACCTGCATTGACTTCAATGATATGAAGTCCATGCATGCCGCTCCGAGGTCGCGGTGCAAGCGACTTCACAGGTCGCCCCAGCAAGTCGGGTTGCGCCTATGTGAACCGGCTCTTATAAGGATAATATATATTACATAACATTTTATAAACATATCAATAAATATATAGTGTATGCAAAATCACTCCTTGTGTACCCTTTCTCCATGCAGAGCCCCACCCCAGGAGCACAGGGAAATGTCTCCCCAGGCGGTGTCAGTATGCAAGGTTCTGTTATTTATTAGCAAAAAAGAAAAAAGAAAAAAAAAAAAAAAATATATATATATATATATATATATATATATATATATATATATATATATATAAGAATGTTGAAAATAAGGTACCAGTTCCTGTCTCATAACAAGGGGTATCAATAAATGAACACACCATGTTTATATATGGGGGTTGTTAAATCGTATCCTCCAAAGTTGGATATCACTAATGTAGGATCTCAAGAACGACTTCCTAGCGGTGTTAATTTCGTCAACGAAAACGTTTTCGTCACCGCTTTCGTCACCGGCATTTTTCAACTGACGAAAATGAGATGCAAAGTATAGCACATTTTCGTCAAATGACGACAACTATGACGAAAATCAAATCCGTTTTTGGTAACGAACGAAAACTAAACGAGAATGTGAGGCAGGGACGTTTACCCAACTTCTGGTTTTCACGGAGCTCCGCCTGTGTGGCGTCTGGCGTGGCATGCCCCGTGGCGTCGGACGTGAGGACTACTACAAGATAGTCGACTCGAGACCAGTCACCTGACCTCACCAGAGCACTGCAGCTGCAGCACTACAGCCAGAGCCAGGCCAGACTCATCACACAGCAGACGACCAGGCAGTGGCACCACTACCACATCCAGAGCAGAGCACCTGCAACAGCCAGGTCAGCTATTACTGCCTCCCCTGAGTCCCCTCAGACCACTGGCGTCCGCCATCCAGGACTGTGTGTGCGTGCATAGGCCGCTGAGGCCCGCCCAGCCCATCCTGTTCAACTTTAAAGTCAGACCACCCTTAAACCTGAGACCCCCATCCAGCACTCTGAGCAGCACTGTGCTGTGTGCACTGCAGGCAGCAGCATTACAGGCCTCTTCTCTGACCTGACCACCACGGGCATCTGGCACTGTGCTATGCATACAGGCCATCCCTTAGACCACCTGAGACCACCATCCAGCACTGTGCATTAGATTACAGGCCATCCCTTAGACCTGAGACCACCATCTAGGCTCCAGCACTGTCCAGCAGCATTACAGGCCTCCTCTGTCTGACCTGACCACCACAGGCATCCAAGGCATTACAGGCCATCCCTTAGACCTGAGACCACCATCCAGGCTCCAGCACTGTCAAGCAGCATTACAGGCCTCCTCTGTCTGACCTAAGTGACCACCACAGGCATCCAGGGAATAACAGGCCATCCCTTAGACCTGAGACCACCATCCAGCACTGTGCATTAGATTACAGGCCATCCTTTAGACCTGAGACCACCATCCAGGCTCCAGCACTGTCCAGCAGCATTACAGGCCTCCTCTGTCTGACCTGACCACCACAGGCATCCAGGGAATTGAAGGCCATCCCTTAGACCTGAGACCACCATCCAGGCTCCAGCACTGTCCAGCAGCATTACAGGCCTCCTCTGTCTGACCTGACCACCACAGGCATCCAGGACATTACAGGCCATCCCTTAGACCGGAGACCACCATCCAGCACTGTGCATTAACACTGCTTCCTAGATACTTGTTGACTAAAATGTCAAAGGAATCTTCCCATATACTTGGTGGCTAGGTTATTGTAGCGACTTCTTAGACGCTTAGTGGTTGCTGCAACGATAGCAATATAAATCTTAATGTTCATATTATTCTTTAAACTTGTCCATAATAACCATACATGTATATTTAAGGACTAGGGATGATCGAACGGTTCGGGTCGACCATCAGTTCGACCCGAACATTGACTGTTTGCTGAAAAAGTTCGGAATTCGGCAACCAGAACTGACCAAAATGCAATGGGACAGGAATTGGGCTTTAAAAGCCCGTGATTGGACCAGAACCATCAGTAAAAGCCAATTGAGGGGGCAGGAGGATGCTAGGAATGTTATTGGAGTGACTAAGGGGTCCAGAGGCCAATCAGTAGTGAATACGCCCCCCAGTATATAACATAGCCCCGCCAAATCTCTAGCATTGTAATACAGGGATGTGGAAGAGAGTGGAAGCAGTTCTGTTACTCCTGCTTCAAAAGTGTCATTTAGCAATTATTAGTGTGAGGAAAGGGATATCTAGTGTAGTTAGGGTACTATTTTCCACAAAAAACACCTGCAACAACACACCTGGGCGTTTTTGTTGCAGGCTTTTTTTTGGGCATTTTTTGGGTGTCTTTGGAGGCAGGCATAACATCTGAACTTCTGTGTAGCGGTATATATACACACACACTTATATGTATTTATACACATACACACATATAGGTGTGATAGGAGCGGAGGCCTATGCCTGCAAATTATTTCATTAGCGCAGGCATAGGGTTCTGCTACTTTCACACCTATATATGTGTATGTGTATATATACATACATGTGTGTGTGTATATATACCCCTACACAGAAGTTCAGATGTCATGCCTGCCTCCAAAGACGTCCACAAAAAAAAATAATAAACGCCTGCAAAAAAAACGGCCGGGTGTGAAAATAGCGAAGCCACTATCCTGCTCAACTGCAATTCTAATACAAACAATCTTTTTTTTTTTTTCTGGTTCTGGATATGCTACAGAGCTGAAACTTCACAGGTACACTTTTTAGATCCCCCAGACACTAAATCCAAAGAAATCTCATTTTTTTTTTTTCAATAATTTTTTCAATAATTGTCTCTCTATCAAAAATGACAATTTTTAAGAACTTTTTTTTGTGTGATTAATAGTCCCTGGGGCATGACCCAGAACCCTAGGCACTTTTTAGGGGCATTTATTGGGTTTTAGGGCTTCAAAAATTGTGTTTTTTGATTACCGAAGTTCGGGTCCCATTGATTTCAATAGGGTTCTGAAATCCGGGCCGAACTTTCGGGAAGTTCGGGTGTTCTGGTCGAACCGAACTTTTCAAAAGTTCAATCATCCCAATTAAGGACATGAACACATATCTGTAAAATACTTTATAGGTTGACTGGAGGGGATACATACAGGAAAGAAAAGAGATATTTTATTCAAAAATAAAACACTGGACTTCACAGTAAACTTGATCTAGAATAAATGGGCATAAATAAATATCATATTAAGCAGATACCACCAATCTACAGAGCAGAGCCGATAGGTCGCTATTTGTTCATTAAAAATTTCCAAATATTGTAAATATGTCCAGTTAGGCCTGGCTCACCTGAAAAAGATGTGAAGAGGGGGTGGGCAAAGTAATCCCTGAGATCTTTTTTGGAGTGGCCTCTTTTAGCCCTATACAGCGTCCAATAGATGCGGATAATATTCTGTAAATAAATGTATGCCAGAAAAATATACCCAAGTCAACCAGATAAACCAAGTTACAGTAGCATGGTCAGAAAGTCCATAAGGTTTTCTAAGGGTATACTTACCCATCATGTAAGAGAAACTCGGGTGTCCTGCACCACTCGCAGCACCTAAATGTATTACACTGCCATTCCCATTTAAATGGAAATCCTGCCCGGCGACGCCTGCTACGCTAAACAGAGTGTGATGTCACCGGGCCCGGCCCCATAGTGCACATGCACCGGATTGGCGCATGCGGGATGTCCAAAGGCAGGCTCCTACCAGCCGACGGGGATCTGGTCAGTCTCTCGCGACATGGGGCACATAATAGACAGCGAGGGAAGGGAGCACTGGAAAAACCTTGGTCCCCCCCTAGCATTGGAGCCGCACATCCACCTTGAGGAAAATATACCCTGGCCTCCCGGGGACAGGCAAGGCCCCACCCCATGCATGTCTACAGCAGCCGTGATGGTATGGGGCAAATTGGCCCACTGTAGGCTAGGCCCCCAGTCGTAATGTCTCCTGCCACAGGGCCATAAAACAGCTACTAGGTTAAGGGGCACATAATGAGATTCCACATAAACAATATTACAGTTTAACACTAACGTTTTATCTATTATTACAATGACAATATAACTAAATAAAAATAACACTGAGGTAACACAACATATTGTATCAGAAAAAGAAGGAAGAGGGGTATTAAAGATAAAAAAATAAACAAACAAAAAATGTGATAATAGAACTTAATGCATCATCAGAGTAGGAATCCCCTCAGCCGCCAATCACTAACCAAAGATAAATGAAAGAACAAGTTCCTGTTAGGAGGCTTGAAACACTGAAGCATTGCATACCAGGGGCCTCCCAACCTCCCGGGGGGGGGGGGGGGGGCACCAGGGATGTGGCACAGCCCACGCTGCAAAAACCCGTCAATTTTACAAGAATGGTTCATACGAATTGACTTTATTCAAGCCAGGAGGCATCATTGCATTTAGACGTTCGATCCAAAGGGTTTAACATTGGAGTATGAGTTTATCCCAATTACCTCCTCTGGGATCCCACTGGATCACCTCAAGGACAAAGAAAGAGACCATTTCTGTGTGGTACTTATGATAGAGATCAATATGTTTGGTCACTGGGGTTAACACTTTTCCACTACCCGAATAATACGTATGGTCCCCTATCCTCTGTCTGAACTGTCACTTAGTCTTGCCAATGTAGAATGCTCCACATCGGCAGGTCATAATATAGATTACCCCCTCAGTGGAGCAATTGGAAAAAGTGCTGGATTTGTGCCATTATCCATTCGGCAATCTTATCCCCGGGCCTTCATGGACCCAGGGGCATTGTGAAGAACTACCACAGCGGTATGTTCTGTGTGGTTGAGGTTGATCATTCCCAGTATTTGGTGCATAATGACTTGCAGTCAGTTGCTGTCTCAATGTAGTTGCCCGTCTACAAATAAGTTCGGGAGTATGTCTAACATATTTTGAGATAGTATAATCCTCAGTTAAAAAGTGCCAATTTTTTGCGATCAATTGTGCTTCATTAGAGAATATCTAACTGTTGTCTTTTGTTGCTTGGGAGAGGTGTCATACAAAAGGGAAGTCCTAGATTTTGCTTTTGCCTTATTGAATGCCTGTCTCAGAAGTGTCTGTGAGTACCCCCGTGCCAACAATCTCTCTCTTAAGGCCTGTCTTTTGAAATCGGACTCTGAAGTACAATTCCTCCGTAAGCGTATGTATTGTGCATATAGGTTGCTTCTCACCAACGACCTGGGATGCAGGCTGTCCGCATGAAGCAATGTATTACCTGCCCTGTGTTTACAAAAAAGGTCTGTTTGAATATATCCTTCAGGTCCAATAAAGATATTCAAATCCAAAAAGGAGACCTGTTTTGCACTCACATTGTTGGTACATTTTAAATTATTTTGATTGTTGTTAAGTGACTTCAAAAATGTATCAAATTCTACTTTTGTGCCAGTCCAGATGACCAAGAGGTCATCTATATAACTGAACCAGCACAGAATGTGGGGGAGCCAGGGTGCAAACCTCTCATCTGAAAATTTTTCTCTTTCCCAGCCAGCTAAATATAGATTGGCATAAGATGGTGTGATTAAGGGGCCATGTTGACCTATGCTGCTCCATGAGGAGGACCCAATCACCCAGATGCCCCACTCATACGGGATACTAGAATACAATGATTCAATATCAATAGCAACAAGTAGGGTGTCGGGGGAACATCGTTCCCTCCACATGTTTCAGCAAAATGCATAGGTCAACATGGCCTCAAAATGGTTGGGGGGCCCCTGGGATGTGATGCTTTCGTTTTTTTAAGCCCCTCTACAGGAACTTGTTCTCTCATTTATCTTTGGTTAGTGATTGTCTGCTGAGGGAATCCCTACTCTGATGATGCATTTAGTTCCATAATATTGCCAATAGTTTTCTGAATCTTGATATCACATATTTTGTTTGTTTATTTATCTTTAATACCCCACTCCCTTCTTTTTTTGATTCAATATGTTGTGTCATCTCAGTGTTATTTTTATTTAGTTATAGTGTCATTGTAATAGTAGATAAAACGTTAGTGTTAAACTGTGATATTGTTTATGCGGAATCGCACTATGTGCTCCTCGACCTAGCAGCTGTTTAATGGCCCTGTGGTAGGGGACATCACAACCGGGGTCCCAGCCTACAGTTGGCCAATTTGCCCCATACCATCATGGCTGCTGTAGACATGCATGGGGCGGGGCCATGCCTGTCCCAGGGAGGCCGGGGTGTATGCTCTTCAAGGCGAATGTGTGGCTCTGTGGGGAGGGACATGAATTTTCCAGTGCTCCCTCCCCTCGCTGTCTATTGAGCACCCCATGCTGTGAGGGACTGACCAGATCCCTATCGGCTGGTAGGAGCCCACCTTTGGACATATCCAGAGAATGCGCCCTACGGGGCCGGGCCTGGTGAGGTCACATGCCGTTTGGCATGGCGAGCATCGCCGGGCAGGATTTCCATTTAAACGGGAAGGGCAGTGTAATACATTTAGATGCTGCGAGTGGTGCAGGACACCTGAGTTTACCTTACATGACGGATAAATGTACCTTTCGAAATCCTAAAAGACTTTCTGACCATGCTAACTTGGATTATCTGGCTGACTTGGGTACCTTTTTCTAGTATACATTTATTTATAGGATATTATCCGCATCCATTGGACTCTATATAGGGATAAAAGGGGCCACTCCAAAAAAGATCTCAGGGATTACTTTGCCCACCCCCTCTTTTCATCTTTTTCAGGTGAGCCAGGGCTAAATGGACATGTTTACAATATTTGGGAATTTTGAATGAGCAAATAGCGACCTATCCTCTCTGCTTTGTAGATCGGGGGTAACTGCTTAACATAATTTATTACACTATGATAGTTTTTTTATGCCCATTTATTCTAGATCATGGGAAGTTTGCTGTGAAGTCCAGTGTTTTTTTTTTTAATAAAATATCTCTTTTCTTTCTGGAAGTATCCCCTCCAGTCAACCTATAAGGTATTTTACGGATATGTATACATGTATGGCTATTATGGAGAAGTTTAAAGAATAATATGAATATTCAGATTTATATTGCTATCATTTCAGCAGCCACTAAGCGTCAAAGAAGTCGCTACGATACCCTAGCCACCAAGTATATGGGAAGATTCTTTTGACATTTTAGTCAAAAAGTATCTAGGAAGTTGTTCTTGAGATCCTACATTAGTGATATCTAACTTTGGAAGATATGATTTAACTACCCACCCATATATAAATATAGTGATTTCGCATACACTATATATTTACTGATATGTTTATAAAATGTTATGTAATATACATTATCCTTAATTTGGAAACTAATATATGATTAATGTCTTTCAGTACTAGATGCTCTTTATGATGATATAATAAGCTCCTGAAGAAGCGGTGAATGTCCCACGAAACATGTTGAGCACAATCAATCCAGATGGTATTGTCCATACTGATAGTCACGATACTCTTAGGGTGACTCCATCTGTGATGTATTATTTGTAGAGCACAATTGTAAAAAAATATTGAATATCCGCAGTTGAATATTTGTATTTGTGTTTTAAATATGGAGATGTTTCTCCTTTATTTTTTATACATTTTTGGATAATAAAATTATGTTTTAAGAAACCCTCTTTTCTTGTTAAGCTTTTGTACAGTACCATTAAAGGCAATCTTTGCCTCATTCTCCTCCACCCCACCACTTATACTATATGCCTCTGAAGACCCTATGTGAAAGAAAGGCCTGAGCCAATGGTTCAATGGTAAGGGAGAAAATATTATAGACAATGACCAGCCTCATTGCATGCCTTGTGATATTGCAAATATTTCCAATTGGAAACCACTATAGTAGATGGATGCTGTTAGGTAAAAATATAAAATGATAGTTTGTAACTTTCAATATCAATTGAGAAATAGGGGTTAGGTCACTCTAAAGGGCTGTTTCACACCTGACACAGTCCAGTGCGTTTTTTTTCTGCATGAAAACCGCATGGACAATGTTTAACATAGATTCCAATGGCCCTAGTTCACCCCAGTGCAGTGCATTCCATGCAGTCAACAAAAGTAGAAGATGTTGCATTTTTTCTGTATGAAACATCCAGAACACCGCAAAACACACCAAAAATGCACCACAACACACATGTCCTCAATTGAGATGAAGAAAAAAAAAGAGGGGGAAAAAAACGCATCAGAACACATCAAAATGCACTGGAATGCATCAAAAATGCATAAAAAAACGCGCATGTAGAAACACATCCAGAATGTCCTAAGACAGAAAATATGAAACTGGCCTGATCACCAGAAGAAAATAAAGCGCAGCCACAACAGTTTAGGATTGATAATCTGTATTAAATTACATTTATCTGAGTTTAATATGTAAAAATCAAAAAAAGGCAAAAATAAAATTAGCTTTGAATGTCCCGATCAAGCAAATGACATGAGCGCAGCTTGTCAATGAGTCCCAATTTTTTTTTTTTAAGCATTAGAGTAAATATTCAGTAATATATCAAGTTTTGGTTCCAAGCACATATGAAGAAAATTTTGACTGGCTACTCTATTGTCACAGCAAAGATATAACTCTGGCCCTGAATTTGATTCCAATGAGAGATATATTATGCAATATATACTGTATGACTACAGATAATAGTAATATATATTGACAACATGTATGCTACCTTACGTTCAGACCAAATAAAGGATAAAATTAGCTTTGAATATTTAAGTGTTCAGTCTGAATATTGTAGATGACATGAAGTTGACCTATGATTCATAATTTTTAAAATGAAGAAAGTGGTCTTGTAAAACCACAGCTTAAAAGTATAGAAATGTATTTACATTTACTTATGTCAATAGAGAGCAATAGTCAAGAGGTTAAAAGAAGACAGAAAAGCCACAATGTGCTTTAGTGGTATCCATAGGATACTTTATTGAGCGTCAATTATCCGAGTGTGCATATAACTGGCCAAAGTAGATGAAAAGTAGATGAAATATAGTAAGCTTGTTTTTATTATTTCTTTTAACCACATCTGCTACTTTAAAAAAATAAATAAATATGAATATTTTTCTTTATACTTTATATTGTTGAATTGGCACCTAACAAATAATGTAATGTCATCAAATAAACATTTTTAATTTATTAAAAATATTTTCCATTGTTTCCAAAATGTTCCAACCTTGTATTTCACCAGGTTCTCTGTGAGTGTTTCTGCACCCCTGGCAACCAATCATTAAAGATTTCTTGAGTAGGCAAAGAACCAAAAGTGATGACTTGAATTGTATATGACATAAATAGTTCTGTTTTACATACTTCCAATCAAGAGGCCCAAATTATGGAACTATTGCCATCAAGTGGTTGTGGCATGTTTTTTATTTTTTATTTGCATACTGATTTATATTTCTGTAAAAGAAGTACTGCATTAAAAGGCTTGTAAAAAATCATACAATGCACCACTCATTTTGCTGTTAGGAAGCATCAAAGGAAATCATTAACAAGAAGCAATTTACGTAGATCAAGAATCGCTGTAAATACATAATTTAGCTACAAACTTTAAAGTATTTGTGAAAACTATAACAATGAGCTCTCTTATTGTTACCTTTAGGTCTGTAAAATATGCTATTAAAAGCATTTCATGATATCTGGTGACAAAAAAAAAAAATAGCTGTTCATCCAGCCAGAAATCTTTTTAACTGATAACTTCCTGTATTCTATACCACTGTACTGTTAGCATTGTTCCCTGCAATCTCTGTGGGACTAAAAACACCTCCCAATGAAGATGGAAGTCCTAACACGCTCCTTGTCCTAGGCCCACAACACTGCTAACTATGGTTGTCACCTTAAGACAGGAAGTAAGTTAACCATCGTATAGTAAAATGACGCTATCTCCCTCCGGGCGGGCGTCATATGATGTGCAGCGCGGCGATCGAGGATGAGATGAGCCCCTCGAGACACAGGCCATCCCCTATAAGGGTAAAAAGCTAAAAAAATATGTCTCTTTATCATGTGACCGGCTGTGTCCAATCACAGCCAGTCACATGAGTTCTCCTCGTTCTCACGGCTCGTGCGCGGCCTATCGAGGATGAGGAGTGTCCCTTGGACACAGCCCATCCCCGATCAGGGTAAAGAGCCAATAACAGCTGGTCACAAACTGCTGTAGTGCTCTTACTGGGTTCTCCTACTCAGTGTGTTAGGAGGAGACCTGGAAAAAAAAGTGTTGCAGAAATACAGTGATGTGCCCTGATTGCCCCCCCCAAATAAAGAGGACCTGTCACCAGCCCATCTGAGTTCCAGAGTACCTGTCACCAGCCCATCTGAGTACCTTTTACCAGCCCATCTGAGTACCAGAGTACCTATCACCAGCCAATCTGAGTACCTGTCACCAGCCCATCAGAGTACCCGAGTACCTGTCACCAGCCCATCAAAGTACCTGAGTACCTGTCACCAGCCCATTAGAGTACCTGTCACCAGCCCATTATAGTACCCGAGTACCTGTCACCAGCCCATCAGAGTACCTGTCACCAGCCCATCCGAGTACCTGAGTACTTGTCACCAGCCCATCAGAGTACCTAAGTACCTGTCACCAGTCCATCATAGTACCTGAGTACCTGTCACCAGCCCATCAGAGTACCCGAATACCTGTCACCAGCTCATCAGAGTACCTGAGTACCTGTCACCAGCCCATCAGAGTACCAGAGCACCTGTCTCCAGCCCAGAGTACCCGAGTACCTAACTGAAGCCCCGAGTTCCTGTCTCCACCCCCTCAGAGTACCCGAGTACCTATCTGCAGCCCATAAGATTACCCGAGTATCTGTTTCCAGCCCATCAGAGTACCTGAGTACCTATCTGCAGCCCATGTCTCATAGAATGTACATTGGGGTTTTTGCTTTTCAAAATGGGGTCATTTTGTGGGTAATTCCATTGTCCTTGTGCTCCAGGGCCTTCAAAGGTGTGATAGGTCATCAGGAAATTAGATGTGTAATTTATGCTCCTAGAATGCCAGACGGTGCTCCCTGTATGTAAAACCTCTGTATGTGGCCAGGCTGTGAAAAAGTCTCACACACGTGGTATCACCATACTCAGAAGGAGTAGAAGAATGCATTTGGAGGTGTAATTGCAAGTATGCATATGCTGTGTGTGAGAAATAACTTGTTATTATCACAATTTTGTGTTAAAAAAAATAATAATTTCTTCATTTTCCCAAGATTCAGGGGAAAAAATTACAACTTCCAAAAACTCACCATGTCTCTTACTAAATACGTTGAACTGTCTACTTTCCAAAAAGGGGTCATTTGGGGAGTATTTGTGCTGTCCTGATATTTCAGGGCCTCAAGAAATGAGATTGTCAGTACATTAGGTGTGATCAGGTGTGTTCAAATATTAATGATTTGCACTATAGCTTGTAGACTCTATAACTTTCACACAGACTAAATAATATCCACTAATTTGGGTTATTTTTTACCATAGATATGTAGCAGTATAAATTTTGGCCCAAATTTATGAACATAAATTACTTATTTGAACAATTTTATATTTAGGTCTCTGTCTGTGGCAATCACCTGATACCAACACCTATGCTTCTATGAGCCTTGTACCTCTGTCCCCACATTCGGGGGGGCTTGGACCAGAGCCACAAGGGAAGCCCTCTTGTTATTTCAGCCTTCAACCAAGGTACGTGGCAATAGGACATGTGGCTCAGACCTTCTCTCTCTCAATTTCCTCTTTCTAGGATTTTTTCCCAACAACCCCTGAATCAGGAATGGTACAATACAGTTTTTAACTAGCAGCTGACATTAGAGGGCAACGAATCCTTACAATAGTTATCAGCCAATCCACTATTAATAGTAATTTCAATGATTCTTCATTGCTCATTGTGCTAGAGCAGTGGTTCTCAACTCTGGTCCTCCGGACCCACTAACAGGCCAGAGTTTAAGAATACTACAATCACTGAGCAGTAAAATATATCACCTGCAATGTATTTCAGTTATCTTGCAAACCTGGCCTGTTAGTGGGTCCTGAGGCCCAGAGTTGAGAACCACTGTGCTAGAGAATGACGATGTCATACTGAAATTGTGTTATGTGGCCTTTTCTATACAAGTCAGGGCTTCTAACCAAAGATTTACTTTCTACAATTTCACAAACCAGCCTCTAAAACAAGTAGGCATTTACATCTCCCTGAAATGGTCAATAACTAATAAGCCAAATGCTGAAGTGCATTGCAACATTATGCATACCAGCCTTCACATTTCTGGGTATGTGTATGGGAATATCTTTTGATGTACTAGTGCTCATTTGCATAGCAGCGAATCTGCATCATGAAGGGGTTAGGTATATTCTCTTACATGTGCATTAGTTCATAACAACTAATTAGAATCTACTTTTCAGTTATCTGACTTCAGGAAACTGAAGATTACTACCTATTTGCACATACCCTAAACACATACTACTTATACAGTATATTTAAAATGCCTTATGAACCAGGAAATAAAATAAGATCTTTGCAATGGGAAGAAAAAAAAAAGTAACTATTTTCCTTGCCAATGTTTAAAGAAACCACTGCCAAAACTATTCAGCTTACAAAAATTCACCAGTGCAAAATCAGAAACAAAAACTCGACATAGCACCATGAGATTCAGTTATTTTCCTTTTGGACACTGCCATCTTGCCTCTTGCACAGCATAGAGAAGGTGAAGCCCGATTGTCAATAACAGCCCAGAATGGCACATTTTGTACAAAGAAAGAGTATGTTTGAAGCAGTTGATGGAGAGGATTCTGATGGTAACACTATATTTAACGACTTTAGGACTGCTCAGCTTGCAAGGTGGCAGCCCTGGGTCTGGCGATGTAGACCTACGTCACTAGATTCCCTGCTGTCTCGGCGGCGCGCGCACCGCAGGAGGCTCGCTCCCGCTGTGTTTAGCGGGAGTCGGGCCAGAGGAGGAGAGATGGTTATCACCGTCTCTCTCCTCCCCGATCGTCGGGGAAAGGGTGAGAAAGTCTACCCACTTGTGTAAACAAAGCGGGCGGATCTTCTCTGTGACATGCAGGGACAGATCACAGGATTCAGCATAGCTGAACCTGCGATCTGTGTCTGTGTCACACAACCCCCTCCCCCCACACACGTCAGTAAGCATGAGGCACACATTTAACCCCTTGATCACCAACAGTGTTAACCCCTTCCATGTCATTATTACAGTAACAGTGCATATTTTTAGCACTGATTACTGTAGTAATGCCACTGGTCCCCCACAAGTGTCAAAAATGTCAGTCAGGGGTCCGATCTGTCCGCCGCAATATCGCAATACCGCAAAAAATCGCAGATCACCGCCATTACTAGTAAAAAAAAAACAATAAAAATGACAAATCTTTTCTGAAGTTAGTAACTTTTGCACAAACCAATCAAAATATGCTTATTGTGATTTTTTTTACCAAAAATTTGTAGCAGAAAACAAATTGGCCTAAAATGTTAAAAAAGTTTGATTTGTACATTTTTTTTGTTATATATCAGAATGTGAAAAAATATTTGTCACTCTATTTTAAAAAAAATTAAAAATCACACAGGTGATCAAATACCACCAAAAGAAAGCTCTATTTGTGGGGGGAAAAAAAGGATATCAATTTTATTTGGGTACAGCGTCGCACGACCGCGCAATTGTCCGTTAAAGAAACGCAGTGCCGAATCGCAAAATATGGCCTGGTCAGGAATGGGGTAAAATCTTCCAGTCTTAAAGTGGTTAAAAATACGTTCATTGAGAATTTTTTTGTCAAAGACATGTAGCTAAATACATTTTGGCCTAAATATATGACAAAAATGTTATATATTGGATATTTTTTAACTGTCAAAGTAGAAAATGTAAATTTTTTGCAAAATTTTCGTGTTTTTTTATTAATATCGGAAAAAATAAAAAGTGCAGAGGTGATCAAATACCACCAAAAGAAAGCTCTATTTGTGGGAAAAAAAGGACTTTTTTTTGTTTTGGTATAGCATTGCATGACCGCACAATTGTCTGTTAAAGTCGCACAGTACCAAGTTGAAAAAAGTGGCCTGGTCATTAAGCAGGAAAATCCTCCGGTCTTAAAGTGATTAAATGCCTGAGGAATGGAATGGTTCTTGTAAAAGCAAACGTAGACATTTTTATCCTTTAGAGCGGTAGTAAAATGCCCCCTCAAAAAATAATTTTCCCTTGCAAGTTATTGTCATAAAGTGCTAGTATGCATTGTATAGTAACCAATCAGCTTCTAGGTTATTTGCTAAAGCTTAAAACAACAAGCTGAAGTTAGAAGCTGATTATCTGCCATGCACAGCTGCACCAAATGTGTATAAATGCTCTGTTTCCTCTAATCCGGATATTATTTGCTAAAGGTAAATTTTTATAACTGATTGCTTTGACAGATTAAGCTATGCCATTGTTGCCCTGTTGGCCCTCCACATTCTGAATTTTAAAGTGTTTCTAAAGGCTTAAGGTTTTTTTTATTTATTATTATTCAATCTTAATGCAATCTCTGCAAATAAGGTAAAATACCCTCTATGTACAGGGTACAGCCCCACCCCCCAAACTTACCTGAGCCTAATCTCTATCCAGTGCTGTGCCTGAGATCAATGAGGGGAAGCAGAAGGAGCACTCAATCAAATCAAATCCTGTGGTAAGGGAGTGGGGGCAGGACCAAGCCACGCTGTCTGTTTCTATAGACACAGGCAGTGTGGCTCAGGATCGAGCCGACACAAATGCCCCCATAGGAAGCAGCTCCCTATGGGGGGCGCTCGCCAAAGAGGTGGAGCCAGAAATGCTGGCAGGAGACCCCAGAAGAGGAGGATCAGGGCTGCTCTGTGTAAAACCATCATACAGAGCAGGTAAGTTTGACATGTTTATTTAAAAAAAAAAAGAAGGCATAAAAACACTGTACGTCAACTGTAAATCAAACATGTTCTGATATTTTAATTTAAGCATATGTAAAACCTAATAATGAGCTTCTCGTTCAGTTTTTAATATTACAGCTCTTACAGTTTCAACAAATAATACAATTGAGATATGTTATAGGTAGATGAGTAAAGTGAAAAATTAGAGAAATCGTAAAGGTCCAAATATTGTGAAAAAATTAATTGGTTCAAATGGTGATCCAATCAGAAAGTATTTTATCTTCATATAAAGGGCTCTGTGCTCCGTCCAACTGGTGCGCTTCAAACCGGATGTGAGGTCCTCAACAGCAGCGACTTGACCTCTTATGGCCTGGCGGAAATTTGAGCTGCTTTAAGGAGCAGCAATTTGGAGACCCTAAGTAAGGATACCTTTAAGTCCTGTGGCATCCACACACCAGATACAAGCTTGCCTGACCCCAGACTGAAAAGTTGAGGGTCCATTTTCCCTGGTGAGTAGGGATACAAGAGGGGATTGCGGTACATTTCATGGCATGTTTACCTGAAGCACTTCAGCACTTTTTCTATGAAAATTCTGAGCACCTAATACTTTATATGAGGATAGAATACTTTCTGATTGGATCACCATTTGAACTCATTTTTTCACAATATTTGGACCTTTATGATGTCTCTCATTTTTCACTTTACTCATCTACTTATAACATATCTCGATTGTATTGCTTGTTAACGCTGTAAGGACTGTAATATTGAAAATTGATTTGGTAAGTGATTTAGCACTTGGTGCATAGCAGCTGCAGGGGATTTAATTATAGCACAAGTATTTATATGTTTTTTAATGAACTTCTCGTATTTGGTCCCTTTTGGTCTGTTAAACATATGGTACCACTGAAAGCTTTTGTTACATCTGTTTAACCAATTCTTGCCTGGCCCTATAGCGAAATGATGGTCGGTAAGACGTTCGTTGATCTAGGTGGACATCATATGACATCCTCCCGAATTACGCTGCGTTGTGGTGAGATTTGTCACCGACTGTGTCCATCAGACACAGTCAATGATTGTGTCAATTGTGTTGCTAGCTGTGATTGGTCACAGTGATCACATGGTACAGACTGGGCCAATCACAGCCTATCTGTACCATCTGATTAGATGCAACCAATCACAGCTAATCACAACAAAACACAGTGAATGAATCAGTTTCATTCAGTAAAATGGTTTCTTATATCAGTGAAATGCACTGGTATAAACAATCATTATGTGAAAATTAAAAAAAAAAAATCCTGATCACTTCCACAGAGTAGTACAGTGTTACTATGGTAACACTACATTGCTCTGGTCACACTGTGTAAAAAACAAAATCATCAAAAAAAGAAAAAAAAATGTAATGAAAAGAAAAAATATAAAAAATTTTTAAAAGAAAATGATTACATTCATTATTTTTTTAATTTCTTAATTTTCCAAAAAAATTTGACAAAGCTATAACTTGAAGAAACTTGCTATGCCTCTTAGTAAATACCTTGGACTTTCTACTTTCCAAAAAGGGGTAATTTGGGGGGTATTTATATTGTCCTGGTGTTTTCAGGCCTCAAGAAATGAGATCGTCAGTACATCAGGATTCATCGATTTTCAGATATATATACCATAGTTTGTGGACTCTATAACTTTCCTAAAGACTAAATAATATACACTGATTTGGGTTATTTACACCCAAAAAAATGTAGCAGAATAACTTTTGGTCTAAATTTATGAAGAAAGATTATTTATTTGCAAAATACAGAAACTAAGAAAAACTTGTTTTTTTATCCAAATTTTGTCTATTTTCCTTTATTTAGCAAAAAATAAAAAACCCAGTGGTGATTTAATACCACCAAAACACTATTTGTGTGAGGAAAAAAAAGATTAAAAATTCATATGGTTACAGTGTTGTATTACCGGCGACAGTGCTAAAAGCTGGCCTGGGCAGGAAGGGGGTAAGAATGTCTGGCACTAACGTGGTTAAAATAATACCTGTTGAACTTGCCTAAGATCTTGTGAACTGTGGTCTCTGCCTGTGCTGATTTTTATCAATTACATTGTTCTCATCTTTCTCTGCTATCATGCCTCTCCATATTATGGAGGATAGGAGGGCGGTGAGGTTCCACAGTCCTATCTTGTTTCTGTTTTTCCCGAAATAGAAGGGTGAGTGAGCCTTGTCACCCTAGGGATGAAAGAAACTCCGAAATTAGTTGTAATGGCAGAATCACTAGGGGAGAACAAGGGGAAATTGTTGTTTTTTTTTTATATTTTAATGAAGGTAGCCACCACATTCGAGGACTGGTAAGCTGCAATATTTTCCATTTGTCTTTTTTTGTTTTAGTACACTTTAAGTTCTACTGTTCTCACAGGCTTTGCTGAGGCTGTTAGCTCCTGCTTCTGTCAGTCAAATCCTGTGACAAGAGAGCGGGGGGAGAGGCCAAGCCACTCTGCCTGTGTCCTATGGCAACAGGCGGTTTGGCTTAGGATCAGAAGCCTGCAGGAGCAGCTTCCTATGATGGCACACCAAGAAGAGGAGCCAAATGCGCTCGCATGGGACCCCAGAATAGGAGGATCAGGGATGTTCTGTGCAAATCTTTTTCACACAGCAGGTACTGTAAGTATAACATGTTTGTTATTTTAAAATAAAATAGACTTTACAACCACTTTAATACAAATCAGGGAACTAGCATTTATTAGAAATAAGATCAAATCAGGTACTATATGGACACAAACAGTAAAAATAACATATTTGTGATCAAATAGAGTGTCTAGATACAAGGTGAACATTTTGTTCTGTCACCACTATCCCTAGGCGGCTTTAAATCTATATAACCCAAATGCACTCATCAGTCATCTTATTTATTTTTTTTAAAGCAGAAATAATTCTTAATGAGTCCCACCAGAGTCCTAAAAAAGACACAATAACAAGTTTCTATATAGTGCAGCCAGAAGGCATTTGCTATAGAGTCACAACCATAATAAAACCTGTTTGTAGCTACTAACACAGAAATGTTATAAATCATAGCGAAGTGTAAGATAACCAATTGGTAAAGCCTGATTAGTATTGTTATGCCTTTAAAATTGCAATCACATGCAGAATATCTGCTTACATGTCAAAAATGTGGTTCAGGTTCTAAAATGCTCCTGTTGTTGTGGATCCCCTCTCCTAACTATTTTCCTTTAAAACAGTGCAAGGTACATAAGCAAGATGCCAAAAATAATACAAGTGCTTGCATTGGAAGTAGGTGGATGTGTTTGCACTTCCGAAAATGTCTTCATTTTCCAGAAAGTATGAAAAGAGCCATAGTGTGAAGCATTATATGAGGTTTGGCACTCACGTGATCCCCTGTGAAAGTTGTAAATGTTTTTGGGATTCCAGGAAAGGTTCACAAATGTAGAGAACAGCTGCTGGATGGTTTGCTCAGCTAAACAGCACTTGCCTTGGTCAGAAGATCAGAATGCATTAGAAGGCATTCATTTAAAGTATTCAGACATAAATGTATGACAACAGCTATTAATGGTATTCCAATAGTTACAAATAGGAGAGATGTTTTTAAGTGATGAAGAACAAAAGCACTGTCATAGTAGTGTGCAAAGCTGCTGTAAGGTCCAGCAGTATTTAACCAATATTTAGATGTGCATAAGAATTTAACTAAACAACAATGCAGTGAAGCTTATTTACTAAAGAAGTTGAGAATTGATTGAAGATCCACTTCAATTACCCAGTCAAACAAAAAAACGAATTACTTTTGATTTATTTAATCTAAAAACGAGACTGCATTCCCACTTGAGCTGAGCCTCAGTCTTTAATAGTTTTATGGCTTTTTTTTTTTTTTTTGAGTGTTTGTATCGGAGTTTTTGAGCATTTTTGCAGGTGTTTAAGGCCTGAGCATTCTATTTTATTTTTAGCCAATGGGAAAACAATGCCCAATGCATGTGTTTTCATGGGTTTTTAGATGCTTACGTTGAATTCCATTGGGGCCAAAAATGTTTGAAGTTTGTAGGTCAAAAGAAAATCGTGTACTTTTCTGAGCTGCAATCTTTAAAGCTTCAATAGAAACCAAGCTCAGGTGTGAACAGGCACAATCAACAACCATGGTATTTTACATGTCGAGCATTTTGGAGTTTCAAACTACAAAATGGTCAGGTGTAAATGGGGCTTGAGTGAATATTTTCAGCATCTTTAGTAAATCAGTCTCACTACAGGTATGTCAGTTAAAGGGAAACTTATGCTTTATATACTCGTTAATATTGGACCACACACCAGCTTTACCTTTTGAAGCATGCTGTTGCCATATGAGGAGTTTACGTGTAATCTCCATTAGTAACTGTGAACAGATGTGTGTCAATATATGGATGAGATATCGAATGTTGATTTCAACTAATAGTTGATATAAAACTATATGATGTTAAGTTGTGTGAAACCAGTCTGCAGGCATTAGTAAGTTACTTTAGCAAGTCCTTTTGAAATGCAGGAATGTGGTTAGGTTGGGATACTTCTCATTCAGCTTACGGGGCTGAGGTAATAATTGATAATAGGCCGTGTCATTCCTTTGTAATCTCTGTTCCCACTTCAAAGACTTTCTCTTTAGATATGTAATGAAGGTGGCTGTCTGTTCAGGGATGGACAATTTGCCCAGGAGATGACCTGGCATGATTATAACCCCCCCAGAGAGGAGGGCTATCGAGAGGCTGGGTAGTGCTAAATATAGGGGATGGAGAAATTTTCCAATACTGAATAAGATACACCCAAAGGGAGGAGAGGGTAAGACAGCTACACCAATCAGAATGGCCCAATGCAATTTGTGGAATTTATCTCCTGCACTTAAATGTATACATGCTTGTCGTATTAGTTGTCTGTATTGCTCTGTTTGTATCATTGTGTTATTAATATCATACTCTATATTTGTTCAGTTAAACTATGAATATTTTCTATTTTGTATGTACCATAGATAAAATGTTGTAAAATTAATTTAGGCTTCCAGGCTATTTACCAATAAATCTATATTGCTGTTTTGACGCTTTCACTCATGGTCAAAGAACTCTCATTTAACCTGAATATTGTCTGAGGTATAATAAATCTCTTAGTTTACGGGTAACAATGCTGTTTGTGGGAGGTGATGAGGTCCAGGGTTGAGATGGTGATTTGTCCCATGTTTTGGGGTTGTGTTGAAAATGTGCAAAGAGAGATCACACAAATACTTACAAGTATAACATTTATTAAAAGTAATGACAGATAAAGAAAATAACAAGAATACTTAACCAAAGATGCTGTTTTGCCATGGAGTCCGCCCATAAAGGTGTTATTCACAATTTTGTTGTTACATATTAAGTAATTTGAAATAGTTTTTTTATTGAAGATTGGTTATATGCACTATTTGAACTGGACATTCTAAGATATGTGTTTTTGCTTTTTTGCACATATTTGATACATTGTTTTACGAATCGTCTAGTCATATTTATATATTTATATTTTTATGAAGAATATCACTACAAGCACTGAGCACTTTAATAGCACCTATAAGAAGTATAGTTTTATGTTATATGATTGTTTGGACTGGATAATCTAGGATATATGTATTCGTCTATTTTCACCTATTTGATACATTGTTGATGAATTGTCTAGCAAAATTTATATTTATAATGTATTGTGATCCACACTAAAAGCACAGAGCACTTTTAAAATAGCACTTAAAAGAAGTACAGTGATATGCTATATAACCGCATTGGAAACAATATCTACACAAAGTAAATTACATATAAAAATCGGAGATACAGCTGAATTACATGAAATGGACATATAGTACACATTTGCAATATTATTTATTTTGAATCGTTAACTACACACAAGCACTTTAAATAGTTTTTTTCCCCACCTTTGAAGCGCACTACAACCCCCATTTAGGTAATCAGACTAGACGTTTGCAATCAGACCAGACGCTTGCATGATGCATGAGGCAGCTCTGGAGGCGAGACTAGCCTATTTCTGTTTGGGCTGTGGTATTTAGACTTGTATACAGGAATAGACAACCCCCAAGCCAACTCCCTTTGTAATATGACCCCTTAAAGACTTGGTCAGTTTATAATCACACATTCCTATAAGATGAGTCATTGAGAGCCGGTTCACATTAGCGCGACACGACTCCTTACTACTTCGGGGGCAACTTGTGCATTCCCATGCACCACGACTTCGGAGCGACTTGCAGGGACTTCACATAATGGAAGTCTATGCAAGTCGCTCCGAGGTCGCCCTGAAATAGTACAGGACCCTTTTTCTAAGTCGGAGCGACTTGTGTCGCTCCTATTAGAACGGGTCCTGTAGCGGTCAATGGACCGCGAGGGAGCACGACTTGTCAGGCTGACAAGTCGCGCTAATGTGAACCGGCTCTTAAGGTAACCGAAATAACCAGGATATTAGAGGCTTTATCAGGTATTTGTGAGACCAACATTTATAAGAAATATAAAATATGCAATTTTCCTATGAGTAGGTATGCACAATTGACGTGTAAAGCCATTTAGAGATGATTGAGCTGAGACATTGGACTTGCAGTGATGCTTTTTTAAATTAACAAATATTTTCTATCATTTTAAAATGATTTGTATAAACTTGATTTAACAAACAAAAATGTAATACAATGTGCATGCATCACATGACATCTCAACAGTCCCTGCATGCTTTTTGGCAGTCTCTACAAACTGACTTTTCCCTCTCTCCTAGGAGAAAATGAGGGAGGCATATCAGTCACATTCCTGAGCCATTCAGCTCTTATTTAGGGCCTGTGTACACCATATTTTGTTCATATCACAACTGCCTTTCTCCCTGTACAAGACAATGGGAGTACTAAAGCAGCTTGAAACAGTTTGATGCAGCTTAGAGGAATGTCAGATGCAAGTTAGAAAGAGACCAACTGCAGAGCAAATGCACATGTGAAGGAACGGTGAATGACCTTAGACATATTTTAAACTGGTCTCAAATGCAAGCTGAATACACCTGAAAACACATTGCATTTGGCCATCAACACAAGCCCCATAAGCATATATGCTGTAAGAAAAAGTCTTCAGAGACCACTGAGCAGGAGATGGTATAATGAGAAATGTAAAGATGCAATATTTATATTTTCCTGATTCAAAACACTAAGACAGAAATAAAGAAACCCTGTAAATAGCACTATACTGCACTTTTTTAGATTAAATAACACTAGTTCATGCAGCTCATACGCCCTTATCAAACTGCTGAAGACAAATAGGCTGGTGACTTTGCAATAGAATTGTCACCTTAAAAGGTAAGTTTATCCTAACTTAGTGAATGTGGTGAAAACTGTTTCACAAGGAATGCCCAATCTCAAAGGAAAGTAAAAAAAATGATCCTTGCACATGATGGGCTGATGGTTAACCGGTTGCCGACTGCTCACAGTATATTTACTGCGGTCAGGTCTACGTCGCTCGCCTGTCACTCCTTTTAGAGCCAATAGCGGGCGAGCGAGCGCGCGCCCGCTGAGGCTCGTTCACAGAGGAGTGCGGGCGTGTGACCGGCGGACCCGATGTCCGCCGGTCACACTACGATCGCCGGTACAGCGGGAGAAAGACAGAGCGGCTTATGTAAACAAGCCGCCTGTCATTCTCCCCTGTGTAAAAATGAAGATCAGAGGGTTCTACTATGTAGAACCGTTGATCTTTGTTTTTACACTAGGAGACCTGTCCCCCTACAGTTAGAATCACGCCCCTAGGACACACTTAACCCCTCCCTGTCCAATACAGTTAACCCCTTCCCTGCCAGTGTCATTTTTGCAGTAACAGTGCATATATATAGCACTGATCACTGCAGTATTGTCACTGGTACCCCCAAAAGTGTCAAAAATGTCAGTCAAGGTTCCGATCTGTCCGCCGCAATGTCGCAGTACCGCAAAAAAAATCGCAGATCCCCGCCATTACTCGTTAAAAAAAAACACCAAAAATGACAAAAATCTTTCCCTTTGTTAGTAAACACGATAACTTTTGCGCAACCAATCAAAATACGCTTTTTGAGATTTTTTTTACCAAACATATGTAGCGTAAAACAATTTGGACGAAAATGTTAAAAAAAATTTGATTTTTACATTTTTTTGGGGGGGAATTTCATATAAAAAAAGTTAAAAATATTGTTATTTTTGCAAAAATTACTCTCTTTTTTTGTTTATAGCGCATGATCAAAAAATCGCACAGGTGATCAAATACCACCAAAAGAAAGCTCTGTTTGTGGGGAAAAAAGGACGTGAAATTCCTTTAGGTACAGCGTCGCAGGAAGGGGGTAAAATCTTCCGGGGCTTAAGTGGTTAAAGGAACATTTCCTTACAGAGTAAACAGCTGATTTGCTTTTAGTCAATCAACCCCAATGTTTCTTTTGCAATTTTAAATATTGGCTTATTAGTGGAAATGCCATTTTAGGATTATTTTTTGCCTTGAGGTCCCATTACATATGATATAGAAATTGTTATAAGCACATTAAAACAGTTCTTTTTTTTCATTACACTTTACTAGGAGCGAGATTTTATGCACACATTTCATTTGAAAGTACACTCAGTTATCAGACAATATGACTTATCTAATAAAATGGTAAAAAGAGCAGGAGGGATGTGCAAAGTGCCATAATCCATAGCAATTATAATTTAAATACTGACAATTATAAGACAGATGACCACACTTTACACAAACATACACAATGCTGAACATATTCTGTCTATACATAAGAGTTTTGACAAGAACATGTTTAGGCATAATAAATTCAGAAGAGTAATATTGTTTGAATATAAGAAGCGCAGTTCCTGTAGACATAGCACCAAAGGAAAACAAGAACACTCTGTGTGTGGCATCCATTCATTGATTCACCCTGTTTGTGTTTCACATATTATGTACAGTCAGGTATAAGCTGAACATACCCAGGTGTCAGGAAAGTGTTTACCTGCTGGTGGCACTGTGGCTCCCAGATCTATAGCTTGCAGTTTCAGTGTCCACCAGCCGGTGTTCCTCAGTAGCCAGAAGCCCACATCATCTCAAGTGATCAGTCATCCCCTGATGCTGCCTGCAGAAGTGTATTTAAACCCTGTCCATGCTCTTCATTCCTGCCTTGGTTTTCTGTCTCCATGTGCTCCTGACCTGTGTTCCTGATCCTGGACCCTGACCCTACAGCCTGATCCCTTCCTGCCTGCTCGCTCCATCTCCTGTATCCCTCTCCCTGTCTTGTTCCCAGCTCCCTCAGGTGATCTCCCATGTATGACCCTGGCTCTTTTTCGACTAAGATTCATTTATCCTGTTTCCTGTATATACTTGGTGTGGGCGGTTGTTCTTTGTGTGTCACTATTGTTTGGTTATCTGGTTTTGCTTTACACAGTTTTGCTATATTGGAGGTGCATTTACCTTTGTGTTATTCACTTATTTTTAAATGGATACTATTATTTTACACTTTACTTGAGTCTGAAATTCTCTGCGGCAGTTCACACATTTCTGGTCACAACTGTTCCTGACACCAGGTTTGGTTTGACACAGGTTGGCCAAACATTAATGAAGTTCTGACCACAAATGTGATCCCCATGAAGTTAGTAGGAGCTACAGTATCTCCAAAAAGTGAGTACACCTCTCACATTTTTTAAATGTTTTATTTTATCTTTTCATGTGACAACACTGAAGAAATGACACTTTGCCATAATGTAAAGTAGTGAGCGTACAGCTTTTATAACTGTGTATTTGCTGTCCCCTCAAAATAACTCAACACACAGCCATTAATGTCTAAACCGCTGGCAACAAAAGTGAGTACACCCCTAAGTGAAAATGTCCAAATTGGGCCCAATTAACAATTTTCCCTCCCCGTGTCATGTGACTAATTAGTGTTACAAGGTCTCAGGTGTGAATTGGGAGCAGGTGTGTTACATTTGGTGTTATCGCTCTCACTGTCTCATACTGGTCACTGGAAGTTCAACATGGCACCTCATGGCAAAGAACTCTCAGAAGATCTGAAAAAAATAATTGTTGCTCTACATAAAGATGGCCTAGGCTATAAAATTACCAAGATCCTGAAACTGAGCTGCAGCACAGTAGCCAAGACCATACAGCGGTTTAACAGGACAGGTTCCACTCAGAACTGACCTCGCCATGGTCGACCAACGAAGTTCAGCATCATATCCAGAGTTTGTCTTTGGGAAATAGAGGTATGAGCGCTTCCAGCATTGTGGCAGAGGTTGAAGGGGTGGGGGGTCAGCCTGTCAGTGCTCAGACCATACGCCACACACTGCATCAAATTGGTCAGCATGGCTGTCGTCCCAGAAGGAAGCCTCTTCTAATGATGATGCACAAGAAAGCCCGCAAACAGTTTTCTGAAGACAAGCAGACAAAGGACATGGATTACTGGAACATTGTCCTGTGGTCTGATGAGACCAAGCTAAACATTTTTGGTTCAGATGGTGTCAAGCGTGTAGCGGCAACCAGGTGGGGAGTACAAAGACAAGTGTGTCTTGCTTATAGTCAAGCATGGTGGTGGGAGTGTCAAGGTCTGGGGCTGCATGAGTGCTTACGGCACTGGGGAGCTACAGTTCATTGAGGGAACCATGAATGCCAACATGTACTGTGACATACTGCAGCAGAGGATGACCCCTTCCCTTCAGAGACTGGGCTGCAGGGCAGTATTCCAACATGATAACGACCCCAAACACACCTCTAAGACGACCACTGCCTTGCTAAGGAAGCTGAGGGTAAAAGTAATGGACTGGCCAAGCATGTCTCCAGACCTAAACCCTATTGAGCATCTGTGGGGCATCCTTAAACAGAAGGTGGAGAAGCACAAAGTCTCTAACATCCACCAGCTCCATGATGTCATCATGGAGAAGTGGAAGAGGACTCCAGTGGCAGCCTGTGAAGCTCTGGTGAACTCCATGCCCAAAAGGGTTAAGGCAGTGTTTGGAAATAATGGTGGCCATACAAAATATTGACACTTTGGGCCCAATTTGGACATTTTCACTTAGGGGTGTACTCATTTTAGTTACCAGCAGTTTAGACATAAATGGGTGTGTGTTGAGTTATTTTGAGGGGACAGCAAATTTACACTGTTATACAAGCTGTACACTCACTGCTTTACATTGCAGAAAAGTGTCATTTCTTCAGTGTTGTCACATAAAAAGGTATAATAAAATATTTACAAAAATGTGAGGGGTGTACTCACTTTTATGAGATACTGTAAATCCAAAAAAATCATTAATTGCCATTTCCTGGGATAAAAGGCAAGAGATTGCCAAACAAAAGGCATGAGGAACTGGGCAGTGGCCTGGAAGACATGTCCCAACATTTATTTTTTATATTTATTATTATTATTATTATTATATTACGGGATTTATATAGCGCTCAACAGTTTGTGCAGCACTTTACAATATAATAGGGAACAGTACAATTACATCACAGTTCATTAAAGATGGAATAGGAGGGCCCTGCTTGTGAAATTGAGAACGGAAGTGGCGGCACATCAACATACAAAATATGGCTTCTTTATTGATGAAATCACGTAGATAAAATCACAAAAAACACCCACAGCTCCAGGACAGTAAGTAAATGAGTTTCACACATCAGTGCTTATTCGTTCAGTAATGAATAAGCACTGACTTGTTAAACGTGTCTTTTGTGATTTTATCTACATGATTTCATCAATAAAGAAGCCATATTTTGTATGTTGGAGTTCTGCCACTTCTGTTCTCCATTCTTACTGATCACGACTGTGGACCGGGCAAGCACCCAGGTACTATTGCCATTTTTGATCTCATACAGGTTACCCTTGGTGCGGTGTGTACCCTATTTGCTTTTCCCCTGCTCATGGAGCTTACAATCTAAAGGGAGAGGAAGGTGGTACAAAAGGTAATAGCTGCAGGGGATGATCTGATGGAGGGTTCAATGGGGAAAGGGTTTCTTAAGGTGGCTTAAAGAGCAATATTGGAGATTACCAACATTCACATAGTCCCCCTCACCTTATCTAGCAATATTAAATATTGGTATTGACAATATTCCACCCCCTACAAACACCTTCTTATTCATATTTTGCTGGCTGCTAGACTAGTTATAATATGTCCCTGGAAAACTCCTGACCCCCTCTCCAGAGCAGCGGTGATTACCTTGGTACACACCCATATGAACGTATGCTAGCTTCCAGTGAGGTGCGCCTATACACAGCGTTGGGCAATTGGTGTCATTGCACTACTTGATATGAACAGATGTAGGGCCCTGCACATTGGAGCTCTTATACAAGTGTCTAATTTTTTTTTTTTTTTTTGGCCTGACCACTCTGGGTTACCCGATAAATCTATGTATCGGTTTAGTTATTCTTACCAACGGAAATTTATTTTCCTATCTGTAGTATTTACCTATCATTAACCCTTTGTATGTGGAATTGACAGTAAAGCTTATGTTTCTGTTCCCTGCTCTGGACATTTTGGAAAACTTCCAATAAAAAATCATTGAAACGAAAAGGGCAACATTGAAAATACAAAAATTCTTTAAATGATATCCTTAGGGAATTCCTTAAAGCTGTACATGGTTTCACTATTCTCAGGGACAGCACCAGCAACACTGTATTGTACATCACATAAATTGCATGTGTAATAATTGTATTTACTATTATGCTATTCCTTGGATTACAAATAGAAGCAGCCACCCAAAATGATTGTTTCCCATAAAATAAATTTTTCAAAGATGATAGTTTGGTGTAGCAGTGATAGACTAAACATTGTAAAAACAAGTCACATAGCAAAGCTTGTATTCTTGTTTTCAGTACAACACTGTATTGTGTAAAAGTTTAACAAGATGTCAACCCAGAGTACACCAAAACACCTCAAAACCACAAACCCACACGCTAGACATGAGACAGTTGGCAAAATAAAAAAAATGACAGAGCCAAACATATGTGATGGCTGCAGAATATGTAAGCAGTTTGATTGGGGCCCGGAGCAGCAATGTAAGAGGGAAATAAAAAAATCACCTACAGCAATGTGAGGAAATAAGTAATTTGAAATTTGAAAGACAACAGCCACACATTTTGTATGGGCTTGCTGCACATTATCCTAGCATTTGTACTTGGCCACTGTGTTAGAGAAAGAGATGAGGCATAAGTTATTCAGGAAAAAAAATATTTATATGTCACAGTAAATATCCAGAAATATTTAGTGGACAAACTGCACACCTTAAAAGTGTTTCCTCTAGCCCACATGGGAATTCAAAGAGACTTGGAAGATGATGTATGTAACTTTATTAGGTCAAGGTTTTCCAGAGCCGAAAGCAAAAAAAAAAAAAAAACACAACACATTGGGCAGTAAGTACAGCTTTTTAGCCAAGATGCTATTTCAGAGGGCTGGAGCACACAGATTTCATCTTGATGAAACAAATAAAAGTGTGTTTTTAGACTGAAGCCTGAAAAATAGTGCATAGTTGCAGCAGATATTTTCAAGCCTTTTTGATAGCCTGCTATTTGAAAAGCAGAGAAAAGGCAGATTTCATGTCTAAAAAAATATTTATTTTCTAACATTGAAGATCTAAAAATTGTACAGATTTGTGCTGATTTGCAATATACCTTTCAAAATTTTCTGGAATAGGCTGCTATTTCTGATGGAGAAAGCCAGCACATAGCAACTGGAAAAAAAAAGATAGAAAACATGTTAAAGATTTGCACTACAGCTATTAAGCCTATATGCACAGACTTCAATTTTAAAAGCAATTGAGTGGGCGTATAAAAGCTGGAAATAAAAGATTTGTGTTTTGGTTCAGAGACTGATAAGGTCAAAATGTTACAGTTTAGCACCACAGATATTAAGCCTGTATAGACAGGCTGCAGTTTCTGAGTGGGCATTTCACAGATTTGCACACCCCTTTTAAGCCTTTCTTAGATAGGCCATCATTTCTGAGGGAGAACAAGCAAATTGCATCTGAAAAAAACAAATAATAATTTGTTTAGGCAACTTAAAGTGACATCTTAAACTCTGGTTTAAAAAAATATGCTTAAGTACGTATTCTTAACTCAAAAGTTACCTTCTAGTGCTCTTAGTCTCCAAATATTTATTTTTATTTATTTTTTTGCTGCTGTAATACAGCATCCTGACTGTTAGACAGTGGCTACATCCGTTATCAATGGTCCCACTGTAAGTAGGAACATAGCCACCCTCTCTTCCTGACACATTAGATGGAGTAGGGACTACGGACTATGAACTAGAGGATTTGTACTGTGTATAGAGCACATGACTGCAACTAAAATGAACTGCTTATTCCAAACAAACGGAGGTAAGGGGGGAAAAGGAGAAGTTTGAGTGCTCCAGGAGGATAAAATAACAAGCTAGAAAAACACAATAATAAATTATTTCATGAAAAATTAATTACAGAACCATTAGCTAGTGAATTTATATGGATTATTTTTAAATAATAGCTATATAGTTTGGTGTCACTGTAAAGTGGTTACAAACCCCCCTTTTCCCCATTGAAGTGACTGGCCTGAGGTGATGCACAGGGATTTAACAAATCTCCTACATAAGTTGAACCTGTTTATCTACAGCTGTATTTCATCTACATCCATTCAAAGTGCATAAAATACAAGTACACGCTTCAGAGGGATATGTTTTTTTCATTTTCATGTCTGAGGTTTACAACCACTTAAACCACTTGTCGACCAGGCCATAGCCAAATGACGGCTACAGCGTGTACAGGCGTACAATGATTTCCTCCCAGAATCACACTTCCCGCACGCCCCCCGGAGCCTGGTAAAGGGCCAGCGAAAGTGGCCCTTTACTATGTGATCGCTCTATCCAATGAAGGAGCGATCAGTTGTCAAGAAACCGGCTCATGCCCGGTTCAGTTCTCTCCTCGCACGCTGTACACAGCGATCGGTACATTGTGCGAGGAGAGGAGGGAAGCTGCATCACCACTCATCCCCTGCCTCCTCCACTCCTCAATCATACCTCAGTCATGCCTCAATCATGCCCATTCATGCCTTTATCATGTCCATCCATGCCTCAATCATGTCCATCCATGCCTCAATCATACCTCAGTCATGCCTCAATCATGCACATCCATGCCTCAATCATACATCAGCCATGCCCACCCATGCCTCAATCATACCTCAGTCATTTCTATCCATGCCTCAATCATTCCCATCCATGCTTCAATCATGCAAATCTGTGCCTAATCATGCCCATCCGTGCCTCAATCATGCCTATTCCTGCCTCAATCATCCCTCATTCCTGCCCATCCATGCCACATCCATGCCTCATCTGTGCCCACCCATGCCTTATCTGTGCCAACCCATGCCACCTCAGTGCTTATCCATTGCTCATCCATGCAACACCCACACCACATCAGTGCTCATCCATGCCACATCAGTGCTTATCCATGCTACATCCATGTCACATAGTGCTCATCCGTGCCACATCCATGCCACATCAGTGCTCATCCCTGCAACATCCATTCCACATCAGTGCTCATCTGTGCCACATCCATGCCACATCAGTGCTCATCCATGCCACATCAGTGGTCATCCGTGCTCATCCATGCCACATCAGTGCTCATCTGTGCCACATCAATGCTACATCAGTGCTCATCAGTGCCACATCAGTGCCACTACAGTGCTTATCAGTGCCCTACAGTGCCTCACAAAATTGTAATGGGTAGTCAGGAAATGACGGTGCTCCCTGCATGTTTGGTCTCTGTATGTGGCCAGGCTGTGTAAAAGTCTCACTCAGGTGGTATCGCCATACTCAGGAGGAGTAGCAGAATGTATTTTGAGGTGTCATTTTTGCTATGTACATGCTATGTGTTAGAAATATCTTATAAACTTACAACTTTGTGTAAAAAAAAAATTGAATAAAATGTTCAAAAGATGCATTATGCCTCCTAGAATATGTGTTGGGGTGTTTGCTTTCCAAAATTGGGTCACTTTGTGGGCATTTCCATTGTCCTGCTCCTCCAGGGCCTTCAAAAATGTGATAGGTTGTCAGGAAATTATATGTGTAATTTGTGCTCCTAGAACACCTGGAGGTGCTACTTGGATGTTGGGCCTCTGTATGTGGCCAGGCTGTGTAAAAGTCTCAAACATGTGGTATCGCCATACTCAGGAGGAGTAGCAGAATGTATTTTGGGGTGTAGTTGCAAGTGTGCATACACGGTGTGTGAGAAATAACTTAGTAATATGACAATTTTGTGAAAAAAAATCTTAATTTTGCAAAGAATTGTGAGAAAAAATTACAACTTTATAAAAACTCACCATGCCTCTTACTAAATACCTTGGAATGTCTACTTTCCAAAAAGGGGTCATTTGGGGGGATATTTGTACTTTCCTGGCTTGGTAGTGTCTCAAGAAAAGAGGCCATCAGTACATCAGGTGTGATCAATTTTTAATGATTGGCACCATAGCTTGTAGACTCTATAACCTTCAAAAAGACCAAATAATATAGGGTTATTTTTACCAAAGATATGTAGCCAAATTGTGGCCAAAATTTATGAAAAAAATTACTAAATTTGCAAAATTTTAAGGCTGCAATTTCGAAATTACTGAGCATGCATATTGCATCTATAAATGAAAAAATTTGTGTCTTGATTCACAGACTGAAGAGAGAGACATTTTACAGTTTAGCCTCAGCACTATTAAGTCTTTTAGACTAAGCTAGAAAAAAATGGTGTCTATAAGCTTTAAATTGAAAAGAAAAACAATTGCAGAGATTTGAAGCAAACTTTTAGGTTTTTATTGGATAGCACGCAATTTCTGAAGGAGAGAGCAAGCACACTGCATCTGGAAAGTAAAAAATAATGTTTTTTTAGGAGATTGGAGACTGAAAAATGTAACAAATTTACAGCACAGATCTAAAAGTGATTGTAAAGCTTCGATTTTTTTCTAATTAAAATAACAAACATGTCTTACTTACCCGCTCTGTGCAATGGTTTTTCCACTTCTGGGGTCCCCTGGTGGCGCTCCTGGCTCCTTTCTTCAGCGAGTACCCCATAGAAAACTGTTTATGGGGCATTAATGCAGGCTCACTTCTAAGCCACCCTGTCTAAGTTTATTGACACAGACAGCATGATTGACAGCAGCAGAAGCCAATGGCTCCCACTGCTAAAAGTTTGACCTGTTCTCATGCACAGCGCTGGATCAAGCTTGAGCTCAGGTAAGCACTGTGGGGGTGGGGGGTTGAGAGTGGGATCCTGTCACACAGAAGGTTTTTTACCCTAATGCATCAAGTTTTTCTGAATGAGCCACAAAGTGATTTACATGTTGCTTACAAAAAATAGTGTTTATTTGTTTCAAATTTAAAAGAAAAAAATGCACAAATCTGTACACACCTTTGAAGCCTTTATTTAATAGGCCACATTTTTTTTAAGAATGAGAGAAAGCACATTGCATGTAGATTTAAATAAAATAGTGTCTTATTTTGGAGGCTAAATATGCAAAAAGGGTACAGAATAGCACCCCAGATAATAAGCCTGTGTGGTCAGGCTGCAATTTCTGAGCTAATAGGAGTGCATATTGCATCTTAAAATAAAAAAAGGATTGTCTTTTTGTTTCAAATTAAAAAATAAAACATCAACAAATTTGTACTACACCTTTGAAGCTTTTTTTTGGCCAGCTCGAAATTTCAAAGGGTGAGAGCAAGTACACCAGATATCAGGCCCCTAATGGCCAGGCTGCATTTTCTCAGCGATTAGCGTGCAAACTGCATCTGGAACAAAAAATGTATCTGTTTGTGTACAATTAAAATTATAAACATTTAACACACATTTTACACTTTCAGTGGGGAGTAAGCAGGCTACAACTGCAAGCCACAAACTAGCTGAATAAAGCTGAATTTGACAGATTTGTTGCTAAGCTTGCAATCCCTTTTGAGCAGATTGGTTTTTCTGAGAAAAAGAGCAAGTAGAATGCAGCTGGAAATAAAGGCAGTACATTTACCATATTATCACCATGGGCTGCTATATGTCAGTCATACAACAAGCAGATTGCTTCTTTTTTAAAAAAAAAAATGTTTTTTCCAAACAGAAGAGAGAAACAATATAATGAATTATAGCACAGCTTTTATACCTTTTTGGATAGGCAGAGAGTGTTGAAATAGAGAGCAGGGAGATTGCATCTGGAAAAAAAAGAATTTGTTATATTTCTATTTGAAATTTAAAACAAAATATTATAAGTGATTTAAAGTATACAGTTTAAGACTTTTAGAATTTTGCATAAACATAATATACATATTGTACATATTTGCTGCAGAGACTCTCACCCTTATTAATTGGAAAATGATTTTGAACAGAATCCCATCCTTTTCAATAGGAGGTACATTTGAAGGTGGAGAGTTGGCTTCTTTCAGCCAGAAATATTAACAAATATATTTTCTAGAAAGACACTATTTGAAAGTCGTATGCATTATCTAAAAGGAATCTCATTCATTTTATAGGGACTTAATCTTTGAGACAAGGAATATTCCTATTTCAACATTAAATAATAAAATAGCATGTGTTTTTTTAAAACACCATATTTATTATGTATAAATTCACTTAGCAGAATCTTATTCTTATTTTTGCCTATTTGGGAGGCAAGGAGTTAGCATATTTCATCCATAAATAATAATGAAACTGTATTTTGGACAGAAGCATTTTATAAATTAAACTGAATTATTTGCTAAACTGAACCATATCATAGCATGTGATTAGGTTTTGGGGTAAGAGAGTAGACATATTTAGAAATATTGGCTGAAAGTTTATTTTTCCAGAGACACTATATACATTGTGTATACAGTATCTTTGAGGCACGGATTCTCATAATTTTTAATAGGAGACAATTTGAGATGCAGGGAGTAGGAATTTATCAGGCAGAAATATCAAAATGTATTTTCTACAATATTATCTAAAAATGTAAAAGATTTGATGCAGAAACTCACATCTTTTTAAATCCAATGTAATTTCAGAAGCAGGGAGAAGTCATAGTTTAGTCAACAATAAGCAATGTTTTTAAAGCTACTGTATTATAATTATTATTATTATATAAATCCTGTATAATAATAATAATTATAATGGTACTGATATGCTGAAGGGAATCTCTTCCTTTTTATTAGGAGAGAGAATTACAGTTACTAATACAATCATAACAATAAAATTACACAGTAATAAGTAGGTTTAAATTTTGGAAGTAGATCCCAAAATATTCAATGCTACTGTTATTTTTTTAATAGATCATTTAAAATGATACAGATCAGCTGCACAAAATTGAATTATTTTCCATAGGTAGCAATTGAAGAGGGGGAGAGCAGGCAGATTACATCTTTATTAAAAAGATGAAATACACTGAAAGATGAAAGATTTGCCCCACAGATATTAAGCCTGTATGGTCAGGCTGTAATTTCTGAGTGTGCATATTGCATCTAGAAATTAAGAAAGTGTGTATTTGTGTGTCAAATTAAAAATAAAAAAACATGAACCAATTCGCACCACAATTTTGAAGCCATTATTGTCTAGGTAACAATTTGTTGACATGCAAAAAACCTAGTCATGTGGTCTTGCACTCAACTCTCCAAAGCCACACAAACTATAATGCCCTGCTAAATATCACTGAATATAATTTTGTATATGGCTCCTATAGCTATAGTAGCACACTACACTGCAAACTCTCTCTCCTTGCAAAACTGTCTGCTGTCCCTCAAATTAAACTCTCTCACACTGACAAATAGATAATGAACAACAGCATTTTATAGGGTGTGGACTGAACTTAATTAAAAAAAATAATAATTTTCCAGAGTTAGGTGCAAGACTTTTGCCAATGCCAGTTTTTTTAAATGAATTATGGGGTGTTTGTCGAAGATATTCCCATCTAACATCGCTAAAGTTGGGATAAAATCTGAATATGCAAACATCTGAACTCTAAGCTCATCCCTAATTATGTATACATATATGCTGTAAATATATATGTTAAATCAAATCAACAGCAGATACCAAAGCCTCCAACCTCAATGCCATGTACAATAGAAGTCCTTAATGATATACTGTATGTAAACTGTAATGTTTCACTGGAGGATGTAAACTTCAATAAGCCGCAAGGGTCTGCGGGCATCATCCCGGTATCAAAAATTACAGGCGGCAGCAGGGAGTCAAACACTCCCTCCATCGCCACCTTTCTTTGTCAGATTGGGGAGCCCCGGATCGCATCTGGTGCACTGAACAGAGAGAGAGGAACTGACATTGTTCCTCCCTCTCTGTGATATCAGAAACCAGAAGCAACAAGGATTTTGGCACTTCTGGTTTTGATTCTTTGTTTACCTGGTTATTACTAGCTAGTGAAGCAGCCAATCAGACTGATCTGTGTCTGATCATCTGCATTGGAGGCCCAAGGAGTGATCTGGGGTCTAATAGACCCCAGATCTCTCCATAAAGATGACCTGTCACAGCCCATGCTTAACAAGGGATTCAAAACAGCTAAGTTCTAAGATCAAAAAATCATAATCAAAGGAGGTATCTATCCCTTGAAAGGTAATGGAAAATCCGCAATGGGACCGATGGGGGAATTGGGACTATGCGATACCCAAATATAACAAAGAGAATATTACGAAGAGAGAACAAAATAAATAGAAAATTTGCAAAAATGTAAAAAATTATAAATTTTATAAAACACCTCCGTGGAGGCGGGAGGGGCATGATCAGGTTGTGCTGATGAGGTTGGAGACCATGCAGACTGACAGTGGTCTAGCTTTGTCAGAAAAGGGAACTCAGTCACTGGGAAGAGGATGCATGGTAGCTCAGCAGACCGGGAGGTGGCCAGAGGATGCACCTGAATCTACCGCAGCAGAACGAAGGTCTGCCCCTGGTCCTATATCTCAGCAAAAATGGCCCGCGGCCATTAAGGCTTCACCGACCAGTCGGAGTAGTGAGGAAGAAGCTGGGGTTATTAATGTGGGGTCTCCCTCCTTTCAGTATAAGTATGGATCCGTCCAGGAAGGGATTGATGATTGGAGATCTGAAGATGAAACGGAATGAGATTGGGGTTCTGAAGCGGGGAACAGCTCACCAGGCCCTGCAACCAGTAATGTGTCTGATAAAGAGACTAAGGAGTCCATTGAAAGAGGGGAGCTGGCAGAAAAGTTGGGGTTTTTTGAGGCCTACACTAAAAGGGTCCCAGACCTCATCCCACCTACAAACTATGCCCGGGCTTGGGACCAAAATGAAGCATATAGCTCCCTGATCAAAAGAGAGGAGACCCCCTTTTCATTTCCTGGGAGAGGTAACAGGAAGACCCACCCCAGGCTCTCAAGAATGCAGCAATGGATGCAACGCAAGGTAGCTATGGAGTATGGCTATGATTATCCATACGCTCCTAGGAGGTCATGATGAACACAGAGGCCAAGAGAGACTTTTGGTGTGATTAGGCCATTTGGGGTTTTCTCTTTGTCCCCAAACCTTTTCGGGATTCACCCAGGACTGACTTCAAAGAGAGATTTGACGCAGTAAAGACTCAGTGGCTGGGTTGAAGTTCGTCGCCCGGACGGGTCAGGGCAGGCCTGGTACATCCGAGTGTGGGACAGCCAGGGAGCCCTTGTCAGGGTCCCTCACCCAGAATATTATATTTGAAAAGACTTAAAAAACAAAAAAAGGAAGGAATCTGGGCATCTGCAAGACTGAGTAAAGTAAGGCTGGCTAGCCATCATTTCAATGAAAAGTATAATGCTGAAGTTCACAGTTATGTTTCTGTTCAAGCATGGTTGGAAAAAATTGTTGTTCTACAGACCCCTTGGGGCCATCGGGCCAGGGTCCTAAAGAGGAACTCTAACTTCACAAGATCCCTTTGGCCAACGGGCCAGGATCTCTGGATTACAATTGTTGCTTAAGAAAGAACTGAATTAAAACTGTGACTGTCACAGTGATGGGCAGTGCATGGAGGAAGTTTGGTGGGGGGTGCTCTGAAAGACCCCTTAAATTTCCCTGCAGCAGGACTGCAGGCCACTCAGGCTCCAGCGGTTTGCCCTGTTTCCATCAGGAGAAGTATCGTGAGAGACAGCAGGAAGATGCTGTAATTGTCTTCTCCAAAGGACTCTGCAATCAGGTAGTCAGTGATAGGACACAAATTCCCCCAGGAGGAGGGGGAGATTGGACGAGCACTGAATAGCAGAGGAGTCAGGGAATTGATTAAGAAGGTCGCCCTTGGGAGGAGGGTCTTCTTATTCAACAGTTTAGGTAGATAGTCATGTAATGATAAGTTTGTGACATATGACTAACTTTAATGTTTCCTTTACAGGTGGGCTCACATTCGAGATAGACAGTTAGGGTATGTAAATGTGTTACATTCTCAACAGCGAAGATTGTTGGTGGGGGGTGCATCTTTTCATGCACCTAGTATATTGTGTATATTGTACAAACAGAGATGTCCTTATATTTTTACACTTTATTTATTTGTACATTCGTTCTTCCCTCTTCCTCCTTTCCAAGTTTGTAAGATACTCCTAGTTTTTTGGCAGATTTTTGTAGGAAGCGGCTGCCTCAGAGACATTGGGGACATGGCTCATTTTTGGTGGGGGGTGGATGTAGCACCCTCCTAGGTAGGTGATAGGAAGAAGCATATGGCCCTGTCTGCATATAAAGGGGGCCTGATCATTTAGTTAGGCTGTCACATGCTTCCAGGTGTGACCTGTTGTGCCTGGGGAGTCTCCCCACTGTGTCCAATAAGGGCTCTTATTGGACAGTGGAGGAAACCTAGCCAATAGCACACCAGGGCTTGTGGCTATCTCAGTGGGTGGAGTTTACCACAATGCACCCTGGGATGGGCTGTAAGTCTGAGGGGAGCATGTGACAGGGCGTCTTTGGCAGGAAGCAGAGTTCCAGAAGGAGGGTGATGGCTGTCTCTCAGCGATAGTGAAGGTGTCCTGGGCAGTCGGCCTAGAGGACGAAGGTTGAGCTGGGCTGCAGAGAAGGATCCAGAGTGGTGTGGACTGAGTGGAGCTGCTGGGCAGAAGTTTTGGGGAAAAACAGTGTCGTGAGTACTCAAAACCACCCAGGGGTCTGCCCAGGAGAGGGGACAAGTCCAGAAGGTCAGAGGGAACCCGGGAGCCAGCTAACCCGTGGAGAAGGTTTAGAGAAAGGGGGTGCCAGTGTCTAAGTCCGGGAAGATAAGTGAGAGAAAGAGGGTGCCATGTGGGCCCTGAAGTGTTTAGCAGCACAGCAGTAGTACAAGTAGCTACCTCAGCAAGGAGTGCTTAAGGGAGCTCAAAGAGGACTTCTTTATGTAAGAAGGTAGTCAAAGGTCAGTTTGGAGTTAACAGGCAGTAAGCCAGCGTTAACCAGTGTCAACCAGCGTTGACCGGCATCTAGCCAGCGTCAAGTCAGCGCCAATCAGCATTTTCAGTTGTCCCTAGCAAATTGTGCATAGTTGAGCCAAAGGAGTATCCCACTCATTCCGTTCTCTCATCCAAGTTCTCAATAAATACAAAAATCCCAAAGATACTGGACTGGTCATTGTCTCAGTGATCACACTTCGAGAAACATGCACAAAGGTACTTTTGTTGCACCCGATGACCCAGGGGGACCCATATCCAGCAAAACGGCTGGAAATCCTGCTATATATATATATATATATATATATATATATATATATAATATTATAAACTAGTGTAGTTATATTATAAACTACAGGACTTAGACTGGGAGGGAATATTGGCATTGATGAACACAGAACAGAAATGGGAATTTTTCAAAAAGACTGTATGCAAACTCACTGCAAAGTATATTCCCATGGGCAATACGTTTAAAAGTCTAAAAATAAAACCTATGTGGCTCATGGCCAAAGATAAAAAAAAGCAATAAAAAATCAGAAAAGAGCTTTTAAAAATTATAAAAATGAAGGAACATTATCATTGTTTAATTTTTTTAAGAATATAACAGAATATGTCAAATGGAAATCAAGGATGCAAAAATTCTAAATGAGTGACAGATTGCAAAAGATAGTAGGACAAACCCCAAAACAAGTCTTCAAATATATTAATAGTAAAAAGGTCAGGTCTGAGCGTGTAGGCCCTTTACAAAATAATCAGGAGTGGGTGACTGGGGACAAAGAGAAGGCAAATGTATTAAATACATTCTTCAGCTCTGTGTATACAAAGGAGCAAGGGGGAGCTCATGACCATAATAAGGATGGTATTAACAAAACCCCAAATGATCCAAAATGGCTCAAAAGTTATATGGTTCAGAAATATTTAGACAGAATAAAGGTGGATAAAGCGCCGGGACCAGATATTGGCATCCACCCACGCATCCTAAAATAATTGAGTTCTGTAATTTCAAACCCTTTGTTCCAAATTTTTAGAGACTCGTTAAGGACTAGACTAGAACCACTGGATTGGCGTAGGACAATGCGGTGCCTATATTTAAAAAGGGATCAAAGTCTTTGCTAAGTAACTATAGATCTGTTAGTTTAACATCTATAGTTGGGAAGATACTGGAGAGTTTAATAAAAGACCACATAGGTGAGTTCTTGCTGGAAAAAATATTTTAAGCAACAGACAGTATGGATTCATGAAAGACAGAAGTTGTCAAACAAACCGGATTTCTTTTATATGGAGGTAAGTAAAACCAGAGGAGTGGCTGTGGATGTAGTATACTTGGATTTTGCAAAAGCGTTTGACACAGTTCCCCACACACGACTAATGTGTAAGGCAAAGTCTACAGGCTTGGAAAGATCCGTTTTAAATGGATAGAAAATTGGTTAAAAGATAGAATTCAGAAAACAGTGGTTAATGATTCTTACTCTGAATGGTTTAAGGTTATCAGTGGTGTACTCCCAGGTTCAGTGTTGGGACCCTTACTTTTTAATATCTTTATAAATGATATAGAGTCTGGAATTAAAAGTATAATTTCAGTCTTTGCAGATGACACCAAGCTCTGCAGTGGACTAACTTCCTTACAGGATGTCTCCAACTTACAAGCCAACCTCAATGCACTGTTTCATTGGGCAACTATGTGGCAAATTAGGTTTAATGTTGATAAATGTAAAGTTATGCACTTGGGGGCTAAAAATATGCATGCATCATACATACTAGGGGGAGTAGAACTGGGGGAATCCATAGCGGAGAAGGATCTGGGTGTTCTGGTAGATCCTAAGCTTAATAATAGCATGCAATGCCAAGCTGTGGTTTCCAAAGCAAGCAAAGTCCTTTCTTGTATTAACAGAGGCATGGACTCCAGAGAGAGAGATATCATTTTACCCCTGTACAAATCATTAGTAAGACTTCATCTGGAATATGCAGTTCAGTTTCGGACGCCAGTTCTCAAAAAGGATATCGGGGAACTGTAGAAAGTGCAGAGAAGGGCAACCAAACTGATAAGAGGCATGGAGGAGCTCAGCTATGAGAAAAGATTAGAGGAACTGAATTTATTCTCCCTTGAGAAGAGAAGATTAAGGGGGGATATGATCAACATGTATAAATACAAAAGGGGTCCATATAGTGAACTTGGTGTTGAGGTATTCACGTTAAGGTCAACACAGAGGACAAGGGGGCACTCTTTAAATCTAGAGGAAAACAGATTTCGTCTCCAAATACAGAAAGGTTTCTTCACCGTAAGATATGTGAAAATGTGGAACAGACTCCCTCCAGAGGTGGTTCTGACTAGCTCACTAGATTTCTTTAACCACTTGCCGACCGCCGTACGACTATCTACGTCAGAGCGCATTATCCTGCCGCCGTCATATGACGACATGTAAGGATAATACAACCACCTTCCCACCATCAATTCCCTATAGGGCGGGCGGAAAGTGGTTAAAAAACTGATGTTCTACTGGGATTTTCACACACAACCATCGCAAGGGCTTACAGACAATGGTCAGAAAAAGAGAAAAATATCTAGTGATCGGCAGTTGTATGGATGAAAATGCCTTGTTGATGTCAGAGGAGAATGGGCAGACTGGTTCAAGATGATAGAAAGGTTACAGTAACTCAAATAGCCACTAGTTACACCAAGGTATACCATCACTGAACACACAACACATTGAAGTAGATGTGCTACAGAAGCAGAAGACCACACCGAGTGCCACTCCTGTCAGCTAAGAACAGGAAACTGAGGCTACAATTCGCACAGCCTCACCAAAATTGCACAATAGTAGCCTGGAAAAACGTTGCCTGGTCTTGTGAGTCTTGGTTTCAGGTGCAACATTCAGATGGCATGGTCAGAATTTGGCGGGAACAACAAGAAAGCATGGATCCATCCTGCCTTGTATCAACGGTTCAGGCTGGTGGTGGTGGTGTAATGGTGTGGGGGATATTTTCTTGGCACACGTTTGGCCTCTTTGAGCATTGTTTAAAAGCCATGGACTACGTGGGTATTTTTGCTTACCATGTCTATGTAATGTTCCGGTACCTTTGGTACCCTAAATTACACTTTCCACAAGTGTATGCGCCCCACCATTTACTTTTGGAAAAGGTGCGCATACACCTTTAAGACTGGAGCTGTCATCACTCAGCGCCGGACTAGATGGCTATTTAAGGCGTCGGTTCTCACTCACATGTGTTCGTTAAAACACCCTTATCTGGATGCTAACCTTGCTTGAAGCTTCCATGCTTGCAAGCTTACTTCGCTGACGGAACCTCGCTGCGCTGATCCCTGTATCCCGCTACTGGATCATCCGCCTCTCCTGAACCACCCTTCGGCTGTATCGCTAATAGTGCTAAGTACCCCGCAGGGGAATTCTCTATAAACTTATACTAAGCTTACACTATCTAGCTCTGCATAGTAAAGACTGTTTATCACATCTGCATAAACTAGATTGCTAGCTCTTGAGACTACTGCTACTTTTCTGCACTGGGTTGATCTCTTTTGTATGTCCACCTGCTATTCTATCATCTGCTATCATACAACATTGCTAAACCTTCCTGCATCCATCTGCTACTGTCTCACCTTCAAGTGTCTATCACCTACCACCTCCACTCAACCTATCCCTCAACCTTCATCATTGTGTTACCACATATATAAAGTCACTCTAGGAACCAGCTTGCTAATTGTGTGTATTTACTGGCTGAAATAAGACCTTCCACACATGATGAGTCATTGAGGTTGGGAATGGTATCTCAGCATATCTCTTACATGACTACTGACGTGGAACTATTTCTGCAGCTGAAAATCCACACCATAATAAGAAACGCAGGAGCGTTACAGTCTATCCCTTTATGACTACAGTGTACTAATCTTCTGATAGTTTCAGCAGGATAATGCACCATGTCACAAAGCTCAAATCATCTAAAAATGTTTTTTTGAACATGGCAATGAGTTCACTATACTCCAATGGCCTCCACAGTCACCAGATCTCAATCTAAAAGAGCACCTTTGGGATGTGGTGGAACGGGAGATTAACATCATGGATGTGCAGCCGACAAATCTGCAGCAACTGCGTGATGCTGTCATGTCAATATGGATTAAGATATCTGAGGAATGTTTCCAACACCTTGTTGAATCTCTGAAACAAAGAAATTAAGGCAGTTCTGAAGGAAAAAGGGGGTCCCACCCGGTACTAAGAAGATGTACCTAAAAAAGTGGATGGTGAGTGTATTTTGTGCAAAAATTATATAAATTTAATTTGGGTTAAGTGTTGCATGACAGAGCAATTGCCAGTTAAAGCAGCACAGTGCTGAATAGTAAAAAAAATGTACTGGTCCAGAAGGGGGGTAAGACCTTCCAGAGGTTAAGTGGTTACATGTAAAATATCTATATCCTTTAGCTATGTAATTGCCGATCCTTTAGTAGGACCTTGTAACCCTGACTATAGCTGGAATGCACTAACCCCAGTCTTACAATGTTCATATGCCTAATTATAAATGTAACTCCTGCAAAAAGTCATTTTTCTATCCTTTAAAACTTCTAACATCCTTTTGAATAGACACAGTCTTTTCTGCTATTGATGTATGTCGGCAAAACTGTCCTTTTCTTTTATTTTTGTTTAAGAGCCCCATAAGTTCTCTCAAATATCTTTCCCAGTCATTGCAATGTTTGATGTAGATGTTTCTTTAGAAAATATTAAGCATTATTATTGTTGCACATCATAATGTCTGCCATCTGGTTCCTCTTTACTGCCTTCAATACACTGCCAAGAGAAAATGATAAACAAAACTATGTTGTGATAAATCAAAACAGAAATAACCTATGAATGTTACTCATGAAAGTAATTAGAAATGACTGTTCACAAAGTACTAGGATACTTCCCAGAAAGAGCAGCAATGATACCTGAACACAATTTATGGTAAGCTGGTCACAGATATTCAGATCTTCAGCTTTCTACAGCTTTCTAGGAAGACTATATCAGAATCTCTAAGCCCGTTATATGTTTTCTCCACTTTACCCATTAATCTATCCAATGCCTTCTTGACCTCTAGGAAAAACAGATTGGTATAAGATAAACTTAAAGTAGAAATATAGGCAAAACTTTTTTTTTTTCATTTTGGGTAGAGCAAGGAAGGGTTATAACCCCTCTCAGATTTTGTGTCATCATCTGTGGTCCATTGGGGATATTTCCCTTCACTTCCTTAGCCAAACAGGAAGTAAGAGGTAATCCCTACAAAATAAGGGAATTCCTTGGTCACCAGAACTAGTGTCCCCATTGGAAGATCCCCCCTCTATTACTTTTTTGGGGACAACCCAAAATTTGGGATTTTATTTTACTTTTACTTTTAATTATAATGGTAAACAGGACAAATAGAGAGGGTGAATCTCCCTGATGAGGGACACTGAAAGCAATAAAACCCAACAGGTGTTAATCCCTCTCCACTCTATCCAAAACGAAAAAAAAAAAAGTTTTGCTTTTAGTTATACTTTAATGATTTCTGTGCCTTTATTTCCCTACTATGATGTGTTTTTTGTGCCTGGGTGCTTTTTTGTGCCCTTTTCCACATGAAGTGTTTTATGATTTTATTATTCATAGTGCCCCATGGATCTTGTGCTAGTTTTCTTAGTGGGTTTGCCTCTGGCATCACCTGAAAGTCAAGAGTTGAACTCTTCTGTTTATCTATGTGCTTTTGGATCTTTTGGTCTGAATGATGGCTGACATCATGACAAAACATTATACAGGGCAATTCTGTTTTTTTTATATCATTTGTTTGTTTCAGGTACTTATATAGCTGTCAATTTACGCAGCACTTTACATATACATTGCACATTCACATCAGTCCCTGCCCTCAAGGAGCGTACAATCTAAGGTCCCTAACTCACATTCATACATACATAGTAGGGTCAATTTTTTTTCTTTTTTTTATACAGGAGCCAATTAACCTACCAGCATGTCTTTAGAGTGTGGGAGGAAGCCGGAGTACCCGGAGGAAACCCACGCAGGCACAGGGAGAACATGCAAACTCTAGGCAGGTAGTGTCAGGGTTGGGATTCGAACCAGCGACCCTCTTGCTGCTAGGTGAAAGTGCTAACCACTACACCACTGTGCCGCCCCATAATGAATGTTTATTACGTTTACAAGGAATACAAAGTGTAATATATGCAACAAAAATCACAAAAAAGTATACATTTTAATTCCTCATCTGATTTACATAACTAAAATTCCTCCACCAAATGCAAAATGCATACAGGGCAGGTATGTATCATACACTAAAGGCACTTGACTTATCCACCCATACATACATCATCATCAGCACAGGTGTGAGCGACTAGGTCGGGGTAAATCAAAGTACAATAGATGTCTCCACCATATAGATATACCTGATTTGGCAGCTACAAGCAATTTTACACTGACAACACCCCCACCACCCCTAAGAGTGATAGGGTTCAAATGAGCACCCCTAATAGTGACAGGTTTCAAATGAGCATTACAGTGACCATTTTCACCCACAACTTTCAGAAAAATTGCCCTGGTGCACTCTGACTCTAGGAAAGAGCTGTGGAATCATATCGACATGCCCTGTAAAGGATAACCTTACTTATAATATCCTAGAGACCAAGTTTTGACTTTAGAATAAGTATTGCTGTGATAGAAGGGTGCATGTAAATAAGCGAGGGCCAGGTTACAAAACTGCAGAGAACCATAAAAATGGGTTCTGGTTTGTAGTTAAAGTAGCCTTTTAAGTAGTCCTTTGTAAGCTTTTCAACTATGCAACATGCAATGCTTGCACGTGTCGCATCCTGAGCAAGATGAAGCACAGCTTTATACTTTATGCTCTTTTTTGTAATGATTTTATTAAATACATTGCAAATGTTCAGCATCAAATTTAATGAGACTAAAAAGTTCCTCTTTCTGTTAAATGTAAAGTATATGTGAAGTCACAAAGGAGTTCTGTGACTCAATAAAAACATGCATTTAAAGGATTTATATAGCTCACAATGCCCTGGAGTATACAATAAAATGTACATTATTTCTTGCATAACATAAAACTGCTATAAAATGAGAGCTACATTTCAATGGCTTAAATATGAAGTGTGACGTATGCAATGTCAATAGTGAAAAATTGAAGTTACATCTTAAGTAGGGATGAGCTGAACTGCCCTGGGTTCATGCAGGGCTAGGCAAATTTCAAAGAAGCCAATTGAAATCAATAGGAGCTAAATCTGTCAAGTTAAAAATACCAATTTCCTGGGCTTTTAGGCAAGGGGCTGTCAAAAAAAATAGCATGGGGGAATGTACCAATGCAAAAATATATTTTTTTTAATTCTATTTGGCCAGGAGGCTAGTCATTTTAAAATGCTTAGAGTGAAACATTAAGAATGGACAATTTCTTTAAATAAAATGCCTGGTCAGTGCCCTAATCTTGCCTGCAAAGTGATATATCTCTGTAAAGAACAGAAAGTGCTGCAGCAGTCCAATTCTGACACTTCTTACATGTAAAAATCTGCATTTTTTGAAAAATACTTAGAACCCCCAAACATTATTATTTTTTTTATTTTTTTTTAAAAGCAACGACCCTGGAGAAAAAAATGCTAATTTTATGAATAAAAAAGTTTAATGGACTTTAATGCACACAAACACAATATAATATTAAAGATGGCTTTACTCCAAGTAAATAGGTACCTAATATGTCAAGCTTTAAAATTGCGTACTTCTGTGGAATGGTGGCAAACTATGTTATCTAAAAATCTCCATAGGCGACACTTTAAAAGCTTTAAAAGCTTTTGTAAGTTACCAGTTTAGAGTTAAATAGGAGATATGGTACTAGAATAATTTGCTCTAACTCTGATGTCTGTGGTGATACCTCACATGTGTGGTGCAATCAACATTTACATATGTAGAAAGATATATACAAAGTATATTCCCTGCGCCAAGTTTAGGGTAACCAATAAATGTGAGAAATTATAAAAGCACTATATAATATAAAGTAGGTGAAAAGTTAACTAGATAAGCAGCGGCTGTAAAAAAAGAGTAAAATGCAAAAGGAATGGTCTTTATAAAAAAGGCCAAATACAGCGCTTGCTTTTAAAATAACAACTAAGATCCTATAAATTACAATTATCAATAAAATGTAACCTGTGCTTGTAAAGTGCCAATGTGTCTCCATAAATACCACTTGCATGTTAAAAACGTATTAAGCAGCATAAAATTGAATAAGATTGTGTATTAAAGGTCATAAAACATGACAGTGAATCATATACTGGTATGCATAGGTGACTGTGACTATAATAAATAACATCAATCAACAGTGATCTTTAAAAGAGAAAAAAGTTGTATATATAAAAGTCCAACAATAAATAGTAATTAATGCTCAGGCAATAAGTGTCCTCAATAAGTGGTTATCCACAAAAAGTGCAAGTGCTCTGGCTTGATTGTTCAAAGTATCGATTGCTTGTCCCAAAAGTGAATATGATGGGTCACTTACCAGATAACGTGAGTCTTATGTGTCATATGACACTAAGACCATTCAGGCTTTGGTGGCCCCCTGGGCCGAGTGGCTATCCCTTTTAAGCGGTCCTGTAGGCTAGTAGTGGCTCCTCTGGACTCCGGGATATAGTATTCAAGGTAATGGAAAGGAGAAAAGAAAGGCTCCAAATAGCGTGATAAAGTCTTAATGAAGTTTATTTACCCATCCATCGGGTTCAGACAAAGTAAAAATCACATACACACTATCCCTGGTGGTCAGCGGTGAGGGCTGCACGTCCTCCTCGCGGAATCACGGCTAACTTCTGGCTTGCGTTCCAACTAGGGTAGCGTGATGACGTTATGCCTTCCAAACTGACGCGTTTCATCACTTCCAGTGACGTCTTCAGAGTTTAGACAGCATAGCGTTGAACGTCTTAATATAGTGCCGGTTACACCCCTATCTCCGCCCTAACTCCGCCCGTATGTAAATCGTAGAGGAAGACAGCGGGGAACTATTACCAACACAGAGAACCTTACCACCATCTTCCCTACAGAGGAAACAGAAATCGGGATCGCCCATATTATGGAAGAGGAAGAGGGGGGAGGGGAGGGTATTGGCAACCACCACCCCCACCACCACATCCACCACATTATTACAGACCGTACCCCCCAATGACCCGGCAAGGAAGAGAGGGGGAACGAGGCGGAGAGGATGCAGAGGGGGCAGGACCCAAAAGAAAAAGGGACCAATAGGTCAAGGGATTTTTAATTTAAGTGGTGAGACTTTTACAGAAAAAGAATTAGCAGTTTTAGACTTGGGCCTGAAATTTGCCCCTGATATTTTATTGCATCCTTTTAATGTTTTTATCGACATACAGAAATTCATCAGGAAAATCAATATTAAGAAACACTTTTTAACCAAGAACAATATTAATCAAAACACCAATGAAACAAAATACCAACATAGTGGACTCAGGAATTCCTCCACTTTTAATCCTAAATGTGGGATGAATCATTTTGTAGACTCATTTAAACATCGTTTGGAACAAGATCTACGCAAATTAAAGAAAAAATGGCACAGATCAAAAGAAGACATTCTGACAGGAATTAAGGAATTAGAAAAAAAGAAGAACATTGTCATTCGACTGGCAGACAAAGGGGGAGAATAGTCATACAAAACACAGAAGACTACTATGAAGAATTGAGTAGATTAATATCTGATGAGGACTAGAGTTGAGCGGACACCTGGATGTCCGTGTTCGGCGGGTTCGGCCGAACTTGAAAAAAAAGTCCAGGTCCGTGTCCCGGACTTTTTCCGAACTTTACCCGGACACCGAACCCCATTGAAGTCAATGGGGACCCGAACTTTCAGGCACTAAAACGGCTCTAAAACACAAATGGAAAGGGCTAGAGTGCTGCAAATGGCAGCAAAACGTAGTTAGGAGCATGGCAAGTGCTCTGCAAACAAATGTGGATAGGGAAATAACTTAAAACAACAAAAAAAAACAGAAAAATAAAACAATGTTCTTCATCTGTGAAGGACGAGGCCCATATGGAGTAGGAGGGAGGTTGAGGTGGTGGTGGATGTGGCGGTGTCATAGGCGTGCGCACAGGGTGTGCCGGGTGTGCCTGGGCACACCCTAATCACCTAGGGCACATTAGCATTATCGCTCTGTTTGCCAGTGAGGAGATGGGAAAGATCTCCCTCTGACCTGCTCTGCCATAAGAGAAGTGCCACACACTTCTATTTCACTTTGCCAGCAGGGAGAGTAATGTACCGGGGGCCATATACATGTAGGCAAACACATGCATGTGTATTTAAACTTTGGGGTGCACACCCTAATGCAATAGGCTGCGCACACCTATGGGCGGTGTAGATGGAAGCGGCGGTGGAGGAGGACGAGGTAGCCAACACTGCTTTTTTTCAGTCATTTTAAATGAGGGTACACCCCAAAAGAGTGAGAAAGATCAAAAATAGAACAATGGCTGGGTAAGGTCGGTATCCATCTCTATTCTGCACAAGGTACGGAAAAGTCCTGTGGGATCCATGCCTGGTTCATTTTAATGAACGTGAGCTTGTCCAAATTGTCTCTGGACAGGCGGCTGCGCTTGTCTGTGATAACGCCCCCAGCCGTGCTTAATACACGTTCAGATAATACACTGGCTGCAGGGCACGCCAGCACCTCCAAGGCGAAAAAGGGCAAGCTCAGGCCATGTGCCCAATTTGGAGAACCAGAAGTTGAAAGGGGCAGACCCGTCATTCACTACATGTAGGCGTGTGCACACATACTGCTCCACCATGTTGGTGAAATGCTGCCTCCTGCTAAGACGTTCCATATGAGCTGCTGGTGCTGTTGTTTGTTGTGGCGTGCTGACAAAGCTTTTCCACATTTCGGCCATGCTAACCCTGCCTTCTGAGGTGCTGGCGGTGCCCTGGTTGCGTTGGCGACCTCTTCCTCCTCCTCCTCTGCCTTGGCCTTGTGCTTCCACTGTGGCCTCGCTGTCAGGTGGGAATGCCAGCAGCATCGCGTCTATCAGCGTGCGCTTGTACTCGCGCATCTTGCGATCGCGCTCCAGTGAGTGAATTAAGGACGGTACGTTGTCCTTGTAACGGGGATCCAGCAGCGTGGCCACCCAGTAATCAGCACAAGTTAGAATGTGGGCAACTCGGCGGTCGTTGTGGAGACACTGCAGCATGTAATCGCTCATGTGTGCCAGGCTGCCCAGAGGCAACGAAAGGCTGTCCTCTGGGGGAGGTGTATCATCTGTGTCCTCTGTATCCCCCCAGCCACGCACCAGTGATGGCCATGAGCTGGCCTGGGTGCCACCCTGCTGTGAACATGGTTCCATCTCCTCCTCCATCTCCTCCTCCTCATCCTCCTCATCCTCCAGAACTGTGCCCCTGCTGGACAATTGTGTCCCTGGCATTTGTGGGTGCAGGAACCCACCCTCTGAGCCACTTGCGAATGACTGCCCTGAAAGCCTTGGAAATGTTACCTCTTCATCCTCCTCCTCTTCATCCTGTGCCACATCCTCTTCCATCATTGCCCGAATCGTTTTTTGAAGGAGGCAAAGAAGTGGGATAGTTAAGCTGACAACGGCATCATCGGCACTGGCCATGTTGGTGGAGTACTCAAAACAGCGCAACAAGGCACACAGGTCTCGCATGGAGGCCCAGTTATTGGTGGTGAAGTGGTGCTGTTCCGCAGAGCGACTCACGCGTGCGTGCTGCAGCTGAAACTCCACTATGGCCTGCTGCTGCTCGCACAGTCTTTCCAGCATGTGCAAGGTGGAGTTCCACCTTGTGGGCACGTCACATATGAGGCGGTGGGCGGGAAGGCCGAAGTTACGCTGCAGCGCTGACAGGCGAGCAGCAGCAGGGTGAGAACACCGAAAGTGCACACAGACGGCCCGCACTTTCTGCAGCAGCTCTGACATATCGGGGTAATTTTTAAGGAACCTCTGCACCACCAAATTCAGCACATGCGCCAGGCAAGGGATGTGCGTCAAACCGGCTAGGCCCAGAGCTGCTATGAGATTTCGCCCGTTATCGCACACCACCAGGCCGGGCTTGAGGCTCGCTGGCAGCAACCACTCATTTGTCTGCTGTTCCATGCTCCTCCACAACTCCTGCGTGGTGTGTGGTTTTTCCCCCAAACAGGCAAGTTTTAAAACTGCCTGCTGTCGTTTACCCCTGGCTGTGCTGAAGTTGGTGGTGAAGGTGTTACGCTGACCAGATAAGGAGGCGGTAGAGGATGAGGAAGCGGAGTAGGAGGAGTTAGGAACAGGAGGCAAACTGAAGCGCCCTGCAATCCTCGGTGGTGGAAGGACATGCGCCAAATTGCTATCCGCCTTAGGCCCATCCGCCACTGCATTTACCCAGTGTGCCGTTAGGGAGATATAACGCCCCTGACCGTGCTTACTGGTCCACGTATCGGTAGTTAGGTGGACCTTGGCACAGATGGCATTGCGCAGTGCACACCTGATTTTTTCCCCCACTTGGTTGTGCAGGGAAGGGATGGCTTGCCTGGAAAAGTAGTGGCGGCTGGGCACGACGTACTGTGGGACAGCCACCGACATAAGGCTTTTAAAACTGTGCGTCTCCACCAGACGGAATGACAGCATTTCAAAGGCCAAGAATTTTGAAATGCTGGCATTCAGGGCCAGGGATCGCGGGTGGGTAGGGGGGTACTTCCTCTTCCTCTCAAGTGTTTGGGAGATGGAAAGCTGAACGCTTCCACGGGACATTGTGGAGATGGTTGGTGACCCAGGTGGTGGTGTTGCTGACAGATCGTCTGTTTGCGGGGTGGCAGGTGCCGGTATCACTACAGAGGTGGATGGAGAGGCCGAGACTGCAGCAGAAGAGGAAGCAGGAGGAGCCAGAGACCTTTCTTGGATTTATAGGTGTCTACTCCACTGCAGCTTGTGCTTTGCACTTAGATTCCTGATCATGCAGGTTGTGCTCAGGTTGAGAAGGTTTATGCCTCGCTTCAGGCTCTGATTGCACAGGGTGCAAACCACTCGTGTCCTGTCATCAGCACATTTTCTAAAGAACTTCCACGCTAGAGAACTCCTTTGAGCTGGCTTTGGTGCACTCTGTCCCTTGCTGCGTTGGGCAGTAGCAGGCGTAGTGTCTAGGGCACGGCCGCTCCGCTTCTGCACCCTGCTCCCTCTTCTGCTGTGCTGGTGGCTCTGTGCGACCACCGCCTCTTCCTCCAAACTACTCAGGTCACCTGCATGACCTTCATTCCATGTGGGGTCGAGGACCTCATCGTCCTCCACATCATCTTCCACCCAGTCTTCACCCCTGCCCTCCTTGTCGGTCTCCACAATTCTGAGTGCCGCAGCAGTTGGCACCTGCGTTTCGTCATCATCGGAGACGTGCTGCGATGGTCCTTCCATGTACTCATCTTGAGAAATAAGTGGTTGGGCATCGCTGCACTCAATCTCTTCCACTTCTGGGGCAGGGCTAGGTGGATGGCCCTGGGAAACCCTGCTGACAGAGTCATCAAAAAGAAGAAGAGACTGCTGCATGACTTGGGGCTCAGACTGCTTGCCTGATTTGCAAGGGGGTGAGGTGAAAGACGGTTGGACATTGGCTGCAGGTGCCAACTCTGACCTTTCTGCAGTAGACTGGGTGGGAGACAATGTGAAGGAACTGGAGGCACTGTCAGCAACCCAATCTACGATCGCCTGTACTTCTTCTGGCCTCATCACTTCTAGAGGCGCATGATGCCCTACCAAATACTGCTGCAGGTTCTGTCGCCTACTCACACTTGAGGAAGGTGTTTCACTTGTGCGTGTAGCTGGCACAGATCGACCACGTCCTCTCCTTGCAACAGGAGCTCTACCAGCAGCACCACGACCCAGGCCACGGCCCCTATTTGACGGTCTCCTCATATTTCTGTAATTTATGATCTTGCCCTAGAAAGGTGTTTATTGAATAGCGGAACAAAACAACAACAGTATAGCACGGGTGTATCTCACAGTCAAATATGCAAACTATGCCGCAATTTAATTTTTTTACCCCAAAAGGGTGTTTATTAAATAGCGGAATAGAAAAACAGTATACAAATACAACAGGTGTATCTCACAGTCAAATATGCAAAGTATGACGCAATTTTAATTTTTTTCACCCCAAAAGGGTGTATATTGAATAGCGGAATAGAAAAAAGGATATAAAACGGTGTATCTCACACGTACAAACACAGACTAGGCCCCGATTACAATTTTTTGTACCCTAAAGGGAGGATGAGGAGTAGGAGGAGTTCGGAACAGGAGGCAAACTGAAGCACCCTGCAATCCTCGGCGGTGGAAGATGCGCCCCAAAAGATTGGAAGGTGTATCTCACACGTACCGATACAGACTATGCCGCAATTTAATTCTTTTTACTCTAAAGGGTGTAGATTGAATAGCGGAATAGAAAAATTTTTATAAAACGGTGTATCTCACACGTACAAACACAGACTAGGCCCCGATTACAATTTTTTGTACCCTAAAGGCAGGATGAGGATGAGGAGTAGGAGGAGTTCGGAACAGGCAGGAGGCAAACTGAAGCACCCTGCAATCCTCGGCGGTGGAAGATGCGCCCCAAAAATTGGAAAGGTGTATCTCACACGTACCGATATCACTATCCCGCAATTTAATTCTTTTTACCCCAAGGGTGTAGATTGAATAGCAGAATAGAAAATATGATATCAAAAGGTGTATCTATCTCACACGTACAGACCCAGACTAGGCCCTGATTACTATTTTTGTACCCTAAAGGCAGGATGAGGAGTAGGAGGAGTTCGGAACAGGCAGGAGGCAAACTGAAGCACCCTGCAATCCTCGGCGGTGGAAGATGCGCCCCAAAAATTGGAAAGGTGTATCTCACACGTACCGATACAGACTATCCTGCAATTTAATTATTTTTACCCCAAGGGTGTAGATTGAATAGCGGAATAGAAAATATGATATCAAAAGGTGTATCTATCTCACACGTACAGACCCAGACTAGGCCCTGATTACTATTTTTTGTACCCTAAAGGCAGGATGAGGAGTAGGAAGAGTTCGGAACAGGCAGGAGGCAAACTGAAGCACCCTGCAATCCTCGGCGGTGTAAGATGAGCCCCAAAAATTGGAAAGGTGTATCTAACACGTACCGATACAGACTATGCCGCAATTTAATTCTTTTTACCCCAAGGGTGTAGATTGAATAGCGGAATAGAAAATATGTTATCAAAAGGTGTATCTATCTCACATGTACAGACCCAGTCTAGGCCCTGATTACTATTTTTTGTACCCTAAAAGCAGGATGAGGATGAGGAGTAGGAGGAGTTCGGAGCAGGCCGGAGGCAAACTGAAACACCCTGCAATCCTCGGCGGTGTAAGATGAGCCCCAAAAATTGGAAAGGTGTATCTCACACGTACCGATACAGACTATGCCGCAATGTAATTCTTTTTACCCCAAGGGTGTAGATTGAATAGCGGAATAGAAAATATGATATCAAAAGGTGTATCTATCTCACACGTACAGACCCAGACTAGGCCCCGATTACTATTTTTTGTACCCCAAAGGCAGGATGAGGAGTGGGAGGAGTTCGCACTTGTGAAATGCCAGTGAAATTAATATAATACCTAAATTTATTTTTATTAAGTTTTATCAATTTGTAACCAACAATTGTGGTTAGAATTTTACTAATTTGTTTGTCGATACATGATTTTTGTATAGTCCCTTATGGGCTCAGTGCGGCTGCCAATCCACCTAATGAATAAATTGATTTAATGCAAGGGAAATAGATATGGATCGGCCAGTTAGCATACAATTCTCTAGCATGGGGACACCGCTGTCTTCCTCTTCCAGCTACGATTTACATACGGGCGGAGTTAGGGCGGAGATAGGGGTGTAACCGGCACTATATTAAGATGTTCAACGTTATGCTGTCTAAACTCTGAAGACGTCACCGGAAGTGACGAAACGCGTCAGTTTGGACCGCATAACGTCATCACGCTACCCTAGTTGGAACGCAAGCCAGAAGTTAGCCGTGATTCTGCGAGGAGGACGCGCAGCCCTCACCGCTGACCACCAGGGATAGCGTGTATGTGATTTTTACTTTGTCTGAACCCGATGGATGGGTAAATAAACTTCATTAAGACTTTATCACGCTATTTGGAGCCTTTCTTTTCTCCTTTCCATTACCTTGAATACTATATCCCAGAGTCCAGAGGAGCCACTACTAGCCTACAGGACCACTTAAAAGGGATAGCCACTCGGCCCAGGGGGCCACCAAAGCCTGAATGGTCTTAGTGTCATATGACACATAACACCCACGTTATCTGGTAACATTTACATATGCTTGTGGGACTTATGTATGCATCCGTGTTTGCACATTAGCATGGGGGAACAGGGGCACTTTACATTTTTTTTAAATTTTGTTACTTATTTTGTTTAAAACTTTTTTTGCACTGTCCCTTTTTTTTGGATCAACATTCCTTCTGATAGCATGGGCAGTGACAGGTATTCTTTACTGTGAGATCTGGGGTCTATTACCCCAGATCTCTCCTCTGCCCTCAAAAGCAACTGATCAAACCAAGATCAGTTTGATCAGATGTTTTACAATCCAGTAACGATTTGTAAACATCAAACTACAAAATACTCATCACTTCCGGTTTCTTACATCACAAAGGGGAGGTGGTACCCCCGCTGCATGGTGCACCATTTAAACAACATTTAAAGTAAGGTGTTAACCACTTGCCGACTGCCTCAAGTACATATACTACGGCGGTCAGCCCCTCACAGGCAAAGTGACGTACCGGTACGTCACTAGCCTGTGAGGCTCTGGGGAGCAAGCGCGTAAACAAGTAGTGTAAACAAGCCGCCTGTCATTCTCCACTGTGTAGGAACAGTGATCATACGGTTCTACTATGTTGGACCGTTGATCATTGTTCCTACAGCTCAAGCCACAACCAATCACAGTTAGAATCATGCCCCTAGGGACACACACAGCCCCTCCCTCTCAAATAAAGTTAACCCCTTCACTACCAGTGTCATTTTACAGTAACAGTGCCTATGTATAGCACTGATTACTGCAGTAATGTCACTGGTAACCCCAAAAGTGTCAAAAATGTCAGTCAAGGGTCCGATCTGTCCGCCCCAATGTCGCAGTCCCGCAATAAAATCGCAGATCGCCGCCATTACGCGTTAAAAAAAAAACAACAAAAATGACAAAAAAGGTTCCCTTTGTTAGTAAACGCGATAACTTTTACGCAAACCAATCAAAATACGCTTTTTGTGATTTTTTTTACCAAAAATATGTAGCATAAAACAAATTGGCCGAAAATGTTAAAAAATTTTGATTTTTACATTTTTTTGGGGGGAATTTCATATAAAAAAAAATGTGAAAAATATCGTTATTTTTGCAAAATTGACGCTCTTTTTTTGTTTATAGCGCATGATCAAAAAATCACACAGGTGATCAAATACCCCCAAAAGAAAGCTCTGTTTGTGGGGAAAAAAGGACGTCAAATTCGTTTAGCTACAGCGTCGCATGACCGCGCAATTGTCCGTTAAAGTCACGCAGTGCCGAATCGCAAAATACCCCCTGGTCAGGAAGGGGGTAAAATCTTCCGGGGCTTAAGTGGTTAAACAGGGCTGTCATTCACAAAACTTTGTTTACTACTGTGTGATCCCTGTGATTGGTCACAGTGGCCCTGTACAATGTGATAGCTACAACAAATCTCAGCATCACAGTAGTAAACAATGGTTTCATGGATGAAACCTTTGAACAGTTTTACTAATTGCGTATTCAGTGATCATCATCATAATAAGCAATCACAGTGTAAAAAAAAATCCCTGATTACCCCCCCAGAGTAGTACAGTGTCACTGTGTTGACACTGCACTGCTCTGGTGACTATATGTTAAAAAAAATTATAAACAAAAGTTTGTTTTACATGCTGTCTCATGAGCAAGTGCAGTGTCACTATGCTTATCTTGTACTGCTGTAGCATGAACTGTACAATGGCTGGCTGCACTGATATCACATTCAGTGTATGTCGGTGCTGCTAGCCACTATCTGTTATCTCTGCCACAGCAGTACAATGTCACCAGACCAGTGCTGCCAGTCAGTATCCCTAATTACCGCCACTCACAGTGTCCCTTATCATCGCCATCCACTCACAGTATCTCTAATTACTACCACCCACTCACATTGTCCCTAATCACTGCCACCCACTCACAGTGCCCCTATTCCCTGCTGCATCACTCACATTATCCCTGATCACTGCAACACCAATCATATTGTCCCTAATCACCACCACACTAGTTACAGTGTCCTTGGTCACCGCCACACCAGTCATATTGTCCCTAATCACTGACACACCAGTTACAGCGGGGTAGATTTACTAAAACTGGTGCACTCAGAATCTGTTGCAGCTTCTAATTTCAGCTTGTTCAATTAATCTTTGACAATAAAACCTGGAAGCTGATTGGTTTCTATGCAGTGTTGCACTAGATTTTGCACTTACCAATTTTAGTAAATAAACCCCAGTGTCTCTGATCATGGCCACACCAGTTACTGTGTCCTTTATCACCACAACCCCAGTCATTTTGTCCCGAATCATTGCCACACCAGTTACAATGTCCCTGATCACTGCCACACCAGTTATCGTGTCTATGGTCACCACCACATCAGTCATATTGTCCTTAATGACCACCACACCAGTCATATTGTCTCTACTCACTGCCACACCAGTTACAGTGGGGTAGATTAACTAAGACTGTTGAGGGGAGGGAAAAGGGGATGGCGCTGCCTGTAGAGATAGAGGATGCGGCAAAGTATATGTTGGTATAGAAGGAATGGCCTGAGTGCACAGGCTGGGTACTAAATACTGGTAAGCAAGGTATGTTCAGCAACATATAAGGATGGTAGGTAATAAATATAACGATCACAGTGTAGATTGGTAATCAATAAATTCTAGTGGTACATACAAAGCACTAAACATATAGTGAATAAAGTGACTGGTGCCATAAAGTGCAAAAGACTAAACACTAATAGTTTAAGTCCCCGTTCACACTAAGGCGACCTGTGAGGCGACCTGGTCGCCTCACAGGTCACCGTAGGTCGCCTTCCATAGGAAAGCTGCGGACCCATTCTAATAGGAGCAACACAAGTCGCTCCGACTTAGAAAAAGGGTCCGGAGCTTCTTTGGGGCGACCAGGAGGCGACCGTCATAGACTTCAATGTTATGAAGTCCGTGCCGGCCCCCAAGTCGGATCACCCCAGTGTGAATGGGACCTTAGTCCCATGATGATGGTGGCAAAAGTACAATAAATAAACAATTATAATAAAGTAGATCAAAATGCTAGTAATAAAGGACAATAAAGTGGGGAGTGCTAGGTGACTCAGTACTGACAATAGTCAGTGGATGGGTAAATCAATAAACAAGGGCGACCCTTGTAGAATATAAACAATATGGATCAAGTGACACTGGTGCAGAGCTAGATAATGGCTAATAAATAAAACAGTCCATAAATGTTGTGAAGCAGGTGATTAAATCTTCATGCGATAATCCCAATGGTATATTTTTGGTGGGTACAGTGGTAGAGTGCTGGTGATCCCTCAAGTAAATAACGCACTCACCAGAAATACCCACCCCACACAGGGGTAATGGGCGGGGTATTAATAAGTGGTATGCGATCCCTCTGTCTGGTCCTGGCTACCCTCTAAAGCTCCTGGTAAGTGGTCCTGGGGCTCCCTCTGGGTCTCCTATATCCTGGTTAGTGGACCCACACTTGTTAAAATGGGGTCCTATCACAGATGGTCCAGGGTAATCCTCAGGGTGTTGGGGTAGGTGGTGGTACCATGGAAAGTAAGGATAGGACCAATAGCGTATTATTGTAACAACTCGTTTTTATTAAAAGGTCAAAGAGTAGGGTACTCACAGATTCCAAACAAATTAAAAGCAATCAGCGTGTATCCGGAGCGCTATGCATTCCACTACGATCCGGAACCGGAAGTGACGTGATGGCGCTGTACGCGTTTCATCATTCGACGTCCTCAGCAGCGTCATTACACCTCCGGTCCACTTCCTTAAGTATGTTGCAGTTACCTGCCAACGGGATGCGATTGAGACCGGCAGCAGTAGTAATGTCAGAAGCCGGTGGGAATAGTATAAATGTTGCGCCCATTGTTAAATGGGGAGGAAGGGGGCTAATTATTACAGATGAAATCAATAGCAAAATCCAAATCAAATAATAGTCCCGTGCCGGTTATGTCAAACATATTAAAGAATGCAGGGAAAAAAATATACAATACAATGTAAGTAAAAAATATATATGTATATAAAAAATTTAATATATAAAAGCATAAATAAAATCAATAATCAGAGAAATACATATAATGAAACAATATAGTAAGAAATCAGTGGATGCAGATATATATAAATAGTCTATATAGAGTAACATAAAAGTGGGTCCTATTTAATATAAGCGTCAGTGGGTGATCAAAATAATAGTGTGAGTGATGGGGGAGGGGGAGAAAAAGGGCAAATGATACCCAATATTGGTGTGAAGGAATGAGGAAGGTAAGACATTATATTGAAAATTCATGGTAAAGAATACTAAAAGTGCAAAGTGGACAAAGAATCAATGTCTTTGGGAATATATGAACCTGTGGTGTAAATAAATAGGTAAAATAAAGGTATTTGTATAGTGCATTAGGAGCAACATAGGAATGAATATTAGATAAAACATGTATATTATATGTGACAGTGAATATACAAAGTTATAGTATATACGATTAGGGGGAGGGGCAAGTACTAAAGATCTAAAAACGTAGAATGGGGTGGTAAAAAAGTAAGGTATCATACTAAGAATACCTCTGGAAGGAGGTTGAAATGGGGTGTAAACAGGAGGTTGAAGAGTTTGTGGTAAGCGAATTACATGCATAAAAATATATATTGCTAGGCTGGATCAACAGGAGGAGCAATGGTATGTTGAAGGTCATAAATAATAGCTGAATAACTCTAATTGGGCCACTAGGATGGGACGAGAAAATAATAATAAAAGATAAGAAAATATTACTTTGATGTTAAAGGAGTTGTATAGTACTACAATGGGGGCTAAGGATAAATTCATAGTGGACTGTGTCTCTAAGTAAATATAACTCATAGAGGGAAGGGGTAGATCAAGAGAGTATGTCTAAAAATTGGAAATAAACAATTAAGATCATTGTCTATGTTTAGCCCCCTAGGCTGTAAAGTATCAAATCTATAAATCCAGGCCGTTTAGTTTCCTGAAATGTTAACTTTCTTGTTCTCTCCTCTCCATGGCCGTTAATTGAGTCAATCCTATAGAAAGTGAGTACACTGGGATCCCTATTGTGAGATTCTGCAAAATGTCTTGAGAGACTGTGCTTTGGAAATCCCTTTCTGATATTGTTAATGTACTCACGGATCCTGATGAATAAACCTCTAGTAGTCCTGCCAACATATTGCAGTCGTGACGTGAGTGGTCTGGCATGTAATCAATTTCTTGATTTGGAATTCCTCTCCACTCCATCTGGATTTAAATTTTTTGATCTTCCTAGGTTGGTTTCTGATGGTTTTGCATGGTAATCACCGATTGCATCTTATATCTTATGAAACCCTTGAAATCGGGGAACATTTTCAGGGTATTAGGTGGGTGGACGACATTGTGAACTAGACGATTCCGTAAAAAAGGCGTCTTCCTATAGATGAATCTTGGTTTGGATGGTAGAAGCTTGGACAGAGTTTTTATCTGACTTTAGTACTGGCCAATATCTTCTGATAATCCATTTGGTGTGTCTAAATCCTTTGTGGAATCCAGTAATGAAGGCCAGATCATTATGGGTGCGTCGGTCGGTATTTGGTCTTCCCTGTTCAATTCTTTTACTTGCCCCTTCATTCTGAGTAGCTTCCTCTTGTCATAGCTCTTTTCTTCAAATCTCTGGATAAGGGTGTCTGCTTGTACTTCGTAGTCTTCTATATTGTCGCAATTTCTCCTGAGTCTAATAAGTTGACCCTTCAGAATGTTTTCTTTCCATCTCAGATGGTGACAGCTAGATGTGGGTATGTACCCGTTTCTATCAGTGGGTTAGAAAAATGTTTTGCTTCTTAGATGGTTGTTGTCTTTAAAAATCTGTAAGTCTAAATAATTAATCTGTTCATAACTCCAGTCTCCTGTGAATTTGAAACTGTAATTATTGTTGTATAGATCATGAAAGAAATTTTGTAGTGAGTCCTCTGAGCCTTCCCATAGAATAATAATGTCATCAATGTATCATTTATAGCATGCCAATTGTGGTATATCTTGTGTATAGACTTGTGTATAGACTAGTTCTTCCTCTACCATGTCCATAAACAGATATGTAACGCTAGGTGCATAGCGTGCCCCCATTGCAACTCCCTTAGTCTGTAAGTAGTATTAATGGTTGTACCAGAAGTGGTTACTTCCCATGGTTAACTTCAGGCCTTCGAGAATGTATTGGATTTGTGCTTGTTTCAGCTTTGTTCTTTCATGTAGGGCCTTGCCCACACCTTTCAGGCTGTCTTCTTGCCTTATGCTGGTATATAAGGAGTTAGCATTGATGTTGATGCTTCTTAAAGTCTTGATTAAATCAGTACTATCCCTCAGGTAGGATTTGCCCATTCTCACTACCTGTTGGAGGAAGCTATCCAGATATTCACCAAGTCTAGAAAACAATGAGTCCACTCCGCTCACAATGGGCCTCCAAGGTGGTTTTTCTGCATTCTTATGAATTTTAGGTAAGTAATATAATACAGGAGTTTTGCAGGAGTCTGGTATGAGGTATTTTGCTTCCTTTTTGTCAAGAATACCCATATCTTTCCCTTTTTTCACAAAGGTGTTTAATTTCTTCCTATATTGTCTAATGGGATTCCCCCGTAGTTTTTCATATGTGCCTTCAAGTTGTAATAAATTAGACATCTCCTGTTCGTAATGACTTTTCTTTAAAATAACTGAGCCCCCCCCCCCCTTGTCTGCTGGACGGATCAAAATATCTTTTTGTTTCTCAAGTTTCTTGATGGCTCCCCAAATCTTGTTATCGTTCTTTGAATGTGAATTTAGCTTGCGTAGATCTTCCTCAACTATTTTCTTGAACGCTCCCATGCATTCACCCCCAGGTACTTTGGGGTTGAAAATGGATTGGTTTCTGAGGCCAGAGTGTTTAAATGTATTGACCTGTTGGGTGGGTCCATTACCCTTAAGACTGAAGAACTTTTTAACGTTCAGCTTCCTCATAAACTTCTGTAGATCGATATAAAATTCAAATTTGTCCAACTCTTTATTAGGGGCGTATTTAAGACCAAGATTCAAAACGTATAATTCCTCCTTAGTAAATTCAATGCCACTTAAATTAAAGTTGCCTTGGCCTAGTATTTGCGCCTTCTTTTTCTTTCTCCCTCCTCTCTTACCTCTGGCACGTTTCCTTCTTCCCAGTGATGGTTTTGGAAGTTGTGTCTCGTATATTCTCCCTGCTGTTGTCCTCTCCATTGACCTGGGTAACCTCCTCCTCTGGACTGGGTGGGTCCCCTGTCTTGGAAGTGGTTCTGGTTTCATTGGTTGTGATACCCTGATGGTCCTCTCCATCCCTGTCTTCCTTGTGGTCGGTACCATCCTTGGTATCTGGGAGGTGGTGGTCTCCCCTGTGGACCGCCCGAAAAAAAACCCTATTTTCTGCATTGGGTATTCTATTCCTCCTTTTATTTGATTTGGACTTTGCTATTGATTTCATCTGTAATAATTAGCCCCCTTCTGCCCCATTTAACAATGGGCGTGACATTTTTACTATTCCCACCGGCTTCTGACATTACTACTGCTGCCGGTCTCAATCGTGTCCCATTGCCAGGTAACCGCAACATACTTAAGGAAGTGGACAGGAGGTGTAATGACGCTGCTGAGGACGTCGAATGATGAAACGCGCACAGTGCCGTCACATCACTTCCGGTTCTGGATCGTAGTGGAACGCATAGCGTTCCGGATACACGCTGATTGCTTTTAATTCGTTTGGAATCTGTGAGTACCCTACTCTTTGACTATTTAATAAAAACGAGATGTTACAATATTACGCTATTGGTCCTACCCTTACTTTCCATGGTACCACCACCTACCCCAACACCCTGAGGATTACCCTGGACCATCTGTGATAGGACCCCATTTTAACAAGTGTGGATCCACTAACCAGGATATAGGAGACGCAGAGGGAGCCCCAGGACCACTTACCAGGAGCTTTAGAGGGTAGCCAGGACCAGACAGATGGATACCACTTATTAATACCCTGCCCATTACCCCTGTGTGGGGTGGGTATTTCTGGTGAGTGCATTATTTACTTGAGGGATCACCAGCACTCTACCACTGTACCCACCAAAAATATACCATTGGGATTATCGCATGAAGATTTAATCACCTGCTTCACAACATTTATGGACTGTTTTATTTATTAGCCATTATCTACCTCTGCACCAGTGTCACTTTATCCAGATATTGTTTATATTCTACAAGGGTCGCCCTTGTTTATTGATTTACCCATCCACTGACTATTGTCAGTACTGAGTCACCTAGCACTCCCCACTTTATTGTCCTTTATTACTAGCACTTTGATCTACTTTATTATAATTGTTTATTTATTGTACTTTTGCCACCATCATCACGGGACTTAAACTATTAGTGTTTAGTCCTTTGCACTTCATGGCACCAGTCACTTTATTCACTATATGTTTAGTGCTTTGTATGTACCACTAGAATTTATTGACTACCAATTTACACTGTGATCGTTATATTTATTACCTACCATCCGTATGTGTTGCCGAACATACCTTGCTTACCAGTATTTAGTACCCAGCCTGTGCACTCAGGTCATTCCTTCTATACCAACATATACTTTGCCGCAACCTCTATCTCTACAGGCAGTGCCATCCCCTTTTCCCTCCCCTCCACTGTACTTGTGCATGGTAGCCAATCAGCTTCTAAGTTCAGCTTGTTCAATTATTCTTTGACAATAAAACCTGGAAGCTGATTGGTTTCAATGCAGATGATGTAGCACCCTCCTAGGTAGGTGCTAGAAGAGAGAATATAGTTTTTGGATCTTTTCTGCCTATTAGAGAGATTGCCAGGGAAATTTATATTTATATTGCTCTGCGCCTACCAGAGAGCAGGATCTGCTAGTGAGGTCTGCTCATGGTGCTCAGGTGCAGCTGAGTTTGTCTGAAGTGTTTCACACTGGTCCAATAGGGAGGCTTATTGGACAGTGGGAGGAAACCTGACAAATGAGCGCACAGGCATTTAGTACAGCCCTGGTGATTGGCAGAGGGAAATGCCTCAGTGCATGAGGGGATACTGTATAAATGCCAAGGGCACATGTGCTTGGGATCTTTCAGCTGGAGAGTGGGGTCCCGGAGGGAGTGTCTGCTGCCTCTCTGTAGAAGCTGCCATGCAGCCTGTAGGTTGTCAACCTGAGGGCCGGAGAGTCAGAGAGGAGCTGAACCCAGATGTCCTACAGAGCTGACTGAAAGGGAGACACCAGAGAGCATCTGATTCTGCCTACAGTGAGTACAGATCTGTGTCGTGGGGCCTGTTCTGAGAGGGCCACTCCTTCTGTGGAAGAGTCAGTGGACAGGTGTCAGTCAAGGGGATGCTAGAGCGTATCCTGAAGACAAAGTAGTTGCAACAAGTCTGCTGCTAGAGAGAGCAGAAGGCTAAATTCTTCCATACAAGTGGCAGTATGGTTACCCTCTTCAATACAGGGCACTTTCACCCCCTTCCTGCCCAGACAAATTTCCAGCTTTCAGCACTCTCACATTTTGAATGGCAATTGCTCAGTCTTGCTACACTGTACCCAAAAAAAAATGTTATTTTTTTTCACACAAATATAGCTTTCCTTTGGTGGTATTTGATCACAACAGGGTTTTTTTGTGATATATGCGGAAAAAGAGCGAACATTCTGCAAAAAAGTAATTTTTCTTCATACATTTGGGCTAAAATTTATAGTGCTACTTATCTTTGGTGAAAATAACCTAAATTACTGTACATTATTTAGTCTGTGTGAAAGTTATAGAGTCTACAAGCTATGGTACCAATCACTGAAAATTGATCACACCAGATGAACTGACTGCCTATCTCCTTTCTTGAGGCCCTGAAATGTCAAGACAGTACAAATACCTCTAAATGACCCCTTTTTGGAAAGTAGACAGTTCATTTAGTATTTAGTGAGAGGCATGGTGAGTTTTTTGAAGTTGTACTTTTTTCCCACAATTTATTATTTTATTTTTTTACACAAAGTTGTCAATTTACAAGATATTTCTAACACATAGCATGTACACAATAAAATTATACCCCAAAATACATTCTGCTACTCCTCTTGAGTATGGCGATACCACATGTGTGGGACTTTTACACAGCCTGGCCACATAAAGAGACTCAACATCCAAGTAGCACCTTCAGGCATTCTAGGAGCATAAATTACACATATAACTTTCTGACTACCTATCACATTTTTGAAGGCCCTGGAGCACCAGGAGAAGGGAAACATCTACAAAATGACCCGATTTTGGAAAGCAAACACCCCAACGTGTATTATGTAAGGCAACTGTCCCTAAGTGACTGTCTGCAGGTAATCAGAGGACGCCCAAGCAGACATCACACAGCAAGCCCTACTGGGGCAGTGCTACACTAGATTTTGCACTCTCCAATTTTAGTAAATAAACCCCAGTGTCTTTAAAACAGTCACGCCAGTTACTGTGTCCCTAATCATTGCCATACCAGTTACTGTGTCCATGATGACCGCCAAACCAGTCATATTGTCCCTGACCACTACCACACCAGTCACATTGTCCCTGATCACTGCCAGTCTGCCACACCAGTCATAATATTCCCAATCGCTGCTACATTAGTTACCATGTCCCCGATCATCACCACACCAGTTACTGTGTCCATGGTCACCACAACACTAGTCATATTATCCCTAATCATTGCCAAACCAGTTACAGTATCTCTGATCACAGCCATACTGGTAACAGTGTCCCTGATCACACCAGTGAAGTGTTGCCTCTGCCTGCTGCTTGTGCTAACCCTGGCCCAATTATTGGCCATATTCCTGCCTGCTGTCTGGACCAGTCCTTTAGCTTTTTTGCTGAACATGTCTCTGCCTGTGGCCCGAACTGAACCATCTGCACATCCCTCTGTCTAAGTTCCTGCAAGACATCAGGCCAGAGAACGTGGCAGTCCTTGGGACAGCCATGTACCAGTAAGCTAGGCTTGCTGGGCTTATAGGAACTAGGACTGCTATAGGTGATGCTACACTAAGCTATATTCCCTGACCTCCTAAAGAAATGACAATAACAGTACAGGTCCTCCAAAAAAGCGATAGATAGTCAGAAATCAAGATGCATAATTTATGCTCCTTAAAACTGCAAAGGTGCCCCTTGGATTTTGGATCCCTCTATTCATCAGGGCTGTGAAAAAGTCTTACGTATGTGGTGTCTCCATACTTGGGAGGCGTAGCTGAATGTGTTATCGGGTGTAATTATAAGTATGCCTATGTGTGTGTGAGAAATAACATGTTAACATTAGAACTTTGTGAAGAAAACTGATTTTATTTAATTTCTTCATTTTCCAAAAAATTTTGACAAAAAATGAAAACTTAAAAAAACCCACCATGCCTCTTAAACAATACTTTGGACTGTCTACTTTTCAAAAAGGGGTCATTTGGGGGGATATTTGTACTGTCCTGGCATTTTGGTATTTTTTCATTTATTTAGCAAAAATTAAAAAATAAAATAATGGTGAGTAAATGCCAAAAAGAAAAAAAACTCTATCTGTTTTAAAAAAAAATATAAAAAAATTATATATATATATATATATATATATATATATATATATATATATATATAAAAAATGTACACACATATATATATAGAGAGAGAGAGGGAGAGGGATATATATATATATTTGTTTAGGTGGGCATCAGTGGGTTAAATTGGTTTCCTAATCTGTGGCACATAAACCTGACAGGATCAGGAGGTGCATTTTCCTCTTCTACTTCAGAACACCACTTTTCATTTTTAAATGTATTTTTATTAGAAAGTTGCAATAGGTATGAAGTTGAGAGGTTGTTCGAACAGACATTGGACAGTAGTGGTATACATTCTAGTAAGTGAGAACATTATTATGGTTTTATGCAGTCTATTGGGAAACTGTATTCAGGAGAATCTCATTTTATGTGATAAGCAAATCATATGACTGCTAGACAGAGACCTATTGGGCAAAAGATTTGGGGTCCAGGCCTTAGCAAAAAAAGCTGTTTTTAGGCTCCAATAAAGAGAAGGATGTAATAAGAATATCTTCACCCAGTTAGGCAAGAGAGGATGGGCATGGGAGAGGGCTGAATTAAAAGGGGTAGGAAACTGCAGAAAACAGGCAGGGTCATGAATATACTGTAAGAATCATCTTTTAGTATGATCTTAATTGTAAATAACAAATTTGACCCAGGGATCCAACAGGGATCAGACCCAGGGATCCCACATTACTCAGAACACCATAGTGGATGCATAGACAAAATATTTTTATTAGTTTTGGATAGTGTGGAGAAGGGCTAAAACCCTTGTCAGTTTATTTTTTGAGGTCTTTGTCTTCACTTTTTCCTTCACTATTATGAAGCCACAAGAGGAAATTAGTAAATCTCTTCAAAATTAGGGAAACTCCACTCAGTTGCTACCAGAACAAATTTCCCCATTAGATGATTTCCCCCACCTATTGTTCGGATGACAAATATGAAAATTGTGGAATTCCCATCATCTGTGACAGTTTCTTTTTAAAAAGTTTGTAAACAAATAATCTTTAGGCCAAAATGTAGTCTCCTACTTTTCTTTGTTTAAAAAAAGACCCAAATCAGTGTACCGTATATACTCGAGTATAAGCCGAGTTTTTCAGCACATTTTTTTGTGCTGAAAATGCCCCCCTTGGCTTATACTCGAGTCAACAAAAAAAAAAACAAAGTTCCCGGCCGCTCCGACGTGTTTAAGATTTAAAAATGGCGCCGCCCGGCGTATACATGTCACCGTGCATGCGCCGCCACCGCTCGGGACAGGCCGGGAATAGCCGAAACGTATACCAGCTTTCCCTAGCGGCGGCGGGTGCTCAATGACGTGTCGGTGCCGGGCGGCGCCATTTTTAAAATGAAGGCGCCTCTGGAACAGGTAAGTGAAACACAGCCGCACTAGTATGCCCGCAACCCCACATCCCTTTGTACCATGCTTGCCACCCTGAATTCTCCTGTACATGACAGCCACCCTGAATTCTCCTGTACCATGCCAGCCACACTGCATTCTCCTGTACCATGCTAGCCACCCTGCATTCTCCTGTACCATGCCTGCCACCCTGCATTCTCCTGTACCATGCCTGCCACCCTGCATTCTCCTGTACCATGCAAGCCACCCTGCATTCTCCTGTACCATGCCAGCCACCCTGCATTCTCCTGTACCATGCCAGCCACCCTGCATTCTCCTGTACCATGCCTGCCACCCTGCATTCTCCTGTACCATGCCCGCCACCCTGCATTCTCACCCTAGGCTTATACTCGAGTCAATCATTTTTCCCATCTTTTTGTGGTAAAAGTAGGGGCCTCGGCTTATACTCGGGTCGGCTTATACTCGAGTATATACGGTATATTATTTAGTCTGTGTGAAAGTTATAGAGTCTACAAACTATGGTATATACCAGTGATGGAGAACCTTGGCACCCCAGATGTTTTGGAACTACATTTCCCATGATGCTCAACTACACTGCAGAGTGCATGAGCATCATGGGAAATGTAGTTCCAAAACATCTGGGGTGCCAAGGTTCGCCATCACTGGTATATATAGTATATTTCAAAATTGATCAATCCTGATGTACTGACTAGGGATGGCCTTGCGGTTCGCCCGGCGGTCGGTTCGCGGCGAATTTTGCTTGTTCTCTACCCGCCAAATTTGTGAACACATGGCGTCGTTCGCGGCAGCCATATTCGTTTACATTGGGGAGAACTTTGACCCATGACACAGCCGTCAGGTGGAACAGGACAGCCAATTGAAACATTCCAGCACATGGACAGTCCCCCTACCCTATAAATAGACCTGACCTGAGGGCCATTTCACATTCCGCTTTTTGCCAGTGTAGGGAGAGGTCTGCTGTGCTCATCAGGGAGAGTTTGCTAGACACATATAGCGCTGTGAAGATCCACAAAAGTCCTTTTCAGGGCTGGTATTTCGGTATAGGCCTTCTACAGTCTCTTTTCAGGTTAGGGACAGGTATCCAGTGGTTGCTTTAGGGGCAGTTAGAGATCGGCTGCAGTCACACAAATCGCTATGTTAATGTCCACAAAAGTCCTTTTCAGGGCTGGTATATCGATATAGGTCCAGTCTCTCTTCATTATAGGGACAGGTTATCCAGTCTGTCCTGTCGGGGCAGTTAGAGATCGTCATCTGCAGTGCCACAAATCGCTCTGTTAATGTCCACAAAAGTCATTTAAAGTGCTCCAATGTCGTTATAGAGTCTATTACAGTTTCTTTAGTATAGGGAGAGGTATCCAGTGGTTGCTGTAGGGGCAGTTAGAGATCGTCAGCAGTGACACAAATCACTCTGTTAATGTCCACATAAGTCATTTAAAATGCTCCAATGTCGTCATAGGGTCTATTACAGTCTCTTTAGTATGGGGAGAGGTATCCAGTGGTTACTGTAGGGGCAGTTAGAGATTGTCAGCAGTGACACAAATCGCTCTGTTAATGTCCACAAAAGTAATTTAAAGTGCTCCAATGTCGTTATAGGGTCTATTACAGTCTCTTTAGTATAGGGAGAGGTATCCAGTGGTTGCTGTAAGGGCAGTTAGAGATCGTCAGCAGTAACACAAATCGCTCTGTTAATGTCCACAAAAGTAATTTAAAGGGCTGCAGATTTTTTGGTATTGCTGTGCAGTGCACTAAAAAGGGGGGGGGGTGGGGGAGGGGGGTAATCCACGGTATAATATACTTTGTAGAAAACATATTATAGTGGATTTGTAGTATTATTGTGCACTGTGCAGCATTGTGACAGGTGTGGTGGTGAGACTGAGCATTTCTGCAGCAACACTGCACACAGTGACAAAAGCACTTATAATGTATTATAACTGGTGTGATAGACCAATTGCCCCCCAATACCACATATTGAAGTGGGGTGTTATCTGAGTATACTTTTACATGTTTATTTGTGTCATGCAACAATATTGCCTCGTTTGCTGAGTGAAATCTGGTACACACAGCGCCAAACTCACTGGCCAATTTTTTGAACTGGTGTGATACACCAATGGCCCCCCAATACCACATATTGAAGTGGGGTGTTATCTGAGTAAACTTTTACAAGTGTATTTTTGTGTCATGCAACAATATTGCCTCGTTTGCTGAGTGAAGTCTGGTACACACAGCGCCAAACTCACTGGCCAATTTTTTGAACTGGTGTGATACACCAATGGCCCCCCAATACCACATATTGAAGTGGGGTGTTATCTGAGTAAAGCTTTACAAGTGTATTTGTGTCATGCAACAATATTGCCTCGTTTGCTGAGTGAAGTCTGGTACACACAGCGCCAAACTCACTGGCCAATTTTTTGAACTGGTGTGATACACCAATGGCCCCCCAATACCACATATTGAAGTGGGGTGTTATCTGAGTAAACTTTTACAAGTGTATTTTTGTCATGCAACATTATTGCCTCGTTTGCTGAGTGAAGTCTGGTACGCATAGCGCCAAACTCACTGGCCAATTTTTTGAACTGGTGTGATACACTAATGGCCCCCCAATACCACATATTGAAGTGGGGTGTTATCTGAGTAAACTTTTACAAGTGTATTTGTGTCATGCAACAATATCGCCTTGTTTGCTGAGTGAAGTCTGGTACACACAGAGCCAAACTCACTGGCCAACTTTTTGAACTGGTGTGATACACCAATGGCCCCCCAATACCACATTTTGAAGTGGGGTGTTATCTGAGTAAACTTTTACAAGTGTATTTGTGTCATGCAACAATATTGCCTCATTTTCTGAGTGAAGTCTGGTACACACAGCGCCAAACTCACTGGCCAATTTTTGGAACTGGTGTGATACGCCAATGCCCCCCCAATACCACATATTGAAGTGGGGTGTTATTTAACAGTATATTTTTCTAAGATTGTATTTTAGTCCTGCAAAAATTTGGCCTCTTGCTGTGTAAACAGTGCTACACACAGTGACAACAGTTACTGGCCAATTATTTGTAGAACTGGTGTGATAAACCTGTGCCCCCCACCCCCAATACCACAGATTGAAGTGAGGTGTTATTTAACAGTATAATTTTCTAAGATTGTATTTTAGTCCTGCAAAAATGTGGCCTCTTGCTGTGTAAACAGTGCTACACACAGTAACAACAGTTACTGGCCAATTATTTGTAGAAGTGGTGTGATAAACCTGTGCCCCCCCCCCCCAATACCACAGATTGAAGTGAGGTGTTATTTAACAGTATACTTTTCTAAGATTGTATTTTAGTCCTGCAAAAATGTGGCCTCTTTTGCTGTGTTAACTGTGCTACACACAGTGACAACAGTTACTGGCCAATTATTTGTAGAACTGGCCGGCTGACGAACCGGCAGATAGGGAGGAGAGGCAGGCAGAACTTGCATTGCACAAAAGGTACAAAGCAGACTGCAAATGTATCAGGAGTGAGCCATCAACCATGTACAGTCACATCTGGCGCTCCCAGGATGCCGGCACATGGCTCCGCAGTGTGGGCTTTTTTTAATGTGTCCGTTGCTGACACCAGTGTTGCCATCTGCAGCCTTTGCAGTCAACGCATAAGTCGCGGTAAGCCCAACACTCACCTAGGGACAACCGCCTTAAGAAGGCACCTGAAATCCGGCATCACCAAGCCCAGTGGGAGCAACACCATCAGAACCCACAAAGCCACACTCCATGCTCTCACCGTCCAGGCTCTTCTCCTTCTCCTGTCTTCTTACAGTTGTCCAACACTCCACCTTCCATGATGCCATCGTCACATTGTTCTGGAAAAGGGCAGGCTTCTGTGGCTCAAATGTTGGAACGTAAAAAAAAAGGTGTCCGACAGGTGTCCGACTACATCGGGTTAACGGCCGATGTGGACGCTCTGAGAAGTGATGAACCCCTGGATTACTGGGTGGGCAGGCTTGACCTCTGGCCAGAGCTTGCACAATTTGCAATGGAACTGTTGGCTTGCCCCCCGTCCAGTGCCCTGTCCGAAAGGACATTCAGCGCAGCAGGGGGATCGTGACCGATAAACGCACTCGCCTGGCTCATGACAGTGTAGACTACCTCACATTTATAAAAATGAATGAGGCATGGATCTCTGAGGAATTTAACACATGTGACCACCAGTAGACCATGTTTCATTTAATTCCTCATCACAGGCCACAAATATCTGCCAGACCGCCATCAACCCACAACAATTCCTGGTCCTTGTCTTCAGTAAATGCAGCGGCATAAAAGGCATTTCATGTCCATTGAATGGCTAATTTTTGGGGCCTATACAGGCCGACACTTACTGTTCTGGGGTACTGTGAATGCCTACTGTACCTCTAGCCATCATAAACTACGTTCTTTGCTGTCAGTTCAACCCATGTGAGCTAATTTTTGCAGCCTATACAGGCCGACACTTACTTATGAATCCTGTGAACGCCTACTGTACCTGTAGCCATCAGAAATGAAGTTCTTTGCTGTCAGTTCAAACCATGTGAGCTAATTTTTGGAGCCTATGCAGGCCGACACTTACTGTTCTCTGTACTGTCAATGCCTACTGTACCTCTAGCCATCAAAACCTAAGTTCTTTGCTGTCAGTTCAACCCATGTGAGCTAATTTTTGGAGCCTATACAGGCCGCCACATACTTCTGTATACTGTGTAAATGCCTAATGTACCTCTAGCCATCATATACTACGTTCTTTGCTGTCAGTTCAACCCATGTGAGCTAATTTTTGCCGCCTATACAGGCCGCCACTTACTTTTGTATACTGTGAACGCCTACTGTACCTCTAGCCATCAAAAACAAAGTTCTTTGCTGTCAGTTCAACCCATGTGAGCTAATTTTTGCAGCCTATACAGGCCGACACTTACTTCTGTATACTGTGTGAATGCCTAATGTACCTTTAGCCATCATATACTAAGATCCTTGCTGTCATTTCAACCCATGTGAGCTAATTTTTGCAGCCTATACAGGCCGCCACTTACTTCTGTATACTGTGAACACCTACTGTACCTCTAGCCATCAAAAACGAAGTTCTTTGCTGTCAGCTCAACCCATGTGAGCTAATTTTCGGAGCCTATACAGGTCGCCACTTACTTGTGTATACTGTGAATGCCTACTGTACCTCTAGCCATCAAAAACAAAGTTCTTTGCTGTCAGTTCAACTCATGTGAGCTAATTTTTGGAGCCTATACAGGCCGCCACATACTTCTGTATACTGTGTAAATGCCTACTGTACCTCTAGCTATCATATACTATGTTCTTTGCTTTCAGTTCAACCCATGTGGGCTAATTTTTGGGGCCTTTTATGTGAATGCCTAATGTACCTTCAGCCACAGAATACTACGTTCTTAGCTGTCAGGTAAACGCATGCGGGCTAATTTTTGGGGCCTGGAATGGCCGACACTTACTTCTTTATCCTGTGAATGCCTAATTTTTCAGACTGGAAATGAAAAACAATTGGTCTGTAAAGGTTCCGCCAAATTGTGGAATGGATGCGGACCCATTTTACAGATGTGTGAATGGACCCTATATGTATTAGACAATGTATTTACCGGCTGCTGTCAGTTCTGGCTGATTTATGAAAAAATATATATATATTTTGCTGTAAAAAAAAAAAATTTAGGGCAACTTTTTCAATTGCAATACTTCTGTTATGACATTGTCCATGTGCTGGGATTATTTGTGCACAGCTAGTACGTCTTTTGTGGCTGCAAATATGACCTAAAGGTTTTTAAAGTTCGCCTCCCATTAAAGTCAATGGGGTCTGCCGCAAACTCGTGGTTCGCGAACTTTTGAGAAAATTTGCTGCTGGCGTTAGCGAACCGCCCCGGCCGATGTTCATCCATCTCTAGTACTACTGACTGCCTTTCTCATTTCTTGACGCCTTAAAATGCCAGAACAGTACAAATATGAATCAAATTACCTTGGAAAGTAGTCAGCCCAAGGTTTTTAGTTAGAGGCATGGTAAGTTATTTGAAGTTGCAATTTTTTTTTTTTTTTTTAAATAAACAAATTAAATCAAATGTGTTTTTTTCACAATTTTAGTTGTCACCAGTGCAGTACAGCATACTTTTGTATTCATTTTTTTTTTTCTTTTTAAAATGTTTTTTTTTTTCTTTTTTTACAATGTTCTTTACAGACTCTCATCAGAGTAGTACAGTGTTACCGAAGATCAGGAATATATATATTTTTTTTTACGGGGGCGCGCAAAGCGGCAATTGGTGATGCGGCGTGTCACTCTGACACACCGCATTCTCCGATCTCAGTAAAGAGCCTACTGACATAGGCTCTTTACCATGTGACCAGCTGTGTCCAATCACAGCTGGTCAAATAATTCACAGGAAGAGCAGTTGATCGGCTTTCCTTAGTTTGCGCCTGACAGGGGGGGTCTGCACTGGTAATCAGAGCATTGATTACCAGTGCAGACCCTTGGGGGGGTGCTGCTAGAACCACCAGGGATGCCCACCCATGACCCCAGGGATGCCCACCATGGCCACCAGGGATGTCAATAAGGGCTCAGAGAGCCCGCCAGTGCCCTCCCCATCAGTGCTTCCCGCCAGTGCCCTTCCCATCAGTGCTGCTCACCAGTGCCCATCATTGCCATCTATCAGTGCCGCCCACCAGTTCCCATTATTGTCCACCAGTGCCGCCTATCAGTGCCCATCAGTGCCGCCCATCAGTGCTGATCAGTGCTGCCTATCAGTGCCCATCAGTGCCACCTATCAGTGCCCATCAGTGCCGCCTATCAGTGCCACCTATCAGTGCCCATCAATGCTGCCTATAAGTGCCCAGCAGTGCCGCCTATCAGTGCCCCCCAATGCTGCATATCAGTGCTACCTATCAGTGCCACATAAATTTGGTTTAGGTACAGTGTTGCATGACCGCGCAATTGTCATTGTCATTCAAAATGCAACAGCGCTAAAAGCTGAAAATTGGCCTGGGCAGGAAGGGGGTGAAAGTGCCCTGTATTGAAGTGGTTAAATGTGCTGTTGGTGTTACCAGTGACCATGGCAGAGCCACATCAGGCCCAATGCCTGGAAATATTGCTACATGTAGCAAGTACATATTGGACTAAATTTATAAGGAATTAGATTTTTTCCATTTTTTATTAATAGGTTTTAAAGCAGAAAGTTAAATATATATATATATATATTTTTTTTTTTTTTTCAAAATTGTTGGTCTTTGTTTATCGCACTAAAAACTAAAACTAAAAATAGAAACCGCAGAGGTGATCAAATATCACCAAAAGAAAGCGCTATTTGTGGGTAAAAAAGGGCATACATTTTATTTGGGTACAGCTTCGCATGACCACACAATTGTCAGTTAAAGTAATGCAGTGCCGTATTGCAAAAAATGGCCTGGCCATGAAGGGTGGTAAACCTTCCAAAGCTGAAGTGGTTAAAGTGTTAAAGTGTTAACAAATGTTAAATCTTGCTTAACACAGAATTGACTAAGATTTGTTTTACTTATTTAAACCAAAATGGAAATGCCCAAAAAACAGATTCCCAGGGAGTACAGAGGTAAGTTCTCATATGTAAGGGGGGTTTTCAGATTAGCAAATACACACAAGGGGGTATTTAGTGTAAACTACAGAATTGTAATGGTTACATAACTTATTACAGTTGAGAAACATTGGGATCACCAGTAAAGTTCCTATTTCTTCCTCCCTGCAGCGATTTTTTTTATCTGCCCCCTATGGGGCCACAGTAAAAGTGTTACCCTTTATAACTGAACTTTCTCATTATTTGCTATTTCTACATAAGGAAGAATATATCATTGAAGTGTGCCACTATCATTTAACTTTACAATGTGCTGGCAGTTGGACAGTACCCCTTACAACTATATTGGTGTGTGCCTTCAACTTTTCTGTATTTTCACAGAGAGAGGATGGGCTTCTTAGACCGACAACCCAATCTGATTTGCAGCTGTGGAGATTTAAAACGGTGACTCCTGCATGACTCACAAACACAATACACTCAAGCATAAGATTTTTTGGAACAATTATTTGTACAAAACTCACTATAAGACAAGGAAATGGCCACCAGCCTTAAGACCACTGTTACGTTTATGGATATCTACAAATCTAGATAGATGTTTTCTAACAGTTTAACACCCTATCTTATATGGTTGACTTGTTCATATAACTTCAGAAAAAAACAGCTGTTTCCATTCTTGACAAGCAGTGTCTGTCTTTTCCTATTGTTATGCTTTGCCAGAGTTTGATAAATTGGACATTACAGGCATCATGGTTTGTTCTTGGCTTTTCCCACTTTGGGAATCCACATATCCTTCCCTCAAACAGTACATGTCTGGCTACTTGTCTCCGATGTAAAAATGCAAGGAATGTGAACGTGTTGGTGCTCATTAAAGGGTACATGAACAAAGCTGTAGAAATGGTTTTACTGAACCTAAATTATTTACAGCATTATTTATTGGAACATGAAGTTAGTTTAATTTGAGTTAAATAACAAACTTAATTATAAATGAAATCTAATAGAAGAGGCATAAAAGGTGTTTGCATTATTGAAGTGTCCCTACATTATGTCCTTACAGTAGTTTAAGTCGGTTTAGCTGAGCAAGTTTGTAAGGCGCTATGTGTTGAAACTAATGTATTTATGTATTAGGCTTTACACACATGTGGTTTCCATTCATCTTAATTCAGCTCTTAGGAATGTCATCTGGGAAGTTATATTTACATTTTTTTTACATTGGAAATGTTTGCTTTCCTTTTAAGGTTTACCAAATGTCAAAACAATTTAAAATGTAAATACTTTCAAATGTTAGAGTACTTGGATACTGTATGAATCTGCAGAGCAATGCCGTCCAGAATAAAATTAGATTTAGAGTAGATTATTTTGTAAATATGACCACGCCAAGAGCAAAAAATGTACATTTCCAGCGAAACATAATAGAGTTTAACTAAAGAATGCATCAGTGCAATGTCAAATTAGATTTATTTGCATGCTCTATTAGTATCTTTATAACCGACTGCATTTACCTTGTAAAGTTAATGTGTGAAATATTAAAATAAGAAACTTAGTAGACCAAAGTAGTGGGCTAAAAGCAAAACAGTAACATAGGAAATTAGTACTCGTGCTGTTCTTTTGTGCAGTTCAATAAAGGGTATAGAATTTCAAAAAGTTACTGCTGGGTTAGGAACAGATATATTTTTTCCATGCTTGCCTATATTAATGTGGAAACATTTCTTGATCTTGTATATAATGTCAGTTTGAATGCACTATACAGAATGTCAAGTGAAGACATAGCAGGTAAAAATAGCAGTGGTTATACTTGGAACCCATAAGCTTTCCATGTCATGTTATACTGTAGAACCAACATATTGCAAAACTTTTTTTTTTTCATTCTTTCTCATGGTACATATAAATAAATCTAAAAGCAGGAACTAATACAGACTTTTATTTTACATTCACTTTTTTGAGTGAGGTTCCGTTTTAAGTGGTTGTAAAGGCTAAAGGAATTTTATCTTAATGTATTTTCTGCATTAAAGGGTAACTCCACTTTCATGGAAAAAAAATTAGCAAAACATAATATAGCATATACAATTGCGACACAAGTCATATTGTAATTGAATGTTATTAAAAATTACCTTTTCTTTTTAATCTGCAGCCGCTGTAATTTTCTGAAAATGCAATACAATACATACAGTGGTTACATAGTTAGTCAGGTTGAAAAAAGACCATCTAGCTCAACCAATAAAAAACAAAAAACAAAACACAGCCATACATCCCCATATACTGTACACAATCCTATACCCGCTGTTGATCCAGAGGAAGGTGAAAAACTCCAGCAAAGCATGATCCAATTTGCTACAGTAGGGGAAAAAATCCTTCCTGATCCCTCAAGAGGCAATCGGATATTCCCTGGATCAACTTTACCTATAAATATTAGTACCCAGCTATATTATGTACATCTAGGAAAGAATCCAGACCTTTATTAAAGCAATCTACTGAGCTGGCCAGAACCACCTCTGGAGGGAGTCTATTCCACATTTTCACAGCTCTTACTGAATGTGTACTGATCAGAAACATAATTTCCTGTTTGTGTGATTGGATCTGATTTTCCCAAAAGTCTGCCTAAGATACAAGTTGGATTTCAGACATCTCCTGCAACAAAAATGTCATTTGTAAAAAGATACTCCCTATAGGAACACGTCTAAAGGGATGCACACCCAGCAGATTTCCTCATTAGTGCTCTGCAGATGCACAGATGATTGATAACTATGAATCCACCATTACACAAACAGGGATTTCTTGAGAATAACAAAAAGGTAGGAATCTGCAACAAAGGTTGTTATAATCCTTTCAATGTACAGAGATCACCCAGAGGGGAATGTTTTTTCTCAACAAAAGGGAGTTATGCTTTAACGTAAAAAACCTTTTAGATGCAGTTCCCCCTAGCTCCCCCCCCCCCTAAGTACTTACCTGAGCCTGATTTTGGTCCAGCAACACTCTCTCTTACCCTCCTCACTGAACTCAGTGGCAGCAAATGGAGCCATTGGCTCCTGCTGCTGTCAATCAAATCCAGTGATGAGGGAGCGGGGGGGGGGGCATTCCACACTATTTGGTCAATAGTTTGAGCCTGCACAAGTACCCTCTCTAGCTAGTGGCTTGCTTGGAGGTACTCTGAATCAGTCTGAAAAAGCAGACTTTAATATCACCAATAAGTCTTAACTAACAGTGTATATTGGGATCCAATGAAGAGCCATATTTTTTAAGAGGTAATGCTTGCACTATATTCTAGTGTACTTATGACTGAGTGCTAGGAAAAGTTTGCCAAACTTCAAACAAATGGAAGGCTGCAAGGTTAGGCTAGGCATTCTGTTCCTTCTGACCATTTAGACCCCATTCATACTTCGTCCCATTCACACTCTGCATTTCCACTAGCAATTTTGTGAGGGTGATTTTCACGCAATTCCTCGTATCACGCATAGGGCAGCCCATTCACTTCAATGAGCTGCCCTATGCAGGTCTGTCACCTAAAAGAAGCTCCTGCTCCTGCTCCTTTTTGGGCGACAAGCTTTACACAATTTTTAAAGGTGTGCTTTGTTTTTTGAATAATGCGAATGGGGAAGCCCAGTGAAGTGAATGGGCTGCCCTATGTATAGGGCACCTCCTTTACTTCGATGGGCTGCCCTATTTGTGTTTTCTGCCCAAAAGAAGCTCCTGCTCCTTTTTTGGGCGGCAATTTTCACGTGATTTTTAAAGGCACGCTCTGCCCGATTGCAGTGTGATTCCGTAACGAGACAATCAAGACAAAATCGCACAGTGTTTAGGGTGCCATTTAGAATGAATGGCTCCCAAAAGTGTGTCGCTCGTTTTGCAGCAATTGCTTGGCGATCTGGAATTGCAGGCAGATTTGCAGCGATTCTGTCCCAGATTCCAAATTGCCAAGTGTGAATAGAGCCCTTGAACCAGAGGACCACTGATATATATAGTATATTCTGTTCACCTAACATGTATACCCACTACTTTATACACCTTGGACTAGCCAATCCTTGCTGCCTGCAACTTCATCTCAACAAAAAAGATCAAGCTACTAACCTTTCCAGCTACTAGAAACATCAGCACTAGTGATTCTTCATATTATTAGTTTTGCTCCCTACATGGTCCAGTGTGTTTTGTTAATGTGAGCATTGCCTAAGGATTGATATGGATAAAACCTACAGTAATAAGTGCCATTCATCAGACATTGACTGACAATGGTGTACTATACTCCCTCCACACATTCTGACACCTACATCAACCGGAGTAACTCTAGCATGCCTGTATTATTTCCCATAACAACTGTTATTGTAATCATTTAGGTGGTGCTTTACACTCCTTATTTTCTGACAGCCAGAACAGCAACTTTAGACTCCCCTGGTTACAAATGTCAGTAGCTGCATGTGTAACTCAGAAATATCACCTTCACACAAAGACACATTTTACATATGAAGCCCAGTTACATCACATAACTTAACACAGCATACATTTAAGGGCTTAATAATAGGTACACTCAAATCACAACTGGAAATTAAAGCGGAACTGCGGCTTTTTTTTTTTTGTATTTTATTAATCACCCCTGTGATAGTTGTAGCTTATGCAATCTAAAACAGCATATGCTGCATATGGAAACTTTTTCTTTTTTAATTTGTTTATTTTTACTTACTGTACCCTCTGGATCCAGTGAGCTTCAATCCTTAGTGTGGGCATCTGAAGCCCGCTTGGGAGTTTCTTTTGGGAAATGGTGCAGCTTGCTACCCAACGTGCACGTCCAAATCTCATGCATGCACTGTGTAAACAAAGCGCAGCACACTCGGTGTATTGCAGGTTGTCCATTAACTCCATGGATTGATGACACATATCCCAAGAGCCAATGGGTGGCCTGATATGACGGAGGTACTTTGGAAGTGGATCTTTTTAGTGATCCACAAAAGTAAAATGCTTTAAAAAAAAAACACCCCCGAACATTTAAGGCACTGGGATCAGCATCGCCAGGTGCCAAACTTTAAATACAGAGTGGAACTCCGCTTTAAAGGACACTAATCTTTGGTTTAACCAGTTCTGGACCGGAAGGATTTTCCCCCTTAATGACCAGGTCATTTTTGGCGATCTGGCACTGCGTTAAAGAAATATTGCGCAGTCGTGCAATGTTGTACCTAAATAAAATTGATGTCCTTTTTTTTCCCACAAATAGAGCTTTCTTTTGGTGGTGTTTGATTACCTCTGCAATTTTTACTTTTTGCGCTATAAACAAAAAACACATTCGGCTATATAACATTCCCATAAAAAAAAAAAAAATTAAAAATCAAATTTTTTCATCCTTTTAGGCCAATTTGTATTCTTATTCTACTACATATATTTGGTAAAAAAAATTGCAATTAGTTTATTTTGATTGGTTTGCGCAAAAGTTATCATGTCTACAAACTAGGGGAAAGATTTATGTAATTTTTATTTATTTATTTATTTTTGTTTTACTAGTAATGGTGGCGATCTGCGAATTTTAGTGGGACTGCGACATTACGGCGGACAGATCAGACCCCTAACTGACACTTTTAGGGGGACTAGTGATATTACTACAGTAATCAGTTCTAAAAAAATATTCACTGTTACTGTAATAATGACACTGGCAGGGAAGGGGTTAACCTAGTGGGTGATCAAGGGGTTAAATGTGAGTCTAGGGGAGTGTTTACTAACTGTGGGGGAAGTGGCTTGTAAAATGACCATAGAGACATGTGATCCCGTATAGAAGGATCGCAGGCACTCTATGATCACTTCTGAGAGAAGAACGGTCAGCTGTGTTTACAACAGCTGACTGTTCTCTCTCCGCAGGGAGTGATCGCGGGTGCCCAGCTGGCAGCACCACGCACGCGACCGACGTAGTACTACGTCGGTTCACGCAGCTGAGCCAGCCTGCCGCAGTGAAACTGTGGCTGGCAGTTGGCTAATGGTTAAAAAAAAATATATAGTCAAGTTTGTAGTCTTAATTTAAAAAAGTATCCTCGATTGCCCTCTTCCTCCGAATATCCAAACCCCTTTTTTTCTGCTGCTGTGATCTGACTCCTGTTAGGCCCTATTCAGACCTAGCGTAGCGTGAATATGTGTTTTTGCGTGCGTTCCTAGAATGCGCAGGTGTGAGTGGGGCCTTAGACAGTGGCTACATTCATTTTTATTGGCCCTACTGTATGTAGAAATGTAGTCACCCTCTATTGCTCACTCCTGAGATGGACTAGGAACTATGGATTATGGGATTTACAGTAGACAGAGCAATGCATATGACTGCAACTAACATGCACTGCTTTGTTACAAACAAATGAAAGTGAGAGGGAAAATAAAATGTTTATGAGCTCATGGAGGACACTACACAGAGGCAGTAAAACAGAGTAAGAAACTATTACATGAAAACTAGATTACAGGGACATTGGGTAATGGATGTGTATAGATTTTTTATGAGAATAAGGATATCATTTAGTGTCACTTCGTATTGTTAGTTTTGTTTGGAGTGTGGAAGGGGTAAAACATCATTCATCTTTTTATTGCTGTCCTGGTCCGAAATTTGTATACTACTCTTTACGTCTTATCTATTGGAAATGTTAAAGAATTTCTCCACTTTCTATCTATTTCATTTTAATGAGACAGAACAGGAAATTAAAGGAAATCCCTCTAACAAGGACGCAGACAGCAAACAATACACTTTTGTTTGTAAATGGGACAGGAAAAATCATCTATTGTATTCTATTGAAGTTAAAAAAAAAAAAAAAAAAATTGTCATATAAAGGGTGCCAACCTGCCTACAATATATTTAAAGCGTTTGTTGCCCCAACACTTCATATTCCTGATATGTGTCTGCTGTACAATGTACTTGTATGAGAAAGTATCCTGTTCTCTTTGTATTGCTTCCTTTATGTCCTTTATGTGAAATCCCTGGTGATCCTGCCAGTCCCCTTGCTTTCCTATTAAAAACTGACCACACCAAGCAGAAGCACATCATGGTCAGTTCTCTAGCTATGCTAGGAACTTAGTGTAATCACCTCCGATGATTCACTGGGAAGCTCAGTGTGCTGCTGCTTCTCATCCCCCCCCCCATGCTCTAAGGCAGCTGAGAACAGAGGAAATGTGATCACTTATAAAAAGGGAAAAAGGTATTTATAATGTTTTATTATAGCTAAAGAAAAATGTTTAAAATATTTAACAATTTATTGAAAAAAATGTGAATGTGAGGGATCAATCAAACAGTAATAATACATTCAATGTACAATACAATACATTTGCAGATGCATGACAGAGTCCAACGCGTTTCGAAATTTGTATAGTACCAAAATCTTCCTCAGGGAATCTGTATGTTTTCCTGGAAAGCATAATCATATGCCAAAAGTAAATCCAAGAGAACAAAAGCAAAATACAAAAACATACATTAGTGTGTTACATCAATCATATCAAAGTTTTTGCATATGCGACAACATGTTGTTCCATCTCAAGAGGTAATATATCAAGGGGGAAGAGAGAGGGGGGAAGGGGGAGGGGGGGAAGGAAGAGGGGGTGGGGGAAAGGGAAAGGGAAAAGAGAGGATGGTAGGGGAGGGGGGGTTGTACACATACCGGCAAATGTCCGGATTTTTCAATAAATTGTTAAATATTTTAATTAATTCTATCTTTTTCGAAAGATCCTTATTAGTTACCTTTAAAGTCCCACCCTTCTAGGGGGTCATTCCCTTTTTCTTTATCAACTAACCTAGGGATTATGGTAACACAATATCTGAGAATTACCCACATACCTTTTCAAAGAAAAATGTTTTGCCTTTCATTTCTATTTTAAACTGAATGGGTTGTTTTACAAGGTGGTCATTTTCTAATCACTTTAAGTGCAATTAGCAACTTCCCCTTTAAAGTGTTACTAAACCCACAACAGTAAAATCAATTTATAAATGCAGTAAAGCATGCTTGTTATACTCACTATGGAACCTAATGGGTTAATCCTTCGCATTGGATAAAAAGGCTGTTTGATCCTGTCCTCCCTGATTATGCCCTCCTTCCACTGCCCCCTAATAATTTCCTGATGACACATCCCGTCTTTGGAGTCAGGTTGCACATGCTCAGTTTGGAGTGCATTGCTAGAGAGAATTTTTTTTTCTTGCGAGAGTGCATGTGATTAGCACAGGGCCAATCAGCACTGTCCAGACAGAGGGTCAGGGGTCTTGCAGTCTCATAGCACAGTCAGAAAACTCATCCTACAAGTTTTAACCAGTGCTTGGCTGGACACTGATGGAAGTCACAAGACTGCTATATACTGCTGATAAAAAAAAGGTATTTAGCAGTTTAAATTAAAAAAAAGAAAATAGCATTTCCATGTTCTGTGTACTGTAGGAGACCAGATATAGTGAATGCAGGGTCCTGGGTAGTAACGCTGTGCAAAAAAAAAACATAATAACAAATTATTCAGATCATAAAGATGGGCGCTACTTCTATCTCTATATACACATCCCTAAACACATTCTCCAGTTTTGTTGAGAAATAAACATTCCCCTCTGGGTGATCTATGTACATTGCAATGATTTTAACAAACGTTGTTGCAGATTCCTACCTTTTGTTATTCTGAAGAAATCCCTGTTTATTCCTTTGTGCCTCTGTGCTGAGTGAGTCTAATGGGGAATGATTTCATATTTATCAATCAGCTGTGCAGCTGCGGGGCTCTAATGAGGAAAGCTGAAGGGTCTGCGTCCCTTTAGACGTGTTTGTATTGGGAGTATCTCATCAAAAATTACATTTTTTGTCCCAGGGGATGCCAGAAATCTGACTTGTAACTTAGGCAGACTTCTGGGAAAATCAGTGAGCCAATCACACAAGCAAGACACAAGCAAGAGATTATGTTTCTGGGGTGTGGTCAGTACACATTCTGTGTGCAGAACATCTCCAGGTAGCCATATTGCATTGTATTTTCATAAAATGACAATGGCTGCAGATTGAAAAGGAAAGGTAATGTTTAATAACATTCAATTACAATATGATTTGTGTCGCAATTGTAAACTCTATATTGTTTTATCTTTTGTCGCTATTTTTTTTTCCCACGAAAGTGGAGTTATCCTTTAAATTAGACAATATTCAAAAATAAAAGTGAAATGAACAATGAACATCACTTGTGAACAAACAAGCAAATTATTTTCACTTAGTGTCCATAAAAGTTTCTTCCACCAGTGTCTATACAGCTAAACATAATGTACAGTATCTCACAAAAGTGAGTACACCCCTCACCTTTTTGTAAATATTTTATTATATCTTTTCTCGTGACAACACTGAAGAAATGACACTTTGCTACAATGTAAAGTAGTGAGTGTACAGCTTGTATAACAGTGTAAATTTGCTGTCCCCTCAAAATAACTCAACAGAAAGCCATCAATGTCTAAACCGTTGGCAACAAAAGTGAGTACACCCCTAAGTGAAAAGGTCAAAATTGGGCCCAAAGTGTCAATATTTTGTGTGGCCAACATTATTTTCCAGCACTGCCTTAACCCTCTTGGGCATGGATTTCACCAGAGCTTCACAGGTTGCCACTGGAGTCCTCTTCCTCTCCTCCATGACAACATCACGGAGTTGGTGGATGTTAGAGACCTTGCGCTCCTCTACCCTCTGTTTGAGGATGCCACACAGATGCTCAATAGGGTTTAGGTCTGGAGTAAAGCTTGGCCAGTTCATCACCTTTACCCTCTGCTTCTTTAGCAAGGCAGTGGTCCTCTTAAAGGTGTGTTTGAGGTTGTTATGTTGGAATACTGCCCTGTGGCCCAGTCTCCGAAGGGAGGGGATCATGCTCTGCTTCAGTATGTTACAGTACGTATTGGCATTCATGGTTCCCTCAATGAACTTGCAGCTCCCCAGTGCTGACAGCACTCATGCAGCCCCAGATCATGACATTCCCACCACCATGCTTGACTGTAGGCAAGACACACTTGTCTTTGTACTCCTCACCTGATTGCCACCACACACGTGTGACACCATCTGAACCAAATAAGTTTATCTTGGTCTCGTTAGACCACAGGGCATGGTTCCAGTAATCCATGTCCTCAGTCTGCTTGTCTTTAGCAAGCTGTTTGCGGGGTTTCTTGTGCACCATCTTTAGAAGAGGCTTCCTTCTGGGATGACAGCCATGTAGACCAATTTGATGCAGTGTGCGATGTATGGTCTGAGCACTGGCAGGTTGACCCCCACCCCTTCAACCTCTGCAGCAATGCTGGCAGCACTCATACGTCTATTTCAAAAAGACAACCTCTGGATATGACGCTGAGCACGCACACTCAACTTCTTTGGTCGACCATGGCGAGGCCTGTTCTGAATGAAAATTTGCTATTGTCACACAGATCCTCCTCCTGGCCAATCAGGAAGGGGGAGGACTCGAGGAGAAGCCGCCGCTGCAGGTAAGTGCACTGGCTTTCTGCATTAAAACGGGGCACGCTGTGGTCAGTCTGCATTGAAAGGGAGCACACTGTGGTCAGTCTGCATTGAAGGGGGGCACGCTGTGGTCTCTCTGCATTGAAAGGGGGCACACTGTGGTCAGTCTGCATTAAAGGGGGGCACGCTATGGTCAGTCTGCATTGAAAGGGGGCACGCTGTGGTCAGTCTGCATTGAAGGGGGGTCACGCTGTGGTCTCTCTGCATTGAAAGGGGGCACGCTGTGGTCAGTCTGCATTGAAAGGGGGCATGCTGTGGTCAGTCTGCATTGAAGGTGGGCACACTGTGGTCTCTCTGCATTGAAAGGGGGCACGCTGTGGTCAGTCTGCATTGAAAGGGGGCACGCTGTGGTCAGTCTGCATTGAAAGGGGGCACGCTGTTGTCAGTCTGCATTGAAGGGGGGCACACTGTGGTCAGTCTGCATTGAAAGGGGGCACATTGTGGTCAGTCTGCATTGAAGGGGAGAACGCTGTGGTCAGTCTGCATTGAAAGGGGGCACGCTGTGGTCAGTCTGCATTGAAAGGGGGCACGCAGTGGTCAGTCTGCATTGAAGGGGAGCACGCTGTGGTCAGTCTGCATTGAAAGGGGGCACACTGTGGTCAGTCTGCATTGAAAGAGGGCACGCTGTGGTCAGTCTGCATTGAAAGGGGGCACACTGTGGTCAGTCTGCATTGAAGGGGGCACGCTGTGGTCTCTCTGCATTGAAAGGGGGCACACTGTGGTCAGTCTGCATTGAAGGGGGGCGCGCTATGGTCTCTCTGCATTGAAAGGGGGCACGCTGTGGTCAGTCTGCATTGAAGGGGGGTCACGCTGTGGTCTCTCTGCATTGAAAGGGGGCATGCTGGGGTCACTCTGCATTGAAAGGGGGCAAGCTGTGGTCACTCTGCATTGAAAGGGGGCAAGCTGTGGTCACTCTGCATTGAAAGGGGGCACGCTGTGGTCACTCTGCATTGAAAGGGGGCACGCTGTGGTCACTCTGTATTGAAAGGGGGCACGCTGTGGTCTCTCTGCATTGAAAGGGGGCACGCTGTGGTCAGTCTGCATTGAAAGGGGGCATGTTGTGGTCAGTCTGCATTGAAAGGGGGCACGCTGTGGTCAGTCTGCATTGAAAGGGGGCATGCTGTGGTCACTCTGCATTGATGGGGGCACACTGATCACTCTGCATTGAAAGGGGGCATGCTGCGGTCAGTCTGCATTGAAAGGGGGCACGCAGTGGTCAGTCTGCATTGAAAGGGAGCACGCTGTGGTCATTCTGCATTGAAAGGAGGCATGCTGTGGTCACTCTGCATTGTAAGGGGGCACGCTTTGGTCACTCTGCATTGTAAGGGGGCACGCTGTGATCAGTCTGCATTGAAAGGGGGCACGCAGTGGTCAGTCTGCATTGAAAGGGGGCATGCAGTGGTTAGTCTGCATTGAAATGTGGCAAGCTGTGATCAGTCTGCATTTAAAGGGGGCACACTGTGGTCAGTCTGCATTGAAAGGGGGCATGTTGTGGTCAGTCTGCATTGAAAGGGGGCATGCAGTGGTCAGTCTGCATTGAAAGGGGGCACACTGTGGTCAGTCTGCATTGAAAGGGGGCATGTTGTGGTCAGTCTGCATTGAAAGGGGGCACGCAGTGGTCAGTCTGCATTGAAAGGTGGCATGCTGTGGTCACTCTGCATTGATGGGGGCACACACTGGTCACTCTGCATTGATGGGTGCACACTGGTCACTCTGCATTGAAAGGGGGCATGCTGTGGTCACTCTGCATTAAAAGGGGGCACGCTTTGGTCAGTCTGCATTGAAAGGGGGCATGCTGTGGTCACTCTGTATTGAAAGGGGGCATGCTGTGGTCAGTCTGCATTGAAAGGGGGCACGCAGTGGTCAGTCTGCATTGAAAGGGGGCATGCAGTGGTCAGTCAGCATTGAAAGGGGGCACGCTGTGGTCAGTCTGCATTGAATGGGGGCACGCTGTGGACAGTCTGCATTGAAAGGGGGCACACTGTGGTCAGTCTGCATTGAAAGGGGGCACACAGTGGTCAGTCTGCATTGAAAGGGGGCACACAGTGGTCAGTCTGCATTAAAAGGGGGCATGATGTGGTCATTCTGCACTCAAAGGGGGCACACTATACCTTGATTACTGAAAGATCCTTTCACACTTTTGTGACCTCAAAGTCACGCAATTTTTTACAGCGTTTTTTGCCGCAAGCAATGCCTATTACATTTATGCATACATTTTGTACGGCCCCAGAATGATGTTACAAAAATCCAAATGGCCCTTAGCAGAAAAAAGGTTCCCCATCCCTGATGTAGAGCAACAATTCATTTTTTCAGATCCTCAGTGAGTTCTTTGCAATGAGGTGCCATGTTGAATTTCCAGTGACCAGTATTAGACAGTGAGAGTGATAACACCAAATTTCACACACCTGCTCTCCATTCACACCTGAGACCTTGTAACACTAATGAGTCACATGACCCTGGGGAGGGAAAAAGGCTAATTGGGCACAATTTGGACATTTTAACTTAGGAGTATACTCACTTTTGTTGCCAGCAGTTTAGATATTGATGGCGCAGGCACAGGCGCACAGGCAGAGGCAGGCCGCAGGAAGCACAGGCTTCACCACAACACAACACTTATGGTCCATGGATAATCATCATAGCCATCAGTCTCACTCTTCTTGGTTCAAAAAAGCCACCCATGACCCGTGTGTATATAATATATTAATATTTTATATTGATTATTTGATTCTCAAATGGCACATTTGCCATGGCAAGGATTAGGCCCTCTCCACGGTCCACCTCACTCACCTCATAGAGAAGAAGATGAGATAACGAAGAAAATGCTCCGAGTCCCGCCGCCCGTGTCACAACTCCTCTCAGTAAGTGCCCTAAGGGGTGGAGTCTGAGTGACACACAACACGTCTAGAGGCGGAGACCTCGAGCGGGAAGACGGCAGCATGGCTCCTCCAGTGCAGTCTTAACTTGTTGATCATGACAGTGATTCCGCGGGGCCGCGGCGCGAGCGAGGCTGTGGGATTGATTGAATTGAGTTGTGCTGCCTACTGCTACACGCTACCTACTACTACTACTAAATTGTGAGTCAGTATATTTTATTTCATTTTTATTTATAAAAGCGGTATTGTTGAGCACTACTAGCCACTAGATCTCCTGGCTGTCACTTTGTCACATGTTGGGGAATCACAGCGGCTAGGCTCCAGAAGTGGCGGGTGTCCCCGTCATCCTGCCAGGGCCGCGAAGAAGTTCATCACCTAATCTTAAGTTATTAATATCTTATGAGGAGAGGACCTATGAGATTGAGAATTGAAATAATTAAATATATATAGCTTTTTGAACCAGTGCAGTCAGTGCCAGTGCCACAGTGCCACCCAGACGCTATCCACCAGTGCCACCACCATTAAGTGTGTTGGTCGGTCACTCGAGCACTGAAGGAGGTGGAAGCATCTGACAAGTGAAGTGACACTTTAGATTTGCACACTGGAATTCATTTATGGACTTTTCGTTATAGATAGGTTTACACACTTCAACTTGTTACACGCACCTGACCTAACTTATTTCATAACTTATTTTATTGTGATTTATTGTCATATTTTATATGAATTGAATTTACTGTTACATTGTGGGAATAATTATTTTCACTGCATTTAGGCTTTAGCACATTCATGTCACTTTATTTTTGATACTGTGTGGAGTGTGGGCAGGGCACTGGGGGCAACGATGATATTATATCGATTGCACAGGCACTTTATTCGCACAGCCAAGTTGTGTTTGTTAGTAGTTTCTTGATGCACTTTAAGCGCTGTAGCACCATTTATTTGTTTGTTTCATATTTTCTTTTTATTGGAAAGATTTGGTATAGCAGCTTTTATTATACACAGCCTTTATTTTCGTATGCGCTGATTTACAAATGACATTATACACATTTTTTTGAGCTTTATGTAACCTGCCATCTACTGTTCTGGCAGTGGTAATTTTTTTAAAAGTAACGAGTAACTATGCAGCACAAAAAAAAAATACTTGAGTAGAAGTATCGAAATCATCGAAAAAATGTAGTGAAGTAAAAGTAGAAATAGGAGAAAAAAATTCTACTCTAGGAAAGTACAGATACCGCATTTCGGTACTTAAGTACAGTACTTAAGTAGTTCTACTTCGTTACTATACATCTCTGCTGTACACTCACTACTTTACATCACTGTAGCAAAGTGTAATTTCTTCTTGAGGGGTGTACTCACTTTTGTGAGATACTGTACATTCAAAGCTTTAATGCAGTTGAGTGTTTCCTCACACACAAAAGTGCTCCACCTTATGTGGTAAGATAAACCACTCACCAGATCTCCATGGCCATATAGACTTACTCAGCTTTTGGGTTGTGCTGACCAGGTAGGTAAGATGAACCCAGCATCTACCATGCGCACCAGTTTGACAGAGAGGTCATTTCATTGTTCATTTCACTTATACTTGTTCTTGATTTGAACACTTGATTATTGTCTCATTTAAAGAGGCATATTTTTAAGGATGTGTATATTGTTTTTTATTGTTGTGTGTTTCCATGAGGAAGAATTCTCCCTACTTCTTGTTCAGGTGATGGTTGACAGACAGAAGAGGAACATAAGAGCAATCTCCTCTTTGGGGACAGACATAGACAGCATTTAGAATCTGATAGAATAATGTCTTCAGCAAAGACACAGAGAATATTTAAAACCTGAGGGTTCTTAATCTCTCTTTCATCCAAAACTAAAAACTTTTGCATGGAGTTGGACTTTAAAGAGGAAGTAAACCCTCCTCTGTAACTTGTACCTATAGGTAAGCCTATGATAAGGCTTACCTATAGGTACTGTAAATATCTCCTAAACATGTACCGTTTAGGAAATATTTACCTTACATGCAGCCAGTGACGTCACTGTCACATGCGCTCTGAAGGAATGGCCGCTGGTGCCATTTCTGCAGAGCCCCGTGCCGTGACCGTCGGATCTTGCGCGCGTGCGTTGGGAGTGATGTCACCGCGGCTCCGGCCAATCAGATGGCCAGATGGCGCGATCCCGGAAGACGGGCGACTGGACATGTTGCCCGTCATACAGGTAAGCGGACGGCACGGCGGGGGCTCGTTCTAAGGTAAGTATTTCATAATGAGCTAGTATGTGTTTCTCTTTCAGGTTGCAACCTCTTTAAGAGCCCTTTCACACTGAGGCGCTTTTCAAGCGCTTTGATGCAAAAAAGAAGCACCTGAAAAGCTCACAAAAACCTATTACCATTGAAATCAATTAATGCTTTCACACTGGGTGGTGTGCTGGCGGGGCGGTGAAAAAAATCCTGCAAGCAGTATCTTTGGAGCATGTTTAGAGCGTTAAATAAAGCACCTCAAAAATGCCGTTTTCCATTGAAATGAATAGGAAGTGCCTCAAAAGCACCCGAAAATCGCTTTAAAAGCGCCTCAGGGTGGTTCTTGAAGCAGTTTTTGAGACACATGTCTTTAAAAAAGGTGAAACCCCTAGCCCTCAAAAGCGTCCAGAGTTTTATGGGCAGTTTTCAAGCCCCTTAGTGTGAAAGGGCTCTATGTGGATACATAGAAAACAACATAGCTGTTTATGTCTTCAGTTTTTTTTATCCAGATATAGGGGTTGAATTATTAAAACTGGAGAGTGCAAAATCTGGTGCAACTGTGCATGGTAGCCAATCAGCTTTTAAATTCAGCTTTTTCAATTAAGCTTTGACAAAAAAAACCTGGAAGCTGATTGGTTTCCATGCAGAGCTGCACCCGATTTTGCACTAACCCCAATAGTGTGTGATGGTAACTTCTCAGAGGGGTTGGGATCCTCAGGAAATAGAGTCTGTTACCTTTGGAAAGCACACATTCAGTTTGTAGTTTGAGTATTTACTTAGCTTAGTGAATAAGGCTTGGTTCACACCTACAGGTATGCTCGAGCATGTGCGTTTACTCACGTTTTTAGCACATTCCCATTTGTTGCGTGTAGGGCAGCCCATTCATTTCAATGTCACATCAAAGTCACATGGCTGGGATGTAACGCGTAGGAGGAGTTAGTGACGGCGGCTTTCAGTCCACTCTGCTGTGATCTGAACAGCTGATTGTCTGGTGTGCTGTCAGAGTCGGAGAGAGCCACGCAGATACTTACTTTAATGTGAGTGAGATTGATTTTTATTCAATACATTTTATGTTCATACTTTACTATGGACATTTCTTTTGCTCTTTTATTCATGTGAAAGCTGTTGATGTGAGGATTATCATTACCCCATAGGTACCGGATGAACATCTTGAGATATTTTAAAGGCACATAGTAATGTGCTGCAGGTGAGCGCGCATTTTGGCTAGCAGTAGTGGCACTGGTGGGAGAACCTTTTTTGACACGTCACATACTCTCAAGCACGTTTCCTTCAATGTATGCACTAGTTTTTGCACGGATGGATTTTTGATTGATTCACAGATTGACTTTTATATAACATAAATTATTTATTTTATATATATATATATATATATATATATATATATATATATATATATACGTATATAAAAAAGTTCTGTGGCATTATTTCTGTGGCAATATTGCACTATGTGTGTTCTTTCTATTTTTATATACATTTGGGAGCTGGTGGTGTGAGGAGAAGTTAGCAACATCCCACTATCATCGGTTGGAGAAATGAAGGATCTTTTTCAAGTGCTTATTTAGTGTTCTGCAGGTTAGTGAGCATTGCAATTGGATGTATTGGTGGAAGAATTTAACATCTCCTTTTTACACAGCTTAAAAACTTTTTTTGATCACTATTTTTTTATCACATTTTTCATATATGAACTTATTTATTCTCTGACATTTTTTATACACTTTTGTTGTATTCATTGAATTAGCACACAGGAATAGCGCACCACTTTTGTTTTACTTCATTTAGTTTACAAGTTTATGAGTGCTTGAATTGGTGGGAGCTGCAATTCTATTTGAGGTTGTGTTTTACGTTTATCATAGCAGTGCACCTTTATCCTTTCTCTTTATTAATTTATTAATTTCAATAGGCTGTTCTATGTGCAAGAATTGTGGATGTTTCTCTGCATGTCGGAGAAAGGCACACGTTCCAGGCATGCATAGATGTGAACCAAGCCTAGAAGAAGATGTGTTCACTTCAGCCAATCATTTTCAAATAAAAATCTTCTTTATTGTTGTTTTTATTTATTTTTTTCAATCTCCTTTACACATTATTGATTATTCAAAGTGAGCTTCAACCTGTCCCCTAATCTACAATAAACTAATGTTTGCTTTGTAAAGCCTAGCACACACTTTCCAAAGTCAACTTCGGTTAACTAAAGGAGTAGATAGAGGATTCTCAATGAACAAATCCCTTGATGGGGTTGATTTATTAAAGGTGTAGAGACGGGTAATTTAGTAAAGTGAATGTTCATTTATCTTAGTAAATAAGGTGGACCTGCATTTACTGCAATTATCCAATTATGTAAAAGCAAAAATCCTGTTTTTTTTATTTGCTTTGCACATGATTAGACTTTCAAGGTACATACAGCTTTACTAAGCTTATGTGAACACTCATTTGGTAAGTCAACGCAACTGGGCATGATGAAGTTATGGTCACGGTCACTTTATATACACAGTCATGTGCAATAAAAAAAAAGAAAGAAACTGATTTTTGCTGTCAGGTGATTAAATGACTGAACACATCATGACCTCATTCATTAGGCTAAGTGAACATTCACTTTGCATAGTGAAAAATCTTCAGGAGCAGTGACAGAGTTACATTTAAGTGCCAGTTAGCTTAGCATAATGAAGACATCATTTTTGAATGTGTTGTTGTCCTTCCTGATCACATTTTATATGTCAGTGAATTCCTCCTAAACCTAACCTGATTAAGAAACCTGCATCAAATGTATAAGATTCAATAAAAATGATCCTGTATGTATAACCTCTGGCCTATACTGATTTCACAAATGACCTCTAACCTTGCTACAAAAAAGGCAATATCTATTTGGCATTTTAAAAAGACTGACACTTAACAATGTTAATAAAATAAACCAATTGCTGTTATAATACTTTATGTATTTTACAATTGAGAGCTGTTGTTCATTCATGAACATGCTTGGGTAAAGGAATAGAATTTAAAGGGATAGCTTACATAAATTCATATGTGTGTGGTTCATTCCTCTGGCCTGTAGATGTCACTATTTATAGTTGTTACATGCCTGAAGCTTTCTATACTCTATGCAAATTAGTTCCAATTTCATTTCCCGGTTTGGTATACTGAAGCACGTTTTGTTTAGGTGCCTGAACTTGTAATAAAGTACTCTAAGACTCAACACTATCTAGCTTATAAATTGTTTGCTTTATTCTCATTAAATATGCAATGTATTTGTCCTTGCGTTGCAACAAATACATCTGATACATCAGAAGCTCCAACTCAAATCTGCTCTGTATTGGGATATTTTAAATGTCTCTTTCTACATCAGCTGAGCCTATGACATTAGGTACCATCTCCAATGATTCCCCTATCACTCATATGGGGGAGTAGGAATTTCAAGAGATTTATCACATTGGATGTTCACACGGTAAACTCTCAAATGGTAAACTACAACAGAACTTCACAGAAAAACTAAAACTATTTATATCTAGTCCATTCAGATTAAGTCTTTTTATAATGCATTCCTCTTTGTGTGCAACACAGACACCTAATAAGCAAGGGCAGATAAGCCTAAAGGGTACACAGCCTCCAAATAGGGTGTAGGCCCTTTAACTGGGAAATATAACTTCAACAGGATAGCAGTAGCAGTCCTGGGCAGAGTAATAGACTTCGTTAGGAGCCCCTATAGCAGTGATTGTGAACCTTGGCACTCCAGATGTTTTGGAACTACATTGCCCAAGATGCTCAACCACACTGCAGAGTGCATGAGAATCCTGGGAAATATAGTTCCAAAACTTCTGGGGTGCAAAGATTCGCCATCACTGACCTATAGGATATAACTTGAGACCACTGATAAAGCTCACTGTGCTTCTTGTTTCAGGATTTTTGGAGTAATTCGCTACAAGGCCCTAACTCCTTGTCACAAGATAAATCAGTTTTCTACATTCATAAAGAGCCTCCTCTCATTTGATTACAATTTTGCTATCAGAGCCTGTTCCTTTTAGCTTTAGATCTGCTATACTAACACCAAACAATTATAAATGAGCTTTCAAAATCAGTAATGTAACGGTGCAGTATGAGAGTCACTAAATATATCAAATTTCAACTTGTTCCAGGACTCTCTTAATGCTAAAGTGTAGTATATGCACATTTTACCTCCCTGATAATAAAGTATAATCAAGCAACTGATCAGCAGATTACACAGGTAAAATCTGCGCCACCCAGTGACTGCACACCTAAAGGGTGCCTGGAATGTATTCTTTCATATAATGCTCAGAAACAGCAGTACAGTGCCTGATGCCAGCCCTAAGGATCATGCCCACACATGAGAGCAGAGAAAGTGAATAGCTGTGAGAGGCAGCCAACAACAGTGCGGATTAGAAGGAGAAGGAATTGATGATGATTTCACAAAATGAATGCAGGCTCAAGATAGCTGCTGCAGCTTCACAGGATTACATTGTGGAGATGCAAGTTTGCATGGAATTGAGTGTAATCAGTTTCAACATAGTAGAGGACTTCAAGTGTGTGGGAATAAAGGTAAAGCTGAAGTTCAGCTTTAAAAGAAAAAGCCCAACATTTTTGGGAAGAAACTTGCAGGTTAACAGGAAAAATGAACAGTGAACAAACAAATGTCAGATAAAGGGACATAGTTACTAAATGTTATGCTGCTGCAAAATACATGTTTTCTGATACGAATATTACTGTAGTTGCTATGCGAAGTTCATATGTATTGAAGCTGTATGTCACAGCAAGTGTTTCCGAATTTAGATGTAATATTTTATAATTATGGTGGGCAGTAATGATCCAATTGATCAGGAAGATTTCTTTACAAGCAACCTCAGCGAGCTCATACCATATATTGACTGCCATAAATACATGAACAATTCAAATACTGCATAGCCTGAATGCTTTTTATGTATATATATATATATATATATATATATATATATATATATATATATATATATATATATATATATATAGTATATCTATACATAGAGGAGTGACTTAAAGAGACAACAAAATGTATGTAAAAGTCTCTTCAGAATCTGAACATCAGCAGCAGTAAGCCAAGCTAGCCTGGTAAGGTATGAGTTATACACTAGCTTCGAACAGTGTTCATACAAATGGGAAAACAGTAGCAATATGAAGGCAATAAAGGTGCCAAACTTAATAAATATAACTATGTTTTCTTGCTATCTTTTTTTTTCCGGCAATAGTCATTTAAACTGAGCCTGACAGTTTGGAAAAGTAATATCAGATTCATGTACACTGAATCATTTCCACGTCAGGAAGTGGCCGGTTCTGCCAGGAGAGAGCATTGGTAAAGATTTGTCAGTTAGTAAAAAACCGTACTGGGATGTGTTATTAGCTCTGCAAGGCTTCTTATTTCCCATGGCTCTCCCTGACCTCAGCTTGAGATATGGCAAAAATGAGTAACTTGGATATTTGGGATCCTGACTTGTATCATTACTGCATTTTTCCTTCTTTTTTTTTCCATCATATATTAAAAGCAACACTTAATTTGAATTTACACTAAGACATTATCAAACCTTTTTTTTATGGTTTCAAACGTATAGCATGTATATAGGGATTTTCAGTAAAGGGTCCAAGTTCATAAATCCTCAAGTCTTTTCCATGCAAATGTTCTTGTATATTTATTATAATAAATGTAATTAACATACAGTATTTATTTCTGTTAGGAAGTTAGTAGTGGTTGCATAGGTGTGCAAAGACTATTACATAAGGGTGCGAACCCCAGATCTCAAACACACATATGTGTGTGTGTGTGTGTCAGTGTTGCCATCTGTCAGTATTTTTACTGGCAGCCAGTAAAAAATGGGCACTTTTCTCCTGTCAGTAAATGCCAGTGACAAGAAAAGGTTGCCAGTAAAGAACATGACTGTGAATCTCGGCTTGGAAGTGCACATGCGCAGATCCGGTCCAGAGCCGGCCGAGACCATTCGAATGCCTGCTACAGTGTGTACGAGTGGCACCGGCGGGAGTGGCAGAGGCAGTGCCTGAACATGTCGTGTGATGTCATGGTGCGAGGAAGCCGAGCAGAGCAGATTGAGCCTCACGTGCAAGTCAGCGGGACAGGAGTAGGGCAAGCCGGGAATGGGACTTTCACTGCTGTTTGGACTGAAGTAGACCAAAGGGACCACCTGACATGGAGAGAATCTGTCACTGTGACTCAGGAGGGGACGTGTCGTGTCAGTGAGGTGTCATCATCTGTGCTGCTGCACACTGCTGTTAATGTCACTGTGAGGGTCAATTTCATGTGCGTGCCGCCCATTCTAATTTCTTGCCCTCTTGAGTCCTGTCCCTGAGCTTCTTACTACATTGAAAAATAAAATAAGAAATGTGTTTTTGCCTTTAATATCCTAACCCTGAAATCACATTGCTAATTGCATATTGTACTTGTTTGTAGCCTAAAAACAAAAATTTGCACTTAAATCTGTAATTTTGCAACTTTTGGAAATGTCAGTAAAAACTTGGCTGTGCCAGTAAATTTTCAGTGTCGTGTCAGTATATTTTAATCTGGTAGGTTGGCAACACTGGTGTGTGTGTATGTCAGTGTTGGGGGTAACTAGTTACAAAGTAACGGATTACAGTAACTACATTACTTTTTTTGGAAAGGAAGTAACGTAACTAGTTACAATACTAATATTGGTAACTGCACTACTTTACTAGGCTATAGGAGGTAACTACACTACTTTACTAGGCAGCCGTGCGATACAATTGTTATTTGGAAGAATAGAGAGGGATGAAGTTTATGACTTTTTTTGTTGCACTTTATGTTTTATTCTGTTTTTTCAGGTTTTGTTCTCATGTTTCCCAAAGCCTGTGTTTATACAATAAACTCTATGCAGAAAGAGTGTCATGTATCTTCTTCTACACGGTCAATTAAGAAAGAGGACAGTAAAGTAATAAGTAGTGAAGTTACTTTTCAAATGCAGTAACTAGTAAAGTAATCATGTTACAATTTACAGAAGTAACTAGTAACTAGTTACATTTTTTGAGTAACTACCCCAACACTGGTGTATGTATATATATATATATATATATATATATACAGTTGTGTTCAAAATTATTCAACCCCCAATGCTGTAAAGGGTTTTAGGGAATTTAGTGTACATTTGTAATTGTATTCAGAATGAAATCCTACAAGGACTTCTTAAAGAACCTTATGCAACTAAAATGACATGAATTGGTTTTGTAATACAGTAGTAAATGTTTCTTTTGTGAATTCTTCATTGACACAATTATTCAACCCCTTAAAGACTACCACTCTGAAGAACAGAGGTTCATTGAAGTGTTTTCAATCAGGTATTGAAAACACCTGTGGATGTCAGGGAGCAGCAATAAAGCCTAATAAGCACCAATTAGGCAGCTTTAAAATGACTGTGATACTCAGCTCCTTCTAGACATTTACTGGTGTGGTTACAAACATGGTGAAGTCAAGAGAATGGTCCAGGAAGACAAGAGAAGAGGTGATTACTCTTCACAGGAAGGGCAATGGCTATAAGAAGATTGCAAAGATGTTAAACATACCAAGGCAAAGGGAACTGTTGAAACGCTACCTGGTCGTGGCAGAAAGAAGATGCTGACTTTGACTGCTGTACGCTACCTGAAGAGTAGAGTGGAGAAAAGTCCCCGTGTGACTGCTGAGGAACTGAGAAAAGATTTGTCAGATGTGGGAAGTTTCTGCTCAGACAATATGGCGCACACTGCGTAATGAAGGCCTCCATGCCAGAACTCCCAGGCGCACCCCCTTGCTGTCTCCAAAGAATAAGAAGAGTCGACTGCAGTATGCCAAAGTCATATGGACGAACCACAGAAGTTTTGGGATAGTGTTCTGTGGACTGATGAAACAAAATTAGAACTGTTTGGGCCCATGGATCAACGCTATGTTTGGAGGAGGAAGAACAAGGCCTATGAAGAAAAGAACACCTTGCCTACTGTGAAGCATGGCGGGGGGACCAATCATGCTTTGGGGCTGTTTTGCTTCTGCAGGTACAGGGAAGCTTCAGCGTGTGCAAGGTACCATGAATTCTCTTCAGTACCAGGAGATATTGGATGACAATGTGATGCAGTCCGTCACAAACCTGAGGCTTGGGAGACGTTGGACCTTTTAACAGGACAATGATCCCAAGCATACCTCCAAGTCCACTAGAGCATGGTTGCAGATTAAAGGCTGGAATATTTTGGAGTGGCCATCACAGTCATCAGACTTAAATCCGATTGAGAACCTCTGGTGGGACTTAAAGAAAGCAGTTGCAGTGCACAAGCCTAAGAATGTGACTGAACTGGAGGCTTTTGCCCATGACGAATGGGCGAAGATACCCGTAGATCGCTACAAGACACTTGTGTCAAGCTATGCTTCACGTTTAAAAGCTGTTATAACTGTAAAAGGATGTTGTACTAAGTACTAAGATTGAATGTCACTTGGGGGTTAAATAAAACTGATAATGATGTGAGCACAGAAAAGACATTTGTGGTTATTTCATTATAAATGTTATGTTATATTTGTCTGACCTACACATGCCTCTTTGATTTAATTGTAAGCTGGATGACTGAATGATCAAAATCAATGTCAAACTGGCCAAAACAATCAATTTCAGTGGGGGTTGAATAATTTTGAACACAACTGTATATATATATATATATATATATAGTATCCACAAAAGTGGGCACACCCCTCACATTTTTGTAAATATTTTATTATCTCTTTTCCTGTGACAACACTGAAGAAATGACACTTTGCTACAATGTAAAGTAGTGAATGTACAGCTTGTATAACAGTGTAAATTTGCTATCCCCTCAAAATAACTCAACACACAGCCATTAAGTTCTAATATGCTGGCAACAAAAGTGAGTACATCCCTAAGTGCAAATGTCCAATTTGGGCCCAAATTGTCAATATTTTGTGTGGCCACCATTATTTTCCAGCACTGCCTTAACCCTCTTGGGCATTGCCACTGGCATCCTCTTCAACTCCTCCATGACCACATCACTGAGCTGCTGGATGTTAGAGACCTTGCGCTCCTCCACCTTCCATTTGAGGATGCCCTATAGTTGCTCAATAGGGTTTAGGTCTGGAGACATGCTTGGCCAGTCCATCACCTTTACTCTCAGCTTCTTTAGCAAAGCAGTGGTCATCTTGGAGGTGTGTTTGGGGCCGTTATCATGTTGGAATACTGCCTTGTGGCCCAGTCTCCGAAGGAATGGGATCATGCTCTGCTTCAGTATGTCACAGTACATGTTGGCATTCATGGTTCCCTGTAGCTCTCCAGTGCCGGCAGCACTCATGCAGCCCAAGACCTTGACACTCCCACCACCATGCTTGACTGTAGGCAAGACAAACTTGTCTTTGCATTTCCCACCTGGTTGCCAGCACACACGCTTGACATCATCTGAACCAAATAAATTTATCTTGGTCTCATCAGACCACAGGACATGGTTCCAGTAATCCATGTCCTTAGCCTGCTTGTCTTCAGAAAACTGTTTGAGGGCTTCCTTGTGCATCATCTTTAGAAGAGGCTTCCTTCTTGGACGACAGCCATGCAGACCAATTTGATGCAGTGTGCAGCGTATGGTCTGAGCACTGACAGGCTGACCCCCCCCCCACCCCACCCCTTCAACCTCTGCAGCAATGCTGGCAGCATTCATATGTCTATTTCCCAAAGACAACCTCTGGATATGACGCTGAACATGTGCACTCATATTCTTTGGTCGACCATACAGAGGCCTTTTCTGAGTGGAACCTGTCCTGTTAAACAATTGTATGGTCTTGGCCACCATGCTGCAGCTCAGTTTCAGGGTCTTGCCAAACTTCTTGCCTAGACCAAGGGAAAATGGCTAATTGGGCCCAATTTGGACATTTTTACTTAGGGGTGTACTCACTTTTGATGCCAGCGGTTTAGACAATAATGGCTGTGTGTTGAGTTATTTTGAGGGGACAGCAAATTTACACTGTTATACAAGCTGTACACTCACTACTTTACATTTTACCAAAGTGGAATTTCTTTAGTGTTGTCACATGAAAACGGTATACCAAAATATATACAAAAATGTGAGGGGGTACTCACTTTTGTAAAATACTGTATATATATATATATATATATATATATATATATATATATATATATATATACAGGTGCATCTCATAAAATTAGAATATCATCAAAAAGTTAATTTATTTCAGTAATTCAACTCAAAAAGTGAAACTCATATATTTATATATTTTATATAGACACGTTACATACAAAGTGAAATATTTCAATTAATTTTAGTTTTGATGAATATAGCTTACAGCTAGTAAAAACCCTAAATTCAGTATCTCAGAAAATTTGAATATTACATAGGACCAATAAAAAAAAAAAAAAAAAAAAAAGGTTTTTAATTCAGAAATGTTGGCTTACTGCATGTCCATGTACAGTATAGTATGCACTCAATACTTGGTCAGGGCTCCTCTTGCATGAATTGCTGCATCAATGCATCAGGGCATGGAGGTGATCAGCCTGTGGCACTGCTGAGGTCTTATGGATCAGTATCTCCATATAGCTGGTCAGCAGAGGGAAGCATGAAGTGCTCTAGAATTTCCTGGTAGAGGGCTGCACTGACTTTTGACTTGATAAGACACAGTGGACAAACGCCATCAGATGACATGGCTCTCCAAATGATCACTGACTGTGGAAAAATTTGCATTGGTGTTGGTCGACTGTGCTTTTTTAAGTCCAAAGTCAGCGCTGCCCTCTACCAGGAAATTCTAGAGCGCTTCATGCTTCCCTCTTCTTTATGGAGATGGTGATTTAATTTTCCAGCAGGACTTGGCACCTGCCCACTCTGCCAAAAGTACCAATATCTGGTTTAATGATCATGGTATCACTGTACTTGATCGGCCAGCAAACGCGTCTGACCTAAACCCTATAGAGAATCTTTGGGGTATTGTCAAGAAGAAAATGAGAGACACCAGACCCAACAATGCAGATAAGCTAAAAGGAGTTGTAAAGTCAGAAGGTTTGTTTATCTTAAAGCATACTATGCATTAAGATAAAAAGCCTTCTGTGGGCAGCAGCCCCCCTGATACATACCTGAGCCCAATTTCTCTATCCAGCAATGTCCATGATCCCTCAGCCATCTGGGACTCTCCTCCTGATTGGCTGAGACATAGGGGCACCATTGGCTCCCACCCCTGTCAATCAAATCATTTAGCCAATCAGGAGAAAGGGGGCAGGGCCAAACCGCAGCTCCGTGTCTAAATGGGCACATGGAGCTGTGACTCAGCTCGGGTGTCCCCATAGCAAGCTGCTTGCTGGAGGGGCACTCGACAGGAGGGAGGGTCTAGAAGCAGCAGAGAGGGACCCGAGAAGAGGAGGATCCAGACTGACCTGTGCAAAACCAACTGCTCAGAGGTGGTAAGTATAACATGTTTGTTACTTTTTTATTTTTTTTTAAACGAGACTTTAAAATCACTTAAAGTCCGCTATCAAAGCAACCTGGGTTTTCCCTGTTTGCAAAACATGCACGGTGTTAGTAGAACAGTGGATGGTGTCGGTATAGCACTTCAGCAGGGGGAATCGGCGCCATCCGCAGGCCTATGAGTGCCAATTATATTTTAGGTGATGCTACAATTACAAAGTAAAAAAGGTCAGTCTGATAAGGTAGGTAGAATATGAAACTGCTGTGGGTTTTCTAGATGGCAGTTTTTGTGGTATGTGGTATGTGGCATGTTGTATCATGTAATGATTGAAAAGATCAATCAATGCAATTAATAAATTAAACATATGTAGGGCTATGAGAAACTCCATTATGATCTATTTTGTTTCAAATTGGAAGCCAGTTGTTACCCCTATGCAATTTAAAAAAAAAGAAAAGAAAAAATAATTTCTCTAACAAATAATAATTTGTTTGTATTCACTAGGACAAAGGCAATGGCAATGTGCAAGTGTGTAGTCTATTGTAAGCAATACACAGGTTACCTAAGGTATATGTACACCCTAACAATAAACTTCTCTTAAGCTGGCCACACATGGCTCAATTTTTTTCATTGAGGCAGCCAGCTCAACAAAAAAAAACTGACCCAATTTCCCCCATCCACACATTCGAAGTGGATGGGGGAAATCCTCCTCGATTGGGTGAAAAAATACTAACTAATCCCTTAAGTATACCATGAAAGCATTTTATTATATCTGTTTGATACATGTTGATCTGACCAGAAATTCTTTGTAACAAAAAGAGGTAAAAGCATTCTGTATTCCTAACAAACTTCCTGTCCTAGAATAACAACATTGCTCTTCCATACAAACCGAATGGTGAGTGTGCGTTGTCACCCTGAATAGGAAGTGTATTACAGGCAGGATCCCCACGTGAAAATTAGGGGGAAAAAAAATGAAGAAGAAAAACTTATTTAGCCACCACATCAAAGGACTGTGTAGTAAGCTGCAATATATTTATATTTGCGTTCCTGAGTTTAGATACCTTTAAGTCAAGAAGGACAAAATCTGACCAGTTGCCATGCTATAGGTTACTGAACATTTCCTTGTTTGGTAGCAGTTCAGCAGTGGCTATAAACCTTTTCAATTTAACCACTTGCCGACCACTCACTGAGCTGGTACTGCAGCAAAGTGGCTCGTTATCGTCTGGCGACATAGACCTACGTCACCAGACTCTCCCCTCTCTCTGCGGCACGCGTGCGCCGCCGGAGGCTCGCTCCCGCTGTATTCAGATACAGCGGGAGTCGGGCCAGGGGAGGACTAGCGGTGATCACCGCCGCTCTTCCCCGATCGTCGGGGATCGAGTGAGGAAATCCGCCCGCTTGTGTAAACAAAGCGGGCGGATCTCCTATGTGACAGACAGGAACAGATTACAGGATTCAGCATAGCTGAACCTGCGGTCTGTATCACACAACCCCCTCCCCCCACACACGTCAGTAAGCATGAGGCATACATTTAACCCCTTGATCACCAATAAAGTTAACCCCTTCCCTACCAGTGTCATTATTACAGTAACAGTGCATATTTATAGCACTGATTACTGTAGTAATGTCACTGGTACCCCCAAAAGTGTCAAAAATGTCAGCAGTTAGGGGTCCGATCTGTCCACCGCAATGTCGCAGTCCCGCAAAATAAATCGCAGATCGCCACCATTACTAGTAAAAAAAATAAACAATAAAAATGGCATAAATCTTTCCTGTAGTTAGTAAACACGATAACTTTTGCGAAAACCAATCAAAATGCGCTTGTGATTTTGTTTACCAAAAATATGTAGCAGAAAACAAATTGGCCTTAAATTTTTTTGTGAATGTTATATATCAGAATGTAAAAAAAATTGTTTTTTTTTTCAAAATTGTCGCTCTTTTTTTCAAAAATTAAAAATCGCACAGGTGATCAAATACCACCAAAAGAAAGCTCTATTTGTGGGGAAAAGAAGAACATAAATTTAATTTGGGTACAGCGTCGCATGACCGTGCAATTGTCCGTTAAAATAATGCAGTGCCGAATCGCAAAATACAGTATAGCCTGGTCAGGATAGGTGGAAAATCTTCCGGTCTTAAAGTGGTTAAAAATACGCTCGTTGAGAATTTTTTTGTCAAAGATATGTAGCTAAATACATTTTGGCCTACATATATGACAAAAATTGAATATATTGGATATTTTTTAACTGTCAAAGTAGAAAATGTCAATTTTTTCGCAAAAATTTCGCTCTTTTTTTATTAATATCGCAAAAAATGAAAAGTGCAGAGGTGATCAAATACCACCAAAAGAAACTCTGTTGGTGGGAAAAAAAGGACGTAAATTTTGTTTGGGTACAGGGTTGCATGACCGCATAATTGTCAGTTAAAATCGCGTAGTGCCAAGTTGCAAAAAAGTGGCCTGGACGTTAAGCAGGAAAATCCTCCGGTGGTAAAGTGGTTAAATGAGGAGAAATTTAGACTTTTTTTTAAAAATGGGTTACGCTTGAGTGTTTGATCTGAACACAGTAAGAAAAAAATATATATGTAGCAAATTAGATTGTTACTGGTAATGGTCATAATGCCTCCTGAGTCAGATAAATGTAGAAGAGAAACCAAGTGATAGGTCCTGTGATTGGCTTCTCCCCCACAGCATGTTAAGGCTGAATAATTCTAATGCAGTAAGAAAATCTACCATAGTGCAAAAGAAATGTACCATATTCAGTTTCATGCATGCTCAGCTGTCATTCATCATTCTATAGTGAGGGGATTGGCACAGCTACCATTTTTTAGGGTGTTGGACAATGGCCTGAAAATTGTCTGCTCTGTCAAGATAAAGCTGTTTGGAAACTGCTTGTTTTCTGTTATATCTTCAGCTTCTTGTTTTAAAACAATATCCAGTTTTCCATTACATCACAGTTTTTCCTTATTCTTGTATGGTATGTGGTTTCGTAATTTACCATTACATTAATGATTAGGGCTTAATAAACTAAGCAGTGGTTTCTGAACCTGTGGTCTGCAAACCCCTAGGTGGTCCATGGATAGGTTTCAGGGGGTCTGTGAAGGTCAGATAAAAAAAATAGCATTTACATTCACTATACAGCTCTCCCCTCATTGAAGGAAATTACACCCTGCCACTCCTTATAGTGCCAACCGCTAACCATCTCTTGACTCGTTGTTGACCCATGTTTATCATTTAAGTTTGTCTCATCATTCTCTGCATAACCACTACCTTGTGCCACTCCATGATAGCAAGTGTTAATTCTTATTTTGTAGTAGTAGATTTGAGCAGAATTAAAATTGTTTTGTTTGATTTGCACAATGATGATTGTATTAAATTTTTTTAATGAGTGGTCATTACTTTTTTCATCTAAAGAAATGTTTGTTTTTTTTAAGATCGCTTACTTATTTCAAAGTGTGTGTATGGTACATATGTATGAAGCAATTACATTTCAATAATCTAAATATATTAATTGCATGCAAAGTTGGGTTCATGGGAATATATCTGGGAAGGGAACCCATAGCTGTCATCAGATTCTTAAAGGTTTCATTGTACTAACGGTATTCCAAAAAAAAAACATACACACTTCATGACCATTATTTTATACCTACCATTTGGTCAGAATCAACCAGTGTATAGGGAATACAATTATAAACTAGTAAAGTGCTTAATGGTGTTTTGCATTGGCTACACACAGTCAGACTAGCTAAATTTATCATCAACTACAGTATTTAGTGTGAGGGCCTAGTTAAACAATCCAATCAAATTATACACAAACAAGACTTTCATGCCATGCAGTTGCTGGTCAATATTTTTAACCCTAAACAATCAAAATCTGCATGTGGTTGGCTTTTAAGCTCCCTAACTATTTTATTCCAATGATGCAATTTTTTATAATGGTCCAGAGTATTACCACATGCCCAACCTAGCCAAAGCTGTAGTCAGACTAGAAGAATTTACATCTTAGACTCCTAGCAAGTTTCATTGATCTGTGAACAGATATATCCTGTGTGGTTCTTAGAGTCTTAAAACTACTATCAACAAACATGTGCTATAAGGGCACCATTCCCCAAAAAAGTATGTAGATCTAGTGCTCTAATTTTACTTGTTGCATGCTTGTTCCAGGTCAATGACTATTATAGCCATAGGCAGCTTGTGTTTTCAGAAGGTGGCCAGAAATAGGAACGTCAGTGATTCTCTCAGTTAAGTTCCTTTAAATTATGCCTTTGTGGGCAATTCACAGATCTAGACCTTGTTAGATGGGCACCAGTTTCTGGGTGGTTTTGTTTGTGTATGGTATAAATGCTCATTAAAGTATGTGCACTGTCTTGTCTATGTCCCAGATTTAATACTCAGTGTGTGGTTACATGCCTATACATTACAAACTCTTCAATGTTCCTAAAGACAAGAAAATATATACACATAAATACTTTATATATATTTTAATTTGTTAACAGAAAGAATGCATTTCAAGCAGAAATAGTCCCAATGACAATGTTTGTAGATCTATAAATAAATGACTGTGTGCTAAAGCAATAATCAGTGCACTTTCTTAATAGTTCTCAAACTGTCCTTTACATTTGGATTATTATAGATTTATCATCAGTTGAAAGACCATGTCAAGCACAGTGCAGCACAATAAAATTACAAACTAGAACGCATAATTGCTATACACAACACCATCTGCAGAGTGGGGTAGAATGTTATCAGCTCAGAAATCCATATTAATATCTAAAGTGTTCCATTCATACCGCTAGCTGACAGTCAGAAGAATTGCTTTCATTAGGTTTTTCATAGCGAGATCTTAGAATTGATCACTTTACATAATGTCTGAGATGCGGCGCAGCTAGTTATTTATAACACAGCAGTACGCATTAACCCCTTTAGAGCCAAATAAAATTTATAGATGCTTTAGAGGATGCTCACTAGCATATTTACCAGCATGTAACATTTTCTTTTTAAAATCACTTCGTTTATTTTTTTATATTTTTTTATTTCAAACTTCTTGTTGAACATAGTTTTATTTCTCTCTCTTTTTAACTTTTTTTATTTTTGCAGAATCATAGCAGACTGACATCAGAAAAGAAAAAACATAGGCATTTATAATCTTAAGGAGCATATTCCTTATCATGGTAGTAATCTCTATAATTAAAATATGAAACAGCAGTATAAGACTTACTCGTAAGTTTCTTTAAAACCATGTAAAGAAGCACTTTTAGTAGATATCACTCTATTCTCCTTTCAATGACGTCACTCGTGCATGAGCACACTACCGGCACACTGAATGTATACTGACTTTGTCATAAATCTATCAAGCGATTTGCCTTGGTGACGTAAAGGCTGACTGCCCAGCATTTTTGTGTCATCCTGCAAGAGTTCTGTGAATGAAATGTTCTTGAAACTCCATGCGACTGGCTACGTCACAGGGGTTGTGTACACTGTGACGTAGGGAGGAAGAACGCTGAAAGATACGGGTACACTGCTTATGCCACAAAAAGCATTATAAAAAAGGTAAAGTAAATGTTCACATTTATATTCGGTTTAACAACTATATTTACAACTTAAAAATTAAACATTTTGTATTTTTACATTTTATTTCATATCACACATGCCTAAGATTGTCACTCTGATGTAAAAGAAGGGCAGAAGTCAAGTTAAGGATGGCAGAGGTAGGTTCCCCCTTAACATCATATCCAGGGACTGAAAGTATCCTTTTTATGGCCAACATGGTTTGGATCCTCCTGGTAGTGAAAAGAGGAGCAGTAGTGGCGATGGCTGCTTAAATTAATCCTTTAGCACCCTGGGCTGTCTGCTGGCAGCAGTTATAAAAAGTGATATGGATTATTGGATTATATGAGTTCAAGGGCAGATGGTGACGCCTTTAGAACATACAACCCCCTTGACTATTAGGTAATGAGGATGCACCTTCAGAAAGTGCATTTAGTGTAGAAGGGATATTTTTGACAGGACACAGACACAGTTGACTTCCTCATCTTTACAAAAATGAACCAGTCCTGGATCAACAATTAGTTCAGATCCCCCTTCTGCTGAAGCTAATGATTTTATCTGGCCCCAACTACATTATTATACCATACAGTATAAGCATCTCCTTCCACCAGGCCTTTAACAAATACCACCTTCTGACACCATTCCCATCTTCTGCCATCATTACCACATCACGTTATCATTAATAGCTTTTTCTAGTCCTGCTGGCCTGACTCCATATGCCAAAACACCCTAGGCCTGCGAGTATTAGCATCTGATGCTGTCTCTACAACTGTTGTCTAATGCTATGGCACTTTCAAGAGGACAAACCAAATGTGTGTAGCACCCTCTAGTGTGCAAGAAGTGTAGATAGTTTTTTTTTTTTGTTTAGTGTAGGTAAATTTGTGCAGGCTTTGCTGGCAGCCAAACCTGTCTGTGTTTTCTTGGGTTGGGCAGAGATCCAGAGAGAGCTGGATGTCTCACAGGCAGCATCACTGAGACCTCTTCCCTACTTCTCAAACTTGCTGGCAACTTCCGGAAGAATGAGAGGGAAAGTAAGGTGGAGCTGCCTGGAGTATTCTGAGGGCCCTGACCAACCCCCAACCTGGGTTGGCAGGGGGCAGGCCCCCTCAAATACTCTGGGTCAGCCCAGCAGGGGAGGAGTACGTTCGGGTGGAAACTGGAGATGGAGTGTTAGGCTGTCGTGGCCTTTGATGGAGCTCCACAGTCTGGGGGTGACCTTGGGCCTTGGGTGTGGACAGGACCCTCTTCAAAACACATAGAGGTGTCCTGGTCAGAAGGCATGGGAGCAAGGTGAGGACAGTGGGAGAACACTGCCAGGCAAGTCTCCAAGAGGACAAGGAACAGCCAAAAGGGCTGGTGAGTGACACAAAGTCAGGAGGACTGGGATGCATGCCTGAGAGGACTGGGATGGAGCAGTTTGGGATGGATGCAGAGCCAGTCAGAAGGACTGTGGTAGCACAGGTATTAGGAACCATGAATCAGACTGAGATAGAAAGTGCAGTAAAAATCACACCTTTATTGTAATAGTAAAAATAATACAGTTCAGAAACGTAGTCAAAACATAAGCCAGGGTTCAGAAGCCAAAACTGGCAATCAGACGGGAAAGTGAACAGGGAGCCAGAAATCAGCGTAGTCAGAACAGAAGGTCGGGATTAGGAACCAGAAGAGACATCAGCCTGACAAAGTCTTTAACAGCAACACAGTAGGGACACTCAGGATATCTTGACAAGACGAAGGCAGGAAAGTAATGAACAAGGCAGCTTAAATAGTCAGAAGGGGCTGGCTGTAGGTGGGACTGATAAGCAGATAATGATAACCACATGGGCCACTGAGGAAACAATGAGTGCTAACCGACAGCTGAGCAGCCTGAGCACAGAGAAGAGAGCTTCTGTGAGCCTAGCCCTGACAGTACCCCCTCCTCAACTACCCCTCCCCCTCAGAGGGGCACCAGGTTTGAGGGGAAAATGACTATGGAAAGCAAGGAGGAGGAAAGGAGCATGTATGTCTGAGTATGGGTCCCAAGAGCATTTCTCTGGACCGTACCCTCTCCAACAAGGTGCTGTATGCGCCCACGGAACATACAGGAGACAATGAAATTCAAAATACACATGTTAGAAGGAAGGTCTAATGCGTAAGCAAATAGGTTGATCCTACAGAGAATACCAGTTTCAGTGAGGGAACAGGGAGTTGGAGTTTCAAGATGACAGCCAGACCCTCTCCTCAACCTGGTAGGAAGTAGTGATGTCGCGAACCTAAAATTCGCCGTTCGCGAACGGCGAACGCGAACATCGGCAAATGTTCGCGAACCGGCGAACCGGGCGAACCGCCATAGACTTCAATAGGCAGGCGAATTTTAAAACACACAGGGACTCTTTCTGGCCACAATAGTGATGGAAAAGTTGTTTCAAGGGGACTAACACCTGGACTGTGGCATGCCGGAGAGGGATCACGCAAAAAAAAGTTCTTAAAAATTATAATTTTTTGATAGAGAGCCAATTATTGGAAAAATTAAAAAAAAATAAAAATAAAAAATTTCTTTGGATTTAGCATCTGGGGGGTCTAAAAAGTGTACCTGTGAAGTTTCAGCTCTGTAGCATGTCCAGAACCCCTAAAAAACAGCATTTTTCTTATATTTTCAGGAATATGGCTTCTCTGCGGCTGGCTTTTTCTCTTGCAGGCATTTATCGGGCATTTTTTTAGGCAGGCATGTCATTTTTTGTATTTAGTGTCTGGGGGGTCACAAAAGTGTACCTGTCAAGTTTCAGCTCTGTAGCATGTCCAGAACCCCTAAAAAACAGCATTTTTCTTATATTTTCAGGAATACGGCTTCTCTGCGGCTGGCTTTTTCTCTTGCAGGCATTTATCGGGCATTTTTTTAGGCAGGCATGTCATTTTTTGTATTTAGTGTTTGGGGGGTCTAAAAAGTGTACCTGTCAAGTTTCAGCTCTGTAGCATGTCCAGAACCCATAAAAAGCAGCATTTTTCTTATATTTTCAGGAATATGGCTTCTCTGCGGCTGGCTTTTTCTCTTGCAGGCATTTAGCGGGCATTTTTTTAGGCAGGCATGTAATTTTTTGTATTTAGTGTCTGGGGGGTCTAAAAAGTGTACCTGTCAAGTTTCAGCTCTGTAGCATGTCCAGAACCCCTAAAAAACAGCATTTTTCTTATATTTTCAGGAATACGGCTTCTCTGCGGCTGGCTTTTTTTCTTGCAGGCATTTAGCGGGCATTTTTTTAGGCGGGGAAGGCATGTCATTTTTTGTATTTAGTGTCTGGGGGGTCTAAAAAGTGTACCTGTCAAGTTTCAGCTCTGTAGCATGTCCAGAACCCCTAAAAAACAGCATTTTTCTTATATTTTCAGGAATACGGCTTCTCTGTGGCTGGCTTTTTTTCTTGCAGGCATTTAGCGGGCATTTTTTTAGGCAGGCATGTCATTTTTTGTATTTAGTGTCTGGGGGGTCTAAAAAGTGTACCTGTCAAGTTTCAGCTCTGTAGCATGTCCAGAACCCCTAAAAAACAGCATTTTTCTTATATTTTCAGGAATATGGCTTCTCTGCGGCTGGCTTTTTCTCTTGCAGGCATTTAGCGGGCATTTTTTTAGGCAGGCATGTAATTTTTTGTATTTAGTGTCTGGGGGGTCTAAAAAGTGTACCTGTCAAGTTTCAGCTCTGTAGCATGTCCAGAACCCCTAAAAAACAGCATTTTTCTTATATTTTCAGGAATACGGCTTCTCTGCGGCTGGCTTTTTTTCTTGCAGGCATTTAGCGGGCATTTTTTTAGGCAGGCATGTCATTTTTTGTATTTAGTGTCTGGGGGGTCTAAAAAGTGTACCTGTCAAGTTTCAGCTCTGTAGCATGTCCAGAACCCCAAAAAAACAGCATTTTTCTTATATTTTCAGGAATACGGCTTCTCTGCGGCTGGCTTTTTCTCTTGCAGGCATTTAGCGGGCATTTTTTTAGGCAGGCATGTCATTTTTTGTATTTAGTGTCTGGGGGGTCTAAAAAGTGTACCTGTCAAGTTTCAGCTCTGTAGCATGTCCAGAACCCCTAAAAAACAGCATTTTTCTTATATTTTCAGGAATACGGCTTCTCTGCGGCTGGCTTTTTCTCTTGCAGGCATATATATCAGTGGTGGGTGGGCAGTGGCACAGTACACTCTCTGTGGACCTGACAGCAGTCACTGGCACTCAGGCAACTGCAATTTAAAAAATATATATATATTTTTTTACTTTGCAAGCTGCTGTGCCACTTTATATATCAGTGGTGGGTGGGCAGTGGCACAGTACACTCTCTGTGGACCTGACAGCAGTCACTGGCACCCAGGCAACTGCAATTTCAAAAATATATATATATTTTTTTACTTTGCAAGCTGCTGTGCCACTTTATATATCAGTGGTGGGTGGGCAGTGGCACAGTACACTCTCTGTGGACCTGACAGCAGTCACTGGCACCCAGGCAACTGCAATTTAAAAAAATATATATTTTTGTTTACTTTGCAAGCTGCTGTGCCACCTTATATATCAGTGGTGGGTGGGCAGTGGCACAGTACACTCTCTGTGGACCTGACAGCAGTCACTGGCACCCAGGCAACTGCAATTTTAAAAAATATATATTTTATTTTACTTTGCAAGCTGCTGTGCCACCTTATATATCAGTGGTGGGTGGGCAGTGGCACAGTACACTCTCTGTGGACCTGACAGCAGTCACTGGCACCCAGGCAACTGCAATTTTAAAAAAATATATTTTATTTTACTTTGCAAGCTGCTGTGCCACCTTATATATCAGTGGTGGGTGGGCAGTGGCACAGTACACTCTCTGTGGACCTGACAGCAGTCACTGGCACCCAGGCAACTGCAATTAAAAAAAATATATTTTTTTTTTTACTTTGCAAGCTGCTGTGCCACCTTATATATCAGTGGTGGGTGGGCACACAGTGGCACTGCAGTGGGCACAGTACACTCTGTGGACCTGACAGTAACTGGCAGCCCAGGCAACTGCAATAATAAAAAATATTTTGTTTTTTTTCAATTTATTGCAACAAGATGCTGTGCCACCGTATATATATATCAGTGGTGGGCAGTGCACTGCAGTGGGTACAGTGCACTCTGTGGACCTGACACAGCACTCACTGCAATTATGACAGAGGAAAAAAAAATATTTTTTAAAATGCAAGGTACTGTGCCTGTGCCACCCGAAATGAGTGTGGTGTGCACACAGTACAGTCTGTGGTAGGTCTGTGGCCTCTCACACACAGCGGGCAGGCAACTGCAGTGTACAATAGATATATATAGATATATATATATAAAGAAAAAACTCTATTACCTTACCAGCCCTTAAAAGGGCTTTTGGGGACACTATATATATATATGTATATATATAAATAAAAAAAATCCACAATTACCAGCCTTTAAAAGGGCTTTTGGGGACACTAGATAGATATAGATATATATATATATAAGAAGAAACAACTCAATTACCAGCCCTTAAAAGGGCTTTTGGGGACGCTAGGTATATATATATATATATATATATATATATATATATATATATATATATAAAAAAAAAAAACACAAATACCAGCCCTTAGAAGGGCTTTTTGGGGTGCTGATATTACAGCAGTAGTGGACCAAGAACACTGCAAGACCAGGAACACTGACTAACTGTCCCTAGCTTAACAGCAGCAGCAGCAGCAGCAGCAGCAGCAGCTCTCTCCCTACTCTCACTACACACACTGCTTCAGAATGATCTAAGATGGATGCTGCCCTTGCTTATTTATAGGAGGTGGGAGGGTGTGGGAGGGAGGTATGCTGATTGGCTGGAAATGTGTCTGCTGACTGTAAAGTTCAGGGTCAAAGTTTGCCTCAATGATGTCTTATGGGGGGCGGACCGAACATCGCATATGTTCGCCGGCAGCGGCGAACGCGAACATGCTAAGTTCGCCGGGAACTGTTCGCCGGCGAACAGTTCTATACATCTCTAGTAGGAAGGCGCAGGTAGGTGTCGACGGTCAGCATGAAGTGTGTACCTATCACTGGCACATCGCAAGGACTCTTTGACCTGCAACCAAGTGTAATGGAGATCACAGAGATGATCCTCTAATGCAGGAATTATTTGAGGAACAAATGTGTAAGGCAACATGGATGGCTGAAAACCAAAATTCGCCATCAACAGAGATAATTGGGAAGTGGCATTGATGTCAATATTGTGAGCAAACTCTGTCCAAGGTAAGAGGTCTGACCAGTTGTTATGGTGGTCAGAAATATAGTAGGAACTGCTCCAAGGCTTAGTTGACTCGTTCTGCCCCCCCATTAGACTGTGGGTGATACATAGAGGAGAAGGAAAGCTGAGCTACCAACTGTGCACAAAAGGCTCGCAAAAACATGAACACAAACTGGCTACCCCTGTCCAAGATGATAACCTTGGGTAGCCCATGCAACCAAAAGATCTCCCGATTGAAAACGGATGCCAGTTCTTTGGATGTAGGAAACTTCTTAGGTGGAATACAATGAGACATCTTCGAGAACCAGTAAACCGCCATAAGATAACTTTGTTGCCCTGGGAGCTAGGTAACTCCACAAAAAAATCCATAGACTAGTGGGTCCAAGGCCTCCCTCCATTGGGTATGGATTGTAGAAAGCCTACTGGAAGGTGTCGTGGTATCTTACATGGAACAAGCGGCTAGGAAGGTGGTTACATCAGCGCGGAGACTAGGCCACCAGAATTGTTGAGAAATAGACCAGATAAGCTGATTCTTCCAAGGGTGACCAGCTACCTTGGGAAAATGGTATGTCTGGAGCGAAGCAGTGCAGAGATTTTTGGGTACAAAGTGTCAAGGTCTTACATTGCCCTCCTGTTGGTAGCCATCTTGGACATGTGCAGACTGCTGCCTCTTATAAACTCTGATTGCATCATCACTTGCCTGCTGCCTGGGTGTCGCACAGTGTTGATGCTGCACACCTGGCTATACTTATCACTTGATGGGTTGCAGTCCTTGCCCTTGTGTTTGTGCTCCAAGGTGCATCTCTGCTAGCAGTCTTCTGTTCACGGTGTTCCTCTGTATATGACCTGGCTTTGCTGATGACCCAGCTTCGACAGATGATCCAGCATCAGCAGACTACCCACTTCTGGACTCGACCCCGGCTTGGATGACTATCCGCTCCTGGACTTGACCCCAGCTTATTCCTGCTCTTACTTCCTCACTCTTGCTATGCATTTATTATTGTTTGCTCCAATAAACTGCTTTATTTTACTTGCATCCCTGTGTGGTCTGGTTTCCTGGCACCCTGACAATACACAAGGGCCATGAATCCTGACGATGCAGGTGCTCCTATGCTCCCCATGCTTATTACCAGGCTCGCTCAGGCGTTGCAGATGTTGCTTGCACGCACAGCGTACGTTGCTCCTGGTGCTGCTAGGCCAGTGGTTCCTCCTGTTGTTACACCCGCTGCTGTGCCTGTTGCTGCTCCTGCAGTTGCAGTTGGAGTCGCTGTTACCAGAGGGATGACTAGTTCAGCCCCCCTCCCGCAGCGCTATGGGGGTGAACCGAATCAGTGTCGTGGCTTCCTAAACCAAGTGGGCATTTATTATGAGATGGTTCCTCAGGCGTTTCCCTCTGACAGATGCAAGGTGGGCTTCCTAATCTCGGACAAGGCCTTGGCCTAGGCGAATCCCTTATGGGAGAAGGATAATCCTGTGATACTCGATTACCTGAGTTTTGTTGCCTCCTTTTGTAGGGTATTCGATGTGCCTGCTCACTCTGCCTCTGCTGCTAAGATGCTCCTGTCCATTCAACAGGGTATACGAGCCGTTGCCGAGCATGCCATCTAATTTCATACCCTGGCAGCAGAGGTGGGCTTGAATAATGAAGCTCTGGTGGCTGTCTTCTCTCATGGTCTCTCTGATGCATTAAAGGATGAGATTGCGGCCAAGGATCTAATTTCCTTCCTGATTTTGATCGACACCAGGCTCAGGGAGAGACCATTGTTTAAGGAGTGCCTGCAGAGACCTACCAGATTGGCTCCTACGTTTTCCTTTCCACCCATTCCTCCCTCACCTCCCATGCATCCTGGGGATGGTGCGTCGGGCTGTGAATCCATGCAGCTGGGGTTCACCTGCCTTTCTGAGGCTGAGCAGGCCCTTAGGAGGAGGGAGGGCTGGTGCCTGTATTGCAGTCTTGGTGGGTATTTCCTGTAATCTTGTGCAACCCATCCGGGAAACGCTCGCACCTAAGGCCTTGTCCGGGGCAGATCTTAGGCGGAATTTCCTCGTCCCCAGTTTCCCGTGAAGATAAACCGCTAATCACTGTTGTCCTCTTCTGGGCAGCGGGTTCAGTGGTTACTCAGGTGTTGGTAGACTCCGGTGCTGGTGGTTATTTTATTGACACTACTTTTGCTACTGCAATTTCCATACCCTTGTAGCCTCGTGTTTCTCCACTAGTTATCGAGGCGATTGATGGCAGACTCCTGCAACCGGAACAGGTTGCCCACGAGACTGTTCTGATTGATATGGTGATAGGGGCTGTTCACAGGGAGTCGACCTGTTTCCAAGTTATTTCAACCTCACACTACTCCGTTGTTTTGGAGTACCCTTGGCTTCAGAAACCCAATCCGACCTTTGATTGGCAGAGGGTCAAGATCATCTCTTGGTCTCCACAGTGTGGTGCTGTTTGTATCCATGAGCCTGTTAAGGTACATTGTACCTCCTCAGATTCAGCGTTGCCTACTGAATATCGTGAGTATCAAGATGTATTTGACAAGGTCCGCGCTGGTACTCTTCCTCCTCATCGTCCGTACGATTGTGCCATAGACTTGCATCCTGGTGCCATTCCCCCTCATGGTAGGGTTTATCCTCTCTCAGTTGTGGAAAATAAGGCCATGGAGGAGTACGTTGCAGATGCTTTTGCCTGGGGGTACATTTGCAAGTTCACTTCTCCAGAGGGGGGGGTGAGTTGAGACCTTGAATTGATTTTAGGGGCCTCAATCGCATCACGGTCAAGAATGCATACCCGATTGCATCGATTACTGAATTGTTCGACCGTCTCAAGGGAGCAATGGTCTTTACCAAGCTTGAACCAAGGGCCGCGTATAACCTCGTAAGGATCAAGGAGGGTGACGAGTGGAAGACCACATTTAATACCAGAGGGAGCAATGGTATTAACCAAGCTTGAACCAAGGGCTGCGTATAACCTCATAAGGATCAAGGAGGGCAACGAGTGGAAGACCACATTTAATACCAGAACCAGTCAATACGAATCTCTGATGGTGCCCTTTGGCTTGTGCAATGCGCCCACTATCTTCCAGGAGTTCACCAATGATGTCTTTCGTGATATGTTGCAGCAATGCATGTGGACGACATCTTGATTTACTTGGACTCCATTGAATCACACTACCTGGATGTCAGACGGGTGCTGCAACGGTTACGTGAGAATGGGTTTTTCTGTAAGCTTGAGAAATGTGAATTCCACCTGTCTCTGGTTGCCTTCTTGGGCTACATCATTTCTGTTAAAAGGTTCTCAATAGACCCTCAGAAGGTTTCAGCTGTTCTACAATGGCCTCGCCCCAGTGGTCTCTGTTCCATTCAGCATTTCCTTGGATTTGCTAACTACTATCGGAAATTTATCAGGAACTTTTCCTCTTTGGCCAAACCTACCTCAGATCAGACCAAGAAGGGCAGTGATTCCCACAATTGGAGGCCTGCTGCCATCCAAGCTTTCGAGGCCCTCAAGTCTGCTTTCACTTTGGCTCCCATTCTGTCTCATCCCATTCCTGGTTTATCCTTTGTCCTAGAAGTGGATGTGTCTCAGACAGGAGTAGGCGCCCTCCTGTCTCAGCGTTGAACACATGATGGACCCTTACTTCCTTGTGGGTTCTACTCCAAGAAGCTGTCTCCAACTGAATGCAATTACAAGATAGGAGACAGAGAGCTCTTGGCCATAATCCTGGCTCTCAAAGAGTAAAGACACTTGCTTGAAGGTTCTATGGCTCCAGTTCTCATTCTCACTGATCATAAGTGTAACGGATCTTTGTACCCCAGCTGGGCACATCCGCCGAAACTGTGTCTCCTGTCCTCCAAACGCACCCACAGCCTGCGGAGAAGCCATATCCAGCCCGTAACCCCTCAATCACGAGACAATCCACACAGGTATTGAGGGTTAACCATCCAGAGCTTAAACTGTTTATTACATTCCAAGACACAGTTTTACATACAGTTAGGGAAACTCCCCTTAGCCTTGCCACAGAAGGGGGGGGGGAGGGAACATAGACCAACCAATGAGAACTGAACATTTGTACATTTGAAACAAGCAGTCTTAATACACACCCCCTGCGGAGAGATGTGTCCAACTCAGACCATTGTCTGCCATGAATCCACACACTTAGACACAGAAACAGGAGGGGGGGGGTGGGTTGTAACATTACATTACATTAACTCAATGCCATGAGTCAGTTGTTCAGAGGATGAATAAAGGGAAAATAAAATGCAATGTCCCAAGTCCCAAAGAAAATGACACAAAGGGGTTTACAATCCAGGGACAGGGTGATCCGTCTCCCATAGTGACGGTTAGTACCGTCACATCTCTTCCCCCCCAAAGGTAGACTAATCCAGGTACTAGACCTCCAACTGGTCTGTGCCTGAGTTAGTCGGGTAACAAATCCCAAAGAGTCAATGTCTGTTTGCCTGGATAATTTGTCGGCATTGCCGTTTTGCTTCCCAGGGCAGTAGTGGATGGTAAAGTCAAAAGGCTGCAGTGCCAAACTCCAGTATCTTCTGGCCCATAGTCTGTCGGTAGGAGGCTTGCGCACAGTCCCCTCCAAAACACACAGTGACAGTGGGTTCTGTCACATTTCTCCCCTTTTAAAAACAGACTAACGAGGTTCCTGACCCTCAACTGGTCTGGACCTGTGTTAGTCACAAACTTCCACCCCAGGCAACCAGGAAAAGTAAAAGTACGACTCTGGCGCTGGGGAGCAAAACCGCACATAGGGTCTCCCATGAATAAAAACAGCTGCTGCAGAGTGGGAACAGCTGTCTGCACTCCTCTGATCCGGGGCTGGGTTGCAGATATTGGAGGGAGCTGAATAATCCTCTGCCCTGATGCCAGTGCTTCCGCTGGTAGGGAATGTAGAGAGAAAAAGCAGCCACGAGGGTCTCATTGTTCCAACCAACCTCTGCTGCCAGAGTACAAAATTCAATAGAGTAATCTGCAACAGTTCTCGTACTCTGCTTGATGGACATGAGGCCTTTGGCAGCAGAAGTGGCGTACACAGGGATGTCAAATACCTGAAGGCCACAAACTCAGGGTAACTCAGGACAATGGGTTTTTGCATCTCCCATAAAGGGTTTGCCCAGGCCAAGGCTCTATCAGAAAGCAAAGAAATAATGAAGCCTACTTTACTTCTGTCCATGGGGATTGCCTGGGGCAGCATCTCAAAGTATATCTCAACTTGGTTGAGAAACCCTCTGCATTGAACTGGATCGCCCCCAAAATGCTGGGGAAGCAGGGCAGAACCAGACATACCTTTTTACAGAGGTAATATTCGAGGTGGGTGCATAAACAGAGACTGGGGCAGCAGCAGGGATGGCCTTCAACACTGGTTGTACCGGAACAGCCACAGTTGGAGAATCCAGGTGAGCAATACAAATCAGGAGAGTCTGTAACCCTATGGCAAACGGATCCATGTGGTGGTCCTGCTCATTTAATCTGGAAAAAATATTACCACTAGGTGGATGGCTTGCATCTTCTAAATTCATGGCTTTCCCCTAATATCAGGAACCATGAATCAGACTGAGACAGAAAATGCAGTAAAAATCACACCTTTAATGTAATAGCAAAAATAGTACAGATCAGAAACGTAGTCAAAACATAAGCCAGGGTTCGGAAACAAAAATGGGTAATCAGACGGGCCAATGATCAGGGAGCCAGACATCAGAGTAGTCGGAAGCAGAAGGTCGGGATCAGGAACTAGAAGGGATGTCAGCCGGGCAAAGTCTTTAACGGGAACACAGCAGAGACACTCAGGATATCTTGAAGGTGAAGGCAGGAAAGGAATGAACAAGGCAGAAGGGGCTGGCTGTAGGCGGGACTGACAAGCAGATAGTGATAACCAGGTGAGCCACTAAGGAAACAATGAGTGCTGACAATTAACCAACAGCTGAGCAGCCTGAGCACAGAGAAGAGAGCTGCTGCAAGCCCAGCCCTGACAATGGGCAGAAGGAAGGGGCAGCTGCAGCCAGGATGGCTGGCAGGGCCTGAAGTGTTGGTGCTAGGAGCAGTAGCCACAGGTTGGACAGCTAGCAGCAAAGACTTCTATCTTTTTGCAACACCATAGGGGCCCGCAGTCCCTGCCGGCAAAGGGCATCCGCCCAGATTCATCTGAGCCTGTGCTGGATCTGAAACTTGTGCTAGCTGGTCCTGGGAGTTGTTGTTCTGCAATCAAGTTTGTGTTGGAGGTAGAAGAAGGAAAGTGTGTGTATATACTGGAGTGTATATAGTTCTAGTCTCTCACAAGTTCTGCTGATCAAATGGGCATTCCGTATCATCATTTCCCTATGCATGTCTTATTCCCCTAAAAAAAAAAAAAAAACTGCAAGGACTGTTTCTTGACTTTAAAATAAGTGAAGAATCTGTGTGCCTGGCTGTGCAGGGTGGGGGATGACCACATTCACCAGCAGCCCCTACTGGGGTAGTGCTACGTGTTTCTGCCTCTGAGTTTCTGTTGTTTAAAACTAGTCAAATTGTCATGGTCAATTCTGTGTTCCAAATTAATATTGGTGTAGAATTATGGTGCTTCCATGCCAAAAATACTCAACACCGAATGTTTCAGCAGCTGTTTCTCAGTTAGCACAATTTTAATTTTTTTTTTCTGTGGGATCATTCCTGCATTGCTCAATAATATTTGCATTGCGCTATGGTGCTTTAGCACAAAAAAGTACAACTCCTAATACTTCTAAATGTTACTCCTCAGTGGGATTTTTTTTTACTGATGCAGGCTAAATGATGATGTTTTTAGGCCTGTTTCTGTGCACTGCATCAATCAAGAATATTTGTGGCACTGTAATTTTTATGTCAGCATAGTAACTGCTTCATCTATGAAATGTGGTTATGAGGTGTTTTGGTGCATTCTTAGTCAACATTGTAATAAACTTTGTACACAATACAGTGTGGTACTGAAAAGTTCACAAGCTGTGATATAAAATTAGTTTTGTCACTTTTTGGCAATATAAATTAAGTTGGTAGCTTTAGCTTTATTTTTTTTCCAAGTACTGTTTATACCTTCTGATAGATTTTGGAATTATGTCTGAAACTTCCACTTCTTATTTCTACTGCTGTATAAAAATATGTGGCCTTTGCCAAAGCGAATAAAGACTTTTGAGTGGAAATCAGTTGAATGCAAGTAACTTGTATGTAACTTGTATGCAAGTTATGTGATAGCATAATATGGAGTCACTAATGCTGAGAATTGTAATGTTCTGTACCTAGTCACAAAAAAGTGCATAAATAAATTTCTAACAACAGTGTAAAATCATCTATATGTAATAAATTCATGTGAGTCTATATTTTCTTTTAAATATATATACAGTCCATGAATAAATGATTCAATGTCCGTAAAAAAAAAAGGTTGCAGTCCCATACACCAGAAACTCTTCAGTAATTTCCTCTGATCACCACAGTGCCCGTCACCCCACCTATGTGTGTCTTCTTACCTGCTTGAATGGACCTCACTAATTAAAGGAGGTCTATATGCGATTTGCAGTGTTATAAGTGGCACCGCTCCCACTGGCTGTACACTCCAAATCCGTGGCTCTCAGCAGCTCTCAGCGTAGTGTCACTCATAAAGGAGACAAGAGGAAAGAACCATAGTGCAAATAGGAAAAACTATTTATTTCCATATAAAAATCCACTCACATTTCAGAAGTAAAAAACGATACAATCCTCTGCATACACATCTCCACCTAGTCCCAGCGTGATTACATCACCACCCACCTAACGCGTAGCGCCCAGGCTAGTGGACTGCATCACTCTTCCTGTTTTAATGTTCTTTATCACCACATAGAGCATCCTGAAGTATGATATTTAAAGGATTTGTGTATTTTATATGATGTCCTTAGGGCCGCATGAAAAGACCCTCTTTCCACTAAAATGTATTTTTCTTTCTTTTTTTTTTTTTTTTTGCTTTGGTACATGTCCCCTGTAGCAGTCTGCAGTTCCCCATGCCCTATGTTTGAAAATGCCCTGCTTATGAGTCTGGAATATGGCTAAAAATTATTATAAATTGGTTGTAAACCACTTACAGTAAACATTAACAAAGCATATCCATCTATAGTGTTTACTTGTCTCAATTCAGAGCACTAAGTGTCATTTTTGTCTGCTGCCTCATTCCTCTGCTATCAGCATGAGTCACTTCTGAAAGGTTTTCCTACACCAAGAGGTAAAAAGGTGACAGTGGAGGAAGCTCCAGCACACAACCTGTGACTGACAGCTTCAGCTCTGTTTCTGTGTGCTGTGTGAAAGGGGGTGTGTCCCTTCCCCCAAGCAGCTCTAAGGTCTCCCCACTGAGTGTAACCTCAGCTCCCCATCCCTTGCTTTCTGAAAGCTCAGACAAGCTGTATAAATTCTGGACTTTGAATAGCGGTAGAGAAGAGAAGACTGTAGATAAACATGTTCAACTTATGCAGGAGGATTTGTTTCATCTCTGTGTATCACCTGAGTATAGTCACTTCACTGGGTATATGTAGGGGTTTACAACCACTTTACAGATTCAACTCTCATTGAATTCAATGGGGTTCAAATTAAAGTGTGAAAGTTAAGTCAGTTCAGAGAACATCCCGCAAACCAAACACAAGTGCATCGTCTCATTACTATTTGATATATTAGGCACTTATTCTTGGTCTAACCTTGGATAACGTTTCCTGTTGACAGCAATAAAGTGGTTACAATCATGACAGTTCTGGTGCTGCCACAGCTCAAAGAGTGTGCTTGAATGCAAAATACAACATTTGACCTGCATTGCCTGCAACTCAAACATAACTCATTGGAACAGGCTGCAATGCAACCCAAAGCTGGTCGGTCAAACACAGCCTTAGAACTGTCATCTACACAACTCCACTGAAGATTATGGGAACTTGCAGACCTGCATTTGACTTGCTTTGAGATGCACATCAAAAGCAGGAAATCAACAATCATCTGCATGAGCACATATGAATTGCCCGGATTTGCCGTGACCTTCATTTAAGGGAGTGTTGAAGAACAAACACAATAAGATATATCTGATATACAAGTATTATGTAAAGGAAAACTATAGCGTGCATTCATTTTTAAACTAAATGTGTGGCTCTCCCTGACAAGATCTAAGCTCTGTTAGAACTCCAGGCAGATAGGGAGCTTTTTTGCTAGACTATCATTAACCACTTGCCGACCGCCCACCGTAATATTACTGCGGCAGGGCGGCTCGTCTGCATCCAGTCAAGTAGTATTACATGACTGGAGTACATGTGGTTTAGACACAACGGGAGGCAGGCCACGGGAGGCAGGCCACGGGAGGAGCGGCGGCAATTGCCTCTGCCCTCTCGCGATCGTCCGAGAAACCGAGAGAAGACCCACCTGTTTATGTAAACGAAGCAGGCGGATCTTCTGTCAGACAGGCAGGGACAGATCAGCAGTTTCAGCTAAGCTGAAACTGCAATCTCTCTGTGCCTGTCACAGAACCCCCCCCCCCCCCCACACACACACACACACACACACACACACAGTTAGTAAGCATATTAGGCATACATTTAACCCCTTTGATCAACCCCAGTATTAACCCCTTCCCTGCTAGTGTCATTTATACAGTAACAGTGCATTTTATTTAGCACTGATTACTGTATTAGTGTCACTGGTCCCCAAAAAAAAATAAATGTCAGTTAGGCATCCGATCTGTCCGCTGCAATGTCGCAGTCCCGCTATAAATCACAAATCGCCGCCATTACTAATTAAAAAAAAATAGATAAAAAGTCCAAAAATCTATTCGGTAGTTTGTAAACGCTATAACTTTTGCGCAAACCAATTAAAATACTCTTTTTGGGATTTTACCAAAAATATGTAGCAGAATACAAATTGGCCTAAACTGATAAAAAAATACATTTTTAAAAAAAATTATTCGAAATTTTTTATAGCGGAAAGTAAAAAATATGGAGTTTTTTTTTCAAAATTGTCGCTCTTTTTTTGTTTATAGCGCAAAATCTAAAAACCGCAGAGGTGATCAAATACCACCAAAAGAAAGCTCTATTTGTGGGAAAAAAAGGACATAAATTTTCTGTTAAAGTAACGCAGTGCCAAATCGCAAAAAATGGCCTGGTCATTAAGGGGGTAAAACCTTCTAGGGCTGAAGTGGTTAAACAATAAATAAATGTAAGGCAGCACAAAGATGAGTCTTTTTTTTTTTTTTGTTCAACTAGCTAAATGAATGGAAAAAAATTACTTGCTTTCCTCATCCACACACTCAATGTGGATGGGAGAATCCTCTTTGCTGAACTATTGTATTCTGAAAGTGGGAAACTTCCCCCACCATCAGAATACACTGATCAGAGCTGGCAGTGCTGTTTGAGCGGGAAATATCTGATAGGGTGGTTGTACGGAAGTCAGTCAGTAGATAGACTTCTGTACAACCTCTCTGCCCATACATGGATCCAAATTCAGCCAGTCCCTGCTGAACCAGCTGAATTTCGATCCATGTATGGCCGGCTTAACCGCTTGCCGACCGCCGCATGACTATTTACTGCGGCGGTCAGCCCCTCACAGGCAAAGCGACGTAGTACTACGTCGCTAGCCTGTGAGGCTCTAGGGAGCGAGCGCGCGCCACCGGGGGAGCGCTCCCGCTCCCACGCGGTCACGGACCCCCCTGCGTGTGTGCCCAGCGGACCCGATGATCGCCGGGCACTCGCGATCGTCCGTTACACCCGGAGAAAGGCAGGCGGCTGATGTAAACAAAGCCGCCTGTCATTCTTACCTGTGTAAGAATGGAGATCAGACGGTTCTACTATGTAGGACCGTTGATCTCTGTTCTTACACTAATAGCCACAGCCAATCACAGTTAGAAACACGCCCCTAGGACACACTTAACCCCTCCCTCTCCAATACAGTTAACTCCTTCACTGCCAGTGTCATTTTTGCAGTAACAGTGCATATGTATAGCACTGATTACTGCAGTAATGTCACTGGTAACCCCAAAAGTGTCAAAAATGTCAATCAAGGGTCCGATCTGTCCGCCGCAATGTCGCAGTCCCGCAAAAAAATCGCAGATCGCCGCCATTACTCGTTAAAAAAAAAACAACAAAAATGACAAAAATCTTTCCCTTTGTTAATAAACGCGATAACTTTTGTGCAAACCAATCAAAATACGCTTTGTGCGATTTTTTTTACCAAACATATGTAGCGTAAAACAAATTGGCCGAAAATGTTAAAAATTTTTGATTTTTACATTTTTTTGGGGGAATTTCATATAAAAAAATTTGAAAAATATTGTTATTTTTGCAAAATTGACGCCATTTTTTTGTTTATAGCGCATGATCAAAAAATCGCACAGGTGATCAAATACCACCAAAAGAAAGCTCTGTTTGTGGGAAAAAAAGGACGTCAAATTCGTTTAGGTACAGTGTCGCACGACCGTGCAATTGCCTGTTAAATTCACGCAGTGCCGAATCGCAAAATAGGCCCTGGTCAGGAAGGGGGTAAAATCTTCCGGGGCTTAAGTGGTTACGATTTGTAAAGGTTAGGTTTGGTGTCATAGGTTAAAGTGTAACTAAACGTTTTAATTGAGTAGGGAAGAGTTAGAACATCTGTGAGGCTTTTATTCCCACTGAGAGGGACTCTCTTTTTACCCAGGTGGATATTGTCACCAGGAAAGAAAGTGATGGGAAATCCAAAATTTCATGGTCGGCACTGAAACATTATTGATTTGGGATCTTACAATGCCACACTTACACTTACCTATGAGTCAATTTATGCTCTATTTGGAGAGATTTACTCTAATTCCCAGTCTTCAGGACAAGAAGTAAAGAGAAATCTCCCTAATGGGACACAGCCAGCACAAAAAAAATACCTTACTTGTGGGCAGATTGAAAAATGTACACAGTTTAGTTAGGCAGCAGCTGGCCCAGGCTGGGGAATGGATTTGGGTGTACGTTTGGTAACCGGTGTTAAATGGGTGTTAAGTGGTGTTAGGCTTTATCACAGAGAATCAAGGTGTTAATTTCCTAAGACGTGTTTAGTAAACCGTGTTAACCAAGGTAGGAACCAAATATCACGTCTCTTCACCATACGGTGTTGTCTCTGTGATAACGACAGTGTTAAGCCCCGTACACACGTACCGATCGTCGGCATACAAACGTTCGTCTTTTCTCCCCGGGATGTCGGTGTCTGTTGAAAAGTGCAAAGACTGCCCAAGAATTTTGTCCGCCGACTACAGCCGACTGCAGAAGTGATGTCATGTAATGGTTAACTTTCCCTGTGTTTTTTCTTTTCTGAGCATGCCCAGTCTTGCAAATCTGCGGTCTGTCGGCCGAATTCTGTACTGACTGGCGAACAATCGTCCGTTCTGGTGTCGGCATACAAAAATTTAAATGCTTGCAAGAAAGACTCTTGTCCGCAGAATGTGCGCAGACAGCTGTCGGAGGCACCATACTAACAAGCGTACAATCGGCAGATCTTTCGTCCGCCGACGTTTGTATGCCGACGATCGGTACGTGTGTACGGGCCTTTAGTATAGGAATGTACCTGTTTAGTAACCCGTGTTAGCTGAGAAGAGTCTTAAAACCAGTGTAAACTTGGTGTTAAATCTCCTGAATTTAACACCTAGTCAGACCAGGTGTTAAGGCCTCTTTTTCAGTGTAGAAGAGGAATTTTACTGCTCATTGTGGTCAGTAAAGCCCCGTACACACGTGCAGATTGTCGGCCGAAAAGATTCGGCCGACGACCGATCGGCCGATTTTCGGCTTGTTAGTATGATGCTTCCGACAGCCGACAGCGCACTTTCGGCCGAAAAGAATCTGTCGTGCAAGCATTAAAATTTTTGTATGCTGACACCAGAGCGGCCGATTGTTCGCCAGTCAATACAGAATTCGGTCGACAGACAGCAGATTTGCAAGACTGGGCATGCTCAGAAAAGAAAAAACACAGGGAAAGTTAACCATCACATGACATCACTTCTGCAGTCGGCTGTAGTCGGCGGACAAAATTCTTGTGCAGTCTTTTGCACTTTTCAATAGACACGACAGCCCGGGGACAAAAGACGGCCGATCGTTCGGCCGACGATCTGCACGGGGCATAAGTGCTTCAGGACAACACTATTGTAGACTGCAGGGTATGTGTTCGTCTAGAACCCTGTGTCTGCAGCATTCACATATCATGCATATATAATGGCAGAGCAGAGGGGACATCTGTGCTGAGAAAGGAGAGCAGTAGACCTCAATGACAGAGAGGTGCATATTTCTTACTGCATGAGACCACTATCCTAAGCCAGTCATACATGGACGGAAATTTGGCTGGTTCAGCACGGACCAACTGAAATTCCATCAATGTATGGGCAGGCTGGTTGTACAGAATTTGAGTGGTAGATGGACTTCTGTACAACCAGCCTGTCGGGGTTTTCCCCGATCAATTAGTGCTGCCAGCTATAGCCTGCAGTACTGATCAGTATTCTGACAGAGGGGAAGTATCCCTGTGGTCAGAACACAATAGCTCAGTGGAAATGATTCCCCTGTCCACATAAATGGAATGTGTGAATGGGTAAATCAAGTCATTTTTTTGTTTAACTCGGTGGTTGAAAAAAATATATATATATTAATGTATGCCTTAGCATGTCTGATGCTTGGCAGCTGACACGTAGGATTGATATGTCATTTTAAGGGCCGATTCACACCATGCCAGCACATGAATCACACAGAAATGCACTGTGAGTTTCTGTGCCATCAGAAGGCATGCAAAATGCATTCAATTTGTGATCTGCAGTGGGTGTCAATAGAAAGGTAATGACACCCCAAATGCAGGTTGGAAATGCAGTGCGTTTGCCTGCACTGGATCGCATAGTACTTTTGTACCATGCCATCTGGTTACAGTGCGGTTTAAAAAGTAGTGCATGCACTACTTTTGGTGCAGCGTAGTGCGATTTTAGCCCATTCAGGGCCGGTTCATACTATGCCTACACATGCATACAGAAATGAGCTGTGCATTCCTGTGCGATTTACATGTGGTTCTATGCAGTGCGATTTCAGACAATTTGTTTTGAATGGGCTAAAATCACACCACGCTGCACCAAAAGTAGTGCATTCACTACTTTTTAAACTGCACTGTAATCAGATCTTTTGTACCATGCAGTCCAGTGTGGGTAGGTGTGGGAAAATGCAATGCGTTTGCAACCTGCGTTTGGGATGTCATTAACTTTCTACTGACACCCACTGCAAATCGCAAATGGGGTACATTTTGCATGCAGTCTTAATCGCATAGGAATGCCCAGTACATTTCTGTGCGATTCATGTGTGGCATCGTGTGAACCAGCCCTAAAAGATAAAAAAATAATGTGTCTGGAAATGAATGCAGTTAGCTAAGGTGGGAGGGATGGCAGGGTAATATTAAAAAAAATATTTATTATTTTAATAAAGGTGTGTATAGGTTTTAAATGTGTTTTTTTTTTATTGGCTATATTTTAACCCCATAACTCAGTTCTAAGGATTAACTTATGATCCTTTAGGGTGGAGGATGGTGGAGGAATAGTAGTTTTAAAAAAATAATATATGTAAATTTATATTTTAGAATATTTGTCAGGGTGTGTATGTGCTTTAACATGTGTTTATTTTTTATTTTTCAACAGCTCTGAGAAACATTCACTGTTCCTTTACTGTGGATCATAGGTTTTCTCACACAGGATGGCTGCTGTGCAGCTAGTTAAACCTCCCCCACTCTCTAACATTCTGATAGCTAACACCGCTTATCACCGAGCTGGAGTCAACACAACACGGTTTACTAAACAGCCTCACAGCCGGTGTTAAAATTGGCGGTGTTAGAGCGTGTTAGGAGAATGGTGATAACGCAAGAATTAACACCGGTTACTAAACGTACACCTAAGTGTTTTAGCTCAGTTCTGGGGCTTTTGATCCCAACCAGCCCACCTGTGCTATAAAAAATCAGCTAAAGCCCCCAGGCTGCTAGCTGCTGGAGCGGGGACAGAAATGTGCTATCAGTGAATTTGAAAGCTTCTGAAAGAAGCGGGAATTGCAGAGGACATCCAAGCCATGGACAATATACCATAATGGACTCTCACCTCACCGAGGTATGCCTGGGCCACTACATTATATTACTTAGGATTAGGGACAGGACATTGTTTATATTAAACTGTATGCCACATCATGTTTAGTAAAGCTAGTTTAACTATTATAAGCCTGGCCTGAAGTTATTCAAAGGGGTGCATGTTGGTTCTGACATATTCCAAAAGAACCAGGGTCTGTAACAACATTATGGAATATGAAGTAACACCGTTGCAAAAAATTAAAAGTCAGCAGCTACATATACTGTAGCTGCTGTCTTTTAATATAAGGACACTTCCCTGTACAGAGATCCAGCAATGTCTGCACCTGAGCCAATTCTTTAATTGAAGGGAAAATGGCAATGAAGCCTTCTAGCTTCACAGGCGGTTTCCTACTGTGCACGCATGAGCAGCACTGCGTATTGGGAACATTCCCACAGATCACCACAGTGCTCTGCCCCAGAAGTGGGAGTGGGTACCTGTCAAAACCAGGTACCCGTTCCCCCCATAAGAGTGCAAAATGTGGCAGTGGGGGGGGGGAGGATACAAACAACCGGAACTTCCCCTTTTGGCTGAAGTTCCACTTTAATTCAGCAAGATAATACAGGAGTAATGTAGTTGCTAACAAAGCACAAGTTCAAAACACCAAGCAGCCCATCATTAAGCTTGGTACCTGGTAGGGTGACAGGTCCTTTAGTACTGAGGGGGTAGATGTCTCCATTCCTAGCAGGTGTTATCCAATGGCAACAGGACCCAAACCCACGTTGCAGTGATCTTTGGCCTGGGCACAAGGTATACGGGAAGATTAGGTGAGAGCACGCATGAGGTCCCCATTCTGTTACTGGTAACAGGGGTATGTTGAACTGGTGGAGCGAGCGCAGGCTCAACACGTCCCTCCTAATGCAAACATACAAGTTACATTGTGTAGTGCCATGGGACAAGTCGCATTTCAATGAAACTCTGTACTTTTAATTGCTGCATACAGTGAAGGCTTGTCTTTAAGTTGGGGAACTGCCTTAATGTTAAATTCTTCATATTACCATGACTGGCCCTGGGTATTGATGAGCGCTTTTCGGGCAAAAGGAACCCCCACATGCACGGGCACAGATTACATACTTACCCTTCTACCTATTCCCCACTACTTGTCCCTTCAAACCTTAACTTCAGTACAGTGAATGTTATAGTTTGAAAGATTTAGGTGTCCATTTATGAAACTGAGATGGGCAGCGATCCTGATGATCGCAGCTCATCTCGAGTAATTTTTGGTTTATGAAACAGGTATGATCGGGGAGAACATGTTCTCTGCTGATCATCTCCACACACAGAGAATCTGTCAATGACTGACAAAGGAAAGGCCAGTTTATGAAGCTGCGATCTCAGCACTTCACTGTGCTGGAATTCACACTCCCATATTCATCAGCCCAGAGGTGGAGAATCAGGGAGAGAAGACAGAATCCCAGGAGAACTGAGGGGGAAGAAGGAAGATTATCGACTTCCTTCTTCATCGATCAGACCCCCCAAGACAGCAAACATGCCCCCCTGCCAAATATATATATATATATATATATATATATATATATATATATATATATATATATATATATATAGGTGGAGGGTCAAGTTAAGGCTTGGGGTCTGTTAGAGCATTAAAGTGAAACTATGGGCAAAAAAAAAACCTGACATACATGCAGTCTGGCAATATCCTCAACACAACAAACTTTTTTTTTTCTAAGTACCCCCCTGTAGTATAGTTTTATTATATGTTGATCCAGACATGTTTGTATTCTTTAACTTCCTTTAACCAAGTCATCCAGCAAAAGTAGAAAAAAACACTACCTTCTCCACAGACTGATAGTTAAGGAGTGAGTGTAGCCACCCTAAAAAAGAAAATGTGTTACTGATCTGATCACCAAATTAAGATAAAGTGTAAGAAGTCTAGAAAAAATAAAATAAAATGAATGCAGCCGCCACATCTAAGAATTGTTAAGCTACAATATATTACAATACATTTTTGCATCAAACTTGCGGTAACACTTTTATATCCTTAGCAGTGCTCCAGCGCTGCCCTCCTTGCTGCTCCTCTTTCGAGTTATATGATGCCCAACGCATCCAACATGATTTCCCTACATTCCTTTGAGGAAGTCTTGATGCCTAAATGTGTCAAGCAGGGCTTGGGAGATGCAGCTATGCGCCGTTGAGTCTTCAATAGTGCTATAAACCAGAAAACAATGGCAGATACAAATGGCACATTGTGATGCACATTAGAAGATTTGAGCTACAGCCAGGAGATATGTACAATGCACTTTGTTTGTTGAGTGGAGCCTTGTACCATATGATAGTGTTGGTAGCACCTGACAACTGTGAGTTCCTTTAACTTTTGCATATTGCTGAGAGATGGGAAACCTCTCAACCCAGCTTTTCTTTTTAGCCCTGAAGTAGTGGAGGAGAGAATAATACATTATATTTGATTTACAGTAACTGCAATTAGATGGCCACTTGGCTTTGGTGAGTTCCTATCCAAACGTTGGTGTGTGAATTGTTGGACACTGGGAATTTGATTGATTTGACCAAGGGTGGACTGACAACCCATGGGGCCCCCGGGCAATCAGAGATCATGGGGCCCCCTGTGTCCACACTCAAGCCACACAAAGCCCCACCTACAAAATTGCAGCTCAGTCACATAGAGTGGGCATTTAAATATCTACCACAGCATAGCCTACATGGAAGTTCCTGGCTTCTTTCTGTTGTGTGTAGCCTCTCATGGGGCCCCCTACTGACCCTGGGCCCTCGGGCAGTGCCCTAATCCCCGAATGGTCAGTCCGCCCCTGGATTTGACACATCCTGGTGAATTTGGTGTAAAATGGGTTTTTTATTTCAGATTTCACGTTTTCATTCATTTTGGGGGATATAGGATTTTTGGTAGGGCCAAGTTTTTTTTTTTTTTTAGCAGAAAGGCTTCCTTTGGGATTTGCTTCAGGGTGGTATTTTGATGTTTTCATAGATATATATTTTTTTTTATTTCATGTTGATATGGCCTTTTTTCAGTTTGGGGTGCTTAAAGTGTAACATTAATTGGTTTTCAACATTTCTCTGCATAATTTGAAAGAAAAACTAAATGCAAGAAAACTGTGCACCTAAACCATCTCACATAATTTACATTGACCACACTCCCTTATCCCCATGGAGAATTAGGCATTTACCAGTTAGGACTATTATTCCTGATTAAAACTCTCCTGTTGCTTTACAGTTGTACACTGCTGTATCCTCTGCAATATTTTAATCCTTGTAGTGCTCTTTGTCTCTATTAAATGTCTGTAGCCTTGTGTCATCTGTGGTCTCTTGATTCTTGTAGTAAAAGACCTGTCTGTACTTTTTTTTATCTGGTACATTTCAGCCAATTCTCTTTCATCAGGCTGAGGCTGGCCGATTTTACACGGTTGTGTTATCTCAGGTTCCCTAATTCCTAATGAGAGTTTGATAAAAAAAACAAAAATTGGCTATCGGCAGGGCAAATTTGCATTAGCAAGAACTTTCTATCTGCTGGTCAAAGGGGAATATTACTGTTTGATGAAAAAGCATGTTTTGTTGCTAAACAATTTAAAGAATTTGTGTATTTTTAATGTTGCCCTTGAAGTATAATTTAAGGAGAAGTATAGCGAAATCTTTTTTGGCTATATTTCTCCTATGTATCACAGGAGTGCAGTTTGTTCTGCAGTTCTGTGACCCATTTTCAGCTGACAGTTGTCCACTGTTGGCTGATGTCACTGAGCTGGTCCAGCCTCTGAAAAGATCCCGACCAGATGCTCTGGATCCACCCAGCAGCCTTGACTGACACATGGCTCAGTCTCTCAGCGATCCGCCAAGAGCCTGAGCAAGCCCCTCCTGCCCTCCACAGCTCAGCGCTCGAGTAAGAGCTGGAGGGTCAGAACAGAGAGCCGGTAATTGACAGTCACTGCTCTCTGCTCAGAGCAGAGGGGGAGAACTGAGTGATCAGCGGTGTTTGATCGCTCAGTTCTCACTGCAGAAGTGACGGGGGACAGATGCTTCATCCGATCAATGCTGCATCCACCAAGGTGTTTTTTGTTTTTGTTTTTTTTTACAAAGTCTTTACTTCTCTTTTAAAATACTCTCTCCCTGCTGTGCATGTAAAAAAAAAAAAAAAACATTTTTTGCATTGGTGCATGTGCCCCATGGCATTGCCCTGCTTCTCGTGTCTTTTTCACTGTACTTTGCCCTTTATCCCTAAAATAGAAAGAATGTACTACCAGAATTCACTTTTATAGACTTCAGTGGGGTTCGACACTAAGTTCATGTTTGCCTAAATTCAAAACAGATTTGCTGAACCCTTGACGATGAGGCAAATGAAGAGCGGACAGATTCGCTCAACCCAACACATAGTGTGTGTGTGTGTGTGTGTGTGTGTGTGTGTGTGTGTGTGTGTGTGTGTGTGTGTGTGTGTGTGTGTGTGTGTGTGTGTGTGTGTGTGTGTGTGTGTGTGTGTGTGTGTGTGTGTGTGTGTGTGTGTGTGTGTGTGTGTGTGTGTGTGTGTGTGTGTGTGTGTGTGTGTGTGTGTGTGTGTGTGTATATTTATATTTATCATGTTTATGTTTGTTGGTTGTATGCCATTTTATGTTTGATGAGGTGTGCAACACTCAAAGGGATTGTGGGTCAAAAAACAGTGCAGAATTTTTTTGTTAAAATATGTATATTGTTTTGTTAAAACAGCATAATCTCTTAATAACTAACAAACAGAATTCCTCTTAGAATCATCCAAATTTTAAAAAGAACTCACTAAAATGTCTTTGGTAATTTTTTATTTCTCCATGTATAAATATAGAAATCTAAAGTGTTGTGTGTTAGATTCTTTCCCAACTGTAAGGGCTGATTTATAAAATATATTACCGTACATAAACATATAAAATGTCCCTTTATTCTGATTGCTCCTTAAAATGACCAGGGGTTTGATGGGTTAGAAACTCTTTAGTAAGCACCTTAAGCAAATATCAGAAGTATACTTTTAGATTGTAAGCTCCAAAGAGCATGGCCCTCTGATTTCTCTTGTACCAAATTGTATTGTAACTGTAATGTCTGCCTTCATTTTGTAAGTGGGTCCACTTGAGGTTCAGAATGATTGACCATCGTGTCCTATGTCCCTTGAGAAAGTCTATGGTTGCATGTGAAATGGTCATTGGTTTTGAGTTTTTTGCAGTATCTGTTATTTATAGAGTGTTTTGTAGAATAAAAGATCAGTCCAATTGATGGATGGTGTGTGGTACCTGGACTACTTTCTAATTGTTTAACTTTTAGGTAAAAGTTTGATATTTACACCAACAAACTATTTAAAGTTTTGCCAGCATACACTCCTACCATGTTTAAATGACTGAGTGTGACAGGATCATAGCACTTACCACAGCACTGCAAAAATAAATATTTCCTAAGGGTGTCATAAAATTGCATATAGTTTTAGTAGTGCATTTCCCCAGTATAGTGCTGATAGTATATATGCTAAGTAAGTCAGACATGATGTAAAAACCTCTTAACATTGTTGTATACAGTAACTGTGCTATTGTATAGATTATAATGCATCTGTGAATCTAGAATAGGTATATTAGTAACTATTAAGTTAATAGTGCATTTTCCCAGTATTGTTTTAGTGCTGCATTTTCCCAGTATAGTGCTGATAGTATACATGCTAAGTAAGTCAGACATGATGTAAAAACCTCTTAACATTGTTGTATACAGTAACTGAGCTATTGTATAAATTATAATGCATCTATTAACCTAGAATAGGTACATTTTTAACTATTAAGTTATTAGTACATTTTCCCAGTATAGTTTTAGTGGTGCATTTTCCCAGTGAGTGTGTCCCTGGTTCACTTATCTGTTAGTATGCCAGCAAATGCCAGCAAATTACACTTGCTACACATGCTAAGTAAGTCAGACATGATGTAAAAAAAACATTTAACATTGTTGTATACAGTAACTGAGCTATTGTATAAATTATAATGCATCTGTAGACCTAGAATAGTTAAATTAATTTATGTATCCTGTTTTTTTTAGAACCAAATTAAAATTCTACATGAGAACCCTGCTTTCCCGAGCAAAGGGAAGAGGCTCCCTGCACATGTAGGAAGCTTATGTGCTAATAAAATGATTGTCAGTGGTTTCAGGCTGTCTCTCCCTGCATGCTGTGGATCATTCTTTATGTAACTATTTATGTAAAATGCCTCTAGTAACATGCATGAGACTCTGCCCAGCCTGATTCATCACAGCACCAGGCATAAATTAATCACTTTAAGCCTCCTAAACAGCTGCGATCTACAGATTTTTTTTTTTTGTAACAGGCAGGAAAAAAAATGTCCAGGGTAATTTCGTATTCCAAAATAAATCATATTAGCTTTGAATTGATTGGCTGTTGAGTGACCATGTTTTTCTCTTGATGAGATTTAAATATTATGTTTAAATCTCATTAAATGAAAAGTAGGTTAACATCAGAAGCAAGATTCATCTGACGTGGCAAATAGCAAGTGTTGATATTTGGGAAGCAATATACTAAGAGATGGAGGCATTTCTACAAGAATTATTGTTTGCTTTATACACCCAGTTGTGCGCAGAGGAATTTAACAAAAAACATCGGAAATTCCCTGACACATGATTGGCTGTTTGAAGTGAACACCGTTGCCCTGGGCAAGGGTAAAAATTACTTCTTTTAAACACTGCCTTGATTTTATTTATCAATATTTTGTAACATGTGGAAATTAAGTTTAAAGCTTTCATCTGATATACTTTCCGTTTCAGTAGCGGAATGGGGATTCATTTAGGTTGAGTGAGATGTCACCAGTCTGTAAACAATATTTATGATTTTACCAATTTTACATGTAGTACAAATACATGCTACAGTGCTTTACAGCACACATATGATCATTTAGCCCTTGCACTTTGATGTCTCCACCACATTATAGACACTGAGGCATATTTGCTAAAATGTCCTCTTAACTCCGTAAACAAAGCTGTGTTCAGTCATTATTTTTTTAAATTCTCCTGCACTTAGTTTGGCATTCAAAGTAAACATGATTTTTTTACTAACTTTCTTTTCGATTAATCAAAGAAATATTCTAAAATTTTCTATATTGAAGGCAAAATTTCCTCTACAATTGAGTGTGTGGATGCTAGCTGAGACAGTTGATAAAGTAATGATGGACTTATTCACCATAGCGTTCTTTTTCTTAAAGTGGAACTTTAAGTTCAAAAATAAATTGTAAGCAGGAATGTTTTTTTTTTTTTTTTTTATTGCAGAAGAGACATAGTATGATTTACTAAAATAGTTAAGAATCTTCACTCGTTAAATTTTATGAATAAGCAATTCAATCATTCAAATTATATGAAAAAAAATTCCTGTTTATGTATTACTTCTGCACTATTCATCATTGGTAAATTGTCCCAAAACTATGTTTCTTCTGAAATAAAAGCTTTTTACGTTCCTATTTGCAAATTTTCTAGAAAGAGTTGACTTACTAAAGGCAAATTGACAGTTCACTTTGCAGGTGAAGTTGCACATTGCAATGGATTTTGCCCCAGGGTTTAGTGAAAAAAACAAAACAACATTTTTGCTTGCACATGGTTGGATGAGAGACTCCATCAGAGCTTCACCTCATTCCCTAAACTCTGAGGACATTTCCCTTGCAAAGTTCAACTTTCCTTGCAGAGTCAACAGCCAGCACCCATGTGTGGGAGTTAACCAATCAAAATGACTGAAGTTGGTGAAAGAAGACCAGGCTAAGATGTGGATAATGTAGAGAGAACTTTCAAATCTCACATCACTGAAGGGGAGAAGAGGAGGGTTTTGCAGACTTTAGTTCCTCTTTAAAGCAAATTTCCACATAAACAACCCCCCCCCCCAATGTTTTTTTTTTCACCTCTGCTTACCTGAAGGTGGTATCTGCACATTCCAGATACTCACCCATCCAGGGGATCCACAGTTGTCCCGCTGAGATCCTCTCAAGCCCAGCCACAGCTCTGCCCCATGCCACCATATTCTTTCACATGTCATTGAGAGGCCCGCCGGCTCTTCCCGATTCAGAGACTTTGCCCCCTGTGATATGTAACATGCATATCCCGGGAGTCACGGCAGGAAATGTGCAGGTCGTTCGCCTAGGCGATTAACAAGCTGGGGGAGGTGGGGCCAGACAGTTTCCCTAAAAAGGTAAACAAAAAAAAAGTGCTATATGTGTACAGGATAGGAGGAATGGTGGAGTGGAGGAAATTTAGTTAAAACTGTGAAGATCCGCTTTAAGTGCTCATATCTGACAGCAACTAACTGGAATCCATTTTGTACTACTTTGACTTCTGCAGAGTGAACCCTGATTGGCTGCTAGGGGTTACTGTATTTAAAAATAGGAACTTATCTTTGATTAAGCCCAGTAAGGGCCTGTTCACACTAGAAGTCTTCCATCACCGCATTCCAACCACACTTCTCTTGCGATCTGCTGTGAGGGTCAGTGCAAAATTAACAACACCCCAAACACAGGGCACCAACGCAGTGCATTTGCCCGCACTGGCATTTGAAAAAGTAATGCATGCACTACTTTTGGTGCGGTGTGGTGCAAATTCAGCCCATTCAAAATGTATAGGGCTGAAATCACACTGCACAGAACTGAATGTGAATAGCACAGGAACCGCATAGCATTCATGTGTGATTCACATGCAGTTCCTAGTGTGAATGGGCTCTTAGTCTGCCAGTATCTAGGCTAATATAATAATAGCTAGGTCACACTTCGGTTATTTATTTATTTATTTATTTCAATAAGAGAAAGCTATAATTATTTAATGAAATAATGATCAATTAGTTAAATAAAACTGAAAGCAAAAAAAAAAAAACCAAAAAGAGGACGCACCGACCTATGCTTTACTATCATCTACGTCTGTGAGTAGCCATTTTTAATGTTATACAATAAAGCCTGTTATTGAGGATAATGCGCTAGGTCGGTGCGCCCTCTTTTTGTTTTGTTTTTTTGTTTTCAGTATCGGTGGACTACCCCAGTCCGTTTTGGGCAGCAAGACCATAGCCATTTGAGAAGCCAGGATTGAGTCCCGTGAGGAGTGCGGTAGTGGGGCTGGGATACCAAGCGCAGGAGAAAGGTGGTCACACCTTATGGTTTTTTGGAGTTAAATAAAACTGTCATGAGCAAAATTCATAAACCTTCTTTAGCCAGACTTCCTAGTTGTCTGGCTGTCATGTTGATCCACGAGCTTCAATGCTTTCTGAATCCCTAACCTGGAACAGAGGAGGGATTCTGACTTCACTTTAATTTCAACTGCTACATACTTATTTGGGGTAAGAGACTTAGAAACTTCTGAAGCCAGATGCTCAGCATGACAGCCAGGCAAATTGCCATTTTATAGAAGAAGGTGAGCAAATGTGATTTTGCAGTTGTGTATTTGCCATGAAGGATTTCCTTCATTTCAGTGTTGGAAGTCAATGAAAAACACTGTGAATGTTTTGGAGACATGTGATCAAATTGCAACCGTGAAGTTACAGGTTTTTTAAAGGCACTTGCTTACCCTGATCCTAAAAAAAAAAAAAAAAAAAAAGATCATGTTGGCATTTCAGTATTTATCTGCAGTATCCAGATACAGAGCTGTGATGAGAGGCCCCAACTCTATGCAGGTTTCTACTTTACAGTTAAGAGATTTAAAGTAAACCCGTTAAGGGGGAAAATGTTAGTTGACTGACTGTCATATTAATCCAATACTTCTAATACATTATTTCACAGCCCTGGGGCAAATCGCAGAAAAGCGTGCTCACAACACTGTTTTAATACTTTACATGGGATCAATTCAACAAACTAAAAATCCTCACACATATAGGAAAGATCAGCTGAGTCAGCACGTGTTTTTGCATTGTGTGCAGTGTGTATTGCGATGTTGGGAACTATAAGAATCCCTAATTTAACAAAGAAGGGTTCATCATTGTACTTTGTGTGTGTTTACCCTCTCTTTGCACATTTGTTTTCCTGTCATTTTTTAAAATGTTGTATTTAAATAAATATTATATATTTAAAATATATAAAATACCTTTTTTAATTAATTTAATTTAATCATCAGATTGTTTTACTGCTCTTCTTGCCCATGATAAGGAAATATGACTGTACTTTGTTTTATTAAATAAAATAATACTGTATTTTTTAATATACATACTTGAAGATAAAAACAAATCTGTTGCATGCAAAGCAAGATTTCTGTATTTTAGTAAGACTTAAAAGGGAGAAACTGTTTTCTTGAAAGAAAACACTTTTGCTGCAAGATATCCTTTAAATCCATGTTGCCACTTCTGAGCAGTCAGAAGTGGAAAATTGTTGGTTTAACTCTTCCTCTTAATTTTTTAGTCTTAGCTTAATAGAAATAAAAGTATAGTATGGTTGGCTAAGATTTAAAAAGAGTTTTCTTGACACCATATATCCGCTAGTTGATGATGCTGAATACATCTGTTAGTGAAAGTCCTAAAGTTAGCTAAACACCTGTTTCAAGAGAGGCTTTTAGCAAACTTTATCAGACGTCTAGCTGACTTCAGTGGGCATTTAGCAGGACATAGGCTGATCTTTGCAGATGCATACTAATGTCTGCTGAAACTTAATTAACGATAGCTACATATAATAAGTAAAGACTGTAAATATGGTGACGCTGTATTAATCTTGAGTCTACCAATAAATTCATAGCAACAACCTGATTTTTTAATTTTCCTCATATATGACTGTGTATTTAAAGGGAACATACACATTCACCTGTTCAAGTGAGCTTACACTTCGCAAAGTAAAAAACCTCTTTGCCTTCAGTAAATCAATCCTACTTCTCATGAACTAACCCTAAACTACAAGCTAATTTTTTTTAAAAAAAAACACCCATCTATACGTAGCCTTTAAATATCTTACACTATGGAAGAAAGCTGCATAGGGGCAGCAGGTCTCACCATTTTTGTTGCGTCTAAACACTTTTTAATTATTCAAAATGATCATGATTAGTATTAAATAAACAATGGAAATGTAACATTGCTCTGGACATTGACAGCCTCAGTGAAAACATGCTGCTTTATCCAATTGACTTGTTGAATTTTTAAGCGCCCTTTTTTAAATAAAAGATGTATTTTAAGTAAAAAAAAGAAAATAAAATTTTTAGTCTAAGCAGTATCTATTGTAATTCAGGATGAGCATAAACTATTTTCCAATTGGGTTTCATAAATATGCATTTGGCCTTTACTATCACTAGCACATGTAGCATTCGTATTTAAAGAAATACTTGAAAAAAAGCAGCAATATGTTAACAGTACCAAAGCACCAGAAAGGGAAAACAATGCAGTGTTTTAATTCAGTTTTTCAGGTTTCTTATTGGAAATTACGTAGCCAAAAGTGGTTTAACAAAGAGGAAATAAACCTGAGTGATTTTGTTTTTAAAATATATTGTACCAACATCAAATGTAATGCAGTAATAACATACAAATTGTAAAATAACTTAAGAGCACACTGAAAAAAAATGGAATATATAAATAACTTGTTTTCATGGAGAACAAATAGTTACAAAGCCCCCCCATCAAAGTTCATTTAAAGGAGAGCTTTCCCCCCCCCCCCTCCCTCCCCCTCCCAC